>NW_027223757.1:90953611-92234409 GCF_028538775.1 Myotis yumanensis
CACCCCAAGTCAAGTCTCCTTCCATCACCATTTATCTCCCCTTTATCCTCTTTTATGTCCCCCCACCCCTCTTTCCCTTTGGCAATTACCATACTATTGTCTGTGTCTATGAGTTTCTCTCTCTCTCTCTTGATTAATTCCTTCTCCTTTTTCACACAGCCCCCCACCTCACCCCCTCCCCTCTGACAGCTACTGTTTTACTTTCTACAGTGGCTGCACCAATTTGCATTTCCACCAATAGTGTACCAGGTTCCCTTTTCTCCACATCCTCATCCACACTTGTTGTTTTTTGATGACAGCCGTTCTGACAGGTGTGAGGTTCTATCTCTTTGTGGTTTTAATTTGCATTTCTCTAATGATTAGTGACATTGAGCATCTTTTTATATGTCTATTGGCCATGTGTATATTCTCTTTGGAGAAGTGTCTATTCAGGTCCTTTGCCCATTTTTACATTATATTTTGCTTTTAGTGTTGAGGTTTTATAAGTTCTTCATATATTTCGGATATTAATCCCTTGTCATGTACCATTAGCAAATATGCTCTCCCATTCAGTAGGCTGTCTTTTCATCTTGTTGGTGGTTTCCTTTGCTGTGCAAAATCTTTTTAGTTTGATGTAGTCTCATTTGTTCCTTTTTCCTTTTGTTTCCCTCGCCTGAGGAGACATGTCAGAAAAAAATACAGCTACGAGAAATGTGCGAGGTTTTACTGCCTATGACTTCTTCTAGGAGTTTTATGGTTTCGAGTCTAACATTTAAGTCTTTTATTCATTTTGAGTTTAATCTTGTGTATGGTGTAGGAAGGTACTCTAATTTTCTTTTCTTTTCTGTATGTATCTGTCCAATTTTCCCACCATCATTTATTGAATAAACTATCCTTACCTCATTGTATGTTCTTGCCTCCTTTGTCAAATGTTAATTGATCATAAAGGTATGGGCTTATTTCTGGGCTCTCTATTCTGTTCCATTGATCTATGTCTCTGTTTTTATGCTAGTACCATGTTGTTTTGATTGCTAGGGACTTATAGTATAGTTTGAAATCAGGTAGCATGATTCCTCCAACTTTGTTCTTCTTTCTCAAGATAGCTGTTACTCTTTGGGGTCTTTTGTGGTTCCATATACATTTCTGGAATATTTGTTCTAGTTCTGTGAAATATGCCATTGGCATCTTGACAGGAATTGTGTTGAATCTATAGATTGCTTTGGTTAGTACGGGCATTTTAATGATGCTAATTCTTCCTATCCATGAACACGATAGATGCGTCCATTTATTTGTATCTTCTTCGATTTCTTTCTGCAGTGTCTTATAATTTTCTGAGTAGAGATCTTTTACATCCTTGGTTAAATTTATTCCTAGGAATTTTATTATTATTTTCTTTTTTTAAATCCTCACCTGGGGATGATATGTTTATTGATTTTAGAGAGAGGAAGAGAGAGAGAGAGAGAGAGAGAGATCTATCAGTTGCCTCCTGTACACGCCCTGAACCTGCAACATAGGTATGTGCCCTGACTAGGGATAGAACCCATAACCTTTTTGTGTATGGGACAATGCTTCAACCAACTGAGCCACCTGGCCAGGGCTAGGGTTTTTGTGTTGTTGTTTTCATGCAATTGTAAATGGGGTTGTTTTCTTAGTTTCCCTTTCTGATAGTTTGTTATTGGTGTATAAAAATATAAACTAGCCCGGCTGGTGTGGCTCACTGGTTGAGCATCCATCTATGAACCAGGAGGTCACGGTTTGATTCCCATTGAGGGCACATGCCCGGGTTGCGGGCTCAATCTCCAATGTGGTGTGCGCAGAAGGGAGATTATCAATGATTCTCTCTCACCATTGTTGTTTCTATCTCTCTCTTTCCCTTCCTCGCTGAAATCAATAAAATTAAGAAAAAATACAACTGATTTCTGGATATTTATTTTGTATACTGCTACTTGACTAAATTCACTTATTGCTTCTGATAGTTTTTTGGTGGAATATTTAGCATTTTCTATATACAATATTATGTCATCTGTTGATTTCATTCTTTCTATGGCAGAGTAACATTTCATTTCATATATGTACCACATCTTTATCCAATCATTTACTGATGGGTACTTAAGTTGCTTCCATATCTTGGCTATTATAAATAATGCTGCAATGAACATAGGGATACATATAGCTTTTCAAATTTGTGTCTTGGATTTTTTTTTTATAAGTACGTACCCAGAAGTGGGATTGCTGAGTCATAAGGTAGTTCTATTTTTAATTTTTTGAGGATCTCTTTTCCAAAGTGGCTGCACCAATTTGCATTTCCACCAATAGTGTACCAGGGATCCCTTTTCTCCACATTCTCATCAACAATTGTTGTTTGCTGATTTGTTGATAATAGCCATTCTGACAGGTGTGAGGTGTATCCTCATTGTGGCTTTAAATGTGCATTTCTCTGATAATCAGTGACATTGAGCATGTTTTCTTATGTCTATTGGCCATTTCTTTTTTTTAAAATATATTTTATTGATTTTTTACAGAGAGGAAGGGAGAGGGATAGAGAGTCAGAAACATCGATGAGAGAGAAACATCAATCAGCTGCCTCCTGCACACAGCCTACTGGGGATGTGCCTGCAACCAAGGTGCATGCCCTTGACCGGAATCGAACCTGGGACCCTTCAGTCCGCAGGCCGACGCTCTGTCCACTGAGCCAAACCAGTTTAGGGCTATTGGCCATTTCTTTGGAGAAGTGTCTATTCATGTCCTCTGCTCATTTTTTTTAATTGGATTGTTTGTGTTTTTTGGTGTTAAGTTGCATGAATTTTTAAATAAATTTAGGATATTGACCCCATATCAGATGTATCATTGGCGAATATCTTCTCCCAATCTGTGGGTCGTCTTCTTGTTTTGTTGATGGTTTCCTTTGCTGTATAAAAGCTGTTTTGTTTGTTGTAGTCTCATGTGTTTATTTTTTCTTCTTTTGTTTGTCCAGGGTTTGTTGATGTTGCTATTTGTTGTTATTCCTACTGCTGCTGTTTGCTTATTTAGTGATTTTCCTGAACTAATTTTGTAGCCTGTATTATCTTGGTGGCCACTGTAGTCTCTGCTTGATTAGCTTAATAATCAGTTAATGAGTGAACAGATATTTCCTTAGATGCCTTGAATTCATCTTCCAGCCTTTGCCACGGGGTGTGTGTGTGTGTGTGTGTGTGTGTGTGTGTGTGTGTCTCGGCTGCCTCCTGCACGCCCCCGATTGGAGATTGAAAAATCAGACAGTGGGCGAAAAACCAGGACTACAGGCTTTATTAGAGGAGAAGCACCTGCCGGGCTGTCTCGCAAAGGGAGAACAGCAACACGTGCAGGCGTGGGCACGCCTTTTGAGGGGCAGAATGGGAAGGGGTGGGGGGCTTAGTGTACTCGGCGCACACTGATTGGTGGCTTACTGCATTGTCCATATAGGACAAGGGCTTAGGGTATTTGGCAGGTGTGGATTGGTGGTCCTGTATAGTCCATATAAGGTACCTGGTTAGTCACTCAGGTATTTCTGGGCTGCAGGTTACGGAGGATCTATCAGAGATTGAGCCCACAACTGCAGGAATATGCCCTGACTGGGAATCAAACCAGCAACCTCATGGTTCCTGGGATGGTACTCAATCCACTGAGCCATGCCAGCCAGGTGAGGGTATATCTTTAAGACTCCTGCACACTGTGGACAACTCTGCTTTAGTTTTACTTCCTGCTTGTGCAGTCTTAAGGTCTGTCTGTGGTGAGAAAGATCAGGGCCCTCTTAGACCTTATATGTGCATAGCCCTGCACATGCATATGACCGTCTAGATTTCCAGGAACACGTTGGAACTTTTCAAAGATCCCTATAGATCAGCGGTTCTCAACCTGTGGGTCGCGACCCCTTTGGGGGTCGAACGACCCTTTCACAGGGGTCGCCTAAGACCATCGGAAAACACATATATAATTACATATTGTTTTTGTGATTCATCACTATGCTTTAATCATGTTCAATTTGTAACAATGAAAATACATCCTGCATATCAGATATTTACATTACGATTCATAACAGTAGCAAAATTACAGTTATGAAGTAGCAACGAAAATAATTTTATGGTTGGGGGTCACCACAACATGAGGAACTGTATTAAGGGGTCGTGGCATCAGGAAGGCTGAGAACCACTGCTATAGATATCTTATTTCCAAGTTTTTCCTCTTCAGCTTTTTGTCATCTTTTCCTTTGCCCCACCCAATTGTTATCACCTAAGGCACCGGTGATGTTAAACAATTGCCACTGGTTTTCTTCAGTAAATACTCCAGGGAAAATGGTACTCACAGTGAATGACCTCTGAAGTAGTTCAAATAAACACACGTCCTAAGAGTGGTTGTTTACTCGGAACTGCCAGACAGTTCAAATAGTGACAATTCTTTGAGAATGGGCCCCTGAGAAGCTCCATTTTGGCCCCTTTAATGACAGCTAGGCTGCAGGTGTTCATGGCTACATGAGCACAGGGTGTTGGTTTCCATGGCCACCATGGAACTGGGGAGAGACGGGTGAGAATAGGAGAGGTTAAAATGCTACAAAGTTCTCCGTTTACTGAGATTCAGCCTTAAAAAAAAAAAAAAAGGATAAATACTCCTCAGACTGGGAAGGTGGAGGAGGGTAGGTGGGTGGGAGGTGATCAACCAAGGACCTTGTATGCATATATGCATGGCCCATGGACACAGACAATGGGTGGTGAGGGCCTGGGGGGGGGGGGGCGGGGCCTGAGGGAGCCAAGGGGGGGGAAGGGGACATATGTAATACTTTCAACAATAAAGAAAATTATTTAAAAAACATACTCCTCAGACTGTTCTGAGCCTTTGGTTAATTTCCAGAGTTCAGAAAATGTTGATTTTGACCATTTTGACCAGTTTATCTCATTGTGTAATTGAACAATCAGTGGGTCCGTGCTGCCTGTCACTACTTGAACCAATTTCCATGTATAAGACGCTATTTTTTTTTCTAAAATCGTTAGACTGAAAATCGAGGGGGGTCTTATACATGGAAACCAGCCGAGGAGGGAGTCACCCTGTGTGTAGCTGCCCATACCTTGTCAAACAGGCTTCCTCTAATCACAAGCCTATTGTTACCGACGTCAGCTGCTGCTGTAATTAGAGGTGGAGGTGGAGAGTGTGCAGGTGCAACAGGGACCAGAGCATTCTGAGCCCATAAAGGTCAAAAAATAAAAAGATAAATACCGGTAAGCAGTTGTCTTACTCTGCAAAATTCAAACTGAATGTAATCAGCTGTGCAAAAGAGCATGGAAACAGAGCTGCAGAGAGACAACTGGACCTCCTCCTACTGAGTGTGTGATCAGACAGCGGAGAAAACAGGAAGAACACCTCCTTAAGATGCCAAAGAGAAGAAGGCCTTACGAGGAAAACCAGCAAAATGGGCAAACTTGGGACAGAGGCTTCAGACTTGGATTCCAGGGCAGCGCCAGGGTAGCTTATGTGTGTCAACCAAGTGTATTCAATGTCAGGCAAGAATGCTTGCAAGTGAAGTGAACATTGTTGATTTTACAGGAAAGGCAAAATGGTGCTTGTTTCATGAGGGGAGAAGGGTTGGCCATGAGAACACGAGCAAAGTTAGCTCAGACAATGCCACCAGTTTATGAGGATGATCTCACATATATAGACAGTAACTCAAAGACAGCAGTGATACAGTAGAAGTTGAAGACATTGATATGTCTGGAACTAACAGTGATGAAGAAGGGAGCAATGATGCAACAGAGGCTGAATAAAGTGATATGCTGCATAATATCATAGTCCTGGTATGTAGACATTACCTGCGGTAATTACTAAATAAAAATGTGTTTAAAATATTGATTTTTAAATTTTGGGTTGGAAAAGTGTGTGGTGGGGTGTCTTATACATGGAAAATACGGTAAGTAGACACCAGGTGGAATCATATATGAGTGTTTATTCCAATCCTGCTGGCAGTATGGGAGAGCAGCAGGTCATCCACAAAATCTGCAGCGCCCCCCTAAGCCAGCTGCTTATATTGGGTAGGGGACAAAGATTACCTGGGAAGTAAGCAAAAGGGTAAGCCATTTACCCTTTTGTTAATAGGCAGTTAACAGGTAATGCAGGCTGGAGCTTTGCAAGGCCTGCAGGTATGCAAAGGCTGGGGGTCTTAAAGGACCGGCTGCTTTGGTTCCTGCCACGAGATTGATAATCTTTCCATGATAATAGCAGCTCCCTGATGGGGAGGATGGGCTGCATTTCCAGGTGAGCTCGCAGGTCCCACATGCAGCTCCCAGCCAGGTTAGAACGTGTCTTCTTCTTTTTTTTTTTTTTTTTTTAATATATTTTATTGATTTTTTACAGAGAGGAAGGGAGAGAGATAGAGAGAGTTAAAAACATTGATGAGAGAGAAACATCAATCAGCTGCCTCCTGCACATCTCCCACTGGGGATGTGCCCGCAACCCAGGTACATGCCCTTGACCGGAATCGAACCTGGGACCCTTCAGTCTGCAAGCCGACGCTCTATCCACTGAGCCAAACCGGTTTCGGCTAACGTGTCTTCTTTAATCAGAACAAAACAATCCCGGTTAACAGAGCATGATTAATATTTCTTACAATTATAGTTAGTCCCCAATATTCTATTTCTGCCCCTATCAATTGCTTTTATGTAGGAGCAGATTTTTGAAGGCCCTTACTCCACCATTTTAGAAGTGGCTCCTATCATATTGTTATTGTCGTAATTAGCTAGTTTATTTATATTAATAATAGAAAGAAAGCACAGGGAAGGCCAGGCATAAGCATGGTCATCTAGGCAGCTTCATCAGGAGCCTACTGCCTCATGCTCCCCAGGGAACCATTCCCTGCAAATCGCTGGGGAAGGAAGCGAACAAGGGGGAAATGGGTGCATGCGCAGGGAAGTTGGGGTGGCAGGGAGGGTGCTTGCCTGTCAGTCTAGCCTGGGAAAAAGATCATTGGCTAGCAGGGTGGAGCCACTGCCAGCGCCCCAAATCTTGGTCTGGTTAAAATCCCCAGAGTTCGCTCTCTCCTTGCTCCCTCTCGCATTCTTGCTCCATGCACTCACCTGTGCGCTTGCCTGTGTTCTCTCCATAGCCATTCAGCCTTAAGCAGCCGTCTGGCCCATGGCCTTGGGGACCCCACACGCAATGGGCTGCAGCTGGGAACACAAGCCAGATGCTGGGCTGGACTGGACTTTAATATGGAGCAGAAATTCTGGGCAGTGGCCTTAATTCTGGCCCTGCTGAAGACAAAACAGGTCTTCTTGCATGGTGGGACGGACAGAGATGGGACCTTGGAGGGGAACCCCTTTATTTTACATCATCAATAAAGCTTTTCATGAAACCCCATCCTTCCGTGGGGGCCTCCGGAAATTCTTTTCCTCAAGGCACCCCAAGAACTCCACTTGCACCAATAACAATATCGACACTGATACAGCAAAGAAAAAGGACAATTCCATCACCACAAGGATCCCTCCTGTTGCCCCATTATAGTCACATCTATTCCCTCTTAAGTCCTGGCAACCACCAATCTGTTATTCTGTTCTCTCTAGAACAGAGGTTCTCAACCTGTGGGTCGCGACCCCTTTGGCAGTCAAACAACCCTTTCACAGGGGTCTCCTAAGACCATCCTGCATATCAGATATTTCCATTATGATTCACATCAGTAGCAACATTACAGTTATGAAGTAGCAACAAAAATAATTTTATGGTTGGGTCACAACATAAAGAACTGTATTTAAAGGGCCAGAAGGTTGAGAACCACGGCTTTAGAATGTCAAGTAAATGGAATCATACAGTATGTAACCTTTTGGGATTGGCTTTTTTCACTAAGCATAATTCTCTGGAGATACATCCAGATTGTTGCCTTTATCAACAATTAGTTCCTTATTATTGCTAAGTAATAATTCATGATACGGATATACCACAATTTGTTTAACCATTGACCTTTTTAAGGGCACCTGAGTTGTTTCATGTTGGGACTTTTATGAATAAAGCTGCTATGAACATTCATGTGCAGGCTTTTGTGAACATAAGTCTTTTTTTTTAAAGTTATTATTGATTTCAGAGAGAGGAAGTGGGAGGGAGAGAGAAATAGAAATATCCATGATGAAAGAATCATCGATTGGCTGTCTCCTGCATGCCCTTTATTGGATTGAGCCTGCAACCCGGGTGTGTGCCCTGCTCGGGAATCGAACTGGCCAGGCTGTGAACGGAAGTGTTCATTTCTCTGGGATATATGCCCAGGAGCACAACTGCCGAGTCATATGGTAATCGCATATGGGCAGGTCCTGTGGAATATGATACGGTGTATCCCTCTCATGACTGTGTTATGTGGCAAAAGAGAAGGGGTCTTGCTGACGTCATGAAGATCCCTGATCTGTTGACTTTGCGTTATGAAAGGGAGATTGCCTGGGATGAGCCTGACCTGATCAGGCAAGCCCTTCAAAGAGGGTGCAGGACCTTCCCTGAACGCAAGCTTTCCCGCTGGCTTTGAAGATGCCAGCTGCCCTGGGTTTTGCAGCTGCAGAGAAATGAATTCTGCCACCAGCCACGTGAGCTTGAAAGAGGACATGAGCCTCAGATGAAACTGCAGCGGGGCTGGAACCTTGGTGGTTGTTCTGTGAGACTCAGGAAAGAGGACCCAGCTCAATTGCCCAGACTCCTGTCCTGTGGAAACTGTGAGATAATAAACGTACATTGTTTTAAGCTGCCGTGTGTATGGTAATTTATCACACAGCAACAGAAAACCAATCCTGTTTTTGCATCAATTCTCAGAAGTGATTCTGGCCTGTAACTTCCTTCCTTGTCGAATTTTGGTATTAATCTTATACTCCATTTGTAGTAATAATTGGGATGTTTTCTTCATTGTTAAGTGCCTTGAAATAGTTCAAAATGCATTTGAGAAATACCCATTGGCCAGCTGCCAGCTTTTTAAAGGCGTGGTAGAATTTCCTTGTGAAATCTGGGGTTGCTTTTTTGGGAAGGAGTGTTCTTTAAAAACTGTCTTATTTGCCCAGCCAGTGTGGCTCGGTGGGTTGAGTATCATCCCCTGCACCTGAGGGTCACCAGTTTGATTCCCAGTTAGGGCACATGCCCGGGTTTCAAGCTCCAACCCCAGTAGGGGGCGTGCAGGAGGCAGTCAATTGATGATATTTCTCTCTCATTGATGTTTCTATCTCTCCCTTTTCCTTCATTTCTCTCTAAAGTCAATAAAAACATTTTTTTAAAGTGCATTTGTTTTGATATATTTTCCTCAAAAGTAATGTATTTTATCTAGGTTCTCAAAATTGCTCATATAGAGTTAAAGTAATTTTTAAATTATTATCAAGGTCTCCTCCCCCTCCCCCACTGGGGTTATTTTTTACTTTGTGTACTTGTGCTTTCTTCCTTATTTTCTTTAGGTTAGGCTGGGTTACTAGGCTAGATTAAGATTGTCTGTCTTATTTTCCCCCAGCACCTTCTCCCTTCCCCTAGCACTTTTTAAAAAATTTATTGATTTCAGAGAGGAAGGGAGAGGGAGAGGGAGAGAGAGAAACATCAATGAGAGAGAATCATTGATCAGCTGCCTCCTGCACGCCCCCTACTGGGGATTGAACTCACAACTCAGGCATGTGCCCCAACCAGGAATCAAACAGATGACCTCCCAGTTCATAAGTCGATGCTCAACCACTGAGCAACGATAGCTAGGCTCGTTGTTAATTCTTACATTTGAATTCAGAGAATGTCGTCTGTGTTATCTTTACTTTTGAGAATTTTGTTGGGAGTTGTGTGTGTGCATGTGTGTGTGTGTTCAGTACCCCTGGTCCCTTGAAAAGAAGGTATATTCTCAATGTCAGAATATAAAATTATATGTGCCAATGTACTAGGTATGTGTGTATGTGTGTCTTAGCCTTGTTTTTGTCCATGTGATCTTACAAATACTGAGAGTGAATTAAAGTATCATTCTGCTAGTATATTTTTTTCTATTTTGTCCTATACCTCCTGACATATCTTTATTAATTTCACTGTTGTATAATTTTATTACAAGATATTCAAAATTCTATCTTTATTGTGAATTGTGCTTTATAGAATTATGGAGCAATCTTCTTTGCTTCACTTAATTTTTCTGTGCCTGAATTCTACCTTTCTGACGTTGAGCAAGACTCCTACTTTCTAAAAATGTGTATTGCATTTTTTTACATCTATCTTTTGTATATTCTTTTATATTTTACCTTTCTGAATTATTTTTTGTGTAAATCATTTTCTTCTAATGGATGATTTAAATTCATTTATATTTGTCTGTATAACAGGTATACTAGTATTTGATTTGAGTTGTCACATATTTTGTATTATAATTATATTTTTCTGTTTAAGTCTTTCAGTATGTTCACTATGCTTTGCTCTTTGTTGTGTGGCTCTTCTGATATTTAGAAAGGTTTTCATTTTTGTTCAAATGTTCCTTTTTATGATTGTAAGCTTATAAAACACCTTAATTCTCTATTTCTTTAAATAGCATGAATTTCCTACGGTTAAAATCAATGTGTTTTGTCTTCCTTCCCATTGCCCTCCTCCTTTTCTTCTACAATCCAACATTAGTAAATAAAATTATCTTTCTCTGTGCTTACTTTTGAAGCGTTAAATATGGCTCGACTTCTATTACTTGACTTGTCAACTGGGGATGGTATTATTTGATCCCCAGATGTTACAGATGAGGCAGCTATCCAACTTAATCTATTTCCCTTTTTCTTTTCCCCTTCTCCTCCCATTTTTGTTAGTCCTATTAATTTATGTATTGTCAGACCATATTACATTTAAATACTGATTTGCCACCTTGATTTCTACACCAACTTTAATATTACTCTAATACTTACTTATTAAACTACCTACTCATCCCCATCCTTGGGCCATAGTCTTTGCGATCATCTTTTAGTTGCCTAAAGTTCATCCTTTAGATGTTTTCTCAGGGAGAGCTCATGGGAACAGTATGCCTTGAGTTTGTGGGTGTCTGTAGTTTTTATACCTGAAAGACAGTGAGGCTGGATGAGAAATCTTTGCCTTACACTTTTTTTTTTCTTGAGTATCTTTCAGGTATTGCCCCACATTCTCCTGGCACTGAGTACTGCAGTTGAGAAATCCGAAGCAGCGTGAATTTCTTTTTCTTTATAAATAACTTTATTTTGGGGATGAGATACCTGGCTGCCCGACCAATTCTTTATTTTTATGGTCCAATAATTTTACTGTGATATGTTTGAATCAGTTTTCCCTGGCTCATGCTATGTCCTTTGAAAAGAAGATTCAAATCTTCTTTTATTTCTGGGAAGATTTAAAAATTTATTTCTTGAAATAGATCTTGAACTACTTCATAAATACTGAAATGTTCCATTGGTTTGGTTTTCCTCAGGGATTCCAGGTATGTGTGGGGCAGGTCGCCTTTGCCTGTCCGTTTCCCTCTGATCCCGTGCTGTCCAGTGTGGTAGACGCTAGCCACATGTGGCCATTTAATTAATTAAAGTTTAAATTAAGCATTCAGTTTCTTAGTTGTACCAGCTACATTTTATGTGCTCAATAGCCACACATGACTTGTAGTACAGGGTGTGGCAAACATTGGTTTACGGCCCTGGCTTGGCTGGAGCATTGTCCCGTACACCAAAAGGTTGTGGGTTCAATTCCTGGTCAGGGCACATGCCTAGGTTGTGGGTTTGCTCCCTGGTCAGGGCGTGTATGGGAGATAACTAATTAATCTTTCTCACATCAGTGTTTCTCTCTCTCCATCCTCCTCTTTCTATAAAAATCAATAAGAACATCCTCAGGTGAGGATATTTTTTAAAAGTAGGTTTACAGAGTTTATCTTTGTATTATGATTTATTGATGATTACTAGAGGCCCGGTGCACAAAAATTTGTGCACTCGGGGTGGGGGGAAGGGGGGGTCCCCTAGCCCGGCCTGTGCCCTCTCGCAGTCTGGGACCCCTCTGGAGATAACGACCTGCTGGCTTAGGCCTGCTCCCAGGTGGCAGAGGGCAGGCCCAATCCCTAGGTGCAGCCCCTGGTCAGGCTCAGAGCAGGGCCGATTGGGGAGTTGGGGTGCAGCCCCGTCATGCACAGAGCAGGATGGATTGGGAGGTTGCAATGCCACCCTCAGTCATGCTCAGGGTAGGGCCAATTGGGGGGTTGGGGCACCGCCCCCTGTCACACTCAAGGCAGGGTCGATGGGGAGGTTGCGGCTCCACCCCCTGTCACGCACAGAGCAGGGCCGATCAGGGGGGTTGGGGCGCTGCCCCCTGTCACTCACAGAGCAGGGCCAATCAGGGGGTTGGGGCGCTGCCCCCTGTCACTCACAGAGCAGGGCCCAACAGGGGGGTTGGGGCTCCGTACCCTGTCATACACAGAGCAGGGTCGATCAGAGGGTTGGGGAGCTCCCCCCTGTCACACACAGAGCAGGGCGGATCAAGGGGTTGGGGCGCTGCACCCTGTCACACTCAGGGCAGGGCCAATGGGGAGGTTATGGCTCTACCCTGTCACACACAGAGCAAGGCCCGTGGAGGAGGGTTGGGGCGCCACCCTCTATTACCCACAGAGCAGGGCCGATCAGGGGGTTGGGGCACCGCCACTGTCACACTCAGGGTAGGGCCGATGGAGAGGTTATGGCTCTACCCTGTCACACACAGAGCAGGGCCTGTGGGGGGTGGGGGGTTGGGGCGCCGCACCCTGTCACACACAGAGGAGGGCCGATCAGGGGTTGGTGCGCTACACCCTGTCAAACACAGAGCCTCAGGGCAATCAGGGGATTGGGGAGCTCCCCCCTATCAGGCACAGAGCAGGGCTGATCAGGGGGTTGGGGCGCCTTCCCCTGTCACGAATAGAGCAAGGCGGATAGGGAGGTTGTGGCCCCGCCCCCTGTCACACACAGAGCCGCAGGGCGATCAGGGGGTTTGGGCGCTGCCCCCTGTCACGCTGATCCTGATGCCGGGAGCCTCGCTGCTCCGCTGATCCCGGTGCTGGGAGGCATATTACCCTTTTACTATATAGAATAGAGGCCTGGTGCACGGGTAGGGGCTGGCTGGTTTGCCCTGAAGGGTGTCCTGGATCAGGGTGGGGGTCCCCACTGGGGTGCCTGGCCAGGCTGGCTGAGGGGCTGAGGGCTGTTTTCCGGCTGGCAGGTGACTAAAAGCTCCCAACCGCTCCTTGTTTTCTTTTCTTTTTTTTTTATTCTGGGCCAGCTTTAGCTCTGAGGCCTCACTGCTGAAAACATCGATACAATGTTGTGGTCCGGGGCTGACTGAAAGCCCTTTTCTGGGTTTTGTTTAGCTTCTATATTTGCAACAGAGTACATAGTTTCTTAGAGTTGCAGCTGAGAGGCCGGCAAGTCAGGCGGGGAACATTGGAGTTCGCAGTTACTGGAGCAAGCAAGCCTCCCTGCTCGCTTCAGTGCATGGCTGCCGGCCGCCATCTTGGCTGACAGTTAATTTGCATAAGGATATGCTGATTAGCCAATCGGAAGGGTAGCGGTCGTACACCAATTACCATGTTTCTCTTTTATTAGTGTAGACTAGAGGCCCGGTGCACAAAAATTTGTGCACTCGCGGGGGGAAGAGGGGGTCCCTCAGCCCGGCCTGTGCCCTCTCGCAGTCTGGGACCCCTCGGGAGATAACGACCTGCTGGCTTAGGCCTGCTCCTGGGTGGCAGAGGGCAAGCCCAGTCCCTAGTGCAGCCCCTGGTCGGGCTCAGAGCAGGGCTGATTGGGGAGTTGGGGCACCGCCCCCTGTCATGCACAGAGCAGGGCGGATTGGGAGGTTGCGATGCCACCCTCAGTCACGCTCAGGGTAGGGCTGATTGGGGGGTTGGGGCACCGCCCCCTGTCACACTCAAGGCAGGTTCAATGGGGAGGTTGCGGCGCCACCCCCTGTGATGCACAGAGCAGGGCCAATCAGGGGGTTGGGGCACTGCCCCCTGTCACTCACAGAGCAGGGCCCATCAGGGGGTTGGGGAGCTCCCCCTCTCATGCACAGAGCAGGGCCCATCAGGGGGTTGGGGAGCTCCCCCCTGTCACGCACAGAGTAGGGCGAGTAGGGCCGATAGGGGAGTTAGGGCACCGCCCCCTGTCACCCACAGAGCAGGGCCAATCAGGGGGTTGGGGCGCCACCACTGTCACACTCAGGGCAGGGCCGATGGGGAGGTTATGGCTCTACCCCGTCACACACAGAACAGGGCCCGTGGCGGAGGGGGGACACCACCCCCTGTCACACACAGAGCAGGGCTGATCAGGGGGTTGGGACGCCACACACTGTCACACACAGAGCTGCAGGGAGATCAGGGGGTTTGGGCGCTGCCCCCTGTCATGCTGATCTGGTGCCAGGAGGCCTCGTGGCTCCGCTGATCCCGGTGCCAGGAGGCATATTACCCTTTTACTATATAGGATAGAGGCCGGGGGACTGGCTGGTTTGCCCTGAAGGGTGTCCTGGATCAGGGTGGGGGTCCCCACTGGGGTGCCTGGCCAGCCTGGATGAGGGGATGATGGCTGTTTGCAGCTGGTCACACACCCTTCAGGGTGGGGGTCCCCACTGGGGTGCCTGGCCAGTCTGGGTGAGGGGCTGAGGACTGCTTTCAGGCTAGGGGTTTTGACTGAAGCTCCCAACCACTCCTTTTTTTTCTTTTATTTTTTTCTTCTGGGCCAGCTTTAGCTCTGGCTCTAGCTCTGAGGCTTCCGCTGCTGGTTTGTTTTGGTTCTATAATCGAAACAATGTATAACTTCAGCTCTGAGATCCCAGCTGGCTATATTTGTTAGAATGTTTCAAACTGCCAGCTCAGAGGCCGGCAAGTCAGGCGGGGAACGTTGGAATCTGCAGTCATGGGAGCAAGCAAACCTCACGTTCGCTTCCAGCTGCCTGGCTGCCGGCCGCCATCTTGGCTGACAGTTAATTTGCATAAGGATACGCTGATTAGCCAATCGGAAGGGTAGCGGTCGTATGCCAATTACCATTTTTCTCTTTTATTAGTGTAGACTAGAGGCCCGGTGCACAAAAATTTGTGCACTCGGGGGGAAGGGGGGGTCCCTCAGCCCGGCCTGTGCCCTCTCGAAGTCTGGGACCCCTCGGGAGATAACGACCTGCTGGCTTAGGCCTGCTCCTGGGTGGCAGAGGGCAGGCCCAATCCCTAGGTGCAGCCCCTGGTCGGGCTCAGAGCAGGGCTGATTGGGGAGTTGGGGCGCTGCCCCCTGTCATGCACAGAGCAGGGCGGATTGGGAGGTTGCGATGCCACCCTCAGTCACGCTCAGGGTAGGGCTGATTGGGCGGTTGGGGCACCGCCCCCTGTCACACTTAAGGCAGGGTCGATGGGGAGGTTGTGGTGCCACCCCCTATCACGCACAGAGCAGGGCCCATCAGGGGGTTGGGGCGCTGCCCCCTGTCACTCACAGAGCAGGGCCAATCAGGGGGTTGGGGCACTGCCCCCCCTCGCCCCCCCGTCACGCACAGAGCAGGGCCCATCAGGGGGTTGGGGAACTCCCCCCTGTCACGCACAGAGCAGGGCCCATCAGGGGGTTGGGGAGCTCCTCCCTGTCACGCACAGAGTAGGGCCAATAGGGGAGTTGGGGCACCGCCCCCTGTCACGCACAGAGCAGGGCGGATCAGGGGGTTTGGGCGCCACCACTGTCACACTCAGGGCAGGGCCGATGGGGAGGTTATGGCTCTACCCTGTCACACACAGAGCAGGGCCCGTGGAGCGGGGGGGGGGGGGCGGGGGGGGGGGTTGGGCGCCGCACCCTGTCACACACAGAGCAGGGCCGATCAGGAGGTTGGGGCTCCACCCCCTGTCACACACAGAGCCGCAGGGCGATCAGGGGGTTTGGGCGCTGCCCCCTGTCACGCTGATCCGGTGCCAGGAGACCTCTCGGCTCCGCTGATCCCGGTGCTGGGAGGCATATTACCCTTTTACTATATAGGATAGAGGCCTGGGGGCCGGCTGGTTTGCCCTGAAGGGTGTCCTGGATCAGGGTGGGGGTCCCCACTGGGGTGCCTGGCCAGCCTGGATGAGGGGCTGAGGGCTGTTTGCAGCTGGTCACACACCCTTCAGGGTGGGGGTCCCCACTGGGGTGCCTGGCCAGTCTGGGTGAGGGGCTGAGGGCTACTTTCAGGCTGGCGGGAAGCTCCCAACCACTCCTTTTTTTCTTTTTTTTTTTTCTTCTGGGCCAGCTTTAGCTCTGGCTCTAGCTCTGAGGCTTCCGCTGCTGGTTTGTTTTGGTTCTATAATCGAAACAATGTATAACTTCAGCTCTGAGATCCCAGCCGGCTATATTTGTTAGAATGTTTCAAACTGCCAGCTCAGAGGCCTGCAAGTGAGGCGGGAACGTTGCAGTCTGCAGTCACTGGAGCAAGGAAGCCTCCCTGCTCGCTTCAGTGCATGGCTGCCGGCCGCCATCTTGGCTGACAGTTAATTTGCATAAGGATACGCTGATTAGCCAATCAGAAGGGTAGCGGTCGTACGCCAATTACCATGTTTCTCTTTTATTAGTGTAGGCTAGAGGCCCGGTGCACAAAAATTTGTGCACTCGGGGGGGGAGAGGGGGTCCCTCAGCCCGGCCTGTGCCCTCTCGCAGTCTGGGACCCCTCGGGAGATAACGACCTGCTGGCTTAGGCCTGCTCCTGGGTGGCAGAGGGCAGGCCCAATCCCTAGGTGCAGCCCCTGGTCGGGCTCAGAGCAGGGCTGATTGGGGAGTTGGGGCACCGCCCCCTGTCATGCACAGAGCAGGGCGGATTGGGAGGTTGCGATGCCACCCTCAGTCACACTCAGGGTAGGGCCGATTGGGGGGTTGGGGCACCGCCCCCTGTCACACTCAAGGCAGGTTCAATGGGGAGGTTGCGGCGCCACCCCCTGTGATGCACAGAGCAGGGCCAATCAGGGGGTTGGGGCGCTGCCCCCTGTCACTCACAGAGCAGGGCCCATCAGGGGGTTGGGGCACTGCCCCCCCCCCATCACGCACAGAGCAGGGCCCATCAGGGGGTTGGGGAGCTCCCCCCTGTCACGCACAGAGCAGGGCCCATCAGGGGGTTGGGGAGCTCCCCCCTGTCACGCATAGAGTAGGGCCGATAGGGGAGTTAGGGCACCGCCCCCTGTCACCCACAGAGCAGGACCAATCAGGGGGTTGGGGCGCCCCCACTGTCACACTCAGGGCAGGGCCGATGGGGAGGTTA
The DNA here is from genome assembly GCF_028538775.1 of Myotis yumanensis. NCBI lineage: Eukaryota > Metazoa > Chordata > Mammalia > Chiroptera > Vespertilionidae > Myotis > Myotis yumanensis. The sequence goes on from NW_027223757.1 coordinate 90,970,769, forward strand.
TGGCTCTACCCCGTCACACACAGAGCAGGGCCCGTGGGGGGGGGGGGGTTGGGGCACCACCCCCTGTCACACACAGAGCAGGGCCGATCAGGGGGTTGGGACGCCACACCCTGTCACACACAGAGCCGCAGGGCGATCAGGGGGTTTGGGCGCTGCCCCCTGTCATGCTGATCTGGTGCCAGGAGGCCTCGTGGCTCCGCTGATCCCTGTGCTGGGAGGCATATTACCCTTTTACTATATAGGATAGAGGCCTGGGGGCTGGCTGGTTTGCCCTGAAGGGTGTCCTGGATCAGGGTGGGGGTCCCCACTGGGGTGCCTGGCCAGTCTGGGTGAGGGGCTGAGGACTGCTTTCAGGCTAGGGGTTTTGACTGAAGCTCCCAACCACTCCTTTTTTTCTTTTTTTTTTTTCTTCTGGGCCAGCTTTAGCTCTGGCTCTAGCTCTGAGGCTTCCGCTGCTGGTTTGTTTTGCTTCTATAATCGAAACAATGTATAACTTCAGCTCTGAGATCCCAGCCCGCTATATTTGTTAGAATGTTTCAAACTGCCAGCTCAGAGGCCGGCAAGTCAGGCGGGGAACGTTGGAATCTGCAGTCATGGGAGCAAGCAAACCTCACGTTCGCTTCCAGCTGCCTGGCTGCTGGCCGCCATCTTGGCTGACAGTTAATTTGCATAAGGATACGCTGATTAGCCAATCGGAAGGGTAGCGGTCGTACGCCAATTACCATTTTTCTCTTTTATTAGTGTAGATTGTATTATTTTCCACACAAGCAGCTGTAAACCTACTTTTGTTCCACCCTATATCTTTGTCATGCCAGTTCCTTTTGTCTTACTCTTTACGCAATGAGTTGAATTTTTTTGGCTCAACTGTTTGAAAGTGGTTCCTTCAACGAGTGTGTTATGTGGGCATTTTCTGAGATCTGCCACCTCTGGTTCATTTCTCTGCCCTCCTTTCATCTTTACTATACGTCCACCCACGCAGCTTCTGACTGGTTGCTTTCTGCCTGGTGATTTCCAGCTCTCTCAGCTTTTGCGGTGTGTAAAGGGTGTAGGTTGTTCACTTCAGGGTGAGTCCTTTCCTCCACAGGAAATGTAGTTTTACTGGTATTTTCTGAGGTATGCCACCACTGGCCTCTTTCTTTCTATGTCATCCCCTGTGGTATCTATTGTACTGGATGCCCATGCAGCTTCTGTGATGATTTTGGCAGCACTTACGCAGTTTTGAGCATAGATTATGTCTGTCATTCACTCTAAATTGGGGTTTACTTGGTTTTGTCCCATGTATGTCTTGCAGTTTTTGCAAGGCATCTTTAAGAAGAGAAAAATTGCTTTTAGTAATCCCTTTTTACCATAAACCTTGACTTTTAAAAATGTATATATTTTTATTGATTTCAGAGAGGAACGGAGAGAAAGAGATAGAAACGTCAATGATGAGAGAGAAGCATTGATCAGTTGCCTACTGCATGCCCTACACTGGAGATCCAGCCCGAAACCCAGGCATGTGCCCTGACTGGGAATAGAACCATGATCTCCTGGTTCATAGATCGATGCTTAACCACTGAGCAATACCAGCCGGGCCAAGCTTAGAATGTTTTTAATCTACTATTCTTTTTTGTATCTCAGACCTCCCTACTGGGATCATTTTCTCTCTACCTGAATTACACCCTTTAGAAATTCCTTCAAAGAAGGCTAGTTGTTTTTTGTCTGAAAATATCTTTAGTTCATAATTTTCTTGAAAGATAAATTTCTGACATATAATTTTAGGTTGGTAACTATTTCCTGTCTTTGGACATTATTCCAATAGTCTAGAATTAGCTGTTGCTATTGAGAAGTCTGCGATTAGTCAGCTTGTTGTTCCTTTGTAGGTTACCTGCCTTTATCCTTTTTAGCTACTTTTAAAGCCTTCTCTTTTTCTTTGATATTCTGAGTTTTACTACAGTGTACTTAGAAGTGGTTCTTTTTAAATTGATCTTGCTTTGTATACATTCTGCATCTTGGATCTGAGAATTTATATCTTTCATCTGATCTGAAAAATTCTCAGTAATTGCTTTACCTAACATTCCTTCTCTCCAGTCTCTTTACTCCTCTCTTTTATGACTGATTAGATTACATTAAACCTTTGCATTCTATTCCCCTTAATTTCTCTTTCAGAGTTCTTCAACTTCTTATTTCTTTGTGCTCCATGTTGGGTTTCTTGTTGTTGCATTTTTTTTTTTAAGCATTTAATACATTAAAAAATATTTTATGCCAGGTGAAAGATGGCAGACACAAAGGGGTACATAATGTTTAAATCCATATATATGACATTCTATAAAAGACAGAAGTATAGGTCAAAATTCAGATCAGTGGCTGCCAAGGACCGGGAATTGGGGGAGAAAATTGACTTCAAAGGGGCATGAAGGAATTTTGAAGGCAAAGGAATATTTGATATCTTCATTGTGGAAGTGATTACATGACTGTACACTCATCAAAATGTATTGATCTGTATACCTAAAAAGGACTAATTTTATTGTACTAAATTATATCTCAATAAACCTGATATATTTTTTTAAAAAAATATTTTTATTGATTTTTTTACAGAGAGGAAGGGAGAGGGAGAGGGATACAGAGTTAGAAACATCGATGAGAGAGAAACATCGATTCAGCTGCCTCTTGCACGCCCCCTATTGGGGATGTGCCCGCCACCCAGGTACATGCCCTTGACCGGAATTGAACCTGGGACCCTTCAGTCTGCAGGCCGACGCTCTATCCGCTGAGCCAAACCGGTCAGGGCCTGATATATTTTTTAAAAGCATGGTTAACCACTATTCGCATGCCAGCTATAGTAGTGGAAGTGGGTAAGAGGAAGGCAAATATTCATTAGAATGTATAAATATCACCTTAGCTGGGTTGGCTCAGTGGATAAAGCGTCAGTCTACGGACTGAAGGGTCCCAGGTTCGATTCCAGTCAAGGGCATATGCCTGATTGTGGGCTGGATCCCCAGGAAGGGGGTGTGTAGGAGGTAGCCAATCAATGATTCTCTCTCATCATTGATGTTTCTATCTCTCTCTCCCTCTCCCTTCCTTTCTCAATCAATTAAAAAAAAGGAATGTGTTAATATCTATACAATAGAGAAAGAAATGTGGGTAGAGGTGACAGTCTTTATTCTCTAACTAGAGGCCTAATGCACGAATTCGTGCATGGTTGGGGTCCAACTGGCCAGGGGTAGGTAGGGGCTGAGGACGGTTGGTTGGCCAGCCCTGCCCCCTGGTCCAACTCTCAGCTGAACCCCCAGTCAAGGGGACTATTTGCATATTAGCCTTTTATTAGATAAGATTGCTTATGATGATGTAGTTGGTATGTACAACTTTCCCCCTCTGTAATTTGTGTCATGTCCCCTTTGCCTTCACAAAGGCACTCAGTGTATTGGGGTTTCTTACCAAACTTACCGTCATATGGGGTCTGGGCCCTTGACAATTCTGTCATTTAGGAATATGTAGTCTTCCATTAACTTTTTCCATTGGATGTGGTAGTTAGCATAAGACCTGCTCCAGACAACAGACCTGCTAGGATTCCCCACGTCCACATTGAAGCTGAATCATTTTCACCTTGGTAGTCAAGATTACTAGGATCAGTCACCCCAGTGAACACCATGACCCCCTTATTGCCTAATCATTTGTGGTATAAAAGCCCAAAATTACCAGCAGGGGAACATTGTTTTTCTCCCTTATGGAAGCAATTATCTCTAACTTCTCTAAGTTTCATTTGACTTAATCATGAAACACACTAGCCCACTTCCACCTCATGGCTCCTATGCGTACATATTCTAATTATAGGAAAGCAACACCTACTGATACAATGGCTCAGGATTCCAAACATGTAATACATCCTGTAGGCCAGCATCCCAACCTCATGAGGTGTTGTCCCAGCTGGAGGATCAACTGGATCTTCAATAGGTCACCGCTGTTCTGTAAGGCAAGCTGCTGGTCTAGGCATGGAGGGGGTATGAGTAACATACGCTTACAGCTTATTTTGTCTTTAGAAATGGCTGGAACCTAATCCTGCATGTTATACCTCTTCCAGCTAGCGATAAAGTGATGCTTGGAATGCCCTTCCTCATAGTTAGGTGGCTCGGGTAACTCAGAGTGGGCAGCTTCAGTACCTGCACCAGCATTTGGGCTCCCCAAGAAACCAGGAGCAAGGCGAGAGCAATTTCTCTAATGAAAATAATCAGTTGCCTGAGAGGCCACCGTTTTGCTCCATAACTCTAGGGGCGTCTGCTCAGATTCCTCTGCTCAGAGGTCTGCCACAGACTGCAGATGGTGCCTCATCTGCCACATTCATGGAACACCACTGGAGCCTCTGGGTGCTAAAGGCTAAGGGAAGAATTCCCTGCCTCTCCCCTGGGGCTTTTCAGTTATGAACATCAAGTAGGTCTGGGTACATTGCTCACCTTCTTCCACCCAGGGCTTGATCAGGATGCTCTGACAACAAGAAAAACCCCGACCCAGTGATCTTCAATGGTAAGGAAAGCTGCACTCCCGCGTACATTGGGAGTTCACGGTGGGGTGAGCTTGCTTCAGGATGGGTAGTAACTCAGTAGGGTTCATTATGACCGGCACTCAGCACTGTCATCACAGAGGTTCTTTCTGTTGCTCTACTTCCCATCCCTCTGGGTGGTGGCCTTGCTCAGCTGGCTTCCCTCAAAATCACAAAGTGGCTGCAGTCATCCTGTGTCACATCCAGACATCAAGCCCAAAGGAAGAAGAGAGGTTCCCTCCTGCCCTTCCTGTGTGGGTGTGGGTGTGGGTGTGGGTGTGGGTGTCTTGTTGCAGAACTGAAGAGCCTTTGGGACTATTCCCTTCATGTCTCTTTGGCCAGAATCGAGGACATGTACAGTCCTAAACCAGCAAGTGGCAAAGGGAATAAGAAGACCTCAATTTACTTGGAGACCAATCGTGGGGTGGAGAGGATGTTAGAAAACCAAACCAAACACCTCTGAGATCTCTACTGCCTCTCCTGCTAACCACACCCACTTTGCTTCTGGTGGTTAGTGCCTCTGTGTGACCTCTGCCACGATGGAAGCTTCTAGCCCCATTAAATGTAGGCATTTCCTCTCATTTCCATGTTTGAGCAACATCAGTGGCTTCTGAAGAAAGACATTAACGTGTTTTTCAAAGATGCTGGCACCCCTTACTAATGGTGTCTAAGCCTTTGGTGAAGGGAATATATTCTGGGCTCACTGGGGGCCCATAACTGTATGTACATGGTATTGGTGGTTTTACACAGGACACAGTGTTCTAACCTTTCTGTCCTCCTACGTCTTTACGTTTCTTTTTCTGTATTAAAAAAAGTTTTTTTTTTCCTGTCACCTCAAGCTGTTGTGGTCCACTGTTAAGAGAAGACCAGAGTGGATCTGGGTTTTGGTTAACCAACTGAGCGAACTGTTAGAACTTCTTTCAGCTGTTAGCACAATGAGTATAGAACCTTGAGTGAGGACACCACATCAAGTAACTTAATCCCCATCTAAAATGACATGCCTCCCAACTTGGTGGGTAGACACAGAACCCAGTCTGGCTATAAATTAGTAAATCCTGTAATCATTGTGTGTGTGTGGAAGCCTTCTACTCCAAGGTTTGATTTGAACTTTTCCCTCCCACAACAGGCCCAGCTCTGACTCCAGTTATAGAGGCCTGCCTTCCTCTTGCAAAGGAAGAGGTAGATGTGTTTCCAAGCGAGGGAGAAACAGCTTCATCTGATAAGGGGGGAGAGGTGGTTTCAATGGGTAACTCAAGTGGAGGTGCATATTGAAGTTAGAAGCAGGAGGGCAATTGCCAATCCCTTCCACCCAAGTCCTAGCACAGAGTCATTCTCTGAAAAGAACTGGCCAAAACCGGTTTGGCTCAGTGGATAGAGCCTCGGCCTGCAGACTGAAAGGTCCCAGGTTCGATTCCGGTCAAGGGCATGTACCTGGGTTGCGGGCACATCCCCAGTAGGAGATGTGCAGGAGGCAGCTGATCGATGTTTCTCTCTCATCGATGTTTCTAACTCTCTATACCTCTCCCTTCCTCTCTGTAAAAAATCAATAAAAAAAAAAAAGAACTGAACAGAACGCCCAGCGGGACCTGGGGCCGTGAGGTGCGGCACCCCAAGTAAAGCCCTTTCTCAAATTCTGAAATTTGAGGACTTTGCTGTAAAGCAAGACCCTGTACCTTACCGAAGCAATGCAGGCCTCCTGGCTCATGGCCTCACTGAGATGTCCTCTTCCCTGTTTTTATAATCTGAACAGAAACCCAAAGATTGCATCACATTGAGAGAGGCCTATAGCATGAAAGTGGAAAACCAAGATAAAAAAATGGAAAAAATATCTGACAACAGAGACAATTGACAGAATAGAAACAATAACAACAAATAATATTCTCAAATAGATAGCTTTTTTCTCTACAAAAACAAATAAACAAGAAGTCATAATAATATGAAGAAAAGAGTAAAGAATAGGAATCTTGAAAATTTAAATATGATTGCTGATTTGAGGAAGATGATGATAGCAGCATAGTTTTTAAAATTAAACCTTTATTGTGTATAATTGAAATAAAGTGCACATGTGTAGATCATAAATTTATATGTTTTGACCTATCTATGCATCCATAAAACCGTCACCACAGCCCCAGCCAGTTTGGCTCAGTGGATAGAGCATCAGCAGACTGAAGGGTCCCAGGTTTGATTGTGATCAAGGGCACATGCCTGGGTTGCAGGGTAGATCCCCAGTAGGGGGAGTGCAGGAGGCAGCCAATCAATGATTCTCTCTCATCATTGATGTTTCTATCTCTCCCTCTCCCTTCCTCTCTGAAATTAATAAAAAATATATTTTTTAAAAAAGCAAAACATCACCACAATCAAGATAATGAGCACATCCATCATGTCCAAAAGTTAGGTCAGGCCTCTTTTTTAAAAAAACATATTTTTATTGATTTCAGAGAGGAAGGGAGAGTTATATGCAATGAGTTGCTCTGCTGATTAAATAATAAGTGTTTCTCCTTTAAATATTTTTTTATTGGTTTTTAGAGAAAGAGGGAGGATGAAATAGGGAGAGAGAACATTGCTGAGAGAGAAACATCATGGATTGGCTGGCTCCTACACACCCCCTACTGGGGATCAAACCTGCAACCCCGGCATGTGGCCTGACTGGAAATGAACCAGGGATCTCTTGGTGCATGGGACAACACTCAACCAACTGGCTGGGCCATCTTTTTAATATTTAAAACAGCCTTATTGGGATACTAGAGGCCCAATGTGCAAAATCACACGTGGTATCCCGCGGCTGCCCGCCCACCCGCCACCTGCCTTGCTGCGATTGGAGCCTGTGGGCCTCGGGGGAGAGACAGAGGTGCTCAATGCACCTCATGGTGACTGGTCATTTAGTCGTCCTGGTCGTCATGGACACTGGCTTTTTATATATATAGATAACTTACATACCATAAAATTCACCCATTTACAGTGTATCATTCAAAGATTTTTAGAACATTCACAGAATTGTGTAACCATCACCACTATCTAATATTAGAATATCTCATTGCCTCCCAAAGCACCTCATCTCCATCAGCAGTCACTTCCTGGACTTTGAGGACTTCACAATCAGGCAAGATTGCTGCGTGTCTCCTCTCCATTCCAGGCAAAGGCTGATCTACCGTCTGTCTCTAGGCCTGCCTGTTCTGGCCATTTTGTTTAAATTGAATAGTAATATATGTAGTGTTTCGTGACTGGCTTCTTTTCGTCTCATGTTTTTAGGGTTTATCCATGTTGCAGCATGTATCAATACTTCATCCCTCTTTACAAAATTTTTTCAATTCTGAAATAATTATAGATTCACAGGAAGTTGCATAGATAGTACAGAGAGAAAGACCCTCTGTACTCTTCACCCAGTTCCTCCCAATGGCTACATCTTACCTAAACATTGGTACATAATGTGTGCATCAGTTTGTCACATGTGTAGATTCATATAATTGCCACCACTCTCAGGATACAGAGCTATTCTGTCACCACAAAGATCTCTCTGTCCCCCCCCTCTATCATCCCTAACCAGTGGCAGCCACTCCATTTCTCTCTCTATAATTTTATCATTTCAAGAATGTTTATAAATGGAATCACACATTATGTGACCACTTGAGAGTATCATAATGAATTTACCCTAGTGTTAAAAAAACACATGCAAGTATAACTAGATAGATAGTGAAACCAAAGTCTCATGGATGATACTTATAACAAAAGTAGCTGACAAACCCCAGGGTAACAGAAAGCAGGACTAAGACAGCAGCTCCACATCTGCACAGCACCAGCACCAGCACATGTGTGAGAGGACGCTGAGGCAAGAACGGTGTGTCTGGGGGACCCGAGAGAAGAGGACCCTAACATAGTGCCCAAAATTATTGTCGGAAAGTGAAGTGGGGGGTTCTGAGAACAGGAGCAGAGACGGGGAGGGATTTCGTTCACTGCGGTGGCCGGTCAGTGCAAGGCCATCCCCAGGAAGGTCACGCACGATTCATTCATGAGACTCCACGCTGAAGAGGTTTTTTGTGTGTGTGTGTGTTGTTTTTTTTGAAAAGTTAGTGAGCTGTAATGATATTTCTTTTGTGACATCAAAAGCAGCAGGTACGGAATATAATTTGCTGAAATCATAAATACTGAGATTGCAGTATGCACGTACAAATCACATTTAGGCTCAGCGCACCGAAAGCCTCGGTAAATACATACACGCCTGAGTGCAGTGCTGAACGGGGCGTGCGCCCGGCCTCAGTACTCCCACTCATCCCGCTTCAGGTGCAGGAAGCTGAGATGTTCTGGGCCAGCTTCACGGCCTGCTTCCGGGCCGCCTTGCTCTGCTCCTCACCCTGCGGGTGCACCGCGTCCAGGGCCAGCAGCTGCGTGGTGAGCAGCTCCTCCAGCCGGATGTAGTTCTTGTCAGTCCGGTTCCTGTCAAACAACAGGACTTCTCCCAGGATCTCCGACAGGTGGCCCAGGACGGTCCAGACGGCCCTGTGGGACCGGTGCTTCCCGCACACGAAGGCCTTCCTCTTCTCCAGCGCCTCCTTCAGGTCGATGTGATGAGGGTCTGCACCGCGATCACCGCCCTCCGCCGGGCCTCCCGGATGCAGGGGTTCTTCTCCAGGCTCACCTCGTCCAGCTGCCCGATCAGGGCCTGCAGCTCCGCCTTGGAGCTCAGTTACAGCTCAGGAGAGTTCTGCGCCTGCAGGAGCTCGTTTTTAATCCCTCTCATTCCCTTGAGGGCCTTTTCTATTTTCAGGATGGAATGATTCTGTCCCAGGTCAAACGCATAGGTGGTATCTGCTTCCTCTCCCAAAACCAAATACTTCAGTAATTTTTTGATGTCCTCCACCACCTCCCGGCGGTAATTCCGGATCTCCGTTCGCCCACACACGTCCAGCGCGTCCAGATCCGCTATCATCCCCGAGAGCACGCACGACAGGTGCTTGCACGTCTCCTTGTTGGCCACGTCCATCAGCAGGGCGATCAGAGTGGCCCTAGCCTTGTTCACCTCGCGCATCACGCAGTTGATTTTGGCCACGGAGGGGTGCGCGTCCTCGGAGAGCGGCAGGGACGGCCGCCGCTTCACGCAGTCCTTGATGATCTGCACCGCGCAGATCTTGGTGAGGGTGTGGTAGCGCTCTTTCCGCAGGGACACCTTCGGAAGTTGGGGAGTGGAATCAAAATTAAGCAAAACAGGGACAATATAAGGAGCAAAGAAAACACAAAGGCAAAATAAAATTGGAGTCCTAGCCGGAGCAATTGGGCAAGAAAAAGGAAAAAAAAGTTTCCAGTTTGGAAAGGAAGAAAATTTCCTCTGTTTACAGATGATTTGATCTTATATATAGAAAACCTCAAAGATTCCACACACAAAACTGCTAGAACTAATAACAAACACATTCAGCAAAGTAATGGGGTACAAAGTCAGCACACTAATAAACAACCTGAAAAGGAAATTATAAAAACAATTTCATGAGAACATTTGGCTCAAATAAACTCTTATAAAAATTTTTTTAAAATTATTTCATTTAAAATAGCATAAAAAATAATAAAATGCTTAGGAATTAACCAAGGAAGTGAAAGACAAGTAAAACTACAATATATTGCGGAAAGAAATTAAAATATAAATAAGTAGAAATACATGCTATGTTCAAGGATTAGAAAACTTAATATTGTTAAAATGTCAGTATTACCCAAAGGGATAAAAAGATTCAGTGCAACCCCTATCACAATCCCAGTGACATTTTCTGCAGAAATAGAAAAATTCATCCTAAAATTCAAATGGGATATCAAAAGACCCCAATTAGCCAAAACAATATTTAAAAATAACAAAACTAGAGAACTCACATTTCAAAACTTACTACAAAGCTGCAGTCATCCAACAGTGTAGCACAGGCCTAAAGGCAGTAATATAGACGAATGGAATAGAATGGAGAGCCCAGAAATAAACACTCCCAGATATGGTCAACGATTTTTGACAAAGATGTGTTCAATGGGGGATAGGACAGTTTTTTCAACAGTGCTAGGAAAAACTAGAGATCCACATGCAAAAGAATGAAGTTGGACCCTTACCATATACAAAAATTAATCCAGTGTGGGTCAAAGATCTACACTATAAAACTCCTAGAAAAAAACATAGAACAAAAGCTTCACAACATCAGATTTGGCAACGATTTCTTATATTTGACACCAAAGTCACAGGTAACAAAAGAAAAAATAAGCAAATTGGCCCTAGCTGGTTTGGCTCAGTGGATAGAGCATTGGCCTGTGGACTGAAGGGTCCCAGGTTCGATTCTGGTCAAGGGCACATGCCCGGGTTGCGGGCTCGATCCCCAGGAGGGGGTGTGCAGGAGGCAGCTAATCAATGATTCTCTGTCATCATTGATGTTTCTATCTCTCTCTCCCTCTCTCTTCTTCTCTGAAATCAATATATATATATATATATATATATATATATATATATATATTAAACGAATTGGACTTCATGAAAATTAAAAACTTTTGTGCAGCCCTGCTTGGTGTGGCTCAGTTGGTTGGGCATTGGTCCATGCACCAGGAGGTTGCTGGTTCCATTACTGGTCAAGGGCACATGCCCAGGGTGCTAAGTTGATTCTTGGTAGGGGGCCTGACGGAGGCAGCCAATGAATGTTCCTCTCTTTCTCTCTCTCTCTCTCTTCCCTCCCTCTCTATTTCTCCCCTTCTTTTCTTCTCTCTCTAAAAAAAATCAATAAATTATTCTAAAAAAAAAAAAAGTTTGTGCGTTGAAAGACACTATTGACAGAGTAAAATGACAATCCACAGAATGGAAGAAAATATTTGCAAATAGTTCATACGATAAGAGGTTAATTATCCAGAATATATAGAGAACTCCTCAAACTCAACAACAACCCAATTAAAAAATGGACAAAAGAACTTAAATAAACATTTCTCCAAAAAAGATATACAAATGGCTAATAGACCATGGAAAGATGCTCAACACATTAACCATTAGGGAAATGTAAATCAAAACTACTATAAGATACCACTTCACACCCCTTAAGGTAGCTACTATCACAAAAATAAAAAACAAGAAAGACAAGTGTTGGTGAGACATGGAGAAACTGGAATTCTTGTGCACTGTTGGGGGAAATGTAAATGGTACAGCGTTGTGGAAAATAATATGGTGGTTCCTCAAAAATTAAAAAAATAGAACTACCATACGATTCAGCAATTCCATCTCTGGGTATCTACCCAAATTATTTGAAAGCAGGGTCTCAAAGAATTATTTGTGCACCCATGTTCATAGCAGCACTATTCACAATAGCTAGGACATGGAAGCAACTCAAGTATCTATCAATAGATGAATGTTTTAGGGGCAAAAATAATATTGGGGACTAGCTACGGTTATGGGAAATATTAATCACTAGAGGCCTGGTGCACAAAAATTTTCCACTTGGGCGGGGGGTCCCTCAGCCCAGCCTGCGCCCATTTGCAGTCCAGGACCCTTGGGGGATGTCCACCTGTCGACTTAGGCCCACTCCCTGGGGGATCAGGACTAAGCTTGCAGTCAGACATCCTCTGGCAGCCAGGGAACCCTCGGGGGATGTCTGACTAAAGGCTTAGGCCCCCAAGGGAGCTGTGATGAGGAAGCTGGGGTGACAGAGGAGCCACCCTGTCCCGCCCCACCTCCTGGGGTCGGGTCACACACGGGATGCCCGGGCGGACTGGCAGATCGCTGCTACACCACCCGGCCACCCCAGGTTGGGTTGCACACGGGATGCCCGGATGGCAGCTGGGCGGGCTGGCAGATCGCTGCTACACCACCCAGCCACCCCGGGTTGGGTTGCACATGGGACGCCCACCGCCCCGGGTTGCAGATAGCAGGCCCAGATGGCGGCAGGGCAGGTGGGATGGCGCTGCCCTGCCCTGCCTGAAGTATGCAAATTAGCCGCCATCTTTGTTGGCGGTTAATTTGCATATCACACTGATTAGCCAATGGGAGGCGTAGCAAAGGTACGGTCAATTACATGTTTGTCTATTATTAGATAAGATGCTCTGTTAACCATAATTGCCTTGTTCTGGTTAAAGAAAGAACATTCCAACCTGGCTGGGGGTTGTAAGACACTCCCCCCACAACCCGCCTCAGCAAACCAGGGAGTCAACCTTGGAATGTGGTCCATTCTCATTCAAGAACTGCCTGTTATCATGGAAAGATTAACAACCTTGTTGCCCAAACAATGGAGTCTCACCCCAGCCCTAATTCCCTACTTCCCCATGCCTGTAGTCCCTAATTCCCCATGCAATCTTTGCCTGACCCCAAGCATGTCAAACTTGTGGCCCACGGGTCGCATGTGGCCCACAATGAGTATTTTTGGGGTCCAGCCAATATAACGATATGTAAGAAATGTTTTAATAAAAATTTCGTAACTTAATTTTTACAATATCCTGTTATACATAATCCTATATAATAAAAGGCTAATATATAAATTGTCCCCTCAGGAGTTCAACCTACTGGGAATTCGACTGCTCGCTATGACATGTGCTGACCACCAGGGGGCGATGCGGAACGAAGGAAGGACCCTGCCGGCAGCCAGCAGTGGGGGAAGCAAGGCCCCAATCAGCCCTGATTGCCGGCCAGACCTAAGGACCCTACCTGTGCATGAATTTCATGCACTGGGTCTCTAGTTATTTATAACGAACCACAACATTTGCTAATGACTGATTATTATAATCATGTTGCACTCATTTCCCTTACACACCTTACGTGCAAGCGCACCATTTCTCTACACTAATACTAGCAGTGAGTATTTTAGTAGCCAACTGCCACATCATTAGTCTTGTACTGACTTTGTACTGACTTGTTTGGTGTGCACAACAGGAAATATTTCGCTTTCAGAAAATAAGAAAAATAGGTTTATTTGTCTTACGTGTATTAATTTGTGCAGTTATTCAGTGTCTGGTAAGTTAATATTCAAGAAAAAAGATTAATTTTTATTAAAATTTCTATTATTTATGTTAACGATGACTCATTTATTTCAGCCCTTTGTATTCAGCATGTCTCTATTGAAGTAAACCTACGTTTCTATGAAAATTGAAGCTTTTTCTTTTTGTGGCCCACATAAATTTAAACCTTTTTTATTTGGCCTGGGTTAGCCTTTGGGTTTGACATGCTTGTCCTACCCTATATAAGCAGCTGGCTTATGGGGGAGTGCAGAGCGGATTTTTGTGGATGACCTCCTGCCCTCCCATACTGCAGGCAGGATTGGAATAAATGCTCATATATGATTCAACCCTGTCTCTGCTGAATTGGCAGCATGGACCCATTGATTGTCCAGTTCTGTATGAATAAGAAAAATATAGTATATACATATTATTCAGTCTTTTTAAAATAAATATATAAATTTTTATTGATTTCAGAGAGGAAGGGAGAGGGAGAGAGAGATAGAAACATCAATGATGAGAGAGAATCATTGATTGGCTGCCTCCTGCACACCCCACATTGGGGACTGAGCCCACAACCCTGGCATGTGCCCTTGACCGGAATCAAACCTGGGACCCTTCAGTCTGCAGGCTGAAGCTCTATCCACTGAACCAAACCAGCTAGAGCCATATTATTCAGTCTTAAACTGTAAGAAAATCCTGCAATATGTTACAACACAGATGAGCTTGAGGACATTGTGCTAAGTGAAATAAGACAGTCACAAAAAGACAAATATGATTCCACTTTTATGAGATTCTTAGAGTCAAAACCATAGTGCTCTCCCTCTCCAAGCACACTCATGCCTCCCACCCCCCCCCCCCCCCCCAGGCACCTTACCATCAGCTTCCTCACTCCCCAGCTCCAAGGGCCCTTTCTTTACTCTAGAACTTGTTTGCTAAGCCCATTTCTTCTAGGAATTACTTTTCTTTACTTTACCAAATAAATGTTCTCTTACAGTTTGGGTCTTGCTCTGATTTCTTTCCTAGCCAGAACCTAAATACCAGGAATGCTGAGCCCAGGTTTGGCCTCACCCCACCAGTCAGACACCTGGTGCCATTCCTGTCACCTACATATTTGGTGCCCTGTGACTCGGATTGTTTAATCGCCGATGCAGGACTATTCCATCACCACAAAGATCTCCCCGTCCCTCCTTCCATCACCTCTAACCGGTGGCAGCCACTCCATTTCCACGATATAACTTTGTCATCTCAAGAACATCATCTCAGCACATTACTGAGACAACCTGGACAGATATGCGAAGGGGGAGGAGCGGGGGCTCGGGTAAGGATGGTGAGTCTGGAGGCAGGCGAGCAGGGCACCTCGCTTGGGACTGCAGTAGAGTGGAGTCCGCCTATCTGAGCAGAGTAATTCCTCGCCACCTTGGCTTGAAAGACATGACTGTGTTCTCTTTCCTCCCTGCATCTTTTGCTCTGGCCATGGGGTCCTCTCTCTCTCTCTCTCTCTCTCTCTCTCTCTCTCTCTCTTCTCCTTCTCCTTCTTCTTCTTTTTAAAATATATCTTTATTCATTTCAGAGAGGAAGGGAGAGGGAGAAAGAGATAGAAACATCAATGATGAGAGAGAATCATTGATTGGCTGCCTCCTGCATGCCCCCAATGGGGATCGAGCCCACAACCCAGGCATGTGCCCTTGACTGGAACCAAACCCAGGATCCTTCAGTCCGCAGGCCAACATTCTATCCACTGGGTCAAACTGGCCAGGGCTCCATTGATTTCCTAGAGGAGCAGAAGAGAGAGGGAAAGACAGAGAGAAACATTGATGTGAGAGAAATACATCAATTGGTTGCCTCCTGCATGCCCCTGATCAGGGACCAAGCCAGGGAGGACCCTAGAACCGAGGTACATGCCCTTGATCTGAATCAAACCCAGGACCCCTCAGTCCCCAGGCCAATGCTCTAGCCACTGAGCAAAACCAGCCAGGCCATGTGACATTCCATATTATAAGTGGCTAAAAGCCTCTGTCTCATGTCCTTTTCCCCTGAGTGCCTTTGTCATATCCCTTTAACAAGAAGGGGCTGGGTGTTGACATTGGCAGTCATGTAAGTATCAACCAGTGAGAGAGCAGCAGACCCATTGTCGGTGGTTGTTCCTGTGAGAAATGCCACAGGGCACACAAGGGTCTGGGGAACCTGGAGAGACTTATTGGTAATGCAGATTGATGCACTTCCATTTATTTAGCAAGAAGTTGTGTTTTTCGCCTCTGGGGAAAAAGACTGATGCTCAGCAAGGTTGAAATCAGTTAAAAGAATAAGACTAGCCCTAGCCGGTTTGACTCAGTGGGTAAAGCATCGGCCTGCAGACTGAAGGGTCCTAGGTTTGATTCTGGTCAAGGGCACATGCCTGGGTTGTGGGCTTGATCCCCAGTGGGGGGCATGTAGGAGGCAGCCAATCAATGATTCTCTCTCATCATTGATGTTTCTGCCTTTCTCTCCCTCTCCTTACCTCTCTGAGTCTATACTAATAAAAGTGTAATATGCAAATGGTTGTAACACCCTCACGGCGTAACAACCGATCAGCAGGAGGCTGCGTGCATGGCAGGTGCGGGTGGGCAGGGCTGTGTGCACGGCAGGGGATGTGAGGCTGCGTCCCCCACCCGGCGCTGGTCAGGGATGTGACGCTGTTATTATTTATTTATTAATAAATTTATATATTATTTTCATATGCATTTTACTAATTTTCTTTCATCTCTGACACTTCTATTATAGAGAAAGGGCAAATAGCAATATTAAAATATTTCCTCTAATTAATTCCCTTTTAATGTGCATGAATTTCATGCACCGGGCCATTAGTCAATGATTAAGAAAATAAAGAATAAGAATAAAGTTCTATTTCTTCATACAGCTGAGTCATGACTATCAATTTCAAAGTGCTCAGTAGGATGCTATTTACCTTTGTCCATATTCTCCCTGGTCATGCACAATAGTTCACATCTCGCTAAAGGGATTTCTAGGAGGATAATCACTTATGACTGAGAGCTGTTTTCTCATTATTAGTAATAGCTTGGAGTTCGTGTTCCTCACACTCTATCCCCATCGTATTAGCTCACATTATAGTTCATTTGCTTCATGACACCTTCCTGCACTTTGTCCCATCTTACTTGGTACTTCCTCTAATGCCATCTCTAAACTCACTTAACTTTGCACTCATTTCTCAATATTAAAAAAAGTAACAAATCTGATTATAACTGCATTAATTCATAGGAAACGACACTGAAACTTCTCCATCTACAGAAGCATCCATTCGCCCCTTCCCAGTATCTTCTCCCCTATGGCTTACATTTGCTCTCCCAAATTTCAGTCAAATATCTTTAAAATTTAACTTACAGTCTGGCACTTCCTCATAAAGTTAAACATAGAATTGCCATATGATCCAGCAATTCTACTCTAAGCACCCAACACAAAAGAATTGAAAACAGGGACTCAAACAAGTCTTTGTACAGCAATGTTCATAGTAGCACACTATTCACAGTAATCAAAAAGTGGAAATAACCTGAATGTCCATCAATGGGTAAACTATTATAATACATGCCTATAATGAAATATTATCTACACCAATAAAAAAAGAAACATGCAAATTAACCATCACTCCGCCACTCTGCTACACCCACCAGCCAATCAGAGTGACTATGCAAATTAACCCAACAAAGATGGCAGTTAATTTGCAAACGCAGGCGCGGAGTGAAGATGAAGACCACTGAAGATGGTGAGTAGGAGGCTTGGGTTGCTCTCGGCGATGGAGGAAGCCAAGTTTCCCACCTGCCCTGGGCTCCGCTCAAAGAGAGACTGGGGGCGACCCAGGCTTCCAGCCAGCCCTGGCCTCCACTCGAGGAGCTGGGGAAAAAAAAAAAAAAAAGGAGGGGCTGGGAGCAGCTGCAGCGGAGAAGCCAAACCTCGCTGCTGCGGCCGGACCAAAGGCCTGGGTCCCGGGTGCCAGAGGAAAACCAGTGCCAGCAGCCAGGGGAAGGAAGGCCTATTGCGCAAATCTTTGTGCAATGGGCCACTAGTTTAGTAATAAAAAGGAATGAGTACTGATACATGCTACAACATGGATGAACCTTAACATCATTATGTGAAGTAAATGAAGCCAGACACCAAAGGTCACACGTTGTATGATTCCAGGATAGGTGACTCCATGGAGGCCCTGGGGTTGCCAGGGGCTAGAGGAGGGGGTGGGGGGGGGGGGTCACTGCTTACTGGCTGTGGGGTTAGTTTTGGGTCGATGAAATGTTTGGATCTAGGTAGAGGTGGTAGTTGCATAGTTCTGCGTATATACTAAATGCCATTGAATTTTTCACTTTAAAATGGTTAATTTTACATTATGTGAATTTCCCCTGAAAAACTCTGCCTGCAGAGCTTAAGTGTGTGTCAGAGATGTTCTTTATAACTAACACAGAATGGTCCTTTTCAAGGTAATCATGAGGGACAGTCCCAAGCAGAAAGGCTAGTCAATGCTTGACGGAGTCATGACCAAGACCTTCATGAGAACCTGGGCTGCATTTCTGAGTAATCCTCCAGCTGCGCCCATTAAATAACACGAGGAGAACTGAGGGGTGTAAAAAAAAAAGGAGAAGGAAAATTATCATTTGTAAATGATATAAAATCTAAGGGAAACACTTGAAAAACTACTACATATAACAAGAGACTTTAGTCAGGTAACTGAATACAAAATTAATGTTCAGGAACCAGTAGATTAATGGAAGAAGAGTTTTATTTAAAGTAGTAACTAAAGCCCTAGCTGGTTTGGCTCAGTGGATAGAGTGTCAGCCTGTGGACTGAAGGGTCCTGGGTTCGATTCCTGTTAAGGGCACCTGCCCGGGTTGTGGGCTTGATCCTCTGTGGGGGTCATGCAAGAGGCAGCCGATCAATGATTCTCTCTCATCATTGATGTTTCTCTCTCTCCCTCTCCCTTCCTCTCTGAAATCAATAAAAATATATTTTAAAAAATAGTAACTAAAAAGATATTTCTAGGAATAAGTTTAATAAGAAATATGCAAATTGTTGAGTAATACCAAAAAAAAAAAAAGATGAAAAAGACTTGAACAACTGGGAAGGAGTACCTATGATGTCTTCTGGATTTGAGTTTTTAAAAAAATAATAACATTCAATATTTAGGTGAGGTTTTGAAGAAAACGATACTTGGCAAAGGACACTATAGTGTGATTTGATATACATTTTCCTAATTTCAGATTAGCAGTGTGTGTCAGTGGGTACACTATACATTTATGTACCAAAGGGGAGGCTAAGCATATATAATACTTTATTTATTGTTTTTGCACTTGGAAACTTAGGAAACCTTTATAATAAAATACTAGGTAAGGAGTAGACAAAACACACACACACACACACACACACACACACTAACCCTACTAGAACTAATAAATAAATATGTACATTCTCTGTCGATTCAAGAGGGATTTTGTTGCTAGTGTAATTACTCACTAGCATCTGGCATTTAAAAACACCCACTTGAATCTCCGACAATGTAAGAGACACCACAGGACCAGCGGGTGGCAGCTCCTGCTTGTCAGTCACTCAGAAGGCAGATGAGTGCGCACAGGCCCCGGTTACTGGCTCTGGCAGGGCACAGAACCGGGGGGCAGCAGCACAGGGCGCTGGCTTCACAGACACCTGCCCACCTGATGCTGATGGTTCAGCTGCTGCCCAGAGCTGGTGTGCTGGGAGCCCGGATACTGGGGTCCCTCAGCCCACACACCCTTGCCTTTACCTAGCACCTCGTGAGATGCACGGGTTCCCCTTCTTTAAGCACTTCAGCTGCCCTCTTCAAATGCCAGTGAGACATAGAGCAATCGCTACAAGCAGGGACGGCATGCCTGGGCGCTCTCGGATAGTGGGACTTGGTGACTTATGCCCACACAAAAGTCTGCACACATTCATAGCAGCTTTATTCGTAATTGCCCCAGACAGGAAGCAACGAAGGTAAACAAACTGTGGTGCATCCAGACCTTGGCATGTTATTCAGTGTGAAAAAGAAAAGCGCTATCAAGCCACAAAAGACGCGGAGGAACTGTAAATGCATGTCGCTAAAGGAAAACCCAGTGTGTAAAGGCCACCTACTGTGTGAGCTCAACTCTGGAAAAGGCAAGACTAGAGCGACAGTGAAAAGATCGATGGTTCCAGGTGCAGCCGGAGGGGAGGCGGGATGAGGAGATGGAGCACAGAGGGCAGGGGAATATTTCTGTGTGAAACTGTAATGTGGATACATGACATTATGCATCAAAATGCATGGAAATAGCGCTCGCCGGTTTGGCTCAATGGATAGAGCATCAGCCTGCGGGCCCAAGGGTTCTGGGTTCAATTCTGGTCAAGGGCACACGCCGGGGTTGTGGGCTTGATCCCCAGTGCAGGGCGTGTAGGAGGCAGCGGATCAATGATTCTCTATCATCAGTGATGTTTCAATCTCTTCCTCTTCCTTCCTCTCTGAAATAAAGAAAAATATATTTAAAACAAACAAACAAAACACACACACACACAAAATGCATGGAAAAACAACACAAAGAGTGAACTCTAATGTAAATGATGACTTTATAATAAGAGTATATCAATATTGGTTCAATGATTGTAATAAAGATACCACAAGATGTCAATAATAGGAGAAACGGTGGGGAGGAAGAGAGGCAGCGTACGGAAACTATATTGAAGAGAGAGAAAAGAAACTATATTGAGTGTCCACTCAGATTTTTTGTGAATCTCAAACTGCTCTAAAAAAGAAATTCTATTTTTAAAAACATCACTAGTATCCATATGATATTCTCTGACACAATGGGATTGAATTAGAAATGAATAACAAAAAGGTAAATTTAAAATGTAAAAAAATGGTTACAAATAGAGTTGACCCTTGGATAACATGAAATTGAACTGCGTGGGTCCACTTAACTGCAGATTTTTTTTCAAGAAATACACTGAAAAATCTTGGAGATTTGCAACAATTTGAAAAAAAATTGCAGACAAACTGCATAGCCTACAAATACATAAAAAAGAGAGAGAAAAAGTTAGGCATGTCATGAACACATAAGATATAGGTAGATACTAATCTATTTTATCATTTACTACCATAAAACAAATCCATTATAAAGTTAAAATGTACCAAAACTTACCTACACAAACACAGGCTGTACATGTGCCATTTGCCATCAAGATAAATGTAACCAAATGTACGGATGCGAAAACACGACCGCACAGACTCCCCTGCAGGGCACCCTGTTTACTGTGATCGTTTGTGGCCGCTTCCCGTGCGAGGGCTGCGCGCAGCGTGGCGAGCCTCCCCACTCACAGCAGGACGCAGTCGTCGCGGCGTGAGCGGTGCATCGCCCCTGTGAGCGCGGGTGGCAGGAAAGCCTGGTCTCTTGCTTT
Source organism: Myotis yumanensis (assembly GCF_028538775.1). NCBI lineage: Eukaryota > Metazoa > Chordata > Mammalia > Chiroptera > Vespertilionidae > Myotis > Myotis yumanensis. The sequence continues at coordinate 90,991,635 of NW_027223757.1, forward strand.
TATCAGATTTAGCGCAAAGCCATGAACCTGGGGTCGCACCAGGGGGCCCGCTCAGAGCGCCCCTAGTGGTGCTGCCGGTTGCTCCAAGAAGCGCAGGAACTAGAAGAAAAGGCTGAGCTGCTCCATGTGCTGTGGCTGCCCACGGGTCACGATAAATGAGGATAAATAAGTCCCGCGTAAGGGCCAGGGTGAAAAAAAGGGAAAAGGGAATTCATGAAGCCGCCGCTGCAGCTGTGACAGCAGGTATGAAAACTTTTTGAGAAGTAACTTTCTCTGATATCAACAATGGAGTTTTGCCCCGGCTGGTTTGGCTCAGTGGGTAGAGCGTGGGCCTGCGGGCTGAGGGGTCCGGGTTCAATTCCAGTCAAGGGCACATGCCCGAGGTTGCAGGCTGATCCCAGTAGGGGGCGTGCAGGAGGCAGCCGATCAATGATTCTCAATCATCACTGATGTTTTTATCTCTCTCCCCCTCTTCCTTCCTCTCAGAAATCAATAAAAAAAGAAAAGAAAATGCAGTTTTTAAGTGGGTGCAGGGTTGCCACAGGGAAGGCATACCTATGGGCTCTAATATGATTTGAGAAAAAGCAAAGGGAAGGTGAAGGATCTAAAGCTGGAGAGTTTAATGTCAGCAGAGGATGGTTTGATGCTTTTAGGAAGAGGTTCAGTTTTAATAAATGTCAAGACAACAGGAGCAGCAGCTACTGCCGCCAAGAGGCAGCAGGTGCGTGCGCAGGTGCCTTTAAGACAACCTGGGTTGGTTCTGTGGAAGTTTTGTCCCTGACGTCAGGAAGTACTGTGCCAGTAACGGACTGCCTCCCCCCCCCCCCCCTGCCCCCCGCCCCCCGCCGTCCCCCCTCCCCCACCCACGCTTTCTTCTTCTTAAATTCTTTATTGTTGAGAGTATTACAGATCCCCCCTCCCCCCGCTTTTTCCCCCATTGCCCCCCTCCACCCAGTTCCCACCCCGCCCCAGGCCTTCACCACCCTATTGTCTGTGTCCATGGGTAATGCATAAATGCATATAAATTCGTTGGTTAATCTCTTGCCCCTGACTCCCTTCCCTCTGAGAGTACTCAACCTGTTCCAGGTTTCCATGCCACTGGTTCTATTTTATTCGTCAGTTTATTTTGTTCATTAGATTCCACATATAAGTGAGATCATGTGATATCTGCCTTTCTCTGATTGGCTTATTTCACTTACTAGTAGCATGATACTCTCCAGGTCCCTCCATGCTGTCTCAAAGGGTAGGAGATCCTTTTGTTACAGCTGCATAGTATTCCATGGTGTAAATGTACCACAGCTTTTTTATCCGCTCATCTACTGATGGGCACTTGGGCTGTTTCCAGATCTTAGCTATTGTAAATAACTACGAACATAGGAGTGCATATATTCTTTCTGATTGGTGCTTCTGATTTCTTAGGATATATTCTCAGAAGTAGGATCACTAGGTCAACAGCAGTTCCATTTTTAAATTTTTGAGGAAACTCCACACTATTCTCCACATCCTTGCCAGGTGTTCTCCTGGGCAGAATGGTTCCCGGTTCTTTGTCCGTGGGAATCGATGAATGAATCCAGGGACGGAAGGTGTATAGCAAAGGTGGAAATTTACTGAAGAACAAGGACAGACTCCCACGTGGGGAGCGGGAGGGGGCCCACGAGCCCCTGTTTCCACGCGTATAAAGGCTGTAGATCTTTGTGCCTTGATATCCCCTCCGATTGGTCACTATTTCCTTGGACTCGTTACTATAGTAACGTCTGAGCTCAAAGGTCGAACTTCACATGGGAGGTTCGAACCTTCTGCTGTTCCCAGCTCCCTCATTCTGTGGACATGTACCTGTTGCAGCTTTTCAGCTCCCCTATTCTATGGAAATAAGCCTTCTGCTGCTCTGCAGCCCGGTGCTTCTTCCACGGTCCCCTTAATTTCTAAAATTCCCTAAACCTGTCTTTTTCACCCCTAAAAATTCCTGTTTCAGAATATCGTCAATAATATTGTTATGTCTACGTATGGCATCAGATGGGTACTAGATTTATCAGGGTGATCACTTTATAAGTTATATAAATGTCCAATAACTGGGTTGTACACTGAAACTAATATGCGTAATATTATATGTCAACTATAATTTAAAATAAAAATTATTTTTAAAGTTAACAAATAAAATGTATACACATAAATGTGTGTGTGTGTGTATATATATATATATATATACATATAATTTTTTGCTGATAAATAGACAGGTTTAATGATGCATTGTTCTTTGCACAGATGCACAGATTCTTTAACTAAAATCCAGGAATATGCAAGTAGGCAACATAGACCAATTAGCCAGATCTAAAACAAACTGGCTTCTTATAACTACCCTGTAAACATCACAGCTCTTCTTCCGTCCAAAACGAACATAATCTCACATGAAAACAGTTAATGTAGGGGAACCAAAAACCTAGTTTTGTGGCCAAAAGTAAAAACCAAAGGAAAAATAGCAATTTGGTGGTTAGTTGGTGTAAGCAGGGAATCCGGAGCCCTTCACTGTGCTGCTTTGCTCTTCTTACACTTGCTCTTTTTGTCCCTCTTCTTCAGCCCATCCATGTTTGCTCTCAATAGGTTTGAATAATCCATCTGAAACTTATTCACTTCTTTGGAGCTCATGACTGTGCTAATCAGTAGCTCTTAACAGACACTTGTCTGAGGGCTCAAAGCCCTCCATGAGCTGTTCCTTGGGATGGGCTTAGTTCGGCCATCACACTTCTTCAGGGTGATGAACACACTGCCCAACAGCCGACACTTCTGGAAGAGCCTGGTCAGCTCGGTCAGGAACTGCTCACTCTCCAGCAGAACCATCCCGGCTCTGTGGGCCCCACTCAGGCCACATAAGACCCAAGCAATCGGAGCCAGAAGTTCCTGTCAGGCTGGGTGGGGACTTCCGCTTTTTCGTGTGTATATATTTTTAATATATTTTTATTGATTTCAAAGGGGAAGGGAGAGGGAGAGAGAGAAACATCAATGATGAGAGAGGATCATCAGTTGGCTGCCTCCTGTATGCCCCACACTGGGGATCGAACCCACAACCCAGGCATGCACCCTGACCAGGAATCGAACCATGACCCCCTGGTTCATAGGTCAACGCTCAAGCACTGAGCCACACTCGGCCAGACTGTGTCGGTTTTCTTAGTCACTTTCCAGGTTTTCTTTTTCCATTTGATTTTTTGTGGTTTGATTATAATGTGTTTCAGGAGTGATTTTCTTTGTATTTATCAAGCTTTGGGTTTGTTGAGCTTCTTGGATCTCTTCGTTTATATTTATTATCAAATTTGGCAAATTTTTGGCCATTATTTTTCCAAATGATTTTTCTGTCCAATTGTCTATCTCCTCTCCTCCTAGAAATTGAATTATATGTATGTTAGATGACTTGATATTGTCCTACAAGTCAATGACGCTTTGCTTATTTTTTTCAAATATTTTTCCTTTGATTAGTGTATATTATTTTGATTTTTATTCAAGTTCACTTTTCTTCTATCTCCAATATTCTATTCAGACTATCTAGTGAATTTTTCACCTAAGATGTTGTGCTTTTTGATTCTAGAATTGTCATTGGTTATTTTTTATATAGTGTCTAACTAAGTCTCTGTTGAATTTGCCCATGTGTTTATTCATTGTGGGTGTATTTTTTAAAGTCCTTGAGCATATTTATCATAGGCCCTTTGAAATCTTCATCTACTAATTCAATAGCTGAGTTATTTCAGAATTAGTTTCTATAACTGCCCTTCTTTTGGCTAGGAGTCACATTTTTCTGTCTAGTGAGTTTTTAAAAATCTTTTAATCCTGGGCATTGTAGATGAAAATTGTAGAAAATCTAGATTCTTTAATCTTCCTCTGAAGCAGTGGTTCTCAACCTTCCTAATGCCGCAACCCTTTAATACAGTTCCTCATGTTGTGGTGACCCCCAACCATAAAATTATTTTCGTTGCGACTTCATAACTGTAATTTTGCTACTGTTATGAATCATAATGTAAATATCTGATATGCAGGATGTATTTTCATTGTTACAAATTGAACATAATTAAAGCATAGTGATTAATGATAAAAACAATATGTAATTATATATGTGTTTTCTGATGGTCTTAGGCGACCCCTGTGAAAGGGTCGTTCAACCCCCAAAGGGGTTGCGACCCACAGGTTGAGAACCGCTGCTCTAAAGAGTGTTTATTTTTTGTCCTGGCCGGTTTGGCTCAGTGGATAGAGCGTCGGTCTGTGGACTGAAAGGTCCTAGGTTCGATTCCGGCCAAGGGCACATGCCTGGGTTGCAGGCTTGATCCCCATTGCGGGGTAGGCAGGAGGCAGCTGATCAATGATTCTCTCTCATCATTGATGTTCCTCTCTCTCTCCCTCTCCCTTCCTCTCTGAAATCAATACAAATGCATTTTTTAAAAAGCGTGTTTATTTTTAAGCCGGCAGGCATAACATTTCTAATTCTGTGTCCCCTCAGGTTGGCAGCAGCTAACATTTCCGCTCAGTTCTTTCAGCTTCGGTTGTTTTTTCTGGTTGTTTTCTGCTGGGGCCCTTGGACTACCTCCTGCACCTACACTGATCAGGAGTCAGCCAAGGATTTGGTCAAATTTTATATGCACTTTTAGAACGCCATTGTGGCTTCTTTCTTTCTTGGATTTCCTTTTGAAACCCCATTCTCTGACTTGTTAAACCAGTAAAACTAGCAAGTTTGCGCTTGAATCCTGGGCATCCCGTGCACCTCGCGCCTTCAGGCAAAATCATTCAATCACAGATCTCAGCCGCTGCCCCGCCCTCTATCGGTGGTTGGCACCGCTCCAGTTTCTGTCTGTGTTTGTTCTCTCCTGTTCCTTCAAATAATTGGGTTTTTAAATTTTTTCCCAAGGTCCATTCTTGTTATACTACAATACAGGCTACGCTACCACTACTGGAAGATGAACCTCTAGTTCTGTTTTAAAACACTCAGGTGAGCCCTAACCGGTTTGGCTCAGTGGATAGAGCATCAGCCTGCGGACTCAAGGGTCCCAGGTTCGATTCTGGTCAAGGGCATGTACCTTGGCTGCGGGCACATTCCCAGTGGGGGGTGTGCAGGAGGCGGCTGGTCGATGTTTCTCGCTCATCGATGTTTCTGACTCTCCATCCCTCTCCCTTCCTCTCTGTAAAAAATCAATAAAATATATTTAAAAAAACAACAACAAAAAAGCCCACTCAGGTGGAGATGTTGAGGTGTCTAAAACTTAGAGGAAAGATCCGAGGTAGAGATATGCACTTGGTATTCATTGGCATATGGATGACATTTAAAGCCAGGAGAGTAGAAGCGATCATTAGAAGTGAGCATAAGCAGAAAAGAGAACCAAGAATAGAAAGACAGTTTTTTTTAAAAAACACAAAACATGAGTTTGATCCTTATGAAATGGACAGTAATAACAGGTGCCATTTGTTGAGCTCTGTGTGGAAGACTCTTCATGAGTCGCATTGAATGCATCCAACAGTGTTGCCAGACAAGAAAGTGAGCTCAGCGGGAAGTGGCCGCCCAAGGTCATGGGGGAGGGAGGAGGGGGAGGGACCAGTGAAGGGGGCGGCACACTTAGGAGGGAAACCTCAGGGGGTGGTTCTAAATTCTCGGAGATCCAGTTTTCATGGATGTAAAATGGGAATAGTAATTACTTGTAATTAGTGTGAAGATTAGAAATTACATATTTAAAGTACCCAAGACAGTGCACCTAGAAGTAGCTGTAATACCTAGGAATGTTATTTATTGTATTTGGCTTTATTGTTTCATACAAACAGAATGAAGTTCCCCCAGATTCCTCACCAAGGATGGGAATCTGGACACAGGGATGGAAGAGACTGCGAGGGTCAACGAGGAAGAAGAGAAGAGGAAGGGCCTTCAGGATGCCCGTCCGCAGGGGACGTGGAGGTTGACCAGCATCCACGTGGGAAGTGGACAATAGCCCCCACTCACCCGAGGGCCTCCTGTGTTTGCACGATGGATGAGTGCGGTCTCGGCTACGGGCTCCATTCCCACAAAAGGAAGAACACCGACATAGCAGGTCAAACGGTAAAGCTTTCCTTATTTATTATTTTTATTTATTAGATTATTTATTGGATTATAAGCCAAAGTAGTAAAGAAACATCCAAGTCCCTTCTTTTTTTTTTTTTTTTTTTTTTTTTTTTTTTCTGTACATCAGGTTATTTATTCACTTGATTCTTAGATTCATTTGTTGATAGATGCATATTTGTTGTTCATAATTTGTATCTTTACCTTTTTCTTCTTCCTCTTCTTAAAGGATACCTTTCAGCATTTCATATAATACTGGTTTGGCGGTGATGAACTCCTTTAGTTTTTCCTTATCTGTGAAGCTCTTTATCTGACCTTCAATTCTGAATGATAGCTTTGCTGGATAAAGTAATCTTGGTTGTAGGTTCTTGGTATTCAGCACTTTGAATATTTCTTGCCATTCCCTTCTGGCCTGCAAAGTTTCTGTTGAGAAATCAGCTGACAGTCGTATGGGTATTCCCTTGTAGGTAATTGAGCCTCTTTCTCTTGCTGCTTTTAAGATTTTCTCTTTGTCTTTTGCTCTTGGCATTTTAATGATGATGTGTCTTGGTGTGGTCCTCTTTGGATTCCTTTTGTTTGGGGTTCTCTTCGCTTCTTGGACCTGTAAGTCCATTTCTTTCACTAGGTGGGGGAAGTTTTCTGCCATTATTTCTTGAAATAGGTTTTCAATATCTTGCTGTCTCTCATCTTCTGGGACTCCAATGACTCTGATATTAGTCCGCTTAAAGCTGTCCCAGAGGCTCCTTACACTATCTTCACATTTTCGGATTCTTTTTTCATTATGCTTTTCCAATTGGGTGTTTTTTGTCGAATCTTTGGTTTGATTCTTGCACTCCTCTGGTCTGCTATTGGGTATAATATTCTTTATTTCAGTCCGTGTATGCTTACTTTCTAATTTCTTTATCGTAGCATCGAGGGTCTCATTAGTTTTCGTGAGGCTCTGCACAAATTTATGGCAAGCCCTCAAAATTGCGATTCTTAGCTCCATATCCTCCATTTCTGTCATGTTTTTTTGTCTCCGCATCTTTTATGCTTTCTTGGTGCACCCCCTTGTGGTCTCTGTGCGCAGTCTTGTTCTAGCGAAGCCTTAATTGTTGTAGTTAACACTAGAGGGATTTGACCCCAAGTCCCTTCTGATACAAGTAAATTGCCGAGTGAATCTCCCGCACGGAACTCCGCATCGCATTCGTGTGCTCCCTCCTGAGGAAGTGGGTCTGGGACTGCCCCTCCTCAGGGCCGTGCTCAGTGGCAGCAGGAGCGGGAGGGGAATCCCCGCCGAGGGGACAGATCTGGCCAGAGACTGCGAACCTAGGCGGTGAGTCGTGTCAATAGTGTCACCCTTGATAGAACGGGAAGAGAGTGGCACTTCACCCCGTGGGCTTCATCCCCAAACACATCACCAGTCTAACCACGAGGAAAACGTCGGACAAACCCCAACTGAGAGGCATTTTTACAAATACCTGACAGTACTCTTGTTTTCCTCTTGCTTTATCAGAAATTTTACTTTCTTTTTTTTAATTTAAATTCTTTATTGTCAAAAGTATTCTATGTGTCTTCTCCCCCACCACAGTACTCTTTTTTAAAAAAAAATCTTTCTTGTTGAGACTGTTATAGGTACCCCTCCCCGCCATTGCCCCCCCACCCGGTTCCGCCCAACCCCAGGCCCTCACCACACTATTGTCTGTGTCCAGGGTCATGCATACTTGCATACAAGTTCTTTGGTTAATCTCTTCCCGACCCCCTGTAATAGTAATAATTTTCTAGTTTATAAGTTTGTGATTTTAGGGTGAACGCTCAGAGTGACATGTTAAGGGTCAGACTTGACCACTTAGAGAACCACCTCCCTGTGTGTGTGTGTGACATAGAAAAGACTTACCCTGCGTGACACCCCTGAGGATGACGTGTGTAAGTGTCACCCACCTTGTACTCCGATTAACGCTTGTGTGATGACGTATGTTACTGAAAGCCCCCTGGACTGCCGTGGGCCAGAACAGGCTTAAAAAACGGGTTCCCGACTTCAGACAGCGATCATCCTTTTGGTCCACGCTCCACGCTGCCTTGCTCCATGCCCGACAGCAGAACGGCCAAACCTTCGATCGCGAGACTTCAGCCGCTCTCCTCCTGCTGACTCGACCCAACCAGACGGCCAGCCACCCAAAGACGGATCCGCTGCTGCCGCCAAGGACGCCACTCTTCCCCAGGCACCCCGTTAAGTCTGAGCCCACGGCACCAGGAACCTGTGAGTAATAACGTGTGCTGTGTGATTTGCAACTGCATATTGTTGTGTGACGTCATGCCTCCGCGGTCTTAGCTATATTAATGTAGGGCCGGATGATGGTGCCTACCCTCGGTCCTGCTTGCTTAGAGTAGTCTCTTCGCTAGCAACTACTTCATGTCCCAATACCTGCACAGTTAAGTTTATCTCAAGTGACGCCTTGGATAACACCCCATACATTCTACTCGGACAATTGGCGAAGTCGGCAGGCCTCTCCCCTTCCCTCTGAGACCTGTCAGTCTGTTCCATGCTTCCATGTCTCTGGATCCAGTTTATTTTGTTCCTTAGATTCCACATATGAGTGCGATCATGTGATACTTGTCTTTCTCTGACTGGCATATTTCACTTAGCATGATACTCTCCAGGTCCCTCCATGCTGTCTCAAAGGGTAAGAGATCCTTCTTTTATACAGCTGCATAGTATTCCATGGTGTAGATGTACCACAGCTTTTTTATCCATTTGTTTACTGATGGCACTTGGGCTGTTTCCAGATCTTAGCTATTGTAAATAACGCTGCTATGAACATAGGGGTGCATACGTTCTTTCTGATTGGTGTTTCGGGTTTCTTAGGCTATATTCCCAGAAGTGGGATCACTGGGTCAAAGAGAAGTTCCACTTTTAATTTTCTGAGGAATCTCACACTGTTTTCCTGATCCTGGAAGAGGTGGCTGAAATCACAGTTTTATCGTGGAAAGGGGCAGGAAACAAGAGGGCAGAAAGGCAAGCCGACTCCTGGACAGGCAGAGAAGGTGCCGGTTAACCGGACAATGGAAAGGTCTCAGAGAGACCGAGAGGCCCATACCTCATCCCACCTATTTTTTTTAAACTCATGCCTAGGCCGAACCCATTAGAAGAAACAGTCACACTGTGGGCAACACCCACGGTTTAAGTGGGTGTACGAAATGGAAGAAAGGCGGGGAGGGAGGGAGGGAGAGAGGAAGAATGAAAAAGAATTTTTCTCTTTAAAAATTATTCTTACTTAAAAACAGTTTCCAGTATTTCACAATGCAAACGCTTCAGTTTGGCAGCTTGATTGATTTCCTGATTTCCAGGAAAACTGAGCTGTCCTCTGGCTCCTGCTTGGCTGTTTACCAACATGAATATGCAGCTCAGATGACAAGCTGCTGAAGATGGAAAATTTAATTCTTCCTGACGCACTGCTCCAACCCCCACTGTCTCAAAGACGAAGAAACCCTGTGCAAACACCTCCTCCTGTCCCCATAAAGAAGGGAGTGAAGCCCAGCCAGTGTGGCTCAGTTAGCTGAGCATCATCCCAGGCACCAAGAGGTCCCCAGTTCGATTCCCGGTTGGGGCACATGCCTGGGTTGCAGGCTTGATCCCCTGAGGGGGACGTGCAGGAGGCAACTGATCAATGTTTCTACCTCATCAGCGTTTCTATCTCTCCCTCTCCCTCCCTCCCTCTCTCTCAAATCAATAAAAACAGATTTTTTTCAAAACAAAGAAGAGCGTGAAGAATTCCTAAAGATTCGTTTTTAGAGGTTTTCACATGAACCAAAGGCTCTGGGCCAGTCTGTGGGTGGGAGACAGAGGGGAACTCCTCTGTGGCTTCGTGTGATGCCTGGAAACCCAACCGAAAGCATGAGCACAGGAGCAGGGCCTGGCTTCCGGCGCTCCTGAGAGCATTGTCATTGTCGACAGGTGTGTTTGAGCACCTCCTGGCACCACCAGCACAACAGTACAAACAGCAACCCTTTACTATGCCCTCTGTGCACGTACCCCTCTGTCCTATGAGGTATTCCACTTAGAGAAAGAAGCGAGCCTCCGAGGATTGAAATCCCCTGCCCCCAAGTGCTTGGTGTGATTGCTGATTTTATGTGTCAGCTCGGCTAGGCTGTGTTCCCAGGTGGTTGCTTAGACACTAGTCTAGATGACGCTGTGGAGAATGTATAGATGTGATTAACATTTGCAATCAGTTGACTTTAAAGCAGATTGCCCTCCATAATGTGGTGGGCCTCATCCCATCAGTTGAAGGCCTTAAGAGCAAAGGCTGAGGTTTTCTGGAGAAGAGGGAGTTCTGCCTCAAGATCGGAATATAGAAATCCCGCGTACATTTCCAGCTTGCCCGCATGCCCTGCAAACTTCAGACTCGCCTACCCTTCCCCCTGTCCCCAGCCACATTAGCCAGTTCCTTAAACCCCTCTTTCTCCTAACCCAGCCGTGGGCAAACTACGGCCCGCGGGCCGGATCCAGCCCGTTTGAAATGAATAAAACTAAAAAAGAAAAAGACCGTACCCTTTTATGTAATGATGTTTACTTTGAATTTATATTAGTTCACACAAACACTCCATCCATGCTTTTGTTCCGGCCCTCCGGTCCAGTTTAAGAACCCATTGTGGCCCTCGAGTCAAAAAGTTTGCCCACCCCTGTCCTAACCCCAGGTCTTTCTGTATGCAAAGCCCTGTGCTCCACTCCACGCTGCTGGCTCCCAGGCCCTGCAGGAGAGGTTGCATGTACCAGCATTATAATAGAAGCCGGGAGCGACTGGAACCAGACCCCTGAAGGACCTACGGAGGGAGGATGTACATGAAGGGGACCAGGTGCTTGGAGAAAACTGCTGTTGAAAGGAGGAAGTGAAGACGCCAGGAAGATGTGATCATCACAGAGGGAAGAGGGTGTGGCCGAGAAAATAAGAAACAGTTCACGCTTAGGGTGTTTCCTATGTGCCAGGCACTGTTCTGAGTGCATTCCTCACACTGAGTTCCTTAGCATCCTTACCCTCATTTTACAGATGAGCAAACTGAGGCCCAAGATCCCACGTCTGGTTAATGGCAGAGCAGCCGGCGGCGCCTCAAGAGCCCAACACCTAACTTCGGAGCACAGTGCACAGGGAAGGACTGGATCGGACCGAGGAGCTACCCTTGTGACGGAGGGAGACAAGAAGAGCCAGGACCAGGCGTGGCTCCTGAGCCAGGGCCCGTCCTCTGGGCGGGGGGGGGGGGTGGCGGAATCCAACCCAGTCTTTCCTGGGTCTCCTCCTTAGAGCTGCACGAAAGTTCGAGAGTTTTATGGGCCCTACAACACGAGAAAAGCCCCTCTGACCATCAGTCTGTACTTAAAGCCACTGAGACGCTGCCTCAGTAAGAATGTTTGGGCGTCGTGTGGGAGAAGGCCCGTGTGAAGTGGTCAGCTGCAGCTATTTCCGTATTGCACGTGGGGACCCCGGAGGCAGGCAGGCCCTGAAGGGGTCCACGGCTTCCTGGTCTGTCACCCCCAATGTGTGGATCCCTCACCTTGGGCTTGTTTCCTCCTGGTCCCTAAATGGCTGCCGGAGCTACGAGCTCCCAAAGCCACTCAGGGCAGACAGCAGATGCGGGTCACCCGGACGCCTCCCCAGCCTCCCCCCGAGCCCTCTTGGTCAGAACTGAGTCCCAAACCGATCGCCAGCCACGGAGACGTTAGCTCGCTCGGTTTAGGACAGCCCTGGGTGACCACCGGGGCTGGAGGAGAGGCCCAGCCTCTGCCCCAGTTGCAGCCTGAACAAAATGTGGGCGCTCGAAGGAAGGAGAGAAAATCATCGCTGGGTAGGAAACCAACTGTGTCCATCCCGGTCCTCGGAGCTCATTCAAGCCCATGGCTCTGCGGCCCCTGGACACCTCGGGACACAGGAGTTTCAGCCAAGACCAGAGCCCCAGGCTGAGGCCCAGCCTCCCTAAGTGGACCCAGCAGCCTCCCCCTGAGTTTCGCCAGAGTGCTGGTGGCCAGCTGGGCACAGCCCCAAAGAAGGTGGGCACTCAGTCTTCTGCCGCTGACGGTCAGGAGCAACACCTCAGCTCCTCAAACGTACCCCCCTCCCTTCCTCGCTCCCTCCCAACCTTCTCCTCCCAGAATCCTAGTAAAATATTCTCAGGGTGAGCTCTCTGGGAGGACAGAGAGAAACAAGTGTTTTTCTGGTAGCTTCTTCTCTTGGCCAGTTCACACACAACTGCCTCTAGGCCCGGCTATCTTATGCCTGTGGCGGTTGGGGGGCAGGGGCAGCAATGCAGGGAGAGAAACCGCACTTTGATCTCAGTGAGTGATCACGCTCTGTGGCGGAGGAAAGACAGCGCAGTGGTAAATGGAAGGGACCTGGGCCCCAGCCTCTACTCTGGGCCCAGATACCATGAAAACGTTTACAGGAACGCTCTGGGTGGGGGTGGGAGAATTCCACGCAGTTTGCAAAGTAGATACAGAGGCCTGGAAAATTCCCTACAAAATGCCCCAGTCAGACCCCTTCCACCCTGGATAGTGAGGCTGGGAGGCAGGGGCCTGCGGGGTAACATGTGTTGTAGGCATCCGGGTGCGTCCTGGCTGCCTGAGCAAACAAGGTGGGGGTGGGGCAGGTAAGACATCTCAAAGTATTCCTACAGTCTCATTTTTTAAAAAATATATTTTATTGATTTTTTACAGAGAGGAAGGGAGAGGGATAGAGAGTTAGAAACATTGATGAGAGAGAAACATCGATCAGCTGCCTCCTGCACACTCCCCACCGGGGGATAGCCCGCAACCAAGGTACATGCCCCTGACCGGAATCGAACCTGGGACCCTTGAGTCCGCAGGCCGACGCTCTATCCACTGAGCCAAACCGGCTAGGGCCCTACAGTCTCATTTTAGTGTCTAGAACAGCAGTCTCCAACTGGTGGTCCGAGGATCACTGGTATTCCGTGAGGTCTGAAAGGTTGGCGACCGCTGGTCTAGAACAAGGGTTCTTGCCCAGCTGGCGTGGCTCAGTGGTTGAGCGTCAACCTATGAACAAGGAGGTCGAGGTTTGATTTCAGGCTCAAGCCCCAGTGTGGGGTGTGCAGGAGACAGGCAATCAATGAATCTCTCTTATCACTGATGTTTCTATCTCTCTCTCCCTCTTCCTTCCTCTCTGAAATCAATCCTATATAATAAAAGCCTAATATGCTAAGTGTCCGGTCAGCCATTCAACCAATCAAAGTGTAATATGCTAATGATATGCTAAGGGTGCTCAACCACTCGCTATGACGTGCACTGACCACCAGGGGGCAGACGCTCCGATCTGTAGGTTAGCTTGCTGCTGGGGTCCGGCTGATTGGGACTAAGGGAGACAGGCTGGACACATCCTGGAGCCCTCCTGTGGTCCCTCCCTGGCTAGCCAACCTCCTGCATTCCTCCCCTTCCCCGATCGTGCACCGGTGGGGTCCCTTGGCCTGGTCTGTGCCCTCTCACAATTCAGGACCCTTCAGGGGATGTTGGAGAGCTGGTTTCAGCCCGATCCCTCTCAACGCAGGAGCTGCCCCCTGGTGGTCAGTGCACTCCCACAGGGGGAGCACCGCTCAGACAGAAGCCAGGCTCATGGCTGGCGAGCACAGCAGTGGTGGCGGAGCCTCTCCTACCTCCGTGGCAGCACTAAGGATGTCTGACTGACATCCCCCGAGGGCTCCTGGACTGCGAGAGGATGCAGGCCAGCCTGAGGAACCCCCCTCCCCCCCCCCGCCCTGCCCCCGCCCAACTGCACGAATTTCATGCACCGGGCCTCTAGTAAAAATATATTTTTAAAAACACCCTGATTTTAGAACAAGAGTTCTTAACTGGGGTCTATAAACCATAACTGTACACTAATTCAGAGGCCATGAACTTGGATTGATATTACAGCTTGGGTCCCACTCACCTGCATTTGAACCCAGGTGGGGACTCCATGTGTTGGTGGTGCCGGCACAGATCTGTGTCCCCTCCCTGCGCAGGGTTCCTGAACGTCACCCACCCGTTTCCACTTCACACCGACGTTGTGTATTAGGCTCCCCCGGCTCTCGTTATGCAACGTGTTATCAAAGAAACCGTGTCTCCCAACATCACACATTTAAACAAATATTTTCACAACCGTATCCCAACATACCTAGCTTGCTGTGCAACCCTGTGTGTTTTATTTTATTCACATGAAAATGTTATTTTGAGAAGGGGATCCATGGCCCCCCAAATGTCAAGAGCCCCCAGCCAGAGGGGCCTTGCTGACCTCTGGTCCGGAATGAGGGCAGCACACAGCGGGCAGAGGCTCTGCAGGAGGAGCCAGGCCGAGCCCCACCTGCCCCGGGAAATCTGGGGAGGGGGTGGGAGGGTGACTGGCAGCCCACGGAGATCCGCAGCTTAGCTGATGCCCTCGGGCCTCGCTGCCCGTTGTGAACAAGGAGATCACCAGCCTCTGAGCTTGGATGGCAGGGGGTGAGGGAGGATGCGGGGAGAGCCCGAGCTCACTGTGGGGTAAAGGGAGGGGCGCACCAGCTTTGCTTCTCAGGGGATTGTTTCAACAGAACTGAAGGACAAGAGCCCAGAGAGGGGAGGGGCAGGGGGTCTCCCCCCTCAGCTGACACTGCTTCATGTGCCAGGTGAGAGCTGGCCTCTGCACCCCGGGCTCTCCACTGGGAGGGCAGATCCTCCCTGCCTCTCCATGGGCTGCCCCTTGGGAGCAGGGCCACCCCAGCACCCACCAGGCAAGCCCTGCCCTGGGTGACCCGGGGGGCCAGGCCCAAGCTGCCTTGGGAGAAGCTGAGCCTTCGTGCAAGGACACCTTCATCTCTCTAAGGTGGGCGTCGAGGCCACACGGTGTCACCGAACTGTCCCCAGTCCCTGGGGCTGGCTTCCTTCTCTCAAAGTCCTTTTGAGCTGCCCCACTGGCCACAGGGCAAAGCCCAGCCTGTCCACCGAGGACTGGGCGCACGAGACCTGCCCGCGGACCTGCAGGCCAACTGAGCGGTTACCTGAGCCGGACCCCCCAGCGCCCTCTGGCCGTGTGCCCACAGGTGAGGCTGGGACCCAGGGACCCCCACCCGCTGCTCAGCACCCTCCCTCCCTTCGGGAAACTTCTCAGGCTTGAGGTAAGTATAGGGAAGGGGCTGAAGCAACCGCAGAAGTTTCATTCCGGGATGGACTGGAGGCGCTGAGTGCTGATGGAGAGTGGCCTGGGAGCCCGAGCGCCTAGAGATTCTAGGGGGCGACTCTGAGGTGCAGGCCGGCCACCACTGCCGCTTCCCGCTAGCTTCTCGGCTGCTCTCCACACCATGCTGGTCTAGTCCGGGCGGAGAAATGACCAGCAGGACCCGGCACATCATTCATTCATTCACAGATCCCTGTTCCCAGCAGGGCGCCCAGTGGGCTGGGGAGAGGAGACAGAACACGTTAGATGCCACACGCAGGGCCTGGGCGGAGGGAGATGGGGGGAGGGAGGCTGAGGCTCAGTCCTGAAGAACAAGGAGGATTTTCCTCAGGGAGAAGAGAGAAGAAGGGCTCCTGTGCAGAGGCTCTGAGAGCCCAGGGTACGGGGACCGTGCACCGGGCTGCGCTGGGCTCTGTGTAATGCTGCCAGGGGAAAGTGGGGTCCTGGGGGTGAGTACATTCAGGAAGTCTGGATTAAGCCAGGCTGAGCTGCAGGCCTTGTCAGAGCCTTTAACCTGTTCCTGTGCAGGTGAGTCGTGGGGTATCGGGGACTCGTGCTCCATGGCAGGCTACAGGGCGTGGAGGCAGGGGAGGCAGGGGAGGCAGGGGAGTTGGTGGGGCTTCGAATGTCAGGATCGAAGGCTGGGCTTTTCCCTGGGGCCAGCGAGGAGCCTCAGAAGGAATCAGCGGAGGGATTTAGACTCAGGACACCTGGGGCAGTTCAGTGACCAGCGAGGTCAGGGCAGCAGCAGAACATAGCCAGCCCCTCACACCACCCACTCCTCCCTGGCTGACAGCAGGGCCGCTCAGTGGGAGAGAGAGGAATCCGTGGACACAGGCGGGGGTGGCGGGGGTGGGGGGGCGCCCAGAGCCGGGCTAGGAGGGAGGGGACGCAAGTCCTGGAATCCAGGTGTGGCAAAGAGCCTGTCGGGGGCTCTAGGCTGCTCCCAGTCCACCTCTTCCCAGCTGGGGCTCTGGCTGGACCTCCCAGGGAGGGGTCATTATTTGAGGCTTTAAAAAAATACACATTTTTTAGAGCAGCTTTAAGTTTATGGAAAAATTGTGCCCCAGGTACAGAAGGTTCCCTGTATTCCCTCCCTGTCCCCAGTCCCCCTGTTATCAACAACTCGCATGCGTGTGGCCCGTTGGTTAGTTGATGGACTCGCTTCGGTCCATCATTATTGACTGAAGTCTGTGGTTTACGTGACGGTTCTCTCTGTGTTGTACGTTCTATGGATTGTGACACATGCACCATGCCAGGTCCCCAGCATCACAGTGTCACACAGAATAGCCTCACCGCCCGACTGCCCTGTCTGCGCCCAGTTTTAACATCTGTAAGATGAGAGCGCGAGGCTCATCCAAACCCCTCAGCCTCCCCCTGCAGGTTCCTCATTAGGCCTTTGACAAATTAAATGGCTCAGAAATCAGCTGTCTCTCTAAATATGGCCTGATACCTATCAGAATCGCTAGGCTCAGGCTGAGGGGAAGGGGCCCGCATTCCAACAATCTAGGGCAGCGGTTCTCAACCTGTGGGCCGCGACCCCTTTGGGGGTCGAATGACCCTTTCACAGAGGTCGCCTAAGACCCTCGGAAAACACATATATAATAATTACATATTGTTTTTGTGATGAATCACTATGCTTTAATTATGTTCAATTTGTAACAATGAAATTGGGGGTCACCACAACATGAGGAACTGTATTAAAGGGTCGCGGCGTTAGGAAGGTTGAGAACCACTGCTCTAGGGGCTCCACCCCAGGCTCCTAAATCCGAACCCCCGGGTGGGGCCCAGGAAGGAGCACTGGTCCAGGTCCTCGTGTACAGGGCAGTTTGAGACCTGCTGGGCCCAGGGCAAGAACGACGGGGCCAGCTCCTGACTGTGAGTGGGGATTTGTCCTACCGGCTTCCCAAACCTGAACAGAAGGGTCCCGGCCGTCAGGTTAGGGCTGGGCAGAGATGGACATCCCCAACGGGGAGGCGCAGAGCCGTGCTCTGTAAAGCCTGGGGAAAGCCCGTTTCTGGCTCGCAGCTCCCCGTCAACAGGCCTGCTGGTCTCAGGTCTTGATTGCCTATCACCCCCACCCCCCCCCCCACCACCAAATAGCCTGCGTGCTGCGTCTCTCCAGCTGCGGCTGCGTCTCTCCAGCTGCGGCTGCGGCTCTCCAGCTGCGGCTGCGGCTCTCCAGCTGCAACTGCCTCCACAACTTTCTTAACTTTGCAGCCGAGCATGTGGGCTCCAAGACGAGGGCCCGCCCGGTGGGAAAGGCCCTCCCTGGTGGCCATCTCGAGTGGCTGAGTAGGGTTGCCCCAAAGTCCTGTCTACCCAGAACTCAGGAGGTGTCCTCACTTGGAAACGCTCTCTGACGCTGCAATGAGGAAGGACTGAGATGCGATCACACGGGTGGACCCTACATGGAACAGCTGGTGTTCTTCTAAGAGGGGAGGACAGACAGACACGGGAGAAGGCCCCGTGAGGACAGAGGCAGGAAGTGGACGGAGGCGGCGACAAGCCAAGGGCACCAAAGATCCGGGGCGCCACCAGAGCTGGAAGAGGCGAGGAAGGATTCTCCCCGAGACCCTCCGTGTGGAGGGAGCACGGCCGCCACCTTGGTCTCAGGCTTCAGAATCGCGACAGCACACGTTTCTGTTGGTCTGAGCAGCCAGCTCGTGGTCATTCGTTACGGCAGCCCTAGAAGTGGACACGCCATCACTGAGGCGGACCGACCCTGCTCAGCCCACCCTCCTCGCCCCACTGCAGGCGAGAAGAAAGGACCCCACACAGAGGCGACTGTCCCGACAGGCATTTAATGTGGCCGGCCGCAGTCGGAGCGATTTCCTCCAACCAACATCTCTCACTCTGCCTCGAACAGGCCTGTTTCCTACACAGGACGGGGCCCTCTGTCCTCTGCTTGGGAGGCTAACATCCACGAAGCATTCAGCAGTGACGGGTAAGCACTGGTCCTGGGGCAGAGGCAGGAGGGGGTCTCTGTGGTGGCCCCGGGCTCAGCCAGGGTCCGCTGGGCCCTTCTCTACAGCTTCATGCCACTCCGGCGCCGCGAGTCCTTCCGGGCGATGGGGCTGAAGTTCACGATCTCCTTGTAGATGTGCTCTGAGAAAGGCAGGGTGGCTCAGGTGGGTAGGGGGCTGAGGGAAGAAAGAGCCCGTCCCTGGTCCCCGGTCCCCCGACCCGCAGACACAGCAGGGAGCAGTAAGCCAGCCCGTGAGGAGGAAATGCCTGCAGGAGGGAGTCAGTATCTGAGCTGAGGGCGGAGGCACGGCCTTCAGGGGCAGAGGCCAGACAGGAAAGCAGAGGTGAAGCACAGAGAGGCTGCAGCAGTGCTCGGAGGGCTGAGCCCCAGCTCTTACGCTTCCATTCGTCCACTGTTAGTTTCTCGTGCTCTAAGGAATCATCGAATTTCGGGGCCTCCGTCTCCTCCTCGGGGTCCCGGAAGGGTTCGAAGAAGGGGTGGGCGAGGGCCTGCGAGGCCGTCACGCGCTTGTCCACGTCCAGCTCCAGCATCTTCTCCAGCAGGTCTGCGGCTGCGGCGAGAGCAGGAGCCTCGCACCCAGGCCTGGGGGAGGCCACCCCGTCCCCCCACACACACACACAGGCGCAGAGGCCCAGCCGACTCACCCTGGGGGCTGGCGCTGGGGAAGAGCTGAGAGAAGTCCTTTTTGGGGCTCTGCGGCAGGGACTGGATATAGGATTTGGCCTGAAGACAGAAAAGCACTGAGTAACCCCCGTGTCGGCCCCCGGCGCCCAGGCCTGGGGGTAGAGCAGAGTCTAGAAAAGCCCCGCAGGGCTGCGGGCTCCGGTCAGTCCACAGCGGATGAAGGCAAAGCACCTGCCCCGGCAGCGGAGCACAGGGAAGCCCTCCTCCCCACAGGCCTGCCGCCGCCCGCCCCGCCCGCCCCGCCCACGGCCACTCACCGCTTTGTCCTTCAGCTTCTGCACAAACTCTGGGCCTGGCACCCCGGTCACCTTCAGGATCTGGGTCAGCTGGTCCAGGTCTTGGCAGCAGGTTAAGGCTCAGCCTCACTCGCTATTGGCAGATCTGGAGCTGCCCTTCCCGCCGGCCCTCCAGCACCCCCACCTGGCCCTGCAGCGACCACCCCGGCTCCAGGCGCCTCCCCACCTCCTGCCTCCTCCTGCTTGGGGAGAGGAGGTTCATCCTCAGGACTCAGGTCTCTGGAAGGCCCCCCCCTCCAACCCCCCGCCAGGCCAGGGTAAGGGCTCTCCCACAAGTGCTGCTGCCCTGCTGCTCTGGCCCTCATCCCACTGGGTCACCAGGTCCCTGTCGTCTCCCACCCTCTCACTCTACATTGGCAGGTAGACCCGCCCCCTCTCATCAAGGCCTGCACGGCACACACAGGCCTCCACGAGTGTGTGGGGCCAACATGTGAAGAATGCCCTGCGTCCTGGTGGAGAGACGGGGCTGCCTTTCACCGTTTTCCCACCTGCACTTTAAGACTGTTCTACAGTGAGCACGTGTCCCTTTCACACGAAGAAAAACAGACGTAAGGAAGAAAGTGTCTGTTGAAGGGATGGACCCCTGGATGGAGGCTGGCCTTCCCAGCAAAGGATACAATCCTTCCCCTTGAACAGCGTTTTCCCCGTCAGCATCTCCGCCATGATGCAGCCCACAGACCAGATGTCCACTGCAGGGAGGGAGGGAGTGTCACCTGCACCGCTGACCACGGCCCGCGGGCAGCCAGCCCAGAGTCACCAACATGGCCTTGGGGAGCCGCGAGAGGCCCCGGCCCCAGCCCCAGGCCCCCCGGCCCCAGGCTCCCCGGCCGCTGACCACTGACCAGTCTGGTTGTAGTGCATCCAGCTGAGGATCACCTCGGGGGCCCGGTACCAGCGCGTCACCACGTAGCCAGTCATCTCGGCGTCGGCATGCCGCGCCAGCCCAAAATCCAAGATCTATGACTCGGGGGACATGGGGAAGGAGCTCGCTGAGGAGGGGAGCTCTTGGAGCAGCTTCGGGGGGCTTCCGCAGGAGAGGGGCCCACCCCAGCCCCAGCCGCCCTGCCTGGGCCACTCACCTTCAGCTCGCAGTCCTCATTCACAGCGAGGTTGCCTGGCTTCAGGTCCTAGAGGAGAGGAGAGACCGAGCACCAGGCGAGAGGCAGATGGGAGCTGGTCCCCTTGCCAGGCCCAGTGAGCGCCCACCCTGCAGGGCATCGGCCTCCTCATGTGTACACTGAGGCCGGCAGCTCCTGAAACACCAGCTCGGGCTGGCTTTGCTCGAGGCATTTTCCCCCCGAAGGTCCCCAGAACACAGCCACTCTGCTGCCTGGCCTTCCTAGGCCAAGGCTGGGCCTGAAAACCCACATCCCACATCCCTGAGGGAGGACCGTGCCCTCCTCCCCCTCCCCCCTCCCCGGCTGTGGAGAGTCCCTGGGGTGGGCGGGAGTGTAGCGGACACAGCACTCACCCTGTGGATGACCCCAGCCGAGTGGATGTACTGTGTGGGGGAGAGAGAGAAGGCGGGTCCCGTGCGCTGCTTCACACCAGGTTCCTCAGCTCAGAAACCGTCCCGCCCCACAGGCCTGGCCTCCCGCACCCTCGGCCACCCTCCAGCTCCCCACCCACCTTTAGACCCTTAAGCATCTGATACACCAGGTACTGGATCTTGTCCTCACTGAACTCCATGCCCATGATCTTCTGCAGGTCCGTCTGCATGAAAGGCATCACCAGGTAGCTGCAAGGCATGAGGGCTTCTGTACATGCCCAGTCTCACCCGGCCCAGGTCTGGGCTCAGAGGGGGGGTGGGGCTGGGGCAAAACAGGGGCCTTAGCGATACCCTCCAAGTGTGAGCAGAACCGCCCAACCACAGCCAGCCAGACCCACCCCACCAACCCCGCCCCCCCCCACCCCCCCACCACTGCCTCACAGGCCTCCTGGCTCCGTGCTGGCCGCCCAGCTGGCAGAGCTCAGGGTGAGCGTCTCAGCTGGAGCGCGCTCGGGAAAACCAAAGGGAGCTGGGTTCCCTCTCTTCAAAGGTGCCCTCGCCTCGCCTCCTCCACGCCCCATAGAAGCCAGAGCTGTGCGTTAGAAACATCTCCCAATATTCCCGTTTCTGTCCAAATCGTCTCTTGCCCAGAGGGTCCCGCCTGGCTGCGATGGCTCTAGGAACAACCCAAAAGTCTCCCTGCCAAGGAGGGAACAAGAAAACAATCCGCAGGAGGGCGGAAGAAGGAAGGAGGAGGTGGCTAGGCCACTGCGCCCTCTTAAGGAATTGCAAAACAGACCGAGGTCAGCAAAATAACTGTTACTCACATAGTAACAGCAAAGCCCAGAACAAAAAATGATACAGATCGAAAAAGGAACATTAAGGGGAGGGGGGGGGGAGCCCACAAGATGTGGTGGAGGCCACCTGGTGAACCCGTGACTTTCTGCAGCTTCTACCCGACCACACCCTCCCTCCTGCTGGCCCTGCTCCTCACACGGCCCCTCCCTCCCACCTTTGTCCTTCACTTCTACGGAGACCCTGTTCTTTCTTCTCGGCCCACAAACTCGCTGAAGTCTCACTGTGCTGGAACTACCTTCCCTTGACCTTGTTTCTTAAGTAACTGCCCTTCTCTCTCTTTCTCTCCCCGCAAACTTCTAGAAAGAGGGGTCCACGCCTCTTGACCCCTCTGCCTTCAATCCCAGGCCTCCAACAAGCTGCTGTCTGCTCTCGCCGCACCACCGAGGCTGCTCTGATCAAGGTCACTAATATGCTCCCCGCCCCCCCCCCGCCCCGCTCCCTCCCTTCCTATTTGACCTCCTGCAAAGTCTGACTCCCCCCCCAAGATTCTCTGCCGATCTGCTCGCCCTGATCAGGCGCTCTCAGCGTGTCACCTGCTCATCCTCTTGGGCCTCAGTGATGCTACCGTCATCAACAGCGTCGTGCAGGCTCTGCACTGCCTGGCCTGGGCCTCGGCTCTCACCCCTGGGTGATTATTCCAACACAGATCCACGTTCCCAGCCCAGATGTATCTGCAGCTTCCGAGTAAACACTTGAATGTGCATAGGCTCTTCGAGAGTAAAGTGTCCCAGATGGAGTTCAGTATCTTTCTCCCACGATCTGTTCTTCCTCCCCCTTGTATGCCAAGTGGGAATGTGGCACGCCCTGACCTACGCCACCCCCCCAGCCACTGCATCCCAAGGGGCTCAGGTCTGCTCTGGACATCCATCACCTCTACTCTATGTAGATCAAGGTCTGGGTCTTGAACTCTCCCCTCCTGTTCCCACCTCCCAGAGCTGGTCCCTGCCCCTTTCTCGCTGCCACCAGAGTATATCCCCCCAAATCCGGTCTCACTTCCCCGCTCAAAACCTCCATGGTCTTGAAGACGCCTGTGGGTTAGGAAAACAGGACAGATGCATGCAAAAAAGAAAGAAGGAAGGAAGGATTGAAGGAAGGAAGGGAGAGAGGGAGAGGGGAAGGAGGAAGGAGGAAAGAAAAAGGAAAGAAAGAACTAGATCACATTCTTACACCATATACAAGAATAGCTCAAAATGATTAAAAACTTAGTAAGACCTGAAGCCATAAAACTCTTAGAAGAAAACATAAGCAGTAATGCTCTGACACTGCTCTTAGTAGTATTTGAAATATATACCTCAGGCTTATATACTGGCATACAAGGGGGAGGAAGAACAGATCTTGGGAGAAAGATACTGAACTCCGTTTGGGACACTTTACTTTCGAAGAGCCTATGTACATTCAAGTGTTTACTCAGAAGCTGCAAATAAATCTGGGCTACCTGGGAAGGGAAACAAACAAACAAAAACAATGAGACTACATCAAACTAAAAAGTTTTGCACAGCAAAGGAAACCAACAAAACTGAAAGAAAGACAACCTACTGAATAGGAAAAGATATTCGCCAAGGATACATGCAATATGGGGTTAATATCTAAAATAAAGAATTCATATTATTTAACACCATAAAACAAACAATCCAATTAGAAAATGGGCAGGGGACTTGCATAGACACTTCTCCAAAGAGGACATACAAATGGCCAAGAGACATAGGAAAAGATGCTCTATGTCACTAACCATCAGAGAGATGCCAATTAAAACCAAAATGAGATACACCTCACACCTGTCAGAATGGCTACCACCAATAAATCAACAAACAGCAAGTGTCGGTGAGGATGCGGGGAAATAGGAATCTCATGCATTGGGGGAGGGGAGTATTGCAAACTGGTGCAGCCACTATGGAAAACAGTGTGGAGGTGGCTCAAAAAAAGTAAAAATAGAACTACCTTATGACCCAGCAAGTCCACTTCTGGGTTTTTATCCAAAGAAATCCAAAACACGAATTCAAAAAGCTACATGCACCCCTCTGCTCACTGCAGCACTGTTTACAACAGCCAAGACGCGGAAACGGCCTAAGTGCCCATCAACAGAGGACTGGGTGAAGAGGCTGCGGTGCATGTATACAGTGGAATACTACATGCCACAAAAGAGAAGGAAACCTTACCATTTGCGATAACATGATGGACTAGAGAGTATTATGCTAAGTGAAATAAGTCAAACAGAGAAAGACAAGTACCATATGACTTCACTAAATAACAGCAACAGAAAACCAGGAAGACTCACAGATACAGAGAACAGACTGATGGTTGCCAGAGGGGAGGGGGGCTGGAGGGCTGGGGGGAAAGGTGAAGGGAGTAAAAAGTACACATTGGTAGTTACCAAATAGTTATGGGGATGTAAAGTACAGTATAGGAAATATAGTTGATAATATTGCAATAACTATGTACGGTGCCAGATGGGTACTGGAAATATCGGCGGGGGGCGGGGGGGGCACTGTGTGAAGTTTATGATTAGCTAACCACTATGCTGTCCACCTGAAATTAATACAAAATCATACTGAATGTAAATTATAATTGCAAAATAAAAATTTTTTAAAGATAAAATGTTACCTCCTTAAAAAAAACAACACCACCCACTCCATTCAAAATTACTGCATTACACTCACAACAAAAGCATGCTAACAAAGAGGTCTTCAGAGCATTCGAAATAGGACTGAAAAAAAAAATCCACCTTCCCAAAGGTTTCTAAAGTTTAGACCAGCCACTGCACTAGCCAAGCCATGCGTTTAGCAAGGAAATGTTTTGGTTCTAACTGTCAACCCCCATTAGCCAAGGCAGCCCAGGCTTCCTGATCCTTGCTTCATGCTAGAAGGAGCCTCAAGGGCCAGACCCATATCTGGGGCCCCAGGGAATGCCCGGGGGAGCCGGTGCCAACCCTGTGAGGACTGGCAATGGTGTCCTGGTGGTGCTAAAGCCGAGTAACAAGCAAAGCAGCTGGCAGACAGCTCCGAGCCAAGCGCGCACCCCACAAAGCCCCTCCCACCTCTTCCTGCCCGCCTTTCCCTCCGCCCTTGGCTGGAAGGATCTCTCCAGAGAGAACCACACCTCCACTGCGAGGCACAGGGAATGCCGGGCAGGAAGCCCCTCCCGGGAAGAGAGAATCTGAAGCCCCCACCTCCCCCAGCGTGCTCCGCAGTGGGAGTAAGGACTGCAGCTCCCTGGGACCCAGTGCGGCCACTCACAAGTCATGGAAGCTGCGGAGGGAGGAGGCTGGGGTGAAGACATCCAGGAGCCCGATGACCTGGGGGAAGGTGGCCAGTGAGGGCTGGGCGGCCTGAGCCCTCTCACCACACCCCCCTGCCCCGGGGCCGCCAGGCAGGGACCATCCACCCCTTCCTCACACAACACCTCCAGCAGGAAGCAGTGCCCCTGTCCTTGGAAGCAGTTAAGGGGTAGAGGCAGAAGAGGAAGCCCCTTAACGGAGGGGGGGGGGGGGGGGGCGGGGGGCAGTGATGGAGAGTCAGGCTGGGGAGATGGAGAGGTGGATACTCCTTGCTCACTGCCCCCACGTGTGATGATCAGGGCAGGCAGCACAAAACCACCCTCCCGGCGAGCAGGGACCCACGCCTGGCGGAGGGAATCCAGGAAGGAACAGGGAAGGGGCCTGCCAGCAAGCAGACTTCCTGCCCTTGACCGTGGGTCTCCTGACACTTGATTCTTGCCTCCCAAGGGCTGGTTCAGAGCCAAGAGCAAGATCACCCTGGCTGGAGGCCTCGGGGAGGGCTGCTGAAGAGGAAGGGGGCTGGAACTGTTATTTTAATGTCTGCTTTCCAGTCCAGGTGTCCAGAGCAAAGCCTGGCGGCAGACCCATGGCTGGGCCACTCGTTTTCTAGCTGCTTCTATCGGATAGGGCAGCCTAATGCACTGAGGCCCGGAGCCAGGCTGCCCGCATGCAAATCCCAGCTCTGCCACCCACTGACCATACGTACAACCTGTGGATCTCTCGTGCCTCGGTTTCCCCATCTGTACACGGGAGTTAACAGCACTTATCTCACGTGATACCGTGAGCAGTAAGCGAGCTGGTTTATGCAACGCTCTGAGAACGGTGCCTGGCACCTACGTGCTCAATACTGTATGTACCTGTTGTTGTTGTTAGGGTCACATACGCACACCCCGCCCCCTTGGATCGGGACCACGTTACAAAGTTCCTCTGTGCCCATGTCCTCCCCACCGGGCGGCAGGTCTGCACCTCAAAAGGTGGCTCTGCTCCACCGCCACACCCCCTTACACCCCTCCTGGGAAGTAGGCCGGGCAGGTCCTGCACCCCATGTCCACAATGAGGCGAGCGGCCAGGATCAGAGCGGCAGGAGGAGGTCCCCCTCCCCGGGCCCTGGACTGAGCTCTGGGCGCCCTGGGCCGCTCCGAGCGCAGGGGCAGGCCCCCTCCCGGTGGGCCACACACACACACACACACACACACACACACACCCCGCACCCGCCGCCTACGTTCTCATGCTGCATGTGCTTCAGCAGCAGCAGCTCCCGATAGGCCCGCTTGGCGAAGATCTCCGACTGGAAGGGCCGGCTCAGCTTCTTGATGGCCACCTTCTCCCCTGACCGCTTGTCGATGGCGGAGCTGCGGGGCACAGACAGGTCAGCAGGCAGCGCCTCCCCGCTGGGCCGCGCCGCTCCGATCCTGGGTGGCATCTCCCAGGCCATCCTCGCCCGCCGCCCCCCCCCCCCGCCCCCCGCAGGCCCGCTTGGGAGACACGGATGCCCTGGCCGGAGGGTGCGGGGCTGAAGCCCAGAGGGGCGGAGGGGGAGCCGCAGACACCAGAGGTCAGAGCAGGACCCACACAGTTACCACCAGCGGACCCGGGGCCGCCGGAGTCTCCCTACCACCTGGCGAGTCACTTCTGCGGGTCTCGGTGCTCACGTTCGCAACCATGGGGTTCACCCGGAAGAACTCCGGGGTCCCTAATACCTTCAAGTCCTGGGGAACCAGACTCGGTCCTAGTTCACCCCACAGAGCCCCACAAGCCAGGAGCGAGAGATGGCGCCGGGTGCCCCACGCCTGGAGTCCGGGTGGTGGGCGCGCGTCCCGGGAGCGCAGAGGGGAGGGGACACCGAGGCGGGTCCGGGAGCGCAGAGAGGTGCCTCGGCCCGGCCGGGCCGGTCGGGAGGCTCCCCGAGTCCTGGGCGAGCGCCCGTCGTCTGTCCGCCCCGACGTCCCCCGCCCCCCGCCCCGGCGCCCCCCGCGCCCCCCAGCGGCGCGCGGCCGGGCTCACCACACGGCGCCATACGCCCCGCTGCCGACGTGCGCCGGCGCCAGGTAGGTCTTGGGCAGCTCCCAGGCGGTCTTGTTGACGTCCTGCTTGTAGAAGCCCTTTTTCCGGGTGAGGCTCATCCCGCGCACCCAACGCACCCAGCTCGGCGGCCCCAGCGTGGCGGTTGCGTTCTCGCCCGCGGGGCTCCCGGCACCGGCCCGTGTCCCGGTCCCGGCCGCGCCCACCTGCGCCGCCCGCTCCTCCCCCGCGCGAGGCGGGGCCGGCCCGCGGCGCGTCCCACCTGCCTGCGCCCAGGTGCCCGCCGTCGCGCCCGGGCCTGCCCGCGGCCCACAGCCGCCCAGCGGGGGGCAGGCGCCGGCCCTGCAGGACGGGGTGCTTCCGGCGGTGCCAGCGCAGGGCTGGGCTCCTGGACCGGGGGTCCCGCGTCGCACCCCGGCGGGAAGACCGGGCCCCCCAGCTCTCTGCAGCCCGGACTCTGCGGGAAGATCTCCCGGTGACATTGAAGACAGTTTTGGAAAAACAAAACCAAACCCCAGAATCTTCTGATGATGGAATGTTTCAAAATACAAAAATAGGCTAAATAGCCCAGTGCTTCTCACACTGGACTGTGAACACGAATCCCCTGGGAATTTTATTTAATAAAAGACAGTTTCTGACTCAGGCGGTCTGGGGCGGAGCCAAGATTCTGCGTTTCTAACCGGCTCCAGGCTCAGAGGGTCTCTGGGCCACACTGATGGTGAGGGTCCATGACCCAAATCCCCAGCTTCAGCAACTACATCAGCTCCTTGTCAATTTCATTCCATCTACATCCCTCCTCCCTCATTATTTTGAAACAAAACCAGGTGTCATCATTTCAGCCATAAATATTTTTGTATCTCTAAAAAATAAGGAATTTTTTTAAAAACATACCACAAGATCATTTTTACACCTAAAATGAATAACAGAAATTCTGTGATCAGCAGCTATCCAGTCCAGGTTGAAATGTTGTTTTGAACAGTTTTTGCGAGCCTCCTCATGGCCCAGGGCCTCTGCCACCTGTGTCTGGTGGCTTGTGCAGCATGGAGAGAATTCTGTGCTCAAATTAAATCACAGAGGCCTACCCAGCCGGCGTAGCTCAGTGGTTGAACATCAACCTATGAACCAGGAGGTCACAGTTCCATTCCCTGTCAGGGCACATGCCTGGGTTTCAGGCTTGATCCCCAGTATGGGGCATGCAGGAAGCAGCCGATTAATGATTCTCTCTCATCACTGATGTTTCTATCTCTCTCTCCCTCCCCTTCCCTTCCTCTCTTAAATAAATAAAAAAATATATATTTAAAAAAGAATCACAGAGCCTCCCAGGAACAGGGGAGGGGGCAGAGGATGGCCATAAGAAGTCTGGATGCCCAGCCTGACTTGTCCAAACCCTGGCGGGCCTGGAAATGGGGCTGAGGAAGGGGTGGGGACCACTTTGTCAAATAGAGAGAAGGTGGCTTGAGGGAGGAAAGGGACCTGCCCTCGGCCTTCAGGAAGCTGGGGGCCTCCCTAAGGAGCCCTCACACCTGGTGCCACAGCTGCGCCCACGAAGCCTCACAGCACCACCGTCCAGAAGACCATTGTGGGGGAGGGGCGCAGGGATCCCACAGAAATACCCAACAGGCAGTGCAGGCAGGGAATCAGTCTTGTTTATATCTGGCACACAGTAGCATATAAAAAACATGGAGAATGAATGGAAGAGTCAGCCCATTAGAAGTTAAAAAATATTTATGTAATGAACACTAGTGTTTGCCATTCGCCAGTCATCATTCTAAGTGTTTTACATACACAACTCCCTCGATCCTGGTGAGAGGCCTGTGAGTCAGTACTGTTGTTATCCTCATTTTACAGGTGAGGAACCTGATGAACAGAGAGGTTAAGTAACTTGCTGAAGGTCACACAGCTGGTTGACTAAGCTGGCACATCCCAGCTTTAGCATCCAGGCTCTGGGCCCCGGGGCTGTGCTGTGTCTCTGGGTTGAGAGGCCTTGCCCCTCGAAGGAAGTGGCCGGTGTCTGAAGTCATCTGCCCTCGCACATCATGAGGACATCTCTGCTGCTCAAACAGGCATGTCTCCCTCAGCACGTGCTGTCCCGGTGTCTGACATTCCCCACCCACTCCCTGTCCCGCCCCTGACTCTGGCCCTGAGACCCTGTGGGAGGAAAAGGGAAGGCGCTGGGTGCCTGGGAGGACGGGAGAGGCTCAGACCTTTGGGGTGGAAGGACCCCCAATTCTCAGGTTGGAACAGACAGGGCGCAGACAGGAGAGAACTGTCCGGAGACTTGGTTTCCTTCTGGGCTGATCCGGGTCTCCAGGGTGGGGACGGGCCTGAGCCTCGCTGTTGTGTCTTGCAAACCTGAGTGGCAGAGGCCACCCCAGAAGGTGAGGAATACCAGGGAAGTGCTCATTGCCCAAGTGGGTGCAATCCTGCGAGGGCACAGCGGCCACTGGGCTGCGGCTGGAGCCTCTTAGGCAATGGCCAGGAAGTGACTCAGGCGCAGGCGCTGACACTGACCCCCACCCGGGCCTCCGCTGGGCCGCGTTTACTCCGCAGCCAGAGCCTTGGAGAGAGGGATCCAGTCCGGCGTTATCCCCCTCCCTCCCCCTGCAGCCCGGGGACTCCCCTTCCGCAGCGCCTGGGCCTCTTTTTCCTCTGAGCTCTGACCCCGCTGCTCTGCCTTCCCGGTCATCGGCCCAGTTTGCAGTGTTGGTTTCTGCCCGGCTAATGCGGAGGTCAGGGGGTAGGAAACCAGCTTGGGAGTGAGACCTGCACTCCATCCGGGCTCTGCTCTGCCAGCTGGGTGACAGGCAAAGCTCCTTCCCCTCCAAGTCCAGTGCCCCCCGCCCCCGCCTTGTAAAATGGAAACGAGAGCAAAGCATGGCAGGCATGTCTAACGCGTCCCGGGGATGTATCATTCCAGGTGCAGTGTGGCCGCCAACCGCTGAGGCGGGGACATCCGTGCCTCCTGCCAAAGGTCACCAGGAACGCACCTGTGAACAAGCTGGGCGTGTGACTCAGCGCGCAGTGGGCCCGAGGGCTGAGAAAGAAGGGCTGGTGCTGCAGGCCTGTTCTAGTGACTGCGAGCCTCTGGAGCGCAGGGACAGGCTTGGGGATTGGTGACTAGCTTCTTAGAACCTGCCGTGTCCCCATTCTGACCCCCCAGATCCATCTTGTCTCAAACACTACAGCCCTCTCTGTCCCAGACGGCAGGGCCAGCAATTCCAATCCTCACCATGATTGGCCACGAGAGCTGTACAAACAGAAGTGATGGCGCCTGGGGCCCCTCGGGAAGGACACAGCACGGGAGCCCACAGTCTGGCCCCAACTCAGATTCCCATGCTCCTCTGCGCCTTTCCAAACCCCACACGACAATAAAAATCTCCAGGAGGTGGGGGCAGCAAGGACAGCCTTGCATGTGGAGGCCGCTCGTGGCTTGTTAAGTCAGCTAACCTCACCCGAGGATATTTTTCCATTGATTTTTAGAGAGAGTGGAAGGAAGAGGGAGAGACACAGAGGGAAACAGCGATGTGAGAGAGGCACATCCATTGGTTGCCTCCTGTATGCACCCTGATCAGGGCTGGGGAACCTGCAACCAAGGTACGTGCCCTTGGCCGGAATCGAACCCAGGACTCTTCAGTCCGTGGGCCGATGCTCTATCCAATGAGCCAAACCAGCCAGGGCTCAGTTTCCTCATCGGTAAAACAGGAGTAGGCAGCTATACCCAGCTCACAGGGTCATCATGAGGACTGAAAGAGATGACACAAGAGGTGTCCAGTTCATGCCCGGCACACAGTAGGTGCTCACTGGACGCTCCTCCCCCGTGTTGTCCAGCTTTGCCTCCCCAGCCCAGGTGTGTGTCAGGGAAGGTTTCTGAAGAGGCGACTTTTGAGCAACACCTGCATGGGCCAAGCAGTGAGCCCTCGGAGCTCTGGGGAGGAACAGGTGTGTTTCCTCCAAACTTTTCCACATCTGATCCAGCCCCCCCCCCCCCGCCCCGCCCCCCCCAGCTCCCCCCAGCAGTCTCTGGTAAGTCCCTACTGGGACCCGCTCAGACACTGGGGCAGCTTGCTGGCCTCTGGCTTACTGAGCCATCCTTCCCCAGCACCTCTGCCCTTCTAGGGGACTGGGGCCCACTCAGCGCCTGAGCAGCACATCCATCAGGCCTCTCTCACAGGCCCCTGGACTGCAGGCGCTTTCTCTCAGCCCCTTTGACCTGTCTGCTCCCTGCCCTCAGCTTTAGCACCCCCTGGTGGAGGACAGGGGTAAGGACCCCGTGGCCCTCACCGCTGCCCTGCTGGGGCCCCTGAAGGTAGACTTTTCCCCTTCACAGGTACACCGCCCTGGCCCTCACTCCCCCACCCCACCAATACACCCCGAGACCCACATCCCTCCACCCAGCCTGCAGGACTGGCCCTCGGTCCAATCCTGTGAAGATGGGGCCTGGGGTCCTTCTGTGGGACTCTGCTCCGGTCCATTGACCTCTGCGTTGTCCTGTGTGGTGTTCCGCGCGGCTTCATTCACTCCGCATTGTCCCTGCGCGGTGGCATCTCCCCTGGAACGATGCCTCGGTGAGGGCTGAGGGTGAGGGTGAGGGCGAGGGCGAGGGCGAGGGCGAGGGCAGCTGCTTCGCCACTGCTGAGCCCCCCCCACGTGCTGGCCCGCCGAGGTGCTCAGGAAAGCTTAGCGAATGGATGAATCAAAGATTTTTTTAAATTATTTTTTTTATTTTTTAGCGGAAGCAAAGTTTACTGAGAGAAGCCAGTCCTGGGAAGGGTGCAGCTGGGGTTCCGGGAGAGCCCAAAGCAGGCCAGTGCCCAGAGTTGCAGCCGGTGTAGTTCAGCCCCAGAGCTCATTCCAGCCCATCCGTCCATGTGTGGGGTCCCACATGGCCATTAGCCACCGGGGCCAGGAACCCAGGCGCCAGGGACAGAAGGAAAAACGAATCAAAGATTTTGCTGTCTCTTGTGGGTATAAGGTGGGGGGTGGGAGGAGTGTGGTTTGAAGACCTAGTCCTAGATGGTGGGGCTGAGGAGCAGTAGGGACGAAGCTTAGAATCAGGTCCCGGGGCCTGTCTGGGCCGTGCGGTGTCTATTTGGCTGGACTGAAGGGTTTCGCTTCTTCTCTGTTCTGCCCTCGCTCCTGGAGGCCCGGCCTGGGAGCCGTCTGCCTGTGTGGCTTCCACATCCTGGCACGAAGCCAGGCCTGTGTGTGGTGGGAGAGGTTTTTGAACCAGGGGGCACGACCCAAATTTGGGGACTTCTTCTGTCACCAAGAATTGGCACCAAACTTCATTCCAAAGCTGGCCCCTCCCTGCCTACGGCCCTCACTGTCCCCACTGAGGTCCTAGATAAGCCAGACCCCCTACCCTTTGGAACCGCCCTTCCTTCCTGGGCTTTACAGTTCAGCTCCAAACTCACTTCATTGAGGACGAGCAATGGAGTGAACGCCAGACCCGTTCACCTCGGGACCCCGGTACTACCCTCCTGACCCCATGATTCTGGGTGATGCCCACGCTCTTTGGGTGAACTTGAGCTCCTGTGAGCCAGTGGAGGGTAGCCAAGGACTGGGAGGCAGAGCTGGGCTTGACTCTGGTGCCAACACCTCCAGCTGTGTGACCTTGAGCAGGTGCATGCATGGCTCTGAGCTTCCTGGTCAGTAACATGGGAGCTCATTGCTCAGTGGAGGATGTGATGAGACTGGATTGACGAGGCCACAGACACTGTGCATGGTGCTCCCTCCCATCCTTCAGGACGGCTCAGATGTCACCGCCTCTGAGAGTCCTCCCTGACTCCATCCCAGGCCCCGGCTGCCTGCCTTACCTGGCCTCATTTCCCTGCAAGCCTTATCTCTCCCTGTTTGCCTGTTTATCATCTGTCTGCCGTCTACTTAGAAGGCCAGGTCTATGAGGGTAGAGGTTTTCTATACTACTAGTGGCCTGGTGCACAAAATTCGTGCACGGCAGGGGGGTGCCCCTCAGCCCGGCCCTCACCTCTCCAATCTGGGACCTCTCGGGGGACTGCTGGTTTAGGCCTGATCCCAGGCCTCTTGAAATCCAGGACTGCTGGCTCCTAATCGCTCACCTGCCTGCCTGCCTTCGCCCCTAACCACTCTGCCTACTGGCCTGCTCGCCCCCAACTGCCCCCCTCACCAGCCTGCTCGCCCCCAACTGCCACCCCCTGCCAGCCAGCTTGCCCTCAACTGCCCCCCCTTGCCGGCCTGGTCACCCCCAATTGCCATCCCCTGCCGGCCAGCTCGTCCCCACCTGCCACCCCTGCCTGCCTGCTCGCACCCAACTGCACCCCCCGCTGGCCTGCTCGCCCCCAACTGCTCCCCCTTGCCAGCCTGCTTGCCCCCAATTGCCATCTCCCGCCAGCCAGCTTGCCCCCACCTGCTACCCCTGCTGGCCTGCTTGCCCCCAACTACCCCTCCCACCAGCCTCATTGCCCCCAACTGTCCTCCCCTGCCAGCCTGATCACCCCTAACCGCCTTTGCCTCGGCCCCACCACCATGACTTTGTCTGGAAGGATGTCCAGAAGGTCTCCTGGTCTAATTAGCATATTACCCTTTTATTAGTATAGATGTCCATCGCTGAAACCCAAACGCAGCATCTAGTGACTGACTGAATGGCAGGTACGAAGTGGGAGCTTTATAAACGGAAGCTACTCTTATTACTGTGCATAGGTTGCCCAAGCTCACCTTCATGCCTGGAGCAGTCCCAGCTCGTGCCTGCTGAACAGCAGGAACGGGTCACTGGGTCGGCCTGCTCCTCCCCTCCTATGTAAACAGTCAGCACCAGGACTCAGGGATCATCCTGTGGAGCCCCAGCCCTTGTCAGGGTCACAGAGACCCAGACCAGACTCGCAGGACTGCCTGCCACGGCCGAGGCGTGGGCTGCGACTCCAGCTCTGCCCGAAGTTGCTGTGTGCCCGCAGGTACGGCCCTGCCTCCCTTCTATTTCACACAGTTAACAAGTGCTGACAGAGTGCGCATTACCTGCCCAGATCGCCCCAAGCGCTTTATGTACATGGAACTCATTTAATCCTCCTAAGAACCCCATGAGATGCGTCAATAATGTCCTCTACTTTACACACGGCAGACACGAGGCACAGAGAGGCCAGGTGACGTGCCCGGGGTCACACAGCTGGTAAACAGCAGAGCCAGGACGCGAGCCCAGCTGTCCGTCTGCGGTCAGTGCTGTAACCACTGCGCTCGGCCCCACGGGCAGTGCCGGTGAAGCGGCAGCGTGGCCCTTAGGAAACGGAACCTCCTACGGAGGGCGCCTCACACTCATCTTCCTCCCGGTCCCATTTGGCCTCTCTGACAAGGATCTCCCTTCCTGCCCTTCTCCAAATCTAGTAACTGCATCTCCCCTGCTTCCGGAAGGAAACGGACGATGGTGTGCTGGGCTGGCCCTGGGGGAGGGGGAGTCCTGAAGCACAGTGTTTGTCAGTTTCTGCTGCATAAAAACCCCTCCATGGCCAAGTTCAAGGTACCGACCTGAAGTCACTGAGCACGGAGTTGAGAAGAAAATCTGTTCTCAAGAGCCACAGTGAAGGGGCTCCCACACACCTGTCAACAGGGGTGAATAAGGGATCACTCAGGTACAAACCGCCCACCGGTCCTCTGGGCCTGGGGCTGCGCTCCTCCCACCTCCCACTCCCTTCCTCTTCCTCACCCCGGGGGAATCTGGCTTCGGCCCCTGGAGGGTGCAGCCGCTGTGCAGCTTGGGGCCGTACAGCTGTGACAGGCGCCCCGCTGGGATGCCGCCCAGCTCAGAGCAGCCTTTCTTGCTCATCAGATCCTCCACGGAGTCTCTGCACAAACAACCTCCATTCTAGCCACCTCGCACACTGGCCTCACCTACCCGTCACCATGCCTGTGCTTGAGCTGCCGCCACCTAGAAGGCCACTCCTCTGCTTTGCCAGGGATGGGAGGACCCTTGGGCCTCCAGACCTGGCTCTGCCAGGCCATCCTACCCACGTGCCCCCCGCATCCCCCCAACCCCCCACTCCTGCAGGACTTAGGGCACAGCGGGTCCTTAGACTCGAATTGCCAGTTACCTTTCAAACAAAACTAAGTTTCTCGAGGGCCTGAGCGGCTCATTTCTCTGTCCCC
This sequence comes from Myotis yumanensis, assembly GCF_028538775.1. Taxonomy (NCBI): domain Eukaryota; kingdom Metazoa; phylum Chordata; class Mammalia; order Chiroptera; family Vespertilionidae; genus Myotis; species Myotis yumanensis. Next base: position 91,026,587 of record NW_027223757.1, read on the forward strand.
TGTACCTACTTAGCAATGTATTGCAAAGCCTTAATCAACTCAACCTGCTTCTGCAGAGCACCTGTTGAGACACTGAGGATGCATGGACGAACGTCACCGTCCCTGTCCCCAAGAGGCTCAGACCTTGAGGGAGGGGAGCAAAAAGCAACTGGCACACCGTCCCCTGCAGGTGGGAGGGCAAATGGGCCCAGGGTTTCAGAACCGTTTGTTATTGAAACCATGAAAATGGGCATCTCTTTTATCCTGGTAATTCCAGGGCCACAAGTTAGTCCACGCAACACAGACAAGGGCACGCCCTTACCACCGTATCATCGTCGATAAAGAGGTGTTTCCAGCGTCATTTCCAGCGTCACGGGAAAACGGTAAAGGAGCCTGGCCGGTGGGGCTCAGTGGTTGAGCATTGACCTATGAACCAGGAGGTCAGGGTTCGAATCCCGGTCTGGGCACATGCCGGGGTTGTGGGCTCCATCCGCAGGAGGCGGCTGATCAATGGTTCTCTCTCATCATTGATGTTTCTCTCTCTCTCTCTCTCTCTCTCTCTCTCTCTCTCCCTTCCTTTCTGACATAAATTTTTAAAAAAAGAGCAGGCTGCTGTTTACTTATTTTTTGTCTTTAGGTTGTTTATTAAAAAAAAAAAAAAAAGGTAAAAGGAACAGCAGGGTGGACTGTTCCCGATGAAGGAGTGGCTGTTATTTCCACACGCGCCTCGTACGTGCGCTGCCCGTGTCTGTAGCTGCCACGTATCAACCCGCTCATCCTGCCACTTCCTCTTCCACCCGGAATTCCTGGTGACATCTGCCCACGTGAACCCAAACTCCTCGGGGTTTCTCACCTCGGCACCAGTGACATTTGGGCCCAGTAATTATTTTTTGGGGGGTGTCCTGTGTATTGTAACAGCACCCCTGGTCTCTACCCCTGGCTGCCACTCCCCACCCCCAGCTGTGACAACCAAAGATGTCTCCACAGTGCCAGCTGTCCCTGGGGTTGGCACAGTCATTGTAGTTCATCTGTTCTCACTGCTGCCTAATATTTCGCCGTGTGAATGAATGGGCTGCACCGTATTCTCCTGCTGGTGGGGTGGGGCGGGTGGTTCCGGCTGCTCCGCCATTACAAACGATACTGACGGAAAGTCCCCACTCATTTCCCCGAGCCCCAGCGGGAACGTGTCTGCTGAATAATTACCCGGAAACAGAATGCAGGCACGTGAGGCCGCAGCTCCGCCCGCACTGAGCGCTGCCAACGCTTTGCTGCGACAAGTCTTAAGCCTGTGAGCTGGCACAGTCATTAGCCTCTCCCTTTAGGGCCCCTGGGTTTGGGGACTTGCCTCAAACCCCGACTGCATGTAAATCTCTGGTTCCTCTGAAGTGGTTGCGGCTAAAGGAGAGCAGTTAGCCCGCTGGCTCCACCATTTGCTGACGCAGCCGACTGCACAATATTCGCTCCTTTTGGGAAAGTGATGGGTGTTTACAGGTTTAGGACTTTTTCCAGGACTCACACCCACCTGTGAACAGCTGCTGTTTCCGGGTGGTGGGGTGAGGGATGTTGCCTACATTTAACATTTTCCAACAATAAACATGTCGTATGTGTCATGAAAGAATAGCAATTGGGAAAAGTGATGTGGCGATGCCGTGACGCCAGCCGGGTTGGCACAAATTCCAGGAACACCTGCAGTGGGCACCTGACTCACCTGAGGCGGAGAGGCTGGGGGTGGGGGGGTGCAGGGCGGGGCTTGTTGGGGGCAGAAGAGCCTCCAAATGGGGACACTCCCCCCCACAAGCACGTTGTCAGCAGCCATTACCAGACAGTCACTGACTGTCCCTGGGCAGAGCCGGCCCGCAGCTGTCGTGCCTGAGCGATGGCCGAGCGAGCGAAGCGCCCTGTGTAATGGTGGTGGATGATGCCGTCCCGCCTCACAGCCGGAAGCAGTGGCCGCCCTGGCAGCCCTGCAGGTGGAGCCAGCCGACCAGGTCGAGGTAACACCCTGGAGGACACAGGGCTAGGTCTCCCACAAAACAATCCCCCCGTCGGCCAGGCGAGTGCCAGGGGGGTGGGCCCACGGTACACCGCCCGGACGTGGCCACCAGCAGCCGGCCCTCAGAGGCTCTGTTCTAGGGGTGCCAGGGACACGGAACAGTTACTGTTTCCAACTGTCTTCCCCCTTTAGGAGGCCAACGCCGAGAGGGCAGGAGAGTTCTCCTTTTCCCACGCTCCCCGTGCCCGGCACAGAGAAGTGGCCCGGTTGGTGGAACGGCCGAAGGAGGGTGCGAGAGACCACCTGACTTCCCATCCCCCCTTCCCCTGACGTTTTCACGGGGACGCGGCAGAGGGATGGGGCAACAGGACCGCTCCTCTGGCCACGGCCACCGCCACCTTCAAACATCTTTTGATTCTTGTCCCAGTTCAGCAAATTGTTGTGCATCCAACGTGAACTGCGCAGTGAGATGTAGGCGAGAGACTCAGAATCCAATTCTGACACCCGCCTCTTAAACCGCTTCTTAGACCGGACAGATACTCTGAACATATCTGGTTTCTTCCCTCAGATCATCTTTGCTTCTAAAGATTGTTGATTGCAAAGGCAGGAAGCAGAGGACAAGGTGGTTTGCAATGATTAAAAGGCGACAGTCACCCTGACTCAGGGAGTCAGAGCGGATGCCCGCGGGGCCCGGGGTCTGCGGGTGATGGGGCCACGGGAGTGAACAAGGCAGTCTGTGCCCGGAGCTAATATTTATTGAGCATTTCACGTGTGCCAAGGGCTTTACAGGTTTTAACTCATTTAACGCTCACAACTCTATGAGGTGGGCTCCGGTGGTAAGTAATCTGCCCAAGATTGTACCCCTAGGATTTAGAGGGGGCTGGGATTTGGAGTCGGGCGGACTGGCTCCAGAGCCAGCGTCCTGCTCCTCGAGCAGGTGATACAAACACGAGGCAGTGACAACGCGGCGGGGCCAGTGCCACCACCGATCCTGCGGACAAGTCCGAGGAGGGGACACCTGATCCCAGCTTGGGGACGGTCAGCGCAGACGTACAGACGGAGTGACGTGGAAAGTTAGTCAGCGAGTGGGGAAGGAGCAGGCGGGGCCCAGGCAGAGGGGCTGCCGGGCACACGGTGGCGTGCAGAGCAGCACAGAGAATAGCAATGTGAAGCTGCTGCGGCCCTCGGCGGCCCCTGCTCTCCACAGGCCTGGAGGTGCGTCTCTGTCCCTGCTGCCGAGCAGGGAAGCCAGGGAGGGGGCCGGGGCTGGAGAGAGGCCCAGTGGGTGTGGTGAGAGTGCCCAGTGGTGGCTGCCACGGGCAGTGGCATCCTTTTGATACCTGTACTTGGCCAGCAGCAGTCAGCAAGTCCTTCAAGGAAATGATACAGAAATAATACAGTTTTCTTGACTTTCTTTAAAAAAACCAAGAGAGGCATGTTTAACGTCAGCGCCACAGATCTCTGGAACTGGGAGTCCTTTGCTGTTGAAAGCAGGGCGATCTGTTGATTCCAGCCTCAATTGTAACGTGACTCTGGATGAGAACTTGGCACATTACTTGACTTGAATATACAAATAAAAATATAAATTGCCTCCTGTACCGTAGGGATTCAGTAAAATAACTACTGTTTAGTAGGGAAGCAGGGGTGAAAGAGAGAGAATAGTCTCAATTGTCCTTCAATTTGGAGGTTTCACTTCTCAGGGCTCCACATCCCTTGAATGAGAACTTCTCAGTGGGCCACTTTGGAAATCTGTGGGGCCACTTTGGGCCGTTGCCACAGCGACCGGGGCTTCACTGATGTGGCTCGAGGGACCCTCGTGCAGTGGGAGTCCCACGGACAGGCGCTTCCTACCACAAACATACACCCTGCTGCCCTGGAGGGAGCAGCCTGCACCTGAGCCTGGACTGCTCCTCGATTATAAGCATAAGACAAAGTTCCTTACGCATTAATGTACTTAGAATGTCCGGGACCACAACCACCGAGTAAATAAAGAGTGATTGCACTTGTTTTGTTTGAAGTTTTACCAATTTCAGGACGTCATGGGACTGACAGCCGTCAGTCATGACACGTGAGTGGACAGCACAACGCAGGTCACACTCAAGGTTTAGGAGCCAGCGCCTCACTGCATTGTCTTTGATGCTGAAGTGCATTCATATTTTCCTAAGATGTATACACACCTTCAGAGCTCGTAGCTCAATTGATGTTTCTTTCCAGATTTAACCCACTGGAATGAATAATTATTCAAAGTGTGTATACATTTTTGGGGACAGCCTGTATAGATCATTACATTTTCTTTGAAATTGTGTGTGTATCTGTATGCGACCTATGAATTTCACTTCAGGATCACGAAAGGCATACTGCAAAATATTAGTTATACGAAAGCTGTTGCATCTCATAGAGTTGAGAACCGTTGGTCTTTTCAAGGGGCGAGGCTGGTCATGTGGTTTTACATACATGTTTTCCCCCTGAATGACACTAAAAGGTGATGGAAATACTAGTATATAGAATTGCAAAATTTGACTTAAGGTTCCTTCCTCTCTTAGCTACTTGGTGACTTCTAAACACAGCACATTTTTTACGCCCTGGCTGGGGTGGCTCCACTGGTTGGAGCATCGTCCCGTGCAGCAAAGAGTTGTGGGTTTGATCCCTGGTAGCGGCGCGTACAGGAGGCAACTAATCGATGTTTCTCTCTCACATCAGTGTTTCTCTTTCAGTCTTACCCTCTCCCTTCCTCTCTTTCTAAAATCAATTTAAAAAAAAATATATATTTTATTGATTTTTTACAGAGAGGAAGGGAGAGGGACAGAGAGTCAGAAACATCGATGAGAGAGAAACATCGGTCAGCTTGCCTTCTGCACACCCCCCGCTGGGGATGTGCCCGCAACCAAGGTACATGCCCTTGACCAGAATCGAACCTGGGACCTTTCAGTCCGCAGGCCAACGCTCTATCCACTGAGCCAAACCGGCTACGGCCTAAAATCAATTTTTAAAAAATAACAAAAATAAACAGCACATTTTAAAAACTGAATTAATCAACTAGGTTTGCAGCCAACAGTATCCTACTGGCTGTGGGCAGTCGCTCAGACCACAGGCTCCAGCTCAATGATGAGTTCTCCAGAACCTGCGCGGGAGCCCGCCCTGGGCCGGTGTTGTCTCCCGGAGCTCTCCTCCACATTGGTTCTGGAAACTCACAGTTCCCAGAGACAGAACACCACATCCAACAGGACAGCCTCAGTGCCCAAGGTCAACTCAAGGGAGACATAAACCAGTCAGTAGCTTGTGCACAGCAGGCACATGGAGGTCTGGTATTTCATTTACTCTTTGCAATCATGTGGAAGCTAGAACCTGTTACCCCAGGGTCATATACCAGACAAGAGCTAGAGCCAGGATTTGAACCCAGATCTGTGTGGCTTCAAACCCAGTATTCTTGCCCCGGCCAGTGTAGCCAGGGTAGGTTAGGCATCGCCTTGTGCACGGAAAGGTTGCTAGTTTGATTCCTGGGTTTTGGGTTCGATGCCCAGTAGGGGGTGTGCAGGAGACAGCCCATCAATGTTCTGTTCTCACATCGATGTTTTTCTCTCTCCCTCTCTAAAAACGCAATAAAAATATTTAAAACCACCACCACCCAGTATTCTTTCCACTGTAACTCATCACCTGTCTCAGAAATCTTGCAGTCATACCCCAGCTTACTCACTCAATTTTGTTTGTGGATAATGGCCAAAGAGCTTCTGAACAAAGGATAACTTTATTCACTCAACACCTACCTCGTGTTTTTTTTTTAGACATGAGATAGCCTTAAGCCAGCATTGAGTATACTTTCTTCTGAACTGCCGAATATCTAATATCTTCCTTTTTCCCCAGAAAGGATATATTTAGGTCTTTAAAAGGGTCTTTCCTGTTTGTACTTCCCTTCAAGAGACCACACCATTTCATGAACTGATGACAGGTTAGTAGGTGTGAACCTTCAATTCTTTCAAGAAAAGAGGCTTTGGTATTCTGCAAGACTGGAGCTGCCTCCAGCTTCAGACCAGGGGTTCTCGGCCAGGAATGACTTTGCTCCCAGGGGACACGTGGCAAAGTCTAGAGCAGCAGTTCTCAACCTGTGGGTCGCGACCCCTTTGGGGGTCGAACGATCCTTTCACAGGGGTGGCCTAAGACCATCGGAAAACACACATATAATTACATACTGTTTTTGTGATGAATCACTATGCTTTAATTCTGTTCAATTTGTAACAATGAAATTGGGGGTCACCACAACATGAGGAACTGTATTAAAGGATCGCGGTATTAGGAAGGTTGAGAACCACTGGTCTAGACAGTGGGTGTCCAAACTGGGAGGGGGTGTGTGCTACTGTCTTCTTGTGAGTGGAAGACAGAGAAGCTGCTTAAATTCCTACAATGCACAGGGCGGCCCCCGAAACACAGGACTACCTGCCCAAGATGTCAATAGGGCCAGGGCTGAAAAATCCCGCTTCAGATCCGTGAACATTCTCTTCTCCTGGGGAAGAAACCACCCAGCTCTGCCCCAGGAGAGAACCCTGCGGCAAAGCTGTGGGGCACTCCGCTCGCCCGAGGCCCAGCAGCTGGGGGGAGTCCTGTCCTGAAGAGGGGGCTCTGGCCCTGGCAAAATGGAAATTGGGGAATGGTTCCCGGGTCACACAGGCTGTAACTCTTTCTCATCAAAATACATTTTGATTTTTAAAATAAATTATTGTAATAACTATGTATGGCAAGCATGTCAAACTCAAAGGCCAAACACGGGCCAAATAAACAAGGTTTAAGTTTCTGTGGGCCGCAAAAAAACAAAAGCTTCAATTTTCATAGAAATGTAGGTTTATTTCGATAAAGACATGCTGAATACAGAGGGCTGAAATACATGAGTCATCATTAACATAAAATATTCGCTGCTAGTATTAGTGGAGAGAAATGGTGCGCCTGGGCATAAGGGAAATGAATGCAACACGATTATAGTAATCAGTCATTAGCGACCGTTGTAGTTTGTTATTAATAAGTATGTATAACAGGATATTATAAAAATTAAGCTATGAAATTTTTATTAAAACATTTCATACCATTATATTGGCTGGGCCACAAAAATATTCGTGTGGGCCGCATGTGGCCCGCGAGTTTGACATGCTTGATGTATGGTACCAGGTGGGCACTGGAAAAACCAACGGACACTTTGTAAAGTATATGATTGTCTAACCACTATGCTGTGCACCTGAAACTAATACAAAATAATACTGAATGTCAACGGTAATTGAAAAATAAAATTTTAAAGATTACTGTTTTAAAAAAAGCAAACATAAGAGAAATTGTACAAAGATACTCACACCCGGCCGGTGTGGCTCAGTGGTTGAGCGTCAACCCATGAACCAGGTCACGGGTTTGATTCCTGGTCAGGGCACATGCTCAGGATTTGGGCTCGATCCCCAGTAGAGCGTGTGCAGGAGGCAGCCGATCAATGATTCTCTCCCATCATTGATGTTTCTCTCTGTCTTCCTCTCCCTTCCTCTCTCTGAAATCAATTAAAACATTACAAAATAAGCCCCAGCTGGTTTGGCTCAGTGGATAGAGCGTTGGCCTGCAGACTAAAGGGTCCCAGGTTTGATTCCAGTCAAGGGCACATGCCTGGGTTGTGGGCTCGATCCCCAGTGTGGGGGCGTACAGTGATTCTCTCTCATCATTGATGTTTCTATCTCTCTTTCCCTCTCCCTTCCTCTCTGAAATCAATAAAAATATAAAAAACAAAAACAAAACAAAAAACATGTTAGAGCCACGTCACCCCAGTACCCAGAGGTGATTGCGGAGTTTGGTGTGTGTTCCTCTAGGGCTTTCCTAGCCATAGGTATCACCATCAATACAGAATGGGGGTGGTATGTATGCTTTGCCACTTACTCTCTCTCACGCCTCACCCATCTTGCACACATATCACGCCCAGCTCTATGGTTTTCCACTGTACAGATCAATTAAGTCCTCACTGACAGATGTGTGGTTCACTGCCAATGTTTTGCTATTACAAAGAACATAACACTGAATAACCTTTTCCTTTCTTCTTTGTAGACTTAGGAGGCCTCTAAGTTCTGAGAAGTGTAAATGCGAAGTTCAAAGGGAATGTATATTCAAACATCTGTATTAGCAATAAAAAGGGTCTTTGTTATTCCTCACAGACTCATTAGCCGAGTCCCTGTGAAAGTCATCCCAAGAAAACACTCACTGCTGAACTGTCATCAAGCCAGTCCCTCCTTGTCCACAAGCCTCAAAGCCCAGAGTGCTTATCCTACCCTTTCTGGTCTTGTCCTCCGTTAGTCTCTAACTGGTTACATTGTAAGCATATGGCAGATGACACACATATAATGGAGATTAATTGCAATAGTTGCAAATTTAGTAAAAGATGGTGGATTTGGTGAACTTTTTATAAACAATGCTAGAACACTGCTCAAATACCAAGCAAAGCCACTGAAAGATGTGGACTTGGCAGACTCAGCCCAGTTACTGAAGGGAAAGGTGATAAAGTGATCACCAATAGACGCCAATAAAAAAGAACGATGTGACAATCAAGATTGAGGTCCTTAGGAAAACTGAGCAAGACCTCAAATATTTTTGGAAAAATTACCTTAGATTATGCTGCAAAAGTAAAACAGGGAAGGATGTTGTAGGATACTAAACACAATTTCACTTTAAAACCCAACACTTGATTCATTCTTTGTTCGTTATAAGAATACTAGTGGCCTGGTGCACGAGATTTGTGCACTGGCGGCGGGGTGGGGGGGGGTGGGGGGGGGAGGGGTGTGTCCTCCAGTCTGGGACCCCCTCGGGGGATGTCCACCTGCTGGCTTAGGCCCGATCCCCCTGGAAATTGGGCCTAAGCCAGCAGTCAGACATCCCTCTTGCAGTCTAGCTTGGCTTCTGGCTGAGCGGCACTCCTGCTGTGGGAGCTCACTGACCACCAGGGGGCAGCTCCTGCATTGAGCATCTGGCCCCTGGTGGTCAGTGCACATCATAGTGACTGATCAATTTGCATATTACCTTTTATTATATAGGATATTTGAAATTATGACTTTGCTTTTATAACTTTGGTTTCATGGTAAAAGTCCCAAGCAGACTTCCTCTCCCTGCCCCCACATACTATGAAATTTTGATCCTCATTTCTATGTGGATTCATTTAGGTGAGTTTTTTTCTGGCGCTCATGTCTAGTGTGTGAAGGCAAAACATTTCCTACAACTGCCTGCTCCTTACGGGGGCTGACGTAGCACATGTGACAACCGGGTGCCTTTTCTCTGAGCCCTTTAAGAAGTCACAGAGAACAGAACAGGATGAAGAAGAGCCTGTGCTGGGTTTGCCTTCTATAACTGCCACCATCCCTGACTACCAGCTAGGAACCAGATGACCCAGGACAACCCACCCTGGGCACCTGCCAGCATGCCCAGCCACTGAGAAGGGAGCAACCAACACAGACCCGAAGAACAGCTGAGAGAACTCGGGCCCTTTAAATCCTCGGACGTTCTGAAGAACACTGTCAAGGGCCATACACAAGAGCCATAAAATACATTTGCTTAAAAGTCTATAATCAATGTACACACAGGTACACATCCAACCTTCTCTCTAGAAATTTAAAAATAAAAATATACTTTCTATGGGGAGTCTTAGAATGTCAAACCTGAACAAAACCAAGCACCTACTTTAAAAAACTTCATTTTACAAACGAGGAAATGGAAATCCTGGGTCAGGGGTTGGTCAACTTTTTCAAAGTGTAGGAAGTTTAGACTTTGTAGGCACATGTTCTCTGCCACAACTATTCAACTGTCACTGTAGCCCTGAAGGCAGCCACAGACAACACCTAACCCAATGTGTGACTGTGTTCTAATAAAACGTTATTGGCACTGAAATTTGAATTTACATTGTTTTTCCCTCGCTACAAAAACACTGTTCTTACTTCAACCATTTAAAAATGTAAAAACCATTTTTAGTGGATTTGGCCCCTGGGCTGTGGTCTCTGACCCTGTCCCAGGCTACTCTGACGCCCAAGGGCAACACGCCGAGTGCCTGCCTCCTTATAGTACCTTGTTTATCTGCCCTTTGCTTTACCCATTCGCTTCAAAGACTCAGATCGGCTTCACCATAAATGTACAACCAAGGAGCTCTATCCATGTGTTTTCGAATTTTAGGAGTAATATTAAGATCTGTCAGAAGCATGTGCCAGGCCATAGCTGAAAGAACATTGATATAAAGCCATGTTGAGCATTAAACAAAAATGATCAAGAGAAAAATGCAATAAAATTGAGAAACTCACTACATTTGAAAAATAGGCTTTATTTTGACCAGTGGTATTGTGTGACATCCTATATGGGATAACTGATTACAGCCAAGTTCACGAGTACAAATAAAATAGCAGTTTCCCTCATTCTCTCTTCTGAGTTCCGCTCAGAGAAGTCAGGAGATGGGAGCATGATTCTCAGACACAGGAGCCCTTCCCCAGGCTGCTCAGCTCCTAACACCTGCAGAGACCTGGACGGGAAGGTATGCAGAGCAGCACGTCGGAGGAAATCACACTAGCACGTACACACGCTGACAACCCCACACGCTGACAAAATTCACCCTGCCGTGGGCTGTGAGGATCTGAACTGCACTCGAGGAGATGAGGCCTTTGCATTCATTTTCCTTAAAGAGGGGACGATCCCGGGTGTGGCATGACCGCCATGAGCTGCCTCGTTCCCTCGCTCCGGCTGACTCGGCCCTACGCTGTCCTCCTGGAGTGCACAGTCACTGCACTGTGACAGAAATGGAAACACCTTGCGCCAGTGAGAGATTTTGTCACATGGCCGACCCTGCAAGTGGCCTTACACTTTCTCATTTCACAAAAGGTTTAAATACCTGGGCCCTTATGTAGCACAAGATGCCTGAAATTCAGAAAATTATGAAAACGACTCTTCTCCACCCCTGAGGATATTTCATCTTTATAAAGTTGAAAATACAAAATATTACAATAATTTGCCCTTTCTCCCCATCAAAGGAATCACATTCTCAAAGGATTCCTGCAAAATACAAAATTCATTTCTCCCTAAACTGAGACCAAGAAGCCAACGTTACGCTGCCAAGAAGACCCTAAAGAAGGTGGAAAAGACACCTCATTACTTTTTTAGAAAAATAACCATATTTAGACAAAAATAGAGAAAGGAGTTCTGGCCTCATGAGCGTTTATTTTCACTTTGATTTCGGCGTTTCTTAGCATTGGTTATTGGGAGGGGAGAGAATGACTTGTTTCCAAAGGCTGAGGTTTCCTGGGAAAAGCCCCATCTTTCCCATGATGGCTCCCCAAAAACAGTTTCTTGAAAACCAGATGGCAGGAAAGAAAATGCTATATATCCATCTGTTCCATTTCTTCATAATTTTCACATCAAAAGCACCTGGAGTATCAATTGTGTTCAACACAAAATAGCACTGGGGGCTGAAGAGAAGATGTCACCTGCCCGTAGCATCAGCCAAGGTGACACGAGTTCTGAACTCCCAAGAAGTCCTCACTGGCACACTTGCCTGGCACCAGGGCCTCCTGAAAAAACAGGGCAAGCAGCTGTGCATGCTCAAACAGCAAGGCGTGCAAGACATCATCACTCTGCTAGGAAGAAAGAGCACACAGGACGTCCACAGACAGCAAGAGCCGGCCTCTGGTGACTGGGTCCAATTCTCCAGAAACCTCTGCACTGAAGGGGGGCAAGCAGAGAAATGGCACAACACCCGGGATCGAGAGAGCAGCACATACACGCATGCCCACACATGCACACGGAGCCTCTGAAGGCTGTTTCACAAGGTCGTCCACCCAGCTGACTACTCGCCTGGCTCAGAACTTCATCTCCGCACTCTCTTCTCCCTTTTAAGGCACAAACATATTTAGTTCCAGATACACCTGCTGAGTTCTGAGAATGGGACAGAGCGAGCTCTCAGACAGGCGCACAGAGCCAGTTGGTCCTGTTGGCTGTACACATCCTGAGGACGGCTCCAGAGCTGAAGCAGCCAGAAGGGGGGAGCCTTCTCTGTGCCACTGTGGTCAAGGTGGGCCCACAGGAGAGGCCAAGAGTAAAAGCATGACTGGATGTAGGACGCTGAATATTTGTTACTTTGCACTGAACAACCCTAAGAGCCGACTCACGAAGAAGCGGGAGCAGAGGCGGCCACGGGGTGTCTGGAACGCCAGGGAGTCACTGTGATCGCAGTTTGCTGCTCATAGTCTCTTACCCTCCCACAAAGACAGACACACACACTAACACACATGCGTGCACGCACACACCCCTCTTCCACCATGGAGGAGATCTTCGCAACAGGAGGCACTTGAATGAGATTTGGAGAGTTCCCGTGAAAAGGCCTTCCCCTCACAGTGAAGTGGGATCAGCAGAACAGAAACCAGGTGCTCAGGATTCCATCTCTTCTTGGTCAAGGGGCGGAGGCACAAAGCTGACGACTTCATCGTAGGTCAGGCCTAGGGATTGGGAAGGAAAGCCCAGGTGAGGTCAGGCTGCTCTTTGCTGGTAAGCACTGTGCTTCTGAGCACAGACCTGCCCTGCCTCTCCCAGCTGGTGCTGGGAGGGACACTCCCAGTAACCATTCACTGCTGTGTGAGAACCCACTGGATCATGTGACTGCCCAGAAGTTCAAGGACACATACCTAACCCCATCTTCCTTGTTTCTTTCATCGCTCAGTGCCTCCTCCTAGAGCTCAAGAATAACGGAGCAGCCCGCCAACACGCTCCAGCAGCAGGAAAGCCTGGCTTTGGGCAATTGCTCGGAGCTCCGGATTTGTGTTTTATGGAAAGAATATGAGATCAGGCCCGGGTCCCATTTCCGGCTGTGTCCCTAACTAGGTCTAAGATAATATGTAAGATATTTTGTCCCAATTGTGTCAAGTATAAAACTGTAAAAATCCCCTTCCTCTACTCATCTCAGAAAGATGCTGTATGCCCTGACCGGTTTGGCTCAGTTGATGGAGCGTCGGCCTGTGGACTCAAGGGTCCCAGGTTCGATTCCAGTCAAGGGCATGTACCTTGGTTGCGGGCACATCCCCAGTAGGGAGTGTGCAGGAGGCAGCTGATCGATGTTTCTCTCTCATCGATGTTTCTAACTCTCTAACCCTCTCCCTTCCTCTCTGTAAAAAATCAATAAAATATATTAAAAAAAAAAAAAAGATGCTGTAAAGGAAAAGATTCTGAGAACCTCAGAGCCGAGGCAGGTGTGAGGGGCTGCACGCAAAATCAGAGCAGACATGAGGGTCTCCCAGCTTGGAAAGTGTCACCCCTTCACGCTTTCGACAGAGGCGCTCACTCTGGGCGAGGCCCTGACCACAGTTTTGGCGAGCTGCTGCCAGCCAGGCACTTTATTCTCCTGTGCACAGCTTACGGCGAGCGGCTCACCAAGGAAGGATTGTCAGACCAAGCTCTCAGGCAGGTGTCAGTGCTGCCTTCGTGCCTTACTTTTCCATTCATCGATAAGCAGGTCCCGGCTCTCGAAGGACTGGTCGTAAGGGTCAGCCACGGGCTCGTCGTCAGGATCGTGGTACTGAGCGAAGTAGTCGTGTGCGAGCGCTTGGGCTGCCGTGATCCTCTTGTCCGAGTCCAGTACAAGCATCTTCTCCAGCAAGTCGACAGCTGTTAGTCCACAAAAAGAGAAAGGTTTTATTTTTTAACACGTTAGCAAAAATTCTGCCTTACTAAGCAAACACACAGCTCCCACCCTTCAAGCCTACACAAAGAATTCTCCTCCAGAGCGTCGGCTCCAGGACATACTTTCACTTTTCTCTCTTGTGTGTATTTTGTATTATTTTTAAAGAATATGTTACTGAAGAATTAAAAAAACAAAACAAAACAGATTCCATTTGAACAAGCAGACATTCTGTGGAATGTCCGGCCAAACTGTTACCACTGTAGTCCAACTGTGTCAAAACGAAAGCCTAAAACTAAAGTGACCTAGAGGAGGTAAGTAGGGCTAGTTTTTAATTTTTCAACTTTTTTGTCCCCCTCACTGTTTATTTACTAACATAAGGCAAATGACTATTCATCAAACGGGTCTTCAAACAATGGACAGAATGAGGGCTTTCTTTGCATGGGTGTGTGGATGAGAGGCAGGGCATTTGGATAAAGTGATATTTTATTTTTAAAATTTTCATGTGAAAATTTTCAATATACAATACAATGAATACTCATGTTGACCACCCACATCCAACAATTAACATTTTGTATTTCTTTCTATTTTTTGCTGCCACAATTTATTTTTATTTTTTTAAATATATATCTTATTGATTTTTTTACAGAGAGGAAGGGAGAGGAATAGAGAGTTAGAAACATCGATGAGAGAGAAACATCAATCAGCTGCCTCCTGCACACCCCCTACTGGGGATGTGCCTGCAACTAAGGTACATGCCCTTGACCAGAATCGAACCTAGGACCCTATAGTCCGCAGGCCAACGCTTTATCCACTGAGCCAAACCGGTCAGGGCATTGCTGCCCCATTTTAAAATAAAATTATACACATGATACTTTACAGCTAAATATTTTCACATAAAGACATCTTCCTGCCCTAACTGGTTTGGCTCAGTGGATAGAGCGTCGGCCTGCGGTCTGAAAGGTTCCAGGTTCGATTCCGGTCAAGGGCATGTACCTTGGTTTCGGGCACATCCCCAGTGGGGGGTGTGCGGGAGGCAGCTGATCGATGTTTCTCATTGATGTTTCTGACTTTCTATCCCTCTCTCTTCCTCTCTGTAAAAAACCAATAAAATATATATTTTTAAAAAGACATCTTCCTATATAATCATAAAACTATCACATCTGACAAATATGTAATTCCCAAATATCTAACATCCAGTTCAAGTTAGAATTTCTCCGATTATCCCATTGTCTTTTACACCCACCTTGTTCAAACCAGGACCAATTAAGGGCCACACACTGCATTTGATTGGGTTTCTTTAGTTTCTCAATATATCTTACCTATTATCTTAGATCTAGTTAGAGAAACTAATTCTCCCTTTTCCTGTTCAGACAGCCCGGTTGTCCTGCGAATGTTTATCATGAATCTACACCCTTGTTTTCTTCTACCCCCTGTAATTCCCCTGAAAACCATGTTAGATCTAACAATTAGGTAAGAAGTGGGTTAAGCATTTTTGGTAAGAATGTGGACTTGAAGGAGCAGTAAGGCCATTTGTCTGTTATGAATGATGCTAAATTTGGTCAATTGGGTTGTTTCTTTTTTGCCCTAAGCAAGTGATCTGCGGGTACTTTGAAACCACATGAACAGCCTCAGGCCCTTTCACTTAAGGCTTCCAGCATCCCCTGATTTTTCTTCACAGCAGTTATTTCAGTAGGGTCACAAAAGGGTGATTTTCTAACTCTGTCAAATGAGGGTGTGCTGAGTTTCAGAGGATGCAGGACAAACACTGCATGATCATAGGCACCACCTGTGAAACCAGGCTTCTGAGGCTTTGCAAATTACTGACAGTTCCTTCACTGGGAAGGGGTGGAAAGAGAACAGGTTCCTGAAGAGGTTACTGCTGGGTACACCCAGGGGGTAAAAGACCCTATTCTGTAGCCTTCCAGAGAAACCAAAGAATTTGATTTCAAGGGATAGAAAACAAGGTGAATACTTAAGTGTTGATTCAGGCTCAGTTTACACTTAAAGCCTTGGGAGAAATGCCTGGATATACGTCCTTCTCTTCTCAGAAAAAATAAACGGCATCAGCTGTTGTTTGAAGCATATGGTCTTTGCCACCCCGAGAGTAAAGGGTACCATGTCCTGCAAACAAGCCCCTGACAAGGAACACAATCAGGGGTAAGAAAGAGGGTCCTCTTAGATCTGGGCAGATACAAACACACACACTACATCTAAGGGCAGTTTCAGTTTTGATTTGTGTTTGGAGGGTAATGTGAAACAGGAAGTCAGTGACTGACATAACAGGTGTCAATATTTACATTCCTGCTCAGCCAACAGCTGGGCACAGATTCCTGGTCAGTAACACCATGTTCTCAGACGTCTGCAAGAAGAGACTGTATGGCATCAGCGCCTGGCAGGGCATCGGGCTGAGGTTCCCGGAACGGCAGTGCAAGCACAGATGGCCTAACGCCTCCACGCACCTCGCTTGCAGTCTGCAGTGCTACTCGGTGTCTAGTCCTTTAGAATGTTTACATGTTTTCATTCCAGAGAAGGGGACACCTATCAGATGCATGTGACCTAAATAAGCTGCTGATCACACACCTACCCCTCTTACCCCCAGAAAAATGAATAAACACATCGGAGTCAGCGAACAGGAAGTCAAAGTAAGCACTGCCACGTCTGAAACATGAGCCAATGTGATGAAAAAACACACAGAACAGAATGACAGACAAGAAAGCTACCAGCATACAACATCATCTCCCAAATTCTTGGCGTACTTACAACTCAGAGAGCGTCTCACAGATCCCTGAACTTGACAATACAGCTCAAATATGTCAGACACAGCCAATGAGAGCACAGCAGGGCAGATGCCAACCTAAACCAGCCCAAGAATTTTGCACACCCCCCGAGAGTCTGTGGATTTGTTCCTGGAAGCGAGCGTGACCAGCTGAGACCTGAGGAACCCTCCACCTCCAGGATGGACATGAACTCACCAGCAATCGCCCGACACTTCAGAGTGAGAGCACCTGTGCGACCTTGAGAATGACCACAGTGACATTAAGACTGCAGTCAACTGAAGATGGCGGCATAGGTAAACACCGGAGACTGCTGCCGTAAACAACCACTTCAAAAATACAACTAAAAGACGGAACAGACATCACCCAGAACCACAGGAAAGCTGGCTGAGGAGAGACTCTTCAACTAGAAGGAAAGAGAACAGCAAACCGAGGCTCAGAGGAGGCGCAGTGTGGAAAATACAAAGGTACCGAGGTGCGCGCGCAAAGCGGGCTGGTGGCTGAGGGCGCGGTTGTCGTTTTCAATCAGGAGGGAGCCTCAGACTCTGAGCTCCAGATCCGGGCGCGTCTCTAGGGACTCAGACTCAGACGGGAGAAGCAGGATTGTCCGGCATCAGTTGGAATCTGAGGGCAGCTTTCTCTCCGAGGTTTGCAGTGGCTGCCGGGGTTCTGAGAAGCAGAGCCTCTGGGAACGGGACTGAGAGCAGCCATAACTGCTCCCTCCGCCCACACTGTTGATCCCGTGCGACCCGCCCCGCCCAAGCCCTGCGCAGAGCCATTTGCCGGATCGCCTCAGGCAAAGGCTCGATTAGCACCTCCCCAGAGGACAGAAGTTTTCCACACAGCTGATTCGCACAGCCAGTCAGCCTGGTGGTCAAATCCCTCTAGTATTAACTACAACAATCAAGGCTTAACTAGAACAAGACTGTGCACAAAGACCACAAGGGGGTGCACCAAGAAAGCATAAAAAATGTGGAGACAAAAAAACATGACAGAAATGGAGGATAGAGAGCTAAAAAACGCAATTTTGAGGGCTTGCAAGAAACTTGAGGAGAGCCTCACAAAAACTAATGAGACCCTTGATGCTACGATAAAGAAACTAGAAATTAAGCATACACGGACTGAAATAAAGAATATTATACCCAATAGCAGACCAGAGGAGCGCAAGAATCAAGTCAAAGATTTGAAATTCGAAGAAGCAAAAAACACCCAACCGGAAAAGCAAAATGAAAAAAGAATCCGAAAATACGAAGATAGTGTAAGGAGCCTCTGGGACAGCTTCAAGCGCACTAATATCAGAATTATTGGGGTGCCAGAAGATGAGAGACAGCAAGATATTGAAAACCTATTTGAAGAAATAATGGCAGAAAACTTCCCCTACCTGGTGAAAGAAATGGACTTACAGGTCCAAGAAGTGCAGAGAACCCCAAACAAAAGGAATCCAAAGAGGACCACACCAAGACACATCATCATTAAAATGCCAAGAGCAAAAGACAAAGAGAGAATCTTAAAAGCAGCAAGTGAAAGAGACTCAATTACCTACAAGGGAATACCCATACGACTGTCAGCTGATTTCTCAACAGAAACTTTGCAGGCCAGAAGGGAATGGCAAGAAATATTCAAAGTGCTGAATACCAAGAACCTACAACCAAGAGTACTTTATCCAGCAAAGCTATCATTCAGAATTGAAGGTCAGATAAAGAGCTTCACAGATAAGGAAAAGCTAAAGGAGTTCATCACCACTAAACCAGTATGATACAAAATGCTGAAAGGTATTCTTTAAGAAGAGGAAGAAAAGGTAAAGATACAAATTGTGAACAACAAACATGCATCTATCAACAAGTGAATCTAAGAATCAAGTGAATAAATAATCTGATGTACAGAATGAACTGGTGATTATAATGAATCAGGGACATAGAAAGGGAATGGACAGACTATTCTTGTGGGGGAAAGGGGAATGGGAGATTCAGGAAGAGACTGGACAAAAATCGTGCACCTATGGATGAGGACAGTGGGTGGGGAGTGAGGGCGGAGGGTGGGGCAGGAACTGGGAGGAGGGGAGTTATGGGGGGAAAAAAAAAGAGGAACAAATGTAATCTGAACAATAAAGATTTAATTAAAAAAAAAAAAAAGACTGCAGTCAACTGTGAATATGGGATATTTAAAAGGTAAAACCTCTCAGTCTCACTCCAACCTCTGAAGAGTCCTCGCGACCCTGAGGCACAGCTGCTGGGACTGTTGAGCAGGGTGACCCACCATACACTCTTGAGAAAAGTGAGAAGGTTGATTACACCACCATCATAGGCTATCCTCGCTCCCCTCTGGTCTGAGCTCTCTGCGTTCGCCACTGTCTACTGCGCCCTGAGTCAGGGTGCTAGAGCCTCAGACGAGGCCACCTTCAGGGGCCACTGAAGCACACATCGCCCCCAGCTTTGGGGACTAAGGCAGCTCCTTCTTTAGCCAGGGCAGTATACATCCTGCAGCTGCTAGTCATGTCCCTTTGCTAATGGTCCTGGAAGTGGTGGTGGCAGGAATATGGGGCCATTCCTTAAAGCCCAAGGCGGCAAATTAGCTCCAGTGAGAATGGCTGTCTCTGAGGAGCAGAAGAAGAGGGGAAGGGAAAGTGCAGGAGGATGACAGACCTGCAGCACCTTGAGGGTACAAGTGAGCAGGGCACACAGCGGGGAGCGCCGGGGCCTACAACACTGTCTGTGCCAGTTGCTCTTCCCCTCAGCCTGGGTAAGAAACGACAGCAGCTGTGAGCAAGTCACAGACTTCAAATCCCTAACTTTGTCATAACCAATTTCATATCCATGACATGAGGATACAGTCAACTTACCCAAGGGGTTGGCACCAATAAACACATTTGCAAAGTTCATCTTCGGCATCTGGGTTAAAGACTGAATATAGTTTCTTGCCTGCAAAAGAAAAGGTTTTCAAAATGACTTTTTGTTCAAAGATGTTACTGCCCTCAGAGAGTCTCGGGCCTGACCAGGAAGAAGCGTTAGCTGACAAAGTCCGCTAGCTCCAATGTTCATGACTGTCTTGGGTAGTTATTAGAGACTTCTCTCTTAGTGCTGTCCTAAACTTCCTTATTTATGATCACTACCTTACTTATATCCCTGCTATATCTCAGTTATATTTCAAGTGGATGAAATGCTAACTAATCAAGTTCCCTTTCATTAGCTTTCTGATCAGAAGTTAAAAAAAAATGAGGCCAAGCCCTATCCTGTTTGGCTCAGTGAATAGAGCATCGGCCTGCGGACTCAAGGGTCCCGGGTTCGATTCTGGTCAAGGGCATGTACCTTGGTTGCGGGCACATCCCCAGTAGGGGGTGTGCAGAAGGAGTTGATCAATGCTTTTCTCTCATCAATGTTTCTAACTCTCTATCCCTCTCCCTTACTCTCTGTAAAAAAATCAATAATATATATATATATTTTAAAAATGAGGCCAAGATATCTAAGAAGCAGCCCTTTCTGAGACAGCCTCCCTAAAAGCTAAAACTGGCGTAGGAACTGGTATCCTAATGGAAGTCCAGGACTGGCAGTCTTCCGATGGTGCTGGTCTTAGTGGATGCTCTTAGCACACGAAGAGCATAAATATTAAACCTTGTTACCAAGCAATCTTGGTAACAAGTAAACATAAGTTTAGTATATCCAAAGAGGCTCGACCACATGTTTAAAAATACTAAACCAATGAGAGCAATAAAGAATAGCAGATTATAAATTACAGGGCCCAGGCAAGAAATCCTCCCCCTGCCACTTATAAGCTACATCTCCTTGGGCATGTCTTAAGTCTCATCTGCAAAATATTAATAGTCGGTGCTAGTATGTGGCTTGTCTACATCTACTCAAGCAAGAGAAAACTCATGAAAGAGCTTCAAACTATATTTCTGACACAAACAGCATTTATATTACCAATAGGTTGTTCTATATTTGGTCCCTGGGCTGGGACAGGCTTAAATTTGAATCTTGACTTTAACCTGTTGAGCAAGTTACTTATTATCTTTAAGTCTTGAGTTCTTCAGCTATAAAAAGCGATCAGTCCCAGTGCCTACCTCCTAGTGCGGGAGCGAGGCGGGGTGATGCGAACCAGCGCCTCCTCAGCACAGCACTGGGTCCCGAGCGGGAGCTCAGCCACACTGGCTGTACCATGGCTGCCTTTAGGAGGGAAGTCTGCTCTCATGTCCTAAGGATGTGCCAACTGCCCAACTGCTGAGCTACATTCTAGGGAATGTAAGGTGCCAAATTCTTTCAAGGACTGACAGCTCTAATCAAAGGCAAAACCAAAAACTGGTCTTGAGAATAACCACATAAATACAAACGTAACTTGTAAATGCGGGCACCAGATATTAGATGTTAAACTACATCAATTACCTTCCCTGTTTCAATGAATAAATCCCACTATCTGCGTAGTTGAGATAAAACTTCTTTGAACCGATTTTAACCACCTCCTCACAATTTCTCAACATAAAGGTACTCATGTATGTGGGTGCATGTCGCACACACTCACGTGTACACACAAGGTTAGAAAAAGTTCTGGCTGTTAGGGCAACTTTACCTTCTCAATACATGTGCAGTGAGCAGGCAAGACCCGCTCTGAAAAGCAGCTGAGGGTCTTTCTGATTCGAAAAGCAAGTTCTAGGGACTGAATACCTGCATGGCTGTAGTCCAGGGGTCCTCAAACTACGGCCCGCAGGCCACATGCAAATACAAATATTGTATTTGTTCCCGTTTTGTTTTTTTACTTCAAAATAAGATATGTGCAGTGTGCATAGGAATTTGTTCATAGTTTTTTTTTAAACTATAGTCCGGCCCTCCAACGGTCTGAGGGACAGTGAACTGGCCCCCTGTTTAAAAAGTTTGAGGACCCCTGCTAGTCCCTTCCTCCTGAGCACACAGAAAGAGGCTGAAGGGACCAGAGGGCAGAGAGGCCTGTCTCCTGTAGAGAACAGTCATCCCTCTAACAAGACAAATGCAGACAAAGATGAGCTGCATGTAGCTGAAGGGGAGGGCCTCTGTGATGCCAACCCGGCTCCCAGAAAGTGAGGGCACCTTAGAAAAAAGTGCCCCAACCATCTCTGATGACAGGACTAGAGTTAGACTAAATAGTTAAGAATTGGTAAAAAAGGCACCTCACCCTACGTAGGTATTCACATTTATTCTATACTAGAGGCCTGTTGCACGAAAAGATTCGTGCAATAGGCTTTCCCATCCCCTGGCTGCCGGCACCAGTTTTCCTCTGGCACCCGGGACCCAGGCCTTCGCTCTGGCCGGAGCCACCTTTGCTGCCCTGCCCAGCTGCTGGGGTCGGGTCGCACAGGGCACGCCTGGCCGCCCCGGGTTGGGTTGCACACGGGATGCCCGCCACCCGGGTCGCAGATAGCAGGCCCGGATGGCGACGGGGCAGGCGGGATGGTGCTGTCCCACCCTGCCTGCAGTATGCAAATTAGCCACCATCTTTTTTTTTTTGGTGGTTAATTTGCATATTGCTCTGATTAGCCAATGGGAGGAGTAGCGAAGGCGTGGTCAATTACTATGTTTGTCTATTATTAGATAGGATTACTTGTGTATTCTTTTGAACGTAGTACTTATTAGTGGTTGGGTATTTTAGTGTTTTTTAAATGAAGAACCCTTTTTGGTCATTAAAAAACTGATGACTAGGGAAAAACAGAACCCAGAAGACAAAACAGCCTCTTGAGCACTAAATTCACAAAACCCAAGTAGAAAAGTAACATCATTTCTACATGTAAGTCTATAACTTGTATTCTCAGTCCACAGGATTGGGTGAGAATTTATCCCAACTATCAACATCCTGCAGCAGCACACAGGCATCGGTACCTCAGTGGTCACAAGGCACATGCAAGCATTCAGTGACAGTACAAGTGTGCTGGTTATACAGTGGCAATCAAATAGGGGCATCCCTGTGCAGGCTATTGTTCTCACCTCATGGCTTGGCATCCTGTTAATGAGATAAGCAGGGGGTGTCCCCGTCAGACGCATAATCTGTTGAAGCTGGTTAATATCTTAGATGCCTAGTCAAGGGCATTGTCAAACATATGGTGCAAAGAATAACTTTCAACTCAAGTTTTAAAAGGCCAATAGTCACCCCCAAATAAATAGAAAACCTACTCCCCACCAGTCCCACCCACCCCAGGCCAGAGCCCAAGGCTGCATATTGAAGCATGACTCCATGAACGGCACGAGACTTATCAGGCATGTAGCCAGTGGCTGGCCGTGCAGATAAGGACAAATTTCTGTGGTTTTAGCATCATCTTTAACATTATATATTTCAAGATTCCTGGAAAGAGATGCCCCTTGATCCAGGATGCCAGCCAGAGAACTACTCCAAGTACTGATGGCTAAAACCCGTTTACTTGTGGGTCAATGGAGATGATTAAAAAATGTTGACTCAATTCAGTTCAGAAGAATATACCCAGTGTGACCATTTAAGGAAGAGGTTAAATTTGGAGGCACAGGCTCTGGTGATCTCCACCCCTCCAATGTAAGACATGGGCGGGTGTGGGGTTGATAAGCAATGCCAAGTTTCAGAGACATTAGTAGTGGTACATTTAAAATACATGCCACAAACACACAGGTAAGTGAAGAAAGGGAACATGGGGAAGTTAGAAGCTAATGGTAAAGACAAAAGAGCAGTTCCAGGCTGCTGTCCGTCACAGAAGTCTTAGCCTGCACAACAGAGATTTCTCCCAGTTGTTTTAAATGGTGACCAGACTGACCTCAGCTAACACACAGCTGGGACGATGTTTGCAGAACACTGCAATTACTCGACAAAGGCAGAACTATAAACAAGCACATACATAGGCTGTACTCCTCTTAGCTGTGCCATCAATTTTAACACAATTCCCCTCTTCGAAAATATTAGGACTGTTTGTTTACCATGTGTTCCTGTTAAACAGAAGTGATGGGATTTTTAAAATCCTCAACACAATTCAATAAAAACCTTGTCATACTCCCTTTCTTGTTAACTATTCACGCACTCCTTTGGTTGTAGCATCATCTTCATAACCACCCTGGTCAAGTGATTTCACTTCTTTGTGGATTCTCTCAGTAATTTTTCTGCTTTAGCTCATTCCCTGAACTCAGTTTCCCTAGTGGTCAGACTACCACAAACACCTGTAAGGCTGGCCATCAGAAAAGAGCTGGTTCTACCCTGCCTTTTCTGTGCCAGCATATTCTAAAGGTGGGATGAAGGTCTCTTAACATTCTCACACAAAGTTTAGATTTACCTCTAAACACATGACATAACAAACAGTACTCTGCATACCAAGAGAAATAACGAAAGGGGGTCAGTAAGTAAACCAGCGATAGAATGCCAGTTGGGTTTCAAAATGTTAAAATCCTGCCACCTCTCTCTTCTTTCCTATGAATAATTCAGGGAGGGGCAAACACAGGTGTACAGTTGTCCGTATGGAGAATAATTCAATGATTAATAAACAAGAGTAAACTGTGTTTCATGTACCACAACTGTGCACCTACATTTGCCCCACCATGTACCTGTCCTGTACATTTTCTGGTTTGCCTTCTTTAGCCAAAAAGGCTATTATACCCGCTTCTTGTCAGGAGTTAGAAAAAATAAATTTCTAGGGAAAGGTGTGAGAATGAGTCAGTGAAACGGCTCTTTTGGCTTTTTTAAAATAGGATTTTTGTTGTTTCACTAATTGCTATATGTACTGGGTCACCAACCAAAAGAAGCCTATCTCCTTAGTCACCCATCAGGGCCAATTTATCCCTTCTCTCAGGGCACATCCTGACTTGTTCTCAACCAGCCCTGTTACTGCGTTCTCTTACTCAGAATGTCCTCTTCTTTACTGACTCAATTTCTACACTATTTCCCTACTTTTCAGGAGTAACGAAAATAGCTACTGCCTTTCTGTTTACGATATTCCTTCAATAATGAATTTTTAACTTTTAAAATCTTTAATTTTACTCACCTGGCTTTGTTATTTTCATATCACGTGCTCCTAAAATAAATTGGCATTGGGCAATATCACTAAACATCAAATTAATCTTGCCTACCCTTCTGAATGTTTAAACTACTTTTATCCACTCGCCATAATTATGTAGAAAAAAACCCAAACCACCTTATTCCTATACTACGTACAATATTATTTGAGTAAATTCTGTATGCTGGTACCCAATTTTATTATGCCCAACTTCAGAGCTTCGTAATATATTATGTGTTTTATTTCACCAAAAATAAAGACATTTCAATATTAGGTCAGGCACTTGAATAATGGTGGCTCTAATAATAGGTAAATACTATTTTACCCATACCTTTTGTTTTAGAAAATCTTGTGGCTAATGGCACATACCTATGGGCGGATGGGTAGGAGTGGGAGGGGATTGAGCAGGAGCTGTGGTAGCCACCCCAGGTGGCATGAATCTGCTATCTTAGTCGCATTAGCTGTGCTCATTAATAAACCCAACTTCTTCTCAACCCCACTCCCCTCCCTCATGTCCTCTCTACCAGCCAATCTTTCTAAGCAAAGGCATTTAAAACAAAAAAGCACGTGTCCTCTCTAAACATCTCCTTGTATCTTTTCTGATTGGCTCCAATACAGCTTCTGCATCTCATAAAGCAGAAGAAAACACTCCCCTGGGCTGACAGTGTGGTCGGCAACTCTGACAGTGACTTTCACACAATGTGCAGTCACGTGAGATTCAGGTTCAGCTCACGTTCTCAGAGCATCTGGGATCTACGCTCGGCTCTGCCAAGTGACCTAGTGCATGACTCAGGCAAGTCACAGCCTTTCTGTGCTTTTGCTTCATCGTCCCAAATAAGAAAATAAAATAGGGCCGGTACATTCTCTTACATATGGTCAGAGTGGAAATTCAGAAATACCCTGGGCTTTGTGGTCCTTTTAAGGAATGTACCAAACACATGCCAGATGACAACAGTCTGTATTTTGACAGGGGGATGATGAACCGTTTGAACTCACCTGCGTAAGCTACCCAGCAGTCTTCCCAATTGGGCGAAGGGACCGCTTCAGTCAGAAATGCTAGGAGGAGAACCCAGGAAGGCACCACTGCAGCCTTTCCCCTTCTATCCACTGCCTGGCAGCAGACAGAGGGAAGAGAGAGACAGGCTGGGCTTTCACTATTTCGCTCAAATCTCCTGCCCAACAGCAGGAAATCATGGCCAAAGGAAGCCAGAGTGGCTTCTCTGTCAATGCCTGCATGGAGGCAGGAAAGCACCGCCCAAAGCTTCTTATCGGGTTATTAAAATTTGTAATTACAATGTCAGGCTGTGGGAGGAAGGATTTACAAGCCTACTCCTGTGGCTCTGAGGCATCAGTAGTGGGATGCAACCCCTGCTGGTCTGGGGACTGGGTAGAGAGGAACTGGTGCTTTACACAGGTGTGCAGGTGGTCTATTCTAAACCAATAGAAAGCAAGGAGCTTCTGGAAAAGGGCAATAACGTGCAATGTAAATTTTCTTCTTCTAGTGCTGATGGTAGACTCATCCATGGTGAACCACATGATCTGAGAACAAACACTAACCCAAAAGTGAAAAGAGCCCTTGACTACATGTGAAACCTCTGAGAACGAGAAAGTCAGGGCTGAAACAGAGACATAAATTTTCCACTACCGTCTGGGAATGAATTAGAATTTCAAATCTCATTTACTACCACTAGGATACCACTGCCCAATACAGGCCCCGTGATCTAATGCATACCCAGATAGAAAAAAAAGCACACTCATGCATGTGACCAGGAGGGTGTGTGTGTGTGTGCAAGTGTACACACACACACACACACACACACCCTCATCCAGAAGTCAGCACACAAAGGGCACACGTGCTTAGAAACACACCCGAGTCAAGGTACAGATGGAAGGCAAGTTGCAGACTCCCAACAGGGCAGATAATTACAATCAAAGCATCAACTCACAGACTCTGAGGAGATTTTCTTCAAAAGCTCAGCCCCTGGGGTTCCAACGAGTCTTAAAATGAGCTTCAACTGATCAATATCTAAAGGTGGACTATAAAGGAAAATGTTGGGACAAAATAAAAATGAAAAACAAACAACAAATAAAACAAAACAAAACAAAATACCCCAATGACAAAAATGAAAAACCAAGCCAAAATGGTGAATCGTCTAAGGCTTCTGCAGGACGGTCACTTCAAGTAGGACATGCTCCTCCTGTACAAGGATTCAAAATGCTACCACACACACCCCATGGACATTCACCTTGTGCATCTGTCCACACCCCCCATTAGTAAAGTGAAGCAACTGAAGCTGGGTACTGAGCTGAGAGACAGCAGGCGAAACACGAGAGCTTCCTCCGTCCAGATGCTCAGTCCACACCTACCTCTTCACCTTCCATCAAAACATCAGTAGCCAGTTAAGCCAAGAGCAGTGGTAAGCGGAGTGCTACAGAACAAAGCAGCAGAGCACAGGAGCCAGGGTAGACCAGCCCCCCTGTAACTATCCCCCCGAGACCTGACCTAGGAGCTTGTAAAGTGGCAGGGTCTGTGCAGATCCCAGAGCCTAACCACTGAACATCCCTCGGAATGCCTCTCCCTCTGCCTTGGCCACAGCAGGCAGAGAACTGTGGGTGACAGCCAGCAGAAGGCCTCACTCCCACACTGCACCTGGATGACCTCCAGGAGTGCCGTAACGAAGCAGGACCAATGAGGTTTTAACCTTATAAAAACATGAAAAAAACCTCACATATCCCAAAAGTTCTAACTAATAGGCCACAGTGCCAAACCTCTATTCTGGTAGCCAAGTCTTCAAGTTCCCTCAGAATGTATGTGCACATATTAATGAGAAGACAAAAACTCCCATTTGTTCTTACTGCTTTTAGCCTTGCCTGAAAAGAAAGTTAAAAGGAGGGGGATAAAATCTTATAAAATAGCTTTTAATAATCTCTGAAAATCTGAGTAGTTTACCCATGTCTAACTGACATTCGAGGGGACAGGACGGGAGGATGACTACCTCTGATCCCTGCAGGTTTTGCATGATTAGGTCCTTCTCAACTTCAGTCTCAACTTAAACTTCACCTCCCCAGAGAGGCCTCTCCAATCCTCTATAAAGAAGCCCCCACTTCCATTATCTGTGTCAGCACGATGCTTGAAAACACCACAGTGCTCACCACAATCTTTAACCACTGTTTGCTCACTGCCTGCCACCTCTACTGATCCGCAGCTCTCTGGGGGAAGGGGCCGAGCCGCCTGCCCACCACTTATCTCCAGAGCTCAGCCTAACACCGGCTGCCTCTGGGCACTCAAAATATCTGCGGAGAAGGTAGAACAGGATGGAGAGAAGGAGGAAGGAAATACTCCTTCTTATGGTTATAGGTAAAAAGGCAATACAATGTAACTTAAAAATAATGGCTTCTGCAAGTCATAGTTGTTGCCTAAGTTACAGGAATTAATTATGCAATAACATCACTGGCATTTTGCCCTGTTTTTTGGTGTGTTTTTTTTTCTTCCCCAGACAGGAAATTGGCTTAACGTGGAAGCAAATTCTAGACAGCAGTCAGCAAACCCCAACCTGCTGCCTGATTTGAAAATGACACAGCCTTGCCTGTCCATTTATGTATTGTCTATGACTGCTTTCACTGGACACAACAGAAGCCATATGGTCCCCAAAGTCTAAAATATTTACTATCTGGCCCTTTAAGAAAAGGTTTGCAGAACCGCATCCTAGACCCAAAAAACTTATTTCTAGAAATTATAAACAAGTCCACTTACACAAGTTACTTCTGAATTAAGAATAGAGAATTCTGTCATCTGCAAATGGCAGAAGTTAATGTGTTCTGGAAGTTAAATGTTCAGTACTTATTTCTTAGTTTATGAGAAAAATTTTAAAGCATACATTAATGAAGACAGAGCAGAGAAAAGAATGCATACCATCTTGCTCTAAAATAATCAAATTATGCAACAATAGAATACAGAATCCTTTCTGCTCATGTAAAACGATTCAGTTTGCATTCATTTAGTTTGCTCAAACTCTTCAGAAGTAAATTTAACTTAGGCCGCTACCCCAAAAGATAAAATATATTGCATATGAAAAAAACCCACTAGATTCCCTCAGCTCTCAAACAGGTAGTTTTATGATAAATTCATCAAAACTAACCTCTGGAAGTAATGCTGAGATTGGGTGTCTTGTTTCAGAAACTTCCGACTACTGAGAACGAGGCAGCTTCAAGCTCCCGAGGAGACAGAAGACTCCTGGGTGTGGGTTTCTCAACGCCCTCACTTCCCTCCACACACTGGAGGCTCACTGCAGCAATGAGGTGGGACCGTGTCCTTCTCCCACTTCCTTGCCTCACATTCATGGCCTCCCTGCCTTGGCATCAGGCTTCTCTTCTGACTCTGCCTCAAACTACTATTCCTTAATGCACCCAATGCTTCAATTCACAACAAATGTTCCAGGCACGTCTAAGCTTTCAACTTCCTATTTACCCAAGTCACAAATAGGACTACCCTCCATTCTCCCCTCCTACCAAGCCTTTTTTCTCTTACTCTTCAAAGCCCTGCTCAAATAATTCTGCCACGAAGTCTTCCTGGTTATCTGGACTTCAAATGAATCCCTGCTTCTTCTCGTTAACTTAGTAATACCTCTAATATAGTACTTTTTAAGTCACTCTGTCTTGTTTTATAATCAGAGAGTGAAATTTTGTTCAAATAATGCCTGTAACTCACCTTCCACTGAGTCTGACCATCTGGTTTGGGGGATAGGTATCATCTTATCCCAGCACCGTCCACAAAGTAGGCTCAATAAATATGGGTGGACTTGAAAACATTTTCTATACTACACTTTTCAACTCAGTGCCACCCCTCTGCCTTGCCCTCAAAATCTAGAAGAACCAGACTCTGTATAAAGTCTAAACACAGAAAAATAATCAAGAAAAATTGCATCATCTAACGTGGGGCCTAACAAGTTCTCAAATATTCCATCTGAAGTGTTTACACCATAAAGAGATACAAATACTGCGCATGAGTGCATGAGGGCTATGGACAAAGAGAGTTGGTAGAGCATGACAGTCAATACTTAGGAGATTAGTAAACACACAATGCCAAAAACAATCTACTTAGCAGCTAAAAGCACTTGCATGAAGGAAGTCAAAGCATGCAAACCTCAAAGGACATCACCATAGGTTCTCCAAGAGCTGGCAAGTCCACTGAAACACAGGTCAGTCTTCAGCAGTACCAGCCACTGTAAGGCCACTACAATGTGTCCAGGCAGTTAAGGCCAGAAGGAGCTTCAAGTAGCTATATAAGCAAAGCAAAGCAAAATTTACCACATATGACAGTTATTTCCACAGCAAGCCATCCTTCTTAACAGGTTTAATTCCCCCCTCCCCCGACCGGTGTTATTTTCACTGTTAGTTAAAAATATATTTTAATTATAATGACCACATTGTCAAAATTTAAACCATAAATTTGCTGATACTTCCTAAAACATAGATACAAATATGACTTCAGCCTATGATTACTCTTTAGGTCCTTTGTAACAAAAGTGAAAGGAAACTAGAAGGAATAGGTGAGGGAAAAACCTAAGGATAATGGGGGAACTAGAGGGAAAGTAAGAAGGATGTTTAGTCAGTTCTAAGTGTGCTAGGCATTTTCTAGAAATCTCCACAGATTGAAGAATTGAAGATGAATAAAAGAACTAGTTGCAGGGCTTACCTGCAACCACTACTGCTTGTGAGCAGCAGTTTTCAATAAAAAAAACCCAAAAAACAGTCTATATGGGGACAAAGTTAGAACATTGGTCTTTCTTTGGAGAGTGGGAAATCCTCATGGTGACAGACAGGACGGGCCAAAATGAGCCCTAGGCAACTTGATTGACTCTCTTCTTGGTCAACAAAATAGTTGTTTCACTGTTATACAAAGAAAATTCCTTTATTTATTAATATATATTTTTATTGATTTCAGAGAGGAAGGGAGAGGGAAAGAGAGATAGAAACATCAATGATGAAAGAGAATCATGGATCGGCTGCCTCCTGCATGCCCCCCACCAGGGATCGAGCCCACAACCCAGGCATGTGCCCTGACTGGGAATCGAACCGATGAACTTTTGGTTCATAGGTTGATGCTTAACCACTGAGCCACACCGGCTGGGCTATTTATTCATTGTCTTTTTTATGTCTGAAGTATTTCATAAAGTGTCTGAAAAAAGAGATGAAATGAATAGAGTAAGGAGTAAATTTAATACACTAGGGAAAATCACACGGAGCAGAGCAGCAAGCTGATGGCAAGTGGAGTATAACTCAACAGCCCCATTACCCTCCAGTTAATGTCATAAGGGAACCATTTCTATTAAAATACAAAAAGGAGAATAAAGTTTTATACATGGGGAAATTCACCTAGGGAAGGAAAACAGCAGTAAACCTAGGCTGTGCCCCCTGGAAGAGAACGCAGTATGTGATGTGTAACAGGGCTATGAATCTCATTTTCTCCTTCCTCAGGCTGCAGACTCAAGCGTCAGTAATAACATTTTTCTAACTATACTATACTTGAAGAGACATTCTGGATCCTCACTTTCTTCTAGTGTAAAGTACTGTCAGCTGTGTCCACTTGATGTACCCAGTCAACTAGACTCATAAGGAAGGGCTTCATTCTTTAAAGAAAATTACAATTCTATTTTGAGTTAGTTGAAAGGGTTCTGCAAAGTCACAAATGAGAATCATTTCTGACCTAGCAATATGTAATTAGCTTTAAGACAAAAATTAATAATTCTTTTATCTTAAGGAGAACTCCAGAGATTATTTCAACAACCAGTACCAAAGGAATCTCTCAAGAAAAAGACTGATCACAAAAAAATGAAAAGGTGAAATGGAAAGATTTGCAGAGATCTAAAACTGCACAATATAATACAATACCAGTAATATCATGTGATTAAATTTAAATGTGATCTAAATAAAGTCTAATAAAGTTTAAAATTCAGATCAGATAAAAACACTCATAAAATTATAAATAGCCCTGGACAGTGTGGCTCGGTTCGTTGGAGCATTGTCCCCAACACCAAAAGGTCACTGGTTCGATTCCCAGTCAGGGCACATACCTAGGTTTCTAGTTCAACCCCCGGTGGAGGTGAAAGGGTAAGGGGGTGGGAGGATGAGCACAGGAGGCAAGCGATCAGACGTCGATGTTTCTCTCTCTCCTCCTTCCCCTCTCTCTAAAATCAGTAAAACATTTCCTAGGGTGAGGATTACAAAAAAACAAAACAAAACAAAAAACCACAAATAAAAAAACTATGAATAGACGCTTCCTTGACATGAAGAAAAGCATTCATGAAAAAATGCACAGCTAAAATCATACTCAGTGGTGAAAGATGAAAAGTTTTCCCGCTAAGATAAGAAGAGGACAAGGATGCCCACTTTCACCACTGCTATTCAATACTATATTTGGAAGTTCTAGCCAGAGCCAGTTGATAGGAGGGGAAAAAGGCATGTAAATTGGAATTGAAGAAGAAAAACTCTCTCTTCACAGATGACACGGAAGATACTGAAGCATCCACAAGAAAGCTACTAGAGCTAATAAACAAACAGAGCAAGACTGCAAGTTACAAGAGCAACAAACAAAAATCAGTTGTGTTTCTATATACCAACAATGAAGAAAGTGAAAAGGAAATAAAGCATTCCGTGTGCAATAGCATCTAAAAGAATAAATTACCTAAGATTAAATTTAACCAAGGAGGTGGAAGATTTGTCCACTAAAATCATAAAACACATTGGCCCTGAGTCAAGGCCAGCAGTTTGCTGAAGCTGCTGGTTTCAAGCAGGAGCCTAAAGAAATGTCTTTCTATGGTGTGTTGGCCATTTCAGAACTTAGGAAATTAATGGTCAGTTCATTAGAAGGAAACATCTGAGAGAGAGAGAAAAAAAGGGGGGGAAATTATAAAAATCACTGAAAGAAATTAAAGATCTACATAAATGGAAAGACCTCACCTGTTCCTGGAAAAGAATACTTAATATTGTTAAGATGTCAATATTACCCAAAGTGATCTAAAAATTCAATGCAATCTCTATAAAAATTGCAACAGCCTTTTTGCAGAAATGGAAAAACACACCCTCAAATTCATATAGAATTATAAGGAAGCCCAAAGAGCCAAAAAAAAGTCTTAAAAATCAGAACAAGGTTGAATGACTTATACTTCCTGATTTTAAAGCTTACTGTAAAACTACAGTAATCAAAACAGTATGGTACTGCTATAAAGATAATATACAGACCAATGGCATAAAATTGATCATTGACAGGCATGCCAAGCCCATTCAATGGGGGAAAGGATAGTCTCTTCAACAAATGGTGCTGGGAACAACTGAATTTCCACCTGCAAAAGATAAAATTGGACCCCTAACCTCACGTCATATAGAAAATTAACTCAACATGGATCCAAGACCCAAGTATAACAGATAAACCCATAAAACTCTTAGTAGAAAATAGTAAATCTTCATGACCTTAAATCTGGTCATAAAAGATGGCACCAAAAACATGAGCAACAAAAGAAAAAAAATAGGTAAATTGTAGCTTTATCAAAATGAAAACTTCTCTGCATCAAAGGACAATATTGAGAAAGTGAATAGCCCTGGCTGGCGTGGCTCAGTTGGCTGCAGCGTCATCCCCATGCACCAAAAGGTTGCGGGTTTGATCCCTGGTCGGGGTGAATATGGGAGGCAACTGATAGATCTGATGTTTCTCTCTCTCCCTCTCTGTCTCTCTCTCTTTCTCTCAAAATCAATAAACAGATCCTCAGGTGAGGATTAAAAATAAATAAACTGAACAGGCAGTCCACAGAATGGGAGAAAATATTAGCAAATCATATATCTAATGAAGGTTTACTATTCAGAATATATAAAGAACTCCTAAAATTCAACATCAAAAAGACAACCCAATTAAAAAATGGGTAAAGGATTTGATATACTAGTATATTTCTCAAAAAAGATATATATACACACAAATGGACAGTAAACACAGGAGAAACTACTCAACATTATTAGTCATTAGGGAAATGCAAGTCAAAACCACATAGAGATAACACTTCATACCTACTGGGATGACTATACTAGTAAGGAAGGGAGGGAGAAAGAAAGAGAGAGGAGAGAGAGAGAAGGAAAACAATATAATTGAGTATTGGTGAAGATAAGATGTGGAGAAATTGTTCATACATCACTGGTGGGCTATAAAATAGTGCAGCTGCTGTGGGAAACAGTTTGGCAGTTCCTAAAAAAACTAAACACAGAATTACCATATGACCCAACAAGTCCATTTCTATGTATATTCCCAAAAGAATTAAAAGTGGGGACTCAAACAGGTACTTGCACGCCAATGTTCACTGCAGTACCATTCACAATAGCTGAAAGGGTAGAAACCACCTGTGCCTATGAACAGATGAGCGGATTAAACAAAATGTGATCTCCTATATAATAAAAGCCTAATATTCTAAGTGTCCAACCCTTCATTTGACCAGTCGCTATGATGTGCACTGACCACCAGGGGGCAGACGCTCCAACCGGTAGGTTAGCTTGCTGCTGGAGTCCGAATGATTGGGATTTGGGATTGAGACGGGCTGGACACGCCCAGGAACCCTTCTGCAGTCCCTCCCTGGCTGGCCAACCTCCCATGGTCCCTCCCCAGCCAGCTGGCCCTGATCAGGACTGGGCGAGAAGGGCCAGACACACCCCAGAACCCTCCCTCGATCCCTCCCCGGCCCCAATTGTGCACTGGTGGGGGTCCCACAGCCTGGCCTGCACCCTCTCACAATCTGGGACCCCTTGGGGGATGTCAGAGGGCCGGTTTCTGCCCGATCCCTGCAAGCCAGGTCAAGGGACCCCACCGTTGCACAAATCTGTGCACTGAGCCTCTAGTATACATATAATGGACTAGTATTTAGCCATAAAATGGAACAAATTTCTATATAGTCTAGAACTGGATGAAACTTGAAAACATGCCAAGTGAAATAATCCAAACACAAAAGGACAGATACAGTGTGGATTCCACTTATATGAAATACCTAGAATAAGCAAATTCATAGAGATGGAAACTAGAAGTGAGGTAACCAAAGGCTGCGAGAGGGAGGAATGGGTACAGAGTTTCTGTTTGGTGTGATGATGTGTTCTGGAACTAGAGAGTGGTGATAGTTACCTAACTTTGTGAGTATAATTAGCACCACTGCATTGTATACTTAAAAATGGTCATGATAGTAAATTTCATGTTATGCTTATTTTTACCACAAAAAAAGTGTAATTGGTAAATTTTTATGTTAATACATTTTACTACAAATACATTTTTAATTTAGGTCCTCAGTCACACTAGTCACGTTTTAAGCGCTCACTAGCCAGATGTGGCTGGTGGCTACCAATCACCACACTGGAAAGCAAGATATACAACATTTGCAACACCACAGGAAGGTCTATCACTTAGTTCTTATCTAAAGCTAAAACCACCAGTTCCAAATGCAAGCCGTACTCAACACCAGCCGCACACAAGAATCAAGCGGGACTTCACTCTTGCAAGGCCTGGGCACGCACCACACCAACGAGGTGGCGTCTGCAGGGTGCCCAGGCCTCGGGAGGTTTGTAAAGCTCCCCAAAGTATTCACACGGGGCGCTAAGAACCACTGTGCTAGACCAGAAGCGACCGTACACTTCATGCAAGAAAAAAATAACAGAAAACACTT
This sequence comes from Myotis yumanensis, assembly GCF_028538775.1. Classification (NCBI taxonomy): domain Eukaryota; kingdom Metazoa; phylum Chordata; class Mammalia; order Chiroptera; family Vespertilionidae; genus Myotis; species Myotis yumanensis. The sequence goes on from NW_027223757.1 coordinate 91,061,640, forward strand.
CCCTCTCTCCTTGTCAGGCAACCAAAGCTACATCCAGAGACGCAACTGACAAGAAGGGAGTGATGTATGTTACAAATACAAATCCTCTGAATTTGATCTGCCTCAAAAAGAGCCAAGTAGAAAACAGTGCATTACTAAAATAAGAATTGTGAAATAAATTCACATGTACTAAAAAAAGACTCACCTGGTAAAGAGTTTGAATGCTAGGTTTTCTGTCTAAAGTTCAGAGGAGGAAAGAAGTATGCACACAAGGGAAGGAGTCTTAGAAGCTGCAAGTCAGCATTCTAAAAGGGCCGAGCATCAGGGAGTAGGCAGCGTCTCCGAGGTGAGCCACAGGCCACAACTGCTTAGAAACCTTTCTACTAGCAGCCTGCCAAGCGGATCCATCCTTTACTACCTGCCATAAATTTAAATAAAGCAAAAAGTCTTGCTTTAGTGATTCATAGGCAGACAACAGAGTGCAAAGATGAAGGGAGAAACTGTTTCCCAATGATCATTAATGAAGAAGATGGCTAACGTTTCCTGGCAGGCTCTGTGCTAAGCAGTTAACACCGTGTGAGGTACTGGTATGTACTATTATCAGCATTTTATAGTTCAGGAACCCGAGAGACAGAAAAAGGGGAACGGCCCAAAGTCACACAGCTGGAGTAAAAGAGCTCCCAGGGAAACCCAGAAGTCTGACTCCAGAACAGTGCTCTCTCCCCTGCCGGTGTGCGTGCAGGTGTCAGTGTCTCCTGAAGGTAGATGGAGAGACAGAGAGAGGGGAGGAAGGGGAGAGGTGAGCAGAGGACAGCATTAGAGCACTGTGCTCGGAGGACAGACTTCAGGGCGGGACTCTGAGCTGTGTACCTGAGGAAAAGGAGAAATACAAATGTTCCCCAATTAGCTTGGGCTGTAATGTTGACCCCAAACTTCTAAGAAACAGATACAAGGTGAATGAAGCACAGACAAAGGAGAAACACAGGTATTAAACTAACTTCAAATCTGGAGATGAGGAGCCATAAGTGAACTAAACAGAAGGAGGCTGAGCCCTATCGATCCAGTGACACCCAGGAAAATACAGCTTCCCCGAGGGTCACCAGGAAAGTACATTTCCTCTGGAAGGAGACAGTTAGAACATGTGGACAGATAACATGAACATCGGTCACCATAGAAGCATATCCCAAACTCTACGCAAGTAAACTGACATTCTGGTTTATAAACCACAGTTGGCATAGGTGAGGGGACAAACTGCTTCCAGGTCACAGGTGACTGAAGCCGGTGAATGCACGCCTCTGGAGGCCACCTAACCCCCCCGAAGGCTAGTCCCATGAAGTTTACAAAAATCTTCCACCCTAATTTCTAGAAATATTATTTCAACATTCTTTCTCACAAACATCTTCACCCCGTGGAACCAATGGGAGTTCCAACAAAGCACATTTTGATGCTAATACTAAATGGTGAAGCAGGCATGCAGCAGACAGGAAAGGGCTAAAATAAAGAGGCCATGATAAATCACAAACTAGACAGTAAGTCTGGAAGTGAATTAAGGTTTGACTACTATCTGGGATAAAAATTAAGTTGTGCTGAAAAAAAAAAAAAGGCACACAACAGGGTGACCTTACTACTTCTTCTTTTATTATTTGTTGTTAAACAAACATAACAAGTAGGTATATCATTACAGAGGCCAAAAAAAAAAAAAGGGATAGCCCTTTTAATATGTAAACCAAACATAAAGAGACACCCCTGATTTATAAATTGGGTATTTGTGTTTGTACAAGCAGACCAATACCCTCAGGTCACTGAATACGAATATAATCTTAAACTCAATGCAAAATGATGACATACTACAGCTTTAAAGGGTTTTCCAGCTGATGAGGAATTTTTCCAACTCACAAAAGTAAACCGAAGCCTTTTCTTGCCAAGGGGCAGATCTCATGTGCATATCTGGACTATAAAAGCAAGTATCTGAGAACCTTCCCTAGAGACAGGTAAAAGCCATATACTCCCACAGACACTGGGATACAATTAAAAAACAAGAACCCAAACTTTCAAAGGATACGGTCTGTACCAGGAAACAATGTTCTTCCAGTCAGCAGCTCGGCCATTATGCATCCCACCGACCAAATATCAACTGGAAAGTTAAAGAGAGGTAACAGTGCATACAATGTCACTATTATCATACTTGGCTCCCAATGAAACAGTAAGTAAGCGCGAAACACACGAATATTAAGGCATCTGGTTTAAACAATCATACTCCTTTTTACAGAAATAAGTAAGTTTATTAAGACCTGCACCCCAGTAAAGGGCTTCATAGGTAGGATAAGGCCAGACATAATTACGGCAAGAGAAATAAGCTGTGTACAAAGGAGCAAAAGTTTCTTCTTGGTAGAAATCGTAGATTCTCCCAATATTGAGAGGCTAAGATTACCAACCATTGTCTTCAGGTAGAAATACTCAGAGAATAAGCTGAAAATCTAAATAAATAAAAACTCAATTGCTAAATCACAAAATTTGAAAACTGTGTATTAAAAATCCCACTTTATCTGAGCTACTGAAATATTTCCTATTTGTGGACTTTAAAAGGATCACTGAGGGAAGAAAAGATGTTTCCTCCTATTCCCACTATCTCTACTTCTGAGAATCCCAAATAAACCCAAGATGGCATTAATAGGCCCTAAATAACCAATGTAAGCAATACCTGTCTGGTTGTAATGCATCCAGTTTAGCATGATCTCAGGAGCCCTGTACCACCTGGTGGCCACGTAGCCTGTCATTTCATCATCTGTGTGTCGAGCCAGGCCGAAATCCAAGATCTAAGGGAAAGGAGAGAAATCAGGTGCTGAAAGAGTCAACCTCCTAAGACTTGTAAAGCAAGATGAAAAAATCCTATAAAAAGGGAGAACAAAATAGTACTTTCATAAACATATATCCCGGTCTATATTTAGAATGCATGAGAAACACAGCAAGTACTTTGAAAAATGAAATTACAAAAAGCAAAATAAGAATGCCACTGCTAGGTATTTACCCAAGAGCAATGAAAAGAAACATTCACACAAAAGCTAACACATGAATGTTCAGAACAGCTTTACATAGCCCCAAACTAGAACTGAAACAAATGTCCACTGATGGATGGATGGATGGATGGATAAACAAATTGTGGTATATTCATAAAGTGGATACTGCTCAGTGATAAAAAAAAAAAAAAAGGAATGAACTATTGAAACACGCACTACAAATTAATCTTAAAAATATTATACTAAGCAAAAATCAGACACACACACACAAATACTGTATGATTCTATTTGCATGAAACTCCAGAAAAGATAAATCTTCCTGTAGTGTCAGAAAGCAAGTTGGCTGTTGTCTGTAGCCAGGATTAGGGGCAGAAGGGTGAGGATCGGGTAGGAAGGGGCATAGGGAACTTTCTCAGGTGATGGAAATGTTCTTTATCATAACTGAGTTGGTGTTTACATGGATATATAAATTTGTCAAATGTACACTTAAAAGGATGCATTTTACTGTATGTAAATTATGTTTTAAAAATTTGAGTAAAAGATGAAATGAAACCTGAAACTAATATAATACTGTATGTCAACTTTAATTGAAAAATTAAAAAATATATATTAAAAAAAGAAATAAAACAAAAAAATTCCAGAGCTGCTTGTTCTTTATAGATAATTTATTTATCTTATTTGAACTATTTTGAATGAAAAGGCTTCTGCCATTTTTTCAATTTAATCTAATAATTATCTCTTCAGGACTGCTTACTTGATATTCAGACTGTAATTTTCCTTTATTATAACTAATATATTAAATTTCAAATTTAACTTTTAGAATGAAAACAAGATGCCCGACACCACCTTCAATGGCATTTAAAACTAAAGCTGCCAGGCTGGCGTGGCTCTGTGGTTGAGCATCGAGTTATGAACCAGGAGGTCGCGGTTCGATTTCCAGTCAAGGCACATACTGGGTTGCTAGCTCAATCCCTGGTGTGGGGCGTGCAGGAGGCAGCCAATCAATGATTCTCTCTCATCATTGATGTTTCTATCTTTCTCCCTCTCTAAAATCAATAAAAATATATTAAAACACACACACAAAAACGAAAGCTTACTAAATCTATGGTTTAAATATCAAAGTTTGATATTCTTGAGGACAAAATGACTTTCCAGATAAAAAGTTATGGCTTATATAACCAACCATTCCCTGTATAAATGTGCCTGGTTTATCAAACCTGTAATTACAAAGTGAAACAACTATTTCCCACCGTCTCTTCGCCTTACCTTCAGCTCACAGTCCTCATTCACAGCTAGATTACTAGGCTTCAGGTCCTAGGAGGAAGGACAGAGAGGACAGGAACAGCTTTATGGTGCACGGTGAATTCTCTCCTTAGATCCTAACATAAAATTAAGACTTCGCCCAGCCATAAACAGACAATTTCCATCCTGTAGTCACTATCTAGTCCTAATTAGCCTTAAATTGGTAAAAACTATACATCTTTTTAAAATCAATTTAAACTTAGAGTAAAGTTACAGTTAATCAATGATCCTGGCTAAATGACAGTCTCCCTCCAGCCCCCCCTGCCACCAGTTCCCCAAAATAATTTAATAAAAAACACAAGACATACCCTGTGAATTATGTCAGCTGAATGTATATACTGTGAAATAGAAAAGAGTCAGTTAAATAAGAAGTCATTGCCAACCTCCCACTGTCACCTTATGTGACTTATTTGAAGTACATTTTCAGGAAACAGTAAGAACTGCTAGTATAAACCATGGAATTAGAAATCAGAACAAGTAATTATTAGTAGTCTATGCATTTATCATAACTATGATTTCCACACCAAGAACTCGACTCCAAGCTGAAGTAATGAGTGAAACAGTTCTTGCAATCTATTTTCCAGTTGGTTCTCTATAGCTCAATGAAGATTTGAAGCAGCTAAATATCAAAAGTGATTTAATTTTAAACACTGTTTATCTGCCCCCTCACAAATAAGTTAGCCTCCTTAAGGATCTTTTTAAAGTTTCAACCTGATTCTGACCAGATATTAGATTATATCAAGAAATTATTATTATTGTTTAGGTGTAATAATGAGGAGTCCTCCACTCTCAGACATGCATTCTGAAGTATCTATGGGTGAAATGAGATGATGTCTAGACTTGCCTTACAATAATCCAGGGCTTGGGGACTACAGGAGAAACAAGATTGGCCATATGCCGGTAATTGTGGTCACTGAGTAAACACAGGCTTCGTAACTCTATGATTGTACTAGTGATTTGGGAGTGTTCTAAATGTTTCACAAGACAAGTTTTTTTTGTCTCTCTCCCCCTAGCCCCCTTAAGTCCTAAATAGAAGAGAGAGAGAAGAGAGAGAATTTCATGTCTCAAAAGTATTACTAGTGCTGTCTGTACCTTGAGACCTCGGAGAATCTGGTAGATAAGGAACTGAACATGGTCATCCGTAAGCTTCTGACATTTCACAATGTTGTTCAGATCTGCCCCCATGAGATGGGTCACCAGATACCTAGAAATTAATGGAGAGTTACACAATAACCCAGAAACCTTAAGGAAGTTCTTATCTTTTTAAGAAAAAGCCTCCCAAGGAAGTATCACAGTGATACCTAACAGCTTAGTAACTTCTCACAGGGACTCATTTTTAATACTACTATTTTAAATTTATCTCCTGCCATCTATTTTTCTAAAAACTTTATACTCATTCCTAATTGACATATCTTTTCCTAGGTTCTCTAAAGAATAAAAATGGATATTAGAATGATATATGTTTGCATCACTTTTCTTTAAAAATGTTATTATTGCATGAGAAATGTACAATACTGGTATAACTAAATGCCTGGCTATAATAAGTATCTCGTATTTTAAATCCACCATTACAGCTCTAGCTGGCTTGGCTCAGTGGATAGAGTGATGGCTGCAGACTGAAGGGCCCCAGGTTCGATTCCGGTCAAGGGCACATGCTTAGGTTGTGGACTCGATCCCCTTCCGGGGGGCGTGCAGTGGTTTTCTCTCATCATTGATGTTTCTATCTCTCCCTCTCCCTTCCTCTCTGAAATCAATAAAAATATAAAAAAATTAAAAATAAATCCATCATTGCATTTTCACCTCACTCCAAGTTGTAGGTTCTAAAAAAATAGGAGTATCTTTAAATTTTCAAATTATAACAACATTTTCCAGAAATGACTGGTATAAGAATATTGTTCACTCATGGTATTCCTGCATTTACTTTAAAGGAAGGAGGAACACATTTTATCTGTAAGCAAGATGAGGCATTCCAGAACGACTCCTCACAGGTGTGGTGCTGGTAATTAATCCAATTATTACACAGTAAGATTAGGGAATGATTACATTCAAGTCCAACAGGTCTGCCACAGATATTTTAGATGCAATGCCTTACCTACTCATTATTGTATTACAAGGGGAGGGGAACGTAAAAACCACATCAATACTAAAGAGGCTGAATTTTTAAAAAATAGGTTTATCTACTGTGTATGAACATAACCTATTCCTGAGGCTGAATAATAATGTAGATTAGTTCAGCTTTAAAGAATGCTGATTGCATTTCATTTCTTTCTTTTTTAAAAATAAATTTGGAGGGAAAGAAAACAGGCCAGTAAATTTAAGTCTACTATAATGCATTATATGGATAAATATGTGTATGACCTCTCTTTACACACACACACACACACACACACACACACACACACATACACACACCCCACTATATTTATTAATTTCTTTCCTCAAAGAGGAATGGAAATTTTTTGTTTCCTAATTTCCCTATTAGGCTGCTATGGTCAGTTCCCAATTGCACCAAGATCAAAAGGAATTAGCCTAGATGTATGTGACCTAAGGTAAGATTTTTAGCATTGCATATTTTTAAAAGTTGCACATTTATATTGCCTTTGAGGAAAGGTTGCACTCTAAATGTAATATGAAGTATAAATTAGGCTTTTTGTGCCCTAGCTGGTTTGGCTCAGTGGATAGAGCATCAGCCTGTGGACCAAAGGGTTCTGCATTTGATTCCGGTCAAGGGCACGTACCTTGGTTGCATGCTCCTTCCTGGCCCGGGCCCTGGTGGGGTTGGTACAAGAGGCAACCAATCGATGTGTTCCTCTCACATCGATGTTTCTCTCTGTCTTTCCCTCTCTCTTCCACTCTCTCTAAAAATCAATGTAAAAATATCCTTGAGTGAGAATTAACAAAACAAACAAACCAAAAAAACTGGGCTTTTTGAATTTTTTTCATAAAAAAAGTTCTTATTTAAGAGATGTTCCAAGCCCAGCATAGCATAGCTGAAGGCAGGTAGTGCTTACTCTGCACCAGGCACTATTCATTACACCCATGTCTCATGCACTCTTTCTACTACTCTGTGAAGTAAGTCCCATTAGTATTCCCATTTCATAGATGAGGAAACAGAGACAGAACAAGAAAATACAACTTGCCCAAGGTTAAAAGAGTGGAAATGTCAGGGGTTGCATTCAAAACTATTTGACCGCAGAGACTGTGATCTTAATCACAGCACATACTGCCTCTGAATTCTTCCAGCTGACAAAAAATTTAAGTCGAGAGAATGATCTTTTTAAAATATTTTATAAATGTCACAATAACCAGGGAACCAGTATCTCCTGATAATTTTCTTATCAATTCTCAATATTTATTATCAAAGTTAATCTTTAATGAAAAAGAAAGCTGGCAAAGCAGCAATGAATATTCTATCCTAATCAGTCACTGTATTTTTTTAAACCCAAAATTGACACATAATCTGACAAATATGATAAAACTGGTTAATATTTTGTAATCAGAACTTCTCCCCGAAAACCTGGGTAGATGACTGCAATATCCGTAACACCAATTATGACAAATTGCAAGGCTCAGGTTGAGGAAGAGAGATTCTATTTCTGTCTTATAAGACTGCTTTGCAAATAATTCTATTTTATGACATCAAGTAGTAAGAGGATTATTCTCTCACCATTTAAAAACAATTTTAAGGAGAAAAGTTAAACAATGTTTTGGATGATTCTACCTAGAATCTGCCTTAATTTGTCTTGAAATAAAACCTAAAAGTCTTAACCCTCTAACACAGGGGTCCTCAAACTACGGCCCACGGGCCACATGCAAATACAAATATTGTATTTGTTCCCATTTTGTTTTTTTACTTCAAAATAAGATATGTGCAGTGTGCATAGGAATTTGTTCATAGTTTTTTTTTAAACTATAGTCCGGCCCTCCAACGGTCTGAGGGACAGTGAACTGGCCCCCTGCTTAAAAAGTTTGAGGACCCTTGCTCTAACATGTCTGCTAGTTCACAAAAGTGTTAAGCAGTATTACCAATGCAACCACAGTAATTTCAAGCATAACTATTGTGTTTTAATGATTACCAGTGACAAGGAATCCTATACAGCCGGGAGACCCCTGACTGCACAGCTTGAGAGAGAGAGATCATATTTTTAGTTAGAATATTCCACCAGCATGTAATTTCCTTCAAGCCTCCTCCCCATCATAGACCACATCCATTTTATCACGAAAATTTCCAGATGGAGGGTGAGACCGTCTATACACTATGTAAGTATATAAGACCAGTCTATACAGTAACAACTACCAAGCACTGCTGCTAGGCTGCAACTAAATCAACTGAATAGCATTATTCCTGGCAGAAGTGTCTTGCAAGAATTAACAAAATCATTGTATGTTGTTTCCATGAAGCTCAAAGACTAATTCATGATAACCAATTGTCCAGTTCGAACTCATCACATATAGAAAGGTTTCCAAAATAAATCTTTCAATAGTAGCCAAAAGCAATAATTATGCCAACTTTTAAAAGTAGTGAACCAGGGAGTGGGAGGAAATGGTAGATGAACACATTTTAAACAAGTCAATTCCAAAAGGAGCATTACTAGGTAGCCCAGCTTCTATAGCATTTGTCTCTGGAAAGCAAATGTAATTACATCTTTTTAAAGGCTGTGCTCATGACAGTGTTCATAACATCTCAAATAAATTAAAGGTCTGACTTGAGAACAGCTGGACAGCTCTATACCTAGTTCTCCCATCTTTAAAAAGGAGGTAAATGAGTAGGACTTTATCAGGCTAAAGGTGGAAAAGGTTATTTCATGGGCTGATACAAATTTTGTTTTTCACTTTTCTTGTGAAAAGGGCCTCCTTTAAATTTAATCAAACTATAAACAGTATAAACCACCATTTCTTAAAGTGACTCATACTAACTAACATGTACTGTACCGGCAAGAAGGCAAATGTCTACAATAAGTGATTTTCAGGACTGTAGACAGCCCTATTCTAGAACTTCAGTTATAAGGCACTTTTGGGTAACACCCAATTGTCAAGATTCCTACCCTAGCACCTTTATTTTTAAAGCATAATAGTCAGAAAGTACCCATGTAGGAAAAAACTTTTACATCTACAGATTGGCATCTTTCCTACTGCCAGCCCTAATTGATAAAGCACAATTATGAAAAGGCAAAAAACACTTCCATATTTAAAGAAACTATTTAAAATAATCACAGGGATTGACAACCGCAAGCCTCTGAAATACATTCAATGATCCTTGGGACTTATTACAGTCTGTTCTCAACACAGCAGACAATAATTCTTTAAAAATAAAAATCACATCATGTCCCTCCTCTCATCCAAAGGCAAAAATCCCTTCCACTGCATATAAAGCCCTACCTAATCCAGTAGGCCGGACCAGTGATCACTCGCACTTCATCACCTACTTCTCTCCCTTGCTCTCACTCAGCTCCACACCAGCTAGCCTTACTCCAGCCACACAGGCCCCTGCTGCAATTCCAACACATCACGCAGCCTCCGCCACAGAGCCTTCCACTGGCGGTTCCTTCTGCCCGGGATGCTCTCCCACCAGACACCCATGAGTCTAATTCTTCTACTCCTTCAAAGAAGAAATAAGTACAACTTTGGTTCAGTGGATATGCTTAAGTTGGTAGGCTTTCAAAAGGATAAAGGAGCCAAAGGCACTACAATGGATAAAACTTAACCTTTCAAATAGACACTAGCCTTAAATAAGGTCTTTTCACATAGGAATAATCCAATTCCATAATGCCTGATTAAGCCAAAATACAGCATTTGCCTAAGTCAGCAAATCATTAATTTCTTTGTTAAATAAATCCATCTTCACTGTACCTAAAATTTTGGGATATAGCTCAGACCTGATTCGAATGTTTTCCAAAGTAATTCACAAACACATTACTTCAGCATTTCTTCCACATATAGGCAGAATATCAAAACCATCATTCTGAGGACAATGAAAATACAGTGCACATCAAAATAATATGTTGTTATACGTTTGTACAAATCCATGGGATGTACAATACCAAGAGTGAACCCTGAGGTAAACTATGGACTTTGGGTGATTATGATGAGTCAATGTAGGTTCAGCCTTGGTAAAAAAAAAAATACACCACTCTGGGAGGGGGTGTGCTAATTCCGTAGTGGGAAAGCTGCAATGGAGTGCTTGTACGTTACAAAAATACCTGCTGGAATCTATCTTGCACTCACACCTGTGCACTCATGTGTCTGCATTCACAGATATATAATCTGGGCACATGAGGGCACGAATGCCCCATGGAGTAACCTTGCCAGTGGGTAAATGCTCTCCATCTCAGGTGCCCTCTGTATAGCTTCCTAGAAGATCCTGGCAGTGTTTAGCCCACCAGCCCACAATGATGAGCAACTTAATAACATATCCTTGTAGCAGCTTTCTCTCTTTCCCTGTCTCATTTTCCCTAGCCCCCACTACTAAAATAATAGAGATGGTCACAAAACTGGGAGAATCAGAACTGTTCATCAGCTTTCTCAATATGTGAGGCCCACCCCTTGCCCTAGTGCAGAAATCCAATGCTTCAGGGTCAGCATGCAGTCCTAGTACCAGTTCCCACACACGGGTGGGATAAAAGAGAAGGAAGAACCTATGTGGAACCAAGGGGCCATTACTTATCTTTATGTAAATGTAATCATGTAAAGTGTTCCTTTAAAAGCTGGGGCAGATAAGTTCAGAACAAAAATCATAGTTCAAACTCCCTATACTCTTTTTCATTGAACATTTGCAAGGACTCACCACCGACTCTCCAAATAGAGTACAATATGACTGAAATGATGAAAATACATCCACTACCCATAATACACATCTTCTGTATCTATCCCACCCCCCAGGGGAACTGGACGATAGAATTAAAGACTCTTTTGAAGTCTGTATACTGCTAAATGGCTCAGGAATAGACACGGCTGCTAGTTTTCATCTTCCAGCTGAGGAAGACAAATGCACAAGCTTTACTCACACATCATTGAATTCCTCCAGAGACCTTGCCGGTGTAAAAACATCCAACAGACCAATCACCTGTAAGAAAATATAAAAATCAAACAGTCAATAAATACTGAACTTAGTACAGCACCCATCAGGTCTATGACTACGAACTGATTCTAAATCCTGTTGAGTTCAATAACATCACAATATTATATATACACTGTGTAACACATTTTCTACCAAAATTATGCTTTTGTTTTTACTTATTAATATTACTTCTCATAAAAATTTAGTTTACTATTAAAAATATTCAACTCCCTAGGAGTTAGTCATATATAGCTACTAGTTTATCAGGAAGCAAAAAGGTTTAGGGCTCTTGACTTAACATGCACTAATAGTCTAAGAAACAGAAACAAGTCACACTTCTACAACTGTTATTACAGTATCATTTTTCTTTCAAAAATGCATTATTATTCCATGAAAAAGACACCAATATATTTAAGGATTTTAGTCTTATCCAATTGTCCTCCATAAGTGAGGCCAACTTACATTCTCACCAACAGTGTATCCATGATCTTACCAGTATGTATCCACGGCTCTCAACAGTGCTTTACATTTAAGTGAAATCATTTTCTTTTTCCTTCTCCATCTAAATCACAATTGTTCTCCTTGAGTTTGATATACTCCTGCCTTAAAATCTCTGGTCTTTTGATTACTCTCTCCCCTGTACCCACTTGTATTTTAGGTAACTGAGAGCTAGAAGCCAATATTATCCACCTATTCCAATGGGACAGGGCTGGGCAGACGAAGGGGATGCAGGAGGTTGGCCGGCTGGCCCTGGCCCCTATTGGGGGGTGGGCAATCAGGGGTGGGGCAGGGGGGAGGGGCTGTAGGCCATTGGGGTGGGGGGGCTTATCAGGGGGTGCTGGCTGGGGGATGGGCCACGGGAGGTTGGCCAGTCGGCCCCACCCCCCCTGAATGGGCCGGTTTGCTGGCTGCAGTGGGCATCATAGCAACCAGTCTTTCCCATTGTTATGGTGCTCTGGTCGCTGGCTTTTATATATATAGATAGATGCTTAGATTTTAGCAGTATCAGTGTAACCACTGGTTCCTTTTATGAGATGCCCCATCTCCTCAATACAAGAAAAGTTTAAAACAACCAAAATACAGAACAACTATCATTCAGAACCGCCTGAAATCTAGCAGAATGGAAGTCCTACAACTAGAGAAGTCAAGAAAAAGCACATGGAGACTGGTAGGAGAGGTACATGAGGAATGGGCTGGCCCAACACCGACACGTGGCATTGTTTTCAATAGGGAGGGATATCTCGGCTGCAGAGGCCTCCTGTGAGAAGCAAGGGGTCCCAGCCCCACACCTGACCCCCAGCCCAGGATTCCAGAGCTGGGAAGAGAAGCCACAGACTCTGGCTTATAAAAACCAGCGGGGATTGTGGCTGAGGACACGGAGGCTGCTGGAGACCCAGCAGGTCCTCTTAAAGGGCAGGTGAACATACACGGTCCGGCTCCCTCTGAGCGCCAGTGCCCGGCTGTGGCTTTGGGGGATCCAGACTAGCAATGATCAAGAACATCATCCCCTGCCCTAGCTGGTTTGGCTCAGTGGATAGAGCGTCTGTCTGCTGACTGAAGGGTCCTGGGTTGGATTCTGGTCAAAGGCACAGGCCCAAGTTGTGGGCTTGATCCCCAGTAGGGGGCGTGCAGGAGGCAGCTGAACAATGATTCTCATCATTGATGTTTCTCTCTCTCTCTCTTCCTCTCCCTTCCTCTCTGAAATCAATAAAAATATATTTTTAAAAAGTACAATTAACTAATTTAGAAAAAGTAGAGCAAATTATATTAGTAAATGCTCTATCAAATTTTAATTTCCTTAAATGAGACAAGTTTTATGAGATTAAAACTATGTTGTTTTTTTTTACATCAAAGTATTTTTTTTTATATATTTTGGTTTTTTTACAGAGAGGAAGGGAGAGGGATAGAGAGTTAGAAACATCGATGAGAGAGAAACATCGATCAGCTGCCTCCTGCACACTCCCCACTGGGGATGTGACCGAAACCAAGGTACATGCCCTTGACCGGAACCAAACCTGGGACCCTTCAGTCCGCAGGCTGATGCTCTATCCACTGAGCCAAACAGATTAGGGCAACATCAAAGTATTTTTAATGTTTTGTAAGCTTTTACAAAATATTCCTTCTCTATTAATCATATTTTTGAGTGTTAATCATAAGGAAAACACTGTAAAAAATGTTTCTCAGCATTAAAATAGATCAGGCGAACATTTAGGAATATTACATAATCTAATAATTTCTCATTTCTTATGGAAATTTCCTTTTAATTCATCATATTTTGGCCTATTTTCTTACTCTTTGTGCCACTATATGACACTTAAAAGGCCAGGATTCAAATTTTTAGAAAAAACATTTACAATACAAATAATCAGCAAATATCTCTAATTGCCCTACAATTGTCCAAAAGCTAACAGGGTAATACATTTTTATTAAATTAGCAAACACTCAAAAAATAAACACTGTAACTTAGTAATCAATTGGAGACAATATTTACTGTATTTAACACAAGCCACAAAACCACCACTTGGCCTACCATGGTAAGATTGAATCTAAGGGCCGAAACCGGTTTGGCTCAGTGGATAGAGCGTTGGCCTGCGGACTGAAGGGTCCCGGGTTCGATTCCGGTCAAGGGCATGTACCTGGGTTGCGGGCACATCCCCAGTGGGAGATGTGCAGGAGGCAGCTGGTCGATGTTTCTCTCTCATCGATGTTTCTAACTCTCTATCTCTCTCCCTTCCTCTCTGTAAAAAATCAATAAAATATTAAAAAAAAAAAAAAAAAAAAAAAGATTGAATCTAAGGTTCCCGAATAAAATTTATGAAAGGATTCCCTTAATCATTTTTAAATTTCAAAACTTACAGATCTCCAGGTCCTTTAACGGGGCAGTCTTTGTAGTAATTACCCCGACAGCAAAAGGATGCAGCTGGCAAGCTGCTTCCCTTTAATCTTTCCTTAGAGCAGGTGTTAATGAGGCCAAGGTCACAAGTTCAATCAAGAACGAGCAAGCTAACTTTGTTCAGAGTAACTTACAGTCACAGAAAACATCCCCTAGTTCTTGTTACTCACCTGATAAATGTATACCTGTCATTCATTATCACCAGTGAAATAAATAACTTAGAATGAACTATGCATGGATTGTGGGTCAGAGGCATTTTTGTGTAAAGATCACATGGGCATTCAGCACCTTATTTTTGTTACCAATATTTACTTAAACTTTTAAAGCAGTGGTTCTCAACCTTGGCTGCACATTAAAATCACCTGGGAATCTTTTTAAAATCCTGATTTCTGGGCCTCATCCCGGAGGATTTTAAAAAGATTCCCAGGTGATTCTAATGTGCAGCCAAGGTTGAGAACCACTGTTTTAAAGAGTTTTAAGCTGTTGCTATTGCTGTTGTCTTTGGTGCCTGGTGGCTACCTAAAAATTAGACGGTGGCCCAAAACAGTCATTTAAGAAAAGAAGAAAGAGGAAGAAGAGGACAATGGAGAGGAATTCCTTTTAAAATCCTTGCTTGCCCTAACTGGTTGCTCAGTGGTTAGAGCATTGGCCGGTGTGCCAAAGGGTTGCAGGTTCAATTCCTGGTCAAGGTCATGTATATGGGTTTTGGGTTCGTTCCCCAGGGTGCATGCGGGAGGCAACCAGTCAATGTGTCTTTCTCACACTGATGTCCCCCCCCCCCCCCCCCCCCCCCCACTTTCCACTCTCTGAAAAGCAATGGAAAAAATAGCCTCAGGTGAGGATTAACAATAACAAAAAATCCTTGCTTAAGCTTACTTGAAGTCTTGGTTCTTCACTCGGTAAAACTACTTTTACGTTGTAAGCACCTAACAATTGTTTGCAGACAAGACTGAAACTCAGGAATTTTTCTACATTGAGTCAGTCTTTTGGTCTCTTCTCATTCCCCCTTCAAACATTTGCCAAAACAACAGAGAACTATGAAACATTCAACCATGTGCCTTCTTTCGTTCAAACAACAAATCACCAATATCTAAGCATAGGTGGCCCTCTACACTGATACTGCTAAAATCTAAGCATCTATCTATATATACAAAAGCCAGCGACCAGAGCACCATAACAACGGGAAAGACTGGTTGCTATGATGCCCACTGCGGCCAGCAAACCGGCCCATTCAGGGGGGGTGGGGCCGACTGGCCAACCTCCCATGGCCCATCCCCCAGCCAGCACCCCCTGATAAGCCCCCCCCACCCCAATGGCCTACAGCCCCTCCCCCGTGCCCCACCCCTGATTGCCCACCCCCCAATAGGGGCCAGGGCCAGCCGGCCAACCTCCTGCATCCCCTTCGTCTGCCCAGCCCTGTCCCAGATCGCCCACCCACCCCATCAGGGGCAGGGCCAGTCAGCCAACTGCCTGAGGCCCCTCCCCCTGGCCTGCCCTACCCTTGATGGGTCCCCTCCACCCTTCCCCACAGCCAGCTCCATCCCCGATTGGCCCCCCCACTCCAATAAATGGCAGGGCCAACTGGCCAACCACCCATGGTCCCACCTCCAGGCCACTGGTCCCTGATTGGCCCCCTTACACCATTCAGGGGCGGGGCTGGCCAGCCCATGCCCACAGTCCCTCCCCACGGCTGGCACCACCCTGATCGTCCCATGGCCCCTCCCCCAAGCCAGCTCCACCCCGATCGCCCCTCCATACACCAATCAGGGGTGGGGCCGGCCAGCCCACCACCCATAGACCCTCCCCATGGCTGGCCTTGCCCCCAACCACACCCCAACCCCAATCGGGGGAAGGGTCTGCTGGCCAATTGCCCACGGCCCCTCCCCCCAGCCAGCCCGCCATCTCCTCCTCCCAACAGACGGGCCAGCTGGACTCCACCCATGTATGAATTTGTGCACTGGGCCTCTAGTCTTAATATAAAAATGATGAACTGCTATTAAGCAAGTTGCTTATAATTTACATTAAAACCCTGTTTTTCTAATATAGCCAGCCCTCTTTCTTTTTTTTAATGTTTTTTTTTTTTTGCCCCATTTGATTTTAGAGAGAGGGGAAGAGAGGGGAAGGGGGGGGGGGGGGAGGGAGAGAGAGAGGAGAACCATCGACATCAATATTGATCAGCTGCCTCCTGCACACCCCGTACCGGGGATGGACTCTGAAACCCAGGTATGTGTCCTTGACAGAGAATCGAACTGAGACCTCCTGGTGCATGGGTAGACACTCAACCCCTGAATGACCCTAGCCAGGCTCAGCTCTCCTTTTAAAAGGAGTCTTAACCTCTCCTAAATGAGAAAAACTGTATCCATCACTCTGGCGTCCTCATTTCTACAAATACAAAATGGCCAAAACGTAACCAGCCCAATGTCATGACACATTTCAAATTATCTCATTACAGAAAATTAAAGCATAAAAAAACTAAGTAAGGTTGTTGCTTATGATCACTGAGGAAAGTCAAGGCATGGATTCAGATAACCCAAAATAAATTGTGCCCTAAATACTGGCTTAATTTGTCTACAAAGAAAAGCAAAACAATAAAGTATATAGCACTGGTAAACCAGATGTTCTTAAATCAGTGTGGGATCCTGGGGCCTCCTGGAGGTATTTTAGGGTTCTCTCTCTGTTTGCATGCATTCCATTTTCTAAGTATTCTTTATATTTAAAAAGCTATGACAATGTCTCTGTCATATTAATATGTAATGAAAACAGCATACACACTCAACTGTGTTAAAAACTCAATGTAAACGTATCAATTAAGCTGCCAGGCCACCATTATTTGATGCAGACCTTGGATTCAAGCTTCTCTTGCCAGCTTTTTCCACAATCTCAACTTCCTGTAAACATGTCACTGACTAGAAAAGCTGCAGCTCCGCACTGAAATTTTTAAAAACTTAGGTTTGCACATGGATGCTCCTATAAAATTATACCTGAGAATAATTATAAATTATAATTATAAATTTATAATTATTATACCTAGGAAAAATTATAACAGCACCCATAATTCAATTCTGAATTTACGCCTCAATGTAGACTTTGTGAAACAAGTGTATATTAACCCTTTTCGGTCCAACGTCGAGGCTGACTCGACAGATCAGATGCTAGGACAGGGGTGGGCAAACTTTTTGACTCGAGGGCCACAATGGGTTCTTAAACTGGACCGGAGGGCCGGAACAAAAGCATGAATGGAGTGTTTGTGTGAACTAATATAAATTCAAAGTAAACATCATTACATAAAAGGGTACGGTCTTTTTTTTTTTTAGTTTTATTCATTTCAAACGGCCCGATCCGGCCCGAGGGCTGTAGTTTGCCCACGGCTGTGCTAGGAGCAGGTCCAACGTCGAGGCTGAGGTCGACACCGCAAACCACAAACCGGTTCAACATTCAATCCCGTCAATTAATTTGGGCCAGACTGTTTGAATTCCAAAAATAAAATTGAACCGCAAAGGGTTAATAATGTATCACTTATTGTGGGGTTTTTTTTCTTACTATGGACAAAAGTTCAATTATTAAAACAGAAAAAGTCTGAATAGCCAAGTAATAAATTTAGGCTTTGAATTTTTCCCCTACACAGTAACAATCAATAGTGTCAAATGACTCTAAAATCTCTATGGTCATTGTTTCTACAATGCTACAAAATTTACAGTTCCTTTCACATAGCAATCACATAAATTCTTTTTAACCTGATTTCAAAACACAGGAAAATAAGTGTCCTCAGTCAATTGTTTTTTCACTTTCAGATAATATTCCAAATGCATCCAGTTATTTACCATACTAGAGGCCCGGTGCATGAAATTTCGTGCACTCGGAGGGGGTGAAGTGGGGTGGTGGTCTCTCTCAGCTCAGCCTGCATGCTCTGACAATCCGGGACCCCTTGGGTAGGATCCAGTCCCATCGCAGCATGGCTCCAGTTCCCCAGGCCTGAGGGCCGGGAGGAGGGACCCAGAGGCTAGTCTGATGGCAGCATGGCTCCGTTCCCACAGCTTCCTCCCGCCGCTGCGCCACAGGTGGCCAGGACTCAGGACTGACGTCCGCTGTACCAGCTGGAACCCTAGTCTGGTGTTCAGTTGTCCCTCTGGACGTTTAGGTCATGATGGACCCTGGCTCTTTATATATTAGAATTAGAACTTTTAAGCACTCCTTTGCAGGATGGCATTGCTCTCAAATTTCCAAATTGATAGGAAATAAAAAGTTTTTTTTTAATTTAAATAATGTCTTTGTCATATTTATTAAAATACCCAAATCTGGTAAAGCTGCTTTTGCAGGCCGAAAAGAAAAATTATAACGTTAATTTGTACATAAAATAAGAGCCATCTCTGATAGGACTTTGAGTGAGCCTAAGGTACTCCTTCCTCGAACTTCTCCACTGAAATAACCCATAATAACACAAAATAGCCATGGATCCCCATATTCTGATAAGGTGGCCTTAAGTAAACCAGGTAAAGAACACGTTTTTAAAAAATATTTTCTCTTAAAACTCGCTATGAATTGTTATAACTCTTCATATATCTTTTTTTATTAAAAAATTATTTTAATGTTTTCCCTCTAAAAATCTTTGAGTAAAACCCAAACTCCAAGAAGATGCACCAATTGCATCCCAAGGCTTTGACATAATGCAGTGGCCACTAACACCCAGTGTAAGAAGCATGGTCCAAAGTCTGATGCCCTCGAATGTATTTCCACCGGCAGTAATTAAAACAATTTTTTCTAGTCCCTTCAGACCAGACTTTGCTCTCCCTTGAGTGAAGAACTTACGTTTTCATGCTTCATATGCTTGAGCAGCCGCAGCTCTCGGTAGGTCCTCTTGGCATGAATGATGGACTGAAACGGTCTGGAGAGCTTCTTCACGGCCACACGTAACCCAGTTTTTGTGTCAAAAGCAGCACTAAGGAAAAAAACACACACAAAAAAACCCATCATTAAATGTGCTCTAAATACTTCAAAATTTAGCATTTACAAGGTTCTTTCATTTTCAAATTAAATGGGTCTATAACAAAATACCAAAAAAGTATAAAGATAAAAACTAAAATAACCTGTAATTCCATTACCCAAATAAAACTTGTTATTATTTTTGGTGTTTCCTATTAGCCTTTTTTTTCTACACATCTAAATCAGGGGTCAGCAAACTTCTCTGTGAAGGGCTGGACAGTAAGTATTTTAGACTCTGTGAGGCTTAGAGTCTCTGTCACAACTACTCAACTCTGTAGTTGTAGCTGAAAAGCAGCCAGATAATAAATTTTAAAAATGGATGTGGCTATGTCCCAGTAGCTCAAAAAAAAGGTCACCTGATCTAGAGAAGCCAACAGATTGATACACAAAGACCAAGATTCGTCTGTCCTCTCTGCCTGCATCTCACTGTCCCTTTGCCACAATATGCTGGCTGTTCAGAGTAGAGGCCTTAGAAACCACCATGTTTTCAGGACAAGTTAGTACAAAAATTTTTTGAGCACCTTTAAAGTATTTGACACTTTTTAGAAGCTGAGATATAGTAGGGAACAAGTCAACAAACCCCTACCCTCAGAGGAAGGGGGGAGAGGGGAGGAGAAAAGTAATAAAATAACTTCAAATAGTGATGACTCAGCCAGTGTAACTCAGTGGTTGGGTGTCAACCCATGAATCAAGAGGGCACCAGTTTAATCCCCTTTCCGGCATATGCCCAGGTTGTGGGCTCGATCCCAAGTAGGGAGCATGCAGGAGACAGCTGATCAAGGTTTCTATCTCTCTATCCCTCTCCTTCTCTCTCTTAAAAAACCCATGAAACATTAAAATATAGTGATGAATGCTATGACTAAATAAAACAGGATAATGGTATACAGGGTTAAGAAAACAAACGGAGTCACGCTACTTTAGCTAGGATGTCTGGAGAAGCTGACACAACTGAATGTAAGTAGCAACCATGTAAAGAAACAGGAAAAAAGAGCTTCAAGCATTAAAGAAAATTAATACTTATTGAATCTTCACTGAATACCAGGAACCACTGAAAGCATCTGACATTTTAAAAATTAACTCTTTTAGTTCCCAACATCCCTCTGTAGTAAGTACTATTATCACTTTTACAAACGAGGAAACTGGAGCCCAGAGAGGTTGCATAACCTTCACAAAGCTAGAAGTGGCAGAGAGAAGTCTGGAACCAGAGCTCATGCTATTAGCCACTTTGCTATGCTGCCTCTCAGAAGAGCTGGTGCAAACCAAGGGGAAAGGAAACAGGCAGAAAAACTACAGCATGCTGAAGGGGCGAGAGAAAGAAGCGTGCAAGCACAGGGAGCAGGCGGAGCTGAAGAGAATGAGGTCAGAGGTGTAGGCAGAGGCCGATCACATAAAACAGTGGTTGGCAAACCGAGGCTTGCGAGCCACATGTGGCTCTTTGGCCCCTTGAGTGTGGCTCTTCCACAAAATACCACGTGGGGGCACGCACGTACAGTGCGATTGAAACTTCGTGGCCCATGCGCAGAAGTCGGTTTTCTGCCTGGGCGAGTCTATTTTGAAGAAGTGGCATTAGAAGAAGTGGGGGGTGTTGGTCAGTTGGGCGACAGGAGACGCAGCGCGGGGGAGGCGCACGCAATTCATGCACAAATTGAGTGAGCCAGTCAGTCCGCAGTCTCATTGTGCAGTGGTTAGTGCTAGTCACGCCCGCAAATCGCGCGCGGGTGACAAAAGTACCTACTTGAAGCATAAAGTTACCTGTATTTTTCCAACCAGCTGCAAATCCTACAGGGATTTTTGTCAACTTAAGAACTGTAATTCTTTTGTGTTGGTGGCTTTATTATAAAATGAAACATTTTTTTAGGTGCCCTGTTTGAGATGGCTACAAAGAAGAAGCAAAGAAAAACGGAAGACGAAAACCGTGAATTTAGAGTTGAATTTAAAGTTGACTGTACCTACCTATATAGTTTAAGTTTAAAAAACTTGGCTCTCAAAAGAAATTTCAATCGTTGTACTGTTGATATTTGGCTCTGTTGACTGATGAGGTTGCCGACCACTGACAGAACATCTGCAGCAACAAACTTACCATGTATGTTAAGTACTTTTAGAGACTTGGCTAATTCCATCATGCCTCATCCTCCTGTTTATGTCAGTCTCTAATGGGCGTCCAAGACTTTCAGATCATTTATTATCACCAAACTCTCTTTCCCATATGACTCTGGACTTACTCCAGAAGTTCCCTACCTTCACTCCGAAATCCTTACACCATGTCCTTGCTCCTCAACTCCCTATTTCTGATCAACTCATGTACATCCTCAGCCCCTTTTCTGAACCTTCCCTCCATCTGCTTTAACTAAAACTAAGCTGTCCCTTGAAGATACTACTTCCCTCACAGCCTGGCAGCTAGAGGGCACCCTCTCCCTCATATCCCAGGTTCCTCAAGGCTAGCAGGTGGGGGAGATGTCCGCCTTGCCAAGCATTACCACTTCCAACCCGAACTCTCCCTTTGTTTTATAAAAGTCCCTGCTCACAACCCTCTCTGCTGCTGTTATCCACTGACCTGGGATTTTCCATCATTCATTGAAAAGTTAGTTCCTATCAAAGTCTCTCTCCACTCCCAACTTCTGTCATCATTCTTGGCAACTTCAATATCCAGGAGGGCACATCCAACATCCTGGTCTCAGTTTCCTGACCTCTCCAGGAAATTCCACCTCATTCAGCCACCTTTGTGCCACACTCTGGACCTCTATCACCACCAAGAGCTGCCCTGCCTACCAAATTTTGAATGATAGCACTGATTTTCCATCACAAACCTGTGCCTTTTAGTTTTAGTTTACTTGTACCTGACTATGATAATTCATTGACCTCTTCATCATTGCTTATTTCTATCCTGCACCCTCTCATGTCTTCATTTCCTTTCTTGCCAGGCTTAGACTGTAGTTTAGGTTCCCTTGTACCACTTCTCTAATCTCTCTCTCCCTTCTTTTCTTCCCTCCCTGCGTCCCTCTCTCTCTCTCTCTCATATTCACCTAGATCAGCGGTTCTCAACCTGTGGGTTGAGACCCCTTTGGCGGTCGAACGACCCTTTCACAGGGGTCGCCTAAGACCATCCTGTATATCAGATTCATACATTACGATTCATAACAGCAGCAACATTACAGTTATGAAGTAGCAACGAAAATAATTTTATGGTTGGGTCACAACATGAGGAACTGTATTTAAAGGGCCAGAAGGTTGAGAACCACTGACCTACATAAACTTTAACTCTGGGAGATCTCAACTACTTAATTCTCCATGTCTGACTGTGGTTGAAAAACTAACTGTGGTTAAAGGAAAAAAAAAAGAACAAAAGGAAATCACAATCATACAGATCAGTTTCACTCTTAATTTCTTACCTTAACCTCAAATAAGCCTCTCAATACTGCCATTTTTTTTCTTAAAGTTGATTTTCCTACTCAACGTCAGCCTTTGACAATGTCACCCTCCTTCCTCAGGAGTAGCCCATGTCTTCACTGAGGAAATAGAAACCATCAAAGGGAACTGCATCTGCCTATCATTAAATCTACCAACCCATGGACCCATCTCCTCTGCATTCTTCTTGCCATAGTGAAGGGTGCATGCTCTTTATTATAAAAACCCAAGACCTCAAAGCATGCTTCAGAGCCCATCTTCCCTCATCTTTTCAAGGGCTGACTCCTTTGTTCCCTTTCTCTCTTATATCATCTCCCTAAGGGATCATTCTCATCAGCATAAAAATGCTCTAGTTATTTGCCACCCTCAACAAACAAATGAAAAATCTCTCTTGACAGCTCCCCATCACAGTTAAAACCTCTCCAGTGGTTCTCAAAGTGTGGTTCCTAGACCAGCAGATTTGGTACCACGTAGGAACTTAAAAGAAATGTAAATTTTCAGGTACCACCCCAGACCCACTGAATCAGAAAGTCTGAAGTGGTCCAATAATCTGTACTTTATCAAGCCCTCCACATAATTTTCTAGAAGATTTTTTATTGATTTTTAGAGAGAGGAAATGAGAGGGGGAGAGAGAGAAACATCCATGTGAGAGCAGAACACTGATCAGCTGTCTCCTGCAGGGGATTGAGTCTACAACCCCAGCATGCGCCCTGACCAGGAATGGGACCACCAGCCTTTCAGTGCATGGGACGATGCCCAACTAACGAGTCACACCAGCAGGGCCCTCTATGTAACTTTAACATACACTGGAATTTGAGAACCACTAATCCATGGACCAGCAGCACTGGAATTATCTGGATGCTCTTAGAATGCAGAATCTCAGGCCCTGGAAAAGAATCTACATTTTGACAAGATTTCCAGGTAATTATCTACATCTAAGGTTTGAGAAGCACAGGTATCTACACGACATTTCCTCAGCTCCCATCTTTCCTCAAGCTACTACACTGCTCTTCTCGGTGTCCTCAATGACCTCTTGTTCCCAAATCCAATGGCCACTTTTCTGGATCAGCATTGGACACAGTTACCACTTGCCCTTTCTCTAAACACCGTCCACCCTGGAGTCCATATCAGCACATTCGACTGGTTTTCTATGTCCTCTGTGGCAGCACCTTTTCTGTCTCCACTAGTCAAGCTCTGCACGTTGGAGTTCTTCGGAGCACGGTACTGGGCCCTCTTCTCTTCTCTCTCTCACATTCTCATTCTCGATGATCTCATCTCTGCCCATGACTTTAAATTAAATGTCATCTATATATTGAAAACTCCCAAATCTACATCTCTCACTGAAATCTCCTCTGTGCTTGATTGCCTACCTGACATCTCCATATAAAAACACATAAGCATCTAAATTTAGCAAGTTCAAAACACCCAAGACTACTTCTCCCTGTCTCCTTTATCTCAGCAAATGGTTTTCATCTAATGCCACCCTTGATTTCTCCCTTTCCTCGTCTCCTGCCCCCGACCCATGCAAATCCATCAGCAAATCTCATGGTTTCCATCTCCAAACACATCTCTAATTCAACTTCTCTCTCTCTTTTTCTGTTAATCCCCACTGGAGGATATTTTTTCCACTGATTTTTAGAGAGAATGGAAGGGAGGGAGGGAGCAGGGAGAGGGAGATGGAGGGAATGAGGGAGGAGAGAGACACCGAGAGAAAAGCATTGATGTGAAAGGGACACATTAATTGGCTGCTTCCCATAAGTGCTCTGAATGGGACCGGAAATCTAACCCGAGAGCCTTTGGTGCTTGTGCCGACACTCTAACCACTGAGCACACTGGCCAGGGCTAATTCAACTTCTCTTCATTTTACTGCTTCCACATCAGCCCAAGTCATCCTCATCACCAGACTGCTCATTATACTGGTCTCCCACCTCCTCTATTTTGCTACCTTCTAATATACTCTCCACAAGCATACAATACAATCTTTAAAAAATATAACTTAGATGACATCACTCCCCTGCTTCAAATCCTTCAAAGAATTTCCTTGGCATATAAAATAAAAAGCAAATATTCTATCAGCCTACAAGGTTCAGGTGATCTGACCACCGGAGGCCATCCCACGCTGCTCCTGTGCTGGTCCTCCTTTCCCTCAGACACGTTGTGCTCTGAACATGCTGGCTCCTGTCAGTTCCTTCAGCTCTTCAGGCAGGCAGTTCCTGGTCCCTGAAATGCTCTTCTCCCCGCATCTCTACACCTCCACTCCCCCCACGGCTGAATCCTATCCTTGAAGCATAGGCTTAAACAGCCATCCCTTCAGAGATGTCTCTAACGGGTCCCAAGGAGCCATTCCCTGTCACAACACCCTCATTGCTTTCTACCTTATCCCACATAAAGGGGGGGCCTGGTTCTCTTCTCTCCTACTCCTTGTTCCTATAAACCCATAAAAGATTAACTTCTTTTTGGAAGTACCAAGTAAATTTACACTCTCTCTAAATCCCTCACTGGCTCTGGTGAGATTGAAAGCAAT
The DNA here is from genome assembly GCF_028538775.1 of Myotis yumanensis. NCBI lineage: Eukaryota > Metazoa > Chordata > Mammalia > Chiroptera > Vespertilionidae > Myotis > Myotis yumanensis. The sequence continues at coordinate 91,086,797 of NW_027223757.1, forward strand.
GGCCATTGCTCCTGTCTGGCCCATTCCCTTCGACTCTCTCTGTTTCTCCTCTACTCCACTGTAAGCCTGCTGGGGATTCTTGGAGCAAGACTGTCATCGGGTTTCTAGCTGACCTGCCTGTGACTTAGTGTGGGAGTTAAATTCAGTGGGGAAAAATAAGAAGCCCACCTGAGCTGCTCCTCCAAGCATTAAAAGGCGTTCTCTATGCCAGCTTCCCAGTAATAGAATACATATTTCAATCTCTATTTGACTCCTGTATCTGTTAATTAAAAGGCAGGCTAGGATTAATCAGTACCTACAGACCCCAATAATTACAGTTTATTATTATATGTTTATTTACAACCCAGCAGAGTGGTTAAATGAGAGCTGCAGCTTTAGTATTGGACTATTGGAGTAGCTGTCTAATCTTGAGAAAGTTAATTAAATTCTCTCAGCCTCACATATAAAAGGAGGATAATGTTTATATCCAATCTGTAGGGTGTTTGTTAGGACTAAATGTGATAAAGCCCAGTATTAGACATTACTAACGTCCGCCTGCCCCACTCATCCTAAACATCTCGAGGGCAAAAAGTGTCATCTGTTTTACTCACTATTGTACTGTGTAAAACTCAGAATAATGCCTGGCACACGTTACAATCTCAATAAATGTTTAACAAAGTATAAGAGAGTATTTTACAATAACAGTTATCTGAAATATTAAAGAAAAACTTTTAACTGCTCATTTGGTTCTCAATTTTGATAAATTCAATAGCATCTAATAAGAAACTGATACTAATGTTAAAAACTTACATTTATTGCCCTGCCCGCTGTGGCTCAGTGGTTAAAGCATTGGCCTGAGCACTGAAGGATCTCGGGTTCAATTCCCAGTCAAGGGCGTGTACCTGGGTTGCAGGTTCGAGCCCCGGCCCCTGTTGAGGCACAGGTAGGAGGCAGCCAAATGATGTGTCTCTCTCATATCGATGTTTCTCTCTCTCTCCCCCGCTCCTTACCACCCTTCCACTCTGAAAAAGAATGGAAAAAATATGCTCAAGTGAGGATAAAAAAATTTTTTTTAAACTACATTTATTGACAGTCACTGTTTTCGGATCTTTACATGAATGAACGTCTTTAATGATCACAACTTTATGAGAAGGCACTATTATTACTCACATTTCACACATGAGAGAACTGAGGCACACAGAGGTTAAGTAATATATTCAGGGAATAGACAGAAGTTGGGAGAGCTGCAATTCAAATCCAAGTGGTGTGTTTTTTGTTAATCCTCACCTGAGGATATTTTTCCATCGCTTTTCAAAGAGAGTGGAAGGAAGGGAGGGGTGGGGGGGGGGGGGGAGAGAAAGAAACATCGATGTGAGAGAGACACATTGATTGGTTGCCTCCAGAATGCAACCTGATGGGGGCCAGGATCAAACTCGAGACTCATTGGTGCATATGGAGACACTCTAACCACTGTGCAAACTGGCCAGGGTGAGCTTTACCTTTTAATAGGAGCATTAGTAAAGTTAGAAGCAAAAGTCATCTGTGTTGTTCTGTTACCCTAAAACAAAAGAGACACTCAAACTTTAATAAAACCGCTATTAACAATTATTTTCCCTTCAAATGATACTTATATGGCTATACTCCTAATATATAGGGGTGGGCAAAAGTTGACTTACAGTTGTAAAACAAATAAATAATACAAGAATAAACTGTTTCATGTACTCAACAACTGTAAACTTACTTTTGCCCATGCCTGCATAATTTACACTGTTTCTTCCATAATTGCATGATTTCCTCAGGACAGACGACCAATTTTTATTTCAAAGGACACACATTCCCAATGTTTAAAAAATATATATATTTTTTATTGATTTCAGAGAGGAAGGGAGAGGGAGAGAGAGAAATATCAATGATAGAAATATCAAGAATCATTGATCAGCTGACTCCTGCACATCACCTACTGGGAATTGAGCCCATAACCTGGGCATGTGCCCTTGACTGGAGTCAAACCCAGGACCCTTCAGTCTACAGGCCGATGCTCTATCCACTGAGCCAAACCAGCTAGGTCCACTCCCACTTTTTAAAACATACTTTACTCACAAAAGAGAACAAGTAGGAATTGTTTCGAGAAACTGCTCTCTGCTTAATATTAATCATTATAGCAAAAGCTGCTGAAGCAAGGAATATGCAATCTATTCCCACCCCCACCTCTTTAAGCAATTAATTGCTCTGACCCAGCCTCCTGTTTCTACCACTGATCAATGCAGTATTTGGAGAGAGAAGAAATCATGTAACTCATCCTAAATTGAACATTGTAATTAACAAAAGCAGAAATGCCTACTAGTATTAACAACTCACCCAAGGTCATATAAGTAGTATGCAGTGGGATTCAAACCCAAATCTGTCTAATTTCAATGCTCACTCTTTTTCCAGGATGCCAAGCTGACGGAATAAGGACAACCCTAGGACCAGCTTTTGACTTTGCCTTTATTATATGATTCACTTACTAGTATTAGCAGTTGAGGAGATTCCTCAAATCACATTTTAAAAACTACAACTACAAAAAAAACTTTGTTTTCATTAACATCATAAAATGGAATTATCTTTATGATGATCATATTCTCCAAACTAAAATTCAGAACACATTGCTTAATAAGTTTTCCCCTGAATATAAATTCAAATGAAGTCTCCCAAAGTTATAGTTAATTCACATTTTATAAAATCACTGATGAGGTTAAACAAAATAAAGGAATAAATATAAAACTCATTAAAAGCAGTTATTACAATATTAGGATGTCACTGTCACTCATTTACTGCTGCTCATAAAAGCAGTACCTAGTACACAATAATAGTCATTAAGGAAATTGAATGTTTTGTTATACATTCATACTTGCCTCCCCCGCAACTGCCCAGAAAATAAAAAAGGCTTACTACATACTAATATAATTTTGTTTAACTTCTAAATTTATTTATATATCCCACCCTGCTTTATTCCACAATGAATTTAAAGCAGCCTGGAAATATATACCCACAACTGTGATTAGCAGAAAATAAGATAAATAAGAAATTCAATATGGGTGAGGTTAGCATAAATGTTTATCAGGAGGACCTTTCTAAATATGGTTAGAGATGGGCCTCAAATTTGGCTTGGAGTCCACGAAAGCCATGACACAAAAAACAACCAGTTAAGACATGTGTCACAAGAACCATATAATAAAAACAAACCAGGTACTCAGGAGAACTGAAGAGAGGCATAATTATTCCTGTAATAAAACTAGAGAAGTTCCTACTCCTGTGTATGTTTATAATGTGGCAAAGATGTCCTATCAACATCTTTACACAAATATAATAGTGTGTTTCAGGTGGTTCTTTCCTCAGAGCATCTTCACAAAGCCAAAATGCAGTTCATTGTTAGCAAAGGAGGAAGGAGAGTATAAAATAGCATGGTATGCTGCTCCGACAGACTTAATCCGAGAGGAAATCTTCAGTATGTTTAGAAAAAGAGATTAATAAACTCCATATTCCTTAGGCAATCTTCCAAAGATGATGATCCCCATCAGCTGAGCTTGTGACAGGTAGAGAGACTTTGTGTGTGTTCCATGACTGGCACCTGGCTTGCAGATGTGTTGCAGGATAAAGGCAGAGCAATATGCTTTGTCAGCCGAGCTGGTAGGTAGAGGAAGGGAGACAACCTCTTAAAAAGGTGATGTGCTGCCTAACCCGGACAAATGCCACGTCCACAAAGCATGAGAGGACAAAGAGTGCACCAGGATTGTCCTCAGAAAACAATTTGGATTTTCCCCAACAGAATGAAAAAGAATCAATCACCTGGCAAGTCTCTGAATAATTTGTTTATAAGTAATTTTACAATTTCTTTCAATGGTCATAGGTGACTTTTCTAATCCCCATGTGGTGTTAATAAGGAAAAATGAGCCCTCAATAATGGTTAACAAGATAAACACAATTTTATTTTTGGAAGTCAATGGAAAGATTTACTCTTCCACAGATTATACAATTTGAGGCTTTTTTTCCAACTGAATTCCAGTTAATAATTGCCTTCAAAATGTGCCTCCTAAATAACTAAATAATTCAGACTTGATACCTTCCCTTTACCTAGTAATACTTGATATAAATTACAATAAATACCATACTGGAAATACTTTTCGGTACATATATCCCTCTACTACACAAACCTATTTTCTCTCTTCTAAATTCAGACACAGACGCAAGTATCATGTAGTTTTGATGCTTATGCTCTGCCCCTTCCTAGAAATAACATGAAAATAAAGGCAACTTTATGCAAAAACTAGAGCTCAAGTTTTGATTTAGGAGCCTCAAAAAATATTTTTCAGCCCAGCCAGCATGGCTCTGTGATTGAGCGTTGACCTATGAACCAGGAAGTCACGGTTTGATTCCTGGTCAGGACACATGTCCAAGTTGCAGGCTCAACCCACCATTGGGGGTGTGCAGGAAGCAGCAGATCAATGATTCTCTGTCATACTGATATTTCTATCTCTCTCTCCCTTCCTCTCTGAAATCAATAAAAATATATTTTGAAAAACATATACTCTTCAGAGTAGAAAGGGATTTAAAATTGACTTTATAAAGTCATAACATTTAAATCATTCTGAGCTTTCTTTTAATATCACCACTAGTGCTCAAATACCTTGTTTTAATGTCTACATAATACTTTGAGATTTTTCAAAAATCAAAAAATTATTTACTCTTTGCACTATACGTGGTATTTTAAAATGGAATTTAGTCTCTTACAATATCACTTTCCTATCGACGTGAAGAACTTAAAATGATATTAATACAAGTATGCGAATGCAAGCAATTTCCAGCTTTTCAGTTTCTAAAACTTCCCCTCAAGTAGTGGTTCTCAACAGAGAGCAACTGTACCCCGCCCCCAGGGGACATCTAACAATGTCAGACATTTTTAGCTGTCACAACTGGTGTGTGTGTGTGGGGGGGGGGGGGGGCGGCACTGGGGGCTGCTACTGACAACTAGTGGGTAGAGGCCAGGGATATCACTAAACATCCTTCACAACAAAGAATTACCTGGCCTAAATGTCAACAGTACTGAGGTTGAGAAACTGCCTTAGAGCAACTGATCTCAGAGAAAGCGCAAGATAGGGGCCACAACGTCTTTTATGACTTACCCTCAGAAGTCACATTCCAACATTTCTGCCACATTGTATACATTAGAGAAGTGGATTCCTACGTACAGTCAGTACTCCAGGGGAGGAGAATTAAGCTCCACTTCTTGAAGGGAGAAGTATCAAGTAATTTATGGCCATATTTTTAAATCATGATACTTAGCAACTTGATTTTTTTCTTTTTTAAATTAAATATATTGGAGTGACATTGGTTAATAAAATTATGTTTGAGTGTACAATTCTATAATACATCATCTGTGTATTGTATTGTGTGTTCACCTCCTCAAAGCAACTTGATTTTTTTAAGTCAAAATACTGGAATTTTCAAGATAGCTCATTTACGTTTGGGAATGCTAGATAAAATCTTTTTAGTGCTCTAGAAAAATCACTGAAATTCCATTTAACAAAGCTACTTTTGCACCTTAGGGAAAGGTCTCTGTTTGCAGTATTTTGAGGACCTGATCTAAAAAAATTCTGTTAAGCACAAACAGATGCAGTCTGATACAGAGAAAAGTAAACTAGGAGTGAAAAGATTTGTGTTCTAGTTTCAGTTCTGGCACTTGCCAGCAAGTGATCTTGGCCAAAGTTACTATGAGTGTTTCCAAATCAATAAAATGGTGGTGTTGCCTTGACCAAAGTCATTCAGTGGTCAGAGCATTAGCCTCGGATCAAAGGGTCTCGGGTTTAATTCCTGGTCAAGGGCACATACCTGGGTTGCAGGATTGACCTCTGGCCCTGGTCAGAGCACCTGCGGGAGGCAATCGATCAATGTGTCTCTCTTCACATCAATGTTTCTCTCTCTCTCTCCATCTCCCTTCTGCTCTCTCTAAAGATCAATGGATGAATATCCTCAAGTGATGATTAACCAAAAATAGAATAAAGTAAAATCGATATCCTATATAATAAAAGCCTAATATGCAAACCAACCGAACAGGGAATGACCGGTTGCTATGATGCGCACTGACCACCAGGGGTCAGACACTCCATGCAGGAGCTGCCCCCAGCCCACAGGCCCCAGGCCGGCCAAGGTGGGTGCCAGCGGGGGGGCCCCCCCGATTGCCCCGTAGAGGGAGGCGACCAGCGGCAGGGGGCAAGGCTGGCAAGTGGGCAGGCGGCGCCAGGCCAGCCAAGGTGGGTGCCAGCGGGCCCCCCCCCCCATCATCCTGCTGGTTGACCCATAGATAGCCGGCCAGGTCTAGGAACCCTACCCATGAACGAATTTTGTGCACTGGGCCTCTAATTATATATACAAAAGGCTAATATGCAAAATTTCCCCTCAGGAGTTCGACTGTGAGTTTGATCACTTGCTATGACATGTGCTGATCACCAGGGGGCGGCACGGAACATGTCGGGTGACCAGCAGTGGGGTGCTGAGGGAGTGAGGGAAGGAGGAGGTGGGGAACCATGTGGTGGTGGTGCGAGGGTGGTGAGGGAAGGAGGAAGTGGGGAGGCAGGGAGGTGGGAAACCTGATGGGCCCTGATCGCCAGCCAGGCCTAGGGACCCTACTCATGCATAAAAATAAAATAAATAAAATAAAATGGTAGTATCACCAGCTCTGCTTATCTTGAAATGCTGTTTTGAGGCTCAAGATAATTATGTGAAAGTACTTTATAAATTATACTAGAGGCCCAGTGCATGAAATTCATGCACAGGTAGGGTCCTTAGGCTTGGCTGGTGATCAGTGCCGATCGGGGCCTTCCGGCTGCTGGCCGGGGCCTTCCTTCGCCGGCTGCTGGCTGGGGCTTTCCTTCATTCCACACCAACCCCTGATGGCCAGCACACATCATAGTGAGCAATCGAACTCCCTGTCTCTCAGTCGAACACCCAAGGGGACACTTTGCATATTAACCTTTTATATATATATAGATAAGGCAGGTAATTTTAAATGTTCCAAGAAGTATGGGGATTATTACATAATCAATTTTCAATATCTATTTTTAGATCTCTTATTCTCAAATTTGAGGTTGAGCATATTTCTGAAATGACAGTAAAATAAGGCAGATTATTAAATGTAATTTCGGGCCCAAATCCTCGATCATTTGTTCACCCTACAGATAACTAAAATATTGTTTCTACAAGTTAATATGCATACTTATTCAGTGACTACCAAATAAGATCTAAGAACTACTAAAAACAGCAATATAATGTAACCAATACTTAATGACATTGAATTACAAAAAACTATTCCTTTATATATTTGTTTCCCAACTTAGACTGTGAGGGAGAGCAGAAGCTACAGTTTATCCTCAGAACCTAGCCCAGTGCCTGAAACTACTGCAAGATTAATACATATCTAAGCAGACAGTTCCTGACCTCAAGGAACTGAGAAATCTAGCTGCGGAGTCAGAATGAACAGACACACACAAACAAATTACTGAAGACTTTTACAAAGCAACACATTTGCTTTCTCTAATCCATTCTGTACCTCCAATTTAATAACACTTTTCCTTGTTACTTTACAACTCAACTCTAACAGTTCTCTATTGCCTAGAAAAATACAGTTGCCTTAGCCCTATTCCAGACCTAATTCTTAATTTCTGAGGGTAGAACCCAAGCACCTACATGTTAAAAAGTTCCACAAGTGATTCTGAAGCACAAACCAGCATAAAAACAATTGGGTTCATCGTACTGAGATATTCCTCCATCAGGCCAGTCCATCTCCTATCTAATTCTTTCAGTTATGGTTTCTCCTGTTAATCTAAAAATGTTTCCTTTCCAAATACTGCCCATCCTTCAAAACAACCTTCAAATCCTTCTCCTTCCATGGAACCATTCTAACTACTATAGCCCACAATGTCCCCATATCTCTATACACTTCAATACCTATATACAGTTCATTAACATTTTATATCTATTTCTTTTATACACTAGTGAGCCCTTAATACTGTATGATGGATGACCAACAGATTTCCTTTCTTACCATAAGTATAAAACACAAACATAAAAACACATATATACAGACATATTTCAAACTTTCAAAATTATGTTGCTTTAAATACCTAGAGTAATAGAAATCTTCAGGTAATTAGCTCACTCCCTGCTTGTAATTTTCATGACAACTGTCATTCATCTAATGATAAGCTTCCTTCAAATATCAGCTCCACATATCTAAGGCTGACCCATACAATTTTACAACATGAATCTATTCCTGGGGTAGTTAGTACTATGTCTCTGAGAGCTCTGTCCTTGATAATGTGTAGGAAAGTAATCAGGGAAAGCATGAAACACTACATTTCAATAGACTTGAAATCCAAAGGGGGAGAAATTCTTAAGATTAAGTTTGTTAAGTACAAGCTTGGACACACAGTATATGAACAAGGCCACTGTGGAGACTGTATCAGGTTAATGGGTTCAAAAGAAATATGCACAGAAAGTATATAGCTTCTATCCTTGTTGCAGGGGGAAGATTCAAGTCATCCAATCTCATTTTTATTCACGGCCAATCGATCTAAATATACAAGGTTATATAAGTAGTCCTCAACCAAGGATAATTTTGCCCCTAGGGACATGGGTCAATGTCTAGATATATTTTGGGTTGTACCAACTGAGGGTTACTACTGGCATCTAGTGGGTAGGGTAGAAGGTCACTGCTAAACATTCTATAATGCACAAGACAGCCCCCACAACAAAAAAATTTATCCCACTCAAAATGTCAATAGATTATGTAATCCTAGGTAATACTATGTACTGTATATTAGAAAATGGAAACACAGCTTGATAAATACTGACAATACTTACTGCTCTCTTCATTTGCTATTTTCCCCTTTAGCTCCTTTTAGTATCTGTATCATTTAGTTTATTGAGATTGTTCATTTCAAAGCATATCATTCAAAGCATAAAGGCATTTAGAACACCAAACTAGGAATCGGAAAATGAAGCAAGCTAAACTTATAATATCAGATGAGGAAATTATTAGAAATATATCAATTTAAGAAACCAACATCAATATTTCACTTAAATTTAATACTAAGAGAGTGTTAGGGAGTCATCTTTTATTATACCAAATAGGAAGATAACTAATATTTTCACCAGCATTTGGCAGCCCGAAGAAGAAAACATAAATAGAAACTATTACTCAAAAGACTGGGTACAAGAAGGTTCAAGTTAGCTAAAACCTTCGATGAAGGACTTGACAGAGGGGATATAAAGAAATAGCTATTAGGGATAGTAAGAATAAGGCAACTATTTCTGGGAATAAAGTTATATCTACTACAGGGCTGAGGAAATATACATTTGCATAAACCAGACACCTCAGGCTGGAGTCACAGGACAGACCAAGGGCATGATTAGGGGCAGATTAATTTGTAGGTGAGAAACTGTCACACAGAGACACTGCTCAAGTGCAGGTATAGGGCTGGGTTAAGGATGTAGAGGACCTTTACCCTCACAGTCTCTTCCTCCCCCTAAATCATAGCCTCCCCGAGCCCTTGGCAGATCAAAAGGAGAAGTTCTGACCTCTTGTGGGCACATGCTGATGTCACCACTTTCTAGATGTGAGTCATCAGATGGAAAGGCTTCTCTGACACAGAACTTCAACCCATAGCCTTGCATGAAGTTGCCCTAGATGTAAAAAGTGACCAGTATGTCACTAGATTCAAGAGACACAGAAAAATCTAAAAGATTTCAAGGAAGCAATTAGAAATATAAGGTAGATTTGAGATGGCAATTTAAGTTTTTAAAAATGGAGAAAAAAAGAGGATTTCCAAAGCAATCTGAGGAAACAACATAAATATGCCCCTTGTGGAATGATACTTTCAAAAACAGAGATCCTTCCTGCATTGTTGTTGCTGTTTTTTAATCTTTATAAGCACTGGCAATACTGAATTAATGGATTTAAGAAAACAAAAGGGACCACTGGTATGCTTGTAGGGTTTTTGTTTTTGTTTTGCATGGTCATGTGTTACGTGATGCCTACACTCTGGATGATAGGCTTGGAAAAGCAACCCAAGCATACATGTGAGTAGAATGACAGTAAGGCACACATACTCACATACCTTCCTCATGTCACAGGCACAGTGACAATACCACCGCAGCCTAAGGGTGAAGGTTTTGAGGAAAACAAGGAAATCTGTTATCAACATCATTCCAAGTAACAGGAGCTGACATGTTCAGGGTCTGAAGTTACTCTGACAGCAGATCTAAACAGAATAAACATTTCTTCCATAACCTTTTGTTATGTTGCCATGGAATCAGTGTTTAGGAACACATTTTCTGCAACTATATGTCAGAGCAGCGAAAGGGGGCATAGCTTTCCTGTAAGAGGAGAGAAATTTGTATCAGTAAAGGTGGGGAAGACAATCATTCCTATGAGCTTTTATAGGATCATGTATGTGTAGAATCTTTTAATCCATAAAATGTATTCAAGTTAAGAGAGAGGTTTTGGGGACCTCGTAGCCAAAACATTAGTAACTGGTAACAACAATCCCATCTCGACTACAATTACTGTAATGGGGAAAAGGCGGATGAATGTAAAGTTGATACAGGACCAAATAAAACAGAAATTAAATGAAATCTTAAATGTGGAAGGAAGGCAAAAATTACTTTTAAAATATGACCTGACAATAAAAACAAAACAAAACACACACACCTAGAAACCCAAAGAAAGCTGAACAACCTGCCAGCAGGCTAATCTTCCTGTGTCACAGAAGCCTAACGATAATCTCTTTGCTCCCTTCCTTTTGGTTTCAGAAACCTGAAAAGGTGAAGGAAGCCCATGTTATTTAAAGAGCTTGAGTACCCCAAATTTCTAGGGCCCACCAAAAGTACTGGCTCTGGTATTGAGTCTTTTGGAATGACAGCTGTGAGCATTAGTCCAGGCTCTGCACCAATTCATCTGGTTCTCCCAATCAACCCTAAACTACAATGAATACCTCTAAATGGATAAAAAACAGAAATGACAAAAGTAGGGATGCAGAGTAGAGTGATGTTTTATTTTTTATTTATTTATTTTTTTATTTCTTAAAGTATTACAAAGAGTATTACACATGTCTCCTTTTTCCCCCCCATGACTTTCCCCCGGCCTCCCCCACCCCCCAGTGTCTTGTGTCCATTGGTTATTCTCATATGCATGCACACAAGTCCTTTAGTTGATCTCCTACCCCCCCAACCCTCCCCAGGCTTCCCACTATACTTTGACAGTCTGCTCAATGCTGCTTTGCCTCTGTATCCATTTTTGTTCATCAGTCTATAATGGTCCTTATTATCCATAAATGAGTGAGTTCATGTGGTATTTTTCTCGGCTTCCCAGGGGCCGTCTCAGTCTCACAGGGGCCGTCTCAACCTCACCAGAGCCGACTCAACCTCACCAGGGCCGTCTTGACCTCACTGGGGCCGACTCAACCTCACCAGGGCCGTCTCGACCTCACTGGGCCGATTCAACCTTACAGGGGCCGTCTCAACCTCACCGGGGCCATCGCAACCTCACTGGGGCTGTCGCATAGAGTGATGTTTTAAAACAGAAGGTAAAAATCTTGTCTCTTCTCTAATCACAACCCTCCATGGCCTCCACTCTCAGAGTAAAAGGCACAGTTCTTATAAAGGCTTTAAAAAAGACCCTTCATGATCCCTGCCCATCTGCACCCTCTCTACTTCCTTCTCCTACTACTATTTGGCCTGGTCCATTCAGCTCTAGCCATACTGGTCTAGCTATTCCTAGAGAGCAAGGGGCCTTTGCCTCAGGGCCTTCGCACCTGCTGATCCTTCAGCCTGAAATGTTCTCTCCCCACTCATGTCCAACAGGTGTTCTATATCATTTTGTCTACTCTGCTTCAAAGCGCCATCACAGTATTCCCTCTCCTTTCCATGCTTCATTTTCCTCATAGTACTTATAACCTGGCATACTATAATTTTTACTTATTATCTTCTACTTCCACCCCCTTAGAATATAGTTTCTTGTGGGCAGAAATTCTTGCCTGTTTTGCTCATATCCCATTTCCAGCACCTGAAGAAAGACATAGTAGTTGCTCAAAATATCAGTATAATATTCAGAGTCCTATCCTCAAAGAGATTAGCATGAATCCATCTTCCTCTCTCTTTGCCTCCAAATCCTATGCCCTGTAATACTCCAAAGTTCAGAGAATGGCACTAAGATCTATCCATTTGTCCTAAGCCAAAACTCAGGGGTCACCCTAGAGTCCCCTCTCTTCTCTGCCTCTTTTACTTCTAATACTGAAAGCTTTATTTAAAAAATACACGCACATTTCAAGTTTAAAGAAATCTTGGAATCCCTAGATTCCAAGTCAGGGAACCCACTTTATAATGAGGATTTTTTTTTTTTAAGCACTACAGTAATTATACCTCTTGGACAGGAACAAATCAATACCAAATTTCACAGTAACGAGCAAAAATCCAATGTATTTTCAAAGGTCTAGAGAGACAATTATTTCTATTTATGTCCTATACTTACATAACACAAACATACACAGAAGACTCAACTTTACAAAATGCACATTGAGGAATTTCAAATCAACAAGATTGATAAATTCAGGAATTAACTACATGCACTGCCTAATAATTCTTTGGGGAGAAAATTTAATCTGGACAGTAAGTTCATTTTTGTTTTATCAATTCTGAGGAAGAGATGAGACTTAAATAAGTTAAGTCATTACCCCTCAGACTATGGGCAATGGCATTGGTGGGATTGGCTTTATATAATCACAGCTCTATGACAAGTGACCCAGCAACCCTTTCTTCAAAAAGAAGGGATAGGGGGAGGCAAACAACACAGTTAGCGTGAAATAAAAAGCAGAGTACTCCTCAGTGTCAGGAAATAAAACTGGCAGAATTGAAAAGCTAGAGGTCCAGAATACCCTTATTTTAAAATGGGAACCAATGGAAAACTATCAGTGGAAAAGTGAGATTTGCTAAGTAAAATGGTTTCATAGCCAACTTGACTGAACTTCTTCTTAAAAGTCTTTATATATAGCCAGGCCAGCGTGGCTCAGTGGGTTGAGCGTCATCCCTTGCACTAAGAGGTCACTGGTTCGATTCCTGGGTACATGCCAGGGTTGCGGGCTCCATCATGCAAGAGGCAGCCAATCGATGATTCCCTCACATTAATGTTTCTATCTCTCTCTCCCTCTTCCTTCCTCTCTCTATAAAATCAATAAAGACATTAAAAAATAAAAGTCTTTATATATCAATACGAATATTTGCCATTGTGTTTAAATATTTATTGTTTAGCACTAATTATATGCAGCCAATCACATTACTTTTGGTTACCAAGAAAAACAAATGGGAAAAAAGGTCAGCATGGGCTTATTATCACCACTAGTAAAGTAAAGGGCAAGTCTGTCTCATTGAGTATATCAAGAAAGTCATCTTTTTAAAAAAATATATATTTTATTGATTTTTTACAGAGAGGAAGGGAGAGGGATAGAGAGTTAGAAACGTTGATGAGAGAGAAACATTGATCAGCTGCCTCCTGCACACCCCACACTGGGGATGTGCCCGCAACCAAGGTACATGCCCTTGACTGGAATCGAACCCGGGACTCTTCAGTCCACAGGCCAATGCTCTATCCACTGAGCCAAACTGGTCAGGGAAAAAAGTCATCTTTATATAATCAACGATGACATATTTTTATTTGTGTCCTGGTTCATCCAAAGTAAATAAATAAAAATGAAAGATTTTAAATGATGAATGGGCATTAATATTGAAAAAATTAGCTTAATTTATTTATTATATTTATTAATATACAATTGTTCCACAAAGCATTCATGGAACTGGATTTAAGAAATTTTGCCGAACTCTCACTAAAAGTTTTGTTATATACTCTATATACTGATGATAAATATAAATCTCACAGCACCATGCCTGGTAACATAGTAAGCAATGCATAAAATGTGGTTTCTATTCACATTTGGCTATAAGCTCTATGAGGGACTGTATTATCTTGCTCTGTCTCGTTCAGCACTCTATCCCAAGAAACCCAGTCCACTACCAGGTCCATAGTTTGTATTTAATAAATACGTTGAATAAGTAATTGAATATGTTTTAAGAGTAATACTCAACTCTCACCTGTTTTATGGTTACCATACCCTAGAAAAAGGCATTTAAGTTCCTGTTTATGTTTCCTTAAACTAACCACAAAGATTCCCTCCCCCCTTTCTGTCCCAAACCCACAAAATCAATGCTTTGCAACAACTGTTCTTAAACAATTTTGCTTCATTTCCCCTCACAAAGTACAAAGTTCCTTAAACTGCAAGGTTTAGTTTAGTTCCCTTTATCCCTTAAAAAGGAAAGGCAGAGTTGTAAAACTTTATCAATTCTCAAATTTCTAGTCTGATTCCTTGCTCTTTGATTTGTGGTTGGTCATCACACCAGCTCTATTTGCATTTTTATTATATACTTTGCACAAATTAAAATAATGAAAAATAGCCTTGACATAAAAAAAAATTTAAGTTACACATCAAGGCATATCGCAGTTCAGAACAATCAAATTAGGAAGCTGACACATATTCCATTGATGTTGCATTCCTTAAAATACCTTCAGAAATTCTTTTTGGGAACAGACTTCAGATCCAGTTCTACAAGTCACACAAGAAACGCTGTGTCATTACTTTTTAGTTGAGACTCCTATTAGACATAAAACAGTCTCACTAACCTGACTACTTAATCTTTTTCACCAGACTTTAGTACAAATTCTCTAAATTGTTTGGATTCAATTTGATTTTGTTATTTCCCAAAATCTACGCTCAAAGGATGAAGATGGTGAAAAATAACACAGGCTCAAAATGAATTCTAAGAGAAGTTCATAGAGTATTTTCTGCCATACCTGAAAAGTTGCTAATTGAAAGAGCTCCAAATAACTACTCTGAATGATATACACACTTACTTGTAAATATAAATTCCGAGATTTTAATACAAAATCAGTTATATTTGTCTACAGTCAATTGTTACATATATCAGCTGTACTTTCCTCCCCTAATGTGCTAAAGGTTACACCTTAAATCGCCTTCCGAGAAATACTACTTAAAAAACAAAACAAACAAACTCTGCCTTCCTGGAAGGACACTGAAGAAACTTAACAGGGGCTATCTCTGAGGAAAGGAACAGCATGGCTGGAGAACAGAAAGAAAAGACTTTTCACTGGAAATCTTTGTATACCTTTTGAATGTTGTACAATGTGAATGCATTACATATTTTTTAAAACCGGCTTAACAAAATTACTTCCAAGTGTCGGATATTTCTGGCTCCCAAGCCAGAAAAGAATACTAGCACTAAAGAATTGTGGAGTTTCTTTTAACGTCACTTCGTTGTGAATCTGAACCTCCAGTTCCAGTGCAGAGCTATTCACACCAACGGCAGGGAAACCTTGCAAGCAGTTCAAGTTCACTAAACTCATCATAGCTGGACCATTCTAGTGTATCCCTGCATTAAAGTAAACATCATTGGTAACAAAAACTTGGTACCACAAAAATTAATGTCAATTCAAGAATAAAAAACAAAGCAGATTAATGAGCTATAAAAGGAGCAATGATCCAAATACATCTTTGAAAAGTAGCAAGTCAATAACACATAAACTGTGTATATAGTAAAATGCTGCAAATTCCCTTAAAATGTAGTCCGTCATACTACGGAAACCTGGAAAAGATGTCAAGTATGGTGCCATCAGCAACATAATTAAAGCAGCCTGAACTAGATAATGCAATATGATCTGTTCCTGGACACAATTGCACAATCTCAATTACCCAGAAGATTCTACCAAACAGGAAATTCATGATGTGACTTTAAGAAACACAGGAATCACATTTAAAGATGAATACGTTCAAAAGCCTGGAATTTGTTCCAGAACAAGAAATAATTTTATAGACCCCTTTTCAAATGTTCAACGGGCACGAATTACACGAATAAGCTTCCGATCAGGAGCTCTCCAATTACAGTAAATCTAAAATGTAGTGCCTAGACTCTAAAACCTTGGAAGTTAGTGGAATGTTTCAGATCTGGAAATTTCATGGTATTAATTTAATTTCATTTAAAACACACTCACAGTGTGAACTGAAGCTGATCTATCCCACAAAACCATCGTGATCCTCAGGCGATAAATGTAGATAAGCCCCCTGCAAACTCTCGGGGACTTTAAAAACACCGTCCTGTGCACAAGAATGACCGCCACTGGAAAATATTTACAACATCTCCCAGCATTGTGAAGAACTTTTTGATCTCGAGGGCGCCCAACGGATCAGAATCTCACTTGCTCCAAGTGAGAACACTGTTTCGTCAAACAATACTTAAATGAGCAGCGGAATGTGAGTAATCGGCGAGGCCGGCAGCTTCTCCGGCTGCAGGGTTCTCGCCGGCATCTCACCCACCCCCCAGCTGCCAAAGGAAATGCGCTTTCAACCGAATCGGAAACGCACCACTCAAGCTGGCACAGGGCTCTCCGAGATAAAGTCGGTATTTTAAGCTCTATGGGCCGCTGCTAATTCAACTGCAAACTCAAAAAGAACGCTTCTCAAAATGGGATTTGGACACAGAGGCTTGCAACCAAGTCCGGACTGACGCCCTCCGCCGTCAGTTTTGCTCAGGCGACCGCAGCCTCCGAGTCGGGCTTTGCCCTCCTGCTTCTCCCGGCAGCTCCCCGGGCTGCTGTGCTCAGAGGGCAGGCGCCGGCGCCTGGGGTGGGCACACCTCGGGGAGGGTCCTTCTGCTGGACGCCGGCAGGAGACCCCCCGGAAAGTGCCCGCCCCCCCCCCCACCCCCCACCCTGTGCCTGGCCCCAGAGCAGCAACCCCCAAGGAGGGAATGCGCAGGGTGCAGCCAGGGCCGAGCTCCAGCACCACCACCGCCCGCCCCCCATGGACCTGCATCCTGCACACAGCCGACCACCCACCTAGGTATGCAGGGTGAGGGTGCAAGGCGCACAGGGAGCGCTGGACAGGGGTCGAAAGGGCGGCGATGCCCTCCCCCAAGTAAAATTCCTGCCACTTGGTGCATCGCCGAGCCGCGGGGCCAGGCCTGGCTCTGGGGCATGCGGGGCCAGCTAGCCGCCACGGCCCCAGGCCCAGTGACACTCACCACACGGAGCCATAGGCGCCGGAGCCCACCGGGGACAGGTTCTGGTAGCGCTCGGGCACCTCCCAGATGGTCTTGTTCAGCTCCTGCCGGTAGAACTTGGGCCTTTCCTGAGACATCTTCCAGCGGCGGCCACGGGGGGAGGAGGTGGCCCTCCGGGGCCCCGCCTGCACCCGCACCCGCTCCCTGGCCCTCGTTGCCCACGCGGTAGGGCGGGAACCCGCACTGGTCGCCCGCGC
Source organism: Myotis yumanensis (assembly GCF_028538775.1). Taxonomy (NCBI): domain Eukaryota; kingdom Metazoa; phylum Chordata; class Mammalia; order Chiroptera; family Vespertilionidae; genus Myotis; species Myotis yumanensis. The sequence continues at coordinate 91,104,190 of NW_027223757.1, forward strand.
AGGTGCGGTGGCCGCGACCCCGCTGACTCCCGCGCGCGGCCCCTGTCAGCCGCAGGCTGGGCGCGCCTCGGCAATGGGAGCAAGCCCCGCGACGGGCAGGACGCACTCCGGGGCTCAAGGCTGCGCCCGCCGAGCTCTCCCTGCACCCGCTTCCCTGTCAGGCCGCCTCCGGCTGCGCCACGGGACCACGGCTCCAGCTGCTGCGCCGCCTGGGCTTCCAGTGGTCGCTGTTCGCGAGCCAGAGAACAGGAGCCTCCCGCCGTACTCTCGCGAGATGAGCTCCCGAGACGCTCCGCGAACCGAGATTTTACCCAATATGGAACCTGCCCAAGGGAGGGGGGAGAGTAGGGGGCGGGACGGGAGGAGCAGCTCTCGCGAGAAGAGAGCAACAGCTGGACACCAGAGGAAGGAGCTTGGCGTCGGTTACGGGCGGGAAGGCGACCCGGGGAGGAGAAGGTAAGCAGGCAACACATGCCGCGTGCGCCCCACCGTGGCCGGCGGGGCAAATGCCTGGTGGAAATTGACAGTGACAGTGTCGGGAAAAGAGCCAAAAGATCTTTGAACCGCGGTTAGTCACCACCAGCAGCAGAGCACCTGCGCAGCGGAACTCTAGTTGCCAAGAAATCACTGCATTACAAAAAGAGAGAGAGAGGTTCTGCTCAGGAAGCTGTTGCATTCCCATCTACTCAAGGACATACGGCTTACTCTTAGGAATTCTGATTAAATCTATCCCAAAAGTAATTATCAGCCCTGCCTAATAGGCTGACGCTTTGCAACCTAACTCTCCTAGGAGTTTTCAAACTTTAAAAAATATATATATTTTATTGATTTTTACAGAGAGGAGGGGAGAGGGATAGAGAGTTAAAAACATCGATCAGTTGCCTCCTGCACACTCCCTACTGGGGATGTGCCCGCAACCAAGGTACATGCTCTTGACCAGAATCAACCTGAGACCCTTCAGTCTGCAGGCCGAGGACGCTCTATCTACTGAGCCAAATCGCTTAGGGCAGTTTTCAAACTTTTATGTGCATAAGAATCACCTTGGGAGTTTAAAAATGCAGATCCCCAGACAGGGAGTCTGATTGGATAGGTCCGTGAGGGGCACCAAGAATGTGCATTTTTACAATACCGCCCAGCCACTTCTGATTAAGGAAAGTCTCTGGTACCTCCCTTTGAGATGTATTTTTTAAACCACTACCCTGAGGACCCGGCTGGTGTGGCTCAGTGGTTGAGCATGGACCTATGAACCGGCAGGTCACGATTCATTTTCTGGTTGGGGCACATGCCTGGGTTGTGGGCTCGATCCCCAGCAGGGGGCGTGCAGGAGGCAGCTGATCCCTGATTCTCTCTCATCATTCTTGTTTCTGTCTCTCCCTCTCCTTTCCTCTCTGAAATCAATAAAAAATATATTTAACAAAACAAAATAAAACAAAAAACACTTCCCTGAGGATTTGAAATGGACTCCTGCCCTGAAGAATTTCCACTGAAGAGGATGTTAAGCATTTAATTCATGCCTCTCAGGGTTAGAAGACCAGGGCAGAGAGCGGTCTTATTAGGCAAGTCAATTGATCTTTCTTAGACCTTAATTCCAGTTAATGCAAAAGAGAACTCCTTTCTTACATCCCCACCTAATAGGGTAATTTGTAAAGCTGAACAAGATATTAAATATGAATGGGCAAGGTATTACGATCCCATGCCTACCCCCACTGTTACCAACCTACTCCTATGCTCAAGCTTGTTACAATAAGCAGAAGAATTGGACCCTAAAAGAAATAACAAGGTACAAGCCAATTCTCATCACTTCCCATGATTATTCTCTTTTGTGTTATGCATCCCCTGGAATGCTTAGATTTTGCCACCTTGTTCCTGCATCTAACACAGTACCTAGAACATAAAATATATTCCATAAATACTTGTTGAACAAATTATGACCATTGAACTGCAGTTAGTCACCACCAGCAGCAGAGCACCTGCACTACAGGTAATACAGGATCCTCAGTTCTCCTCTAGGAAAAAAATTAGAAAACCTAAAACCTGATCCATGCAAAGCTTTTTTATTTATTTATTTATTTTTATTTTTTATTCAATGTGACTTAGCCTGGATTCTCTTGCCTACAAAGACATGGTGCTTGAAAATGTTCCAAGCCAACCTGCAGGTTAGGGAGCTTTCAAAGAAGTAATGAAGGTTGAAGGAGGAAGTGAGAGCAAAACTATGACTGTGAAAAAAAAATGAGGGCTTGGAGTGGAGAATCAAGGAGATGAGGGAGGAAACTTGGAAGTAGGAATCCTAAGAAAATCATAAATTTATCCAACAAATTGGGATAATGAGGTGAGAGTGACCAAAAGGGTAAAGATGGAGTGAGCATTACATTCACTCACTCATTCAGCAAATATGTATTAATGCCTACTAGGTGCCAGGCATCTCTGATGAAAGGGTGACCTAAAAGCAAATTTGGTTGTGCCTACATGGAGCTTACAATTAACTTGAGGGCAGTCATTCAATCATTCAACACAAATTTCTTGGGCACTTACTATATCTACCACACAGTTTTAGGCATTGATGATTCAGGAGTTAATGAAAGATAAAAATCCCTGTCTTTAGAGGGGAGAGACAGTTACAAAAAGGAATGGGAAAAGTGAATACTATGTTAGACATGAATACAGCAATCCAGCAATTGTAAAACTGCAACTGCTGATCAGAAATATAAGGCTGTAGTGAGAAACGGGGCTGGGACCGAGCTTTGTTAACCTAATAAACATTCAAACCTGTGAAAAATTTTTGTGAGTTTATGTGAGCCAAACTGCCAACCAATGCGGGGAAGCAGAATCTCAATGGATTGAGACAATGCTCTGGAGAATGGCAGCTTTGCGTCTTACAGTATTTTATACATTGCAATCTAAAGAGGTGACATAAGTGGGTTGCATGAAATCCACTGGTGATAGATTAGGGAGGCTGGAGAAAGCAAAGCAGGGAAACCTCTGGGACTGGATAAAAAGTAAAATGATAGACACATACTTCTTTTACACGGGCGAGTATAAGACAGTTAACAGTCAACAGTGAACTCAGTGGCAATGAGATCTGTGGTCTCTGCGGAGCAGTGCCTGTGCTTTGAGGGGTCCAGAAAAAGGAAAATTACTTTGACATTTAAAAACATATATTTTTTTTATTGATTTCAGAGAGGAAGGGAGAGGGAGAGATTGAAACATCAATGAGAGATAGTAATTGATTGGCTGCCTCCTGCACGCCTCCTACTGGGGCGTGAGCCTGCAACCCAGGCATGTGCCCCACCCAGGCATATGCCCTTGACCAAACCCAGGCCCCTTCAGTCTGCGGGCCCACGGCTCTATCTTCTGAGCCAAACCGGCTAGGCTACTTTGACATTTTAATATGTCATCATAGATGCCAGAAGACAATAGACAGGCTTAGTTAAGGTGAAGATTGTCAGGGAAGATACCAACCTAGGACATGACTACTCACCATAAATTGCTTTTCGTTAAAAACTTTTTATTTCAGACCATCTTTTGTGGCTAATTTAGGTCTGAGTTTGCAAGGCGGCCAAGCAGGCCGTCCCTGAGCTTGTCAGACTAGCATGTGGCCCCTTTCGCCCACAGCTTCGAAGGAGGAGGTTAAGGCAGGTCAAGGGAGAGAGCAGAGCCGGAGGCCTGGGCAGCAGTGTCCCCCAGTGGGGAGAGCCAGCTTGTGGGGCCCTCTAGCCTCCGGTTCCCTCGGCCTCTTCTGACCTGATGTGGTTGTGGGAAGGCAAGTGAGTTACTGTCTGTGAGGTGCGGGCCGAGGCTTGGCATCAGGTGGGCCCTCCATCAAGAGCAGTGGTCAGCCCCCCGGGCGTGGCCCAGTGGCTGAGTGTCCATCTACGAACCAGGAGATCATGCTTCCATTCTCGGTCAGGGCACATGCTGGGGTTGCAGGCTCCATCCCCAAGGTGGGGCGTGCAGGAGGCAGCCGATCAATGGTTCCCTCTCATCATGGATGTTTCTATCTCTCTCCCTCTTCTTTCCTCTCTGAAAAGAAAGAGTAGTAGTCAAACCAGTGGTCAAACCTGGGTGGCACAGGTGAGGGGCTTCCACGGCCCAGGTATAGGGGAGGGCGGCCCAGGACCCCACCCCCGCTGCCCATGCTCCCCCAGCTCGCCCCACTCCTGTCGCCCGCCCACCGGAACGCCCGCGGGCTCGGCGGCAACGGCTCCGGAACCGCCGGCGACCGTGGGCAGCGCCGGCAGCCCGGCCGGAGCTGCTGGGACCCGGCGCCCACTGCGCCCCCCGCCGAGGAGCCGGTGAGCCGCTGCTGGGGAGCCGGGCGCCGGGGCTGCGGGTTGGAGCGGGTCCCGGGCGCCCGCGTCCCGCTGGCAGGTCCACGTCCCGGGCGGGGGCGCCGTCAGCCGCAGGGCCGGCGCGTCGCGGGCGCTCAGTCCAAATCTGTGGAATGAATGACGGTGGTTCCTGGCAGCTTCTCTCAGAGAGAGGCATTGTCTCCGCTGCTGAAAGGCCGCGGGGAATGGCCGTGGCAGATGCGTGCGTTTTGCAAGCTGCATCCTTTCAAACTCATCGGTCTGATTGGTCAAAAGCCCCAGGACCAGTCCTCTGCCCGGGCCTCACCCCACACCCGTCCATCTCCTCCTGAGACCCCACGGCCCGGCGGCGTGCCTCTTGCTTTTACAGGTCACTGCTGTTGTTCATTCTGTCCCCCCGACTGAGCCCCCACTTCCACTCCACCCCCTGAACCCCTTTCTCTTCTAATCAAATCCTATCGATGTATCAGTGTTCCCCCCGAAGCCTTCTCCAACATCCCCACCCCGATAATGAGTTCTCTGCAGCACACCCTACCTGTCCCCCACGATCATTGTCTCTGTGCCCATTGGTCAGCTCCATGGGGGCTGTCATCTTACTGTTCTTCCCCAGCCACCAGACAGAGACTGAAGGACACTGAAAGCTCTTTGCTTGTGCCTCTTCCATATTCCACATACATTCCCCATTTTAAAAAGTAAAAAAAAAAAAAAAGTAGGTGACGGGCTGTTTCTGATGAAATTCCAAGTGCTTATTTTGAAATGTTGGAAGTGAAATTTACCTTCCCATGATTAAGAGAACAGGAAAGATGACAATATTATGGGAAAGATTCTTGCAATTAAACTAAGGCTCGGGATTTCACATTTATTGGGTTGCATTTAAAATAGTTATTCTTGGCTTTTAAAATACTTTCAACACATTTTGTAAACGAGTCAATGGGTGGCTGGGTAGGTAGGCACCTTTAGAGGATAAAGGATCTAGGTCAAAAGTGCCTGTATTATAACAGTGTCCCCATTTTAGCATGGAGAGACTGAAAAAGGTGGTTGGCTATGTTTGCAGTGGTTCGCATACTTTATTGTGTAGCAGAGTCACCTGGAGGCCTTCCTAAGCAAGACTGCTGGCCCATCCTTAGAGTTTCTGATTAATCAGGGCCTAAGAATCTGCATGTCTAACCTAGTTCCCAAGGCATGGTGATGCTGTTTATGTAGGAACAGAGTGTGGATGACAGAGATCAAACTAATTTCTATTCGTTAGTAGTAAATCCAGATACCCCAAATTATGTCACATTTATGAAATTACAAAATGAAACCTTAAGTAGTTCAGACCCACGGTTCATCCACTTAAATATTTTGTCTGATAGCAGGAAGCATCAGAGAATTGTTTTCTGAGTAGACATTTATCTTCAAGATTACAGGCAGAGCTTAGCATGTTGCTGCTCTCACTGTGTGCAGAGGCCCATCACACTAACACTGCTCAGGAGTCGTCATGTTGCTCCCTCTTGTGTTTGTCACTTTCCCATCAGTGTGGTTTGGATGACTTTTTTCTGTGATGCATCACCTTCTCCACACCAAAGTGCATCTGCCACTTGTCAGTAGGAGCTTCTGGTCATTGCACCTTGTTGGGAAAGGAAAGGGTCCTGCTGGTACATGCAAATGAATGATGAGGGCTTCTATGAAATCAAAAGACTTAATGGAACTGGAGAACGTCCGGAGAAGACTGCTGAAAAAAAGAAACCCAATACGGAAATCATGTGTTTTTCTTTATTGCCTTTAGCTAGTCATAGGATGAGCCCTTTACAGATGGCCTTCCACCTGCCCCTTCTAGACATCCTCACTATGGTCCCATGAGTTATGATTTGGTTACCTCTCCCCTAGAGGTAATAGTAATGGTCTCAAACTGGTCTTCTTAGCTTGGTCTCTTCTAACTCCAAGTACTGTTCAGTAGAACTTAATGTGATTATGAAAATGATTTATGTCCAGTATGGTAACCCTTGCCATGTGTGGCTGTTGAGCACTTGAAATGTAGTTAGTGTTCCCGGCCAGTGTGGCTCAGTGGTTGAGCATCGACCCAGGAACCAAGAGGTCACCGGTTTGATTCCTGGTCAGGGCACATGCCCGGGTTTTGGGTTCAATCTTTAGTAGGGGGCTTGCAGGAGGCAGCTGATCAATGATGTTTCTCTCTCGTCAATGTTTCTATTTCTCTATCCCTCTCCTTTCCTCTCATTCTAAAAAAAAAAAAATCAATAAAAAACATATTTTAAAAATAAGAAAATGTAGCTAGTGTGGCTGAGGAATTGAAATTTCTATTTTAATTAAATTAAATTAAATTTAAATAGCCACAAGTAGCCAATGGCTACTGTCTTGGACAGCATAGCTCTCTAGACCAGGGGTGGGCAAACTTTTTGACTCGAGGGCCACAATGGGTTCTTAAACTGGACCGGAGGGCCGGAACAAAAGCATGGATGGAGTGTTTGTGTGAACTAATATAAATTCAAAGTAAACATCATTACATAAAAGGGTACGGTCTTTTTTTTTTTTAGTTTTATTCATTTCAAACGGGCCCGATCCAGCCCGCGGGCCGTAGTTTGCCCATGGCTGCTCTAGACCATACCACAAATGTTGGCGCTGATAATGATGATACTCGATCATTCTGAAGGAAAGAAAAGTTGATGATGCATTAAACTTGTTTGCAGCCTCACCTATTAAAGAACTATTTGGCCGTAGCCGGTTTGGCTCAGTGAATAGAGTGCCAGCACGAGGAACAAAGGGTCATGGGTTCGATTCTGGTTAAAGGCACATACCTTGGTTGCAGGCTTGATCCCCACCCCCATCAGAGACCCTGCAGGAGGCAACCAACCGATATGCCTCTTTCACATCAGTATTTCTCTGTCTGTCTCTCCCCCTCCCTTCCACTCTCTCTAAAAAATCAATGGAAAAATATCCTCATGTGAGGATTAAAAAAAAAAAGAACTATTTATATAATCTACATACTTTGTGTTTACCTATATATTTTATAGCTATTATAAAACTGCAGTGTACTGTGCAAATGCAAGGTATCACTCATATATATATGTATGAATATATATAATAGAGAAATATGCTAATTAACTAGGATGCTGTAATGGTTCGACCAGACAGGAGGAGGTTGCGCGCGCAGCATTGGGGGCGGGGTGGCAGGGGCCTCCATGCACCTGCGGCCGCAGCTGCTTCAAAGGCCGGAAAGGGAGGCAGGGCTGGACCAGCAGTGGCTGTGGCTGCTGCAGGGCTGGACCAGAGGGTGGGCAGCACCACACGATTTTGAATCATGCGCTGGACTTCTAATATATATATATATATCTACACTAATAAAAGACAAAGATGCTAATTGACCATACCTTCGCTACTCCCATCAACCAATCAGAAGAGTATGCAAATTAACCAACAAAGATGGCCATTAAATTTGCATACTGTAGGTGGGGCGGCACAGCGTGAGCCGCCACCCGGCCTGCCGCCATCCGGGCCTGCCATCTGCAACCTGGGGTGGCAGGGCGGGGCAGCGCGGTCCACCGCCTGGCCCATCACCATCCGGGCCTGCCATCTGCGACCCAGGAGGCGGGGCAGGCACCACGGGATCGAGCCTGCCATCTGCCACCTGGGGAGCGGGCCTAAACCAGCAGTGGTTATCTCCTGAGGGGTCCCAGCCTGTGAGAGGGCACAGGTTGGGCTGAGGGACCCCCCTCTGCCAGTGCACGAATTTTTGTGCACTGGGCCTCATATATATCCTATCTAATAAAGAGGGAATATGCTAGTTGACTGCCCCACCCTCAAAGATGGCGGCGCCCACAGCCAATAAGAAGGGAATATGCCAATTGACTGCTCTGCCCTCAAAGATGGCAGCACCCACAGCCACAAGATGGCGGTGCCCAGTCCCCTCAGCCCCGCCAGGGCAGCAGGCTGCTCCACATGCCTGCCTCCGGAGACCCACAGTCCCCTCAGCCCCCCAGCCTCACAGGGCTGGCCCAAGGCCCAGGCAAGCCTTGGATGGTGGCTGCCCAGCCACCACAGCCGTCCGAGGCTCAGGTAACCAGGGCCGGCCAAGGCTTGAGCTGCTGGCAGTGGCAGCAGCAGAGGTGTGATGGGGTGTAGTTCCCCTGAATGCTGGGTCGCCTCCCATCCCTGAGGGCTCCCGGACTGTGAGAGGGGGCAGGCCAGGCTGAGGGACCCCCCTCCAGTGCATGAATTTTCATGCACCAGACCTCTAGTATATTTATATATATTTTAGAGGCCCAGTGCATGAATTTGTGCATGGGTGGGGTACAGCCAGCCCACCCCGATGGGGGCCAATCAGGGTCAAGCTGGCAGGGGGGAGGAGATGTGGCAGGTAGGCCAGCCACACACCTAATGGGGGGGGGCACTCAGGGGCAGGGCCGGCCAGAGGGAGGGCCCTGGAGAAGACCCACTGAGCTGGAGCTGAGCATGGGCCCCAGGCTTCCCAGGGAGGATGGCCTCCGCAAGGAAACAGAAACTACCAGAAGGCTCTGCAAACAGGCCCTGAGCTCCCTTTGGCCGGGCAGACTCAGAGCTGGTGTCTCTGTGTGTACATTAGACACAGCCCGGCACTCACTCGCCTTTGTCTGTTGGTCAAATCCATTGCATGGAAAAACGTGTTCCCCTTCTTCTCTCTGGGCCCTTGCAACAGATACAGGCCAATTAGAAGGCTCAGGCCCCAGTGGCAGAGCCAGGCCCCACAATCACCCGGAATTTAGGCCTAAGACAAGTGGGTAGCAATCTCCACGGAACAGAACACACTGCTTTAGAGTCTTCATTCTCCCCTAAAATGTGCCCAGCTGCTCCTCTTTAGCCAGGATAGACTGAACTAAGGAACCAAAGACTGAGTTTCCTTTGAGGTGGGATCCACCAGGAGCCAGCTGGTAGCAAGGCCCCTCACAGGCAGCTGCCTTTTCCACAAGCTTGGTATGCTCTGAGCTGGTCCATTTCTGGTGGTGCCGGGTCCTGGACTGCTGGTTGGGTGGCAATTCCACAGGGTTTCTCTCTGCCACCTTCCTGCCCTCCCCAGCAGTACCCTCCAGCTTGGCACGCCAGGGGGCTGTCGCTAGAGTCGGGATTCGGAGAGTGAAGGAGTTGGCCCATGCGGAGAGGGACCCGCAGGTGGCCAGGCCATGTCCCCCTACCCCCGCTTCTCAGTCTCGCTCACGTGGATTGGGCCAAAGCCTGCTGCCCAAGATTGGTGCCATGTGGGGAGGGTCGCCGCAGGGAGAAGGGCACCCTGACCTGCCAGCCTTGGTGATGATCATCTTGGTGCCCAACTGATTAAATTTGTCCCACAGAACCTTCATCTCAAGCTGCACGCTCACACTGGCCACCTACATGTTCTTTACCAGTGCCTTGGCGATGGCCCCGGGGCCCTCAGGCTTGGCAGCGGTGCTGGTGGTGGCCCCTGCGGCTGGCGCGTCATAGTGACAGGTCGTTCCAGTCATTCCACCATAATGGTCACTGGGCTTTTATATAGAGAGATATGATTTTTACCTCATAAATAAATATATATATCTACACTAATAAAAGAGAAACATGGTAATTAGCATACGACTGCTACCCTTCCCATTGGCTAATCAGCATATCCTTATGCAAATTAACTGTCAGCCAAGATGGCAGCCAGCAGCCAGGCAGCTGGAAGCGAACATGAGGCGGGATCTCAGAGCTGAAGTTATACATTGTTTCGATTATAGAACCGAAACAAACCAGATACCTGCTCTCAGAGCTAGAGCCAGAGCAAAAGCTGGCCCAGAATAAAATTTAAAAAAGGAGCAGTTGGGAGCTTCAATCAACAACCGCCAGCCTGAAAGCAGCCCTCAGCCCCTCACCCAGACTGGCCAGGCACCCCAGTGGGGACCCCCTCCCTGAAGGGTGTGTGACCAGCTGCAAACAGCCATCATCCCCTCATCCAGGCTGGCCAGGCACCCCAGTGGGGACCCCCACCCTGATCCAGGACACCCTTCAGGGCAAACCAGCCGGCCCCCAGGCCTCTATCCTATATAGTAAAAGGGTAATATGCCTCCCAGCACCGGGATCAGCGGAGCCGAGAGGCCTCCTGGCACCAGATCAGCATAACAGAGGGCAGCGCCCAAATCCCCTGATCGCCCTGTGGCTCTGTGTGTGACACGGTGCGGCGCCCCAACCCCCCCACCCCCCCACCACAGGCCCTGCAGCAGGGTAGAGCCATAACCTCCCCATCGGCCCTGCCCTGAGTGTGACAGTGGTGGCGCCCCAACCCCCTGATCAGCCCTGCTCTATGGGTGATAGAGGGCGGTGCCCTAACTCCCCTATCGGCCCTACTCTGTGAGTGACAGGGGGCAGCGCCCAACCCCCTGATTGGCCCTGCTCTGTGCGTGACAGGGGGTGGCGCCGCAACCACCCCATCGACCCTGCCTTGAATGTGATAGGGGGCGGTGCCACAACCCCCCAATCAGCCATACCCTGAGTGTGACTGAGGGTGGCATCGCAACCTCCCAATCCGCCCTGCTCTGTGCATGACAGGGGGCGGCGCCCCAACTCCCCAATCAGCCCTGCTCTGAGCCCGACCAGGGGTGGCACTTAGGGATTGGGCCTGCCCTCTGCCACCTGGGAGCAGGCCTAAGCCAGCAGGTCGTTATCTCCTGAGGGGTCCCAGACTGCGAGAGGGCACAGGCTGGGCCGAGGGCCCCCCCTCCCCCCCTCCAGTGCATAAATTTTTGTGCACCGGGCCTCTAGTATATATATATTTATTTATGTAGAATAATTTTGTTTATTTATTTACTTATTTATTTGACATCAGAGAGGAAAGGAGAGGGAGAGAGAGGAAAGGAGAGGGAGAGAGAGATAGAAACATCAATGATGAGAGAGAATCATTGATTAGCTGCCTTTTGCACTGGGGATCGAGCCAAAACCTGGGCATGTGTCCCAACCGGGAATTGAACCATGACCTTTTGATTCATGGCTTGACCTCAACCACTGAGCCACACTGGTGGAGCTATGTGGAAGAATTTTAGATTTTATGCCTTTTTTGTTATTTAAAAACACAGATGATCAAGAATGGTTCTATTTTCTTTCAGAAGTGGATTTATATCCATCATTAACTCCTCCTCCTCCTCACTGTCTCTAGAGTTTAAAACCAGAGTTTTAAAGCTTAAAGTGGCCCTTAGATATCATTTGGTCCGACCATGTCATTTTATGGACAAGGAAACTGAAACTTATTTTTTAAGAAACTTGCCCCCAATCAGACAGCTAGTTAGGAAAACAGCCAGGGCCAGAAGCCCATTCTCCTGAGAACCTGTGCAGTGCTTTTTCTGCTACACCATGATGCCGCTAACTGGATACTACGTAGTCATTTCAGAAACATTTGTTGAGGTCAGGCACTATTCTGGGCTCTGAGAATACAGCCATGAACAGTCAAAGTCCCACCTCTTAGACTAACATTTTAGTATGGGAATCAGACAATGGTCAAATAGATAAGCAGTTGCTAGGAAGAACAGGAAAGGTAAAGGGATAATGATAGGTGCGCTATCCCCATCAAGGAGGTAGACACTGTATTGACTGACCACTTAACCTTAGCATGTTTAGTGAAAATTGGTGGTTATACTGACTTTTACCTCATATTCATTTCCCTACAACATAACCGAATATAAAGAAAACTGGGCTTCCTAGCAGGACACCTGGGTTCCAGTCCTGACTCTAATTATTTAACAGTCAAGTCTGTTTAAACTTCTGGGCTTTGGTTTCTCCAAAATGAGACTGATTCTCACTTTACATTCTTTATAGGCTAGTTGTGAGTATGAAATTATAAAACACATGAGGAAGCTTTATAATACTGCAATGTGTTATGCAAATGTAAGGTATCATTCTATGGAAATTTTACTAAAGGGGTCTATATTTTAAAAATTGTTTTCTGTTTGGTCTGTTTCCACCTGTCCAGGAATGATGCAGCCACCAAGGAGCTATCAGGATTTCGACTCTAGATACAGGGATTATTCTTGCTCGTATGATGTCAAGCGAGATGTGTACAACGAGGAGACCTTTCAACAGGATTACAGAAGGAAGTCTGCCTCCTCTGGTAACTTGGACATTGACATCACCACCTTCCAACACCATATCCAGTGCAGGTGCGTGTGTGTGGTCATTTACCTGCCACCAAGCTGACAGCACCATACCCCTATTTGACTCCTTTTGGTGCCCATTTCTGTCTACCTCCTCTGAATCCCTGGCATCAGAACCCTTAGTTTACAGGGTGATTCCTCTTCAGGTTATTTTTTTGTTTTTTTTTTGGTGTGTGTGTGTGCTTTGTCTTGTAGCATCTTCTTTTTAAAAAATATTCTTTTATTTATTTCAGAGAGGAAGGGAGAGGGAGAGAGAGAAACATCAATGATGACAGAGAATCATTGATTGGCTGCCTCCCACATGCACTGTAGTGGGGATTGAGCCTGCTACCCAGGCATATGTCCCTGACTGAAACCGAACCCGGGACCCTACAGTCTGCAGGCTGGTGCTCTATCCACTGAGCCAAACCTAGGGCTTGTAGCACCTTCTTGATTGTAAACTTCTTGGATGTCCCCCACAGCATCTAGGGATGATATTTAGTAAATCCATTGTTTGATTGACCACCATTACCAGTCTCTTAACAACAACAACCAAAAGCAACCATGATGGACTAATTAGTGACAGAGAATGACATCCTTCTAAACTCATACCCAGCTGTGCCCATGCAGTACTTGTGGTCATCAACATGGGACCCACCTCCTGTGATACCCACTGTGACCATGCAGGCTCTGCAGTTCAGAGGCGCCTCACCTGTTTCTGTGCTGTGAAACTTTTAGCAATCTGGTAAAGCTTATGAACCTCTGCATAATTTCTTTTTACTCTTTTTTTTTATTGTGATATAAAACATACTAGTAGTCCAGTGCACGAAATTTATGCACATTAAAAGGGAATTAATTGCCCTAACCGGTTTGGCTCAGTGGATAGAGCATCGGCCTGCGGACTCAAGGGTCCTGGGTTCGATTCCGGTCAAGGGCATGTACCTTGGTTGCGGGCACATCCCCAGTGGGGAGTATGCAGGAGGCAGCTGATTGATGTTTCTCTCTCATCAATGTTTCTAATTCTCTACCCCTCTCCCTTCCTCTCTGTAAAAAATCAATAAAATATATTTTTTTTAAAAAAGGGAATTAATTAGCAGAGATATTTTAATATTGCTATTTGCCCTTTCTCTATAATAGGCGTGTGAAAGATGAAAGGAAATTAGTAAAATGTATATGAAAATAATATATAAATTTATTAATAAATAAACAGTAACAAAAGGATATAACAACAACAGAGGCATGATATAAAAATGACAAAACATGATATGAAAACAACAAAAACATGATATGAAAACAACAAAAACATGATATACAAACAACAGTGATGCAAACAATGACTGATAAAGTGATTAATCTTATTCTAATATCTCCCTGTACACCACATTAAGAGTGAAAACACTTTCAGAGTGCTTGACTAATTTCCCTTGTGATGAAGTACTTAGAACTTTAACTGTAACATCACATGCTCTTCAAACTCGAGAGAAAGCAAAAACGGGTTCAGGTAGGAATACGCCTACTTTGTCTAGAGTTTGTCCTTGTGATTTATTAATAGTCATCACAAATGCTGGGATCATGGGAAACCGTCGTCGAATCAATTTAAATGGGAGGCAGTGTCAGATGAGGACAAATTAATTCTTGGAATCAGAACAGCCTCTCCCTCTGCAGATCCTGTTAATACTTCAGCTTTGGTAATGTTAGGTCGTAATCTTTTGATAATAAATCTGGTACAAAGACCCCATTTACTATTGAGATTTCTCAATAGCATGATGATTGCACCCACTTTCAATTTTAATTTATGACACGGCATTCCCGAAGGAGTAATACTATTAAGAAATTCGATGGGAAAATTTTCCTTTTCAGCATCATCTGTGGAATGAATGGAATCATCACTCAAATATGTGTGAAAATCTCCATCGAGTATATCCGAATTTTCTTCATTTAATTTTTGAACATGCTCATTTTTTGGACAAAGAATTGCACGTTTAGATATATTTTTAATATTATCTATAGCAGTGGTTCTCAACCTTGGCTGCACATTAGAATCGCCTGGGAATCTTTTTAAAATCCTGATTCCTGGGCCTCATCCTCTGGAAATTGTTTCTTTGTTATGGGGTGGGGCCACAACATCAGTAACAAAGAAACAGAATTAAAACTTTATTGTGGGGAGCCACTACAGTGTTTTGGACAGGTTCAAGCCTTGCACTGGTGAGAGGGCATGATCCTCTCATTGCCACGTGCAAGTCCCAGTTAGGAGGGCAGGGCCCTCCCAGCACAATTATAGCCAACAGCTATAGTTGTAAGCTTGAACCTATGGTCCAAACGCGTGGCCCCACGTGCCTGAGTGATGTAGGCTTGATAGAGTTCAGGTGCATGTAGTTGAGTAGGATTGAAACCCAGGAGAATGTTGTAAACATCTTGGTCACACCCTTACTTTGCCTCGTAGCATCTGCTATAAATTAAAGGCATGGCTGTGGGCATGGTTGCTGTCTCTCAGAGAATCAGTGTCCCACTGAGACCCGGCTTTCATTCTCTTGTCTGTCTTTTCTAAGCCTTTCAGCCGCCCCCACTCAGGTTCACCCCTGGCCGTGCTGGCACGCGGCACATTTTAGAAAGATCTGCCTCCACACTCTGAGGGCGGGTTCCTGCCTCAAACCCCGCCCTTATAGGAAACAGCTCCGGGAAACAGCTTGGGGGAGGGTACAGCCATTGCCAAGACAACCCCTGCAGGACTGACTTCCTTCCACTTGGTCGCGGTGCTTCTTATGGATGCGATGAACACCACCCATGGTTTTTATATAAGTAGATAACACTAAATTAGCTGTTTTAACTATTTTTAAGTGTACAAATCAGCATTCGTGACATTCACAATATTGTGTAACCATCACCACTATCTGTTTCCAAAACTTTTCATCACCTAAACAGAAACTCTGTACCTGTGAAGCAATAACTCCCCACTTTCCCCTCCCCCAGCCCTGGTAACCTCTCTTCTGCTTTCTGTCTCTATGAATTGCCTTTTCTTGATATTTCATTTAAGTGGAACCACAAAATACTTGTCTTTCATGTCTGGTTTATTTCACTTATCATAGTGTTTTTGAGGCTTGTCCATGTTGTAGCACGAATGAGTACTTCATTTTATGGCCAATAATATGCCATTATATGTAGACAGCACATTTTGTTTATCCATTCATCTGTTGGTGGTCACTTAGGTGGTTTCTATGTTTTGGTTATTGTGAATAATGCTGCCATGAATATTGGCATTGGAGTCTCTGTTGAGTCCCTGTTGTCAATTCTTTTAGGTATGTACCTAGGAGTAGCATTGTTGGATCATGTGGTAATTCTATGTTTAATTTTTTGAGGAACTGCCAGACATTTTTACAGCAGCTACACCATTGTACATTCACACCAGCAATGTAGAAATATTCTAGTGTCTCTATATCCTCTCCAACATTTGTTATCTATCATTTAAAAAATTATCGACATCCTAGTAGGTGTGAAGTGGTATCTCACTGTGGGTTTTGCTTGTTTGTTTGTTTTACCATTTCATCATAACTAAATATGATGAACATCTTTTCATGTGCTTCTTGGTCATTTGTGTACCTTCTTTAGAGAAATGTCTACTTACTTCCTTTGCCCTTTTAAAAATTAGATTGTTTTTCTTCTGTTGTTGAGTTGTAGGAGTTCTTTATATGTTCTGAATGTCAAACCCTTATCAGATATGTAATTTGCAAATATTTTCTTCCATTCTGTAGGTTGTCTTTTTTCTCTGTTGTGTCCTTTGGTGTACAACAGTTTTTAATTTTAATGAAATTCAATTTATCTATTTTTTCTTTTGTTGCCTGTGACTTTGGTGTCATACGTAAGAAATTGTTGTAAAATCCAAGATCATGAAGATTTCCCCCTATATGTTCTTCTAGGAGTTTTATAGTTTCAGCTCTTAAATTTAGACCCTTGATCCAATAATTTTGAGTTAATTTTGTAAGGTGTAAAGTAAGGGTCCAACTTTATTCCTAGCTATGTGGATATCTTATTTTCCCAGCACCATTTATTGAAGATACTGTTCTTTTCCCATTGAACGGTCTTGGTCAGAGTTTTTTTCAATGCATAAAATACATTTGTAATAATAAAAGCATAATATGCTAATTAGACCAGACATCCTTCCAGATGACCTTCCGGACGAAGCCAGGGCTATGAGGGAAGCCCGGGTCCTAGGTGCCAGAGGGAAGCTGGTGCCGGAAGCCAGGGGAAGGAAGGTCTATTCTTGCATGAATTTCATGCATCAGGCCTCTAGTAAAATTTTAAAGGAAACCAGTTTTTCTAAACACAGTTTATCAAACTATGAAAAACCCCCAAATTATGTTATTTAATAATGTGGACCTAGTAGCTATCATAATTTCAAAGTAGTGATGAATATAAATGATACTTTAATATATCTGCAGCAATTTTAATGTAATATGAAAATGTTTGTGATTTCTATTGGTGACAAAATCAAGTTCTGCTATACTACTCTGGTTTGTTGTTAACATTCATAATTTGAAAGAAGTGCTCAATTTCAATTAGGAAGTTAGTAAGTATAATGATATATTTTCTTCTAAATTCACATATCCCATGAATTTTATCTAGAGTCTCAGGGGGTCCATAGACCTATGGTTAGGAACCCTTTTTTTGTGACCTACACCATGATATTAACCCTAATTACTCAAGCTGCCCTACTCACACTCTGGATTTATCACCCACAATTGGCATGTGTTGTGTGACAAATGAGGAAGGCCTCCACACAGCCCTCTTGCAGACTTCCTCCTCTCTGAGGCATTCTCCTTTATCCATATCCTGCCTTTTGCAAGTTGCGGTCTTGGATGCCCCTCCCAGTCTTACACCACTACTCTCATTTTCTCTGCTCCATGATGGGTCAGAATATGTTAAAGAGAGCATTTGGGGGCCACTTTGGCTTTGTCCCTATAAAAGGATAGTCTTTTCCTGACTTATCCCTCATCCTAAGCAGGTTCTAACTCTCCTCCCCCTGCCCAGGCCTTGGACATTTAAATCGGACCAGTTCTGCCTCGCATGGGCTTTTATAGCAGTTCTTAGTCCCTACTTCTAAACACACAGTTATATCCACTTCTGAATTTTAACCTGAAAGGCACTGTGGTTAAGAGTAAGACTGAGAAGCCGGATTGCCTGGTTTTGAATCCCAGTTCTGCTGCTTCCCAGCTGTGTGACCTTAGGTAAGCTATCCAACCCAACTGTGCCTCAGTTTCCTCAATTTCCTTAAATGGTGATGGTAATAGCACCTACTTCATAAGGTGATTGTGAGGATTTACTCATTTTTCTTATTATAGTTGGTATACAGTATTATATTAGTTTCCAGTGTACAACATAGTGATTTGACATTTAGATACCTTACTAAGTCCCCAGGAAACGTTACCACAGTATTATTGACTACTAGAGGCCCCAGGATTCGTACACCAGTGGAGTCCCTCAGCCTGGCCTGCACCCTCTCACAATCCGGGACCCCTCGGGGGATGTCAGACTGCCGATTTCTGCCCAATCCCCGAAGGCCAGGACAAGGGACCCCACCAGTGCACGAATGATTGTGCACCGGGCCTCTAGTATGCATATCAGATCTTTGGTTAATCTCTTCCCGCCCTCCCCTCTCCCTCCTTCCCCCTGAGATTCATCAGTCTGTTCCATGTTTCCATGCCTATGCGTTGAGCGTCTACCCCCTGGTGGTCATTGCACGTCATAGCTACTGGTTGAACAGTTGAACAGTCAAATGGTTGAACCGTCGCTCAGGCTTTTATATATATAGATATTCCCCTTCACCTTTTTCACCCACCCCTCTAGTCACCTCCCCTCTGGCAACGATCAGTTTGCCTCTGTTTCTGTGAGTCTGTTTTTGTTTTGTTTTGTTTGTTTGTTTCTGTGTGGGGTTTTTTAGATTCTACATACAGGTGAAATCATGTGGTATTTGCCTTTCTCTGTCTGACTTATTTCACTTAGCATAATACAATGTTGCCATCCATATTGTCACAAATGGCAGGATCTCATTTTTTTATATATCTGAGTAATAGTCCATTACATCATGTCTTTATCCATTCCTCTATCAATGGACACCTAGGTTGTGTCCATCATGGCTATCTATATATATATAAAAGCCTAAGAAACTCCTACAATGAAACAACTGGAACAACCGGTCACTTTGATGTGCACTGACCACCAGGGGGCAGACACTCAACGCAGGAGCTGCCCCCAGCCCACAGGCCCCGATTGCCGATGGAGGCTGCTGGCCAACCTCCTGGTCTCTCCCCCCAGCTGGCAGGCCCTGATCACCTGATCAGGGCCAGGCCCCCAGGCTAAAACAGAGAACTAGGGGTGGGTGGCAGCGAACGCAAGTGGTGAGGAAGGAGGGGGAGAGGCGGGGAGGTGGGGAACCTGATTGGCCCTGATCACTGGCCAGGCCTAGGGACCCAACCCGTTCATGAATTTCGTACACTGGGCCTCTAGTTGTAAATAATGCTGCAATGAACATACGATTACATATATCTTTTTGAATGTTTTGTTTGTTTGTTTTCTTCAGATAAACACCCAGAGGTGGAATTGCTGGGTCATATGGTATTTCTATTTTTAGTTTTTAGAGGAACCTCGATACTGTTTTTCATGGCTGCACCAACTTATAGTTCCACTAACAGTGCACAGGATTCCCTTTTCTCCACATCCCACCAACGCTTGTTATTTGTTGACTTTTTGATAATATCTATTCTAACTGGTATGAAGTGGTGTCTCACTGTGGTTTTGACTTGCATTTCCCTGATGATTAGTGATGTCAAGCATCTTTTCATATGTCTGTTGGCCATCTGTATGTCTTCTTTGGAGAAATGTCTTTTTATGTCCTCTGTTCATTTTTTTTTTAAATCACCACCCAACAATATGCTTTAATTGATTTGAGAGAGAGAGGAAGGGAGAGGAAGAAGAAGAGAGAGAGACAGAGAAACATTGATGGAAACATTAATCAGCTGCCTCCCTTACATGCCCAGACTGCGGATCAAACCTACAACCCATGTACATGCCCTGACCAGGAATCAAACCCACAACCCTTTGGTGCACAGGACGATGTTCCAACCAATTGAGCCATACTGACTAGGGCTCCTTTGTCCATTTTTGATCAATTGTAGGTTTTTTTTGTGTTATTAAGTTGTATGAGTTCTTCATACATTTTGAATATTAACCCCTTATTGGCTATATCATTTGGGAATTCGTATCTTTTCTCATTCAGTAGATTGTCTTCATTTTGCTGATGGCTTCCTTCATGGTACAGAAGCTTTTTAGTTTGACGTAGTCCCATTTGTTAATTTTTTCCTTTAGTTGCACTTGCCCAAGGGGACACATCAAAACATATATTACTAAGACTGATGTCAAAGGGTTTATTACAATAAAACCTCAATTTTGTGAACCTCCATTTAACAGATAAAATTTCCAGTCTGTATGTCATATGTGAAAATTAACACCCTATTAATTTAAAAATGCTTTAAACAAGATTTGCTTATACTTATTTTTTAATTGTATTTTATTGTTTAAAGTATTACAAATAGTAGTACATATGCCTCCTTTTTCCCCCATTGACCTTCCCCTGACCTCCCCTACCCACCGGCACATGCCCTCACCCCACCCCTCCAATGTCTTGTGTCCATTGGTTATGCTTATATGCATACATACAAGTCCTTCGGTTGATCTCTTACCCCTCCCCACAACACTCCCCAGCCTTCCCACTGTAATTTGACAGTCTGTTCGATGCTTCTCTGCCTCTGTAACTATCTTTTTGTTTATCGGGTTATAATGTTCTTTATTATCTATAAATGAGTGAGATCATGTGGTATTTTTCTTTCACTGCCTGGCTTACTTCACTTAGCATAATGCTCTCCAGTTCCCTCCATGCTACTGCAAATGGTAAGAATTCATTCTATTTAATAGCAGCGTAGTGTTCCATTGTGTAGATGTACCATAGTTTTCTAATCCACTCATCTGCTGATGGACATTTAGGCTGTTTCCAAATCTTAGCTATGGTAAATTGTGCTGCTATGAACATAGGGGTGCATATATCCTTTCTGATTGGTGTTTCTGTTTTCTTGGGATATATTCCTAGAAGTGGTATTACTGGGTCAAATGGCAGTTCCATTTTTAAATTTTTGAGGAAATGCCATACTGTTTTCCACAGTGGCTGCACCAGTCTGCATTCCCACCAGCAGTAAAGGAAGGTTCCTTTTTCTCCGCATCCTCTCGAGCACTTGTCATTTGTTGATTTGTTGATGATAGCCGTTCTGACAGGTGTAAGATGATACCTCATTGTTGTTTTGATTTGCATCTCTCGGATGATTAGTGACTTTGAGCATGTTTTCATATGTCTCTGGGCTTTCTGTATGTCCTCTTTTGAAAGTGTCTATTTAGGTCCTTTGCTCATTTTTTGATTGGATTGTTTATCTTCCTTTTGTTAAGTTGTATGAGTTCCCTGTTATTGTTGGAGATTAAACCCTTATCGGAGATAACATTGGCAAATATGTTCTCCCATGCAGTGGGCTTTCTTATTGCTTTGTTGATGGTTTCTTTCACTGTGTAGAAGCTTTTTATTTTGATGTACTCCCATTTGTTTATTTTCTCCTTAGTCTCTCTTGCCCTAGGATCTATGTCTATAAAGATATTGCTACGACATATGTCTGCAATTTTGCTGCCTATGGAGTCTTGTAGGATTTTTATGGTTTCCCGTCTTACATTTAAGTTCTTTAGCCATTTTGAGTTTGTTTTTGTGTATGGTGTAAGTTGGTGATTAGTTTTGCTTATACTTATTAAGAGGTTTTTGTTTTTTTAAACCTCGCCCAAGGATTTTTTTTATTGATTTTTAGGGAGAGTGGAAGAGAGAGGCAAAGACAGAAGGAAACATCGATGTGAGAGAAACACATTGATTGATTGCCTCCTGCATGAGCCCCAACCAGGGTTCAGGCTGGGGAGGAACCTACAACCAAGTACATGCCCTTGACTGGAATCGAACCTAGGACCCTTTGGTCTACAGGCCAGTGCTCTATCCACTGAGCCAAACGGGCTAGGGCTATATTTTGTTATTAATTCACTTTTATTTTAAACAAATTTTAGCAAATAGGCCATATGTTGAAAAAACACTGTAGTAATTTCACCGACATAAATAAATATGACATATCAGCAACTATAGTCTACATATTTAAATTCAAGAGTCACCACTTGTAAGCAGTGTTTGGTGAATGATTAGTCAGCGTGTGATCACACCGCTTCCAGAGTGGTAATTGATTCTGTTTTTCCATGGCGTGACTTTCTGTGGCAGATTTTTGTTTGTTTATTTGCTTAGATTTATGTTTTATTAATTTCAGAGAGGCTTCAAGGGAGAGGGAGAAAGAGATAGAAACATCAATGATGAGAGAGAATCATTGATCGGCTGCCTCCTGCATGCCCCCCCGCCACTTCCCCCGCACTGGGGACTGAGCTTGAAACTTGGACATGTGCCCTGACTGGGAATCAAACCATGACCTCCTGGTTCATATGTCAGGCATAATTTGTCAATTTCTTAACATACACATTTGGAAAACCTACTTTATTACATAACAGACTTTTGGCTTTAACAGACATCCCTTTGCCCAAACTAGTTATATACCAAGGTTTTACTGTACCTATATAATTTCTGCATTGTATATTCTTGCCTCCTTTCATAGATTAATTGACCATATAAATGAGGGTTTATATCTGGGCTCTCTATTCTGTTTCATTGATCTGTGTGTCTATTTTTGTACCAGTACTATACTGTTTTGATTATTATGGCAAATCAGGAAGAATGATACCACAAACTTTCTTCTTTCTCAAGATTACTCTGATTATACATGGTATTTTATGGCTCCATATAAATTTTGGGATTATTTGTTCTAGTTCTGAGAAGAATGCTATTGATATTTTAATAGAGATTGCACTAAATCTGTAGATTATTTTAGGACATTTTAAAGATATTAATCCTTCTAATCCATGAGCATGATACAGCCTTCCATTTTTTTGTGTGTCCTCTTCAATGTTTTATAGTTTTTAGAGTATGGGTCTTCACCTCCTTGGTTAAATTTATTCGATTTTATCCTTTTTGATGCAAATACAAATGGGATTGTTTTCTTAATTTCTTCTGGTAATTTGTTATTACTATATAGAAATACCACAGATTTTTGGATATTAATTTTGTATCCTATTACTCTACTGAATTTATTTATTAATTCTATTTTTTTGGTAGAGTCTTTAGGGTCCTCTCTATATAGTATTATGTCATCTGCAAATAGTGACAGTTTTACTTCTTCCTTTCCAATTTTGATGCCTTTTATATCTTTTTGTTGTCTGCTGTGACTAGGACTTCCAATACTATATTGAATAACAGTGATGAGAGCAGGCATCCTTGTCTTGTTCCTGATCTTGGAGCAGAAGCTTTCAGCTTTTCACCATTAGTATGATGTTAGGTGTGGGTATGTCATATATGGCCTTTATTATGTTAAGGTAAGTTTCCTCTATATCCACTTTGTTAAGAGTTTTTGTCATAAGTGATGCTGAATTTTGTTGAATGCTTTTTATGCATCTATAGAGATGATTACATGATTTCGTCCTTGCTTTTGTTGATGTAATGTATAACATTAATTGTTTATAGATATTGAGCCATCCTTGCATCCCTGGGTTAGATCTCACTTGATCATGGTATATAATCTTTTTAATGTATTGTTGAATTCAGTTTTCTAGTGTTTTGTTGAGAATTTTCATGTCTATTTATCAGGGATATTGGCTGGTAATTTTCTTTCTTTTCTCCTCCTCCTCCTCCTCCTCCTCCTCCTCCTCCTCCTCCTCCTCTTCCTCCTCCCTCTTCTTCTTCTTCTTTTTGGTGACAGGTTAATGCTGGCCATGTAGAATGAATTTGGAAGTGTTTCTTCCTCTTCAATATTTTTGGTAATAGTTTGAGAAGAATAGGTATTATTCTTCTTTAAATGTTTGGTAGAATTCACCAGTGAAGCTGTCTGGTTCTACACTTTTGTTTCTTGGAAGGTTTTTTTTTTTTTATTATTACTGCTTCCATTTCATTGCTAGTAATTGGTCTGTTTAGATTTTCTCTTTCTTCCTGGTTCAGTCTTGGAAGCTTGTATGTTTCTAGAAATGTATCCATTTCTTTTAAGTCGTCCAATTTGTTGGCATATAATTGTCCATAGTATTCTCATCATCCTTTGTATTTCTGTGGTGTTGGTTGTAACCCTTTTTTTTCATTTCTGTTTTTATTTATTTGTGCTCTCCCCGTCTCTCTTGTTTTTTTGATGAGGAGGCTAAAGGTTTCTCAATTGGGAGAGTTTAAAAAGTATTTGTAAATCACCACGCAAATAAAAAGAACTGTATAGTGGAGGTTTTTAGTTAAACAAAACAAAACAAAAAAACCAACACCTAACAATCTTTTAACTCCATCTCTTCCTTTCTGCAGCAAATCTAATCTCTCTTCCCATTTTCTCCCTCTTAGTTAGCAACTGCAAACACACCCTTCCTTGTCAAAATCTCCCATTTGCTGTCACATTGACTTTCATTCCTCATTTTTAAGATGTCTTAGCTACAATTTCAATGTCTATTCCTGTAACACCCTCCTTGATTTTCTTCAGTTTTAGATCCTCATTATTCCCTCTTCATTTTGTTTTGCCATGCGAAAGAGCGTTGATGACTTTGCCAATTGTAGCTAGTCTTTTGCCAAGTGGCACATGGAGAGGAGGAGAGGAGGGCAGACTGGACTTGGAGAAGAAACAGATTGTCCCAGTGCCATGCTTTACGCACCTCCATAGAAGGACAGAGCACCTGCCTAACACCCAGGGACTCTCATATAAATAGCAATATGATGCTCCTTTCAAACCAATGGTCTTGCTCTTGGCTCCTGAGCAGAATTTGACAGCTGTCGATAGGAAATGTGGCAGCAATCGAGTGGACAGAACACTGAACGAGGAATCAGGAGACCTGGTTTCTAGCCCCAGCGCTGCTCACACTTACTACTGTGACCTTGGGAAAGTCACTTACACCTGTTTGGCCCTTAGGGATAGTAATGCTCATGAAGTTGTGAGAGTCAAACATACGTTAGTTAAATTACTTCTCTTCTGAGCATACATGTTAGCCGTGCCACAGTCAAATCCCAGTTATCCAACTACAGCTCATGCATGAAAAATCTTCATACTCTTTGCTTTCAGCCCATACTAAAATGTAAGTAGCAGAAAACCATGTAAAACCAAACTAGTTTTACTGAGCAATTGATTGATGGTGGTCATTCTTCTGTTTTAGATGATCTAAAGGTTAAAATAGGTTTTCTCAATTTCAGTATCATTGACATTTTGGACCAGACAATTGTTTCTTATAAAGAGCTGTTCTGTACATTTTAGGGTGTTTAGCAGCATCCCTTGCATCTACCCACTCGATGCCCATGATGATAATAAAAAATGTGTCCAGACATGGCAAAATGCCCCCTGGGGAACAGAATTACTTCTGGTTGATATCTACTGGATTAAAGGATAACAGTCTTTATTTTACTGCTTTTTATTTACATGGCTAACTCCCTAAGTATGGTAACTTCACATTCTGTATTTTCTATACATTTCTACATATTATAGGTCAAAGTCACATAGAGTTAGTGTTCGTAAAAATTTAGTATATGGGAATGATGTGAATGTGTTAATTGCCCCCCCACCACCATATCAAAAAGCTGTCCTTATCAAAAGAAATCAATAACAGTCCATTTTCCACTGGAAACTTGGTAAGTTTATATCTTTTTAAACATCCAATAAAAACACAGACTTGATTTATACTCTGGACTTATAAGGCTTAGATTTTGTTATATGTATAATAATGGCTCTCAACTGGAGGCGATTTTGTCTCCCAGGGAACATTTGGCAATGTCTGGGGACACTTTTGGGTGTCACACCCGGGAGAGGGGCATCTAGTGCGATGTTGCTAAACCTCCTATAATGCATAGGACAGCCTGACCAAGGATGATCCAGTCCAGTATATCAAAGTGTTGACAGTGCGAATAAGGAACTCTGCCGTGTGGGAAGAATTATGTGCCGTGCCTTTTCTTGGCTATGTGGGCTTCTTCTTTGGAGAACTAACCAAGTCTCTGTTCTTCTTTCTCACAGCTGCTCATGGGACAGGTTCCTGAATTGCATGATTACAATCTTTCCCTTCCTAGAGTGGATGTGTTTGTATCGATTCAAGGAATGGCTTCTTGGAGACTTACTTGCAGGTATAAGTGTTGGCCTTGTGCAGATTCCCCAAGGTAAGGAAGATACGAAGCCTTTTCACCCACAGACTTACCTTACCTGCCAGATGTGTAACTCAGGATGGTTCCAAAAGACTCAGTGTAGTTTGGGACCCTGAATACTCCAAGAGTATCTGCAAGGCCCATTCATGGCCATATTTTGCTTAACTAGTCATTTCATACTCACATGACTACAATAGACCTCATGGCATTGGTTTCACTTAGAAAAGTGAAGGGTATGAAGCATAGCATGCGAGCACCTCTTCACCGAGTCACGCACACAGTCCAGGGGCGACTCTTTGGTCTTCTGAATGGCAGTCCAGATTGAAGATAAGATCCTGCAGATGGATAGGGAGCTCGCTGGGCTTAGAAGCCTCATTTCCCAAATAGGAACCAACCTCTCTTGCCATTTTCTTTAACTCTTGCTTCCAGGGTCCCACAGGTGCCATGCCCAGTTATAAGATCACTGTGCTCAGAGAAGCCGAAGCTAGGGCTTCCCACTGGATATTCTCTTTTGTTCAGTCTTCTTGGTCCAGACGGAGTATACTAATCAGGCTCATCTTACATTTTCATTTTTGTTGTTGTTGTTAATCCTCACTGGAGGATATTTTTTTCTCCCTGATTCTTAGAGAGAGTGGAAGGGAGGGTAAGGA
This sequence comes from Myotis yumanensis, assembly GCF_028538775.1. Taxonomy (NCBI): domain Eukaryota; kingdom Metazoa; phylum Chordata; class Mammalia; order Chiroptera; family Vespertilionidae; genus Myotis; species Myotis yumanensis. The sequence goes on from NW_027223757.1 coordinate 91,130,561, forward strand.
GGTGGGGGCGGGGGGGGGGGGAGAGAGAGAGAGAGATAGAGACACACACAGATCAATGTGAGAGAGATACATCAATTGGTTGCCTCCCACATGCATCCAACCCGGGCCAGGGATCAAACCTGCAACCCAGGTGTGTGCCCTTGACCAGGACAACACTCTAACCATTATGCAACACCGGCCAGGGTGAATCAGGCTCATTTTTATTATATAACCAGTGTTGGCTGGTAACACAGCTGACATTCCACTGTTATCAGGTTTAAAAAAAAAAACACAGACACACACATGGAAAGTTAACCCAAGATCAAATTTATCTACAGAGAAAAGGAAAGGATTTTGTTAATCTTTTACTCGCGGTGGTTCACAGATCCCTACACAGACTTTAAACACCTCTGTTTCTCTGTTCTTCAACCAGGCAGGATTGAAGCTTGTGACTAACTGTACAGGCTGTGCCTAGCACAGAAGAGACCAACAAAGGGCCAAGGGGTAGCTTTCTGACACAGAGCTGTTAGTTGAGGAAAGGGATCCTTTTTAAAAAAATTATCCTACGGTAACATGGGCTTTTTTCCTTTTGGTGTAAGTTTTGTGAATTTAAACACATATGTAGATTTATGTAACCCCCACCACAATCAAGATACATAACAGTTCCATCAGCCCCAAATCTCTGCTGTGCCATCCCTTTTTAGTCATATCCTCCCCTTACCTCTAACCCCTGCAATCACCGACATGTTCTCAATCACCAAGTCCTGTCTTTTTGAGACTATTGTATCAATGGACTCATCTAGTTCGGCATTAGGTTTTTGAAATTATTGCAAATGGTTATGTGCATCAATACTTTGTCCCTTGTCATTGCTGAGAAATATTTCACTGTATGGCTGTACCACAGTGGGTTTATCCATTCACTTGTTGATGGACAATTTGTTTCCAGTTTTTGGCCGTCACACATAAAGTTGCTATGAACAGTTATGTACAGATTTTTGTGTGAACATGGTTTCATTTCTCTCAGGTATTAAATGCCCAGGAGTGGTATTGTTGGTCATATGGTAAAGTGTATGTGTGTGTGTGTGTGTGTGTGTGTGTGTGTGTGTGTATACACACACATACATACATACATGAGAGAGGGAGAGAGAGATAGAAACATCAATGATGAGAGAGAATCATTGATTGGATGCCTCCTGCACACCCCCTAGGGGATTCAGCCTACAAGCATGTGCCCTGGACCAGAATTGAATCTGGGACTCTTCAGTCTGCAGGTCGACACTCTATCCACTGAGCCAAACTGGCTCGGGCTGGTAGAGTGTATATTTAACATGATAGGAAACTGCCAAACTGTTTTTCCAGAGTGGCTGTACCTACCATTTTACATCTCCACCAGCAATGTATGAGAATTCTAGTTCCTCCACACTCTTGTCAGCACTTGATATTGTTAGTATTTCTTCATTAGACTGTCTACTTAAGATAATTACAGATTTAAATGCACTTGTAAGAAATTACAGAGCAATCCCTGTATCCTTCACCCACTTTCCCCAATGGTAACAACTTGCAAAACTATAGTTCAATCTTACAACCAGGTTATTGGGGTTGACACAATAAAAATACAGAACATTTCCACCTCCACAGGGATCCCTCTTGTTGCCCTTCAGTGATCACCCCCAATTGCCTCCTGTCCCCATTCCCTCCTCAGGTTCTAGCAAACACTAGTCATACATATGCAAACCTTTGGGATTGGCTTTTTCAACATCTTAAGTCTCTGGAGATTCATCTAGGCCAGTGGTTCTCAACCTTCCTAATGCCGCGACCCTTTAATACAGTTCCTCACGTTGTGGTGACCCCCAATTTCATTGTTACAAATTGAACATAATTAAAGCATACTGATTAATCACAAAAACAATATGTAATTATATATGTGTTTTCCGATGGTCTTAGGCCACCCCTGTGAAAGGGTCGTTCGACCCCCAAAGGGGTCGCGACTCACAGGTTGAGAACCACTGATCTAGGCAGTTGTGTGTATCCACAGTTTATTCCCATTTTGTTTTGTTTCTTGCCAAGTAGTATTCCATGGTATGGATGTACCACAGTTGGTTTAAACATTCACCCTCGTAGGACATTGGAATTGTTTGCAGCTTTTGGCTGTTACAAATACAGCTGCTATGGACATTTGTGTGTGGGTTAGTGATCATAGTCCTCATTTCTCTGGGATAAATATCCAGGAGTGTAATTATTGGAATGTAGGGTAGTTGCATGTTTAATTTTTTTTTTTATTAAATCTTTATTGTTCAGATTATTACATTAGTTACTCTTTTTTCCCACCATAACTCCCCTCCACCCAGTTCCAACCCCACCCTCTGCCCTCACTCCCCACCCACTGTCCTCATCCATAGGTGCACGATTGTTGTCTAATCTCTTCACTCACCCCCACACTCCTTTCTCCCCCGCCCCCAAGAATAGTCAGTCCATTCCCTTTCTATGTCCCTGATTCTATTACAATCACCAATTCATCGGATTATTTATTCACTTGATTTTTAGATTCACTTGTTGATAGATGTGTATTTGTTGTTCATAATTTGTATCTTTACCTTTTTCTTCTTCTTCCTCTTCTTACAGGATACCTTTCAGCATTTCATATAATACTGGTTTGGTGGTGATGAACTCCTTTAGCTTTTTCTTATCTGTGAAGCTCTTTATCTGGCCTTCACTTCTGAATGATAGCTTTGCTGGATAAAGTAGTCTTGGTTGTAGGTTCTTGGTATTCATCACTTTGAATATTTCTTGCCACTCCCTTCTGGCCTGCAAAGTTTCTGTTGAGAAATCAGCTGACAGTCGTATGGGTATTCCCTTGTAGGTAACTGATTTTCTTTCTCTTGCTGCTTTTAGGATTCTCTCTTTGTCTTTTGCTCTTGGCATTTTAATTATGATGTGTCTTGGTGTGTTCCTCTTTGGATTCCTTTTGTTTGGGGTTCTCTGCGCTTCCTGGACTTGTAAGTCTATTCCTTTCACCAAGTAGGGGAAGTTTTCTGTCATTATTTCTTCAAATAGGTTTTCAATATCTTGCTCTCTCTCATCTTCTGGCACCCCTATAATTCGGATGTTGGTACGCTTGAAGCTGTCCTAGAGGCTCCTTACACTATCTTCATATTTTCGGATTCTTTTTTCATTTTGCTTTTCCGGTTGGGTGTTTTTTGCTTCTTCGTATTTCAAATCTTTGACTTGATCCTTGCGAACCTCTGGTCTGCTGTTGGGAGTCTGTATAATATTCTTTATTTCAGTCAGTGTATGCTTAATTTCTAGTTGGTCCTTTATCACAACATCGAGGGTCTCATTAGATTTCTTGAGGATCTCACTACATTTATCAGCGGTCTTACCAGTCTTTTTGAGACTCTCACTACATTTATCGGCGGTCTCACCAGTCCTTTCGAGGGCCTTACTCAATTTATCGGCGGCTTCTAAACAGTTCTTTAAAGATCTTAAAAGTGTGGTTTTGAACTCTATATCCAACAGTTTGCTTTCCTCCAATTCTGTCGTTTGTGTCCTGTTTCTTTGACTCGCATTTTTTATGCTTCGCTGTGTCGATAGAGTGCCTTTCTGTGCTAAGTGTCCTAATTACCTGAGGTAGACACTCTTGGTGCACCCCCTTGTGGGCTTTGTGCACAGTCTTGTTGTGGTTAAGCCTTGATTGTTGTAGTTATCACTAGGAGGAATTGACCTCCAGGCCAATTGGCTGTGAGAATCAGCTGTGTCTGCGGTGGGAGAACTTCTGTGCTGGAGACACCCCTCTGGGGCTAGACTTGCTTCAATAGGGCTTTGGTGCTCACTGAGTCTGCCCCCTGAGTGTGTCTTTTATGGTTCCACGGAACTGCAAGCTGGATGGTCCCACTCTGACCTCTGGGCTTCCTGGCTCCTGGATCTCTAGGGAGGTGCTAATCTAGCCTTTGCCTGAGGCTATCCAGCAAAAGCCTCCCTGCAGGGTTTGGGCAGGGCGGGTCTCACGGGATCAACAGGGTGGGGTTAGCAATTATGGCTGCTCTCAGTCTTGCCCTCAGAGGCTCTGCTTCTCAGTGTCCCAGTAGTCGCTGCAAGTCCCACGGAGAGAAAGCTGCCCTAGGGTTCTGAGCGATGCCAGACAGTCCCGCTTCTCCCATATGAGTCTGGGTCCCTAAGAGACTCGCCCGGAACTGGAGCTCAGAGCCTGAGACTCCCTCCCGATTGAAAACGACAACCGCGCCCTCAGCAGCCAGCCCGCTCCGCATGCACCTCCGCACCTTAGTATTTTACTTCAGCACTGTGCCTCCTCTGAGCCTCGGTATGCTTTTCTCTTTCCTCCTAGTTGTAGAACATCCACTCAGCCAGCTTTCCTGTGGTTCTGGATGATGTCCGTTCCGTCTTTTAGTTGTATTTTTGAAGTAGTTGTTCGAGGCAGCAAACTCCCGTGTTTACCTATGCCGCCATCTTGGTTTCTCTCGCATGTTTAATTTTTTAAGGACATACCAAGCTGTTCTCTAGAGTGGTTGTGTCATTTGATATTCCTACCAGCAATCTGTGAGGGATCTGGAGGCTCTGCATCCTCACCAGCATTTGGTGTTGTCACTACTTTTTACTTTAGTCATTCTGATAGCTTGTAGTGAGATCTCACTGTGGTTTCAGTTTGCATTTCCCTAATGGCTACGGATGTTGAACAACTTTTCATATGGGAATTTTCTATCTATATATTTTAATAAATGGCTCTTCTTGTATTTTGCTCAGGTTCTAATGGGATTGTTTGCATTTTCACTATTAATTTTTGAGAATTATTTATATACTAGAGGCCCGGTGCACGAAATTTGTGCAGGGGGTGTGTGTCCCTCAGCCCAGCCTACAACCTGTCCAATCTGGGACCCCTCGAGGGATGTCCGACTGCTCGTTTAGGCCAAATCCTACTGGGATCTGGCCTAAACAGGAAGTCAGAAATCCCTCTCACAATCCAGGACTGCTGGCTCCCAACCACTCACCTACCTGCCTGCCTGATTTCCCCTAACCGCTTCTGCCTGCCAGCCTGAACACCCCCTAACCCAGTGGTTCTCAACCTTCTGGCCCTTTAAATACAGTTCCTCATGTTGTGACCCAACCATAAAATTATTTTCGTTGCTACTTCATAACTGTAATGTTGCTACTGTTATGAATCATAATGTAAATATCTGATATGCAGGATGGTCTTAGGCAACCCCTATGAAAGGGTCGTTTGATGGCCAAAGGGGTTGCAACCCACATGTTGAGAACCGCTGCCCTAATCACTCCCCTGCCAGCTTGATCGACGCCTAACTGCCCTACCCTGCCAGCCTGGTCACCCCTAACTGCCCTCTCCTGCCGGCCTGGTCTCCCCCAACTGCCCTCCTCTGCTGGCCCAGTTGCCCCAAACTGCCCTCCCTGCAGGCCTGGGCCTTCCCAACTGCCCTCCTCTGCTCACCTGATCGCCCCCAACTGCCCTCCCCTGCTGGCCATCTTGTGTCCACATGGGGGCGGCCATCTTGTGTGTTGGAGTGATGGTCAATTTGCATATTACCTCTTGATTAGATAGGATTTTTGATACTAGTTCTCTGTCAATGTGTTTTGCAAATATTTTCTTCCAGTCTGTAGCCTGTCATTTTTTTGTATGTGAGTGTATGTTTAAATTCTCACCTGAGGATATGTTTATACTAACTTGAGAGAGAGGAAGGGAGAGCAAGAGAGAGAGAAACTTCAATGAGAGAGAGAAACATCAATCAGTTGCCTCCATGCATGGATCGAGCCCTGTCTGGGAATCGAACCCACAATCTTTGGTGTAGGGATGAAGCTCTGACTGACTGAGCCACCTGGTCAGACCTGTAGCCTGTCTTAACAAAATATTTAAAGAGAAACATTTTTTATTTTGATGAATCCTAGTTTTTAGTGTCTTTTATTTTAACCATTCTAAGAGGTTTGTAGTGCTATATGATCATGGTTTTAATTTGCATTTTCCTGATTGCTAATGAGGTCAAACATCTTTTTATGTTCTTATTTGCTGCCCTCATATTCTCTTTGTTGAAATACCTGTTCAAGTCCTTTGCCCATTTTTAAAATTGGAATTTTGGTTTTCTTATTGTTAAATTTTGAGGATTCTTTATATATTCTGGATTCAAGTTCTTTCTAGATATGTGATTTGCAAATACGTTCAGTCTGTAGCTTATCTTTTCATTCTTGACAGTTTATTTCACAGAGCAAAAGGTTTTAATTTTGATAAAGTCCATTTTTTTTCTTTTACAGATTGTGCTTTTTCTATCTTATATTGGAACTATTCACCTAAATCGAGGTCACAAAATGTTTCTCCTATGTTTTCTTCTAAGTCTTATAGTTTATTTTTTACATTAAGATCTATGATCCATCTTTAGTTGATCTTTGTATAACATGAGAAACATAGGTCAAGATTATTTTTTGTTGCATTTTCAGCATTATTTTTAAAGAAGACTATTCTCCATTGAATTGTTTTTGCACTTTTGTCAAAGATCATATAGCCATGTTTTTGTGGGTCTATTTCTGGACTCTCTATTCTGTTCTATTGATCTATGTGTCTATCCTTTGCCAATGTCATGTCTTAATTATTGTGTCTTTATAGTTAGTCTTACAATTGGATAGAGTGATTCCTCCAACTTTGTTCTTTTTTCAAAATTGTTTTAGCTATTCTTCCATATAAACATTTTGTCTATATCCACACACAAAATTCTACTGAGAGATTTTGATAGCTGTTGCATTAAATTCATAGATCACTTTGCAGATAATTATGTTGAGTTTCCAATCCATGACCACAGTATGTCTCTTCATTTATTTAGGTCTTCTTTGACTTCTTTCATTAGCATTTATAGTTTTCAGCATACAGATCTTATACATATTTTGTTAGATTTATACCTATTTCATTTTTGAGGAGATGTTATATATGATAATTAAAAACAATTTTGGTTTCCAGTTGTTCATTGTTTGTATATAGAAATGTAGTTGGTATTTATGTGTTCACCTTATATCCTGCAATTCACTTAGTAGTTCTAAGAAACTTTTTTAAAAAATAGCTTTTTATTGATTTCAGAGAGGTAGGGAGAAGAAAAGAGAGAAACATTAATGATGAGAGAGAATCATTGATTGGCTGCCTCCTGCACACCCCACACTGGAGATCGAGCCTACAACACCAGGCATGTGCCCTGACAGAGAATCGAACTATGACCTCCTGGTTCATAGGTTGATGCTCAACAACTGAGCCATGCCAGCTGGACAGTTCTAAGAATCTTTTGTAGATTTCCTAGAATTGACTACATTGACAATCATGTTGTCTGTGAATATAAACAGTTGTGTTTCTCTCTTTCTATTCCAAATGGGCGGGGTTTTTTTTTGGTTTTTTTTTTTTACTTTTTCTTGTTTATTGTGTTGGTTAAAACTTCCAGTACTATGTTGAATAGGAATGGTGAGACTAGGAATTCTTGCCTTGTTCCTGACCTTAGGAGGAAAGCATTCACTATTTTACTAAACTACATTGTTAAGAAATATGTACACAGGTGCTAAAACCATAAAGAAAGCTAAGAGACTATTATCACAAAAGTCAAAATAACAAATACCTGTGTGGGAAGAAATGGAGTTGTGATCAAAGACCTGGATGGTGGTAACATGGGTGTTTGTTTTATAAATATTTATTAAGCTCAACACCTATTTTAATGCACTTTCTATGTGTATATTATATTTGTCAATAAAAATGGGGATTACTAAATTAATTATCAAAACTATTACTAAATTAATTACTAAAAAAGTAATTAAGACAGTGTGGTTTTTCAGAGAGAGACAATTAGGCCAATGGAACAGAAAAGAGTTACACATATATAAGTTGCCTGGTTTATATCATATGTGTCGCAATAGAAACAGACTTTTTCATAAATTGTGTGAAACAATTGGACTCTGGTGTGAAAAGACAGACTTCTATCTCCCACCATACACAAAAATCTATACCTGGCAGATTAAAGATCTAAATGTTAAAGGTAAAGCAATAAACATTTTTTGGGCCCTGGCCAGTTTGGCTCAGTGGATAGAGTGTTGGCCAAAGTGTCCCAGTTTCTGTTCTGGTCAAGGGCACGTACCTTGGTTGCAGGTTCCTCCCCGATGTGGGCCCTGGACTGGGCTCATGCAGGAGGCAACCAATCAATGTGTTTCTCTCACATCGATGTTTCTCTCTGTCTTTCCCTCTCTCTCACACTCTCCCTAAAAATCAATGGAAAAATATCCTTGGGTGAGGATTAAAAAAAAAGAATAAAAGCAGTCTTGTAAAAAAACAACAACAAATTTTCACTAGCCTAAAAGGAAAAGACAAATTGAGTTAAATAAAAGATTGAATTAAGTAAAAGTTAGGAACTGTTCATTCCAAGACACCATGAAGATTGAAAAGCGAACCACAGAATGGGAGAGATATTTGTAACAATATACCCAACAAATGACAATCTGTAACATATATACTCCTACAAATCTGTAAGGAACAATGAAATTAATCAACATTATTGGCAGTCAATGAAGTGAAAATTGAAATTAAAATAAATTATACACTAGCTCATACACATTAAAAATTAAAAATCTGACAGTATCATGTGCTAATACAGAGGCAGACAATGGGAACTGTCATTCAATGCTGGTGGGAGTGCAATGTGCAACCATTTAGAAAACAGTTTGGCATTTTCTGGAAAATGCCCCTGCAGCTATGGTGCAGGATATATTCTCTCAAGGAACTTATACATCTATGTACCAGGAGACCTGTGTATAAAAATATTCATAGCAGTATAGTCCATTATAGCCCCAAACTGGAAACAAAGACAGGAGACCAGGCAAACCTGGAGACAGAGAGAAGGGGAAGTAGCTTCCTTGAATCCTGGTGGCTTTTTAGTTCTGGTTCCAGTCTCTCGTGTGGCTCAGCTGCCCTTTGTACTCTTTTAATACATTTTCTGTTTTGCTTAAGCTAATCTGAGCAGGTTTACTGTTTCTTGCAATCAATAGAGCCTTGCTTAGAAAAAAATGTGGAAGGGCAACCTATAAATTACAGGAGACTTCAGAAATCTATCAATCAATGTGAAGTTCGTATTTGAGCCCCAATGTAAACACAAAGATTGTAAAAGAAAGCACAACATATAATAGCAAATGATTTCTTTAAGATCACCCCCAAACCCCAAACCCACTATACTTCTGGCTCAATGTCTCTCATGAGGTTCCAGTCAAGGTGTCAGTCACCTCAAGGCTCTACTGAGGCTGGAGGGTCAGTTTCCACCAATGTGTTTGCTGACAGGCCTGGTTTTCTTGCCATGTGGCTGCTTGAGTGTCCTCGCAAGATGACAGCTGGCAGGACCAACTACTTGTATGGGACCCAATGCAAAATGAAATGCAGAGCCCCTAGTTCAAAAATTATTCAGAATTTCAAGATGGTCAGAGTAAGGCATGAAGCCAAGTGTGGAAGCTTCTAAGCCCAGGGCTCTATGTGATTGCATCAGTCACACCCTTGAAGTCAACTCTGGTGGCTGGTGACCTGAATGAGAGAGAGAGAGAGAGAGAGAGAGAGAGAGAGAGACCGACCAAGACAGAAGCCACAGTCTTCTTGCAACCTAAATCAAAAGTGATATCCTATCATTTTTTGTTGTATTCTACTTATCAGAAGCAACTTATAAATCCATCCCACACTTAAGGGGTGGGGATCACACAAGGGCATGAAAACCAATTAGCCATTTCAGATCATCTGAGAGGCCCTCCACCACAGCAACCACTCAGGAGATAAGCAGGGAAACGTGAATACTGGCTGGATATTTGATTCTGTTAAAGAACCATTATTTCTTACGCATGATGATGATATTGTAGTTACATTAAAATAGGGTCTTCTTTTAAAGATACATTCTGAAATATCTACTGATGAAATGATCATGTCTTTGGATTTGCTTCAAAATAACATGGAGTGGGAGGGGAGTGGGTGCATGGGTGAAACAAGACTGGCCAAGAATTGACCATTGTTGAAGGTTTGGTGGATACATGGTTTTCATTATACTCTATTTTTGTATATGTTTTAACTTTTCCATTAAAAAAAGAGCCTTGCTTGTCCCAGACAATAAATCAGCTCAGTGGGCTCACTGGAATGATCTAAGTTGAGTGCCTCAGATTCAAATTTCCTGATTTTCATGGTGCTTTTTAGAAAAGAAAGTATTGAGGAAGGACCTAAAAGAAGAGATGAGAGTAATGAGCATATGGAAGAGAGACAACACATACCAACTTGGAGTCAAGTCAGTTCAGTGGGATTCTTGCCTTGCTCTCCAGCTTTGCCTTCAGTCCTGGAGAATTATCAGGGCCTCTGTACTAGGCTGGGGTGCCAGCGGGCTGCTTCTGAGCTGTTGGAGGTTGAGGTCTGGTTGCTGTGATGTTTGCTTTCCATGATTAGCAAGAAGACCTCACAGGGAAAGGTGTTTAAGCCTATGATTTAGAATTGAGGTATAAAACCAAGAGGTACAACAGGAAGAGAAGCTAGGAATCAAAGGAGACAATAAAAGATACGAATTAAAGGCTGTATGTCAAGGGATACTAATACCATGCTCAGCCAGCCATATACATAGATCATTTTCATTTTAAACATTCTTTACAGTTTTTATTTAATGTGACTTTTAAAAGCCAGGCCACCTTTTCTTACCTAAATTATCTTGCTTTTCAGTCCTGACGTTTAGTTTGCTGTCAAGGCAACTGATCCCTCCTCTCAATATCTCATATGCAGCTTTCACTTCTTCAGTAATTTATGTAATTTTTGGATCATGTCATCAAATGTCTATTGGTGAGTTCAGTTCTGGAACCGCAGGAGGTGGTGAAGTCCCCACCTCAATTATTTACCTATTGCTAAGGAACCCAAGTTAAAGCTATGTGCAAGGTAGGAAGAAAGGAGACAGAGGATGGGCATTCTAGCCACAGGATTAGTGTTTAGATTTTAGAAATGGAACACTTCTAGTATGTCATTATCAATGTCACCACCAGGCGAAGAGGCCAGAAAGCTATTTCCCAAAGGAACTAAAGGACAGAAGTACTTTCCTTGGTGAAATTACCTGGCACTGGGATCTGAATGCCTCCACCAGAAAGGTCCAGGAACGATTCCGCCAATACTTTGAGTGGATCCATCTTTCCATTGGACCCAGCATAACCAAACTCCATGGGCCCAATTCATAATGATCATTTTCTCACTGTATTAATTTACAATGAGAAAATGCCACCATGGTAATCAAAGCACTTAAATCCATAGGAGGAGCACTTTCTTTCTCAGAGTCAAACCCATCTATTCTTTTATAGTCAGAAATGCCTGTTACAGGAACCAAGCTAGTTAAAGGTCAGATAATCAGCAAATTTACTAGGTGAACCTGCATAGAAATCAAACTACGAAATGCCCACCAGTCTAGGAAGGGCATTGCCAACCTTCACCCAGTGAAGCGCCTTTTCCTGGCCTTCCCCACGCAACCAAGGCTGATAATTCTGACTGACATACTCTTTCTCCAGATGTTTGTTCAATCTGGGACCATCCCATTCTTCTAGCTGTGGAGTGCTACTCTGCCTTTTCAAAGGACAATAGCACATATTTTTCTAAAATTCATTGTGTCGATTTTACTTTTAAACATTAGAGAGCAATTTCATTCCCACATTCCCAAGGCACATTACAATGACTTCCAAAGACTGGTAATAAGAGCTATTAGAGTTTTGTGTCTATCGGGTAATTTGTTGTTTTCTTTTCTTTTTTTAAATCCTCACCTGAGGATATTTTTTCCAATTTTAGAGAAAGTAGAAGGAAGGGGGGGGGGGGCAGGAAGAGAGAAAGAGAGAGAGAGAGAGAGAGAAAGAGAGAGAGAAATATTGATGTGAGAGAGACACATCAACTCATTGCCTCCCACATGCACCCTATCAGGGAGTGAACCCGCAACCTAGGTATGTGCCCTTGACAGGGAATCAAACCCACAACCCTTCAGTGTGCAGGCCAACGCTCTAACTACTGAGCACACCAGCCAGGGCTATCAGGTAATTTAAAAGTAAGGTTTGCCTTTGCTCCCCGTTGTAGGTTGATGTGAACACTAAATGAAGTTATGTTTGAAACAGGTTTAGCTCAGTGTCGTTTTGCACCTAGTAAATAAATCCTTCCTAAGTGTTAGGTATTATTTTTCTTCTTATTATTACTGTTAGCTTTGTTGTCTGATATATTCACCACCACCTCACTTTTCATCACTCTAAGAGCAGGCACGGCAGCTGAACCTAATACACATTCCCAGTCAATTTCTCTCTGCGACCCACACTATGTGCCCATAATGAAAGAGGTTTATACCTGGGCCACCAAGAACTCAATTCTGTGACTGGGTCACAGTTTGTGAGGCCAGAGTTCCTTCCCTGCTCTTTCTTACTCTCAATGGTCCCTTTCAAATAAGAAAAGTTCTTCAGGTCAAGGACAAAAACAACATAAGCTCATGCCTTGATTTTGTCAATAGTCTCAGTTTACCTGGACTTAAAAGCTCAGCTTCTGCCTAAACATCTTCTTCACAGGTGCCTTCTTTCTTGTGAGCGCTCTGACAATCAATGTCCTGACGCTGTACCCATTCAACAGTGGCCACCTGCTCCTGGGGACTTTCCTCAAAGAGGACTTCTCTGACCCCCTCTTCTTCACGGCCTACAACCAGTCCCTGAGTGTGGTGGCATCCACAACATTCTTGACTGGGATTATTCAGGTAGGATACGAGTCTCCAAACCTCTGAAGAAGAACTAAATAAAGGGGCCACAAATAGACCCCTTCCTCTCATTGTTCCCACTATCCATTAAGATACCCCAGTGATTTCTTTCTGGAAAACTTGTGGGATCTTTGGATAGACTGTGACAAAACTCCCTTGTCAGAAATCATCCACCATTGATTTTGGGGGTTTTTCTTTTGTTTTTATTATTCAAAACAGCTTTATTTTTTAAATATATTTTTATTGATTTCAGAGAGGAAGGGAGAGGGAGAGAGAGCTAGAAACATCAATGATGAGAGAGAATCATTGATCGGCTGCCTCCAGCACACCCCACACTGAGGATCGAGCCTGCAACCTGGATACATGCCCTGACTGGGAATCGAACTGTTACCTCCTGGTTCATAGGTCACTGCTCAACCACTGAGGCACTCCAGCCAGCAACACGGCTTTATTTTTTTATTTAGCTTTCTGACTCTGTGCTTGTACCTTCAATACTTTCACAACAATTTTCTGCTCCTCAAAGAAGAAAGCATGCCTGATACTGTCACAGACACATTTAGCACACATGGATCCCCGCCAGGCCCTGCTGACATGTTTTTTCATTTTATATAACCTCTCTAGAACTTTAGGTCTCACAGCACAAATTCTGTGAAGTCGGCCTAGGCAGATGCCACCTGCAGATTTTGGCGCTTCTCCAATCTTCTTGGTGTAAAGGGAAACAATTCTATTACCAGGGGCTCGGGACAGCCTAGTTTTGTTAGAGGCTGTATGGTAGGACAGCCTCCACTGATACGACAAACGCTGGACCATTCTGAGTGCCTGAAGTCACCGTCCCTGGAAGAGGAAAAAGCCATCCACCACTGATTTTGGATGAGACACTAAACATTCTTACCAGTCCCTTCTCTGGGACAAAAGGGTCCTAGGAACTATGGGCTAGAGTTCTAGTCATGATTTCATGTTTTAAAAATTCCCTTAGCCCAGCTGGTGTGGCTCAGGGGTTGAGCGCTGACCTATGGACCAGGAGGTCACAGTTTGATTCCCAGTCAGGGTATATGCTGGGTTTCGGGAGGCAGCCGGTCAGTGATTCTCCCTCATCACTGATGTTTCTATCTCTCTCTACCTCTCCCTTCCTCTCTGAAATCAATAAAAAAATATTTTTTAAAATATATTTTATTAATTTTTTACAGAGAGGAAGGAAGAGGGATAGAGAGTTAGAAATATCAATGAGAGAGAAACATGGATCAGCCGCCTCCTGCACACCCCCCACTGGGGACGTGCCCGCAACCAAGGCACATGCCCCTGACCGGAATCGAACCCGGGACCCCTGAGTCCGCAGACCAATGCTCCATCCACCGAGCCAAACCAGCCATGGCTTTTTAAAATATATATATATATTTTATTGATTTTTACAGAGAGGAAGGGGGAGGGATAGAGAGTTAGAAACATCGATGAGAGAGAAACATCTATCAGCTACCTCCTGCACATCCCCTACTGGGGATGTGCCTGCAACCAAGGTACATGCCCTTGACCAGAATCAAACCTGGGACCCTTCAGTCTGCAGGCCACTCTATCCACTGAACCAAACCGGTCAGGGCAATAAAAAAAATATTTTTAAAAAATTTCTTAAGAATAGCACTGATAGGCTCAAATACTATATCTTGGGTTAGTAAGCATTAGAGTCAGACCTGAAATCCTTTTTCTGCAATGACAGGACCACAGCTAAAGCACAATAATATCAATGACATTAAAATATCAGAATTTATTTTTGGCAATGTCTTTCATTTCCCTCAGAGAGTCTACTACCTAAAGCTAAATCCACCTAACTAAAATCACATATTCCAGATTTATTTCTCTTTCTTCTCAGCTACTCACTCTCTAGCTAATTTTCACTGATCTACCCTGGAACCATCTTTCATTAGGTAAGGATATATTGGGAGCCTGCAAAAGCAAGTTATTACGGTGGGTTGACCCAGGCCTTGACATTTGCCAGCTGTCTGAACATACATTATCTTACCTTTGTGGGCCTTCGTTTTCTCATGCATAAAATGGGAATAATAACATTTGTTTTGTGGAGTTCTTATGAAGATTAAGTGAGAAAATGCATGTAAATTACTCAGCCCAGAGCCTGTCACTTAGTAAGTATCACTAAATTATAATTACTGGATACAAAGAAGTAAATTTGGTACTTGAACAGAAACCAAAACTTTAAAAGAAGATATAATTCCTGTAGTAAAAAAAAAAAAATTTAATGTTGTAGGAGAAGGCAAAATAACAGGCAATAAGTCAGTAACCTGTTAATTATCTAAGTGGCCTTGGACATATTCTGTCCCCTCCTTAAAGCTTTAGTTTTTTTCATTGAATAAAGGAGGAGACATTTCATTTTCAGGAGGATGGAATAGATGTACTTTTTCCTATTCCTCCAGCTAAGCACAACAGAACATCTTGGAACATTACATATAAAACAAATGTAAGAAGACTCTGGAAGGTGGAGAGAAGGCGAACAGGCCCAGAACCTCAGGGCATAGGACCAACACAGAAGTGCGTTCCCTGGGTTTTCTTTCCAGCTCATGTATTTTAATATTGGTGCTGAAGAGGCCAGAAACCCACAGTACCAACAGGTGCGGACAAAAAAAAAAAAAAAAAAAAAAGACTGAAAACGTTTATACAATAACTGATCTACTCCAGACAAACACCAAGAAAAAACAGAATTATGATATCACCACCATTCATATGAGCAAAGGCAAAGCAGGGAGCCTAGATTTCCACCCTCACTTAGCTGTAATGAGGTGCCCACTCAGTCCCAACTGGGGTGTTGTCAGAGAAGGCCAAATAGAGAGCCAGAACTTTCACAGCCACTGGGAAGTAAGGAGACAACCTGCCCACACCATGCTGGGGAGACGCCGGAGAAGGCCTAGTGAAGAGTCAGCTCTTTCACCACGAGGAGAACCCCTTCTGCTGTGATGTCCACGTGGGGAGAAGGAAAGGCATTCCTCTCTGTCCCAAGCAGGATAGTATCAGTGGAGGCCTAGTGGGGAGCCAGAACTCCCACTCCTGCCCAGCAATATTGGAGAGTCCCTGGTGCCACAGGTGTTAGTGGAGGCTGGGAGGAGAACCTGGACTTCTACCTCTACCAGGCAATAACAAGGTGGCACCTCTCCTTCCCCTGCCAGCACTTGGTCAAAATAAGCTAACTAAAACAGAAGGTTTAAATAAGATCCAGAGTCTTATAACATAGTACCCCAAATGTGTGATTGAATTGAAAATCACTTGTCATACCGAAAATAAGGAAAGTCTCAACTTGAATTTTAAAAGACAATAAAAAGCTCTAGCGGGTTTGGCTCAGTGAAAAGAGCGTCAGCCTGGGGACTGAATGGTCCCAGGTTCAATTCTGGTCAAGGGCACGTACCTCAGTTGCAGGCTTGATCCCTGGCCTGGCTGGGGCCTGTGGGAAGGCAACCAATTGATGTTTCTCTTTCTCTCTCTCCCCATCTCTCTCCCTCCCATTCTCTCTAAAAAATCAATGCGAACAATATCCTCAGGTGAAGATTAACAAAAACAATAACAACAAAAAAAGATTCCAACAGTGAGTTGACAGATTCTAGAACTGGAAAGATTTTAAAGCAGTCATCCTAAAACTTCCCAAATTTGGCAAAATATGTAATCCTATAGGTTGAAGAAGCTGAGAAAACCCCCAAGAAAATAAATCCATAGAAATCCACACCAACACAAATCATAGTCAAACTTCTGAAAACTAAAAAAACAGTGAAAAAAAATCTTGAAAGCAATGAAACCCTTTACCTACAGGGGTAAACAACTCAAATGACAGCAGATTTCTTATCAAAACCAGAAGGAAGTGGCACAATATTTCTTGTTCACCGAAAGAAAAGAACTGTCAATACAAAATCATATACTCAATGACAATACCATTCAGGAATGAAGGGACACCCAGCCAGCATGGCTCAGTGGTTGAGTGTCAACCTATGAATCAGGAGGTTGTGGTTCAATTCTGAGTCAGAGCACATGCCCGGGTTGCAGGTTCAATTCCTATTGAGGGGCATGTAGGAGGTAGCTGATCAATGATTCTTTTTCATCTTCCATGTTTCTATCTCTCTCTCCCTCTCCCTTCCTCTCTGAAATCAATAAAAATATATTTTAAAAAAATAACACACAATGTTCTCTGAATTCATCTTATTCTCTGGAATTCAGAGCAAGAGAGAAAAAGAAAATATAAGAAAATAAAGAAGAAAGAAGGGGAAGCCAAGACATTTTCAGATGAAGGAAAAATAAGAGAATTTGTCACAAGCATACCCTAAAAAAATAACTAAAGGAAATTTCATAAAAAGAAAGGAAATGATAAAATAAGGAATCTTGAAACATCAGGAAAAAAGAACAATGGAAAGAGTAAAAATATGGATAAATATGACAGATTTTTCTTGTTCTCTTGGGATTTCGAAATTATGTTTGATGGTTGAAGCAAAATTATAACACTATCTGATGTAGTTAAAAATGTATGTAGAAAAGAATTTATGTATATAGAAATATTTAAAGCAATTGTCTTATAAACAAGTAAGGTTTCTATACTTTGCTTGAACTGGTAAAATGTTGACATCAGTAGACTGTAATAAGTTATGTATATATAATGTAGTACCTAGGTCAAGCACTACATAAGCTATACAAAGAGATACACTCAAAAAGCAATATCCTCTATAATAATAAAAGTGTAATATGCTAATTAGACCAGACAGCCGAACGACCTTCCAACGTCATTCCAGACATCCTTCCGGATGAACCTGTGGCGGCAGGTCAAGGCAGAGGCAGTTAGGCGCAATCAGGAGGCAGGTGAGCTGTTAGGGGTGATCAGGCAGGCATGCAGAGTGGTTAGGGGCAATTAGGCAAGCAGGCAGGCAAGTGATTAGGGGTGATCAGGTAGGTAGGCAGAGTGGTTAGGGGTGATCAGACAGGCAGAGTGGTTAGGGGTGATCAGACAGGCAGAGTGGTTAGGGGTGATCAGGCAGGCAAAGTGGTTAGAGGTGATCAGGTAGGCAGGCGAGTGGTTAGGGGCAATCAGGCAGGCAGGCAGAGGGGTTAGGGGTGATGAGGCAGGCAGGCAGGTGAGCGATTAGGAGCCAGCAGTCCTGGATTGTGAGAGGGATGACTGACTGCCAGTTTAGGGGTCCTGGACTGTGATAGGGCTCAGGCCGGGCTGGGGGACCACCCCCCCACTGCCCGCCCACCAGTGCACAAATGTCAAGCACTGGGCCTCTAGTAGATAAATAAAAATGGAATTCTAGAAATGTTCAAATAACCAACAGAAGTCAGGAAAAGGAAAAAGATAAATGAAAACAGCCAGAACAAACAGTGCAACATTTACACTAAAGACAGAGATTGATATATTTTAAAATATGCTGCCTACAAGAAACATCAAATACGATGATATAAACAGGTTGCAAATAAAAGAATGAAAAGATATAGCATGCAAATATGAATAAAGGAAAGTAGAATTGACTATATTAATATCAGATAAAGTAGATTTCAGAGTTAATAAAATTACCAGAGGTAGGGAGGGACATTATATAATGATAAAAGAATCACTCTACCAAGAAGACATAGCAATTATAAGTATGTGTACACCAAACAACAGAGCTATAAAATATATGAAGCAAAACTAATAAAAGTGAAAGGAGAAATAGACAAATATACAATTACAGTTGGAGACTTCAACACTCCTCTCTCAATAATTGATAAAATAACTAGTCAGAAAACCAGCAAGGAAATAATAAAACTCAATAACACTATTGACTAACAGGAGTTAAGAGATATTTACAAAATAGGCCATCTAATAACAGAAGAACAAAAATTCTTTTCAATTTCTCATAAAACATATACCAAGATAAGCCAGAACCTAAGCCACAAAACTAACCTTCATAAATTTAAATGAATATCAAATAACATGTTCTCTGGCCATAGTGGAATCAAAATAGAACTCAATAACAGAAAGTTAATAGGAAAATCTCCAAATAGTTCGTTACTAAACAACACACTTCTAAATAATCCATAGGTCAAAGAGTAAGTCTCAAGAGAAATAAAATTTAAAAAATACATTAGGGTAAATGAAAAGAAATCATACCAAAAATTGCGGGACACAGCTAAAGCAGTGCTGAGAGGGAAATTTATAGCACTAAAATGCATACAGTAGAAGAAAGGGTCTCAAATTAATAGTCTAAACTCCCACCTCAAATACCTAGAAAAACAAGTGCAAATTAGATCCAAAATAAGCAGAAGGAAGAAGAAAAAGAATGAAAATGAAAATAGGAAAGCTTATATACTCATGATTCCTATGTAAAATGCCTGAAGTGACAAAATTACAGAAATGGAGAGCAGGGGTTACGGATGAGAGTGGAGGTAAGAGGATGGAGATTGGGAGTAGGAATGGGAGGTGAGAGGCAAGTGGGTGTTGGCTATGATGACAGTTCAAAAGAGAGATCCTTGTGGTGATGGAATTCTGTTGTATCCTGGCTGCATCAACATCAATATTCTCATTGTGGTTTGTACTAAAGTTTTTCAGGATGTTACTATTGGGGAAAATGGGATAAAGAATACATCAGATCTCTCCGCTTTGTTTATGACAATTACCTATCAATCTACATCATCAAAAATAAAAAGTATACATTTAAAGAACTCTGAACCAGATGATAAAACTAACATTTGTTGCTGTGTTAGTTACTGTTCAACACTTTACATGTATTATGTCTTTTGATTCTCATAAGAGCCCCGTTTTGAGGGTGGATATCACTTTGGTACTCATTTGAAGGAAACAAGGTATAACGGGATTAAATAAATTGCCCAAGGTCACATAGCTAGTAAGAGCCCAAACTGGGACTCAGGCTCAGAATGCTCTACCTCAAGAATTTGCGCTCTAGGTAATTAAAGTGAAAACTAATAATAAAAGTGAAGGGGTTAGTATCAAAAGAAGATGAAACAAAGAAATAATCTTTAATTGGATTGTGGAGTTGTCTGGGAAGGAAATAACCATTTACGTTCTTTCATTCACTGAACATTTAGTACTTGTTTTCTATAAGAATGGCAGATAGTCTTAATGTCACAGGACAACTCTGATTGCCTAGAAAACTATGTTAACACAGACTCTGATACCACCTAGCAGCTGGGCATGAAAGAGCTCTATGGTTAAGTATAGATACTTGCCATTTACAAGGTGGGAGTGAAGATGAGTGATATGTATTTGCATCTGTCACTATTTTCAGATTTGAGCTCAGTGTTTTCCATGTGTTGTGTAATGTAATCCATACAAAACACTGTGCTGAGTGCTATTCACAATTTACAGGCTAGGAAACTGAGGCTCATGAGAATTTAGTTAACTTGTCCAAACTCACACAGCCAGTGAGTGTCAGACCAGGATTGAAGTCACATTCTCCATCTCTAGGAATCTTGCTCTTTTCATCACACCTCCTAAAGAGGGGGGTTTCACTACACTCTTGAAAGAGGTGATGGACAGATTGGCAGAGATGGCAAAAAAAGGAGGGGTTCATGCATAAGCACAGAAGTAGAAATCAGACATTCACACAAAAGACAGGAGGCAGATTGGCCTGGCTAGAGTAGAGGAGAGTATTGAGTTGTAATGACAGGAGATTAAGGGGGAGACACAGCCCCAACTGACAGGAAGCTTTGAAACAGAAAGCGTTTAAAGGTAAAAGGTTTACTCTTCCAAGTTTGTTTTCTGAGCCCTTGTAGTCTCGTGGAAGGTGAGGTGGTGACAACAGTGGGCTTCAAGACTTTTGTTCTCCTTTTCCTTTTCTTCACTGGGTTGTGCTAGTTTTCTTAACCTACCCTCTCAAGGGCATTGGGGCCCACGCTTTATCCATCAATTTTCCAGCTGTGTTTTTTATTCTAAAACTGTGATTCCCAAAGTGGGCGCTACCGCCCCCTGGTGGGCGCTGCAGCGATCCAGGGGGGCGGTGATGGCCACAGGTGCATTTGGGGGTGATGAGTAACTGCTATTAAAATTTTTAAAAAATTAATTTCCAGGGGCTGAGTAATATTTTTTCTGGAAAGGGGGCGTAGGCCAAATAAGTTTGGGAACCACTGTTCTAAAAGATGGACACGTATACTGCAAAAATCTCCAATAACCAAGTATAAATGATAAAGTGTTGCCACCAACTTTTCATCCCATTCCCCAAAAGTAACTTCTGTGAATACTTAGATGTCGCTAGTTTAGACCCTTTGCATATTTAGAAATATACATATATATAATTTATTTTATGTTACATAACATTTAAAATTTGTATCTCTATATTATATATCCATATGTGCATGTAAAATACAATGTTTTATTCATATATGCAGTATATAGATAGAATCCTGAAGACAGAAATTCAGTTGAATCATTCTTAGAAAAGATAAGAGTGAAAGGCCAAGTGTGAGCTGGAACTTGGGTTTTTTTAATTGTCTTTTCCTTTGTGAAAGGCTGCTTTCCTCGCAGGGATGTTAATATCTCCCGGAAAGGTTTCTCAGAGTGACCAATGAAAGGCCTCTTTAAGAAGGCAATGGCTTGCCCCTCTCTTCCTCGGCGCTGCCTACGGAGGTGGCGGCCGTCAGACCCCTCGTGAAACCCAAGATTGTCAAAGAGAGGACCAAGAAGTTCACCCGGCACCAGTCAGACCCATATGTCAAAATTAAGCGGAACTGGCGGAAGCTCAGAGGCATTGACAATAGGGTGCGTAGAAGATTCAAGGGCCAGATCCTGATGCCCAGCATTGGTTATGGGAGCAACAAGAAAACAAAGCACATGCTGCCCAGTGGCTTTCGGAAGCTTCCGGTCCCTAACGTCAAGGAGCTTGAAGTGCTGCTGATGTGCAGTAATCTCACTGTGCTGAGACTGCTCACAACGTCTCCTCGAAGAACCGCAAAGCCGTTGTGGAAAGAGCAGCCCAGCTGCCATCAGGTCACCTGTCCCAATGCCAGGCTGCGCAGCGAAGAAACTGAATAGACAGATTGTGTACACATTGTATTTATGTTAATAAAATCATAAAATTCTGCCATCTGGCATTTCTGCCCTGGGAAGAAAAAATAAATAAAAAGGCAATGGTTTATTCTGATTAGTCTGTGACTGTTAACCTTAAGTCAACAAGGTCAGTAGATTCTAGGGCAAGATATTAAGCTTAAGTGCTTGCAAAGAAAGAAAGAAGACCCGGCTGGTGTGGCTCAGTGGTTGGGTGTCCACTCATGAACCGAGCGGTCACACTCTGATTCCAGTCAGGGCACATGCCTGGGTTGCGGGCTCGATCCCCAGTAGGGGGCATGCAGGAGGCAGCCTACGGATGATTGTCATCATTGATGTTTCTCTCTCTCTCTCAAATCAATAAAATATATTTTAAAAAAGAGAAGTGTGGTCTAGTGCCCTAGGGAGCCCCGAATGAATGAACACCAAAGACCAACTTCAGCTGATTAGGGAAAGAGACACTGCAGTTATCAAAGGGGCCTAACCTAACTTTCTTGTTGGAAACCCCTTGGAGGGAACTTAACCAGTGCCATTGCTGGTCTGATGACTTTCTGCCTCTGTTTTTCTTTTTCATCTGAACCCCCTGCAGCTATTAATGGGCATGTTAGGTTTTGGCTTCATAGCAACCTACCTTCCGGAGGCGGCAATCAATGCCTACCTGACTGCCGTGGCACTACACATCATAGTGTCCCAGATGACTTCCATCCTCGGGATTATGATTAGCTTCCACACTGGTCCTACCGCCTTCTTCTATGTGAGTAATTTCTACTCTCACCCAAATTACAGATGTCCCACTCCCTGTCCTCCAACAGACTCGGACCCAAGTGGAGAGACTCCTGCACAGGCAGCCGGGTCAGCAGGGCCCTGGAAATAATCTTCTCTCCCTAGATTTAGTCTTAATTAATTGCAGGTGCCAGTTGGACTATTTTTCTGTTTCATTAACCATGTTGCCCCGCTTTTTAAACTTACATGACTTACAAAAAAATTATCTTTAAGATACCATATCTATCATAATTCTTCCCATCACATGCCTCATAACACACATGTATCCCTAAGACATCTAAAAAATGTAAATTGCTAAGTAGTCCCCAAATGCAAAAATGGCACAGGAGCCAAGCTAAAGTACACATATGGTCTAGGAAAATTAATAAAGAGTAGGCTAACAAACAACTCCTGGGTCCTTTGTGTTATACTGAAATGTATGAAGTCTGTTCTTTCTTTATTGGACATTACTATCAATTTCAACTTAAAAAATACATATCTACCCACTTGGTCAAGACTTTTGTGTCTAGTAACACTACATAAGGACTTCCTTTTTCTTTTTCTTTGTTTGTTTGTTTGTTTTGTTAATCCTTACCTGAGGACATTTTTTTCATTGATTTTTAGCGAGTAGAAGGGAGGGAGGGAAGGGAAGAGAGAGACACATCAATTGGTTGTGTCAAACCTGTAACCCAGGTAAGTGCCCTTCACCGGGAATCGAACCTCTGGCCCTTCAGTGTGCAGGCCAACACTCTAACCACTGAGAAACACTGGCCAGGGCTAGGGACTTCTTTTTGTTTGTTATTAATCCTCAGCGGAGGATATTTTTTCCATTGATGTTTTTCTTTTTTAGAGAGAGAGAATGGAAGGAAGAGACGGAGGGAGGGAGAGAGGGAGGGAGGGAGAGAGAGAGAGAGAGAGAAAGAAACATCGATGTGAGAGAGACACATCATTTGGTTTCCTCCTGCCTGGCCCAACTGGGGCCAGGGATCTAGATACATACTTGCCCTTGACTGGGAATCAAACCCCCATTCTTTGGTTCACAGGCCAATGCTCTAATCACTGAGCCACAATGGCCAGGGCCAAGAACTTCTTTTTGAACTAATCTAGAAACAGTGTCATTTTCTAGACTTAGACAATTCTATATCCCTTTCTAAGCCTCTGTAATTTTGTTTTCTTTCAGAACATAGTTAACTACTGTATATCTCTCCCAAAAGCTAATTCCACCAGCATCCTGCTATTTCTAACTGCTGTTGTCATTCTGAGAATCAACAAATGTATCAGAATCTCCTTCAATCAATACCCCCTTGAGTTTCCCATGGAGGCTTTCCTGGTAGGTGTTCTGATGTCCCAAATTCATGAATCGGATCATTTAAAATACCTATCTTTTAAAATATATAAATAAGCAACTAGGAAAGAAAACACTGTAAAAAACAATGATCTTTTAAAGACACGTTGAATTGTGACAGAGCTTTAAATGTATTTAGTTTTAAGTACTAGCTTATATTTGTAAAACATACTTTTCTTTTTTAAAATAAATCTTTATTGTTTTTTCTCTGTATTGTTGAAAGCATTACATATGTCCCCCTCTCCTCCCACATTGACTTCCTCCAGCCTGCCCTTGCCCTCCTCCCCATCCAGGCCCTCACCACCGTGTTGTCTGTGTCCATGGGTTATGTATATATGATTACAAGGTCTTTGATTGATTACCTCCCACCCACCCACCCTCCCCCATTTTCCCTCTGAAATTCCACAGTCTATTCCATGCTTCCATGTTTCTGGATCCACTCTGTTCATCAGTTTGTTTTGTTAATTAGATTCCACATATGAATGAGATCATGTGATACTTGTCTTTATCTGGCTGACTTATTTCACTTAGCAAAAACATACTTATTTTCAAAGGATTTTCATCTATTGCCTCTTTTTCACTCTATTTAAAAATAATTACAGATGATGTATTATAGAATTTTTTTTGTTTTTTTTTGTAGTAACTTTTTTTAAAATTAAATCTTTATTGTTCAGATTATTACATTTGTTCCTCTTTTCTCCCCCCATAACTCCCCTCCTTCCAGCTCCCACCCCACCCTCCGCCCTTACTCCCCACCCATTATCCTCATCCATAGGTGCACGATTTTTGTCCAGTCTCTTCCCGCATCTCCCACACCCCTTTTCCCCCCAAGAATAGTCAGTCCATTCCCTTTCTATGTCCCTGATTCATTATAATCAACAGTTCATTCTGTACATCAGGTTATTTATTCACTTGATTCTTAGATTCATTTGTTGATAGATGCATATTTGTTGTTCATAATTTGTATCTTTACCTTTTTCTTCTTCTTCCTCTTCTTAAAGGATACCTTTCAGCATTTCATATAATACTGGTTTGGTGGTGATGAACTCCTTTAGCTTTTCCTTATCTGTGAAGCTCTTTATCTGACCTTCAATTCTGAATGATAGCTTTGCTGGATAAAGTAATCTTGGTTGTAGGTTCTTGCTTTTCATCACTTTGAATATTTCTTGCCACTCCTTTCTGGCCTGCAAAGTTTCTGTTGAGAAATCAGCTGACAGTCGTATGGGTATTCCCTTGTAGGTAACTGAGTTTCTTTCTCTTGCTGCTTTTAAGATTCTCTCTTTGTCTTTTGCTCTTGGCATTTTAATGATGATGTGTCTTGGTGTGGTCCTGTTTGGATTCCTTTTGTTTGGGGTTCTCTGCGCTTCCTGGACCTGTAAGTCTATTTCTTTCACCAGATGGGGGAAGTTTTCTGTCATTATTTCTTCAAATAGGTTTTCAATATCTTGCTCTCTCTCATCTTCTGGTACCCCTATAATTCTGATGTTGGTACGTTTGAAGCTGTCCCAGAGGTTCCTTACACTATCTTCGTATTTTTGGGTTCTTTTTTCATTTTGCTTTTCCGGTTGGGTGTTTCTCGCTTCTTCACATTTCAAATCTTTGACTTGATTCTTGCGCTCCTCTGGTCTGCTGTTGGGAGTCTGTATAATATTCTTTATTTCAGTCAGTGTATGCTTACTTTCTAGATGGTCCTTTATCACACCATCGAGGGTCTCATTAGATTTCCTGTACATCTCATCAAGTTTATCGACAGACTCTAGAAGCCTCTTGAGAGACCTCAAAAGTGTGGTTCTGAACTCAATATCCTCCCTTGATAGTTTTGTCCTGTTTCTTTGTCTCCGCATTTTTTACACTTTCTTGGTACACCCCCTAGTGGTCTTTGTGCGCAGTCTTGTTGTAGTTAAGCTTTGATTGTTATAGTTAATACTAGAGGGATTTGACCTCCAGGCCGACTGGCTGTGATAATCAGCTGTGTCTGCAGTGGAAGAACTTGCGTCCTCTAGGGAGGTGCTAATCTAGCCTTTGCCTGAGGCTATCCGGCAAATGGCTCTGTGCAGGGCTTGGGTGGGGCGGGTCCCACGGGATCAACAGGGCGGAGGAGGGAGCAGTTATGGCTGCTCTCAGTCAGTCCCCAGGGGCTCTGCCTCTCTGTCCCAGCAACAGCTGCAAACCTCGGAGGGACCGTAGCCAGACAGTCCTGCTTCTCCCGTTTGAGCCTGGGTCCCTAGAGACTCGCCCGGATATGGAGCTCTGAGTCTGAGGCTCCCTCCGGATTGAAACAGACAACCACGCCCTCAGGCACCAGCCTGCGCCGCGTGCACTCCACACCTTAGTATTTTCCTTGGTTTCTCTCTAGAATTAAACCTGTATAATTTTATTAACCAATTTCACCCCAATAAATTCCATTAAAAATAAAGTTTTCCCCTCTTATGAAAGTAATACAGGCTCAGCCTAACAATTTTGCAAAACATAAAGAAGAAAAAATAAAAGGAAGAGAAGAAATTCCTATAGTTGCACCCGCCCAAAGTCAACTACAATGGATACTTTTAGATTGTTAGTTATTCCCTCTTTCTTCCAAACAAATACTTGAGAGGCCTATCTATGCTCGGTGTTGGTGAATTTCCACCTTCTATGCAGAAGTTGTTTCTACTTTAGTATGGTTGCACTCATACTGTTATTCAGCCTTTCATTTTCACTATGCTGCAGTGAAGACACTGAGGGAGATGAGTTGTGAAATGCATTGCCTAACCCAGTGGTCGGCAAACTGCGGCTCGTGAGCCACATGCAGCTCTTGGGCCCCTTGAGTGTGGCTCTTCCACAAAATACCACGTGCGGGCGCGCACGTACAGTGCGATTGAAACTTCGTGGCCCATGTGCAGAAGTCGGTATTTTGTGGAAGAGCCACACTCAAGGGGCCAAAGAGCCGCATGTGGCTCGCGAGCCGCAGTTTGCCAACCACTGGCCTAACCCATGTCACTAGTAAGTGGTAGAGCTGGACTCACTACTGTC
Source organism: Myotis yumanensis (assembly GCF_028538775.1). Lineage (NCBI taxonomy): Eukaryota > Metazoa > Chordata > Mammalia > Chiroptera > Vespertilionidae > Myotis > Myotis yumanensis. The sequence goes on from NW_027223757.1 coordinate 91,157,424, forward strand.
TAATAATAACACTTTTTGTTTCTTTTTAAAATCCACTGATAAAATTTATCTTTTGCAGTTATAACTAACATTTTTATAATGATAAAGACATGTTCATAAATAAAGCCTAGGGTTTTTTAAAGTTGGCATTTCTCATATTAGGATTGCTGAATCCTTGGAAGTCTTTGAAAATTCTTTTCCCTTTAAGAAGTGTTCTGCTGCAGAGATACTTAAAACTCACCAAATATCCATGTGTCCCCCTATATTTCCCAGCCACCCCTGTAGTTAGGCAAGACCATGTGACTTCGGAGCTAAACCATAGGAGACTAGGTTTGAGTCCCCATGGACTTGCTTCCCCTGCTGTAATAATCATAGGGTTGTCTGTTGAGATGATAGAGTTAGTAGATGGAATTCGTTTGGGTCCCTGCGGTACCCTTTGCAAAGAAGCTGCCCTAGGGAGACAGTGGACTGTGTGCAGGCAAAAATAACTTTTATGTGTTACGGACTCGTGGCTTGTATGTTGCCACAGCATACCTAGCCTATACGTTCTCATTCAGGTCTATAGCGTTCATGATTGGAAGACTATGGGAACTGCTCTGGAAATTCAAACTCTCATCACTGTTGTCCACCTCTTACAGAGGTGCATATTCTTTCTTCCTTGGAAGAGTTGAAAAGCTATTAATTTATAAAGGGCAGAAGCTGAAAGGCTGCTTTTACAAAAGACTTTCCAAAACACTGTACACAAATAGCGGTGCCCTGGCGCCAGGAGTGGAGTCAGGGACAACCTCTCCTTTTCATGGAACCCGCCCCGTTCTGGCACCTTAGCAAACTGAGGCTTTGGGGCCACCAGCAGATGGCATCTGTGACAAAGACATTCTCTCTCTCTCTCTCTCTCTCTCTCTCTCTCTCTCTCTCCTCTCTCCTCTCTCCTCTCTCATTTCAGCTTTATTAGAGTGTAATTGACATAAAATTGCAAGATATTTAAAGCGTGCATCACTGTGATTTGACATATATGTACATTGCAAAAGGATTCTCCTATCTAGTTAACACATCCATCACCTCACATGTTTATCTTTTTGGGGGTGGGAGATGAGAATACTTTAAGCACTATTCTTATAAAATCTAAATTCTGCTCTCTTATCAAATTTCACTTATACAACAGAGTTCTCAACTATAGTCACCATGTTATACATTAGTTCCTCCGACCTTATTCATCTTATAGCTGAAAGTTTATACCATTTTATCAACTTTTTCCTATTTTCCCCACCTCACAGCTCCTGGCAACTGCTTTTCTGCACTTTGTATCTATGAATATGACTGGTTTTGTTTTTAGGTTCCATACTGTAAGTGATATCAGGTAGTATTTGTTTTACTCTGTCTGGCTTATTTCACTTATCGTAATATCTTCAAAACCCATCCATGTTGTCACAAATCAACCCTCTCTTAAGAGACATCAGCAACAGGAATCATAGTGCTATTTCTTCAAGCAGCCTCAAAGACAGCGAATATTAACCAGGGTTATTAAGACAGGAAATTAAGCATAGAGAATTCTGTGGGTTGACTATGGCTGACAGATTGGTTTGTGGGCCACAGTTAAGACATTCCTGTGGGGAATGCTGTAAATAAGTAGGATGCACCATGAAGTGCAGCAACAGAGGAATCTGAGGCCCAGCAATACAAGGAGTTGTGACTTAATTTATACTCAAAGGTTATTGAAACCTATAATATGCTAGTTATGCTGTAGCAACGTACAAGCCATGAGATCTTAACAGATAAAATTACCTTTGCCTGCACAAAGTCCATTGCGGGTTCGATCCTGGGTCAGGGCACATACAGCAGTCAACCAGTGAGTGCATACATGAGTGGAACAGCGGATCTCTCTCTCTCCCCGCCCCCCTCTTCCCGCCCCCTCGCTTTCAAATCAATGTTAAACATTTTTTTAACCTATGCATTAAGTTTTATTGTCTCTGGTTTAATTTGCTTTGCTGTGAGATCTTTATAAGGTATAACAATTGCTAGGTTATCTATTTTCCTTCTAGTTGAAATGCAAGGGAGACTTGCCATTTTAGAAATCAATGAATGGGGAGGAGAAACGGCAAGAAATTGCCTTGCTGAAGACCTGCTTTCTTGTGCTATCAACTGTTGTTCCATATTATTAAGGGTTAGTCAGTAATATGATTCTCAATATACCTCAGCGATCCCCCAACAGACCTATTCATATTGGCACAACGTACCTAGATCTAAAAACTTGTAAAACTGAGGCCTTGATACAGGTATTACCTGAAATCAAGTTTGTATTTGCTCTGGGTGTTTAAAGCCCAGGGCATCCATTCGTTCCCATTATGTGGCAGAGAGCAAGGCTGGAGTTGCTTTCATTCTGGCTCCAGTGCTAAAACCAGCTCCGGGAACTAAGTCAGGGCGGACTTCTGCCTTCCTTGCTGCACTGAACCTCTCTATCCACCTTCCAAGGACCAACATATATCACCCCCTGTCCTGCCAGTGGCTAAGGGCACCTCCACTCCTGGAAACAATACACAACATAATATTTAGATGATTGTTTGCCCTTTTTTAACCCCTACAGGTTCTGGGCTTCAGTGCACTTGCAAGCAAGATAAGCATTGCCACAGATAGCGGCAAGACATTCATGGACATGATTCCCTACAGGTTGGTAATTCCACTTTTCAAGACTATTTCTGCCCTTTCTTCCTGTTACCTTCTCTTCACCGCTGACCATACAGTTGATGGATATTCTCCGCTAGTGGTCTCTAGCCACAGCCACATCCGGGTCGCCGAGTTCACGTTCATTTTAGAACATAGAGGTTCATGAAAGAAGCAGGGCTAGGCAACCCCTGTTTCTTCTCTGGTCAGCCTCCGACTCTCTTCCCATAGTTGAACTGATCTCCATACCCAAGTAAATTGTTGGATACATGGAATACCAGAGACTCACATTTTTTCCCTAATGCATTATGGCCCCTCTCAACCTCTACACCTATCTGATTGCCTCTCAAGGAGGAGACAAGAGATGCCTCCACTTTCCTTGCCTCCCTCCTGGGGCTCAGTGCTCACTTGATTAGCATTCCTTCTGTCTTCAGCCACTTGGACTGAATCGGTGTCCTTGAGCAACTTTATGGTATTACTCTGAGTAGAAAGCTCTCCTCAAATAGTCTGGCAGATAGATTTTTTTTAAAATGTATTTTATTGATTTTTTACAGAGAGGAAGGGAGAGAGAGAGCCAGAAACATCGATCAGCTGCCTCCTGCACATCTCCTACTGGGGATGTGCCCGCAACCCAGGTACATGCCCTTGACCAGAATTGAACCCGGGACCCTTCAGTCCGCAGGCCGATGCTCTATCCACTGAGCCAAACCAGTTTCAGCAGATTTCTTATGGGATCAAAATTAATTTGCATTATAATTCCTACCAGTGACTATGGGGTATCACTCTTGCTTCTGTTAGGAAATTATAATTTCTTCAATCTTTTTTATTTTAGTTTTTCTTTTTTAAAAAAAACTTTATTGTTGAGAGTATTACAATGTCCCTCTTTCCCCCCCACCCCACTCTACCTGGTTCCCACCTCACCCCATGCCTTCACCACCCTATTGTCTGTGTCCATAGGTAAGATCTTTGGTTAATCTCTTCCTGCCCCCCTCCCGCTTCCCTCTGAGATTCCTCAGTCTGTTCCATGCTTCCATGCCTCTGAGTCTGTTTTATTTGCCAGTTTATTTTGTTCATTAGATTTCTTGTTTGTTTGATTTTTTAGATTCAACTGTTGATAAATATGTATTTGCTGCCATTTTATTATTCATATTTTTCTCCCCCCCCCCCCCTTCTCTTTCTCCTCATTCCTCTTCTTAAATAATACCCTTCAACATTTCATTTAATACTGGTTTGGTGGTGTTGAACTCCTTTGGCTTTTTCTTGTCTGTGAAGCTCTTTATCTGACCCTCAATTCTAAATGAGAACTTTGCTGGGTAGAGTAGTCTTGGTTGTAGGTCCTTGCTTTTTATCACTTTGAATATTTCTTGCCACTTCCTTCTGGCCTGCAAAGTTTCTGTTGAAAAATCAGCTGACAGTCTTATAGGTGCTCCCTTGTAGGTAACTAACTGCTTTTGCTTTTCTCTTGCTGCTTTTAAGATTCTCTTTGTCTTTAACCTTTGGCATTTTAATGATGATGTGTCTTTTTTTTTTTTGCTTAAAGTATTACAAAGGGTATTACATAAGTGTCCTTTTTTCCCCCCCGCCCTTGACAAGCCCCTGCCCTCCCTTACCCCCCAGTGTCTTATGTCCATTAGTTATGGTTATATGCATGCATACAAGTCCTTCGGTTGATCTCTTAATCCCCTCTCTCCTCCCCCCCAACCCTCCCTGGCCTTCCCACTGCAGTTTGACAATCAGTTTGAGGCAGCTCTGCCTCTGTATCTATTATTGTTCAAAAGTTTGTAATGGTCTTTATTATCCATGAATGAGTGAGATCATGTGGTATTTTTCCTTCATTGACTGGCTTGTTTCACTTAGCATAATGCTCTCCAGTTCCATCCATGCTGTTGCAAATGGTAGAAGTTCCTTCTTTTTAACAGCAGCGTAGTATTCCATCGTGTAGATGTACCACAGTTTTCTAATCCATTCATCTACTGATGGGCACTTAGGCTGTTTCCAGATCTTAACTATGGTGAATTGTGCTGCTATGAACATCTGGGTACATATATCCTTTCTGATTGGTGTTTCTGGTTTCTTGGGATATATTCCTAGAAGTGGGATCACAGGGTCAAATGGGAGTTCCATTTCCAATTTTTTGAGGAACCTCCATACTGCCTTCCATAGTGGCTGCACCAGTCTGCATTCCCACCAGCAGTGCACAAGTGTTCCTTTTTCTCCACATCCTCTCCAGCACTTGTCGTTTGTTGATTTGTTGATGATGGCCATTCTGACAGGTGTGAGATGGTACCTCATTGTTGTTTTGATTTGCATCTCTCGGATGATTAGTGACTTTGAGCATGTTTTCATATGTCTCTTGGCTTTCTGAATGTCCTCTTTTGAAAGGTGTCTATTTAGATCCTTTGCCCATTTTTTGATTGGATTGTTTATCTTCTTTTTGTTAAGTTGTATGAGTTCCCTATAAATTTTGGAGATTAAGCCCTTATCAGATATGACGTTGGCAAATATGTTTTCCCATGAGGTGGGTTTTCTTGTTGTTTTGTTGATGGTTTCTTTTGCTGTGAAGAAGCTTTTTATTTTGATGTGTCCCATTTGTTCAGTTTCTCTTTAGTTTCAACTGCCCTAGGAGCTGTATCAGTGAAGAAATTGTTTTGGCATATGTCTGAGATTTTGTTGCCTTTGTATTCTTCTAGAATTTTTATGGTTTCCTGTCATACATTTAAGTCCTTTATCCATTTTGAGTTTATTCTTGTGTATGGTGTAAGTTGGTGGTCTAGTTTCATTTTCTTGCATATATCTGTCCAATTTTCCCAACACCATTTATTGAAGAGACTATCTTGGCTCCATTGTATGTTCATGCCTCCTTTGTCAAAAATTAATTGAGCATATTGGTTCGGGCTAATTTCTGGACTCTCTATTCTATTCCACTGATCTATATGTCTGTTCTTGTGCCAGTACCAGGCAGTTTTGAGAACAGTGGCTTTGTAATACAGCTTGATATCTGGCATTGAGATCCCACCTACTTTGTTCTTTCTCAGGATTGTTGCAGCTATTCGGGGTCTTTTTTTATTCCAGATGAATTTTTGGAGAGTTCGTTCTAGATCTTTGAAGAAGGCCATTGGTATTTTAATGGGAAGTGCGTTGAATTTATAGATTGCTTTGGGTAGTATGGACATTTTAATGATGTTGATTCTACCAATCCAAGAACATGGTATGTTCTTCCATCTGTTTATGTCTTCCTCTATCTCTTTTTTCAACGTCCTGTAGTTTTCTGAGTAGAGGTCTTTAACCTCTTTAGTTAAGTTTATTCCTAGGTATCTTAATTTTTTTGGTGCTATGGTAAATGGGATTGTTTTTCTAATCTCTCTTTCTGAAAGTTCACTATTGGTGTATAGAAATGCCTCAGATTTCTTGGGGTTAATTTTGTATCCTGCTACATTGCCAAATTCGTGTATTAAGTCTAGTAGCTTTTGGATGGAGTCTCTTGGGTTTTGTATGTATAATATCATGTCATCTGCAAATAAGGACAGTTTTACTTCCTCTTTTCCAATTTGGATGCCTTTTATTTCTTCTTCTTGCCTAATTGCAATGGCTAATACTTCCAGTACTATGTTGAACAGGAGTGGTGAAAGTGGGCATCCCTGTCTTGTTCCTGTTCTTAGGGGAAATGGTGTTAGTTTTTGACCATTGAGTATGATGTTGGCTGTGGGCCTGTCATATATGGCTTTTATTATGTTGAGGTATGATCCTTCTATTCCCACCTTTCTAAGAGTTTTTATCAAAAATGGGTGTTGGATTTTGTCAAATGCTTTTTCTGCATCAATTGATATGACCATGTGGTTTTTTTCTTTCAATTTGTTTATGTGATGTATCACATTTATTGATTTACGGATGTTGTACCATCCTTGCATCTCTGGGATAAATCCTACTTGGTCATGGTGTATGATCCTTCTGATGTACTGCTGGATCCGATTTGCTAAGATTTTGTTGAGGATTTTGGCATCTATGTTCATGAGGGATATTGGCCTGTAATTCTCTTTCATTGTGATGTCTTTACCTGGTTTTGGTATTAGGGTGATGCTGGCTTCATAGAATGAGCTTGGAAGTGTTCCTTCCTCTTGAATTTTTTGTAGTAGTCTGAGGAGGGTAGGTTTTAGTTCTTCCTTGAATGTTTGGTAGAACTCCCCTGTGAAGTCGTCTGGCCCTGGGCTTTTGTTTGCTGGAAGCTTTCTGATGACTGCTTCAATTTCTTCCATAGTTATTGGCCTATTGAGGTTTTTAGATTCTTCCTGATTGAGTTTTGGAATGTTGTATTTTTCTAGGAATTTGTCCATTTCCTCCAGGTTGTCTAGTTTGTTGGAGTAGAGTTGCCCGTAGTATTGTTTAACAATCATTTGTATTTCTGTGGGGTCTGTTGTTATTTCGCCTCTATCATTTCTGATTTGGTTTATTTGGGACCTCTCTCTTTGCTTCTTGGTGAGCCTGGCTAGGGGTTTGTCAATCTTGTTTATCCTTTCAAAGAACCAGCTCTTGGTTTCATTGATTTTCTGTATTGTTTTTTTGGTCTCTATTTCATTGATTTCTGCTCTAATCTTTATTATCTCCTTCCTTCTGCTCACTCTGGGGTTTTCTTGTTGCTCTCTTTCTAATTCTTTGAGTTGTAGAGTTAGATGGTTAACTACCATTTTTTCTTGTTTTTTGAGATAGGCCTGTAGAGCTATAAACTTCCCTCTCAGGACTGCTTTCATTGTGTCCCAGAGGTTTTGGATTGTTGTGTTTTCATTGTCATTAGTGTCCAGGATGTTTTTAATTTCTTCTTTGATGTCATCGGTAACCCAATCAATATTTAATAACATGCTATTCAGCTTCCAAGTGTTTGAGTATTTTGGGTTGTTTTTATTGTGGTTTCTTTCTAACATTATGCCATCGTGGTCTGAGAAGATGCTTTTTATGATTTCAATCTTCTTGAATTTGTGGAGACTTTGCTTGTGACCCAATATGTGGTCTATTTTTGAATATGTCCCATGAGCACCTGAGAGGAATGTATATTCCGCAGCTGTGGGGTGAAGTGTTCTGAAGATGTCAATTAAGTCCATCTGATCTAGTGAGTCATTTAGGATTGCTGTTTCTTTGCTGATTGTTTGTCTAGCAGATTTATCCAGTGATGTCAGTGGTGTATTAAAGTCCCCTACTATGATTGTATTATTGTCGATCTCTCCCCTGATATCTTCCAGAAGTTTTCTTATGTATGTGGGTGCTCCTGCATTGGGTGCATATATGTTTACCAGGGTTATATCTTCTTGTTGTATTGATCCCTTTAGTATTATGAAGTGGCCTTCCTTATCTCTGGTTATGGCCTTCACTTTGAGATGTATTTTGTCAGATATAAGTATTGCTACCCCAGCTTTCTTTTCCTTTCCATTTGCGTGAAAGATATTTTTCCATCCCTTCACTTTCAGTCTGTGTGAGTCCCTTCTAATGAGGTGGGTCTCTTGTAGACAGCAGATGTATGGGTCATGTTTTTTTATCCATTCAGCCACTCGATGTCTTTTGGTTGGAGCATTTAGTCCATTTACATTTAAAGTTATTATTGAAAGGTACTTGTTTGTAGCCATTTCTTTTTTTGTGTGTGTGTGGCTGTTTTCTTTCTGAGCTTGATATTTCTTCTTTTTACACCAGTCCCTTTAGCATTTCTTGCATGGCTGGCTTGGTGGTGATAAACTCCCTTAGCCCTTTTTTGTCTGTGAAGCTTCTTATTTCCCCTTCAATTTTGAATGATAGCCTTGCTGGATAGAGTATTCTTGGATTCAGTCCTTTGCTTTGCATCACTTTGTAGATTTCCGTCCATTCTTTTCTGGCCTGATGAGTTTCTGTTGAGAAATCATTTGATAATCTAATGGGAGCTCCCTTGTATGTTACTTTCCGTCTCTCTCTTGCAGCCTGTAAGATTCTCTCTTTATCCTGAACATTTGCCATGGTAATTATGATGTGTCTTGGTGTGGGTCTTTTCGGGTTCACCTTGTTTGGGACTCTCTGGGCTTGTGTGACTTTTTTCTTCCCCACCTCAGGGAAGTTTTCTGATATTATTTCTTCGAATAGGTTTTCTAATCCATGTTCATCTTTCTGTTGTTCTGGCACCCCTATTATTCGTATGTTGTTTCGTTTCATGTTGTCCCAAAGTTCCCTTAGGCTCTCCTCCTGTCTTTTAATTTTTTTCTCCATTTGCAGTACAGTTTGAGTGTGTTTTGCTTCCTTGTCTTCTAATTCACTAATTCGGTCCTCCGCTTCTCCCAGTCTACTGTTGATACTTTCAATGGTGTTTTTTATTGCAGCTATGTCGCTCTTCATTTCTTCTTGGGACTTACTTAAGTTGTTGATTTTTTCATCTGTTTCTTCTAGCTTCTTGCATAAGTAGTTGAGTTTTTCATCTGTTTCTTCTTGCTTCTTGAACATCTGGTGCATGTACTCTAGGAACCTTATTCTGAATTCTTTTTCCGTCATGCTGCATATCTCTGTCTCACTTAGCTGCTTTTCTGGCAAGTCCTCCTTTTCTTTCCTTTGGGGGTTTCTTTGTCTACCCATGTTTGATCTCACTGACATGACTAGTTGTTGAGTCGTTCAGTGGCTGGACCCTGGGTGGCAGTGGCTGCTCCCTGGGTGGCAGTGGCTCCTCGGGCTGTGGTTGCTCCTTGGGCGGTTGTGGTAGCAGCGGCTCCTCTGTTGATAGCAGAGCCTCTGGTGGGTGCTGTTCACAGTTGTGGTGGCTCTTCTGGCTGGTGGAGGGAGGCTTCACACACAGCAACTGCTCCCCAGGCAGAGCGTGTGGTGATCAGGAGGCCGCTGTTGCTTGAATCTTTCCGTGGAGGGGTGCAGGTCTCCTCTGGGCTCTTGCAGTCGCGCTGCTTGCGAGTCGTTGCCTCCGGGTTAGTAGCCGCCGGGTTAGTAGCCGATCTCTGGATGCCGGTAACCGCTTCCCAAGATGGCGTGGTCTCCCCGCTGCGCTGGCACCCAGGGGGAAGTTTCAGCCTCAATCTCTAACCATCCGCATTTTTTAGGAGTTCTCTGTCTTTCCTGGCTGCAGACTGTCTCTCAGCTGAACCCAATGATGATGTGTCTTGATGTGGGCCTCTTTGAGTTCCTCTTGTTTGGGACTCTCTGTCCTTCCTGAACTTGTAAGTCTATTTCTTTCACCAGGTAGGGGAAGTTTTCTGTCATTATTTTTTCAAACAAGTTTTCAATTTCTTTTTTTAAAAATATATTTTTTAATTGATTTTTTACAGAGAGGAAGGGAGAGAGATAGAGAGTTAGAAACATCGATGAGAGAGAAACATTGATCAGCTGCCTCCTGCACACCTCCTACTGGGGATGTGCCCGCAACCAAGGTACATGCCCTTGACCGGAATCGAACCTGGGACCTTTCAGTCCGCAGGCCGACGCTCTATCCACTGAGCCAAACCGGTTTCGGCAAGTTTTCAATTTCTTGTTCCCTCTCTTCTCCTCCCAGTACCACCATGATGTAAATGTTGGTATGCTTGAAATCGTCCCAGAGACTCTTTACACTGTCTTCATATTTTTTATTCTCTTTTCTTTTTGCTCCTCTAATTGGGTATTTTTTGCTTCCTCATACTCCAAATTGCTGATTTGATTCCCAGTGTCGTCTACCCTACTCTTGATTCCCTGTAAATTATTCTTAGAAAAAATAAACAAGTGGGACTACATCAAACTAAAAACCTTCTGCACAATAAGAGTGTATCTTTCATTTCTGACTGGTCCTTTTTTATGTTGTTGATGTTCTCACTAATATCCTTGAAGTTCTAACAAAGTTCCTTGAGCATCCTTATAACCATTGTTTTGAACTTAGTATATGGTAGTTTGTTTGCTTCCATTTCATTTAGCTCTTTTCTGGAGATTTCTTCTGTTCTTTAATTTGCAGCATGTTTCTTTATCTCCACAGTTTGGCTGTTTCCCTGTTTGTTTGTATGTATTAGGTAAAGCTGCTGTGTCTCCTGGAATTGGTAGAGTGGCCTTGTGTAGCAGATGTCCTGTAGGCCCAGTGGCCTGAGCTGGGCACTCTAGGTGGGCTGTGAGCACTATCCTGTTGTAGTTGAGTATTGATTGCTTTTGGCATCACTAGAAAGAATTGACCCCCAGGCTAATTGGCTGTTCAGACCAGCTGAGACTACAGTGGAAGAGATGCTGTACATGAGACACCCTTACTTCAGTGGGGCCTTGGTGCTCACCAAGTCTGACCCTTGAGTGGGTCGCTCATGGATACGGTAGGGCTGTAATCTTCCCTGGTTTGGTCACTGGGATTTTGATAGGAATTGCATGGAATCTACATATTGCTTTGATGCTCTTTAACTGGCCAAATACATAAAATATGCTTAACACTTGGAGCGTGGGAAACGAGTTAAGTCGGCTCGCGTGAATTGCGCGTACTCCGCGGGAGCCGTCTTTAACTCGGTTCATATAGATTTGCGGTGGAGTGCGGGAAACGTGTAAACTCGGGCCAATTGTAACTGCGTATTACCAAATATTTGTTTGTAATCCACCCTTTTGGTGGATGGAACAAAACCAAAAGACAGAGCCATCTTATATTTTGGCGGGAAATTCACCCGCACTCCAAGTGTTAAATTCACAAATGCATAAAAATTCTAAAAGAATAAACTTGTTTGCTTCACCATTGGAAAATGCTATGGAACCAACTTGTTATTTTAAAATTGTTAAATAAAGGAAACTTATCATGCTTTTCCTCTAAGAACTGCGCTTTTGGGTGTCCAAATAGTTGATAACAAGACATTTCACTTTTATTTTATTAATTAATTTATTTAAAATATACTTTTATTGATTTCAGAGAGGAAGGGAGAGGGAGAGAGAGATAGAAACATCAATGATAAGAGAGAATCACTGACTGGCTTCCTCCTGCATGCCCCACACTGGGGATTGAGTCTGCAACCTGGGCATGTGCCTGACCTGCAACCTGGGCATGTGCCTGACCGGGAATCAAATCATGACCTCCTGGTTCACAGTTTGATGCTCAATAACTGAGCCACACCGGCTGGCAACATTTCACTTTTAGAAGAATTATCCTATCTAATAAAAGGATAATATGGAAATTAACCATCATTCCGTCACAAAGATGGCAGCACCCATAGCCACAAGATGGCGGCTCCCAGTCCTCTTAGCCCCACCGGAGTCCCCTAGTCCCGGGGGGGTGGCTGCTGAGAGCGGGCAGTGTGAGCGGCCTGGCAGAATGCTTGCTTCGTCGCCGTGGTGACGAGGCAAGCATTCCACCCCACCACAGAGGGTCTGGACAGCAGGCACAAAGCGGCCGGTGGAAGAGGAACACTTGCGTCGTTGCCCTGGCGACTAGGCAAGCATTCCGCATCCGGCCGCAGATGGGCCTCTGGGCCACAGAGAGCCTCTGGGCAGCAGGTGTGGAGTGGCCAAGTCCCACAGAGAGCTACTGGTGCACTGATTTGTGTGCAGGGCTACTAGTACCTAATAAAGGGAGAAGGAATTACAGAATTAGAATAACATCATTAAATGATACTAGGATATCATCTGTTAACATCACAAAAAGAGACAATTAAAAACCAACCTATCAGAGAAATTAAGAAAACAATCCCATTTATAATTGCATCAAAAAGAATAAAATAACTAAGAATAAATTTAACCAAAGAGGTGAAAGACTTGTACACTGACAACTACTATAAGACACTGACAAAAAAAATTGAAGAAGACACAAATAAATGAAAATCCATGCTCATGGATTAGAAGAATTATTATTATTAAAATGTCTATATACCCAAAGCAGTCTACACATTCAATGCAATCCTTATTAAAATTCCAATGCCATATTTCACAGAAATAGAATAAACAATCCTAAAATTTGTATGGAATTTCAAAAGACCCACAAATAGCCAAAGCAATCTTGAGAAAGAAGACAAAGCTGGAGGCATCACACGTCCTGCTTTCAAACTATATTGCAAAGTTATAGTAATCAAAACAGTATGGTATCAGAATAAAAACAGACATATAGATCAAAGTAATAGAATAATGAACTCAGAAATAAACCTATGCATATATGAGCAACTAATTTACAACAGAGATCTAAGAATGTACAATGGGGAAATGACAGCCTCTTCAATAAATAATATTGGAAACACTTGACAACCACATGCAAAAGAATGAAACTGGACCACAAATATTAACTCAAAGTGGAATCAAGACTTAAACTTAAGATTTAACACCATAAAACTCCTGGAAGAAAACATAAGCAATAAGCTCCTTGACATTGATCTTGGTGATGATGTTTTTGGATCTGACTCTTAAAGGCAAAAGAAGAAAAAATAAACAAGTGGAGTTACATCAAACTAAAAACCTTCTTCACAGGAAATGAAGCCATCAAAACAATAAAAAGGCAGCCTGTCAGATGTGAGCAAATATTTGCAAGTCATATACCTGATAAGGGGTTAATATCCTAAATATATAAAGAGCTCATGCAACTCAATAGCAAAAAAATCAATTTTATTTAAAAGTGGGCAGAGGATCTGAATTTGTCCTATGAAGACGTACAAAAAAAAAAAAAAAAAAAAGGAGAATAAGACATACAGATGGCAAATAGATACATGAAAGGGTACTCAATATCATTAATCATTAGGAAGATGAGACTCAAAACCACAATGAAATATCATACCTGTTAGAATGGCTATTATAAAAAAGACAAGAAATCACAAGTATTGGTGAAGATATGGAGAAAAGGGAACCCTTTTGTACTGATGGTAGAAATGGAGGTTTCTCAAAAAAATTAAAAATAGAATTACCATATGATCATGCTATTCCACCTCTGGGTATTTATTCAAAGGAAATGAAACCACTGTTCATTACAGCATTATTTACAATAGCCAAGACATGGAAACAACCTAAGTATTCACTGATAGATGAATGGATAAAGAAAATGTGGTATCTACACTAATAAAAGAGAAACATGCAAATTGGTGTCACTCCGCTACCCTTCCCATTGGCTAATCAGGGCGATATGCAAATTAACAGCCAGCCAAGATGGCGGCCGGCAGACAGGCAGCTTGAAGTGAACATGAAGCTTGCTTGCTTCAGTGATGAAGGACTTCAACGTTCCCCACCTGCAGCTGCAGGCCTCTGAGCTTGCAGTTTGAAACATTGTTACAAATATAGAAGCTAAACAAAACCCCAGAAACCTGCTTTCAGCAAGCCAGGATCTCAGAGCTGGAGTTGAAACAGTGTTTCGATTATAGAACCCAAACAAACCAGATACCTGCTTTCAGCAGCTGAGGCCTAAGAGCTGGAGCAAAGCCTCAGAGCTAAAGCTGACCCAGAATAAAAGAAAAAAGAAAAAAAGCGGTTGGGAGCTTCAGTCACCAGCCAGCCTGAAAACAGCCCTCAGCCCCTCACCCAGACTGGCCAGGCACCCCAGTGGGGACCCCCACCCTGAAGGGTGTGTGACCAGCTGCAAACAGCCATCATCCCCTCATCCAGGCTGGCCAGGCACCCCACTGGGGACCCCCACCCTGATCCAGGACACCCTTCAGGGCAAACCAGCCAGCCCCCACCCAAGCACCAGGCCTCTATCCTATATAGTAAAAGGGTAATATACTTCCCAGCACCGGGATCAGCATGACAGGGGGCAGCGCCCAAACCCCCTGATCACCCTGCAGCTCTGTGTGTGACGGGGACGAGGCCACAACCTCCCTATCCGCCCTGCTCTGTTCGTGACAGGGGAAGGCGCCCCAACTCCCTGATCAGCCCTGCTCTGTGCCTGATAGCGGGGAGCTCCCCAACCCCCTGATCACCCTACAGCTCTGTGTGTGACAGGGTGCAGCGCTCCAACCCCCTCCCCTCCCACGGGCCCTGCTCTGTGTGTGACGGGGTAGAGCCATAACCTCCCCATCAGCCCTGCCCTGAGTGTGACAGTGGCGGCGCCCCAACCCCCTGATCCGCCCTGCTCTGTGTGTGACAGGGGGTGGTGCCCCAACTCCCCTATCGGCCCTGCTCTGTGCGTGACAGGGGGGAGCTCCCCAACCCCCTGATTGACCCTGCTCTGTGCGTGACAGGGTACGGAGCCCCAACCCCCCTGATGGGCCCTGCTCTGTGAGTGACAGGGGGCAGCGCCCCAACCCCCTGATTGGCCCTGCTCTGTGCGTGACATAGGGTGGCGCCGCAACCTCCCCATCGACCCTGCCTTGAGTGTGGCAGGGGGCGGTGCCCCAACCCCTCAATCAGCACTACCCTGAGCGTGACTGAGGGTGGCACTGCAACCTCCTGATCCGCCCTGCTCTGTGCATGACAGGGGGTGGCACCCCAACTCCCCAATCAGCCCTGTTCTGAGCCCGACCAGGGGCTGCACCTAGGGATTGGGCCTGCCCTCTGCCACCTGGGAGAAGGCCTAAGCCAGCAGGTCATTATCTCCCGAGGGGTCCCAGACTGCGAGAGGGCACAGGCCGGGCTGAGGGACCCCTCTCTCCCCCCGCCCGAGTGCACAAATTTTTGTGCACCGGGCCTCTAGTTTATAATAATAAAAGTGTAATATGCTAATTAGACCGGATAGCCAAACGACTTCCAGACGTCCTTCCAGATGAAGCCGCGGTAGTGGGGGCCGAGGCAGAGATGGTTAGGGGTGATCATGCTCGCAGATGAGCAGTTAGGGGTGACCAGGCAGGCAGGCAAGCAGTTAAGAGCGATGAGGCAGGCAGGCGAGTGGTTAGGGGTGATCAGGCAGGCAGGTAGGTTAGGGGTTAGATGCCAGTGGTCCCGGATTGCAAGAGGGTGCAGGCCGGGCTGAGGGACCCACCCTCCCATGCACGAATTTCATGCACCAGACTTTTAGTCTATAATAATAAAAGAGTAATATGCTAATTAGACTGGACATCCTTCGGGACGACCTTCTGGACGAAGCTGGGGCTGTGAGGGAAGCCTGGGTCCTGGGTGCCAGAGGGAAGCCAGTGCCGGCAGCCGGGGAAGGAAGGCCTACTCTTGCATGAATTTCATGCATTGAGCCTCTAGTATATACATAATGGAATGTTATTCAGCCATAAAAAGAAGGAAATCTTGCCATTTGCAAAATGGATAGACCTTAAGAACATTATGCTAAGTGAAATAAGTCAGAGAAAGACAAATACTGTATGATCTCACTTATATGTGGAATCTAAAAAAATAAAATCAACTAAGCTCATAGATACAGAGAACAGATTGGTAATTGCTGGTAGTGAGGGATGGGGAGTGGTGAAATGGGTGAAAGCAGTCAAAAGGTACAAACTTGTATACAATAAATAAGTCATGGAGATATACAGCATGGTGATTATCCTATATTTATTATCTAATCTAATAATAGATAAACATGGTAATTAACCATACCTCCGCTACGCTTCCCATTGGCTAATCAGCAGGATATGCAAATTAACTGCCAACCAAGATGGTGGCCGGCAGCCACGCAGCTGAAGTGAACATGAGGCTTGCTTGCTCCAGTGACGGAGGAAGCCAAGGTTTCCCGCCTGCCTCACCCTGCTCTAAGCTACACTCTAAGCAACAATGTTTCAATTATAGAAGCTAAACAAGCACCAGATACCTGCTTTCAGCCAGCTTCGGCCTCAGAGCTTAGAGTGGCAGTGATGGCAACAATGTTTCAATTATAGAAGCTAAACAAACCCAGATACCTGCTTTCAGACAGCTGCAGCCTCAGAGCTGGAGCTGGGCCTCAGAGCTGGAGCCGGCTCTCAGCTCCAGTGACAGCTATAGAAGGTAAATAAATCCCAGAATAAAAAAATTAAAAAAAAAACAGGAAAAAAGGAGAAACTGGGAGCTTCAGTTGCCCGCCAGCCTGAAAACAGCCCTCAGCCCCTCACCCAGACTGGCCAGGCACACCAGTGGGGACCCCCACCCTGAAGGGGGTGTGACCAGCCTGCAAACAGCCATTAGCCCATCATCCAGGCTCTCCAGGCACCCAAGCAGGACCCCCACCCTGATCCGGATCACTCTTCAGGGCAAACCAGCTGGCCCCCACCCATGCACCAGGCCTCTATCCTATATAATAAAAGGGTAATATGCAAACTGACCCTAACAGCAGAAAGACTGGGAATGACTGGTCACTATGACACACACTGACCACCAGGGGGCAGACGCTCAATGCAGGAGCTGCCCTCTGGTGGTCAGTGCGCTCTCACAGCGGGGAGCTCTGCTCAGCCACAAGCCAGGGTGACGGCTGTCAGTACAGCAGTGGTGGTGGGAGCCTCCCCTGCCTCCTCAGCTGTGCTAAGGATGTCTGACTGCAGCTTAGGCCTGCTCCCCGCTGGCAAGTGGACATCCCCCGAGGGCTGCCGGGCTGCCAGAGGAATGTCTGATTGCCATCCTGGCCCAATGCCCCAGAGAGCAGGCCTAAGCCAGCAAGTGGTCACCCCCCGAGGGGTCCCAGACTGTGAGAGGGCATAGGCCGGGCTGAGGGATGCCCCCCCCCCCCCCCCGCAAGTGCACAAATTTTTGTGCACCGGGCCTCTAGTATCTACAATAATAAAAGCATAATATGCTAATCAGACTGGATGTCCTTCCGGATGAAGCCACAGAGGTAGCAGAGGCCAAGCCCCTTGCACGAATTTTGTGCATTGGTCCTCTAGAAGGATAATAAAAGAGAAACATGCAAATTAACCATCCCCCGCTATGCTCACAAACCACACACACCAGCCAATGAGGAGTGAGCATGAAAATTAACCTGGCAAAGATGGCGGGTATTTGCATACACAGAGCAGAGCAGGAGAGCTAGAGGCTTGGGGGGGACCTGCCTCCTTCGGTTGGTGAAAACCCAGAGCATGGGGAGCACCAGGAATTCTGGGAATAGTAGTTTTGGTGGCAGCCCCAGGACCAGAAGCGGAAGCCCAGAGCGCAGAGAGCACCAGGAATGCTGGGAATCGTAGTTCTGGTGGCAGACATATCTCTGAGACCAGTGGTGGCAAAACTATGACACAGGTGTCAGAGGTGACACACGAACTCATTTTTTTGGTTGATTTTTCTTTGTTAAATGGCATTTAATTATATAAATTAAATATCAAAAATATAAATCTTGCCCTGGCTGGTTTGGCTCGGTGGATAGAGTGTCGGCCTGCGGACTGAAGGGTCCCAGGTTCGATTCTGGTCAAGGGCCTGGGTTGCAGGCTCGATCCCCGAGGGCTTGCAGGAGTCGGCCGATCAATGATTCTCTCTCATCATTGATGTTTCTGTCTCTCTCTCCCTCTTCCTTCCTCTCTGAAATCAATTAAAAAAAAAATATATATATATATATATATATATATATATATATATATACACACACACACACACATAAATCTTTGTTTTACTATTGTTGCAAATATCAAAAAATTTCTATATGTGACACGGCACCAGAGTTAACTTAGGGTTTTTCAAAATGCTGACACACCGAGCTCAAAAGGTTCGCCATCACTGTCCTAGACACTAGAGCAGTGGCTCTCAACCTTCCTAATGCTGCGACCCTTTAATACAGTTCCTCATGTTGTGGTGACCCCCAACCATAAAATTATTTTCATTGTTACTTCCTAACTGTAATTTTGCTACTGTTATGAACCGTAAATATCTGATATGCAGGATGTATTTAGGCGACCCCTGTGAAAGGGTCATTCGACCCCCAAAGGGGTCGCGACCCACAGGTTGAGAACCGCTGCACTAGAGCAAAGTGAGCCTGGAGCAAGTTACTGTTGTGGTTGGGGATGGAGGGAAAGCAAAGGTGAGAGACATAAGTAAAATCAGAGTGTCTATGAAAAATTAAAGGGGAGATATCCTAAAACTTCCAGGAAGTCTCCACCAATGGAGCAAAGAAAAAAAAATGCCTCTATTACTCTGTGAGCAACAAACTAAACTGGGTTGGGGGTCTCAGACAATTCGCTCATATGATTGCAAAGACAGACAGAAACTCCCAGATTTGAGAGGGCTCCCTGAGGGCTCCAGATTGGAGAGGGTGCAGGTTGGACTGAGGGACGCCCCCCCTTCCCCGCCCCCCCCCCCCCCCAGTTGCACGAATCTTTGTGCACCGGGCCCCTAGTAGTTAATAACACTGTATTATATATTTGAAAGTTGCTAAGAGAGCTCATTTTAAAAGTTCTCATCCCAAGAAAAAAACTGTAACTATGTGTGATGACAGATGTTAACTAGATTTATTGTGGTGATCATTTCACAATATTTACAGATATCAAATCATTATGTTGTACACCTGAAACTAATATAATGTTATATGTCAAATATCTTTAAAAAGACAATTAGACATTGTGTTTCTCCTGTGAAGCATTTTTGCCCCCACCCAAAATCCCACATTTGACCAAACCTGAAGGGCTAACTACCAATTTACAGAAAATATAAGGAAGAGAGAAATATGTTAAATGACAACACAAGAATACAATCAGCAAAATCTAGATTGTGGGGAAATCTAATAGGACCAATGGCCAGGTTTCTTTCTTTAAAATATAATTCTTTTTATTGTTGAGAGTATTACAGATATCCCCGCTTTGCCTGACTCTATCTGGCTCCTGCCTCAGCCCAGGCCTTCACAGTAATGTTGTCTGTGACTATGGGCTATGCATATCCTATATAATAAAGAGCTAATATGCAAATGGTCGTCATGCCCTCATGCCCTCGCGCCGGGGCCGGGGGACCTGAGGCTGCGCTCCCTGCCCAGCACCAGGGCCAGGAAACTGAGGCCTCACCCCCTGTCCCGGCGCCAGGCCAGGGGACCTGAGGCTGCGCCCCCCGCCCAGCGGGGCTTGACGGGGGACCTGAGGCTGCGCTCCTTGCCTGGTGCGGCTTGTCAGGGGACCTGAGGCTGTGCCCCCCGCCCTGTGGGCCTTGACAGGGGTGGGGCCAGCCGGGTCTGGGTCTCTCCAGGCGTGTGCAGGTGGGTGGGGACTTGACTCTGGGTCCCTCGGTGCACCTCAGACTCTGACTGGAGGGAAATTTTCATATACATTTTACTAATTTTCTTTCATCTCTGACACTTCTATTATAGAGAAAGGGCAAAGAGCAATATTAAAATATTTCCTCTAATTCCCTTTTAATGTGCACGAATTTCATGCACTGGACCACTAGTATGTATATAAGTTATTTGGTTAATCTCTTCCCCACCCCATCTCCTTTCCTCTGAGATCTGTCAGTGTGTTCCATGCTTCCATCTCTGGACCTATTTTGTTCATCTAGGTTTCTTTAACAAAAAATTTGCAGGGAAGAAAAATAAAGATATGAAGAAGGAATCTATAACTTAAAAGAGATTTGAGACAGCAACCAATTTTAGTGTATAGACCAACCGTGGGCAAACTACAGCCCGCGGGCCGGATCTGGGCAGTTTGAAATGAATAAAACTAAAAAAAAAAAAAAAAAAAAAAAAAAGACCGTACCCTTTTATGTAATGATGTTTACTTTGAATTTATATTAGTTCACACAAACACTCCATCCATGCTTTTGTTCCGGCCCTCTGGTCCAGTTTAAGAACCCATTGTGGCCCTCGAGTCAAAAAGTTTGCCCACCCCTGGTATAGACCTTATTTGGATTCTAATTTGAACATGTAAAATAGATATTTATGAGACATTTGGGAAATTTTGAATATTAATTATATGTTTGATAATATTAAGAAATTTGTAACAATTTGGGGGGTACCTCTTTTAGAGAGATATGTTGAAATATTTACAATTAAATCTATATAATACCTGGGATTTGCTTCAAAATAAAATAAGACTGGTTATAAATTGTTGTGTTGAAAGTGAGTGATGGGTATATCAGGGTTCATTATACTATCCTTTCTTTTGAAAATGTTTGAAAATTTTACACTTTAAAATAAAAGATCAAACATTTGTGAGTGGTACTATACTGCTTACATATAAAAGGAACCCAAACATGGACTCTGACCCCCTAAGAAATCATAGCCTAAAATTTACCAGCTGACTTAACAGATAATCTGGGCAACATTACTAAGCCTGTACACAAACAGACAAGCATCTGTTCTTATAAAAATTAGGATGTTCATTCATTCTCTAGTCAGCAATATGATGATAGTACTGGAAAAGAAGAAAGCTTGTTGTCTCAAGGAGAGTTTTCTAGTTAACAATATGGTAGGAGATATACCTGAAAAAGTTCTGATCATGGTTATGTGTGTTTGGCAATGTTTTTTAATGATATGATCTTAATAGAAACAATGTATTGACTTAGTAGAATTAGGTGACCAGGACTACCAGCAAAATGAATTAGTCTGAAAATTCTGGTGACTTCAAAACAATAAAATGGTAGAGAGGATTCTGGGAGATGAAGTAAGAAGCACCAGGAATCCATCCCTCCACCTAAACCACTGCACTGGCAGAATCTGTCTGACATTTGGGAGGTTTCGAATATTAATTATATGTTTAGGAAGCACCTAAGTTATATTTTGGAACTCCAGAGCCTATTGAAGGCTTACAATTTCCAGAAAAAGGCTTGGATGGTAAATTGCATTGTTGCAAGCCCTTCCCCCTCTGGCTGAAGTGACTTCCATGGGATCTAAAGGGCCAGAACTCCCTTTTTTCCTTTTCCTTTCCCTCTTTTTGTGCCCCCTTTTGAAAGTCAGACATGAAAAATTAGGACATAAAAAAAAAAAAAAAACACCCACTCACAAACCCACATATTCAGGAAAAATTAGAAAATTACACATGCCCAGAAAATGATTCAGAAAAGACCAAACAAGACCTTAAATTTATAACTCAGGCTAATTCTTGGCACAGCAACAGCCTACAATAACAACAACAACAAAACAATAACAAAAACAGCAAACCATGGGACAGGGGAGAATCTGATTTCCACAGTTGCCACATTATTATATTCAAATATCCAGTGTTCAACAAAAATCACAAGGCATACAAAGAAAAAGGAAGTATGCCCCATTCAATGGAAAAAGTAAATCAACAGAAACTATTCTGAAAAAGACCCAATGACAGACCTACCAGACAAAGACTTTAAAATAATTTTCTTGTCCTGACCGGTTTGGCTCAGTGGATAGAGCGTTGGCCTGTGGAATCAAGGGTCCCAGGTTTGATTCCAGTCGGGGGCGTGTGCCTTGGTTGTGGGCGCATCCCCAGTGGGGGGTGTGCAGGAGGCAGCTGATTGATGTTTCTCTCTCATCGATGTTTCTGGCTCTCTGTCCCTCTCTCTTCCTCTCTGTGAAAAATCAATAAAATATATATATTTAAAAAATAAAATAAAATAAAATAATTGTCTTAAAGATCCTCAAGAACTAAAGGAAAAAGTGGAGAAAGTCAAGAAAATGATGAATAAAATGAAAATATCAAAATAGAGATAGAAAAAAAGAAAGAAGAGGTAGTTCTGGGGCTGTGAAGCACAACTGAAATAAAAAATTCACTAGTCATGTGTCACATAATGACATTTCAACAACAGACTGCCTATATGGCAGTGGTCCCATAAGGTTCTAATGGAGCTGAAAAATTCCTATCACCTAATGACATCATAGCCATCCTAACATCATAATGCAATGCATTACTCATGTGTTTGTGGTGACACTGGTTTAAACAAACCTACTGCACTGCCAGTCATATGAAAGTACTAGAGGCCCGATGCACGAAACTCGTGCACTCAGGGTGGGGGAGGTCCCTCAGCCCAGCCTGTGCCCTCTCCAAGTCCAGGAGCCTTTGGGGGATGTCCAACTGCTGCGGAGGCTGGAGAGGCTCCCACCACCACCACCACTGTGCTCACCAGCCTTGAGCCCAGCTTCTGGCTGAGCAGCGCTCCCCCTGTGGGAGCATAATGATCACCAGGGGGCAGCTCTTGCATTGAGCATCTGCCCCCTGGTGATCAGTGCGCATCACAGCAACCTGTGGTTCTGCCATTCGGTCGATTTGCATATTAGCCTTTTATTATATAAGATAACACATACAATTAAGTACAGTACATAAAATTTGATAATGATTATAAATGACTCTCATTTACGTATTTTCTATTCTATATGTTGTATTGTTATTTTAGAGTATACTCTTTCTACTTATAAAAAACATTTGCTGTAAAACAGAATGCTGTGCTATACATCTTGCGTTTACCACATCTCTAATTGCATAATTTTCTTTTGTGCTTGATTTTTTTTTCTTTTTTTTTTTGTGTGTGTGTTTTTTTGTGTGTGTGTGCTTGATTTAATCTTGTGTTGTTTTCATTGATTGTGGCCACCAAGCATATAAAATCCACTGTTAAGGTTGTCAGTAAGAGGCCATGTTGAATGATTGACCTGGAAACAAAATTAAAAGTGATTTAAGGACTGTGAAGGTGGAAAAATCAGTGGTGGTTATTGCTCGCAAGTCAGACATGACCCATTACACCACAGCTATGATCTTGAAAAGCAAGAACAAAATGATGGAAGCTGTTAAAGGATCTACTTCACTGAAGGCAGTAAGACTAAAAAAAACTGGAGAAGGGCTATATCCAACATGGAGAAACTTCTAATGACCTGGATTGAAGACCAGACACAGAAGTGTGTCCCTCTCAGCACCATGACGATCACAGCCACAGCAAAAAGTTCGTTTGTGATGTTGAAAGAAAAGACTGGGCCCAACTCTAGGTTTGCATTTACTACTAGCTCTGTTTGGTTCAAATGATTCAGGATTCATTATGTAATGTGAAGGTAAGCGGTGAATCTGTGAGTGCTGGTGTAAAGGCAACTGATGAACTTATAGAAATTCTAGATAAGCTGATAGTGGAGGAAAATTACTTGAGAGAACAAATATTCAATGTGGATGAAACCTCCCTATTCTGGAAATGGATGCCTGAAAGGACTTCCATCCATAAGGAGGCAAAGCAATTCCGGGTTTCAAGGCCTTTCAGGACAGGATCACAGTCTTGCTTGGGGGCAATGTTGCAGGCTAGAAGTTGAAATCCTTTGTGGTCAGGTACAGTGAGAACCCCAGCGCCTTCAAGCATATCATTAGCACACACCGTGTATACGGCAGGAGCAATACCCCACGGATGGCCCAGCTCCTCTTCTAAGATGCCCTCTTGAATGGCTTTGCCAGCACAATGAGGAAGTACTGTTTGGAGAATAATGTACCTTTCAAGAGTTTCCTTGTTGCTGGTAATGCTCCCAAATATTCTCCTTTTATTGATGATCTTCATCCCAATATCAGAGTGGTGTTTCTCCCTCCAAACATCACCTCTTTCACCCAATGGATCAAGGAGTTATAGCAGCATTTAAGGCCTACTACCTGAGGAGGACCTTGGCCCAGGCTATTGCTGCAACTAACAAAGATACTGAGAAGGCACTGATATAATTCTGGAACGATCACAACATCTATGACAGCATCAAGAACCTTGCATGGGTATAGGGTGATGTCACTGAGGAGTGTATGAATGGCATCTGGAAGAAGATACTCCAGAGTTTTTTCCAAATTTAAATCAAACAAACAAACAAACAAAATAAATAAAGTAATGGTGGGGGGCGGGGGAGAGTTTTTTTCCATGATTTCAAAGTATTTGCCAAGGATAAGGAGGTTGTAAAAATCAACAAGGCTGTGGTTGAGATGGCAAACAATTTTAACCTGGGTGTGGGTAAGGGGGACATTAAGGAGCTTGCAGACGCAATTCCTGAGGCATTGGCTAATGAGGTACTGGTGGAACTGGAACAGGAAGAATAGGCAAGAGTAAAAGAAACTGCAGGGCCAAACCGGTTTGGCTCAGTGGATAGAGCGTCGGCCTGCGGACTGAAAGGTCCCTGGTCGATTCCGGTCAAGGGCATGTACCTTGGTTGCGGGCACAGCCCCAGTAGGAGGTGTGCAGGAGGCAACTGGTCGATGTTTCTCTCTCATCGATGTTTCTAACTCTCTATCCCTCTCCCTTCCTCTCAGTAAAAAAATCAATAAAATATATTAAAAAAAGAAAAAGAAACTGCAGGAGAAAAGAAGGACCCCCAACAAAACTAACAATGAAAAGTTTAAAAGAAACTTTTGCAGACCTCAACAAGATTCTTAAAAAGTTTGAAAACCTAGACTAAGCATGTCAAACTCGCGACCCATAATGAATATTTTTGCAGCTCAGCCAATATAATGGTATGTAAGAAATGTTTTAATAAAAATTTTAATAAAACTTAATTTTTACAATATCCTGTTATACATAACTAGAGGCCCAGTGTGCACTCGGTGGGGGTGGGTCCCTCAGCCCAGCCTGTGCTCTCTCGCAGTCTGGGACTCCTCGGGGGTGACCACCTGCTGGCTTAGGCCCACTCTCCGGGGGATTGGGCCTAAGCTGGCAGTCAGACATCCCTCTGGCAGCCCGGCAGCCCTTGAGGGATGTCTACTTGCCAGCGGGGAGCAGGCCTAAGCTGTAGTCAGACATCTTTAGTGCTGCTGAGGAGGCAGGAGAGGCTCCCACCACCACCGCTGTACTGGCAGCCATCAGCCTGGCTTGTGGCTGAGCAGAACTCCCTCTGGGAACACACTGACCACCAGGGGACAGCTCCTGCATTGAGCGTCTGGCCCCTAGTGGTCAGTGTGTGTCATAGTGACCAGTCATTCCCAGTTGTTCTGCTGATAGGGTCAATTTGCATATTACCCTTTTATTATATAGGATAGAGGCCTGGTGCATGGGTGGGGGCCGGCTGGTTTGCCCTGAAGGGTGTCCTGGATCAGGGTGGGGGTTCCGCTGGGGTGCCTGGCCAGCCTGGGTGAGGGGCTGATGGGTGTTTGCAGGCTGGTCACACCCCCTTCAGGGTGGGGGTCCCCGCTAGGATGCCTGGCCAGCCTGGGTGAGGGGCTGATGGGTGTTTGTAGCTGGTCACACCCCCTTCAGGGTGGGAGTCCCCACTGGGGTGTCTGGCCAGCCTGGGTGAGGGGTTGATGGCTGTTTGTAGGCTGGTAAAGCCCCCCCCCCAGTGGGGCCCCTCACCCCATGGAGGTTTGGCCAGCCTGGGTGAGGGGCTGATGGCTGTTTTCAGGCTGGCCACACCCCCTTTAGGGTGGAGGGGTCTCCACTGGGGTGCCTGGCCAGTCTGGGTGAGGGGCTAAGGGTTGTTTTCAGGCTGGCCAAGCCCCCCCAGTGATGGAAGCTCCCAGCCTCTCTTTTTTTTTTAATTCTGGGATTTATTTACCTTCTATAATTGAAACTTTGTAGCCTTGAGTGGAGCTCAGAGCCAGCCAGGGTGGGCAGGAGGGAAGCTTGGCTTTCTCCATCGCCAGGGGCAACCCAAGCCTCCTGCTTGCTCCAGTTCCATGGCCACGGCCAGCTGAAAGCAGGTATCTGGGGTTTATTTATCTTCTATAATTGAAACTTTGTTGCCTTGTGTGGAGCTCAGAGCCGGCCACAGCAGGCGGGAAGCTTGGCTTCCTCCTTCATTGGGGCAACCAAGCTTCCTGCTTGCTCCAGCTCCGCAGCTGCCAACCGCCATCTTGGTTGGGTTAATTTGCATATAGTCGCTCTGATTGGCTGGTGGGCGTGGTGTAAGGCATAGCAAAGGTACAGTCAATTTGCATGTCTGTCTTTTATTAGTGTAGATTATAACGAACTACAATGTTCTCTAATGACTGATTACTATAATCGTGTTGCATTCATTTCCCTTACACACTTTACATGCTGGTGCACCATTTCTCTCCACTAATACTAGCAGCGAATATTTTAGCAGCTGATTGCCACATCATTAGTCTTGGACTGACTTGTTTGGTGTGCGCAACAGGAAATATTTCACTTTCAGAGAACAAGAAAAATAGGCTTATTTGTGTTATGCTAATTAATTTGTGCAGTTATTCAGTGTCTGGTAAGTTAATGTTCAAGACAAAAATATTAATTTTTATTAAAATGTTTTATTATTTTATGTTAACGATGACATTTATTTCAGCCCTTTGTATTCAGCATGTCCCTATCAAAATAAACCTACGTTTCTATGAAAATTGAAGCTTTTGTTTTTTTGCAGCCCACATAAACTTAAACCTTTTTTTATTTGGCCCATGTTAGCCTTTGAGTTTGACATGCTTGACCTAGACTCAACACCCAAAGGTTTTCATTAATAGAGAGAAATATCCATGGAGAATTATCTGCTTACAGTCAAACTATGATGAAAAAGAAACAAACCAAGTGAACCACCATGGACATATTTCTGAAGAGAGTAATACCTCCTTAAGAAGAGCTCTGGCAGGTCCTTCAGGAAGTGTTCCAGAAGAAGGCATTGTTGTCATAAGAGCGGACAGCTCCATGCTCGTTATTGCCCTAAAGACTTTCCAGTGGGACAAGATGTAAAGGTGGAAAACAGTGATATTGATGATCTTACCCTATGTAGGCCTAGGCTAATGTGTGTTTGTGTCTTAGTTTTTCACCAAAACGTTTACAAAAATTTTAAAAATCTAAAAATAAAAATGTTATAGCCCTGGCCGGATGACTCAGTTGGTTGGAGCATAGTTCCATGCACCAAAAAGTTGCAGGTTTGATCCCCAGTTGGGGTGCTTGTGAGAGATGACGGATCAGTGTTTCTCTCTCACATCTATGTTTCTTTCTCCTCCTCCTCTCTCTCCCCCATCCTCGCTCTCTAAAATCAATAAAACATTTCCTCAGGTGACTGTTTTTAAAAATTACAGAAACATTATAGAATCCTATCTAATAAAGATGGAATATGCAAATTGACCATCGCTTCATGACAAAGATGGTGGTGCCCACAGCCAATAAGGAGGGAATATGCAAATTGACATGACAAAGATGGCGGCAGCCGGGCTGGGATGCTTGCATTGTCACCATGGCGATGACGCAGGCATTCCGCCCTCCCCAGTCACTCCAGGCCTCTGGGCAGTGCACGAAAGCAGAAGGCGGCTCCGGGCCGGAGCAAAGGTGGAAAGGTGGCTCCAGGCCGGAGTGAAGGTGGTGCTGGCAGCCAGGGGAAGGAAGGCCTATTCTTGCATGGATCTTTGTGCATTGGGCCTCTAGTAATAATATAAAGAAAGAAAATATTTTTATAGCTATACAACGAGTTTGTATTTTAAGATGTGTTATTACAAAAGAGTAAAAAAGTTTAAAAAATGTAAGTTTATTAAGTAAAAAGGTTACAGTAAGTTAAGGTTAATTTGTCATTGAAGAAAGGAAATGATTTTTTATAAATTTAATGTAACCTCAGTGTACAGGGTTTATAAAGTATACAGTAGTGTACACTAATGTCCTAGGCTAGTGGTTGGCAAACCGCGGCTCACGAGCCACATGCAGCTCTTTGGCCCCTTGAGTGTGGCTCTTCCACAAAATACCACGTGTGGGTGTGCATGTACAGTGCGATTGAAACTTTAGAGAATTTTTAGTTGAAATGGAGAGTGAGTATGCAGATCTTCTGATGCATAACAAGGTACATTGGTTATCAAGAGAAAACGTTTTGAAATGTTTCGCTTCCTTATTAGAAATTAAAGCATTTCTCCTTGAGAAGGATGTTCACTATCCAGAACTAACGAACGATCAGTGGATCCAAAAATTTTATTTCATGGTAGACATTACGTCTCATCTAAATCAGCTTACTTGTAAACTACAGGGGAAAGGAAACACAATTTTTTCGATGTTAGAAGAAGTTATTTCATTCGAAAACAAATTATCTCTTTTTGCTCAAGATTTTGAAAGAGAAACTTTGATTCACTTTCCAAGCCTGTTGAAACATCACCAAGAAAATAATTCTGATATTGACATTTGCTATTTCAAAACAACACTTTTAAATATGAGGGAAGCTTTTCTCAACAGGTTTCAGGAATTCAGAAACAGCAAAGCAACGTTAGCCTTTGTTAAAAAACCTCTTAATGCTACTGCAGAATTAAATTTTTCTTCCTTTAATATTGACATTGGCAACTTTGAAATGCAATTGCTGGATTTAAAAAACAAAGAACTGTGGAGCTCAAAATTTGAACATCTTTGTGCTGATATAGAAATATTGGAGAAAAACAAATGTGAACTTAGTTCACAGTACAAGTGGTCTGCTTTGAAAGACCTGGAGAAGGAAGATATGTTGATTTTTAACACCTGGAATAGTATTCCTGACTCATATAGTCAACTGAAAAAACTAGTGTTTGCTGTTCTTTCCTTATTCGGGTCTACATATTTATGCAAACAATCATTTTCAAGCATGAACCTTATCAAGAGTAAATTGAGAAGTTATCTTATTGATGAGAACCTGGAATTGTGCCTAAAATTAAAAACAACAACATACAAACCAGACTTACCCAAACTTTCCAAGGAGATGCAAGGCCATTGTTCACATTAGTGTTTGTCAGTCATTGTCATGATTTAATTTTATGGATAGTGTAAGGTAAATTGTAAGGAATTTAATTTTATCAATAAATAATATCGTTATTAAGTATGATATCAAGTTTTATTCAACGTACCTATAGTTTAACTAAGACTTAAAACTTTAAGTAAAGTTTATTAAGTTAATTTTAGGGGACGTTGTGGAGTGAAAGAAGATGTAGTGTCGAGGATTGAGAAAGGTATGTTGAGATGGTTTGGTCATATAGAGAGGATGAACGAAAGGAGATAGATGAAACAAGTATACAAGACGAGTGTGGATGGGAAAGTTGGAAGGGGTCGACCTCAGCGAACGTACCTCAATCAGATTGAGGACATTTTTAGCAAAGGCCAGCTTAGGAGTACCCTAATTAAGTTAATAACAATGTACCTACCTATATAGTTTAAGTTTAAAAAATTTGGCTCTCAAAAGAAATTTCTTTTTAAAAAAAAATATATTTTATTGATTTTTTTACAGAGAGGGAGAGGGACAGAGAGCCAGAAACATCGATGAGAGAGAAACATTGATCAGCTGCACACCCCCCACTAGGATTGTGCCCACAACCAAGGCACATGCCCTTGACCGGAATCGAACTCGGGACCCTTCAGTCTGCAGGTTGACGCTCTATCCACTGAGCCAAACCAGTCAGGGCTCAAAAGAAATTTCAATCGTTGTACTGTTGATATTTGGCTCTGTTGACTAATGAGTTTGCCGACCACTGTCCTAGGCCTTCGTATTCACTTACCACTCACTCACTGACTCACCTAGAGCAACTTTCAGTCCTGCAAGCTCAATTCATAGTAAGTGCCCCATACAGGTATACCATATTTTATCTTTTATATCATAGTCTTACTGTATCTTTTCTATATTTAGATATATTTAGATACACAAATACCATTTTCAATTGCCTATAGCCTTCAGTACAGTAACATGCTATACAGATTTGTAGCCTAGGAGCAATAGGCTACACCATATAGCCTAGGTGTATACCATCTAAATTTATGTAAGTGCACTCCACGATGTTTGCACAATGATGAAATCACTTAATGACACATTCTTAGATGTATCCCCATCATTAAGCAACACATGGCTGTAGAGATAGGCAAACTTGAGCAGTCAAAAGAATCAATGAACTTGAAGATAAGACAATGGAAATTATTGAGTCTGAGGAACAGGGAGGGAAATGATTGGAGAAAAGTGAACAGAGTCTAAGGGGCCTGTGGGAGACCATCAAGAAACCAACATGCACATCATGGTCTCAAAAGCAAAAGAGAAAGAGAATGGGGTAGAGAGAATATTGAAGAAATTATAGCTGGAAAAAAACGAATTTGATGAAATACATGAATATAAACATCTAAGAAGCTCAATAAATTCCTAATAAAATGAATAAAATACTTAGGAATTAGCCAAGGAGATGAAAGTCTTACACAATGAAAGCTACAAAACATCAATGAAACAAAGAAGACATACATAAATGGAAATACAACCCATGTTCAGATGTTAAGATGTCAATGCTACCCAAGGCTATCTGCAGATTCAATTTAATCCCTATCAAAATCCCAATGAGGTTTATTGCAGAAACTTTAATAAATCCTAAAATTCATATGGAATCACAAGGTGCCCCAAATAGCCAAAGCAATCCTGAAAATGATTAATCCTGAAAAGTTGGAGAACTCAAATTTCAAAACTTATCACAAAGCTACCATAATTAAAACCAGTGTGGTACCAGCGTAAAGACAGATATACAGACCAATGGAATGAAATGGAGAGCTCAGAAATAAACCCTTGCATACGTGGTCAAATGACAAGGATGCCAAGACCATTCAATGGGGAGAGGACAATCTTGTCAATGAATGGTACTGGGGAAACTGGATATTCATGCAAAAGAATGAAGTGGGATTCTTACCGAATACCATATACAGAACTTACCTCAAAATCCATCAAAAACCTGAATGTAAGGCCCAAACTATAAAACTGTTAGAAGAAAACAGGACAAAAGCTTCATGACATCGGATTTGGCAGTGATTTCTTGGATATGTTACCAAAGGCATAGGCAACAAAAGAAAATAGACAAATTAGACTTCATGAAAATTAAAAACTTTCATGCATCAAAAGACCTTTTTACTTTTAAAGACAGTAAAAAGGTAACCCATAGAATTGGAGAAAATATTTGCAAATCTAAAAGATTTGCATGTGAATAGAAGGGAATTCACTGAGCTGTTTAGTTATAAACCATCTTAGATGTGATATCTGCCTATTGTTTACTAATGGTCTCCAATAGAATAAGTAAACTATTTCTTGTCCATCTGTTTTGGTTTTACCTGTTCTATTCTCTTTACTACATGGCAGAATCCTTGAACTTAGAACATAGCAAAGCATGTTCTCCGACTGGCTTTGGTAATTTGGCTTAGTTTGATGGCAGTTTGGGCAAGCTCTTACCTCAATTATTTTTATATCTTACTGGTTTTGTTTGTTTGTTTGTGTTTTAAGCTTGAGGCCTGCTCTGTCTAATAAGGATGAAGTGGGGGAGGTGCCAATGAATGACTCCTGCTCTCCAGGAATAATTCCACCATTTTTTTCCAGATTCCTGTTTCCTGTAACGCCGAATTTGGATCATCTTCGGGACATTGTTTTAAATGCCTTTTCCTTAGCTATAGTGAGCTCCTCACTGCTTGTATTTCTGGGCAAGAAGATTGCCAATTTCCATAAATATAATGTCAATTCCAACCAGGTGAGCAGACAGGCCTTTCTATTACTTTCTCTGACCCTTAAATCTTTGTACTCTAATCTGAGCCTCCTGCTAACGTGAAGACTGGATTCTTCTGTAACCAGAGAATCTTTTAGAATATAATTTGAACTGTAACTACCAAAGGACTTTTGAGAAGTGTGGCACACTTAGTTCTGAACCCATCTGAATTAGCATGAGTGATACTTCCCTAGAACAGATACGGTGCAGGGATGCAAGAAGATAGCATGTGGCATCATGTTGTTGAGCTAGTAGGATTCCTCTCCTTTTAATTTTATCTTCCTTTCCACAAAGTCTTTAGAAGTCAACCACATTCTGCGGTGCAATAAGAAATGATATGGAATAGCAAAACCAGACTACTAATATAACTAAGTCAATCTCCCAGAAATAGTTTTTTTCTTTTTAAAAAAAATATATTTTATTGTTTTTTTACAGAGAGGAAGGGAGAGGGATAGAGAGTTAGTAACATCGATAAGAGAGAAACATCGATCAGCTGCCTCCTGCACACCTCCCACTGGGGATGTGCCCGCAACCAAGGTACATGCCCTTGATCAGGGGTCCTCAAACTACGGCCCGCGGGCCACATGCAAATACAAATATTGTATTTGTTCCCGTTTTGTTTTTTTACTTCAAAATAAGATATATGCATAGGAATTTGTTCATAGTTTTTTTTTAATCTATAGTCCAGCCCTCCAACGGTCTGAGGGACAGTGAACTGGCCCCCTGTTTAAAAAGTTTGAGGACCCCTGCCCCTTGACCTTCGGAATCAAACCTGGGACCCTTCGGTCCGCAGGCCGATGCTCTATCCACTGAGCCAAACCAGTTAGGGCTGTCTTCTTTTTTTTAAAATATCTCCAACTATTCTGAGTTCAGTACTTTCCCTAGTACTCAAAAAGGAAATATGGATGCATGAGGTGTCCCACTTTTACTTTTAGGATAGTTTAGAAGGAAGAGAGAAAAATAGGACTATGTTCTCTTCGTCATTCTAAGTCCTAGTGATCATGAGAGAGAGAATAAGGCAAAAGTCTCATTTTCTCACTTTGAAAAAGTGCTTTCCTTGTGATCACTAACTAAAATGAAGTTTCAACCTAATCTAGAAATCAGATGTGCCATCCTTTTGTTCTCCTAAGAACATTTCCATGTTATTTGAAATGATATAAACAACCTATTCTCATGCACCAGAAACAGACAGTATACCTTCAGTTCAAACTTAAATCAGCATTCTTCAACAAATAGTGGGCCTAAATTGTTTGCTATTTCTTTATAGGATTTAATAGTCATTGGCATTTGCAATGTCGTCAGCTCATTTTTCAGATCTTGTGTGTTTACTGGTGCTATTATTAGGACAATGATCCAGGATAAATCTGGAGGAAGACAACAGGTATGCTGAAATAGAATTTGATCTCTAGCATTTAAAAATATTGATGTCTATTCATATGTTTTCATAGAAAGGTTACATTAGTTTAATCACATTGCTATTTTAATGTTATACTTGTTGGGGAGGATCTCATTTTTGTTTAGATTTTTGTCTTAAAAGGTATTTGTCAATATGGAACTTGAAAGTCATTTTCTACAGAGGTCTTATTCTATGTGAGAAGTTCACACACACACACACACACACACACACAAAAAACACAACCATTTTCCATGTAACCTAAAAGATAATATTTCAGGTGAACTAACAATCACTTATAAACTTTATATATATATATATAATATTCTTAGTTCTACTCTGGGAAAGCAATAATTCAACTCTATCACGGCAGCCAAACCAGAAACTTTCCTGGCTTCCTCAAAGGGTATGGCAAGGGGCTTTCATGATAGAGAGTAAGGTCTTTGTCTAGATGAGCCTTGGGAATTTATGATCATCCTACCTTGGTATGATAGAAAATTATCTAGGTCAGACTCTCTTCAGATCAGAAAGGGAAGTGTCAGAAGAATCGACACCAAATTTTAGTGGGGAAAGGTAAAGTGTCACATTCCATGGCTAAACTTGTGAAATAGAAGGTGAAAGCTCATAAAAATCAGAAGATTAGGCAGGGACAAGAGCGTGTGTCTAGTAAGACCATTCAGATCAGTCTATGTGGACTGAGCTTCGCTGTCACAGAGCTGCTGCCAGACACACTGGCTTTAAGGAGCAGCCCTTTCCCACTCTTTACCAGAAAGAAAGGAAGTTGGGTTATGTAAGAAGAAGGATGTTCGATGCAAGGGCGAAAGAACTTTGAAGCCATAGGGAGAGGGTTTTATAAGAAGAAATGGAAATGGCAATTCCAGATTTTAGTTCCCAGTGATTTTTGACAACACACTTTGTTGATTCAGTATACAAGCATAAACTTGGGGAGAAAAGATGCACACCATTAGAAAAAACGAAATCACAGTGCAAGTAAAATTAAGTGCAGAATAAGGACAATAAGTAAAAAGTGCCATAAATTCTGCAAGGAGAGTGATGGGGGAAGTGGGACTTCTGTGGACTACTGAAGGGGGTTAGATATGTACAGATGGAGGGAAGGAAGAAGACCTTCACTTCAGCCTGGGAGTTGCCAGTGCCTGCTGGGCAAAGCGCCTGCCTGAGGCAGCCCATGGCCCCATGCTGTTCTCTGCTGCTGCATTGCTGTCCCACGCAGCACACCCTCCTGCCAATGGCATCTCTGTGCGGCGCAGTGACCCTTGGTGGGAGGCACGTGTCTGGGGTGCTGGTAACCCCTCCTGGAGACCCTGACTTGCCCAGTGCAGATCCTGGTTCAGATAGAGAGTGCTGCCGGCCCCCGGCCCTACCCTTGGAGCTATACCCTTGGAGCCTCCACTTTGGTTTCTGACCTGGACGGGCAAAGGCCTCTGAGACTGGCTCAGCCTCTTCATCCCACAGCAGTGGGTGTCCTCTCCACCCCTTCCTCTGGGGCCTTTTGATTCACTCCGCCCAAGAGCTCCTCTATTTCTTCAGTTCCCCAGGCCTTCAGACAAGCTCAGGTCTGGCTCTGAACCTCTCAGACATGACCTGCCACCCAGGGCAGCTTTATTTTTTGTCTGGCATAAATACAAACTCTGTATACGTATTTGGATTTCTCTTTACTTTTTCCCTGATCTAGAATCCACTTGTCTTCACTGGCTGCACCCAAACCTATCAGCCCTCCAGCCACGGCCCGGGCCGGACATGTTGGCAGGCCCATGGCAGAGGGCATGTGAAGAGCCCTGGGCTTGTGGCCAGTTGGGCTGTCCCTGGTCCGTCTTCCTGCTTATTCAGTCCTGACCACTGTGCGCCCTGCGCTCCCTGAGTGGGTTCCTTTCCTCACTCCCTGCTTTCCAAGGCCTGGCCTCCTTGCCTGGTCCCACGCTCCCAGAGGGGGGGTGTTTATTGATATGGGAGGAGGAATGGTTGTGATTTCAGGGCTGACAGTGAGGGCTCTGCGAGGGCTTTTCTGAACTGTTCAAGGAGGGGTTAGCGTGAGGAGGGAGTGCAAGCCACCCGGGGTTTAGGAGACTCCGATTCGCAGCAAAAGGCTAAGGCAGTAAAGATTAAACACCAGGACAATGTGGACCCTTAGAAAGCACCCATGCGTTCATCAGCGAGTACGGGTGCAGCACCTAGCATGTGGTTAGCACTTTGACAAGACCTGACAGTGTCAGGTCAACAAAAATGCACTTAATGCTGGATGGTCACACTCAGTTCCTTTTAAGAAAAACTGACGTGCTTCTCACCAAGCAGAAGCCTCGGTTGTAGGCAGGGACCAGTACAATCCTGATGGTCTCTCTCCAACCTGCTCTGTCTCCTCAGTTTGCATCGCTGGTAGGAGCAGGCTTGATGCTGCTCCTGATGGTGAAGGTGGAATCCTTTTTCTACGAACTGCCAAATGTAAGTGGAACTGATCGAATATCCAAGCCCAGAAAGCCCAGGGTCCAGATTGCATCTTGGTGGGTATCTCTGAGCAGAACTGCACTCAGCACGCCCCCACGGCCTGCCCCGGCCTCTCTCCAGTGCCTTTCCTTTACAATAATAGCACCTACCTCTCAGGATTGGCATTCAAATAAGATGTTATATAATAGAGAGAGAGCAGCGTTGAGCTAGTAATTAGCACTCAAGAAACATTAGCCATTATTGTTATTAATCTTTTAATCGCTTAAGCTCTAAAGTAAGCTTTACAGTAAGGATTCAGTTAAAGAGACCAACACAGACTTCAGATGCCAGAACGCCCATTACCATCACAGGCTTGGACCCTCAGTGCACATTCACGCCATCCGGTTTCCCAAACCGCTTCCAGGGGAGGGGGGGGCCTGTTTTGCACACAGGTGAACTCAACCCCTCGCCTGCTTCCCCACTGTCTCTGGTTAGCTTACAATTCGAGAAGGCAGGGCCTGACAGTTGAGTTATAACTGTGTTCAGCTGGGATGCTCCTATATGCTCAGGTGCCATTTCTTCCTTTTTGTGAGACCGACCACCATGCATTGAGAGATTCCAGGCGCAATAATTCCTGGCTATAATCAATTTGTTCTCAATAGAGATCAATGCTCAGTGACCATGACTTCCTTTTAAATTTCTTTAATGTTCCCTTTAGCTATTTTTAGATAAGTACTGAGGGAGGTGGGAGGAGGGTTCCTGCCTGGTGTTGCAGCTTGGTTCCACGCTGAGGTGGCAGTCCTGAAGCTGCAGTGGTACTAAATGTTACCCCATCCTTTTTTTAAAATTGATTTCAGAGAGGAAGGGAGAGGGAGAGATAGAAACCTCAATGATGAGAGAGAATCATCGAACAGCTGCCTCCTGCACACCCCACACTGGGGATCGAGCCCACAACCCAGGTGCGTGCCCTGACCGGGAATCGAACGGTGACCTTCTGGTTCATAGGTCGACGCTCAACCACTGAGCCACGCCAGCCGGAACATTACCTGCCTCCTTTTGAACGTGTCCATTGCACCTGGTGAATATCAGGTTGCCACAGAGCAGGCTACCTCCAGGCTCTTGCTGCCTCTGTTCTTGTGATTCAGGGACCTTGGGCCCCAGCCAAGGAATCTATGCCTGGGGGTGGGATTAAGCTTGTGCTTATCACACAAGCTGTCCTCTGATTCCCGGCAGAAGTCATCTCCAGAACTGAGTTTGTATAGCACCTTTGGTGCAATCACTATGGAGTCTGTTTTAGCAAAGCCACTCTCTAATTTACTTTGAACAGAGTTGTTTTTGCTTTTTAGCTAGAAGAATCAGAACTTTTTAAAGCTCCAAAAATGTATGGAGGCTACTGATAAAAGTAGGTAGCACTCTTTTATTGAAACATGTTAGAGAGAGAACAGCCCCTGCTCTTGGCGCCCCATGTTATATCACATTCTTTTTACAGCATCTGGTAGGATGTTTGTGGGAAAGAAAATGTGAACACAATCTGACCAGTGGAACATCTGAGTACTATACTAATGAGGCTCTATGAGTATTAAAGATTGCTTCCTTCCTTGAAAGGCTATGAATAGCTTGTTGCAAAACCCTTATTGGAAGAATTGTTGGAGCATCCTGGCTAGGATCTCAGTTACTTAGCCAGGGGACCAAAACAAAGATTTAGAAAACATGATACAAAACAGTGTATTCAATATTGCTTCGATTTGTGTGAGGAAAAAAATAGAACATACCAAAATGTTAATAATTGTTATCTCTTGGATGATGGAAATTATATCTGAGATTAATTCTTCTTTACACGTGAGCATCTCTAACCTTAATATTCAGAAAGGTAAATTTTTTATTGTATATTGTTTTATGAAAATTTATGTTTCCTCTTTATACTCCTTCCCTCAAGCCAAACATTTTGAAAAAACCCTATGAAGTTGAGATTCTTTTCCTTTCCACCACATCTCCCTGCAAATTGCAGGAAGTTTGGAGATTCCTGACTGGAAAGAAGATGAAAATGGAAAGGAAGTAATTTCTGCTAACTTCATCTTTGCTCTTCCCTCCCCTACTATTGAGTCCAACTGGTCACTGAGTAACCTCAGAAATCCAGAGTAACCTCCGGCCATCCTGGTGGTAGGGTCAGTTCTAATTCCCAGGCAGAGCAGACAGAGGAGAGGGTGACGAGGGAAAGGCTGAGAAATGTTAAGCCAATGCAGGGCCTTCATAAACACAAGAAAGTGTTTCTTAAACTAGTTTAGTTCTACTTTAAGACCCTGATGATTTTTACAACTGAGTATAAATTTTCATTTTCTCATATTTAAGAAAACTTTTTTCCATTAGAAAAGTAGACGTGCCTATTTCTAAAAACTTTTGAAAATTCATAAGAGCTAAAAATGTCATCCACATTTACAAATGAACCACTATTAACATTTTGGCATATATCTGATCAATATTATTTTCTATGAATTGATATTACTTTGCATCGTTTCAACCTAACTCGGCATACAACTTTGTATTCTTGTTTGTATTTGGTATATAGCATGATAGCTCATACTAGAACTTATCTAGTTATTTTGTTATTATTAGAAAATTAGGAAAAAAAGAAAATTAGGTTGTCTGAATTTTTATTATAAATATCACAACAATGAGTAATTTTGTACATCCACCCTTTTCCCCACAGGCTGTGCTGGCTGGTATTATTGTGAGCAACGTCCTACCCTTGCTTGAAAATATTTACTATCTACCCAGTCTGTGGAGGCAGAGCCAGTATGACTCTGTGAGTGTAGATGCACTGGCTGAGGCAGGGGCAGGGGCAGGGGCAGGGGCAGGGGCAGGGGAAGGGGCAGGGGCAGGGGAAGGTTGGACAGAGGGAAAGAGAACAAACAAAGGACATCAACATGAAGGACACTAGCAACTCTGATGCCTGGTACTTTATTTTGCTTCAAATAAGGAGTCGAAGCCCTTGGTGCAAAGAAATACTGCGACCTCACTCCAACTACGCAAAATTAAATAAAAAATAATTAAGTGGTTATAGTTCAATACAAATGTAGTAAAAAGGGTTTGTCATGCCTTGCAGATTTGGTTGACTTTTAACCCGGAGACACAAATCCTAATAAGAAAGGGAGGTGTCCTGCCCGAGGAACTGACAGAGCACCCTCCTTCTCTTTCCAGCACGGGCCTGGGGACAGAGGGGAAATGGCAAGAAATAAAAGATGGGGGAATGTGATGAGGGGAGAAGGACCCAATAGAGGCAAAGAGATGTGAAAGGGGCTACTTTTTGGACTCAGATCCCTGAGGAGCTAAGAGGGTATGTGGTGCAGAGCACGGGCGGAGCTTCTGGTTCTAGGAAGAGAGCGAGCACCTCCAACTAACGCACAAGTGGCAGGGGGAGGGGAAGTAAACATTTGAGGGAGTTTCAGCCTCTCTTCTCTGTGAAGGTTCAAATCAAGTCACCTGCTGAGAGTGGTGTTCAAGACTCCCAATAACTATTATAGGTCTTAAAATAGCAACTGCCATCTGGTGAGTGTTCTGGGTTGCTTTACAAATCGCATTTCTAATCTCCGCAAAGCCTATAACGTAGCTATTAATACCCCCATTTTGCACACGAGGAAACGAAAGTTTCAAGAGAGAACTGACCCAGGAGGCCTAGACGAACTGCTCTGCAGCCTTGGGCCAGCCCTTTGTGATGGCATCAGGCCATGCGGCTGTGGAATTTGTCCTCTAAATCCCAGGTGTCAGGAGGGAGAGGGAGAGGGTGTCAGGAGCTAGGACTGGTGATGTCCTCATCTCTGCTTGCGATATGGTCTTCCTTTTCGCTTCTTCCCGTAAGATTATTTGGATGGTGACGTTCTTAGCTGCAATTGTCCTGGGCCTGGACGTCGGACTAATGGTTTCCGTAGCCTTTGCCTTCTTCATCATCACCGTTCAGTCACACAGGTACTCAGTCTCCGGTCACAGAAGCTTAGCCGTGGCAGGCAAGGCAACTATGACCTAAAGGCAAATGCATTTCCTTTCAGAACGAAGATTCTCCTCCTGGGTCAGATCCCTAACACCAACATTTACAGAAGCATCCTTGACTATCGGGAGGTAAGAATCCAAACCAGTCCCACTTCTTTGCCTGAAAGATTTTCTACAAAATCCCTTTGCTGTTGTTTGCTGCACTACAGACACGCTGGACAAAGGTGGGGAGAGGGATGCACCATGGTAGGGTGGGCGCTTAAAGAGGCAGGTAAGTCCTGGAGTCCCACAGCCAGTTAAGGATAATTTTAAAATGTACTTTAGGGGGTGGAAGGCCAAAAGAGGGGAGTGAGGAAATGGCGGGGAAAAGAAGAAAGCAGGCAAAGCAGGGGTGGAAACGGGAGGAAGGGCCTTGCTGGCTCTTGCCTCTTATAAAGAAGAATATAGCCTCAATTAGGCTCTGAAGAATCTTCCTCCCTCCACGAAAGAACTGAGAAATTTCTCTGAACTTTACATTTGTCTTGCAGATCTTGACCTTTCCTGGGGTGAAAATCTTCCAGTGCTGCAACTCCATCACCTTTGTAAACGTGTACGACTTGAAGCACAAGCTGCTGGAGGAGGTAAGGGCTGCCCTCCCCACTCTAATCCACCAGCTCCCCTCGCCTCCCCCAGGGGCCCTCGCTCCTGCCACTTGCCATCTACCCATCTACGTTGAAGCCTCCTTCTGCCTTTCAGGTGGAAATGGTGCGGGTGCCTCTGAAAGAGGAAGAGGTGTACAGGCTGTTCACTAACAGCGAAGGTGGCCGGCAGGAAGGAAGGATGTGTCAGTGTTACTGCAACTGCGACGAACTGGAGCCGCCACCCAGGGTTAGCGACCTCTTCTTTTCTGCATTTCCCTCTGCGCTTTATAAAGAAGTACAAGAGCAGGTCGTTGTTGTTGTTTTAAGAAAAGAAAACCCCCTCAGGGATTTTGACTCTTAGATGGACCACAGGTAATTGGAAATTGAAGAGTTCTGCTCAGAGTGAAGACATGGCTTCCCCTTTGAGGGTCAGATCTTGAACTGAAAGCGGGTAGGAAGCGATGGTGACTCTCGAGTCCCTACTCAGTGGTGAGAGACAGAGAGTCATTCCCTAGCTGTGCCCATTTCCCAGACCTTTGGCTGCCTGATTTTATTTTTCTGAAAATAAGGGACTTAAAGATTGTCTTATAAGTCCCACTAGGCGAGGGCCAAGGTGGCTGGGTTCTCAAGGATCTCCTGCCATCTGCCTGGGCCAAGGCAGTGCCGATGGGCAGCGAGGGGCGGACAAGCACAGATGGGGGTTTTACAGCATCTGCAGGTTATTCCAGCGGATGAACTAAGTGTCATTACTTCCAACTCAGACTTGATCTAAATAGTCCTTTGCCCCAGAGCAGGCCTGCTCATTTCCCAGCCTACACCCACACTCAGGAGGAGCAGCTCTATACACACACACACACACACACACACCTCCTGTCCCCCTCCTGCGCAGGCCCCTGCAAACACCAGGCACTCACTCTGGTCACCCACTCTGGTTGCTATACACCCCAATGAGCGTAGGTTCTACTGAGCTCCCTGAAAATACCAGCTTTGTTGCCAAGAGGGCAGAATTAACTCTCTATTGAATTTTTATGTGATAGCCACACTGCACTGAGTATTGCAGAGGGCATTCACAGGCCATCAGCAAGTGCACTCGAGAGTAGAATATGATCATCTGGTATTTATTAAGCTCCTATATGTGCCCAGAACTATGACACTCTGAAAAAGAATTTTTAAGGGTCTCTGGCTTTTTTTTTTTTTTTTATTATTGTGGTAGAAAATATGTAACATAAAATATATCATCTTAACCATGTTTAAGTGTATGGTAGTGTTAAATACATTCACACTGTTGTGTAATCCTCACTGTCCTCTATCGCTAGAACTTTTTCATCATGGAAAACTGGAACTCGGTACCTGTTAAGTAACACCTCCCACTCCCCCTCACTCAGCCCGTGGCAACCACCATTCTACTTTCTGTTTCTATTCATCTGACTAATCCAGGCACCTCATATATCCCTGGAATCACACAGTATTTGTCTTTTTGTTGCTGGAGAATATCACTTAGCATAATGGCCTCAAGGTCCATCCAGGTGGTTCTTTTAAAAAAATGTTTTTTTCAGGAAAAATTTTGAACATACACAAAAGTAGAGACAAGTATAATGAGCCTCTGTGCACCTCCCATCCACTTTAAGATTCAACAACTAATAGCCAGTCTTGTTTCATCCATACCCCACCCATCTGTACTCCCCCAAATCACAGGGTTATTTTGAAGCAGTTCGTAGAGATTTAAATCACACTAGGGAGACGACTCTATTAATGTGACATAGAAGGCCATTGTTGTGTTTGATCAATCCTAACACAGGCATTTTTCCACATCTCTGAAGTTTGGATGCATTGTGAAGTTGATGATGAGTCCTAGTTTATTTGTAGTATTTTTTTTCTTGAGAATACAGAAAGTGGTGATGCCTCTTAAAACTGATGAAATAGGATAGTAAACCATACTATGCAGAATATTATTATGTTTGAAATTGTGTGTTTAGATTCTAACAACTCTAAGACTCCAGGTAACGAGAGATCAACATGAGCTCAAAAAGTCAGGGAGACCTTGGTAGCAATGGTTTGAGCTGGACAGGAGAGAGAAATTTGGCTTTCTGCCAGGTAGGGACAAAGAGGACTCCCAGCCCATGGTAGTCTTGCACAAAGACACCAAGGTCGAA
This sequence comes from Myotis yumanensis, assembly GCF_028538775.1. Classification (NCBI taxonomy): domain Eukaryota; kingdom Metazoa; phylum Chordata; class Mammalia; order Chiroptera; family Vespertilionidae; genus Myotis; species Myotis yumanensis. Next base: position 91,199,671 of record NW_027223757.1, read on the forward strand.
ATAAGTATGGGGTCCTCAGGATGAGAGGCTTGGCCTGGGGAGTAAGCTCTGGCAGACACAGCCTGAGTAGATTATGAAAGCCCTTCAAGGACAGGGCTGCAGAATAGATGAAGGAGAGAGAAGGAAGGCTCTTAGAGGGTTCCTCTGCCTGGGGACCTTGCACCTCCTGCCATGGCATCAGTCCACAGCTGTGCCCCGAGGCCTGGCCTCGGTGACCTTGAAGCCTTGGGGAACAGCTCTCCCCTCTGAACTGGAGTTTTATTTTCTATCCACACCACTTTTTCTTTTTTTGCTATACACTATCTACTACCTTATATACTTTTTGTCTTTATAGTTTTTTCCTGTTTTTAAATTTTATTTTATAAACGTTATTAGAACAATATTTTTAAAGAAACATCACCCCAAATTATACCATGTTAGCATATGAATTATTCTCATTTTTCCATGAGTTCTTATTCCCTAGGTAGACACGGGTCCCTGTGTCTTGCATACCATTGTGCTCCTGGTTCTCCGCAGGGTCCTAAAGCTGTACAGGCTTCAGGCCTGCAAGGAGCATGGAAGTGAGAGGTAATGACAGCCCTGCTCAAGGCAGTTTTGTCTTTTTTAAGGAAGTCTGACAGAAGACCGTTTCGCCGATAAAGGAAGGCAGTTTTGAACAAAGGGACTGATGGAAGAAATACTTCAAAGCACTAGAAGGCTCTGGAGGCTAATTAGAACCCAGGGGTGAGGGAAAAGAATAAATCAAAGATGATTGTCACTCCGGCTCACTAGGACCATGATAATGTCATTGGTGCCTGGAGGGAAGTTGCGGGGAGTGGGGCTTGTGAGAGGTGAGGATAAGGAATGATGAAAGTGGGGTTTTTTCAGTCGGAGCTTGAAGTGATGTGAGATACTCAAGGAAAAGCTGCCCCGTGCCTGGTCTGTGGAGAAGCTTCCTAAGGGAGAGGGAGGGAGTTAGTAGATAGAGACAGCACAGTTGCAAGCACTCCCCACTCTTGTTTGAGTCTTTTCACAGCCCTTCCCTAACTCTTGTCCCAGGTTGTTTACACAGAGCGATATGAAACCAAACAGGACCGCAAGCCATCCTCTATGAGCCTGACGCAATGCACACGTATGGACAGTGGGAACATGAGCCAATATTCATCTGAGGAACCAATACCCAACACAGTATCTTCCATACTTCAGAGAAATCAAGGGCAAAGCTATGAGAATATTTGGCTTCCTAATAAACACTCTAGAAACGACCCGAAGTCACTTCCTGACGCTTCTGGAAGTCAGGTCAGGAGTAGATCAGATTCGTCTTTTATACCCAGCACCCACACCGTCATCCTGGATTTCTCCATGGTGCATTTTGTGGACTCACAGGCTGTGGTCGTATTAAGACAGGTAGGTACTGAGGTGGCTTTAACAAGAGCTCTGATCCTCAGCTGCCACCCCCACCCCAAGCCCCACCCTGATTGAGTCCTATTATCACTGATCAGCTACTATGTGACTCCTGGGCCACTAGAAATTTGGACACTGAAGATAGTTCAAGGTCAACCAGAATAAATAGAAAATTAACCAACTCTGATTTATTGAACTGGGGTGGCTACCTAAGCATAGCGTATTATTGCTCGAGGGATGAAAAAGGGGGAAACTCTCAAAACCGTTAAAACAGCAATCTAGGCCTCAGCCAGCAATTCCTAGTGTTACCTGGGAGTTAGCTGCAAATCTTAAACAATAGCTCTGAGTGCTACAGAATAAAAGCTTGCCAAGAATTCTCCACTCTTCAGCTGCTCATTGTAAGAGGCACTCAGATTTGAAGAAGTTGTGATGAAAAGACACCCTAAGCCTAGGGCTTGAGGCTGCCTGGTCCAGTACCTGTAGGATCATCCCCAGTTCTCTCTTCATTGCCTGCATCTTTGGGTGAAAAGAGCAGGGAAAAGTTTTCCTTCAAAAGCTCTGTCTCTTCCCTGGCCAGTGTGGCTCAGTTGGTTAGAGTGTTGTCCGTACAACAAAGAGTGACAGTTCAGTTCCGGTCAGGGCACATATCCAGGTATGGGTTCAATCCCCGGTCAGGGCAATTGTGGGAGGCAGCCGATTGATATTGATATGTGTCTCTCTCTTTCTCTCTCTCTCTCTCTCTCAAAAAAAACCAAACAATTAAAATTAAAAAAAATCTGTGTTCCTAGGTCCTGACTTCTCTCTCACTCTAGTTTCTCTGACAGTTTTCATTTCTCTTTCTTACACAACATGGACAGTGGAGATACACAACTAACCATGTTGGCTTTATTGTTCAATGTCTCATAAGTACAATCTCTTTTTTCCAGCCAGCTTATCTCAGTCTCCAGCCCTCTCTCTCTCTCTCTCTCTCTCTCTCTCTCTCTCTCCCCTGTTGGCAATGGCTCAGGTTTAAACATCCTGAACGCCCACTTCCTGGCTCTGACTACTTCCACCTTTCCTCGAGATAGGCTCCTTTGGCTGCTTTTCCACCCTTAATTCTAAGATCCTATATCATCAAACCTTCTTATTCCTAAAGGAAATGATTCTCTCTTAGGTGAGTCCAGCTCCTCCTTGGCCTGAGGCAACAGGAAGCTTCCCAAAGCAGCAAGAACTCTGGCGGGTGGTCTGTGATGTGTGCTCTGCCCTGGTTTCTGCTCCTCTGACCAGGGGTAACTCACTAATTTGTATCCGGTCTTGGTTTCCTCATCTATAAAATGAGAGGCATAGAGAGATTCATGCTCAGGGCTTCCCGTCCAGGAGACCCCTTTTCCCCACTTCATTTTCAGATTTAACTATACATGACAATGTCATCTTGTGGGCTTTTCCAGCTTAGGTCATCCTACTGGGCTGTGTTCTCTTCTCCCAGGCTTGTGCTCTAGTTGTTACTTTAGAGTTCATTCTTCTACTTTATTAAGTGCCTATTGTATGCCACGTTGAGCGGATACATTTATATACATGATCCCATTAATTCCCACACAGCCCTGAGAGACAAGCCATATTTCTCCCTAAGAGCCCTGGGCTCACATTAGTATCTGGCCTGTCCATCACTGGGACGTAGAGCACTTGTTCCGTCCTCTCCTCCCCCTTCTCTCTTGCTGTCTGGACCTTGGCATGACCCATCCACAGCTGCAAACATCATCAAAGAACCAAAAGAACATATATGCATAAGGGTTATGTCATCCCTATCTGATGACTTCCTGCTCCAGCCCCAACATGGAGGCTATATCAGACCCCTACCTTTACTTTACAGCCTTCAGATTCACGGCACACTTTTACACTTTAAAAATACAGGTTTCTTCATTCCTTTTGTAATTGTTCTATCCTGCCATATTGGAGGAAATCATTCCAAATATTCTAATTGAAAGCTTAATAAGAAAAGCCCCAGCAGTTGTTCTCACTAGAGATAACCACTCAATTTAAGCTTCTCCCTAATTCATGGGATTTCATTTGCTTGTCGTTTCGAGTATGCCCCTAGTGGCTCTTTACCAAAGGACTTTATGATTTACCATGTGATCAAGAATGACTTTCTTGTTTCCTCTTGGAAGTGAAAGAAGTAGTCTGTCTGTTTTAGTTGTTTTGTTTTTGTTTTTTTGTGTGTGTGTGTTTTTTTTTTGGTTTCACATTTTAACTCAGCGCTCAGGGTTGGTCTATTTAATCTTAGAGTATTGAGTTTAATTGACTTTATTTGTATTGAACTTTATTCATTGCCCCAGAGCATATCGTATATATTAGCTGAAGTAAAGTTGAGGTCAATGGCAGATGCTTAATAATCTGATACCACTAAATTTCTGATGTTTTACTAAAGTCAAATGCAACTTTGCAGAGCAGCTCTGAATACGATTCTCAGGCTCCTTGAATTCCATTTCCTACTATATCATTTGACCGTCTCCGGGCCATGTTTTGCCTCCCCTGCTTAGTGAACTCTATGGAGAAGGGGATCACATGCAAATACCAATCACCAGAGATAGAGTTCGTGTTCTTGAGGACCGTCAGTGTGTTTCATCACACCTGTGCCTGTCCCTATCCTAGCACTGCACTCATGTGACATTCTCTCTCTTTCTCTCTTTTTTTTTTTGAAATTTGTCTTTTAAAATTATTTTTTAAAATATATTTTTACTGGTCAGAGAGGAAGGGAGAGAGATATAGAGACAGAAACATCAATGATGAAAGAGCATCATTGATCAGCCTCCTCCTGCATGCCCCGCACTGGGGATCAAGCCCGCAATCCAGACATGTGTCCTGACTGGGAATCAAACCGTGACCTCCTGGCTCATAGGTTGATGCTCAATCACTGAACCACACCGGCCAGGCTTATCTTTATTGTTGAAAGTATTACAGATGTCCCCTATTTTCCCCCATTGGCCCCCTCCACCCTGATCCCGGCCCCCCACCCGCCAGACCTTCACCACACTATGTCTGTGTCCATGGGTTATGCATATATGTTCTTTGGTTAACCTCTTCCCACCCATCCCCGCCCCTCTTCCTTCTGAGATTCGTCATTCTGTTGCATGCTTCCATGTCTCTGGATCTATTTTGTTTGTCACTTTATTTTGTTCATTAGAGTCCACATATAAGTGAGATCATGTAATACTTTTCTTTCTCTGACTGGCTTATTTCGCTTAGTATAATATTCTCCAGGTCCCTCCATGCTGTCTCAAAGGGTAAGAGATCCTTCTTTTTTATAGCTGCATAGTAGTCCATTGTGTAAATGTATCACAGCTTTTCTATGAACTCACCTACTGATGGGCACTTTGGTTGTTGTAGCAATATTTTTGCTGATACCGCTCCTAGTGCAAGGAAATAAAGGGAAAAAATAAACAAAAATGGGACTACATCAAAATAAAAAGATTCTGGCCAGCAAAAGAAACCATCAACAAAATGATGGTTCCCACTATATGGGAGAACATATTTGGCAATGATACCTCTGATAAGGGGTTAATTTCCACAAAATATATAAAGAACTCATACAACTTAACAAAAAGAAGACAAACAATCCAATTTAAAAATGGACAGAGGACCTAAAGAGGCACTTCTTCAAAGAGGACATACAGATGGCCAAGAAAAAAATGCTCAAAGTCACTAATCATCAGAGAGATGCAAATTAAAATGACAATGAGGTAGCACCTCACACCTGCCAGAATGGCTACCATCAATAAATCAACAAGTGCCGGTGAGGATGTGGAGGAAAAGGAACCCTCGTGCACTGCTGGTGGGAATGCAGACTGGTGCAGCCACTATGGAAAACAGTGTAGAGTTTCCTCAAACAATTAAAAATGGAACTGTGGTCAGGGCCTTTGAGAAGAATGACATCTTTGATGCTGGCATCACCAAGGCCCAGTGATCCTACTTCTAGGAATAGATCCTAAGAATCCCAAAACACCAATCAGAAAGAATGTATGCATCCCTATGTTCATAGAAGCACTATTTGCCCAAGTGCCCATCCATGGATGAGTAGACTTGACATTCTCCCTTTAAGTGAACTGTTTTCCCCATGAGACCATGGGCTACCCTCCTTCTCAGTCCCCACCCTACATGAGACGGTCTGATTCTCTTTTGTATTCTCAGCACTTTAGACACTTCCTAGCTTACAGAAGTCCACCCATCAAATGTTTATAGAGCTGAATTGGATATAAAGGTACATTTACCCCAGACAAGGGAATAACCAAAGGGACTTTACAACCCAGCTAATTTTCCTAGGGAGTGTAGGGATCCCTAACACTGGTTTACTCCCTCCCTGCAGATGTGCAACGCCTTCCACAATGCCAACATTATGGTGCTCATTGCAGGGACTCACTGTGAGTATGCTTCCCCCTACGAGAGGGCTGTGTTTGGCACCCTGGGTGCTCTCCTCCCCAGTGTCTGACTCTGTGTGTGTTCTGGGTTTGGTTTGTAGCTTCTGTGGTCAAGGCCTTTGAGAGGAATGAATTCTTTGATGATGGCATCACCAAGACCCAACTGTTCCTCACGCTCCATGACGCTGTGCTGTTTGCATTGTCAAGGAAGTTTTCAGAGACCTCCGAGTTAAGCCTGGATGAGTCTGAGACAGTGATACAGGAAACCTACTCAGATAAGGTTGGATGATGTGAAACATCTAGGGTGAGGGGTGAGGTGGGGCGAGAAGTGGGGGGAGAGAAAAGGGAAGACACCTGATCAGACAGAGATGAGCATGTCCAGGAAAGGGTGTTGAGCATATTCAGCATTTATTGAGTATGGCTGTGCCAGACTTTGTGAAACTGAAATGCTCCCTTATCAGTTGGTAACTAGCAGCGGACCTGAGTCCCAGGTTCCCCCACTGTCATGACATCTGGAAGGAAGGAAGGAAGGAAGGAAGGAAGGAAGGAAGGAAGGAAGGAAGGAAGGAAGGGAGGGAGGAAGGGAGGGAGGAAGGGAGGGAGGAAGGGAGGGAGGGAGGAAGGGAGGAAGGAAGGGAGGGAGGGAGGAAGGGAGGGAGGGAGGGAGGGAGGAAGGGAGGGAGGGAGGGAGGAATGAAGGAAGGAAGGGAGGAAGGAAGGAAGGAAGGAAGGAAGGAAAGAGAGGAAGGAAGGAAGGAAGGAAGGAAGGAAAAGCGAAAGAGTGTCATATGGGAGAAGAGAAGAATGTTCCGGGAGGGATGAAAGGTGTTAATTCTGTGGAATGCTGCTGCCACAAAGCTTACCGGGCATCTGCTACGTGACAGGCAGAGTGCCTGGGACTGGCATATCAGGAGCCAGGCCCTGCCCTGCCTCGAGGAGCTTAGAGTCTAATGGGGGATATATTTTTAAATGAATAAGACAGTACATTACTGGTCTATGATAGAGGTGTAAGTGAGGCACCATTGAACCCCAAACTAAGATCCTGGTTAGTGATCTTTTTTTTTTTTTTAAATCTTTATTGTTCAGATTATTACATTTGTTCCTCTTTTTTCCCCCCATAACTCCCCTCCTTCCAGCTCCCACCCCACCCTCCACCCTCACTCCCCACCCACTGAGTTCATCCATAGGTGCATGATTTTTGTCCAGTCACTTCCCGCATCTCCCACACCCCTTTTCCCCCCAAGAATAGTCAGTCTATTCCCTTTCTATGTCCCTGATTCTATTATAATCACCAGTTCATTCTGTACATCAGGTTATTTATTCACTTGATTCTTAGATTCATTTGTTGATAGATGCATGTTTGTTGTTCATAATTTGTATCTTTACCTTTTTCTTCTTCTTCCTCTTCTTAAAGGATATCTTTCAGCATTTCGTATATTACTGGTTTGGCGGTGATGAACTCCTTTAGCTTTTCCTTATCTGTGAAGCTCTTTATCTGACCTTCAATTCTGAATGATAGCTTTGCTGGATAAAGTAATCTTGGTTGTAGGTTCTTGGTATTCAGCACTTTGAATATTTCTTGCCATTCCCTTCTGGCCTGCAAAGTTTCTGTTGAGAAATCAGCTGACAGTCGTATGGGTATTCCCTTGTAGGTAATTGAGCCTCTTTCTCTTGCTGCTTTTAAGATTTTCTCTTTGTCTTTTGCTCTTGGCATTTTAATGATGATGTGTCTTGGTGTGGTCCTCTTTGGATTCCTTTTGTTTGGGGTTCTCTGCGCTTCTTGGACCTGTAAGTCCATTTCTTTCTCCAGATGGGGGAAGTTTTCTGCCATTATTTCTTGAAATAGGTTTTCAATATCTTGCTGTCTCTCATCTTCTGGCACTCCAATAATTCTGATATTAGTCCGCTTAAAGCTGTCCCAGAGGCTCCTTACACTATCTTCACACTTTTGGATTCTTTTTCATTTTGCTTTTCCAATTGGGTGTTTTTTGTCGAATCTTTGGTTTGATTCTTGTGCTCCTCTGGTCTGCTATTGGGTATAATATTCTTTATTTCAGTCCGTGTATGCTTACTTTCTAATTTCTTTATCGTAGCATCGAGGGTCTCATTAGTTTTCGTGAGGCTCTGCACAAATTTATGGCAAGCCCTCAAAATTGCGATTCTTAGCTCCATATCCTCCATTTCTGTCATGTTTTTTTGTCTCCGCATCTTTTATGCTTTCTTGGTGCACCCCCTTGTGGTCTCTGTGCGCAGTCTTGTTCTAGCCAAGCCTTAATTGTTGTAGTTAACACTAGAGGGATTTGACCACCAGGCCGACTGGCTGTAGGAATCAGCCCTGGTTAGTGATCTTTGATATGAATCTGGACCAATGAATAAGTGTGTGTGGCTGAGATGGAGAAGGACAGTGCAGACACAGGGAGTCGCATGAGCAAAGGTAAGCAGGAGTCAGGCATCTTTGGTTAGTTTTATGGATCGAGCAAAGGTTGGGACTACAGATGGAGCTGAAGCTAAAGAAGACAAGAGGCCGGGTCACGGGGGCCTTACATGCCCTGCTAAGGATCACAGGGGGTTGGAAAGACGAGTAAGATCAAGGAGACAGGATGTTTCAGAATGCTGCCAAGACCATTGCTATTCAAATGGTTGACCGTGAAACCCAGGCTACTTAGAAAATCCAGAGAAATCAGGAGTATGGATTGATTGAGCCTAAAAAATAGTGAGTAACTGAGGAACGGGAGGGTGCAAAGAAGATGAAAAGCAGATTTAGGCCAGAAATATTTTCTGCTTTCCCAGGAATTCATGATTTCTGGTACCTAAAGTTCTGTTATATTCTGAAGTTCCTTGACTATTCAAAAGTTAAATTTAATTGGAAATTTTAACCCATCTAATTATATGTATTTCAGGGTAGAGATGCAAGGCAAAAAATAAGCGGCAGTATTCTAGAAGGTCCCAAAAATCTAAGTTCCACCTACGCCAGGATGCAAAGGCCCATACTAGAGGAGGAGTCAGATATAGACCTAGAGCTGGAGCCCATACTGGAGTCAGACACTGGGCTGGATCAGGATCTCGAGATGGAGCGTGAATCGGAGCTGGAACCTGAGTCTGAGCTGGAGCCTGAAACAGAGCTTGAGCCCGAACTGGAACCTGAACCCAAACCTGAGAATGAGCTGGACCTGGAGTTCAAGCCCAAGCCTGCGCTCAAATCCATACCAAGGCCTCAGACTTATCCTCGGCAGCAGTACTGGCCTCCCAACTCCCCAAGTCAGAATCCACCTGGGACACGGTCAGTGGACAAGAGGCAGCCATATATGATTCCGTATTCATCTCAGGACAGTGACACTGAGGATCCCTAGGAGATGAACTGGGAATAAGGGTCAGATTCCCTTGACAAATCCTCCCACCCAAATGGGGTCACTTGGTCAGAAGCCCTAGAGTAGTTACAAACCAGCAGTACTTGCTTTGGGACTCCTTCACCTGCTGTCTTTCTTCCTTGCTCAGCAGTGTGATCTCACTCCCCGGTCACAATGCTAAATACCAAGAATTGTCTCTGAATTCCCTATCCAGGCTCACCTCATTTCACCTTCAGCAGATATTCTAATGAAAGATTTCCTTCTTTGTACATTCTGCACTTCTAGTGTTTTTATCACATCATCTCTAACTTACTCCTCTCAGTTTGTTTCCTTTCTCCAAAGAAATGAGGCTCAAATAAAATATATAACTCTAGTTACATTTGGACCCTTCCTGCATTTTCTCCTTTCTCTGTATTCTATACGTCTAAGGAAATGGGTAGGAGGAATACCAGAAGTAGGTAGACATGGTGGAGAAGAGATGAGCTAGGAAAACAACAACAACTGGGTAGCATTTGTATTCTATATGCAAGGTATCTTTACTGAGGCAGGTTAAGCCAGGCCAGCCTCTGAGGCATGCAGTACAAGGAACTGTTAGGCTGAAGGCATTTTGCCATCTCTCTAAGGTCAGTATCTTATACTACCACAGTTTCAGAAGGCCAGGTATCTGTACCAATTGATGAGAACATTAGCTCTGTAGAACTCTCCCTGGTCTTCAGATTCATAGTCACCATTGCTTCTTTCCCACAGGTGCTTAAGATACATGCAATCTAGAGCTGTGGTTGCCAACCGGTGGTCTGCGGACCACTGGTGGTCCCTGAGGTCCGAAAGGTTGGCCACTGCTGATCTAGAGTCTGTACTCTTGGTAGACCAAACTTAGTTAAAATCTGTGACAGCCCAGGCTGGTGTGGCTCAGTTGGTTGGGCATTGTCCTGTGCACTAAAACGTTGCCAGTTCCATTCCCAGTTAGTGCACATGCCCTGGTAGCAGGTTCGATCCCCGCAAGGGGACATACAGTGTTTTGCCCTTACATGGATGTTTCTCTCTCTCCTTTACTCTCTCTCTAAAAATCAGTTTTTAAAAATCTTAAAAATCTGACAGATACAAACCCCTTAGGAATTGGAAAAGTTAACCATTACAAGTTTGGTCCAAAACCATTCATTCAAAAAATCCACCCTCCCAATAAACAAACAAACAAAAGCCCTGACTGGTGTGGCTCAGCGGATACAGCCTTGGCCCGTGTACCGAAGAGTCTCAGGTTTGATTCCTGGTCAAGAGTATGTACCTGGATTGCCGGTTTGATCGCCCGCAATGGTTGGGTCGAGTGCAGGAGGCAATCTCTCTCTCTTTATCTCTGTTCCTCCCTCTCTTCCACTCTCTCTAAAAACCAATGGAAAAAATATCCTCTGATGAGGATTAACAAAAACAAACAAATTCTCCTCTCTCCATTAAAAAAATCTAGTATTGCCCTAGCCGGTTTGGCTCAGCAGATAGAGCGTCAGCCTGCGGACCAAAGGGTCCCGGGTTTGATTCTGGTCAAGGGCATGTACCTCGGTTGCAAGCTCCTCCCCAGCCCAGGCCCTGGTCAGGGCTCGTGCAGGAGGCAAACAATCCATGTGTTTCTCTCACATTGATGTTTCTCTCTCTGTCTTTCCCTCTCCCTTCCACTCTCTCTAAAAATCAATGGAAAAATATCCTCGGGTGAGGATTAACAACAAAAAAAATCTAGTATTAAGTTATAACCAGAAGAGAAATATTGACCCGTAGGCAAAGGTATGTGGAATCCTGAATTTTATTTTCCACCAAATAAACAAGATTCCTCTTGCTCAGGCACTCAATTTCTCTCTTCTGTTAGATTAAAGAAATCCTTGTTAAAATATAGGTGTCTCGGAGAGAACCAAGATGGCAGCATAGGTAAACTCCTGTACCTGCTGCCTCCCACAACCACATCAAATTTACAACTAAAATACAGAACAACTGTCATCCAGAACCACCAGAAAGCTGGCTGAATGGAAGTCCTACAACTAGAGAAGTAAAGAAGAAAGCACGCTGAGACTGGTAGGAGGTGCGGAGGCGCGGAACGGGCTGGTCTGGCACCCGGGTGTGCTGCTTTTTTCATTGGGAGGGAGATTGCCTGTGTAGAGGCTGCATGGAGGAGCAAGGGGTTCCAGCCCCACACCAGACCCCCAGCCCAGGGTTCCAGAGCTGGGGAAAGAAGTCCCTACAGGCAGTAAGAACTACAGACTGTAAAAACTGTGCGGATTGGGGCTCAGTGACACAGAGGCTGCTAAAGACCCAGCTGTTCCTCTTAAAAGGCCAGCACCACAAACTGAACTTACAAGGTCCTGCTTCCTCTGAGCTCCAGCACTAGGGGACACAGACACATATGGGGAGAAAGTGGACTGTCTGGCATTGGGGCAGGAACTTGGGGCGGCTTTCTCCCAGATGGAGGTGCTCCCAGCAGTCATTGTTCCTGTGCTGGGACCTCCCTGGTGCAGGGCTGACTGGCAGCCATCTCTGTTTTCTCTGCCCTGGTGATTCTCTGAGACCCCACCCCACCCAATTTACAACCCCACCCAAGCTGTGCACAGTGGCTTTTGCATATGAATGGCCTGTCCTTTCTCAGGCTAAAAATCTGTCAAACAAGCTACAGCAGGGTCAGGGAGCCCCAAACCTATCAATAAAAGGCCCAAGACCCAGCACTAGCACCAGCCTGCCTTTCTTGACAGCTGGGCCTCGTCTGGACACTTCCAAACCCGATACAAAGAGGAGGAATCTGCATACCTCTCTGTCGCTCCTGCTAGATGGCCCCAGGCAGTGGCTGACTTTGCTTCTCCCTGGAGACCCAAGAGCCAGTGTACCTAGTGGTCAGTGTGAGATTACAACTCTTCACATCCATAAGCAACACACTCAAGGGGCAGACTCAGTGAGCACCAAAGCCCACTGAAGCAAGTCCTGTTCCATAAGGATGTCTCCTGCACAGCAGCTCTCCCACTGTAGTTGCAGCTGGTCCCCACAGTCAATTGGCCTGGAGGTCAATTCCTCCCAGTTATACCAACAGCAATCAAGGCTCAACTACAACAAAACTGTGCACACAGCCCACAAAGGGGGACACCAAGAGTGTCCACTTCAGGTGACTGGGGAGGCTGAACCACTGGGTCCTATAGGACACCTACTACATAAGGACACTCTATCAATTCAAGGAGATTTAGCAGCTACCCAATACATAGAAACAACAATGGGAAGCAGCCAAAATTCGGAGACAAAGAAACATGTCACAAATGAAAGAAATGGAAGAATGCAAACTACTGGATATAGAGTTCAAACCACAGTTATAAGGTTACTCAAGAATCTTCTAGAAACCTCTGAGGAACTTAGTGAGACTTTCAAGGATCTTAGTGAGAATGCCAAAAAAATGGAAAAGAATCAGTCATAAATTAAGGATACACTGACTGAAATAAAGAATAAAATACAGAGTTCCAACAGTAGACTAGAGGATCCCAAGAGTCAAATCAATGATTTGAAATACGAGGTAGCAAAAAACACCCAACCAGAAGAGCAAAAAGAAAAAAGAATCCAAAAATATGAAGATAGTGTAAGGAGCCTCTGGGACAACTTCAAGCATACCAACATCCGAATTATGGGGGTGCCAGAAGAAGAGAGAGAGCAAGATATTGAAAACCTATTTGAAGAAATAATGACAGAAAACTTCCCCTACCTGGTGAAAGAAATAGACTTAGAAGTCCAGGAAGTGCAAAGAACCCCAAACAAGAGGAATCCAAAGAGGATCACACCAAGACACATCATAATTAAAATGCCAAGAGCAAAAGACAAAGAGAGAATCTTAAAAGCAGCAAGAGAAAGACAGTCAGTTACCTACAAGGGAGTACCCATACGACTGTCAGCTGGTTTCTCAACAGAAACTTTGCAGGCCAGAAGGGAGTGGCAAGAAATATTCAAAGTGATGAATAGCAAGAACCTACAACCAAGATTACTCTACCCAGCAAAGCTATCATTTAGAATTGAAGGTTAGACAAAGAGCTTCACAGACAAGAAAAAGTTAAAGGAGTTCACCACCACCAAACCAGTATTATATGAAATGCTGAAAGGTATCCTTTAAGAAGAGGAAGAAGAAGAAAGGGTAAAGATAAAAAATATGAACAACAAAGTGAAAACAAATACATATCTATCAGCGATTGAATCTAAAAATCAAATGAATAAAAAATCTGATGAACAGAATAAACTGGTGAATGGAATAGAACCAGGGGCATGGAAATGGAACAGACTGACAATTTTCAGAGGGAAGGGGGTGTGGGAGGGTGCGAAAAGAGATTAGACAAAAATCTTATATGCATGTATGCATTACCTATGACACAGACAATAAGGTGGCGAGGTCCTGGGGTGGCTGGGAACCTGGTGGAGGGGAGCTGGGGGGGAAAAAGGGACATCTATAAGAATCTCAACAATAAAGATAGATTAAATATATATATACTAGAGGCCTGGTGCACAACATTCGTGCACTGGATGGGTTGGGGGGTTCCTCAGCCCGGTCTGCACCCTCTTGCAGTCCAGGACCCCTCAGGGGATGTTTAACTTAGGCCCAATCCCCTGGGAAGTGGGCCTAAGCCAGCAGTCAGACATCCCCCGAGGGGTCCTTAGCACTGCAGTGGAGGCAGGAGAGGCTCCCGCGACCACTGCTGTGTTCACCAGCTATGAGCCCGGCTTCTGATTGAGCAGCACTCCCACTATGGGAGTGCACTGACCACCATGGGGCAGCTCCTGCCTGCGTTGAGCATCTGCTCCCTGATGGTCAGTGCATTTTATAGTGACCGGTTGTTCCACCATTTGGTCGATTTGCATATTAGCCTTTTATTATATAGGATAGGCATCTCAGGACATCTGTAATACTGTCAATAATAAACTAAATATATATATATTCTATATAATGAAAGCCTAATATGCTAAGTGTCTGGTCGTCTGGTCATCCGTTCAACCAATCAAAGCGTAATATGCTAATGATATGCTAAGGCTGCTCAACCATTCACTATGACGTGCACTGACCACCAGGGGGCAGACAGTTGATTGGTCGACCAGTTGCTATGACGTGCACTGACCACCAGGGGGCAGATGCTCTGACTGGTAGTTTATCTTGCTGCTGGGGTCCGGCTGATTGGGACTGAGCAAGATGGGCTGGACATGCCCTGGAGCCCTCCCACGGTTTCTACCCGGCTGGCCAACCTCCCACGTCCTTCCCCAGCCCTGATAGTGCACTGGTGGGGTCCGTCAGCCTGGCCTGCACCCTCTTGCAATCCTGGACCCCTCAGGGGATGTTGGAGAGAGCTGGTTTTGGCCCGATCCCGCAGGTCAGGCCAAGGTACCCCATGTACCCCACTGGTGCATGAACTTGTGCACCGGGCCTCTAAAATGTACCATATATATATCACAGAGAAAACATAAATTCACTCATTCTACAAACATGTACTAGTCACCTGCTACATACATAGCACCCCAAACTGTGGAGTAGATAAAACAGCACTATCCCTATTTTATATATATACATAAACTAAGGCTCAGATAAGTTTGTATGCTAAAAAAAAGTGGGGGTCTAAGTCACAAGCTTCATTTATCCATGCTTACTTAATATGTTTTTTGAACTCCTACTATGTGCCACGCACTGTCACAGGTGCTAAAGATACAAGATGAGCAGAGTAGATGGCAAAAATAATGATAAATTGTGGTGGCAAACATCAGGAGGACATGAAACCATCTTCCTATAGTAATGACACATGACCTGGCATCTGAAGGATAAGTAGGAGTTAGGCTTAAAGCAAGTTCCAGTAACTGCCAAAAGGGCAGAGCCAAATGGTGGACCAAGAGTGGCAACCATGGGTGAATACAGAAGCTGGTCACCCAGGGACACAACCAGATGGAGCCTGAGGATAATTAGCCTAAGGGTAATTACCAAGGGCTCAACCAGGAACTGGATCAACCCAGGAATAAACTGTCACATTGGCAGGCACAGGCGCAGAAATATGTCAAAACCAAGAAAACACTTCATATTTAAAACAAGAGATGCGAAAGTGCACGAAGAGCCCAGTTTTGTGGGCTGCTGCTGTCTCACTCCAGCTCCCTTCTATTCCCACATTGCTGTCAGAGGAAGGTCTTCAAGCACAGAATCAATGGCTTCTGACACTTGGGCAGCAAGTGGCAGAATTTAGAATTTGGTCCTTCCTGCTACAACCACAACATAGCTCAATCCTGGCTTTGGTGCTTTACCTCAGAAAGACCAACCTGATGCTTGGAATACAGTCTTTCTTTAAATAATATTCTGCTATAAACCCACAGCACCCAGCCTCTTCCACAGCAATAGAATAAAGAAAAATGGCTGATTGTAAATAGTAACTAGTAAAGTGAGTAACAATTACAAGGCCAAGTCTTCTTCCAAAATACCGATCACCCAAAAGTCTAAGAAATTTCAAACTTTACAAAATGCTATCATTGGGTTGGTAAGCTCACTTTTCATAACATTGTCATCATTGAAGCTTTTATCTCTCTAATGGGAAATTGAAGAAAAATTCTAAAGACTGAAAAACTAGTACAGACTGGGTCTGAAAATGTAAACGTCTTAGCATAGATTTCTCTCTGTTACTGAATAAAAACCTCAAAGCAGCTTATATTCTATAGTAAATGGGCTTTGGGTATAATTTTTATATGTGAAGAACTAAGTACAATCAATAGAACTGCAGAAAAGTAGGTTTGGAAAGGAGACAGGTCAGAATAGGTGACCCTAGGTTGCTGTCTCTAAATATATCACACCTAGAGTCTCACCCGTATCTGATTTAGATGATATTTATGAGAGACTTCGGGCTCAGACCTTCGAGTTGAGGACATGTGAGATGGACATGAATTGGGGAGGGGGTAGGTGTCATTGCTGGAATGCTATGGTCTGAATGTTTGTTTCCTTCCCAAATCCATATGTTGAGATCCTAGCACTCAAGGTGATGATATTAGAAGGTGGGGATCTTTGGAAGATGATTAAATCACCCTTATAATTATTAATGGGATTACTGCCCTTGAAAAAAAATCCTCAGAGAGATCCCTCTTCCCTTCTGTCATATGAGGACACAGCAAAAAAATGGCCATCTATGAACCAAGAAATGGCTTCTCACCAGATACGAAATCTGCCAGTTCTTTGATCTTGGACTTCTCAGTGTCAAGAATTGTGAGAAATAAATTTCTGCCATCTATAAGCTACCCAATGTATGGATATTTGTCAAATGGACTAAGACACCCAAGAACTTAACTATATTGCATCTAAATTCAACTCTTCATTTGTCAGTAGAAATAGAGGAAGTAATGGCATAATACAAGGTCATTAATGATCTTGGGATCATAGAATCTCAGTGTGAGGAAGGACTATGAGGGTCATCTAATATCTTACAATTTAACAAACACTTATTGGAAGATTCAGCATACCTCAAATACTCTGTGTTTCTATAATCTATTGCTGCCTAACAATCTACCCCAAAATTTATCAGCTTAAAACAGTAGTCATGGCCGAAACCGGTTTGGCTCAGTGGATAGAGCGTCGGCCTGCGGACTGAAAGGTCCCGGGTTCGATTCCGGTCAAGGGCATGTACCTGGGTTGCGGGCACATCCCCAGTGGGGGATGTGCAGGAGGCAGCTGATCGATGTCTCTCTCATCGATGTTTCTAACTCTCTATCTCTCTCCCTTCCTCTCTGTAAAAAATCAATAAAAATAAAAAAAAAAATTATTAAAAAAAAAAACAAAAAAAAAAAACAGTAGTCATGTATTTATTTGCTCATAGTTCTGCAATCTGGGCTGGATTTAGCTGGGCCCATTCATAAGGCTGCAGTCATTTAGAGATTCAGTGGGGGCTAGAAAGCGAAGATGGCTTTACAACATGTCTGACACCTCAACTGGGATGGCAGGAAGAGCTGGAGGCTGGCCAAGCATCTCTCTCTCTCTCTCTCTCTCTCTCTCTCCACAAGGTCTCTCCAGGAGAATGCCTAGACCAGGGGTGGGCAACCTTTTTGTGAGTGCGTGACAAAACCAGCAAAATCTCTGACTCAAAATTCTCTGCGTGCCAGCCCTAATTTTTTGAGAACATGTTACGACTACTTGATATCTCTTTAGGTGTACGTATGTGAAGAACCTTGAAGAAATAATAAAATTCATTCAAGCGACAAAAACACAGTATATGATGATGAAAAATACATTTATTTTTTAATGTATACATGTACACTGATAGTCCGACAGAAAACTTTATGACTCTGTTTGATATTACCAGTGGGATTTTTGCTGCTGCATCACTGATGACAGAGATTTTACATCAGGTTTATATTTCATGACCTTCAGAGATATGCACGAGCTACTACTTTCACCCATCAGGCTACTCCTATTACGAGACTTAACAAAATTCATCACTGAGAACAAAGATTCACAAACGTATGTGGATGAAACCAAAACACTGGTCGGATCAAGCAAGGCAGGGAGAGTTAAGGCAGAGGCATAGAAATTGCTCTTCCCCTCTCTCGTCAATCCATGTCTATGGTCTTTAAGATAACTTGTTATGTAAAATTATTTATTTATCTAAGATGCACCTACACTGAATTTATCTGAAAAATAAAAAAAGTCGATATTAAGAAAAAAATTGTAAATGGAAGATTATAAGAGAGGGTTTCGCGTGCCAGCAAAAGTAACTGGTGTGCCATGTTTGGCATGCGTGCCAGGGATTGCCCACCCCTGGCCTAGACCTTGCATGGCCACCCAAGGCAGGGTGTCACTAACCACATTCTGTTGATCAAAGTAAGTAACAAGGCCAGCCTTAATTCAATGTGAGAGCAAATGCTCTCCATTTCTTGAAGGGAAAAGATCCTGATCTTGAGACATTTGAAACCAGAGGTGGACTAAGTCTAACCAAAGCCACAACATAGATCAGTTTCTAATAGTATTGAGATGATTAGTCCCTCACCTTATTTGCCTAATGAGAAGTATGTGTCCTATCTGGGGAGAAATAATATTGACTTCAGCCTTTATTTTTTGCACAACATCCATCATACAATTATGAAAAAAAGTACATGACATTTGAAGAGACAGGAAAGGTGTCTGATAATTAGAAAAAGTATACAACAGAAGCAGTCCCACAGATGATCCAGATGTTGGAGTTAGCAGTCAAGAACTTCAAAATAACTATTATAAATATGTTCAAGAAAGTAGAGTAAAAGATGGACGAAATGAATGAAAAGATGAGTCATTTTAAAAGAGAATTCTAATCTACAGAAAGAGAATCCAATGAACATTTTAGAACTGAAGTACAAAATATTGGGAAATAAAAACTAATTTGAAAGTTTTAATAACAGACTGGACACAGCAAAAGATAGGATTATATAACTCAAAGGCAGCAAATAGAAAATATCCAAAATGAAGCACATACAGAAAAAATAGGGGAATAAAACAGAAGAGAGCATTCAAGACATGTAAAACATAGGCAGGTGGCCTAATACATGTGTTTTAGGAGTCCCAGAATGAAGAAAGTGGGGAAAGCAATATTTGAAGATAGAATGACTGAGAATTTGCAAAACTCGAAAGATGGCAATTCGAAGATTCAAGGTTAGCAAACTCTAAGCAGGATAAATAGAAAGAAAACCAAGCATAGGCATTTCAAAGTCAAATTGCAGAAAACCAAAGATGAACAGAAAATCTTAAAAGCAGCCAAAGCGAATACACATACTTTCAGAGGAACAACAATAACACTATTGCTAACTTCAAACAGAACCTATGGAGAACCAGAAGACCACAGAATGACCTTGTTTAGGTTCTGAAGAAAAAATAATCTGCTGACCGAAAATCCTGTACCCAGCGAAAATATCCTCTAAAAACAAAGATGAAATACAGATGTCAGACCAACAGAAACTGAGAGAATTCATTCCCTCTCGATTCACTCTATGAGAAATGTTAAAGAAAGTTCTTCAGGTTGAACGAAAACTACTCCAGAGGAAAGCTGAGAACTGCTCAAAGGAATGAAGAACGTTGGAAAGGTTAAACGTGTAGACCCATATAAAAGAACATTGACTGTGATTGCTTAAAGCAACAACAATAACTATCTCGGGCACTTTATAACATATGTAAAAGTATGTTATATAACTACAAAAATATGAAAGACGAGATAGTGGTAAATGGAGTTAAGTTATTCATGAAGTGGTAAAGAACTAATTTAAGGTAGATTAAAACAAGTCAAAGATGCATATTAATATATCTGGGGAAACTACTAAAGTAATATTTTAAAAGCATAATTAAAAAATTAATAGAGAGGAGAACCAAGATGGCGGCATAGGTAAACACTGGAGACTGCCGCCGCAAACAACCACTTCAAAAATACAACTAAAAGACGGAACAGACATCACCCAGAACCACAGGAAAGCTGGCTGAGGAGAGACTCTTCAACTATAAGGAAAGAGAACAGCAAACCGAGGCTCAGAGGCGGCGCAGTGTGGAAAATACAAAGGTACCGAGGTGCGCGCGCAAAGTGGGCTGGTGGCTGAGGGCGCGGTTGTCGTTTTCAGTCGGGAGGGAGTCTCAGACTCTGAGCTCCAGATCCGGGCAAGTCTCTAGGGACTCAGACTCAAACGGGAGAAGCGGGATTGTCCGGCATCAGTTGGAATCTGAGGGCAGCTTTCTCTCCGAAGTTTGCAGCGGCTGTCGGGGTTCTGAGAAGCAGAGCCTCTGGGAAGGGACTGAGAGCAGCCATAACTGCTCCCTCCACCGCCCTGTTGATCCCGCCCCGCCCAAGCCCTGCGCAGAGCCATTTGCCGGATCCCCTCAGGCAAAGGCTAGATTAGCACCTCCCCAGAGGACAGAAGTTTTCCACACAGCTGATTCTCACAGCCAGTCAGCCTGGTGGTCAAATCCCTCAGTATTAACTAAAAAATGCAAGGCTTAACTAGAACAAGACTGTGCACAAAGACCACAAGGTGGTGCACCAAGAAAGCATAAAAAATGCGGAGACAAAAAAACATGACAGAAATGGAGGATATGGAGCTAAAAAACGCAATTTTGAGGGCTTGCAATAAACTTGTGGAGAGCCTCACAAAAACTAATGAGACCCTCGATGCTACGATAAAGAAACTAGAAATTAAGCATACACAGACTGAAATAAAGAATATTATACCCGAACCTACAACCAAGATTACTTTATCCAGCAAAGCTATCATTCAGAATTGAAGGTCAGATAAAGAGCTTCACAGATAAGGAAAAACTAAAGGAGTTCATCACCGCCAAACCAGTATTATATGAAATGCTGAAAGGTATCCTTTAAGAAGAGGAAGAAGAAGAAAAAGGTAAAGATACAAATTAGGAACAACAAATATGCATCTATCAACAAATGAATCTAAGAATAAATAACCTGATGTACAGAATGAACTGGTGATTATAATGAATCAGGGACATAGAAAGGGAATGGACTGACTATTCTTAGGGGAAAAGGGGAATGGGAGATGTGGGAAGAGACTGGACAAAAATCATGCACCTATGGATGAACTCAGCGGGTGGGGAGTGAGGGTGGAGGGTGGGGTGGGAGCTGGTAGGAGGGGAGTTATGGGGGGAAAAAAGAGGAACAAATGTAATAATCTGAACAATAAAGATTTAAAAAAAAAAAAAAAAAAGAATATTATACCCAATAGCAGACCAGAGGAGTGCAAGAATCAAGCCAAAGATTTGAAATTCGAAGAAGCAAAAAACACCCAACCGGAAAAGCAAAATGAAAAAAGAATCCGAAAATACGAAGATAGTGTAAGGAGCCTCTGGGACAGCTTCAAGCGCACTAATGTCAGAATTATTGGGGTGCCAGAAGATGAGAGACAGCAAGATATTGAAAACCTATTTGAAGAAATAATGGCAGAAAACTTCCCCCACCTGGTGAAAGAAATGGACTTACAGGTCCAAGAAGCGCAGAGAACCCCAAACAAAAGGAATCCAAAGAGGACCACACCAAGACACATCATAATTAAAATGCCAAGAGCAAAAGACAAAGAGAGAATCTTAAAAGCAGCAAGAGAAAGAGACTCAATTACTTACAAGGGAATACCCATACGACTGTCAGCTGATTTCTCAACAGAAACTTTGCAGGCCAGAAGGGAATGGCAAGAAATATTCAAAGTGCTGAATACCAAGAACCTACAACCAAGAGTACTTTATCCAGCAAAGCTATCATTCAGAATTGAAGGTCAGATAAAGAGCTTCACAGATAAGGAAAAGCTAAAGGAGTTCATCACCACTAAACCAGTATTATACGAAATGCTGAAAGGTATCCTTTAAGAAGAGGAAGAAGAAAAAGGTAAAGATACAAATTGTGAACAACAAACATGCATCTATCAACAAGTGAATCTAAGAATCAAGTGAATAAATAATCTGATGTACAGAATGAACTGGTGATTATAATGAATCAGGGACATAGAAAGGGAATGGACTGACTATTCTTGGGGCGGGGGAGGGGAATGGGAGATGCGGGAAGAGACTGGACAAAAATCGTGCACCTATGGATGAGGACAGTGGGTGAGGAGTGAGGGCAGAGGGTGGGGCGGGAACTGGGAGGAGGGGAGTTATGGGGGGGGGGAAGAGGAACAAATGTAATCTGAACAATATTTAATTTTAAAAAAACAAGCAAAAAAATTAATAGAGAAAAAATTATAAAGGAGATTAATGGAATAATAAAAACCCTTGATAACCCAAAAGTAGTAGAAAATTGAATAAAAGAACAAAGAACATATGGGACAAATAGGAAAGAAATACCAAGATGGCAGTCTTCAACTCAGCGACATCAATAACTAAATAGACTACGCATTCCAATGAAAAGATACAGATTTTTCTGAATGAATGTTTTTTTTAATCCAATGGTATATATACTATTTATGAGAGCCACATTGTAAATATAAGTACGCAGGCAGTTGTGTGCCAGGTTCCCAAGATGTCATTCCCTAAGTACAAGCCCTGGCGCCTGGCCACCCTGCCCCTACCCAGCTCTGGAAACTTACCAGCCCAGCCAGAGGTGGGCCAGAGACCCAGCTAACGGGCGTGCCTGCTTCTGTACAATGACTGCAGCTGCCAGGCTCCTCGAAGATTCTGCTCTGACCCGTTGGACCTAGGTATGGTCAGCAAATGTCTATCCCAATTTCAGACCCAACTCCCAAGAACTCATTCTTAGGAGTTTTGGTTGGAATTGGGCCCCTCCTCTTCTGGTATTACATTTTTAAAACTAACAGAGTTAGAAAAGAAAAACTTATCTGAGAGGGAAAATTGGATGGAACATTTAAAGTCTTAGATTAAGTCTGACAATGATGACCTATGTATTATTGTTTAATAAATCTATTAATCATTAAAAACAAATAAATACAAATATGCAATGATGTAGAAAGCAGAAGGATGGAGAAAATATGCCAAGCAAATAGTAACCAAAAGAAAGCTGGGGTGGCAATATTAATATCAGATAAAGCAGATTGTGAGATAAGAAATATTCGTAAGGGTTAGAGGCCACACTGCACAGTGATGAAAGGGGTCAATTAAACAGAACATAACAATCCTAACTCTGTGTGCATTTACTAACATAGTTTCAAAATATGTAAAGCAAAATGACAGACATAAGAGGAGAAATAGACACATCTATGAGCACAGTTGGAGATTTTTAAACACAATTGTCTCAGTGCGGAAACAGAACATTCTAAATTCCTCGTATTTTTCAGGAGGAAGATAGAGATGGTGATTAACTCCATATTTCAAATTAAATATGTGTAGCAATAGTTTAAAGGTAGCCACTAAAATAAACAAAGCATGCACTTTCCAAACCACTAAAGGGAAAAATAGGACAGGGGCAAGAAAGGAGAAAACACTTAATACGCTTCCTTCATTATTAAGTTTGATAAATGTAAGTCTCAATGGGACTGCCTGAGCCCAGCACGGTTCCCAGTGGACCAAGGATGAGCAGGGGAGCCGCGTGTACTGACGACCTAATGTCCATTTGGGGATTCAGAAAAATCCTGAATCTGACTGTCCTTTCCTTGAGGAAATCTCAAGTTTCTAGCATATGGTAGGTGCTCAGGACACACTTGCTGAAGGATGACTTTGAGCTTGAAGATCAAACACATATTGCTCATTTCTGAGGTCTCTCAGTTTCAGACTGACTCCCAAAGGCTGTTTGTGAGCATCATCAAAGAAAAACGCCTTGAAAAACCATGTTAGGCCACCACTCTCTCAACTAGAGCATGAGAAGCAGCTTTCTACATGCAGTTTCTGAATCTTTTCATTCATTCATTTACTGGCCCATTCATTTCTTCTCTTAATCCTCCATGCATGCATAGATCAAACATTCCAGATAGTCCTTGCCCTGAAGATATTAATAATGTGGACGAGAAGACAGGTGGATAGAAGGATAAATACAATACAATGTGATATGTACAACCCAAAATTTAATAAAGAAAAGCTACACAGGGAAGGAGAAAGAGAGAGACCAGGTTTTCCTGAACAGTGCATTCCACTCTTTTTTTATGTTAGTCCACATTTTATAACACAATACACACACACACACACACACACACACACACACACACGACAATATTCTCATATTCCTCAATAGTTTCTGTTCTTTCCTATTTCTCAGCCTGAACTGAGTTCTGCTTTATTGTTTAATTATCTTTTAAAATAGTAAAAGTAGTTAAAGTTCAAAAATAAAAACTATTTAAAAAGCCAGTCAGTGAAAAATCTTGCTCTCGGCCCTATTCCACAGTCCCATTCCCAAATTCCGCCCCCCTCCCGCCCCCCCAGATAACCACTATCCTTAGTTTTTTGTGTGTGTGTGCTTCCAGGTCTTCATGCGAAAACGATAAGGATGGCTGCTTCTTTATAAAACTAGAAGTAAGTATGGATATATGAACATATAGTCTTAAGTTCCCCTTTTCTTGCCCACATGGTTATTAAATATTGTTGACAACTTTCTTTTTTAAAGAACTTATCTCAGAGATTTCTATTATCAATACTGATCCAAAGGGATGTTAGTTTGTTTGTTTGATTTTTTTTGTCCTGGACTTCAGGTTGGTTTTTAATTTAAAACAGTTTTATTGAGCCATAATTGACACATAATAAATGATACTATTTTAAAGGGCCCAATTTGATGTGCCCATGAAACCATGACTACAATCAACATGGTGAACACAACCTGGCCGGTGTGGCTCAGTTGACTGAGCATTGTTCCCTGCACCAAAAGGTCACTGGTTTGATTCCTGGTCAGGGCACACGCCCAGGTTTTGGGTTCTATCCTTGGTTAGGGTGCATATGGAAGGCAACTGATGGATGTTTCTCTCTCACATCGATGTGTCTCATAAACACATCCATCACCCCCAAAAGTTCCCTTGTGTCCTTCTTTAATCCCACCCCCCTGGCCCTCCCAACCACATCTCCATTCCCAGACAGCCACTGATCTGCTTCCTGTCACTATAGACTGGCTCTCATTTTCTGGAATTTTACGTAAATGGAATGATACCGCATGTGCTCTTTTGGGGAGGGGTGGTTTCTTTCATTCAGCATAATTATTTTAAGATTCACACATGTTGCTGAGTGTATCAAGAATTCATCCCTTTCTGTTGCTAGGTAGTATTCCATTGTGTAGAAAGCACAATCTGCTTATCCATTCACCTGCTTATGGACACTTTGGTAGTTTCAGTTTGGGGCTATTACAAATTAAGGCGCCGTAAAGAGTAATGAGAAAGTCTTTGTATGAACATATATTTTCATTTCTCTTAGGAACAGAATGACTGAGTCATATGGTGAGTATATGATTAACATTTTAAGAATTTTCCAAAACGTTTGTATGCTTTTATATTTTCACCAGCAGTGTATGATAATTCAGTTGCTCTCTAGCCTCATCAACACTCACCTCCAGTCTCTTCCATCTGAGACTTTCTAATAGGTGTAGAGTGATATCTCATTGTAGTTGTAATTTGCATTTCTCTAATGATCAATAATGTTGGAAATTTCTTCATATGCTTATTTGATATTCATGTTATCTTTTAGTTTTATTGATTTTTCTCTATGGTTTTTCTGGTTTTTTGTTTTATTGATTTCCACTCTGATCTTTATTTATCTTTATTTCTTTTCTTTGCTTATTTTAGGTTTCATTTGCCTTTTTTTTTTATTGATTTCAGAGAGGAAGGAGGGGGAGAGAGAGAAAACATCGATGATGAGAGGAAATCATTGATTGGCTACCTCCTACACGCCCCCCACTGGAGGTCAAACCTGCAACCCGGACAAGTGCCCTTGACTGGAATCAAACCCAGGACACTTCAGTCCACAGGCCGAGACTCTAGCCACTGAGCCAAACAGGCTAGAGCTATTTGCCCTTCTTTTATGAGATTTTTAAGGTGGGAGCTGAGGTAATTGATTAGAGACCTTTCTTCGATTTCTGATTTCACTCCTGGTTTTGTCTTCGACCCCTGGATCTAGAAATATGTTATTTAGTTTCCAAATATTTGGGGGATTGTCTAGATATCTTTCTCTTACTTATTTCTAACTCAATTCCTTTATAGTGAGAGAACATACTTATTCCTTTCCATTTTTTTGAGACTTGTTTTATGATCCAGAAAAGGTCCATCTTGGCAAATGATCCACATTTACTTGAAAAGAATGTGTATTCTGCTGTTGTTTTGAAAATTGTTTTACAAATGTCAATAAAGTCAAGTTGGTTGATAGTGTTGTTCAAATCTTCTAAATCATTACTGATTTCTTATCCACTTGTTCCATCAGTTATTGAGAGAGAGGTATTAAAAACTCCAAGTATAACTTAAGGTTTGTCTGTTTCCTCTTTGCATTTTGTCACTTTTGCTTATGTATTTTGATGCTCTACTCTTAGGTGTTTAACATTTAGCTTTGTTATGTCTTCTTGAATGGATCCATTCAATTCCTAATGAAATGATACTCTTTTTTGTCCTGAAATTTTCATTGCTATTTCCACTTTAAAAAAAAAATGTGTTACCATAGTAAATCTTTTTCTTTTCTTTTCTTTTTAACATATTTGTATTTATATTTAAAGTGGTTTTCTGGTAGGTGGCATGCAGTTGGTTCTTGCTTTTTTCCTTTGTCTGAAAATATCTCACTTTTAATTGGGGTATTTAGGCCATTTACATTTAATGTGATGATTGATATGGTTAGGTTTTAATCTATCACCTTGTTATTTTTTTATTTGTATCATCTGGAGCTTTTTTTTCTGCTGCCTTCTGTATTAATTGATTATTTTTAGTGATTCAATTTTATCATTTTTGTTGGATTGTTAGCTATAACTCTTTGTGGGATTGTCTTAATGGTGGCTTCAGGTATAATATACATATTTAACTTACCACAGTCTACCTTCAAGTGATATTATATGACTTCATATATGGTATGAAAACATTACAACTATACACTTGCATGTCTTCCCTCCTAGACTTTGTGCTATTTTTGTCATTTTATTTATCATTTTACTTCTACATGTATTAGAGCCCCCCAAATTCATTACTATTATTTTTATTTTAAACAGCCAACTATCTTCTAAGAAGATTTAATCACATTGCATTTTTGTTGTGTTTCATTCCTATGTGTCAATCCCTATTCCATCTGGTATCATTTGCCTTCTGCTTGAACATTTCTTGTAGTGCAAGTCTTTCAGATTTCTTATGTCAGAACAAGTTTTATTTTCAATTGAAAAATATTTTAATTAAGTAAAATCTAGGTTGACAGTTTGCGTGTTTTAAAGAGGCTGTTCCACTCCTCTGGCTTATATGGTTTCTGAAGAGAAAGCTGCTGTCCTCTTTTTCTTGTCCTCTGTACGTAATGTGTCTTTTACCTCTGGCTGCTTTCAAGATTTGCTCTCTCTCTTTTTTTTTTCTTTAAAGAATTACAGAACTTTTTTTTTTTTTTCCAGAAAAGGTCCATCTTGGCAAATGATCCACATTTACTTGAAAAGAATGTGTATTCTGCTGTTGTTTTGAAAATTGTTTTACAAATGTCAATAAAGTCAAGTTGGTTGATAGTGTTGTTCAAATCTTCTAAATCATTACTGATTTCTTATCCACTTGTTCCATCAGTCTTATTAAGGATTGCTCTTTTCTTACTGGTGTTATGTAAATTGATTTATGTACTTTGGTGTAGTTTCCATGCTTCTTCTGCTTGAGGTTCATTGAGGTTTCATGGTTTATAGTCTTCATCAAATTTGTAAGCTTTTTGGCCATTCTTCTTCAAATATTTAGTCTTTCCCTCTCCCTTCTCTTCCAGGAACTCCACTGACATGTATAGCTATCCACTTGAACCAGTCCCTTAGCAAAGTGATGCACTCGGTTTTTCTTTCCCCTTTTCTTTTTACTTTCTTTAGTCTTTCCGTTTTGGGTTTCCTTTTGAATTGCTTCTATAGCTATATCTTCAGGTTCGTTGATTTTTTTCTTCTACAATGTCTAAATCTGCTGTTAACCCACAAGTGAATTCTTTTCATCTCAGACATTATTGTTTTCTCTTCTAGAAGTTCAATTTTGATCTTTTTTTATATCTCTCATGTCTCACCTTAACATGTTCAATATTTTCTGTAGTTTCTTAAACATATGGAATACAGTTAAAGTTGTTTTAGTGTTCTTTTCTACTAATTATATCATTAATGTACATTGTAGGTCAGTTTCAATTGGGTGGTTTTTCTTTTCAGTAAGAGACATATTTTTCTGCTTCTTTGCAAACTTGTTAACTTTTATTGAACACTTAACCAATCATGCTAGACATTGTACATTTGAGAATGGGATACAAGTGTATTCCTATAAATATTCTTTTTAAAAAAAATACATATTTTTTATTGATTTCAGAGAGGGAGGGAGGGAGAGAGAGAGAGAGAGAGAGAGAGAGAGAGAGAAACATCAATGATGCCTCCTGCATGCCCCCCACTGGGGATGGAGCCCACAACCTGGGCATGTGCCCTGATCGGGAATCAAACTGTGACCTCCTGGTTCATAGGTCCACGCTCAACCACTGAGCCATGCCAGCTGGGCTTCTATAAATATTCTTGAGCTTTGTTCTGGGATGTGGCTAAATTACCAGGAAAGAGTTTGATCACTTCAGGAATTACCTTTATGCTTTGTTAGGTGAGGACAGAGCAGCATTTAATCCAGGGCTAATCCTACCCCAAAACTGAGACAAAATATTTCTAAATACTATACTAAGTCCTCTGAAAATTGGACTTAACATAGTCAAAGGAGCCTCATCCTTCAATTAACTTTCCACTATTTTATAAATCAGCAAATGGAGACATTTTGAGGTCATAATATGGATTTTTTTTAAAAAAATAAAGTTTTTCATTAGAATACCTTTTTTAAATAAAAATCTATAAAATACCAAAAAAAAAAAAAAAAGAAAAAAAAATCAGGGGGAAAAGAATTTCCACTCCCTAGCAATACATCCTGTTAACATTCTGGGTGCTTCCCTTACTTTCCTAGTAGGCAAGATCTTTGTCGTAACGGAGGGATTCTCTCCTCCCAAAGTTATTGAACTTTTTTAAACTTCAGCAAATTAGGGGATGCTTTGATTCAATCTAAGAGAAAATAACCCATCTTAATATGCATTTCTTGTTCTCAAGGAGATTAACATAAACCACCTGGGAGCCCTGCCAGCTGCCCACAGCCAGCCCAGCCCTGCAGTGAGCTCCCAGGCCCACATGTTTGTTTCTAGCATCCTTCCTTCGGGTTTAAGAAGCTGAAGGATTCCCTCACTCTCTCCCGTTTTTTAGGAAGCCTCGACTCACAGCTGTACTTCCGGTCTGGGGGCACGCTATACTTCCGGTCTCGGGGCGAGCTGTCTTTGACCAAGCTGTGATAGCCGCAGTTTACCTCCAGACTTTTTTACTTAAGGAACAAGTGCTTGCCATGTGCTGAGCCTTACGTTTGTGTGGGGTTTTACAGAATGACTCCTGGCTCTGAAGGACTTCATAGGCTGGCGGGGGAGAGAGCATATAACCCAGCGACGGTAATGCTGAGTACACTGATCCCTGTGTTGTTTCAAGACCTTGCAGGACTTTTGAGAGGTGGAGGCAGAACTCTACCTTGCCCTCTGCTGGGAGCATCTGGAAAGGTTTGGGGTTTGGTTTTGGTTTCTGTTTTTTACAAGAATACCAAACATATTTATTAGCACTAACAAGCAGCCATAACAAGATATAGCAAGCAGAAACATACATTAGCAGTCAAAGGGCTAGTGTTGCATGCAAATGGCGCTGTCCTTTATTGTAGCTTTGGCAATAACCATAGGGATGTGCAATAACATTCTGTAGCAGCCGAAACTAAGGAGCACTCGCCAGTGGTTCAGAGCACTTTAACACAGACACAAGAATGAACTCAACTACTTTAGTACAAAATGTTAGGACAGAATTGTGAATTCATTCAATACTGATAAGCAAACACTAGAAATTGTTATTATGTCCAAAATAGCTCACTCATGTAGTATTGCATACTATTCCAATTGACCAAAAGGTGCTAAGTAAAGTTATTTACAGATACAGTGGTTGTACTACCTTTTTTTATTTTTTTAATCCTCACCGAGGATTTTTTTAGAGATAAAGGAAGGGAGAGAGAGAGAAATAACAATGTGAGAGAAACATCTATCAGTTGCCTCTCCCATATGCCCTGATTAGGAATCGCACCCACAACCTTTTGGTGTATGGGCCAACACTCCAACCAACTGGGCCACCTGGCCAGGGCTATCCAGTACCTATTAAATCTGAAATTTAGGTTTCAGTTTTCTTCTAAAAATTAATTGCACTGAAATTCTTCAATTGTGCTTAAGCAATCCAGTTATGAGTTTACTATCAAAGAGGTAAATACTGCCATCCAAATTCCTAGTTACAGTCTAACAATAATGTCAACATCAGCAACCCATGTAGTTACTATTATCTGACTTGTTTGGACATCTTCTAGTTTCAGTTTCTTCCTGGTTCCCAAATTCATCACGGGCAGAGGAAAAGGTCCAACTTCAATGAATCAACAATGAGACTGTACCGGTTGACGTTAAAATCACAGGCCTAGATCACAGGAGCTATTCCCAATGTTTATTTTAAGTTAAAGCACTCATTTAAAAAAAAAAAAATCATACCAAAGGCCTTTAAATAAAATTCTACTACCAATTATATACACATGCATTTTTAAGAACTAATTCTATTTGGAAAACCTGGTTTACTTAACAGTACCTTTTGCGGAAGAGACAAGAAGACTGCGTATAAACTATATCAATACTTAAGTGCACTGCGCTAAGTGGCCAGAAAATGGAATTTTTTTTATAAAAGGAAGGCAGTCTTTATTTTTTGGACTTCCAAAGCCTAAAGCTTGATTTATAGTAACTACAAACATTGCTACTTTTGGAAGTTGATAGAAAATTTCTAAAAAAAAATAATAATTTCAAACACAAGTCACACTGTTGAAATACTCATTCAACATCATTGGATCATTTGTTCCTGAGTAAGAAATAGAATTCTTCATAGCAAATGCCCCAGAGTTGCCTCACTCAGTTACTACAGCCATTAAAACCAAACAGCTAAATCAGCAAAATGTCGTCTCTGTCTGTTGCCCCCACAAGCACCACATTTATGTAACAGCACACGGCATCTGGCAGATACTAACACTAAGCCTCCATACCGCACTGAAAACCTAACACGGGTGTGTGTGCTGGCTACAGGTGTGCTGGCTGAGGCACATGAGAGCAGGCCTACGAAATGCCCTTGGGGGACAGGGGAGTTTACCTTGCCTCGACTGGTTCTCATTCTAACCTGTGAACGCTAACTTATTGTTTATCATGATGCTCTTTTTAAAAGTCCTATAACATTGATGGCAAAGGAAGTCCTCTGTCCATCACATGTAGTGCATCTGCAGATTACTACACTGCAGACATACTGCGGGCTAAAAGAGAAAGTCCTATTTAGTGACGAAGCAAATAATGGTTCAAAAACATGCAAGAACTGGGATCTTTATGATGTTCCACAAGTTACAGTGGAGTGAAATGCACAAGGGCGATGAGCATCAAAGCTAAAGTTGTGATTCTACTGTCCCATGCGGGCTGGCGGGGATCTGCTGCACTGCGGGAGCTCAGAGAAGAGGACTTTGGCTGCGTCCCCGAGCAAATATGTCCCTCCAGTTCCTCCCCAAGAAGGGTTTACTCTGTATCGGCCTGTCACTGTCCAGCAACAGAAACGGCCTGTGGTCTGGAGCAAATCGGGCACAAGAAGTGTGTGTGATTAGTCTGTGTGCGACTTTCCGAGGGTCCCATGTGTGGGCGCAGGCATGGCTCTCTCAGATACCTGGAGGTGCTGCTGCCCGCGTGACTGCCAGCACAGCGTGGCGGCGGCGTCCTCTGAGTCACAATTAGCTGGTGGAATTGCGGAACTGTCCCCCACGTATTGCAGTCACTCCAGGAGCCAACTTTGGTTCCAGTTTATGTAACAGATGACCCTGTGCAGTGGCTTCAAATGTATGTGTTTCTGCACTGAGAGGGGGTCAACCCCTTATTCTATACTATGTCGCTTTCTCTCCCTCAGCTTATCTTCATCCAAGGATGGATCAATGTATCCAGAAATGTTGAATGTGGGCTCACAGCAGCTGAGTGCTGTTTAATCAAACGCCATTTGGGGACTAAATCTGAGTCTGCAGGAAAAAGACATTTCTCACGCATTCATTCAGAAAGGTGTGTTTTTCTTGTATTAGAAGAGAGGGGCTTTGATTGCTTGTAAATTCTCGTGGGGAAACACAAGCCCACACTGTCCTGCCACCTCTGTCTCAGAGAGCGACCTCCTACGGGGGAGCAGGAACACGGTCCACACCTGTGCGGAGCTCACGCCTTGTGGCCTCTCTCCTGTGACGTCACTTTCAGTTGTACCAAACTTTTTATCAGCATCCAGAGAACTGTGAGTCTTTGTAGAACAGGAATGTTTTTCCTCCCACCCCAGGGAGCACGTCAATCTCTTCTTGTAAGTCTTGCTCCCGGTTGACACACGAATCATTATCCATTTCAATGCTTATTTCAACCATCTGAGGGATTTCAGTGGCATAATCCCAGTAGGAAAGCAACATTTTCTGAGCTGAGTCTCTTATACTGATGTTACCTTGGACAAACATCTGTTGGAGTTCATGTCCACATTTTCACCACGGCTTCCTCCCTCATGGCTGAAGACATTCTGACACCTGTATCTGAAGTTAGTCCATATTTTTCCTGCTTTATCCATTGATGATAAGATTGGGACCAATAGGAGGCCGGGCTTTGGAGGGACGGAGACGTGAAGGAAGTGTGTGGTTCCTCTGACCCCAGATACCCATGGTGTCCTTAACCTGCTACACCCACTGAAACCTGCCCACCGGTCTTCATTCCTCCGGTAGACCTGACTCTCTGTGACATCTCAATACGTCTTATAAACGGTGTGTGGGAGACAGAGCAACTGAGGAGATCCACATTCCCACTCCACTTTCACCTTGGGTGCCCCTTCTCTTTCAGACAACACATGTATGTTATCAGTGGCCTACAGGCAGGCCAAGATAGTAACACTCATTCATTAACCCTTTACTGTGTGCCAGCCTCTCTCCTACACATTTCACAAAAGTTAACACATTTTTCTGCACAACAACCCTATGAGGGAGAGCTGTTACTCCTGTTTTCTAGATGAGGAAACTGTGGTACAGGAAGTCCCTCTCTCTTAGATTCTACCTGGGGCCCTAGCTACCATCTTGCCTACATCTTGCAGCAGTGGGTTTCCAGGGCAAGTCCAATTTCTGGCCTAGTAAGAGGGAATGGTGGTGCCCCCAAAAGAAAAGCAGCAGGGTTGGAATGAAGGACAATTCACAGTTTTGCGTGTGTGCCAGGTGCAGCTACTGTACCGCAGTATCCAATTTCCTTGTCATTTCCTCCAATGCTTCTTTTTATCCTCAAATTATCCTTTTTATCCAGGCTGAGTCTAAGCCCCAGAGTTTGCTCAAAGTCACAGCCACTTAATGTCAATGTCAGAATTCAAACCCAGGAGGGATGCCAAAGATTAGGCCTTTCCTCTACTCAGTGCTGCTTTGACTTGGGGAAAGGTGGCCTTTCGGTGCCTCTGAACTGAGAAACCCAAATCCTCTCCCTGCCCCCTATGAACACACCCTGACGTTCTTTCATAACATCCTACAGATATTTGATATTCATTGAGCACCTACTATGTAGCTGACACTTTTCTAGGCCCTGAAGACAAAGTATGAACAAAAGTCACTATCATTCCAGGGAGTAGTGGGGCACACAAGACAAACAAACACCAAGGTCTCTCTCCCTCCCCAAAGAATCATTCCCAGATGCATTGCCAGGAGCATAGAGACCCCTTAGGGGTCCAAACAAAGGGACATGTTGAAACTCGGGTGTCTGGACCGAGGAAGTAAACAACTTTAATGACTGGGTAACACATCTTTTTGAAAGTCGGATGGTTTCCGATCATTTGCTTTCAACAAAATTGAATAAGGACCTTCTGGAGTTGTCAGCTTAAAATAAGTGATGATGATGATTACTATGAGATTTTTGGCACATTATTTGGGAGGAGTTCCCAAAAAATGGAATGATATTGCTACAGCAAAACCCTTTCCATTCCCATTTATTTTATGTGAACAAGTGTTCTTAGCCATTGCCAAAAAAATAGGAATAGAATGATGCAGAACTTGAGAAAAAATCACCTACTCTTGCACTGAGATATATCTGCAATAAATTTCCCTTTATCAAAAAGTGATACTACATGTTATTTTGATTAATCATGCAATAATAATACTGGCAATGTTAAGTAAAAAAAAGTTTTTAGAGGATCATGATCTCAGGAAATGTTCTTACAGATTAAATTTCAATGTAGAAGTAGATAGACTTGCAAGCATAAAATTGTATCATCTGAGGATAAACTTCTGTGGGAGGAAAACGGAATAGAAATACAAGTTCAAGGAGAAAGGGGAGTAATATAAAATTTCTTTTTTTTTAAATTTCTTATACTTAACAAAGTGATATTACTTGTTTTACATATATAAGTGGATGATGGTATAGAGTTGCTATTATATTTAAATTCCATTGGATGGCATTCAAAACTGTGAGGTAACACTTTTATTTTAAAATGTCAATTTTCTTTCCAATTTGTATGCATTGTATATCATTTCCTTGGCTAATGACCGTGGCTAGAACCTTCAGTACAATACTGAATAGAAGTGGTGAGAGCAGACATCCTTGTCGTGGTCCTGACCTTAGGAGAGAGGACATGCAGCCTTTCACCACTGAGCACGATGTGAGCTGTGGGTTTTTCACAGACCCCTTTATGAGGCTGAGGACGTTCCCTTCTAGATTGTTGAGTATTTTGCAGGAGAGGAGTTTCAAAAAGCTACTTTGGTGAGTAACTCACCCACCAAAGGAGCAAAATGCTTGATAGCTCAAGTTCAAGTTCCTTAGATGCCCTGCAATACCCCAGCACTAAGCACCGTGCCTGCACATAGAAGGGACCCAATAAGTGTTAGTGGAACAAACTATCTTCACCCCCGTCCCCCTTGATTTTCATAGCCCAGTGATACTGAGCTGCTTCTGGGTCCGCACACACCATGTTCAACTGCTGCCCAGGTGTCATCTCATTCAGGCAATGCCTCTCTCCTCACCTCTCCTCAAATCCTGAGCTTAGTGGGCCTCTTTATTTGAGCTCCTGTGGTACTTTGTGCATCTGCCATTGTGCATTGCATTTATTTACTTATCCATCCATCCCCCCACTAATCTAGATAGGTGATATGGTGTGTGGGTAAGAGTATGGTGTGATATGGTGTGTGGGTAAGAACCCGGCTGCCCACATGCAAAACCCTGCCTCTTACTAGTTTGTGTGACTTTGTTTGTGCCTCAGTTTCCTAATCTGTCAAACAGATGACAATAGTACCTATGTCATAGGCTTGTTTGAGGGTTGAGAGACAACAATGTCTAGTAAACAGTAATTATTATGTAAGAGCTGGCTATTACGTCCTACAGGTCATGGCCCGTGTTTGTTTTTCTCTTCTCTGCTTTTCAAAGCCCTTAGTCGAATGCCTGGCCTGCAGTGGGTACTCAATAAATGTTTGTCATGAGGGTGAGCATGGTGCAAAGTATCTGAAAAAAAAAAAAAGATGCTTCCCATTTCAATGTATTTCTTAAATTGTCTTCACTTTGACCCTAAGATTGCTGAGTCCTTATGGTGCTCCTCTCCTAGGTCACATTGAGTCTGGAGGCTTAGCCACTGCTCAAAATGGGGAAAGGACTTCTGGTTTTCAGTCCGTAACTTTTAAAAAAAATATATTTTTATTGATTTCAGAGAGGAAAGGAGAGAGAGAGAGAGAGAGAGAGAGAAACATCAATGATGAGAGAGAATCATTGATTGGCTGCCTCCTGCATGCCCCCTACTGGGGACCAAGCCCACAACCCGGGTATGTGCCCTTGACCGGAATCAAACCCGGAACCTTTCAGTCTGCAGGCCGATGCTCTATCCACTGGACCAAACCAGCTAGGGCCAGTTTGTTACTTTTATTGTCCAAGTCTGCATGGTCCTTTGAACATGTTAAATATAGCAGAGCATCTCTCCTGGCCTGGCAGCCTCCTAGGGCACCACATCTCATGCTGTTTGTAGTTTACCTTAAATTACATCGGCATTTATCCTTGGAATCAGGGCAAGAGAAGCATATTCTGCTGAAGAGGTTTAAGAAAGGTCTTCTGCTACTTCCAGACCTTAGATGGGCTCCAACATGTCCCTGTTTTGGCAACTCACATAGACATGCCGTAAAACTTTCTTAACCATTCCCCTAGTGTCCGACTCCCAGATTGCTGCTTCTTTTTTTATAAAAAAAAAACACAATCTACTTTTTCAAAACAAAATACTTGGCAAATTAACACGTTTGGCAAAGGCGGGACATTTGTAGCTGCCAGTTACTTGGAGTTACACCCAGGTGCAGCTTGAGTTCTCATCAACAATTCCTTTGCCAGGAGAGGTTAGCGACCATTCTAATCAGAAGGTGGCTTTGACAAAAATGGCTCAGAGTAACTGAACGCCACAGTTGCTCTTTTAGAGCAGCCATTACACAAATTAACAAGCAACCCACGTCAGCGGTGGAAACCTGTTTCAATAACACCTCTGGCACTGATCAGGATTGGAACAGCATAACGACGTATAAGGGAGCCTACCTCTCCGGTTGCCTGATGATATCTACGCGGGAGACAGAGTCTTGCTGGGATACTGTTGTCCCTGCCTTGAGTAAACTTCTCATTCATGCTGTGGCCAAAGCATCCACAAAGACAGAGAAACCCGGAAGAACAGAGATCATGGGAACTCTTTGGTGTCCTCCTACTAATGAATGTTTAGCACATATTAGCTTGTTTTCTTTTTGTTGTTAATCCTCACCCAAGGACATATTTTCCATTGATCTTTAGAGAGAGTGGAAGGGAAGGAAGGAGGGAGGGAGGGAGGAAAGGAAGAGAGAGACAGAGAGAGAGAAACACCGATTGGTTGCCTCTTGTATGGGCCCCGGGGGCTGGGGATCAAACATGCAACCCAGGTATGTGCCCTTGACTGGGAATCAAACCTGTGGCCCTTCGGTGTGCAGGCCAATGCTCTAACCACTGAGCACACCGATCAGAGCTAACTTGTTTTCTTGATATACCAAGAGTGATCTTGTGGGCAGGGCAAATCCTCATCACTTCAAACTTCTCTGGCAGGTATTGTTACCCGTGAAAAAGAACTGAGCACTGGGCATGATCAGCTTGCAATCCTTGCTGCCTCCCCAGAGCACTCGCAGGGAGCAGAGCGAGGGCCCTACCAGCCTCGGGAACCAGGGATCTCTCTAACATCCTCGTTGCTGGAGAATGCCCTCTCTGCTCCAACCTTCATGTCCGGCCAGAGCATCCCAACGGCCAATGCTAAGACCTCAAAGAACTTACATACTTTCCTGCCCCACCAAGCCAAAGCTTGTACTCTTTCATCTCCTCCATCTACTCCCCTCGCCCCCTTCACTCCAGCACAGTTTCCTTGTGAAGTTTAAGCTTTCATAGAACAAAGCCAGAAAGGGGGTTATCTCTAAGTAGTTTCTGGTCTCTAGCCTCTCCAAGGATCAGGGAGCCCAAGAAGGTGGCTTACTTGCTTGGAAAGTGCCAGCTGCCTTGGGTGTTTCTTATAGACTGCCCAGACAGGCTATGCTGGATAATCTGTTTGCCCTCCCATAACCACCCTCCACCCTTCTCCACCCTGCTCTGTGCCCTAAGAGGCTGGCTAGGGTGACCGAGTCCTGCGGGAGACTGCATCACCCAGGCACCCTTCTGACTTCCAGCTGCGTTTGTCAATGGGAGGAGTCAGCCTGAGAGGATGCGAGGAGAAAGAAGTTGGGTGTTTCTTTCCCTGCTGGACCATGATTGCTTCCCTTTATCGAAGGACACTGCTGCTGTCAGACAGCCCTTTCTTACCACGACAGCTCTTATGGATTGAATTGTGTGTCCCCTACCCCCACCCCCCTCACCCCCCGCCCCCCGCAAAAGATGCATTGCAGTCCAACAAACAGTACCTTAGAAAGGGACCTTATTTGAAGATATGGTTTACAGTGGTGACCACGTTAAAATGAGGTCGCTGGGATAAGTCCTAATCCAATGTGACTGATGTCATTATGAAAAGGAGAAATTAGGACACAGATTCAGACACACACACAGAGGGAAGACATATATAAAGAGACACGGAGAAGACAGATATCTACAAACCAAGGGAAAGAGAACAGATCCTTCCCTCACACTCCTCACAAGGAACCAACCCTGCTGACATTTTGATTTCAGGCGCTTTCAAGCCTCCAGAACTGTGAGACAGTGAGTTTCTGTTTGGGGTACTTTGAGATGGCAACCCCAGCAGACTCACGCAAGCTGTGGCTGGGTTCTGGTAATACCTCCAGCCCTGCGCCTTCAAGCCTAGAGGTGGTAGAGACTCCTGCTGTTAGTCCCTGGATGCCTCACCACCCCTGTGGGTTTCCCTTAAACATACCCACACCCCAACCTGTTCATTCAATTATCTTCAATTATTCTGTTGAATGTGCCATGTGTTTCCAGATACTCAAGTTTAGATTACAATTATTTCCCAATATACTTCACAAAACTACCACAAGGGCAAGATAAAGTTCTACTTGGGTTCTCCAATTATGTAGACATCTACTGGGAGTCTTACATCATTCAAAATAGAGTATCTGATATATTTTCACTTTCCGTGGTCCATTTCATCTCACAGGACACTGGGGAAGCCATTAGGGCATTGGTTCTCAACCTTGGCTGCACATTAGAATCAC
This sequence comes from Myotis yumanensis, assembly GCF_028538775.1. Classification (NCBI taxonomy): domain Eukaryota; kingdom Metazoa; phylum Chordata; class Mammalia; order Chiroptera; family Vespertilionidae; genus Myotis; species Myotis yumanensis. Next base: position 91,238,153 of record NW_027223757.1, read on the forward strand.
CTGGGAATCTTTTTAAAATCCTGATTTCTGGGCCTCATCTTCCGGGAATTCTGTTTCTTTGTGATGGGGTGGGGCCACACCATTAGTAACAAAGAAACAGAATTTCCAGAGGATGAGGCCCAGAAATCAGGATTTTAAAAAGATTCCCAGGTGATTCTAATGTGCAGCCAAGGTTGAGAACCACTGCATTAGGGGAAGTGATAGTTTGGATTTAATTCGGATAAAAACTTTGGACCAAGTGTAAGAGTTTGTGGTAACCAACGCAGGGAATGTTGGGTGTAATGACATATATGTCCTACACTTTAGAAGCTCAGATTTCAAAAATTTCAAATAAGCACTAGGGAAGGCCCCAGGGCAGTCTTAAAAAGTAAGTTAGCTCAGGAGGAATGGCTCTTTTCAGGAATTAAATTCTGACATTGCCCATGAGCAGCAAACAGTACGAGGGCTCATGTTCTCTGAATAATTTTACTTTTAAACGAACTTGCAGAAAAACAGGTGTGTAACTGCGAATGAATACCAAAAAATGGCCACTACTTTTAAGAATAACTTCTGGCTTTCCCTGCCGATAGCGCACAAACATGGTGAACAAACCCGCCGAACTTTCTGTAAAAAGTGTGGCAAGCATCAACCCCACAAAGTAACACAGTACAAGACGGGCAAGGATTCTGTGTGCGCAGGGAAAGCGGCGCTGCGACAGGAAGCAGATGCGTTATGGTGGGCAGACTAAGCCGGTTTTCCGGGAAAAAAAAAAGGCTAAAACTACAAAGAAGATTGTGCTGAGGCTTGAATGCGTTGAGCCATCTGAGAGAATGCTGGCTATTAAGAGATGCAAGCATTTTGAACTGGGAGGAGACAAGAAGCAAAAGGGTCAAGTGATCCAGGTCTAAGTTTCATATTTTGTTTTATTACTAGTATATGACAATAAGATCTTGATATGTTCACTTCAAAAAAAAAAAAGAATAACTCCTGGAAGGGTAAATTCCAGACTAGGACAAACCCTGTGAAATTGGGGGGGGAAAGGGAGTGATTTTTAAGTTACTTTAAAGCAAGAAGCACAAAACAAGATATAGGTTTTAGAATAGGGGGAAAATACAAAGTAACTCATATAAACAATTAGAGAACAGGTGTGGAGAACTGAAGCATGCTGGGAGAATGAAGAAAAAAATGGGTGGGGGAAAACAGGAGAACTGGTCAATTCTGGGAACTTAGTCTGGGAACTTGACATTGACTCTGGAAAAAATCTCAAATGGAGTCCTTACACAGAGGGCTAGTAAGTTCTTAGGGAGAGAAACAATAGCCAGTCAGAGTCTGAATAGGTATGTCCGATTCACGCCAAGTTAACATTCCTTCCTTTTTGATGGATCTGCACTAACACACTTGGGTTTTAGCACAGCTCTCATGGTGTCCCTCGGAGTGCTGTCTCTCTTGTCTATACATGTGTCATAAACTGCATATCATTTATTGTCATTGTTGGACACTGTGCTAGCCACCGAGGTTACGTAAAGAAAAAGCCAAACAGGGCCCCTACCCTCCGAGTTTGCTTCCTGGAGGGGGATAAATTCCTGATTCTGGGATTTTTCTCAGTGGTATCGAGCTCTCTCCTGTCTTCCTAAGCCACATGTGGTTTTCCTGAGCTAGCAGATCCTCAGGCTCCAGGGCTCCACTGTCTGTTCCTACTCTCCTCTGTTCTCAAGTATAGAGTGGGGAGGAAACCGGGTTGCAGTTTTCCGTGGCCAACAGGTGGTGTTCTCTTTTGCAATACGCTACCATTCAGGTTCCCTGCAACAGATATTAATTGGCTAATTTTCCTATTTGGCTAACCTACATTTCCAGCCTCACATTCCAAGTCATCCCTTTAGTCACTACCAGCCCCAGCCCTTGGCCATAAATTTCCAAGTCTGTGCCTTTTTGCTCAATTGATTTTCTCATTCTGGAATGTCTGGCATATCCTTCTCCACCTATGGGAATCCTACACATTTCTCAAGGCCCAGCACCAAAGCTGCCTCCTCCCCGACTGCTCGATAAGATCCTGCCCAAGCTCCCACGCTTGACTTAGGCTGCACGATTGTACTGTCATCTTCCTTTCTCGGTCAATTAATTACTGGTCAATTAATTACTCTGTCTTCCCCACTAGAGTCTAACTTATTTGAGAGCAAGGGTCTCCAGAACTCCCATCCTGTCCAGCTACAGCACTTCACAACCGGAGTTGGTAACTAAGGCCTGAGCCAAAAATGGTTGAAATAATTGAAAAAAGTTCAACAGAAGAATGTTTTGTTAAAATGACATGAAACTCAAATGTCGGGGACTGTAAATAAAGCTTTCTTGTAACACGTAGCCTCTACTTTCTATGAGTGCTTCGGAGTTCCAGGGGCAGAGTTGAGTTGTTGAAAAAGAAACCTCCCGGCCCACATGTCTTAATATTTACCATATGACTCTTCACAAAAATTTCACTATCCCTGCTTTACAATAAGGGCTTGACAACTGAATCATTGGGGCCAGACACCAAGATTTCCTTTCTTTGAATCGTGGAGGGAATAACTGTCTTGTCTTTAAGTTGCCATGAACATCAAATGAGACAATGACTTAGAAAAGCATAAAAGCACCATTTAAAGACAACTGTGTTTTTCATGTACTGAAAAGACAATAAAGCGGTAAAATGAAAAACACTATTTTTGCTCTCCCCCTTCCTTCCTTTACAGCCTTTCTTTAAACTTTGAAGTTTATAAAAATTTCACTCCTATTTTCATTTCTTTACATTCAACACTCTTTTGTATTAGTTTCGGGCTTTATATCAGTTACAGAACAGTGGTTAGACAATCATATACTTTACAGAGTGTTCCCCGACATTTCCAGTACCCACCTGGCATCATACCGTCATTACAACACTGTTGACTCTGTTCCCTATTTAAGTGACAATAGGTGTTTCCAGATACTCAAGTCTTTTGTGTTGCTCGCCCTTCCTTTTCTTTCCCCCTTCTCCCCTCATTCTCTTTATACAGTATCTCAATTGGCCCTCAAAGCTCAGCGAAGGCCCTGGGGCACGCTGAACCCATTTTACAGGCCAGGAAACTGAGGCCAACCCCAGCGGCTGCTGAACCGGACTCAGCGCGCCGGGAGCCCTCACAGCCGCGCTCCCCGCCCTTCCCAGGGGGCGGCCGCGGGGCCAGCGGAACAAACCCCCCGTCAGGCTCCCGAGCCTCGTTCCCAAGCACCTCTCCATCGCGGACGCTCCACATTCTTCCCTCGCCCCCGCCCCGCCCCCATTCTTTACGGCCCCCCCTTCTCGGGAGCAGGTGGTAGGCTTCGCCCTCACCGCGCAGGCGCGCGCCGCCGTGGGGCGGGGCGCTGGGGGCGGGGCGGGGCGGGCGCTGGGGGCGGGGCGGGCGCGGGCTTGCTTTTGGGCCGCGGCGGGAGCCGGAGTCGCCGCCTCTCCTGTGCGCAGGCGCCTGGCGGTTACCGGTCTCGCCATGGAGCGGAAAGGTGAGCGGCGAAGCGGCCTTCGCCACGAGGGGCAACGGCCGCCGGGGCGAGGCCCGGTCAGCGCCGGGAGCTTCGCCGAACCGCCGCAGTCGGGTCCCCGGCAGTGCGGCGCCCCTCCACTGAGGTGGCGCCGCCCCTCAACCCCCGCCTCAGGGCTGCGGGTCCGCGCCCCTCCGCCCGGGCGTCCTTCCACGCCGGCAGTCATCGCCCCTTGTTCCCCGCCGGGCCGACCCCCGCCTTGGGGCCACTGCAGAACCTCGCTCTCCGCGGGCGAGGCCGATCCTCGCCCGCCGGCCCCCCGCCCCGGCCCGGGCCCCCTCCGGCGCACCCCGCCTCGGCGCCGCTCTGCGCCCCGTGGGCCGCCCGCCTCCTGGCCAGCCGCTTCGCCGATGCCGCGGCGCTCGCCCCGGAGCCGCCCCTCCGGCGGGCCCGGCAGTCGGGCCTCGCGCCGCTGCTAGGTGCCCACCCTCACCTGGGTCACCTCCCTTCTTCCACCTCCGCCCTTCATCCATCCCTCTCTCCTGCAGTGCTTGCGCTCCAGGCCCGAAAGAAAAGGACCAAGGCCAAGAAGGACAAAGCCCAAAGGAAGTGAGTCTTGAACCCCCGCGCCCCACTCTCGGGGCTTCCTCCCGCGCCTCCTCTCGGTGGCACGTCCTGACCGGGCACCGGGTTCGGGCACCCCGCGGCCCGGCCGCATGGCCTCCGGGCGGCCTGGTCGAGGCGCTCTCCGCGAACCTGTGGAGGGAAGGGAGCCCGGCCCGGGTCTCAGCAGCCCCCCTGCCTGCTGGAGAGGGTGCAGGAGGGGGACCAGAGCCGCCGTCCCCAGCTGCCCTACTCCGGAGGAGGCACCACCGGCGCCCCTAGTCGGGGCCTCCCCGCGGGGCTGGTGGGTCGTGTGTCGCTCCTCCCGACCTGCCTCCGAGCGCCTTCCCTTGCCTCCCGCGTCTGCGCCGTAGGCCGCCGGGGAGTCCTGAATGCATGTGCGGCGTGCTGGGCCCTTTGCTCGAGGAGGGCCAGGAGCTCCCCCCGGTCCGCCGGCTTCCTGAGCCTTCGCTTGCGGTGCAGGCAGACCGCCGTGGACGCAGCCGGTTTCTCTTACTGCACCGCTTCCCCCTGGACCCCAGGTCCCCGCTCCAATGCGGGTGCCTTCTGGCGTGGGCGCCACCATGGCGACAGGAAAGGTCCTGAGCCAGCGCTGTTGGCGATTCAGAGCCACATGTCTGTCTGGCTTTATCAGCAGGATGCATCACCTTAGCGCTATTGTGGGAAGCACAAAAGTTGGGCACAGCTTTAGGAGAAACGCCCGGTAGAGGGCTTCTGCAGGCGAGGCTCGGTCTAAAGAAGTTTCCTCCTGAACTAACATTGAATAATTGCAAAGGGTCTTGGAAATGGTTAGGCAGTTTGTGTGCAGGAAAAAATTTTAAAAAGTGCACTCTTTTCTTGGCACTTTTCCATTTACTTGATGTTATGTGGAGTTGTGTACCATCTAATTCTCTCTGAGCTAGTAAAACGCATTTCAAGGCTTTTCCCAGGTTGCCCTGCTGAGTGACAGTACCAGACAGGGGTGTATGTTATTGGTGGCTGCCGAATGTTTAAGAGCAGCACATAATGACTTCTGTCAATAGAGCTAACGTGGTAGGTGACCTCACCTCTTGCTCCATTTCTATCAGCAGTCTTATGAAATTTTTTATTTTGTAAAGTGCTTGGTAACCAACACATTTAAATGTGAGTTATCCATGTATGGATTATTGGAAAACCAGTTTTTAATCCCAGATTGGTTTAATGGAAACAGCAAGGAGCTAACCTGGTTCTAATATGCAGTGGGATTTTAAAGGTTACTCATTTTCTTTTTGTATCTTAGTTTTTTTGTTCTCTGTGGAGCTGATATGAATATGTTATAAAACATTTTTTGCTGATGTAAGGAGGTGGTGATTTTGTTATTTTCCGTAGTAGAAGTCCTCTGTCCTGGTCTTCGAACACGGAAATTAATCTTTTTTTTTTTTTTTAAATATATTTTATTGATTTTTTACAGAGAAGAAGGGAGAGGGATAGAGAGCTAGAAACATTGATGAGAGAGATCGATCAGCTGCCTCCTGCACGCCCCCCACTGGGGATGTGCCCGCAACCAGGGTACATGCCCTTGACCGGAATCGAACCCGGGACCCTTGAGTCCGAAGGCCGACGCTCTATCCACTGAGCCAAACCGGTTCGGCGGAAATTAATCTTTATATTAGCCTGAATCAGTCTATAATTTGGAAGTTATATAGATATAGATGATTGTGTGCTTTATTTTAATACATTATTTATTACTTTGGATTATCTACTTAGCCTTATTCTAAAGCTGAATTATATGTACTTTGATTATCCGTTACTCCTCCATTTACTACTATAACCTACTTCTGTACAGATAATCTCCAGTTATTTTGCTGATATTTAATCCTGTGCAACTTTGACTCCTGAAACTGATACTGTTTACTTGTAGTGTCAAAGGTGCTTTATTTTTTTGTCTTCAATTAATACCCTTTCTTTTTTTAAAAATATATTTTATTGATTTTTCACAGAGAGGAAGGGAGAGAGATAGAGAGTTAGAAACATCGATGAGAGAGAAACATGGATCAGCTGTCTCCTGCACACCCCTACTGGGGATGTGCCCGCAACCCAGGTACATGCCCTTGACCGGAATCGAACCTGGGACCTTTCAGTCCGCAGGCTGACGCTCTATCCACTGAGCCAAACCGGTTCTGGCAAATACCCTTTCTTGATAATTTTACCTTTAATTTTCTAACCTCCTCTTAAGTAGCTGAAATGTCTAATTAATTAACTTGGTTAGAGTACAGGCCCCACCTGACTCAGGTAACTTGACTCTGTTCCATGACTCCTGATTCCAGTCATTTCGCCAAGGCAAGCTGTTAGTTACCAGGAGATAATCAGGGAGAAGGTCTGAGGAAGAAGCATGCCATAGAGTTTGGTCAGAGTCAGATCTGGTTTGAATTTTGATTTTGCCAGTTTTTAGCAATTTGACCTTTGTAACTAAGTTAAGAAATAGTCTTACATGCTTTTATGTCTGGTAGCTCAGTCATAATGAAAATTGATAAGGACCAAGCATTTAAATGAAAAAAAAAAAAATAGAAACTCTTGAAAGTACAACAGTAATAGCATCCTGGTAATTTAGTCATGGTGTGATACAGGTGGAAGTGCTTTTCGGTCCCCTGACTTTGTAGATCTTGAAACTAGAACTTACGTACCAGTACATGAAATAATACGCCCAGGGAGCTGGAGCTGGTTGTAGCAGGGTCAAAACTGGAATCCAGGGCTCCTGCTTGAGCTTCTTAGGGTGTTTCCTTTGGGTTCATATACTGTGTTGAAAGATTTTACTTTGAGGATTTTTAGTTGTCTTATTTGAAGAAATCCTCCTTCATTTCACTTTTTCAGACTCTACTCTTATTAACATTAACTCGTTGGTGATAATCTGTATTTTACTTTGCATATAAGGAAATTGAGATTTGTAAATTACTCCCCTATAAAATTGTAAAGTTAGGATTCCAACCGGAGTTGACATACCCCAAAGTACACTGCTGTCACCAAGAGACAGTTGTTTCAGTGTGCCGGAGGACAAATAAGGTGGAGGCTGAGTGAACAGAGGCTCTGAATAAGGGGCCTCTGGAGGCCTTAGGTACCTTTCCATGGCCCACTGGTGAAGGCTCTGAAAGGGCAGAGTGCTCTACCGCCCTTTGAGCATTCATTCTGTTTTCAGTGTGTACCAATAGCTGGGCATTTATCTGTTTGTCATGAGGTTTTATAATTAACAGTTACACTGCTTGTGAAATTATTTCATGAAACATAATTCCTGAATGGATTTTATATGTAATAGTTTTATTACTTAGGAATTTAATCTGGACAGTAATTTTTACTTTATTTGCCGTGAAGAACTTTGTGAGTTTAGTATAAATTTGGTAGCTAGAGAAGTGCTTTTGCTTATTCTAGTACTTAACTGCTCTATGGAGGCAGAGGGGAGATGGTTTTATTTAATTTTCTAAAAATGTAATTGTTACATTAAAACTTTAGAAGAGAAAAATACTTTAAAATTTCCAACATTTTTATCCAGTATTAAGTAGAGTACATAAACTTAAACCAATTTTTAAAAATGCAATGGTATTGCCCTGGCTGGTGTGGCTTAGTTGGGATAAACATTGTCCTGTGCATCAAAAGGTCGCCGCCGGTTGAATTCCCAGTCAGGGCACATACCCGGTTGCAGGTTCGGTTCCTGGATTGGGGTACATGCTGGAGGCAACCAATCAATGTTTCTCCCTCTCCTTCCTTTCTAAAATCAATTTTAAAAATTTGTTTTTAATTAAACAATATTGGGTACTTTTTACACTGAACAGTGTACCTTGGAAATTGGGAAATTGGTTCTGTATCAGTTCCATATAGTGCAGTCTTACTTTTTTTTTTAAGGTCTGTTTTTGTTGTTATTCTCAATAAGTCTTAGAATTGGCTCTATATTAAGACAGAGTAGCTTTATCTGGTATTCCATTAAATGGGTCATTTATTTAGTTCCTATTAATGAACGTGTACTATTGAAGACAAAAATTGAATCATTGGGTATACTTTTCCAAGTTAACATTATCATGAACATTTTTCATAGCATTTAGTATATTCTACATTTGAAATACTATACTATAGGCTGTTTCCAGTTTTACACAGCCAAGATGAATAATCTTTTAGATAAACATTAGTCACTCACATCAGTGATTATTTTCTTAGGATAAATTCTTAGTCATAATGACAATAGTTCATATTGTCAAGAGTTTTCCTCAGAAGAGTTAAGTAGTTTAACTCGTATTTATTAAACAGTTTTGAACACCTATAATGTGATACATTAATAAAAGAAAAACATCGCATTCTGGGGAGCTGTACTTAAATGAGGGAGACAGAATAAGCAATGGACGTAAGTTAATTACATAGTATGTTAGATGATAAGATGGAAAATGGGGGGATTGAGAAATGGGGATAGGGATGCAGTTTTAAATAGGGTGAGGCCACATTGAAAAGGAAGCACTTGAAGTAGTAATTAAGGACTGTGCTAAGCAGAGTATCAGGGGTGGGACTATTCTTGTATGTCCTGCTTAGCCACCAAAACTGGGCCCTATTCATTGAAAAAGCCTCTCAAATCTGGTAATCTATAAATGAATTTTGTTTATATTTGTTACCAGCAAAGTGACCATTTGGAGATATATTTATTGACCTGCTCCTATCTTTTGCCCATTTTTTATATTAGAGTGTTGGTTATTTTCTTGGTATTAAGATTTGTTTATTTAGAATATATCTTTTGTCATGTGGCAGATTTGTATTTCAGCTTGTTAGCTTTTCAGATTTCATTTATAGTGTGTTTTTGACATAAATTGATTTTTTTAAAGTGTAGCTAATCTGTCTTTTCCTTTACCTTTGAAGTTTTCAACAGCAGCTATCATATCCTTTAAAACTTGTATATTTAATTGTATGATTACATTAGAGTGGTACTTGGCAAAATTGTATTTCTAGATTTGCCCTTGTCAGAAATACTTGTTCCTCAGTAAGTTTATATGTTAGTAAATTTTGTTTACATTACTGTTTCTACTACAGTGAGGCCCGAAGGCTGCCGTATTATCATGTTCCTTTAGATTTCTTGAAATGAGCAAATTGTTTCATGCTTAGGAACTCCTTTATTAAAAATGAAGAAAAGCCCAGCCAGTGTGGCTCAATGGTTGAGCATCAGTCCATGAACCAGGAGATCAGGGTTCGACCCTGTCAGGGCACATGCCCAGGTTGCAGGCTCGATCCCCAGTAGAAGGCAGCTGATCAATGATTCTTTACTATCATTGATGTTTCTTTCTTTCTCCCTCCCTCCCTCTGTCTGAAATCAATAAAAATATATAATTTTTAAGATGAAAAAAAGACAGATTGGTCAAGTAAAATCAGTTTTTATTGTTTTTTTTAGACTGGGTGGAATAACTGCAGCAATTCTGCCCGCCCCCCAAGTACAATGCAAATAATTATTTAACTAAGGAGAAATCAGTATCTAAATACAGGATGGGGCAAAAGTAGATTTACAGTTGTCCATATGAAAAATATAATAATCTTATATATATACTAGAGGCCCAGTGCACAAAAATTTGTGCACTGGCGGGCGGGGGGGGGGGGGGGGGGGGGGGGTCCCTCAGCCCGGCCTGTGCCCTCTTGCAGTCTGGGACCCCTTAGGAGATAACGACCTGCTGGCTTAGGCCTGCTCCTGGGTGGCAGAGGGCAGGCCCAATCCCTAGGTGCAGCCCCTGGTCGGGCTCAGAGCAGGGTCGATGGGGAGGTTGCGGCGCCACCCCCTGTCACGCACAGAGCAGGGCCCATCAGGGGGTTGGGGAGCTCCCCCCTGTCACGCACAGAGTAGGGCCGATAGGAGAGTTAGGGCACCGCCCCCTGTCACACACAGAGCAGGGCAGATGAGGGGGTTGGGGCGCCGCCACTGTCACACTCAGGGCAGGGCCGATGGGGAGGTTATGGCTCTACCCTGTCACACACAGAGCAGGGCCCGTGGGGGGTGGGGGGGGGGGGTTGGGGCACCGCACCCTGTCACACACAGAGCAGGGCCGATCAGGGGGTTGGTGCGCCGCACCCTGTCAACCACAGAGCCGCAGGGCAATTGGGATTGGGGAGCTCCCCCCTATCAGGCACAGAGCAGGGCTGATCAGGGGGTGGGGCGCCTTCCCCTGTCACGAACAGTGCAGGGCGGATAGGGAGGTTGTGGCCCCGCCCCCTGTCACACACAGAGCCCCAGGGTGATCAGGGGGTTTGGGCGCTGCCCCCTGTCACGCTGATCCAGTGCCAGGAGGCCTCGCGGCTCTGCTGATCCCGGTGTTGGGAGGCATATTACCCTTTTACTATATAGGATAGAGGCCTGGGGGCCGGCTGGTTTGCCCTGAAGGGTGTCCTGGATCAGGGTGGGGGTCCCCACTGGGGTGCCTGGCCAGCCTGGATGAGGGGATGATGGCTGTTTGCAGCAGGTCACACACCCTTCAGGGTGGGGGTCCCCACTGGGGTGCCTGGCCAGTCTGGGTGAGGGGCTGAGGGCTACTTTCAGGCTGGCGGTTGTTGACTGAAGCTCCCAACCACTCCTTTTTTTTCTCTTTTTTTATTTTATTCTGGGCCAGCTTTAGCTCTGGCTCTAGCTCTGAGGCTTCGTATCTGGTTTGTTTGCCGTTCTATAATCGAAACAATGTATAACTTCAGCTCTGAGATCCCAGCAGGCTGAAAGCTGGTTTCTGGGGTTTTGTTTAGCTTCTTATTTGCAACATAGTACATAGTTGCTTAGAGTTGCAACTCAGAGGCCGGCAAGTCAGGCGGGGAACGTTGGAGTCTGCAGTCACTGGAGCAAGCAAGCCTCCCTGCTCGCTTCAGTGCATGGCTGCCGGCCGCCATCTTGGCTGACAGTTAATTTGCATAAGGATATGCTGATTAGCCAATGGAAAGAGTAGCGGTTGTATGCTAATTACCATGTTTCTCTTTTATTAGTGTAGATGTAGATATATAAAAGCCTAATATGCAAAGTGTCCCCTTGGGAGTTCTGTCGCTCGCTATGATGTGCGCTGACCACCAGGGGGCGGTGCGGAATGAAGAAAGGCCCTGGCCGGCAGCTGGAAGGCCCCGATCAGCACTGATCACCAGCCAGTCCTAGGGACTCTACCCATGCATGAATTTTGTGCACCGGGCCTCCAGTAAATAATAGAAGAAATTTTCATGTACTCACAACTGTAAACCTACTTTTGCCCCACCCTATATATTTATAGCCTTACAGTTTTTTACTGAATTAAGGTGCAGTTTTAAAATACACCATTTTATGTACCACTAAGAAAAAACACTATCAATTAAACTGATACACCATTTGCTATAAAATGTGTCTCTAGCCCAGCTGGCATGGTTCAGTGCTTGGGCGTCAACCTATGAACCAGGAGGTCACAGTTCGATTCCCAGTCAGGGCACATGCCCAGGTTGTTGTCTTGACCCCTAGTAGCAGGTGTGCAAGAGGCAGCCGATCAATGATTCTTCCTCATCATTGATGTTTCTATCTTCTCTCTCCCTTTCCCTTCCTCTCTGAAATCAATAAAAATATTTTTTAAATGTCTTGATTTCAGATATGCAATTGTGGGAGACATATCCATGTCTGATTTTGTGAAAGACAATAATTCCAAACATATGTAGAATTGATAGAATTATTGTCTTTATTTTATTTTTATTTTTAAATATATTTTTATTGATTTCAGAGAGGAAGGGAGAGGGAGAGAGAGAGAGAAACATCAATGATGAGAGAATCATTGATTGGCTGTCTCCTGCACGCCCTCTGCTGCCAGGGCATGTGCCATTGACCAGAATCAAACCTGGGACCTTTCAGTCTGCAGACGGACACTCTATCCACTGAACCAAACCATGAGCTAGGGCAAATTATTGTCTTTTAAAAATTTAATGTGGAAAATATATACAAAATGAGAGAAAATGGCAAAATAAACTTGTGTATTCATCTCAACTTCAGCAGTTATCAACTATGGCTAATGTAGTTTTACCTACAGTAAATCTCTGCTCCCCTCCATCTTATTTTAAAGCAAGCCTTAGTCATCATATTTTGTAAGATATAGACTCTTAATTTTTTAAAGTATAACTACAGTATTATTATCACACCTAAAATAATTTAAGCCCTGCTGGTCTGGTTCAGTGGTGGAGCAGAGGTCATTGCTTTGATTTCCGGTCAGGGCACGTGCCCCAGTTGCAGGATCAATCCCCAGAAGGAGACATGCAGGAGGCAGCCAATCGATGATGTTTCTATCTCTTTATCCCTCTCCTTCCTCTCTCTCTAAAAATCAGTAAAAACATATTTTTTAAGACAAGTCCTTAATAGCAAATATCCAAACTGTTCAGATTTTCCTGCTAATTTTAAGTTGGTTTGAATGAGGATTCCTAAGGTCTTTATATTGCTACTAGAGGCCCGGAGCACAAAAATTTGTGCACTCGAGGGGGAGAGGGGTCCCTCAGCCCGGCCTGTGCCCTCTTGCAGTCTGGGACCCCTCGGGAGATAACGACATGCTGGCTTAGGCCTGCTCCCGGGTGGCAGAGGGCAGGCCCAATCCCTAGGTGCAGCCCCTGGTCGGGCTCGGAGCAGGGCCGATTGGGGAGTTGGGGCGCCGCCCCCTGTCATGCACAGAGTAGGGCAGATTGGGAGGTTGCGATGCCACCCTCAGTCACGCTCAGGGTAGGGCCGATTTGGGGGTTGGGGCACCGCCCCCTGTCACACTCAAGGCAGGGTCGATGGGGAGGTTGCGGCGCCACCCCGTCACGCACAGAGCAGGGCCAATAAGGGGGTTGGGGCGCTGCCCCCTGTCACGCACAGAGCAGGGCCCATCAGGGGGGTTGGGGCTCCGTACCCTGTCACGCACAGAGCAGGGCCCATCAGGGGTTTGGGCGCTGCCACTCTCACACTCAGGACAGGGCCGATGGGGAGGTTATGGCTCTACCCCGTCACACACAGAGCAGGGCCTGGGGGGGGGGGCGGGCGCGGCGTTGGGGCGCCGCACCCTGTCACACATAGAGCTGCAGGGCGATCAGGGGGTTGGGGAGCTCCCCCCTATCAGGCACAGAGCAGAGCTGATCAGGGGGTTGGGGCGCCTTCCCCTGTCATGAACAGAGCAGGGTGGATAGGGAGGTTGTGGCCCCGCCCCCTGTCACACACAGTGCCACAGGGCTATCAGGGGCTTTGGTCGCTGCCCCCTGTCACGCTGATCCCGGTGCCGGGAGGCATATTACCCTTTTACTATATAGGATAGAGGCCTGGTGCAAGGGTAGGGGCCGGCTGGTTTGCCCTGAAGGGTGTCCTGGATCAGGGTGGGGGTCCCCACTGGGGTGCCTGGCCAGCCTGGATGAGGGGATGATGGCTGTTTGCAGCTGGTCACACGCCCTTCAGGGTGGGGGTCCCCACTGGGGTGCCTGGCCAGTCTGGGTGAGGGGCTGAGGGCTGTTTTCAGGCTGGTGGGTGACTGAAACTCCCAACCGCTCCTTTTTTTCTTTTTTTTTTTATTCTGGGCCAAGGCCTCTGCTGTTGAAAGCAGGTATCTGGTTTGTTTTGGTTCTATAATCGAAACACTGTATCATCTCCAGCTCTGAGATCCCGGCCTGCTGAAAGCTGGTTTCTGGGGTTTTGTTTAGCTTCTATATTTGTTACAATGTTTCAAACTGCCAGCTGAGAGGCCAGCAAGGCAGGCGGGGTACGTTGGAGTCCTCCTTCACTGAAGCAAGCAAGCCTCATGTTCGCTTCCAGCTGCCTGGCTGCCGGCCGCCATCTTGGCTGGCAGTTAATTTGCATATCGCCCTGATTAGCCAATGGGAAGGGTAGCGGTCGTACGCTAATTACCATGTTTCTCTTTTATTAGATAGGATTGTTGGAAAAGTCTCTCTAGTCTTTTAATATATAGACTCTCTATGGTTTTCATTTTTGCTAGACTGCTTCATAGGTGATGGTGTATGCATTTTTTTAAAAATATATTTTATTAATTTTTTTACAGAGAGGAAGGGAGAGGGATAGAGAGTTAGAAACATCAATGAGAGAGAAACATCAATCAGCTGCCTCCTGCATGCTCCCTACTGGGAATGTGCCCACAACCAAGGTACATGCCCTTGACCGGAATTGAACCTGGGACCCTTGAGTTTGCAGGCCGATGCTCTATCCACTGAGCCAAACCGGCTAGGGCTAGTGTATGCTTTTTTGCCAGGCAACACCTACTGTCTGATGGACTCTTTGTGATGTTAGTGGCCATTGATCATTTCCTCGATCCATTATTTTATTTAGGGTTGCAAAATGACCATCTATTATTCTTGACTTTATTAACTAACTAGAGGCCCAGTGCATGAAATTCATGCACGGTGTAGTCCCTAGGCTTGGCCAGAGATCGAAGCGCAAGCGTCTGGCATGGAAGGGCAGGTCCCAGCTGATCTCTGGGCCCTGGGCTCCCAGGCCCCTGCATGCCCCCCTCGGCTGAGTCATTGGGCCCCTGCTGGGCTCCCTCAGCTCCTGGGAGCCCACCGCTCGTCGCCATCTGCCGGGCGATCGGGCCCTGCTTGCACCCACCTTGGCCTGGCACCGCCCACTCACCTGCTTCACCATTCCACCACGGTCCGGCTTTTGTCAGGGCCCATTGGGACCAGCAGTGCCTCCACTGCCACCCGCTGCCAGTGCTGCGTCGCCGACGCCCGCCATGTTCCATGCCGCCCTTGGTGGTCAACGCATTTCATTGCGAGGGGTCAAAGGGACAATTTGCATGTTAGGCTTTTATTATATAGGATATTTCTCTAAAGAGAAACTTCACCTCATCTCTTTGGTTACCTAGAAAGATGCTTCATATGTTTGAGAGACAGGAGAAATACTTGGTACTTTCCAGTTTTCAAAATAAATTGGATTCCTAGTATCCTCCAAAATGACCAATAAAGCTTTATTTGAGTATAAACTCGTATTTGTGGTTCAATCAATTATAGTTGGTACCCCTAGCCAGTTTGGCTCAGTGGATAGAGTGTCGGCCTGGGACCAAAGGGTTCTCAGTTCGATTCCAGTCAAGGGGCATGTACCTCAGTTGTAGGCTCCTCTCACATCGATATTTCTCTCTGTCTTTCCCTCTCTCTTCCACTTTCTAAAAATCAATGGAAAAATATCCTCGGGTGAGGATTAAAAAAAAATTATACTTGGTATTTTGTGTATAGCTTTATGGAGCTATAACTTAACACACATAAAATTCACCTGTTTAAAATGTACAATTCAGTTTTTTTGTGTGTGTTCACAGAGTTGTGCAACCATCACCAAGATTTAATAAGTTCCAACCGTTTTCATCACCCCCAACAGAAACCCTGCATCCTTTAGCTAGTCACTCATCATTACCTCCAGTGCTATCCCACCTCTAACCCTAGCCAACCATTAGTCTATGATTTGTCTCAATGGATTTTCCTAGTCTGGGCATTTCATATAACTGGAATCATATAATGTGTACTCTTTTGTGACTGTCTTCTTTTACTTTGCATAATATTTTCAATATTCATGCATTTTGTAGCATGTGTAGTTATTTTTATTGATTGTTCCATCTTTGACCAATGGAATCCCTACATGATGCTCCCCTGAGTTCATTTGACTTAATTTAAGGCATCTCTGATAGCTTTTTGTATCTGGTATGACAGTTTATCCAGACTTATTTTGTACCAGGAAATAGCCTTTTCTCTTAGAAGCCTTTTAATGGGAAATAGCATTTGGAAATCACAATCTGGGCACTTAAGATGCTTATGCCTATTGAGTTAGTCAGTGTTTCTAGGCCTTTTCCTGTTATTAGAGGTAGAAAATAAGTTGTGTTTTTCCTTTTTTAAAAAAATATATTTTTTATTGATTTTTTTACAGAGAGGAAGGGAGAGAGATAGAGAGTTAGAAACATCAATGAGAGAGAAACATCGATCAGCTGCCTCCTGCACACCTCCTACTGGGGATGTGCCCGCAACCCAGGTACATGCCCTTGACCGGAATCGAACCTGGGACCTTTCAGTCCGCAGGCCGACGCTCTATCCCCTGAGCCAAACCGGTTTCGGCCTTTTTTTTTTTCAAATCATGAATTCATGTTATGCTTGAAAATCAAGTGACCTGGGGACTTTTCTTAACTTTGATTTTACTTCTCTATCCCCTTTTGCCTAGACTAGAAACCCTAGTTCTCAACAGCATCAGCATTATTACTCGTTTTCTTTTTCCCACAGTATAGATACCAAGTAGTCTCAGAATGATAATGCCAACACTACCACCAACAATAGATTACTGAAGAGAGTTAATGATTTTTGTTGTTGTTGTTGTTAGGGTATATTTCACTATGGCTATAGAGTAAAATTACGGAGTTTTAAAATTACGTAAGCTAGTTTCTTGCTGAGTGTTTATGTTACCCTCTAGTTACACAGATCGTTTATTTCATTTTATATTTTTGGCCTTCCAAAAGATTCCTAATCTTGCAGAATTTGGGTTATCTGTGTTTAAAATTAATAATGTATGTAATTTGTGATAGTGTTGGTTTATTTTTAGAATGTGGCTTATGAAGCATACTATGAGTAAGCCAAAAGGGAATGGTGATTATTAGAATGTGTTCAGTGGGACTCCTCTGTTATATCTAAAGAAAAGACTTCTTAGCTCTTACTGGTTGTCCAGTGGGAAGATGAGCCCGGAGTTACCAGGTTATCGTATTTTTTGAGAGATTCTCCAAATTGTTCAGTGTTCACAACTATTTTAACTTTTTTTTTTATATATGTACATTATAAACAAGAGTTTAGGAGCAAGATTTGGCTTACAGTCTGCGTCTGCACTCTGTAATTTCTGCCATAGCGTCTTCATAGGCATTAACGGGCTTAATACTGTCTCAAGCACCCTCTCTTAAAATGATAGTAAGCACAGATGTAGGAGAGCCCTGTGATTCTGTGTGCCTCTTATGAAACAGTTAGCTTTGGGAATTTGAAAAGGACCACAAGATCAGTCATGAAGACCAGAGTATCAAGTTTTTCAACTACTTTAACATGAAGAAATTTCAGAAAGTTATCAGAAACCACAAAATAAGTTAAATATACTTTGTTCGTTTTCAGAGAAGCATAGTAGTAGCACTGGACACCAAAGTCAGTTGGCAGGAGCTTATGATAAATCATGTTGATTGTACCAGTGCATGCCTTTAGTTGTATAGATGAAGACATAAGGCCAGGTGCTATTGGGTTATTTATTCATTTAGGGCAGACAGGCAGGCAGACATCGTTTTGTTGAATGCACTTATGTATGCATTCGTTTGTTGCTTCTTCTATGTGCCCTGACTGGAGAGTAAACCTGCAACCTTGGCATTTTGGGACCAATGCTCTAACCAAATTGAGCAACCTGACCAAAGCTGCTATTGAGTACTAACATTTTGGGTGGCATAGTGCCTTGGACAATATTGATAGGTATTCTAGGATAGCTTATTTAAGTAATTTGAGAACATTTAATATATATTTTAACTACTATAGAAGAACTGTCACCAATAGTGGTAAATAAACATCAATGACATAAAGTTTGGAGTTGTGCAATGAGTCATGTAGGTTATCTGTATATATTATTTACTTTACTCAAATTCTAAATTCTTTGTTTTGAGTGACACTAGGCATTTTTAAAAAGGCTCCCAGTCCTTGTGAACTTTTGTTTCCTGAAATACTAGGGTAGGCTTGTTTTGTAATTGATTTAAAAATATAATTTATGGGCACTCATATCCTCTCATTCACTTTGCTCTTAATCCCCTTGCTGCTCTTCAGCCTGTGCATGTTCTTGAATGTCCTTTCAACAAAGCAGTTTGATCAAAGATGTCAGGTTCTGTCTACACACGAGCTTGCCCCCTTGATATTCTAGTACTCGTTTTAATGTTTTTATTGATTTTTTATTTTTTTTTAAATATGTTTTTTATTGATTTCAAAGAGAAGGAAGGGAGAGTTAGAAACATCAATGATGAGAGAGAATCATTGATTGGCTGCCTCCTGCACACCCCCTACTGGGGATCAAGCCCACAACCCAGGCATGTGCCCTTAACTGGAATCAAACACGGGACCCTTCAAGAGTCTGTAGGCCAACGCTCTATCCACTGAGTTAAACCAGCTAGGGCTTTATTGATTTTTTTAGAGAGAGGAAGGAAGAGGGAGAGAAAAACATTGATGTAGAGAGAAACATCAATCCGCTAACTCCTGCATGCTCCTGTGCGTGTCTTAATCTGTGTCCAAATTTCCCCTTTTCATTGGGACACTAGTCATATGGATTAGGGCTCATCCTAATGAACTCAACTTAATTACTTCTATAAAGATCCTATCTTCAAATCACCTTCTGAGTTATTGGAGATTAGGACTTCAATATATCTGGGGGGGGGGGGGGGGTACAATTTAATGCATTACACAGTCCCTAGAAGATAGTTCTCTGTTGGGGTCCAACCCCAGCGGGTCCAGGGGTCCCCAAAGGTGTGGACGGAGTCGGCGAAGAAGGAATGGCACAGGGTCAGCGTTCAGTTGATCAGCATAGCGAGGTTCTCCCTCCAGGATCTCAAGCCAGGAACTCCAGCCGAGTTCTGGTCTCCAGCGAAGTTCTGGTTAGGATCCAGCCAAGTTCTGGTCAGGATCTCCAGGCAAGTTCTGGCTCTAGGTTCTCTTGCCAAGTTCTGTAGTCAGGTTCTTTTCAGGTTCTCCAGCCAGATTCTGTGTCCATGTTCTCTCACTAGGTTCTCCAGCCAGGTTCTATCCAGGTTCTCCAGCCAGGTTCAGTTACCAGGTTCTTTAGCCAGGTTCTATCCAGGTTCTTTTGCCATGTTCTGTCTAGGTTCTCCAGTGAAGTTCTGTAGCCAGGTTCTGTCCAGGATCCTTTGCCATGTTCTCTCTCTAGGTTCTCTCTCTAGGTTCTCTCTCTAGGTTCTGTGTAGGATCTGACGAGGATCTGATGAGGATCTGATGTTTATTGTCTTGTTACATCCGTATTTATACCAGCCGATTTTAATCCTGTCAGTTTCTATTACAAAGGTTAGGGCGTTTCTTATCTCCATTCCAGGGAGTAAAGATTATGTAGCTTAACTACCCACCTGGCACTTAATTAAGGGGTTGTATCCCCTCCCTAACCTCAGGGAAAGATCCCCACCTGGGGAAACAACCTTTCTCGGAGAGGTGACCTTGGTTAAAACACATGGTGCTAAAGGGAGCAAACATATTAAGAACAGTATGCTATATACGCCAGGTCCCTTGAAACAGCAAGGATGGACCAGCTCCCGGCAGTTCTCTGCATTGGGAGATCCTACAGTTCTTCATTCCTCAAGGCAGAAAGAAATGGAAGACTAAGTTTACATGTAAATAAACTGATTTCTAAAAATAAGTTAAATGAACAAATATTTGCTTGTTCCTTTTCCCTTTTTCCTACACACAATGCTAAAATTTATATATCAGGCACTGTACTAAGCATAGGATAAGCATAACCTGTATAGTCCCTATGAGGTAGATACTTTTCCTGTCCTCATTTTACACACTGGGCAACTGAGGCACAAAGAGCTTCTTGAATTAGCAGTTTACTTAAAATCTGCTAATTTTTGCTAATTGGAACCCTGGTAAGCTGTCAATCAAACCTAAGTCTCCTGACACCAGAGACCTTGGCTAAATTAGTGTCTCCTGGATCTGCTTTCTAGTCCTGCTACATTTTACCACCTCCTTGCTAAAGGAATTTTTCTAAAGCACTGCTTTTGTAGGGTCACTCTGCTGCTTAAATCTCTTGAAGACTTCCTTCCACATAAAATACTAAAATGCTTGACATTTAAAGCTCTTCAGTCTAGTTCCATAGGGTTACTGGTGGTGGGTGGGGACATAGTGGACTTCAATTGAAGAATGACATGTAATAGTGAAAGATGAAAGAGAAGATACATGCCTTGTATGTATCCTTCTTGAGCAAAATAAAGTCTGGGAATGTGGGGAGAAAGACAATAAAATGTCAAGTGCTGAAGACATATAAAGCAAGGTGAAGGGGGTTAAGTATGGCATGCAGCCAACGGCTCTTTTATATAGTAGGATCAGGGAAGTTCTCTGGAAAGTTAACACTAACACAGACCTAAAGAGAGAAGGTCAGAGATAGGTTTGGGTGGCATTGAAAAGTCAGATCATAAGGCCTTGTAGGCCATTGTGAAAACATTTATTTTGAATGTAGTGGTTGCCTAAATTGGGTGCTTTATTAAAGATCATCAGTTTTTGTTTGTTTCTTTTTAAGTATAATTGAGTCTGAAATGCTTCCTGTGGAAACCTAGGCTGCTGAGATTAGGGAATCACAAACTGCCATCTAGTGGCTGTTTATCATAAATGTGGGTTAGCCTTCCAGAAAATAAGCAGGCTCTATAGAAGTTTGTGTTGCCAGCTTAGTCATATAAATGGAAAATGTGGATGCCTAGAAAAAAACTTCATTTATGAACTATTTGAAACTAAGTTATAGACATCGTGCCTCTTTACCTCTAAATACTTTGCATATTCCCTTAGAACAAGCACATTCATTTATATGACTACTAGAGGCCCAGAGATCAGGTCGAAACCAGCAGTCTAACATCCCCTGAGGGGTCTCAGAGTGCGAGAGGGCACTCTGCAAAGTTGCTGTCACTCAGCAGCTCCTGCATTGAGTGTCTGCCCCCTGGTGGTCATTGCATGTCATAGCTACCGGCCGGTCGTCTGGTCCCTTAGGCTTTTATATATAGAGATCAAATATGATCCAAGTAGGAAATGGATTTTCTCTACATCTGCTCTGCTGTATGGCTCCATTCCAAGACCTTTCATTATGAAGAGCTGTTAGTTTGCTGTGGGCCAGATTTCAAGAACTCTCAGTAAGCAAGGAAAATCTTAATACCTTGCTTTTGGGTTAATCCAGGGAGTTTTAATTATTAAAAACAGAAGAAAGGGAATTTAGTAGTCCCTCCTTATTTGCAGTTTTGTTTTCTGCGGTTTCAGTCACCTGCAATAAACCAGGGTCTGAAAATATTAAATGAACTTCCAAAAATAAATGATTCATAAGTTTTAAATTGGGTGCTATTTTGAGAGAAATCTCACACCATCCCTCTCCATCCAACCCAGGACATGAATCATCCCTTTGTCCAGTGTATCCACACCATTTATGCTACCTGTCCACTTAGTAGCCATCTTGATTTTGAGATTGACTATTGTGGTATCACAGTGCTTGTGTTCAAGTTATCCTTGTTTTACTTATAACTTTTATTATAGTATATTGTTATACTTGTTCTATTTCATTATTAGTTATTATTGCTAATCTCACAATGCCTAATTGATAAATTAAACTTTATCATAGGTATTTATGTATAGAGGGAAAACATAGCATATAGGGTTCAGTACTATCCACGGTTTCAGGCATCCACTGGGGTTCTTAGAACATATCCCCATGGATAAAAGGGAGATTGCTATACCTTGTTTTTATTTATTATTACTATTACTTTTAAAATATTTTTTTATTGATTTCAGAGAGGAAGGGAAAGGGAGAGGGAGAGAGATAGAAACATCAGTGATAAGAGAGAATCATTGGTTGGCTGCGTCCTACATGCTCCCTACTGGGGATCGAGCCCACAACCCGGGCATATGCCCTTGACTGGAATTGAACCCAGGACCCTTCAGTCTGCAGGCTGACACTATCCACTGAGCCAAACTGGCTGGGGCTACCTTATTTTTAAATAGACTCTATTGAGTTGTCATTTACAAACAATATAATGAATTCATTTTTAAGAGTGCAGTTTAGTATATTTTGGCAAATGGATGCATCCATGTAACCAGCACTGCAGTCAAGGCTGGAACATTCTCATCACTGCAGGAACTTCCAGGGTCTCACCCTCCCCATCCTGGCCCTAGGCAACCACCAGTCTTTCTGTCTGTGATTAGTGGCTGGTCAATAATTTCATATAAATGGGATTGTACTCTATGTACTCTTCAGTGTCCAGCTTCTTCAGGTCAGCATAATGGTTTTAAGATTTGTTTGTGTTGGTCACATCTATTAGTTTTTTATTCCTTTTTAATGTTGAATATGAATCTATTGCAAAAATATACCTAAGTTTGTTAATGTCTTCTCCATTTGGTGGATGTCTGTGTTTCTTCTCTTTGGGGCCATTATGAGTAAAGTTCTATGAATTCTTATATAAATCTATGAGTGGACACATCTTTTATTTCTCTAGGATTAGAATTGCTAGAATGTGGTTGAGGTCTGTTTAATCCTATATAATAAAAGCCCAGCGGCCATAATGACCAGAATGACAGCTCGACCAATTGCTATGAGGTGCATTGACCACCTTTTGGTCCCTCTTCTCCTCCCGCAGCCCCCCCCACACACACACACACACAGGCTCCGATTGCCAGATGGCAAATGGGGAACCAGGGTGGGTGGCGGCGGGGCATGAGCGGGTGGAACGGCCGACCTCTTGGTCCCTTCCCCTGGCCCACAGGCTCTGATCACCGGATGACAAATGGGGAACCATGGGGAACCGGGGTGGGTGGCGATGGGGTGGGATAGGGATTGGCTAGGGAAACCGGGGTGGGTGGTGGTGGCGGGGTGGAATGGGGACTGCTGAGGGTAACCGGGTGGATGGTGGCGGTGGGACTGGGGACTGGCGAACAGGCGGAAGATGGCCCTGATCGCAGGCTAGGCCTAGGGACCTTACCCATGCACGATTTCGTGCACTGGGCCTCTAGTTTTATATAAAATGCCAAATTTCCCCAAAATGACTGTACCATTTAACATTATCACCAACAGTGTATGAAAATTTCAATTATTTCACATTTTTTAATTGAATTTGTTGGAGTGACACTGGTTAACAAAATTATATAGGTTTCAGGTGCACAATTCTACAACACATCATTTATACACTGATTGTGTTTTTACCATCCCAAGTCATGTCTCCGTCCATCACCATTTATCCCTCCTATACTCTCCTCCACTTTCCTCTATACCCTTACCCCTGGCAGTTACCACACTGTTGTCTGTGTCCATGAGTTTTTGCTCTTTTTTTTTTTTTTTTTTTTGCTCAATCCCTCTATTACCCTCCACCTAGCCCCCTTTCCTCTGACAGCTGTCAGCCTACTATCTATGAGTCTGTCACTATTTTGCTAATTAGTTCATTTTGTTTATTAATTTTCACATATGAGTAAAATCATATGGTACTTGTCTTTCTCTGACTGGCTTATTTCACTTAGCATAATGTTCTCCAGGTCCATCCATGCTATCCCAAAAGATAAGATTTTCTTCTTTTTTATAGCCGAGTAGTATTCCATTGTGTAAATGTACCACAGCTTTTTTATCCACTCAACTACTGATGGGCAGTTGGGCTCCTTCCAAATCTTGGCCATCTATCTATCTATCTATCTATCTATCTATCTATCTAAAGAGCTAAAGAGCTAATATGCAAATGGTTGTCACGCCGTAATGGCTCAGACACTCAACACTGGGGAGAGGGGAATGGGGACCAGCCAGGCACAAATGAGCTCATGAGAGAGGAATGGGGACCAGCCAGGCTGCAGCCTGGGATTGGCATAAGCCACCCGCCCTGCGGTCCTGGGTGTCTGCGGCCCAGGCAAAGCTGCCCCAGGTCCTGGGTGTCTGCGGCTGGCCAGAGGGAGGGAAGCCTGGGTCCCAGGTGCCTGCAACTGGCCGGAGGAGGGAATCCTGGTTCCTAGGTACGAGGCAGAGGAAGTTAGGGGTGATCAGGCCAGCAGGGGAGCAGTCAGAGGTGATCAGGCAGGCAGGCAAGCGAGCGATTAGGAGCCAGCAGTCCTGGATTGGGAGAGGCCCCCTGGGAGGTCCCGGATTGGAGAGGGTGCAGGCCAGACTGAGAGACCCCCCCCCCCCCACCTTCACACCCCCCCTCCCCGCACGAATTTTGTGCACCAGGCCTTTAGTTGTGAATAATGTTGCAATGAACATGGGGGTGCATATATTCTTTTGAATTAGTGTTTCGGGTTTCTTTGGATAAATTCCAAGAAGTAGGATCACTGAGTCATAAGGCAGTTTCATTTTTAATTTTTTTGAGGTAACCATACTGCTTTCCATAGTAGCTGCACCATTTTGCATTCCCACCAGCACTGCACAAAGGTTTCCTTTTCTCCACATCCTCACCAACACTTGTTGTTTGTTGATTTATTGATGATAGCCACTCTGACAGTTGTGGGGTGATATCTCATTGTGGTTTTAATTTGCATTTCTCTGATGGGTTAGTAACGTTGAGCATGTTTACATATGCCCATTGGCCATCTGTATGTCCTCTTTGGAGAAGTATCTGTTTAGGTCCTTTGTCCATTTTTAAATTGCATTGTTTGGGGGTTTTTTTGGTGTTGAGATTTGTAAGTTCTTTATAAATTTTGGATATTAATCCCTTATCAAATGTATTGACAAATATGTTTTCCCATTCAGTGAGTTTCTTTTCTCATTTTATTGATAGTTTCCTTTGCTTTGCAAAAACTTTTTAGCTTGAAATAGTCCCATTTGTTTACTTGTTTTCCTTGCCCGAGGAGATATATTAGAAAATATATTGCTTATGGTTTTGAGTCTAATATTTAAGTTTTTAATTCATTTTGAGTTTATTCTTGTGTGGTGTAAGAAGGTGTAAGAAGGTTCAGTTTTCTACCCACCCCCCTTTTTTTGCATGTACCTGTTCTTTTTTCCCAGTGTTTGGTGTACAATGTATTTGTTATTTTTTTGATTTGGAAAATTTGAACTGGAGCCACAGATCAAAGGGAGGTCTTGGGGAAAACACATAGACAAGAAGGTATAGAAGAACCTGGCAATATGATAAGTTATTTTTTTCCAAATTATAAAAGAAAGTTTATTTAGAAAATTACAAAGGTAGTTGAAGTCAGCCAGCTGGGCTGTGTAGGCTCAAGAAACAAGTTACAGAGGCAGAAGAAAGGCCCTTGGAGCTTAGGAGAGGGAAAGGCAAAGGTAACACACCTTGTGGGGAAGAACAGGGGGATGGGAAAAGTGTGGGCGTGCACCTGAGAGGGAGAGTACCAATAAATTAACTTTTTTTAAAAGATAATAATGGATACTTTAGCAATTAATTGCATAGAAACATTTTCAAATATAGTAAACATTCAAAGTGGAGTGTATTGATAAAGGTATAAGTAGGTGATCCTTTTAGCAATAATTACTATTTTCACCTTAAATGAATAGATTGGTAATCAATTTTTACATAAACAAGTGAAGATGATTTATACAGTCAATAAATTTACTCAGCCCTCTCCTGTTGGATGTTTAGGTTTCCAGTTTGTTCCAGTGGATTATTGTTAGGGTTTGGCTAGTGACAAGGGCTATGAAAGAATTCACAACTAAAAGAAGAGATGCAGAGAGGAAGTTTATTTTACTTTCCAGGAAGGGAAAGGGCCAAGTACTGCTAATCAATACAGGGCAGGGAACAAAAAGCAGTTTCTACTTTTAAAGAGTGATGGCTGCTGTTGTAGGTGGCAAGGACGGGAGGAGGATTGGGGGCTGACGTTGAGTAGATATCAGGGGCTGTCTTGAAAAGTTAAGTTTGTTTGCTTTCCAGGAGACAGTGTGGCAGATGTCCTAGGGAGGTGTCTTATCAGTATTTTTCCCAAGCCTGTAAAACAAGCATGTCAAACTCTGCCAGCCGCATAGGAGGCACATGCTTGCTGTAAAACATGCTTAGAACAAAAGGTATGAAGAGTTCAAAAGAAGCTGGCCTGAAAGGGAGGGAGGAAGAGAACTTTCTAATTAAAGACTCCTTCTTGGTGCGAATTACCGGAGTTCTGAAAACAGCAAGAAGGAGGCGGAATGCAAGAATGTAGCCTTGAGAGTAGCTTATCTTGTCTTGCAGTTTGAACAGGGGCTGTTTGAATCAGAGGAGATAATAATCTGGGAGTTTAATTATCAGCTGCTTCTCATAAAATGTGGAAGGCCACAGCAAAGAAAAAGAAAATGCCTTTTTCCTGTCCTTACAATATGTTATGTCCATGTGGTCCAGTGTGTTAAAGCTTATATTTTCTTGTTGTTTTTCTGTCTGGACAATCTATCCTTTGATCTAAGTAGTATATAAAAATCCCCTACTATTGTATTACTGTCTATTTTTCCCTTTAGTTCTGTTAATACTTACTTTATATATTTAGGTGTTCCTATGTTGAGTGCCTAAATATTTACAAATATTGTATCCTCTTATTGGATTGGCACCTTTATCATTATGTAACATCCATCTTTGTCTCTTATTACAGTCTTTCTTTTAAAGTCTATTTTTCTGATATAACTGTAGCTACTTTAGCTTTCTTTTGGTTTCCCTTTACATGGAATACTTTTTCTATCCCTTCACTCTGACTGTGTGTTCTAAGATGTAAGTCTCTTGTGAATGGCATATAGATAGGTCTTAGTTTTCTATCCATCTTTTGACTGGGGAATTTAGTCCATTTACATTTAAAGTAATTGTCTGTAAGTATGTACTTATTGTTTACTTACCCGTGTTTATAGTTTCTCTTTGTTCCTTTTTTCTTCTCTTGCTCTCTCTTGTTTTGATGACTTTCTATAGTGGTATACTTACATTCCTTTCTCTTAATCTTTTGCTGTTTACTATAGGTTTTTATTTGTGGTTACCATAAGGCTTACACATAAGCATATATCTATGGTCTGCTTTAAATTGATAACAACTTAAATTTGATCCCATTCTAAAGCTCAACATTTTTATTCCCCATCCCCATACACATTTTGGTTTTGATGTCACATTTTTCTTGTGTATCCCTTACCCATTTATTACAGTCATAGATAGTTTTACTATTTTTTGTCTTTTAATCCACACTAGCTTTATAAGTGATTAATCCACTACCTTTACTATATTTTTACCTCTCTAGTGGGATTTTTTTTTTTTTTAAATATATTTTATTGATTTTTTACAGAGAGGAAGGGAGAGAGATAGAGAGTTAGAAACATCGATGAGATAGAAACATCGACCAGCTGCCTCCTGCACATCCCCACTGGATTGGAGATGTGCCCGCAACCCAGGTACATGCCCTTGACCGGAATCGAACCTGGGACCTTTCAGTCCGCAGGCCGACGCTCTATCCACTGAGCCAAACCGGTTTTGGCCTCTCTAGTGGGATTTATTCTTTTATATGTTTTCTTGTAATCAGTCAGCACCCTTTTTTTCTTAAGCTTAAATAAGTCCAATTAGCATTTCTTGTAAGGCTAGTTAAGCAGTGATAAACTCCTTTAGTATTTGCTTATCTGGAAAACCTTATCTCCAATTCTGAATGATAACTTTTCTGGGTAGAGTATTTTTGGTTGGAATTTTTTTCTTCTGGCACTTTTTCAAATTGTGGTATAATATACATAAAATTTACCATCTTAAGCATATTTAAGTGTATATACTGTTGATTGGTATTAAATATATTCACATTGTTGTGTAATCATCACCACCATCCATCCCCATAACTCTTCATTTTGTAGGACTGAAACCGATTAAACATTTTGAGTCCTTGCTTTGAGTCCTTTCAATTCTTTTAGGTGCAAACCCAGAAGTAAAATTGCTGGATTATATGGTAAATCTATTTTTAATTTTTAAAAACACCATACTGTTTTCCATATTGGCCGTGCCATCCTTAGTAGTCTCACCAAAGTAGCATACAAAGGTTTCAGTTTCTCTCCCTCCTCACCAACATAGTTATTTCAATCATGTGAATGTGTTTTCAAATGCATTAGCAGCATTATGCTAATTACATTAAATGTCAGATGTTCACAGCATTATCCCCATATGAATATTTTAAACTTTAAACTGTCAAATTACCTCTAAAAAGGCTTCACCAGCCCGGCTGGCATGGCTCAGTGGTTGAGCATTGACCTATAAACCAGAAGGTCACGGGTCGATTCTGGTCAGGGCACATGCTCGGATTGCAGGCTCAATCCCCAGTGTGGGGCGTGCCGGAGGCAGCCGGCCAATGATTCTCTCTCATCATTGATGTTTCTGTCTCTCCCTCTCCCTTTCTCTCTGAAATCAATAAAAATGTATTTTAAAGATACATAAATAAATAAAAATAAAAAGGCTTCACCAATTTTAATTTCATCCATAGCCTAAAACAGTGGTTCTCAACCTGTGGGTCGCGACCCCTTTGGTGGTCGAATGACCCTTTCACAGGGGTCACCTAAGACAATCCTGCATATCAGATATTTACATTATGATTTACAACAGTAGCAACATTACAGTTATGAAGTAGCAACGAAAATAATTTTATGGTTGGGTCACAACATGAGAAACTGTATTTAAAGGGCCGGAAGGTTGAGAACCACTGGCATAAA
Source organism: Myotis yumanensis (assembly GCF_028538775.1). NCBI lineage: Eukaryota > Metazoa > Chordata > Mammalia > Chiroptera > Vespertilionidae > Myotis > Myotis yumanensis. The sequence continues at coordinate 91,266,513 of NW_027223757.1, forward strand.
AGCATGCCCACTCAACCCCTCCAAATCCTTGTCAACATGCAAAATTAATCCTTTTTTATTTCTGCCAAGTCACTGGACATTTTTTTTAAAAATCCTTGTTTTAATATCTTTTTCCCTGTTTCTATTGATTTAATATCTTTTCATGTGTTTACAGACTACTTAAATCTTTTCTTGAATTAATTGACAGGTTAGTTTGAGTAAGCTAAACTGCTTTATTAGTTTCCTATTGCTACTATAACAAATTGCTACAAATTTAGTAGCTTAAAAGGAGACAAAGTTATCTTCCTTCTAGAGCAGTGGTTCTCAACCTGTGGGTCGAGACCTCTTTGGGGGTCGAACGACCTTTTCACAGGGGTCGCCTAAGACTATCGCAAAACACATATATAATTACATATTGTTTTTGTGATTAATCACTATGCTTTATTATGTTCAGTTTGTAACAATGAAAATTCACCCTGCATATCAGATACGTACATTACGATTCATAACAGTAGCAAAATTACAGTTATGAAGTAGCAACAAAAATAATTTTATGGTTGGGGGTCACCACAACATGAGGAACTGTATTAAAGGCTCGCGGCATTAGGAAGGTTGAGAACCACTGTTCTAGAGGCTCTGGGGGAGAATTGGTTCCTGGTCTTTTCTAGCTTTCTGCATTTCTTGGCTCATGGTCCCTTCCTCACATTGTTTAGCATATCTCACTCTGATCTTCCCTTTTCACAAATAGCTGGTTTTCCCGGTGATTATGGTAAACTGTTCATGTTGTTTTTAGTTTTGTTGTGAAATGCCATGTTTATCCAATACTGAATTACCTTATTAAGTGTATGGCTAGATTTCATTTTAATCCAGTACCAGTACTATAGCATTTTAATTATTATAGCTGTTTATTCCATCTTGCTATCTGGAGCCCAAGTTCCCAATCATTTCTCTATTTTGAAAAGTTCTTGGCTATTTTTGCTAATTTTCTTTTCTAAGGAAAGTTCTACAAAAATACCTTGTTGATTTCAGTTGAGATTGCTTTGAATTTATATGAATTTATAGGTTACTTTCTGGAAAAATGACTTGTTTAGTTTTGATTCTTCCCATCTAGGAATATTCGGTAGCTTTCTTGTTTATTTGTTTGTTTGTTTGTTATACCCTTGAGACATGTGTGTTTCTTATAGTCTTAGATTTTTCCTGTGATTGCTTTTTTAAGTTTACTGCTTTTTATCCATTACATTTTTTATTGGTTATTGCTGGTATGTTAAAACTGTTGCTTTTTAAATTTGTATGGTAATTTGTTACCTCCTTACTACCTAAAACCTTGTATTGGTTGCTACTGATTTTTTTGGTTATTTTTCTCAGATTTTCTAGGTGAATAACCATTTTATAATGGTAGCAGTTCTGGTTCTTTTTCTTCCCTTAAATTACTAAGACTGCCAGTATAACTTTGAAAAGTAGCCATAAAACTGTGTTACATCTTCTGTCTTTTATGGGAATGCTTGTGTAATGTTTCAATGGGTTACTAATATATACCTTTAATTGAGTAGAGTAGTAAGTCTCTCAACTTAATTATTAAGTTTATTCCTATTTATCAAGGGTTTCAATCTCAAATACATCTTCAATTTTGTCAAATATCTTTATGATTTCTGTATGATCTTTGTATGTATATTAAATAATGAATAACTTTACTAGATAATTCTGAGCTTGAATTGTTCTTTTATTTTTTTAATATTTTTATTGATTTCAGAGAGAGAGAGAGAGAGAGAGAGAGAGAGAGAGAGAGAGAGAGAAACAGTGAGAAACGTCATTGATGACAGAGAATCACTGATTGGCTGCCTTCTGGGGACCAAGCCCACAACCCGGGCATGTGCCCTGACCTGGAATCAACTAATAACCTCTTGGTTCATGGGTTTATGCTCAATCACTGAGCCACACTGGCAGGGCAGGCTTGTTTGACTCTTCAGATGCACTGGAACAGTTCATAAAAAGAGAACTACCAAATTAACCCTTCTTTGAAAATGTAGCAGCATTTCACTTTAAAACTATTATTACTTTGTAACTGTCTGGATTTGTTTCCTTTGTCAGGAATAAGTCTTCACTTTTTTTATCTCCATGGCTTATATCCTTGTATCCTTGTGGGGGTTTTTTAAAAAAGAAAATTTGTTTTGGAAGAGGCTGGTCTATTTTATTAATCTTTCTCAAATAATTAACTTTTCATTTGACAAAGGCCTTTTTCAGTTATTTGATGTCCTTAATGTAGCATTAAACATGAGCAGGTTGAGAAAGCCAAAACAAAGCACAGATGAGAAAGAAACTTAAAACTAAATTGTATCCTTAAGATAAAAGAAAATAGTACATCACTGGAACACTGCAGGAATCTCACAAAAAGGAATATTCAAGAACAAAAATAATTGTGGGAAATTAAAAATAGGGTAGAAATTTAAAAGGCAACATGAGTTAGGAAGATCAGTGTAGAAAGTAAACCAAAAATAAAAATCCTAAAGAAATAGAAAATATAAGAGACAACTTAAGAAATCGATGAGGTAGGACAGAGGGTTCAGGTCCAGTAGATGAAATGAAGATTAAATTTTCAGTGAAATACAAGAAATTTTTGTCAGAATTGAATGCAAGTAAATAGACGTACTTAACAAGGTGGATTTTTAATAAAAAGCCATTCAGGAAATTTCAGAAAATAGGGATTACAGAGAAGATCCTTAAAAACACACACACACACACACACACCTGTTTTTTGATGCTGGGAAATCAGAAGGCATTTGATTGGATTTGTCAACAGCACCAGAGAAAGCTAGAAGACAACAGCAATTTATACCCAGACTGGCAGTAAGGGATGGGTAAAATGAGAGTTCTTAATAAATTTACCTCCCCTGCTCTCAGTCTTCAGAAGTTACTGGTAAATATGAGCTGTGCAAATGAAAGACTAAAAATTAATACTTAAATATAAATTAAGTATGTTTTTAATGACATTTTAAAAGTAAGATCCCCCCGCCCCCCCTTAGGTAATCTGTTTAGAATAAAAAAGTTTCTTTTGTACTAATGCATGGCAGGGTAGAGACTTAATAGTATTTCACACTGCAACTTGCAATTTATAATTCAGTTTTGAACCATTTAACTGAGTCTGATATTTAAGTGTTCACTTACATAACTAAAAACCAAGAGAACAGGTCAATAAAATAATCAAATTCTTTTTGCTTCAAAAAATCTTTAAAAACATAATTTTTTAATATTACCACTCTCATCATACTTGTGAAATTCTAATATTCCAATATTTTCATATCTGGTTTTCACTATTTATATTTTACTGCTTTTCACATTTTCACAATTGTAATTCTTCTTACAATCAAATTTTAATTCTGAAAGGCAACGAGTTTGAAATCAGAGGATCTGTTTATAAATCTATCTTAGTCTTAAATTTGGGCATGTTCATTCAGACTCATTATTTTTATTTAGGAAAGTGGTATAGTAGTTCCTTACTAAATAAGTTTCCCAAAGACATGTTTTCACTAAGAGTGAACAACACTTGAGTCAAGCAGAGGTTTTTGTTTGTTTACTTGGTTGTTTTTAAGCCTTACCCCAGGATATGTTTTGTTTTGTTTTTAAATATATTTTTATTAATTTCAAAGAGGAAGGGAGAGGGAGAGAGAGAAAAATATCAATGATGAGAGAGAATCATTGGTTGGCTGCCACCTGCATGCCCCACACTGGGGATCGAGCCCACAACCTGGGCATATGCCCTGATAGGGAATGGAACTGTGGTTCATAGGTCTATGCTCAGTCGCTTAGCCAAGCCGGCTGGGCCCAGTATATTTTTTCTTTTCTTTTTTTTTTTTTTTTTTTTGGTAAGAGACACATGGATTGGTTGCCTCCCATACATGCCCTTGACCAGGAAAATTGAACCCAAGATCCTCCAGTGTGTAGCCCATGTTCTAACCACTGAGCATGCCAGCTAGAGTTAATCATGCAGTTTTATAGCTACTTTTCTAATTCCTGGGAGACAAAAAAAAAGTAACAAAAATTGAGGTAGGTTGGAATGGTCACCAAATATCTAAATCTGAATCATTAGTCATGCTTGTTCTGAGGTATTTCTTAAATTTCAATAAACCATAGAAGTGGTTTTGCTTTGATTATTGCTCTTTGTTTTCTGTTTTATTAAATCTTTTGGAAAAACAGTCTGATCAAACAGGTTGATGAAAAAGTAAATAAAATACTGAGGAACGGGAACCAGAGCTACTAAAAGAAATATCCACTCTGCTTCTGTTGCGTAAAGCTTTTTATAAAGCAGGCAGCTAGTATGTATTAAAGCCTGAATGTAAATCCAGATCTTTCTGTCTCCTGAACTTCCTAGTCACAAAAATTTCAATATAACTAATTGATGGCATGTGGAGAAAGAAATCAATAAAAACTTTTAATGCATTATAATAAATGAGATATTATTTTTGTCTATCAAATAAGCTAAGTTTTCTGAACTTGGTAATACTTAAATACCAAAAACCCATATGTGGCTGTAGCTATAACTCAGTATATTGCAGCTCTTTTAGAAAAGTCATACTACATAATCCTATAAATTATTCAAGGCCACAGATTGAAAGGAAATCGTCCAAAATGTTCATTTGTTCAGAGCAGATTTGTTATAAAACAAAATAATTTCTTTTCAATTTTTCTACATTTAACATGTTATTTTTATAACTAGGGGGAATATTTCTGTCCTTATCTGGTAGTTTGACATTAGGGAAATAATTCTAAATACAGAATAGCCCTGACCGGTTTGGCTCAGTGGATAGAGCGTCGGCCTGTGGACTGAAGGGTTCCAGGTTCGATTCCAGTCAAGGGCATGTACCTTGGTTGCGGGCACATCCCCAGTGGGGGATGTGCAGGAGGCAGCTGATTGATGTTTCTCTCTCATCGATGTTTCTAACTCTCTATCCCTCTCCCTTCCTCTCTGTGAAAAATCAATAAAACATATTAAAAATAAATAAATAAATAAATAAATACAGAATAAAGGTTATCCAAAAATATTCCACAGCTTTATTTTTAGTAGTGAAAAACTCGAAATAAGTTAAATGTGTAGTAGAACAGAATGTGCAAAGTAAGTGGTGATAATTCTAAGGGAAATATGTAAGATTAAAGAGATAGCATAGAAATGAAGAAAAAAGTTTACAATGTAGTAGGAAAAGCAGAATACAAAATTTTTATATAGTATATAATACAAATATATGTATTTTTTAAATATGTTTTTATTGATTTTAGAAAGGAAGGGAAAAGAATAGAGAGATAGAAACATCGATGACAGAGAAACATTGATTGCCTCCTGCAAACAACCCGGGCATGTGTCCTGACCAGAATCAACCTGTAACTTCTTGGTTCACAGTTTGCTGCTCAATGTGCTGGGCACATTTTTTCCCCTAAAAATATAGCAAAATATCCCTGGCCAGGTGGCTCGGTTGATTGGAGTGTCATCTCATGCACAAAAAGGTGTCATGTTTGATTCCTGGTGCCTGTGGGTTAATCTCCAGTTGGGGCGGTGTGTGTGGGAGGCAACCAACCAGTCAGTATTTCTTTCACACACTCTCTCTCTCTCTCTCTCTCTCCCTCTCCCCCTTCCCCTTTCCCTGCCTTCCCTCCCTCCCAACCTCCCTCCCTTTCTTCCAAACATATCCTTGGGGAGGATTAAAAAAACACACAAAACAGTTATTAAAAATATAGCAAAGTAACTGGAAGAAAATCTAATCGTTTTTATCAGCAATTATGTTTGGATATTATGATTCAAGTACTTTTTTTCCTTTATATTTTTATGTATTAAGTGTGGCAAAAGTAGGTTTACAATTTGTATGGAAAATACAATAATCTACACTAATAATAGACAAATATGTAAATAGACCATACCTCCATGATGCCCACAGCCAATCAGGAGGGAATATGCAAATTAGCAGGACAAAGATGGCGGCCATGGAGCCAGCTGGAGCAAGCCAGAGGCTTGGGTCACCCCCGGCTCGGAGGAAGCCAAGCTTCCCACCCGCCTGGGCCAGCCACCGAAGGAGGGGTCTGTGGGCGGCGGTCACGGAGCAGGCATGAGCGCTCAGGAGGCTTGGGTTGCCTGGGCTGGCCACCGAGGGAGGGGCCTGCAAACGGCCCTCAGCCCCTCACCCAGGCTGACTAGGCCACCATTGGGGTGAGGGTCCCTGCTGGTGGGCGTGGCCAGCCTGAAAATGGCCCTCAGCCTGCAAACAGCCATCAGCCCCTCACCCAGGCTGGCCACGACCCCACAGCGGGGACCCTCACCCCATGGGGGTGTGGCTGGCCTGCAAACTGCCCCAGCCCCTCGCCCAGGCCAGCATCATCCCCAGTGGGGACCCCCACCCTAATGGGGCATGGCCAGCCTGCAAACCACCTCAGGCCCCTCGCCCAGGCTGTCCCACCCCCCAAGGGAACCCCCACCCTGATCCAGGACACCTTTCAGGGCAAACCAGCTGGCCCCTTATACTAATAAAAGGGTAATATAATATGCTAATTAGACTGGGAGACCTTCCAGGAGACCTTCCGGACCTTCTTCTGGACAAAGCCATGGTGGCGGGGCCGAGGTAGAGGCAGTTAGGGGCCAAGAGGGGAGGGCAGTTGTGGGTGATCAGGCCAGGATGGGACGGCAGTTATGGGTGATCAGGCCGGTGGGGGGGTGTCATTGGGGGTGATCAGGCCGGCAGGGGGGGAGCAGTTGGGGATAAGCAGGCCGGCAGAGGGGGCCAGATGGGGGCGAGCAGGCCAGCAGTGGGGGTCAGTTGGGGGCAAGTAGGCTGGCAGTGGGGCACTTGGCGGTGATCGGGCTGGGGGGGGGGCAGTTGGGGACAAGCAAGCCGGTGTGGGGAGGCAATTGGGGGCAAGCAGGCTGGCAGGCAGAGTGATTAGGGGCAAGCAGGCAGGCAAGTGAGTGGTTAGGAGCCAGCAGTCCCAGATTGAAGAGGGTGCAGACCGGGCTGAGGGACACCGCCCCCCCGCCCCCCGCACAAATTTCATGCACCAGGCCACTAGTTTATAAATAATAATACAAGAATAAACTCTTGTGTTTCATGTTCTCACCACTGTAAACTTACTCTTGCCCCACTCTATATATTTTCCAGGTTTATTTAATTGTGTACTGACTTTTTAAAAAGTGGTCCTTTCTTAACCTGAGGTAAAGTGACAGCTAATGTTTTCCTAGGCTGCCATTAGATAATATTCTGTTTATATTATCTGTTAAGTGGGAGGAGGACATTTTGATAATATTTTCTTAAAGTCCTATTCTGTCCATTTAGATTGAACATGTTTATATTATTTCTTAGATCTGAAACTCAGCACCGAGGCTCTGCTCCCCACTCTGAGAGTGATCCACCAGAACAGGAAGAGGAGATTCTGGGGTCTGATGATGATGAGCAGGAAGATCCCAATGATTATTGTAAAGGTAAGACTTTCTATAAGTAAGACATGATCCATGTGTATTCAGTTTCTCATTTGAATATTTGCTCAATCATTGTAAAGTTTTGATGCTTTTTTGCTTACCGTATCTTTTAAAATTTCTATTTATTGAAAGTATTACAGGTGTCTGCATTTTTCTTTCTTTAAATATAGGAAATAGTATTTCCTCTTAGTTTGAGTCAATTTATTAGTTTTATATTAAACCTGTTTTTACCTTTTATTCTCCTTAAAAATAATAGTGCATACTTACCTTAGAAAACTTGAGACATATATTAAACAAAAAGAAAATAAAAGCCATCTTTAATGCTATCACCATAATTAATGGTGATGAGAAATAACCAGTGATGAGATTTTATTTTTTATTTTTATTTTTTAAAAATATATTTTATTGATTTTTTTTACAGAGAGGAAGGGAGAGGGATAGAGAGTTAGAAACATCGATGAAAGAGAAACATCGATCAACTGCCTCCTTCACATCCCCTACTAGGGATGTGCCCCCAACCAAGGTACATGCCCTTGACCGGAATTGAACCTGGGACCCTTCAGTCCACAGGCCGACGCTCTATCCACTGAGCCAAACCGGTCAGGGCTAATGATGAGATTTTATATGTAGACTTTTGCAAAACACCTTTTTATTACTTTTTTCTCATGATGATTGCTAAGATAAGTTAAACTGGAATTATATGTACTTAAACTATGTCCTAAGATTGATTGCCTGATAGCTTTTCTATTTCTTTATGAGACTTTCCAGTATTCTTTGGTAGGAACTTATAACAATATATCTTACCATCTAGTAGAACCTGGGTCTTTTTATTTTCATCAGGCAAAGATAGATGTTAAAATAACTTGATTCCTTCCACTGTTGGAAGCCTTTTCAGGCCTTCCTGAGTTTTGTTGTCTTGTGTTTTAGAAAATCAAATCCTGTGTGTTTTTTAGTTAAATAAATGGAATCCATTGATCTCTCTCTTTAACAAAGAAAAGAAAAGAAAAATCCTGAGACTGCAACTATAAATAGATTTATATGTTTAGATAAATCTGTTGTGATACATAAGCTTATTTTTATTTGGGGATGACTTATTTTAAATAACAAATGGTCTACAAAGCATCACTTGCACCTTCTAAATCATTAATTTTATTCTCTAAGATCTTTTTTTGTAACATGAGCTCAATGATACTGTATGCCTGACTTGACTTAAATTTTTTTTACTTAAATAACTTTTCCTACTACAAATGTTGAATTCCTAGCATAGAAGAAACCATTTTTATTTAATAAAAGGTATAGAGACGTTGAAAATGGGATATAAGATACCTTTTCCTACTACTTAAGTGAATGTTTCCCTCCTGTTATTTCTTCCAGGAGGTTACCATCTTGTGAAAATCGGAGATCTATTCAATGGGAGATATCATGTGATCCGAAAGTTGGGCTGGGGACACTTTTCAACAGTGTGGTTATCATGGGATATTCAGTAAGTTTTTGTGGTCCTGCAAAAGAATTAGTTAGGTGATAGCTAAATGTTTCTGATTTTGTAGAGCTGATCCACCTTCAGTTTAACTCTGACTGATTTCTTGATCAGAATTTTGTTCTTGATAATCTTTGTGTTCTTGGGCAAATGATTTTCCTCTGGTGAAGAAAGTTTTAAAGACAAGAGATTAATTAAATTAGTGTCAAAAGGCACTTAGAATTCCCAAATTCAAAGCATTGCAACTATTACTAAAAGTAAGGTATGTAAATTTGTAGTTTTCTCACCAGAGTAAAGTTAAATTGATTTACAAAAAAATATAGTAGTAATTACCTACCCTTTCGCTCCAAAATAACTTTTTAAAAATCAGGTGCCTAGCCCTGGCCAGTTTGGCTCAGTGAATATTCCAATTAAGGCAGCGGTTCTCAACCTGTGGGTTGCGACCCCTTTGGGGGTTGAACGACCCTTTCACAGGGGTCGCCTAAGACCATCAGAAAACACATATATAATTACATGTTGTTTTTGTGATTAATCACTATGCTTTAATTATGTTCAATTTGTAACAATGAAAATACATCCTGTATATCAAATATTTACGTTACGATTCATAACAGTAGCAAAATTACAGTTATGAAGTAGCAATGAAAAGAATTTTATGGTTGGGGGTCACTACAACATGAGGAACTGTATTAAAGGGTCGCAGCATTAGGAAGGTTGAGAACCACTGAGTTAAGGGCACGTACCTTGGTTACAAGCTTGATCCCCAGCCCTGGTTGGGTCACTTGTGGGAGGCAACTGGTTGATGTATCTCTCTCACATGGATGTTTTCTCCCCTCTCCCACTCCTTTCCACTCTCTCTAAAAAATTAATGGAAAAATATCCTCAGATGAGTATTAACAAAATAAAATAAAATGTGTTAATAAAAATTAAAAAAATAAAAATCAGGTGCCTATACTTGTTTATAAGAATTTCTGGTACCAAGAAGTAACCAGTCAGATGCAACCTTATTATGCGACATGACCAATAAGATGCAACTCTGTTATATGACCTATATACTTATGGTTCAAGACCGGTCATTTACATCGGACAGCAATTGTCCATTTTTTAATGTTATAGTCTAAGAGGAAAGAGGTCAGTGCCCCCGACTAAATAGTCAAGTATTGCTTGTCTTAAAAATTCTTGTAGCATACCAGTTGAAAATCGATGCCCTTTTTTTCTGCCAAGGGCCATTGGATATTTATAACATCATTCTCGGGCCATACAAAATTATCAGCTTAAAAGTTAGCCTGCAATTTTTGTCAGACATTTCATTAACTCACCCCTAATGCTTTGGCTGGGCCACACCAAATGATGGCCCACAGGTTGGATGTTCTTTACCCCTGCTCTCGACGAACCTATGTGAGATTTTCTTATATTTTCTTTTGGTAACAGACTTGCTCAGTCTCATACAGTCTAAAACTATTCTCTACATAAAATCAATTACCATGGGGTGTTTACCTAAAAGTGTACCATTTATCTTTGATGAAAACAGTAATTGCTATCTATGTACTTCTTTTTTTTTTTTTTTTTTTTTTTAGTTTGTTTTCACCCTATTTTTTCTTCTGGCTTCTTAAAGGAAAGTATTATAGTTCTTAACCTTTTAGCTTTTGCCAGGTAGACAAGATACTTCAGATTTGGTGGGGTTTCTCTCCTTATCTATCCCTTTTTATGGTTTTCCTTGGTTTCAGGGAGACATTAAGAAGGTAGATTTTAACTTAGAAAAAATGTTTAGTTACTGGCATTACCCAAGAACATATTTTCTTTTTATAAATTAAATCTGGCCAGTTAATTGTTGGGTACAAGTGTTGTATTTGAGTACAAGGAAACATGAAATCAATATTTGTATTTTTGTCACTGCCTCCCACTATATCGAAATCTTAGCTTCCTAAAGTAAGGGAGGACATTTAGTCCTAACTGTCTATGTTTGTTTCTTAGGGGAAAGAAGTTTGTAGCCATGAAAGTAGTTAAAAGTGCTGAACATTATACTGAAACAGCACTAGATGAAATCCGGTTGCTGAAATCAGTGAGTATTATTATATGTGAACTGCAAAGCATTAAATAAAGTTTTATTGAATTAAGACATACAAAGTGTAAATTCTTTAGCATGGCTAATATTTACTATAAAGTTTCAATATCTTTAAAGAAGTAGAGGAGACAACAATATACATTCTGTGCATGTGGTAGGGAACTGATGGAATATGCATGCTCTCATACACATAGAAAAAAACTTACAAATAAAAATGTTTATTGAACATGTTTTATGTGCCAGATAGCACAAAGAATGTTTATCTTTCCTACTATGGTTAAAAGGAAAGTTGTGCTAATAAATAAATACCTATTTTTTGTTTTTAGATGTTATAAAAATAAACATTATATTAATTCCTTTATACTTGAAAACTTAAGTATATTTAGCAAAAACTTACTTTCAGTTTTATTAGAAAATTCCAATGTAGTAGAAGGAACTTAAAGTCAGAGTTAGAAAACCTAGGTTTTAGGATCAGCTCTATCCCAATATGTCCTCCAACTCATCATTTTCTTTCTTCTGAACTTTAAATGTTTCATTTGTAAGATGACGATGTTAGACCAGGAAGTATTTTTCAAAGTATCAGTCTGTGACAGAATAAGGAGTTTGTGTCCAAAAGTAAATTACTGTATTGTTTCCTTCATTGAGAAAGTTTATCTTTGAACAAAAATATCAGCTTGAATAAACCATGTGGTTAGTGCTGTGGTTGATTTGCATCCTGCCAAAGCGTAATTCCTCGTAGCCTGGTTACCAGCAGTTAATTTGGGAATTGTGCTTTGAGTAGAAAAATGGTTGATTTAGTATAACAGTCTTTTTTTGATGCATTTCCTTTTGTGAATTAAGTTCTTTATCTATTTTAGCTAATAAAATTTTAATGTTTTTCTCATAAATTGGCTGTTTCTTGGAGTAATTAATCTTTTATTATATTTGCTGCAGGTAGCCATTTGGCTTATTTCAGTGCTTTCCTTTTTACTGAATACTGTCTTCCCCGTTATAGGTGCGAAATTCAGACCCTAATGATCCAAATAAAGAAATGGTTGTTCAACTGCTAGATGACTTTAAAATATCAGGAGTTAACGGAACACGTATCCTTTTTAAAACCTATTGAAAAATAAATCATGAATTAACTTTATCCCCAAAAAGGAACCAGATTTGTAAAACAGCATTGGTCTCTTTTCTGAAGGCAAACTAAAATCAAATTACTTTATTTTCTTATAAATTTCTGACCACAGATGTGAATCATATCTGTCTTTATATATTGTGATATTTCAGGGTATTATTTTAGGCTTTTCCCCCTTTTCAGCCCAATTAAGCCAAAGTGAAAATAACATTTTTAGAAAATAGCCTTGTATTATTAAGAGGAGGTTCTATGATTTTTATCAGCACAGAAATTTTAATGAAAGTAATTTTTCATGATAAATTCTGGGTAAACATTGAAGAGGTTGTATGTGTAGTTTAATGTTTATAATCTAAACAGGTGTGATTGTTCACATACTATCAATGAAAAACTGACTTGTTTTATGATTTTATCCGGATTCTTAGAATTTTATAGTTGGAGGGAAGCTCAGCTAATTTTCTTTATGAGTTAATTTCAGTGACATGCAGTGAACTAATTGAAAGGTTGTTGTAACAGCTATGTTTAAAAGGCCTATCAGACTTTTCAGAATAAATGATAGCGTCTCACTCGGATTGGAGAGTCTAAAACTGCTTATTCATAACTTATTTAAAAATCTAAAGAAAAGACTTTTCATATATCATTCTATCTCCCTATATGTTTAGCTTCTCTTAACATTCTTAATTGCAAGCGATGATCTTTTTTTAAGGAGACAGACTGCATATGGCTCTGTAGTATCATGTGGACTATGGTAAGAGATATGAACAGAGAAGCAAAAAGAAAAGATGGGAAAGCAAAGAGAACAGGTGATGTGAAAATATTTTATCTGTCATTCTGTAGTTAGTTGTGAGTTACTTCCTTGAAGTGAAACTTACATCCCCGCTCCCTAAGGAAAACTTGTAAGAATCATCCCATTTTAAAACAGTATCTTGGGTCCATTGTGGTCACTTTTTGTTGGCTTACTGTGTATGTGTGTGTTCAAATTAGTAGGAAGGCTAACCAAGAAATAAAAACATATACAGGATCTCATGATGGCCATTAATTCTGTTTCCCTATTTTTTTATCTTGTCTTGTACCAGATTTCTCTACTAATTTGGGAATGTTACAAACAAAACTATTCTAATAAGACATATTCTAATAATATCCTCTCCTCAGTAATGCTGATTGCCTTTATTTGACCCAAAGCTAGAAGACTTTTTGAAAATTATTGAAATATCATAGTAGATTTGAATTTCAAGCTCCAAGATATTTTCGAAACTTACCAGGTGGTTTCTCTGTGGTTTCTATTCATTTAATCCCTATTTTATTAATTTCTTTCTTTGTCCTTAGCCATTTCCCTCTGCCCTTCCTCCTCCTTGGCTCACTTGGCTACTGATATCTGCTGCTAGAGATTGAAAAGGATAAAACTCAGAGCACTGAGTTAAGGGTTAATGAGTTAGTTCCCTGCCCCGCATCTCTTTTCACTGTGCAGACATACATCATGAAACTGTACATCTGACTTTTTTTCCCTATATACTGCTTTTTCCCTGGAGCAGTAGCCTTTCTCATATCTATATATTCTATATATATAAAAGCCTAAGCGACCGAACGACCTGTCGACCAGTTGCATGATGCACTCTGACCACCAAGTGGAAGATGCTTAATGCAGGAGCTGCCCCCCAGTGATTAGTGCGCTCCCATAGCCAACCTCCCACGGCTGGCCAACCTCCCTCAATCCCTCCCCCGAGCTGGCCAACCTTCCGCGATCCCTCCCCCCAGCCTGCAGTTCTCCACCCCCCGCCCCCTTCCATTGACCCCAATTGGGGGGGTGGCAGCCAGCCAACCTCCTGCAGTCCCTACCCCCGGCCAGCCGCCCCTCCCCTCCCCCCCCCCCCATCAGCCCTGATCACCAGCCAGGCCGAGGGACCCCACCCATGCACAAATTTGTGCACCAGGCCTCTAGAAATATAAAGAACCCTGAGCTAGAAAGTTAGTTATGTAGACTTCTATAACAATTTGTTCATTCTACTTCTATGGATAGTGAGAGGAATGACTAAGAAGGAAGAGCTGGTCTGTACATAATATGGACACTAGCCAGTGAGTGTCATTTTTGGCCATCTATGTGATCTATGTCTTTAGGATACTTTTTTTCCTAGTATGTGTTTTGACTCTTTTGCTAGCTCCTCTTGTTCAGAATGCACACTAAATATGGCTCTTACTTCATTTAAAAGACTTTTGTTTATTTTTCTTTACACCATCTCCCCCAAAAAATGTTTTTTCATATATCTTTTTGATATTTTATCCAATTATTTTTGTTTTCTAAGCTACCAAATATTTGGTCAATTTTATATCACTCCTTACAAATTAAAACAACATTGTTGCCATATTGCAATGCTTCTCTCAATAAATAAAATTTAAGATTGAAAACTAAGAATATAAGCAAATAAATTAAAAATTCTGTTCCCTGGGTTTTTCTGTATCTGTGTGTGTATCTTTATTATTGAAAGTATTACCAGTGTTCCCCTCTTTCCCTCATTAACCTCTTACCTTTCTTCTTGAGTACCCTCACCAGGCCTTTACCATACTATTGTCTCTGTCCATGGGTTATGTACATATGCATTTAATTCAGTCTGTTGCATGCTTCCATGTTTCTGGGTCTATTTTGTTGGTTACTTTATGTTGTTTGTTAGATTCTACATGTAAGCGAGATCATGTGATATTTGTCTTTCTCTGACTGGCTTATTTTACTTAGCATAATGCTCTCCAGGTCCCTCCATGTTGTCTCAAAGGGTAAGAGGTTCTTTTTTTACAATTGCATAGTATTCCATTGTGTAAATGTATCCCAACTTCTTTATCCACTCAACTACTAACGAGCTGTTTACAGATCTTAGCTATCCTATATAATAAAAGCCTGATATGCTAAGTGTCCGGTCATCCGGTTGTCCGTTCAATCAAAGCATAATATGCTAATGATATGCTAAGGCTGCTCAGCCGCTTGCTATGACATGCACTGACCACAAGGGGGAAGACACTTCGACTGGTAGGTTACCTTGCTGCTGGGGTCCGGCCAATTGGGGACTAAGCGAGGTGGGCTGGAAACACCCTGGAGCCCTCCTATGTCCCTCCCTGGCCCCTTTTGTGCACCGGTGGGGTCCCTCATCCTGGCCTGCGCCCTCTCACAATCTGGGACACCTTGGGAGAGCCGATTTGTGCCAGATCCCACATGCCAGGCCAAGGGACCCCGCTGGTGCATGAATTCGTCTTGGGTATAGTAACTTGCTTTTCATTATTTTGTATACTTACTGCCACGATTCCCTTCTAGCCTAGTGTTTCTATTGAGAAATCAGCTGACAGTCTAATGGTAATTTCCTTATAGGTAATTTTCTGTCTCTCATCTTGCAGCTTTTAAGATTCTTTGTTTTTAACATTTGCCATTTATGATGTGTCTTGGTGTGGGTCTTTTGGGATTCATCTTTATTGATACTTTCTGTGTTCCTTGGCCCTGTGTGACTTTTTCTTCACCAGGTCAGGGAAGTCTTCTGTCATTACTTCTTCAAACAGATTCTCTATTCCTTACTCAGATTCTTCTCCTTTTCTTCTCCTTGTGGTACTCCTTTGATGTGAATGTTGTTAGATTTCATTGTCCCAAAGCTCCCTTAAACTCTCCTGCTTTTTTTTTTTTTTTTTTTTTTTCAGTTGCTCTGAATGGGTGTTTTTTCCTATCTTGTCTTTTAATTCACTGATTCAGTCCTCCACTTCTTCTAGCCTACTGTTGATTCCTTACAAGCTATTCTTTCTTTTAGCTATGTCATTATTTCTGATAGATTTTTATTTATGGTTTCTACCTTTTTTTTTTTTTTTTTTTTTTTTTAATGCTGGTGTAGTTGTTCTCAATAAGTTCCATATCGTTCTCCTTAAGTTCTTACTAAGCTCTTTGAGCACCCTTATAACCATTACTTTGAATTCTTATCTGACAAATTGCTTGCCTCCATTTCATTTAGTTCATTTTCTGGTGATTCCGTCTTCAGTTTCATTTGTTGGTTGTTTGTTTGTCTCCCCATTTTTCTGTCCCTTTGTATTTGTTACTAGGTATTAGGTCAAACTGCTATGCCTCCAGTCTTCATGGGATGGTCTTATGTAGTAAGTGTTTTGTAGGACCCAGTGTTGCAGTATCTTGGATCTCCTAAAAATACCATCCCATAGTGGAGGGCTCCCTCTTCACTTTTGACCTACTGCCTGTGGGGGCTGGTTCAGTCCCTCTTGCAGCTTTGCCCTTCCTATCAGTTTCCAGGGGTTTTGTGTCCTTCTTGATATGTCTCCTCCTCAGCTGGACCTCAATTGGTAATTCCAGGTGAATGTTCTTCAATGTATTTCCAGTCTGGCACTGGTAGGCGATCTAAGAAAGGTCTGCATATTTCATTGCTATGTTTGCATATGTGTTTGTTTTTAAGCAATCTGCACTTCTAAAAATTTTTTTTATTGATTTCAGAAAGGAAGGGAGAGGGAGAGGGAGAGAGAAACATCAATAATGAGAGAAAATCATCAGTTGGCTGCCGTCTTCATGCTCGCCCCCCCTCCTTACTGGGATCAAGCCCACAACCCAGGCATATTCCCTAACCAGGAATCAAATGTCTTGAGATCGACGCTCAACCACTGAACCCCACATGGCTGGGCAAGCCATCTACACTTTTAAAAATTCTGTTTTGATGTATTTTACATATGCAAAAATAGAATAGTTTAATGAATCCCCACAGATCCATTACCCATTTCAGTCATTATCAACGGAGAGCCAATATTGTTTTATCTCTACCTCCTGATAATGTTGTGACCAATATTAGATAAATTCTTTCATCCATAATTGTTTTTAGAATGTTTGTCCAAAAGACAAGGACTCTTAAAATACAACTTTAACATAATTATTATACCTAAAAATAATTGGGCGTTGACCTATGAACCAGGTCACAGTTCTGTTCCCAGTCAGGGCATGTGCACAGGTTGTGGGCTCAATCCCCAGTAGGGGGCATACAGGAGACAGCCGATCAATCATTTTCTCATTGATGTTTCTATCTCTCCCTCTCCCTTGATCTCTGAAATCGATAAAAAATATTATTTTAAAAATTGGGACCAATTTCTTTGTAATTCGGTATCTAATCAATGTTTCAGGCTCTCTAAATGTCTCATGTTTTTTCTTTTAGTTTTGTTTTGTGGTTTTTTTTTCTTATTTGAGTCAGGATCCACATAATGTCTTGACAGTTTTTTATAATTTGTCACATGAAAATGTTTCAGATTCATCTTATACATTTCTGGTCCAAATCTGGAATCATCCATTTCTCTGAGAAGCCTTAACTCCTTTTATAGTGGGAAATGGCAAATAGAATCTAAGCACTAGGAGTGTACTTTGATACTGGGTTGATCACTGCTGTTACTTTTATAATGTTTTGATCTATTGTAAAGAGTAAAACCTTCGCCAAACCGGTTTGGCTCAGTGGATAGAGCGTCGGCCTGCGGACTGAAAGGTCCCAGGTTCGATTCCGGTCAAGGGCATGTACCTTGGTTGCGGGCACATCCCCAGTGGGAGGTGTGCAGGAGGCAGCTGGTCGATGTTTCTCTCTCATCGATGTTTCTAACTCTCTATCCCTCTCCCTTCCTCTCTGTAAAAAAATCAATAAAATATATATTTAAAAAAAAAAAAAAAGAATAAAACCTTCATTTGTTGTCCTTCCTTTTGGGGGGGGTCACTTTAAGTTGCCCCTACAGCTTACTCTTGTGGGTGTCAGTTGGTTTGTTTGTACTTTTTCTGTTTTTCATTTTGCATAGTTTCTTTTGCTATGCGTTCAAGTTCACTAATCTTATTCTGCAGTGCTTTATCTGCTATTTATCCCATCCAGCATGTTTTCATCTCAGAAGTTCTATTTGCGTCTCTTTTTTTATATCTTCTATGTCTACGCTTTTCAATATATAGAATACAGTTATAATTTTTAAAGTTCTTGTCTGTTAATCCTGATTTCTGTTACAGTTCTGGGTCAGTTTGCTGCCTGGTAATCTTTGAGACATTGTGATTTTTTTTTTTTACCATCTTGGCTGCTGATTTTTTTTTTTTAAGAGCCTCTTTCTTTTTCTTCCTTTTTTTAAAATATATTTTTATTTCAGAGAGTAATAATCGTGCATCCATAGGTGCACGATTTTTGTCCAGTCTCTTCCCGCATCTCCCACACCCCTTTCCCCCCACAAGAATAGTCAGTCCATTCCCTTTCTATGGCCCTGATTCTATTATAATCACCAGTTCATTCTGTACATCAGGTTATTCATTCACTTGATTCTTAGATTCACTTGTTGATAGATGCATATTTGTTGTTCATAATTTGTATCTTTACCTTTTTCCTCTTCTTCCTCTTCTTAAAGGATACCTTTCAGCACTTCAAATAATACTGGTTTGGTGGTGATGAACTCCTTTAGCTTTTTCTTATCTGTGAAGCTCTTTATCTGACCTTCAATTCTGAATGATAGCTTTGCTGGATAAAGTAATCTTGGTTGTAGGTTCTTGCTATTCATCACTTTGAATATTTCTTGCCACTCCCTTCTGGCCTGCAAAGTTTCTGTTGAGAAATCAGCTGACAGTCGTATGGGTACTCCCCTGTAGGTAACTGAGTTTCTTTCTCTTGCTGCTTTTAAGATTCTCTCTTTGTCTTTTGCTCTTGGCATTTTAATTATGATGTGTCTTGGTGTGGTCCTCTTTGGATTCCTTTTGTTTGGGGTTCTCTGCACTTCCTGGACCTGTAAGTCCATTTCTTTCACCAGGTGGGGGAAGTTTTCTGTCATTATTTCTTCCAATAGGTTTTCAATATCTTGCTTTCTCTCATCTTCTGGTACCCCTATAATTCTGATGTTGGTACGTTTGAAGCTGTCCCAGAGGCTCCTTACACTATCTTCGTATTTTGGGGTTCTTTTTTCATTTTGCTTTTCCGGTTGGGTGTTTCTCGCTTCTTCGCATTTCAAATCTTTGACTTGATTCTTGCGCTCCTCTGGTCTGCTGTTGGGAGTCTGTATAATATTCTTTATTTCAGTCAGTGTATGCTTACTTTCTAGATGGTCCTTTATCACACCATCGAGGGTCTCATTAGATTTCCTGTACATCTCATCAAGTTTATCGACAGACTCTAGAAGCCTCTTGAGAGACCTCAAAAGTGTGGTTCTGAACTCAATATCCTCCCTTGATAGTTTTGTCCTGTTTCTTTGTCTCCGCATTTTTTTACGCTTTCTTGGTACACCCCCTAGTGGTCTTTGTGCGCAGTCTTGTTGTAGTTAAGCCTTGATTTTTGTAGTTAATACGAGAGGGATTTGACTGGCTGTGATAATCAGCTGTGTCTGCAGTGGAAGAACTTGTGTCCTCTAGGGAGGTGCTAATCTAGCCTTTGCCTGAGGCTATCCGGCAAATGCCTCTATGCAGGGCTTGGGTGGGGCGGGTCCCACAGGATCAACAGGGCTGAGGAGGGAGCAGTTATGGCTGCTCTCAGTCCGTCCCCAGGGGCTCTGCCTCTCTGTCCCAGCAACAGCTGCAAACCTCGGAGGGACCGTAGCCAGACAGTCCTGCTTCTCTGGTTTGAGTCTGAGTCCCTAGAGACTCACCCGGATCTGGAGCTCTGAGTCTGAGGCTCCCTCCGGATTGAAACAGACAACCGCGCCCTCAGCCACCAGCCCACGCCTCGTGCACTCCACACCTTAGTATTTTACTTCAGCACTGCACCTCCTCTGATTCTCGGTTCCTCCTAGTTGTAGAACTTCCACTCAGCCAGCCTTCCTGTGGTTCTGGATGATGTCCGTTCCATCTTTTAGTTGTATTTTTGAATTGGTTGTTCGAGGCAGCAAACTCCGGCGTTAACCTATGCCGCCATCTTGGTTTCCTGAATATTTTTTATTCCTATAAATCTTGAGCTTTGTTCTGGGAAGCAGTTGTTTTACTTGGAAATAGTTGGATCCTTTTCAGATTTTACTTTTATGACTTGTTAGATAGATCCAGAGCAGTGTTCAGTCTTGGGCTATGACATATAATACTGTATTAGTTTTGGATATACAACATAATGTTAATATGCAGAACAGTATCATCTTATAACTAGAAGTTTGTACCTTTTGGCCACCTTCACTTATTTCCTCTATCCTCACCTGTGGCAACAATCAATCTGTTCTTATCTATAAATTTGGAGAGTTTTTGTTTTTTAGATACCACATATGATTGATATCTAGTATTTGTCTTTCTCTGACACTTTTCACTTAGCATAATGCCCTCAAGGCCTATTCATGTTGTCACAAATGGCAGGATTTCCTTCTGTTTTATGGCTGAATATTCCATTGTGTGTATGTACTACCTCTTCTTTATCCACTCATCCAGTTCACCCCTCAATGAACACTTAGGTTGTTTCTGTGTCTTGACTGTTGTAAATAATGCTGCAATGACATGGGCTTCCAGATATCTCTTTGTCACGGTGTTTTTGTTTCCTTCAGATAAATACTCAGAAATGGAATTTCTAGATCATATGGTAATTGTATTTTTAATTTTTTGAAGAAATTCCATGTTGTTTTCCATAGTGGCTGCATCAACAGTGCACAAGAGTTCTCTTTGCCTCACCAACACTTATCTCTTGTCTATTTCATAGTAGCCATTCTAAGGGGTGTGTGGTAATGTCTCTTTGTGTTTTGGATTTACATTTCCCTTATTGTACCTGTTGGCCATCATTTTGTCATCTTTGAAAAATTTTCTATTCAAACCCTCTGCTCATTTTTTAATTGGATTGGTTTTTTTTTCTATTGAGTTATGTAACTTGTTTATATATTTTGTTGAGAGAGAGAGAGAGAAACATCCATTTGTGTTTCCACTTATTAATTCATTCATTGGTTGATTTTTATATGTGCACAGGGATTGAACCTGCAACCTTGGCATACCGGGACGATGTTTAAACCAACTGAGCTACCCTGCCAGGACAACTTATTTATATATTTTAGATATTGTCCTCTTAATCTGATATTGGTTTGCAAATATTTTCTCCCATGCCATAGATTGCTTTTGCATTTAGTTGATGGTTTTCTTTGCTCTGCAGATTTTTGTTAGTTCTAGTCCCACGTGTTTATTTTTGTTTTTGTTGCCTTTGCTTTTGATGTCAAATCCAAAAAAAATCTTCACTGAGACCAATGTCACAGAGCTATCCCCTATATTTTCTTCTAGGTGTTTTATGGTTTCAGGTTTTATGATTAAGGCTTCAATTCATTTTGAGTTGATTTTGGGTTCAGTGGTCTTTTGCATGTGGCTGTCCAGTTTTCCCAACACCATGTATTGAAGAGATTGTTTTTTCCCCATTGTATAATCTTGACTATTCTGTCATAAATTAATTGACCTAATACATGAGATTTCATTTCTGGACCACACGTATGACTGAATTTTTCTAGTCTTTTTAATGAGAGCACAGACTGTTGGTACCCCAGGGAATGCTGGGCACTGTTTCCTCTAATCCTTGCAGGTGATTTCTTTTCTGTCTGCCTCTGGTAGTTTCCTCATATACCTATTCTGATTAATACATTGCTAAATACTTGAGGGGCTCCCTCTACAATCTCCAGGCTTCTCTTTTTCTGCAGCTCTCTCCTTTCTGGTATCTTGTTCTGTGGACTATAGCTGCCTTAGTCTCTCAAGACTCAGCTCCATATGTTTACCTTAAGGCAGTGATTCTCAACCTTCCTAATGCCGCGAGCCTTTAATACAGTTCCTCATGTTGTGGTGACCCCCAACCATAAAATTCTTTTCATTGCTACTTCATAACTGTAATTTTGCTACTGTTATGAATCGTAATGTAAATGTCTGATATGCAGGATGTATTTTCATTGTTACAAATGGAACATAATTAAAGCATAGTGATTAATCACAAAAACAATATGTAATTATATATGTGTTTTCTGATGGTCTTAGGCGACCCCTGTGAAAGGGTCGTTCGACCCCCAAAGGGGTTGCGACCCACAGGTTGAGAACCGCTGCCTTAAGGGGTCTGCCTGGAAAATCTCAAGGCAGTAAGATGGAAGAACCGTAGGCTTCAGCTCATTTACTTACCTTCTCTCAGAGATCACTGACTTCATTGCCTGATGTCCAGGGTCTTAAAATCTGTTATTTTATGTATTTTGTCTGCTTTTGTTGTTGTCATTTCAAGCAAGAGGATAAATCCAGTTCTGTTACTTCACCTTGCCTGAAACAGAAGTTCCTAGTTGTATGTTTAACTCCAACCAGTTTTCCAAAGTGGTAGTACTATTTTACATTTCTACTAACTTAATATAAGAGTTTTAATTGCTCCACATTCTCACTTACATTTGGTTATGTTAGTCTTTTTATTTTAGTCATTCTAGTGAGTTTGAATGTTATCTTACTGTAATTTTTATTTCTGTTTCTCTGAGGTAGTTAGGTCCCTTTAATCTTTAATTTAGAATACTTCTCACAGCATTAACTTTTTTATTAATTTTTACAAAGAATGTTTTGTCCCTTAATTTGGATTGGTCTAATTGTTTCCTCATACTAGTTAAATTGAGGTTAAATCATTTTTGTCAGGCACACTAGATGGATGATGTTTTGTTCTTCTCAGAGGGCACATGATGTGAATTTGTGCTTCATCATTGGCAGTGATAAGTTTGCTCAGTAGGTTATGGCAGTGTTTTCCAGATTTCTCTGGTTAAAAGTACCTTTTTCCTTTTATAATTAATAAGCAATCTTTGGGGTGATATTGTTTCAGTTTTCCCAACAGTTTTTCATTCAGTAGTTTAGTTTTAGTATTCATTGATTTTTTTACCTAACCAGTTATTATCGTCATTGTAAAATTGTGGCTTTCTATTTCTGTCATACTTTGTATATTTATTACTTGACTTTTTCTCTAAAAATAGATATTTTCCGTCTCCCGATACATACTTGTTGTAGTATCCATTTGGACTCCTTCTATTTTTAATTTATAAGTTAATTCATAACTTCACTTTTTAAAATGTTCTCAACTTTGATTAATGACATCTTCTTCAAACTGATTTGTTTATTCTTGACATTTTTCCTGCTGGCACAGCAAGATGGTCCAGGTTCACCCTGGATTTGGCCATTTCTTCAAGGAACCAGGGTTTTCTTTAGAGGAGAATTTAAAACAAAGTTTGGGCACTAGGTCATTACTACATATGTGTGTTTTTGATTTTCCAATTTATGTAGAAATTTCTAGAGATAGAAGATAACATCTTGCTACTAAAATCCCTGCAGCTCTGCCTACAACCAGGCTGACAGTATTTCTGCTGTGTGTCAATGATGGGGATGCTCACACACAGAGAAAACATGGTGGCACTGGAACTGAGACTAGTTTTGTAAACTACAGAGCATAAAGCACGCCAGTTTCCTATATTATTTAAAATGTTGACATTGGCATTTTGGGGGTTAAGTCTTGGTACTTTATCTTCTAGTTAAAGCAATATTTCTTTCTTTTCTTTTTTCTTTTTTTTTCTTTCTTTCTTTTTTTTTTTGTATAGTCTTATTGATAAATGAACCTACCAGAATTTTCCATTTCTTGGGTGTTTTCAGTAACTAAAGCATTAATTAACCTTTGGAATTTCAGAATATTGACAGTTAGATGTTTTTTTTAGTCAAGCTCTATTACCTTTTATACTGAAAGAATAATACAGTAACTTTTTCATTGGGTTGGAATGCATTTTGCCTCCCTTTTTCCTCCTTAATAAACTTCTAGATATCTGCATGGTGTTTGAAGTTTTGGGGCATCATCTGCTGAAGTGGATCATCAAGTCCAATTATCAAGGGCTTCCACTGCCTTGTGTCAAAAAAATCATTCAGCAAGTATGTATCTTAGTATTTTCTATGTGGTGATTTTTATTTTTTTATATTCTTGAAGTGTCAGGAGTTTCCTGTTTCCAGTAGAAGTTTTATTTTAAAAAGTAGGCTTTTTTAATTGCTAAAATTGTTTTATTCAGTCCATAGGATTCACTGTATTTATTCTGTTGTTAAACATTTTATCAAAACCATTTCCCCCCAGTTCATTTTCTATAGCCCTAGCCAGTTTGGCTCAGTGCATAGAGCATCAGCCCACAGACTGAAGGGTCCTGGGTTCCAGTCCAATCAAGGGCATGTACCTTGGTTTCAGGCTCAATCCCCAGTCCTGGTTGGGGTGCCTGCGGGAGACAACCAATCGATGTTTTTCTCTCCTTATCTCTCCCATCAAATTCTATTCTCTAAAATCAACAGAAAAATATCTTTGGGTGAGGATTAACAACAACAACAAAAAACATTTTGTATAATAATTACTAGAGGGGAAGCTGTGTGCAGTTCCTGATTTTTGAAAATTTGGAGCCCTTATTTAGAAGTTCTGGTTACAAATACTAATTCTATGGTACTAAAGAATTGCTATGTCACCCTAGCCAGTTTGGCTCAGTGGACAGTGTCGGCCCACAGACTGAAGGGTCTCGGGTTTGATTCCAGTCAAGGGCACATACCTCGGTTTGATATCCGGCCCTGGTCCAGACATGTGCAGGAGGCAACCGATTGATGTGTCTCTCCACATCGATGTTTCTCTCTCTCTGTCTCTCCCTCCCTCCCACTCTTTCTAAAAATCAATGGAAAAATATCCTTAGGTGAGTATTAACAGCAAAGGAATTGCTAGGTCAAATCATTACAGTCTCTTTTTATAACATTGTTCATGGGCACTTTCTTTTTCTTTTTTTAAAAATGTTTTTATTGATTTTTTGTGGGTTTGTTTTGGGTGTTTTTTTAGAGAGAGAGAGAAACATCCATGTAAGAAACGTGTATCAGCTGCCTCCTGCACGCCCCCTACTGGGAATTGACCCGGCAACCTGGGCATGTGCTCTGACAGGGAATCAAACTGGCAACCTTTTGGTGCGTGGGATGACACTCACCCAACTGAGCCACACTGACCAGGTGTGTGGGCATTTTCTAGTATTAATACCTTTCATTGTTCAGTAAAGAATTTTACTGTCAGGAAAGTATTAATACATCAAAGGGCAAATAATTTGTTTCAACATTGTGTTTTGGTGGAAAGGGCTCCACACTGGGAAGCAAAAGTTCTTCATCAAAAGGAAATTTGAATTACAAGATACCTAAATCCCTTTCACCACCTACTAGTACATTTCAGTATTTAAAGGGCACGTGTACCATTTTTTTCTCAGTCTTTATAATGTACTTAAAAATATCTCCAGGTAGCCGAAACCGGTTTGGCTCAGTGGGTAGAGCGTCGGCCTGCGGACTGAAAGGTCCCAGGTTCGATTCTGGTCAAGGGCATGTACCTGGGTTGCGGGCACATCCCCAGTAGGAGAAGTGCAGGAGGCAGCTGATTGATGTTTCTCTCTCATCGATGTTTCTAACTCTCTCCCTTCCTCTCTGTAAAAAAATCAATAAAATATATTTTTTAAAAAATATCTCCAAGTAGAATTCACTTTGTAAAACTTGGAAGAACTTTTTATTATAAATAAGTTAAGCTATTGCCTTCATTCATAATTCACAGTTAATCTTTGTGCTTTAAAAAAATCCCTTATTCTCTGTGGAAAGCTACCACATCATTTGTATAGTTTTATTTTTCTTAAGTTATTGTGATTTCTTCCTTTTCCAGAAAGACTTGTCTTTTGTGTTTGCAAGTCTCCTGATCTGTTCCCACACAGGTGTTACAGGGTCTGGATTACTTACACAGCAAGTGCAGGATCATCCACACTGACATTAAACCGGAAAACATCTTGTTGTCGGTGAATGAACAATACATCCGGAGGCTGGCTGCAGAAGCCACAGAATGGCAGCGGTCTGGAGCTCCTCCACCTTCTGGATCTGCAGGTATATTTGTTTTGGGGACTTTGCTCTCATTAGCAGTTAAGTGAAGTTTCTATTTTTATTCTATTACTAAGCAGTTAAGAAAATCACATTCATCTATAACAGTGGTTCTCAATCTAATGCCGCGACCCTATAATACAGTTCCTATGTGGTGACCCCCAATTTCATTGTTACAAATTGAACATAATTAAAGCATAGTGATTAATCACAAATACAATATGTAATTATATATGCGTTTTCTGATGGTCTTAGGCAACCCATAAAAGGGTCGTTCGACCCCCGAAGGGGTCTCGACCCACAGGTTGAGAACCGCTGATCTATAATAATAAAAGTGTAATATGCAAATCATCCAATTGGCTGAACAGCAGAACGTCTGGACGACCACACTATGACAGGCACTGATGCCAGGCCAACCAAGATGGGTGCGATTGGCCTGCAGGGTGGCCGGGGGGGGGGCCCATCGCCCTGCAGAGGGAGGCTCAGGCCACTGACCAGCAGGGTGATCCATGGCAGGGGAGAGTCCATGATCGCCCCAAAGAGGGAGGCCCAGGTCACCTGCCAGGGTCCTGTGGCAGGTGGGTGGGGCCTCCCTCTGCGGGAGTGATGGATCGCGGAGCCCTGGCCATGGGGAGGCCCAGACTACCCCACCGGTGGTGCTGAGGCGGGTGGGCGGGGCCTCCCTTTGTGGGGCAATCTATCTCGGGGCTCCGGGTGCAAGCTGGGCTGAGGAAGACACACATACACACATCCAGTGCACGAATTTCATGTACCAAGCCTCTAGTTTAACAATAAGGTACAATAAGTGCTTATGTGTACAAAATAGTCCCAGTTTTCCAAAGATTTTTTTCACTCTCTGTATTGCTTCCATAATTGGAAGGAAAATACTAGAGATTGTGTCTTTTAGGTATAAATATGTTGTATAGTTGACCCTTGAACAACCAGGGACTTAAGCACATGGACCCCCATACATTAAAAAATTTGCTTTGTTAAATCATAGCCAAATCTTTTCTAAAAGAAAAGGTTTATTGAGCCACATGCTAGCCAGAAATAGGCCTTGGTCCTGGAGCATGCTATCTAAACCATCAGCAGCAGGACTACATGGAGAAGACAACAGTGTCTACCCTTCTGGGATTGGTGGACCTTTTAGGCAAACAGTTTAGGGGGAAGAAAGACGTAAGTTGTTTCGAAAGAATTTAGTTATAGGTAAAGGGCTAGTTATGAGATAGGTGCAAAGGAAGAAATGTTTATTCTTTAAGTTAGGTTGTGTGCAACACTCTGGAAATATCGTGCATAAGCCGGATGCAGTGCCACTTGGTGGTCAGCTATTAGGCTATTCTCTCTGAGATAGTCACCTGGAGGTTAATTGAAAGTTTCAGCATACATTCAGGAATATTTGTTGGTTTTGGCCTGCAGTTGTTAAGAGATTAACCTCTCATCTCTTCCTTTCACCCTCCAGCCTGCTATAATTTAATTTAGGACACCTCAAAAAATTTTTTTCTTGCTCAGCTGGCGTGGTTCAATGGTTGAGCATCGACTTATGAACCAGGAGGTCACTGGTTCGATTCCCGGTCAGGGCTCAAGCCTGGGTTGCAGGCTCGATCCCCAGTAGGAGGCATGCAGGAGGCAGCCAATCCATGATTCTCTCTCATCATAGATGTTTCTACCTCTCTCTCCCTCCTCCTTCCTCTCTGAAATCAATAAAAATATATTTAAAACAATATTTTTTTTTCTTGTCAGCTTAACACTTTTGACTCCCCCAAAACTTAACTACTAATAGCCTACTGTTGACCAGAAGCCTTACCAATAACATATAGTTGATGAACACGTATTTTGTATGTTATATTTTATATACTATATTCTTACGGAAAAGTAAGCTAGAGAAAAGAAAATGTTATTAAGAAAATCATTAGGAAGAGAAAAAAATCCTCAAGTAAGTGGGGTCACACAGTTAAAACCTGTGGCAACTGTATATGTAAAAGCTGGTTCATGTAAAATATTTTCTCTTGTGATTTGATGGCTATTTTTGATGTGTTTACCTCTTACCATGCTCATTTATGGATCAGTGATCTGTGCAGGATCACGATAATACCTATTAAAACCTTAAGTTTAAGCACTGGTACGAACAGACTTTAAATCCTGGCTTCATCATCAGCTGGGTTTCCTTGAGTGAGTCATTTGACTTCGTTATTTTCGCATACAGGAGTTATTGGGATTAAACTTCATGTTAAAGCAGTTGGTATTGTGCCATATAACATCGTACTAAATAAATATTGGCTACTGTGATTACAATAATTATTTCCATTTGAAGTTCAGATTTTAATTTTAATAGTTTAATTATATTTGAGGACCTTTTTTTAAAAAAGATTTCTCATTGAGTTTTTAGAGAAAGAAGAAGGGATAGAGAGAGAGAGAAACATCAATGCAAGAGTGAAACATTGATCAGCTTCCTTCTGCGCGTCCCCTACTGTGGATCAAGCCTTCAACCTGGGCATGTGAACTGAACCAGCAACCTTTCCTTGCACAGGATGATGCCCAGCCAACTGAGTCACACTGGCCAGGGCTGAGGAACTTCCTTGATCTTCAAATTGAAAGTATCAGTTATTAGGCTTCCTTTGATAGGAAGTATCATAGGCTTCCTTTAAAAAGGAAAACTCAAGAAGAGGGAAATGGATAGTTTTTGATGAGCATAGCATTTCTTTTTTTTTTCCCAAAATGAAATGGTTATAGAAATTTTACCCAACAGTATGAATACAGTTAATACTACTGATTAAGAGGGAAATTTTCTGTTTTGCCACAATTTTTAAAAATTTTAAAGGGATGTCCTAACCAGTTTGGCTCAGTGGATAGAGTGTCGGCCTGCGGACTGAAGGGTCCCAGGTTCGATTCCGGTCAAGGGAATGTACCTTGGTTGTGGGCACATCCCCAGTAGGGGGCGTGCAGGAGGCAGCTGATCTATGTTTCTCTCTCATCAATATTTCTAACTCTCTATCCCTCTCCCTTCTTCTCTGTAAAAAATCAATAAAATATATTTTTAAAAAGTTTTAAAGGGAGACCGAAGATTCTTCCTCTCACCTAAGCTAACTAATATCCATGAAATGCTATGTAGCAAATTATTATGGATAAGGGGAAGAATTAGATGCGAATCCTGGGTAGGGATGAGGGGGTTGTTTTCTATCATATTCTATTTTAAGCAGAATGTGTGAATAGGATTTTAGCAGCATTAATTGTGGAAACCAGAAATGGCGTCTTGGCTCTGCATTTATGCTGTCTGAATAATTTAATTTATTTAAACTTATTTTAAGTTAGTCAACTTTTATATGCATTATTTCTTTTAAAAAAATATGTTTCTGTCAAAGTTGCTTAAGTAATTGTCTCTACAGTATTAACTGTACAAGAGAGATTTTTCATCCTGGTATGGTGTCTTATATGAGCATTCGTTTATTTTTGCTGAATGCCAGGATTCTTACTTGGTTTTCTTTTCTTTTCAGTCAGTACTGCACCCCAGCCTAAACCAGTAAGTATAAGGTGTTTCTATATTTAATTCTGATCTATGGGGCAGGGATTCTTCTGTTATGGACAATGACAGTTTGTTTAGAATTTGAAAACAAAGGAAAAAATATTCCTGCGCTTCTATAATTCTCTCCAATAAATTCCATGCATCTTTGGCAAGTTGGTACTGGTGAGGTATCTATAAATTGGAGTGTGTCTGAGAATACTCCAGCCCCATAGGCTGCTCAGAGGACCAAGATTTGTTGTTAATTTTGTTTTTATTTGGTTTGATAAGAATATACACTTTTTTGAAGTTAATGAAAAATGTCAGTTAGGGAAAGAGTGACATTTGATTAGGAAGTAATTAAAGTTAACAGTTATCTCCAACTAGGGGTAATGGATTAGCCACCTGAAGGCTTTATCTGTTTGTAATCTCCGCCCAGGCTGACAAAATGTCAAAGAATAAGAAGAAGAAATTGAAGAAGAAGCAGAAGCGCCAGGCAGAATTACTAGAGAAGCGAATGCAGGAAATTGAGGAAATGGAGAAAGAGTCGGGCCCTGGGCAAAAAAGACCAAACAAGCAAGAAGAATCAGAGAGTCCTGTTGAAAGACCCTTGAAAGAGAACCCACCTAATAAAATGACCCAAGAAAAACTTGGTATAAATAGAGCATCACAAAAATTACTTTATAGCAAAGTTTAACATTATCATTGTTATATGTAATGGTTTCATGCATACAGCACATCTTTGGGGGTGTCCTTATATAGTAAGAATACAGAATTTATCATAAATGTTAGGCAGGTGATGTTCAAATGTAATTTCTAACTTTTCTCAGGAAATGCAACGTAGACTTCATTTAGCAGTTGAGTAAGGATAAGAAGATCTTTGTCCTTCTATACATAGGTTTTAGTTGTTCAATTGTGTTTTTACATAACTGTGTAAGTTCTAGAAAATATTTTGATCTTGAGAAATTTTTCTGTTCTTTCACTCCTACGCATACACATGCATCCTTTTTGTCTCTTTGTTCCTCAGAAGAGTCAAGTACCGTTGACCAGGATCAAACACTTGTGGAACGTGGTGTAGAGGGTGGTACAGCAGAAATTAATTGCAATGGAGTAATTGAAATCGTTAATTATACTGAGGACAGTGAGGACAGTAATAAAGAAACACTGAGGCTTACAGACGACCTACATAATGCTAATGACTCTGATGTTCAAAATTTGAAGCAGGAAACTAGTTTCCTAAGCTCCCCAAATGGAGACAGCAGCACATCTCAAGAAACAGACTCTAGTACACCTGTAACCTCTGAGGTGTCAGATACTGTGGTGCGTCAGTCTTTATCAAATGTAGACCAGTCACTCAGTGAACAGGACATCAGTCAGCTTCAAGAAAGTATTCGGGCAGAGATACCTTGTGAAGATGAACAAGACCAAGAACATAATGGACCACTGGACAGCAAAGGTACCTATGCAGACATATTTCCCCAATACTTGCCCGTATACATGGTCATCAATTTCATGGCTTTAATAAAGCTTTACAGCAGGTGTCCAAGTGACCTTAAATGTGTAAGTCTGTAGGTAACTGAATTTTATTGTCCTGTAATGGGTGCACAGCCAAGAAGGTAAAGGTTTTAAGTCTGGAAACTCAAGGTGTTGCTATCCTCCTTTTGTCTTAGAAAGGTTATTGTAAGTTGCCAATTGGGGGCCTGGTGTATTACCTCAGAATTTTATTAACTTTGGGTAGTTCTGTTCA
The DNA here is from genome assembly GCF_028538775.1 of Myotis yumanensis. Lineage (NCBI taxonomy): Eukaryota > Metazoa > Chordata > Mammalia > Chiroptera > Vespertilionidae > Myotis > Myotis yumanensis. The sequence goes on from NW_027223757.1 coordinate 91,297,657, forward strand.
TTGAACAGTCTTATTGATAATGCCTGTTGTCTATAGGAAAATCTACTGCTGGAAATTTTCTTGTTAATCCCCTCGAGCCAAAGAATGCGGAGAAGCTCCAAGTGAAGATTGCTGATCTTGGAAATGCCTGTTGGGTGGTAAGTTACACTAGTCTCAGTGCTTTGTTTTGAAGCAACTAGTGGTGAATGAGATTGAATGTAGATTTGCTAACAGAATAAAACATCTTCAGTTCTATATCCAGATTGCCAGTTAACATTTTAGTGACTATTTTTTCACTTCTTATAGGAAAGTTCAAATATATTTATTAAAGTAGAGAGAATGATATAATGAAACAATCCTGCCCAGTTAGGCATTTATTAACAGATCACCTTGAGTTTATTTTCAGTTACTGGACTTGTCAGATTTAGTATGGAGTCCCTTTTTATCCACATTATAGGGTTTTCAAATAGCTTGATTTTTAAGGGAGGAGTCTCTCTACTCCCTTTGCCAATTTTTCAATCTCCACATATCAGTACTTATCTTCATTTCACTCATAAATAACTTGACTATATTGCTCCCAATTCTTTTTTTCAGTTTTAGGTATTATTTCTTCCTCCTGAAAAGTAGGACTAATTTACCACCACTGCACCCATCCCCAGTCTTCCCAATTTAATATGATTTTTGGCTAAGTATTTATTCTGTGTTTCCTTATTAAGACTCTACTGTTATCTTTAGCTGAACTGAACATGTATTGTGTTAGGATTCTTTTTCCTTTTCTGCCTGATACTGTTTCATGCTTAGATGACTTTGTACACTTATCACTTAATTCAACCCCACATTTTCTCCCAGTGGTGTGAATACTTAGACTTTAACACAAAAAGATACCTTGGTATTCTTTCAACTTCTTTTTCCCTAAAAATCTCTATCCTGGAACCTGGAGTCTTCTGTCTGTGTTCATCCCTTGGATGGCCCTATAGGCCTGCTGCATTTCTGCCATTTGGGATCCTTTACTGTCGTCTTGGGGATTATTGTTTACTCTCTTTTTATATCCCCTGTTTCTGTCTCTGATCTTTCTTGGTTTTGTTTTTGTTCCATTTTTTGGAGTACATATAACTTCAGTAGCTTCCTAAGAAAGGATGTGTGAGATTGAGCAGGCAGAGGGGAGCCTTTCGTGTCTGATAATGTTTTGTGTTTTTTCTTTAATTAAATCTTTATTGTTCAGATTATTACAGTTGTTCCTCCTTTACCGCCCCATAGCTCCCCTCCACCCGGTTCCCACCCACCCTCTACTCTTACCCCCCTCCCCCCAAACTGTCCTCATCCATAGGTGTACGATTTTTGTCCAGTCTCTTCCCGCACTCCCACACCCCTTTCCCCCCGAGAATTGTCAGTCCACTCCCTTTCTATGCCCCTGGTTCTATTATATTCACCAGTTTATTCTGTTCATCAGATTATTTATTCACTTGATTTTTAGATTCACTTGTTGATAGATATGTATTTGTTGTTCATAGTTTTTATCTTTACTTTTTTCTTCTTCTTCCTCTTCTTAAAGAATACCTTTCAGCCCTGACCCGTTTGGCTCAGTGGATAGAGCGTCGGCCTGCGGACTGAAGGGTCCCAGGTTCGATTCCATTCAAGGGCATGTACCTTGGTTGCGGGCACATCCCCAGTTGGGGGTGTGCAGGAGGCAGCTGATCGATGTTTCTCTCTCATCAATATTTCTAACTCTCTATCCCTCTCCCTTCCTCTCTGTAAAATATCAATAAAATATATTTAAAAAAAGAATACTTTTCAGCATTTCATATAATACTGGTTTGGTGGTGATGAACTCCTTTAGCTTTTTCTTATCTGTGAAGCTCTTTATCTGACCTTCACTTCTGAATGATAGCTTTGCTGGATAAAGTAATCTTGGTTGTAGGTTCTTGCTATTCATCACTTTGAATATTTCTTGCCACTCCCTTCTGGCCTGCATAGTTTCTGTTGAGAAATCAGCTCTGGGTACTCCCTTGTAGGTAACTCACTGTTTTTCTCTTGATGCTTTTAAGATTCTCTCTTTGTCTTTTGCTCTTGGCATTTTAATTATGATGTGTCTTTGTGTGGTCCTCTTTGGATTCCTTTTGTTTGGGGTTCTCTGCGCTTCCTGGACTTGTAAGTCTATTTCTTTCACCAGGTAGGGGAAGTTTTCTGTCATTATTCCTCCAAATAGGTTTTCAATATCTTGCTCTCTCTCTTCTTCTGGCACCACCATAATTCAGGTGTTGGTGCTCTTGAAGTTGTCCCAGAGGCTTCTTACACTATCTTCATATTTTTGGATTCTTTTTGCTTTTTGCTTTTCTGGTTGGGTGTTTTTTGCTTCTTCATATTTCAAATCTTTGACTTGATTCTTGCGATCCTCTTGTCTGCTGTTGGATCTCTGTATATTATTCTTTATTTCAGTCAGTGTATGCTTAATTTCTAGTTGGTCCTTTTTCATATCCTTGAGGGTCTCACTAAATTTATCAGCGGTTTCTAGAAAATTCTTGAAAAACCTTATAACCGTGGTTTTGAACTCTATATCCAGTAGTTTGCTTTCCTCCATTTCTTTCATTTGTGACCTGTTTCTTTGTCTCCGCATTTTGGCTGCTTCCCTGTGTTGATAGAGTGGCTGTGTGTGCTAGATGTCCTATAGGGCCCAGTGACTCAGCCTCCCCAATTACCTGAGGTGGACACTCTTGGTGCACCCCATTGTGGGCTTTGTGCACAGTCTTGTTGTAGTTAAGCCTTGATTGTTGTTGGTATCACTGGGAGGAATTGACCTCCAGGCCAATTGGCTGTGAGAATCAGCTGTGTCTACGGTGGGAGAACTTCTGTGCTGGAGACACCCTTCTGGGGCAAGACTTGCTTCAGTGGGGCTTTGGTGCTCACTGAGTCTGCCCCCTGAGTGTGTCCCTTGTGGATCTGAGGAGTTGTAATCTGGAAGGTCTCACTCTGACCACTGGGTACACTGGCTCTTGGATCTCTAAGGAGGTGCTAATTTAGCCTCTGCCTGATGCTACCCAGCAGAGGCTATGGAGAGATCTGCAGATTCCTCTTCCTTGTTTGGGGTTTGGAGGTGCCCAGATGAGGCCCAGCTGTGAAGCAGTGCAAGCTGCTGTGGGGCCTTGGGCTTTCTTTTGGAAGTTCTGGGTCTCTCTGACCCAGCTGCAGTTTGTTAGGTAATTTTAGACTGCAAAGGGCCAGGCCTTTCATATGCAAAAGCCTCTGCGCACAGCTTGGATGGGACGGGGTCTAAGGGAATCAACATGGTGGAGCAAGCAGCTATGGCTGCTCCTCAGTCCTACCCTAAGAGGCCCCAAGTCTCAGTGTCCCGGTAATCGCTGCAAGCACCTCTGAGAGAAAGCCGCCCTCGAGTTCCGCCCAATGCCAGACAGTCCAGTTTCTCCCGTATGAGTCTGGGTCCCCAGAGACTGGCCCAGAACTGGAGTTCAGAGGAGTAGGGAGCTTGTGTCTCCCTCCTGATTGTAAAAGACAGCCGCGTCCTCAGTTGCCAGCCCTTTCCGCGCACGCCTTCATACCTCTGCACTTTACTTCCGCACCTCCTCTGAGTCTCAGTGTGCTTTTCTCTTTCCTTCTTGTTGTAAAATTTCCACTCAGCCAGCCTTCCTGTGGTTCTGGATGATGTCCGTTTTGTCTTTTAGTTGTATTTTTGAAGTGGTTGTATGAGGCAGCAATTTCTGGTATTTGCCTATGCCGCCATCTTGGTTTCTCATCTCTGATAATGTTTTTATTCTGCTTTGACAATCAGTTGGCTGGGCATCAAGTTCTAGGTTGAAAATCATTTCCCCTCATGTGGTTGTAATGGCTCCATTCTTGTCTTTTAGTTTCCTGTCTTGTTGCTGCTAAAGCTCAATGCCATTCTGATTCCTGACCCTTTGTGTGAAGCCTTTCCCCAGGGAAGTCTGAGGGCTATCACTTCGCAGCAGTGTGTGCCTCACTAGCTCTGTTTTCATCCATTAAGCTATGGACTCAATAGTGAAATTCGAATTCCTTGGTTTTTCTTAATTTTTTTTTTTATTCTCTTCTTTTCCTTGGTCTCTGTTCTCTAGCTCTGAAGTCGCATTATTCAAATGTTAGACCTCCTATGCAGGTGCTATCATTTCTGACGTTTCTCTCCTATTTTCTATTGTTTTATTTTCTGGAAGATTTTTTTTCCCAGTGGGAGGGGGATGGCAGTTTATTGTCCAACACTCTCAGAAGGGGGGTGGCCAGGGGGCTCCGTCTGCATCTCCTCCCTGCATTTGGTTAAATCAACAACTTTTCTTCTCAAATCCCTATGCTGTATAAGATAGACAAGGCCCCCCACTCCCACTCCCAGGAGGGGTTTAGGCAGATGGATGGGCTTGGGGGTAAAGTTCAAGTATTCCCAGATTACACTGCGCCCAGGCCATGAGAGTAGATCCCAACCTTGGGGTTTCTGGTGATGTTAACAGCCCTTCTCTCAGAAACCTCAAGATGAGCTCCCTACCCCTTTCCCTGACCATCACAAACCATAGTCCTAAACCCTAGAGTCTATGCAAGGAGGGGTCCTCAGAACTCCACTCTTCTGAGGCCCCTGCCCTCCTGGTATGGAGTGATGGGGGCAGGCAACCTTCTCAAGTAGTGACGCCTCGGAGCAAGTGGCGAGGGGAAGGGAGAGGGCTGAGGACCTCAGGAGGTAGGCTGGGAGGGACCTGGTGGATAAAGTCAGACAGCTTGGTCTGCCTCCTCACCCCACACCCCGGGACCCTAATCCCTGAGAGTCTGCCGGCCAAGGCCATATAGGTGGGGTGGGGGGAGTTAAGTAGGTCCTTATCCCCCAACCCCATCCAGCCCTGTTGGGGACATGAAGCTTTGGAAGGGCTAGGACTGAGCTCCAGGTCAGCTCTCAAGCTCTGACATTCCAGAACCGCTGAATCGGGGATACAGGATAGGCCTACTAACCCCCATATCCCATGTCCTGGCCTGTGGCAGAGTGGTGGGGACAAGGGGTGGGTGGGGGTGTCCTAAGGGTGTTATAAAAAGCTAAAACCATTAAAAACTTCTTGGGGAAATGTGCCTCCTAGCTTCTTGCTTCCCCAAGTTATCAACCTCCCTAAAGCCCATCAGAGAGAGCTGAGCCCAGAGAGGGGGCCCATTAGCACCATGCAATGTTGGGGTGCCCCCGCAGCCTGACCGACCCCAAGCAGGGGCCCTTTAAAGCTGGAGTGCCACTTGCTAAAGCTTCTGTACCCTTGAGGGGGGACCCCTGCAGGGGAAGGGTGAGGGAAGAAGGCTTGGCCAAATTCCAGGCGGGTGTCTCAGCTGGGACCCCAAAGGACCCTTCCTGGGGTCATGACTTAAAAAATCTTCGTACCACGAACTGGCCCAACAGAACCACAGCCAGAACTATCAGTACTTTCTGGATGGGGCCATTGCCCAGGTCCAGGACCACTCCTCTGCGCCATCCACCGGGCACCGTAGTGATGCAGAATGAAGTCGACCACAAAACGGGTCACCTGGCCCAGGAAATGGGTCAGGCCTCGCTGGTAGGTGTAGAGGGCCAGGCAGTAGCCGAAGCCCGGGAGAGTCACCACCCGGCCCCAGTTGATGCTGCTCTCAAACAGGCTGGAGGCAATCTTGGTGAAGTACTCGTAGGCGTTCTCTGGTGTCAGCTGCAGGTGCTGCAGCATGGTGTAGCACTGGTTGATGTTGTCCCTGGTGATGGCAAGCTGCCGACCCACCTGCACCAAGGTGCTGGCAGGCTCTGGGGACAAGGTGACCATCTCTGGGTCAGTGGGGGCAGCTGACCCCTCAGCTTCCTGCTCCTGCTGATGGCGATAAAAAATGTAGTTGCGGAAAACCTCCTCTGTGTCCGGGGCTACCTGCTCCTCCAAAGTGGAGGACAGGGCAGGCCCTTCACACCCCTGCCTGGGAGGGCCAGGTCCTTGCCCAGATGCCATTTTCAGGTCCCAGGGGAGAGCATTGTTAGCCCAAACCCCGGCCTAGGCCAGGGATGGCTCAGTGGGACCGAGGCTGGAGATCCCAAGGGGGTGCTTCAGGGTTAGCTGCCCAGGCCCGGCTTCCAGGAGTGACTGTCAGTGAATTCCTGGTGTCCAGATGCAGTCTCTGCGGGTCCCAGTGAGGCCCTCGGCACCCAAGAGGCTTCGGAGAGCATGGAGGAGCCGGCAGCTCTTCTGGAAGATTTTTTAACTTGTTCTCAAGAAGCCTTATTTTTACTCTCCAGGTTTTTTGGTTCTCTGATTAACTTTCAGAGGATACTGATCGTTTTCCCAATTGTGATATTTTCTTCCTATAAGGTGTTACCTCCTTTCTGTTTAGGATCACTAAACAAAGGACCGTATGACCATATGAATGGAGTTACTAGAAAGCATTTGGAAGCTCCGCCTGGGTGGATCTTGTTGACTGTTATTCACTATAGAATGATCTGTCTGGGCTGTCTTTTTTTTTTTTTTTTTTTCAATTACAGTTGATATACAAGATTATATTAGTTTCAGGTGTACAACATAGCGATTGGGCATTTATATAACTTACGAAGTGATCACTCTGGTAAGTCTAGTACCCACCTGGCACCATACATAGTTATTACAATATTATTGACTGTATTCCCTATGCTGAACTTTACATCCTATAAGTGTTTTTATAACTGGCAGTTTGTACATCTGTCAGGCCATTTCATTTCATCCTCAGATGTCAGGATCTCTGGATCTTTCCTCTTAAATTGGTCATATTTCCCACAGAAACTTATAGTCTTCCTTAGATTTCCTACCCAGAGAGTAAAAGCCTGGCTACTAGCACTCTAGGAGCTGAGTTAAGCAAGAAAACTGGGGCTCACCATGCAATTAGAGTCACTTAATTTCCCTGTCTTCAGAACGGTACTCTCTCCTCAACTGTACAGAGCATCTCCGGAGACCCTGTTGTACCCAGTCCAGAGAAAACCTCCAAATGGTCTGTGGGCCATAAGGGCTGTTAGACTATATCAAGCCCTGTGTTCTGGAGCTCTGTGTTCTAGGTTATTTTCTTCTTTTTCCCTGGCTGCCTTTATGTTTCTTTAGCATTGACTTTTTTTTTTCTTTTTTACCATAGAGTTTTCCTTACAAGCATCTTTAAATTGTTTTTATTATTTTCTTTTTTTTTTCATTTTTTTTATTAGTTAAGGTATTACAAATGTGTCCTCAGGCCCCCGCCCCCCCCGCACACTCATGCTCCCATCCCCCTGTTGTCCATGTCCATTGGTTTGGCTTATACGCGTGCATACAAGTCCTTCGGTTGATCTCTTCCCCTTACCCCCTCCCTCCCCTACTTTCCTTATGGGGATTGATAGCCTGCATTGACTTTTGACAGTTTAATATAATGTGTCTTAGAGAATGTCTCTTTATATTGAGATAATTAGGTGTTCTTTGACCTTCCTGTATGTCCAGCTCATCCAGGTTTGGAAACTCCTCATCTATTATTTCTTTAAATAGGCTCTCTATCCCCTTCTCCATCACTTCTCCTTTTTGGGATACCCATTATTCTTATTTTTCCCTTCTGATGGAGTGGGATAGTTCTCATAGAGTTGCATGTCTTTTTAAAATCTTAGTTCTCTCTGCTCTTCCCCCTGAATCATCTGTAGATTCCTATAATTGAGCCTGCTAATTCTCATTTCCAGCCAGTCTACTCTAATTCCAGTGCTTTCTAATGTATTCTTTATCTTACTTGTTGAGTTTTTCAGCCCCAGATTTTTTGTTTGGTTCTTTTTTAGAGTTTCAGTATCTTTTGTACAGCACTTCTTTTGTTCAGTAATTTTATTCTTGAACTCATTGGACTGCCTTTCTGAGTTTTCTTGTATCTCGTTGAATTTTGTTTTATGACAGCTGTTTTGAATTCTGTGTCATTTAGATCAGTCTTCCATGACAGAGTTTGGTTGCTGGGCAGATGTCATTTTATTTTTGTACTACTGTGTTACTGTGATTATCCATGGTGTTTGATTCCTCTGCTGGCGCATCTGAAGTAGTGAACACTTTTCTTGCTTAGGTACAGCTTTGTTTATATTTAACAATTCAACAAGTTGGTACTTAGAGGCCTCTTTTGTTTTCCATTAGGTGGCACTATAGCACAAGTTTTTGGTTTCTCTTACCTGAGTGGACTCTGGGTATATTTGACAGCTAGCATTTTCTTTCTTTCTTTTTAAATCTTTATTGTTGAAAGTATTATATATGCCCCCTTTTCTCTCCTATTGACCCCTTCTAGTCAGCCCAAGAGTGAGTATTTTCTACCCTCCACAGCTGCTGTCAGAGATATCACAGGCTCTCTTTGTAGCAGCTTGTGCCTCCAGGGTCACTGGTGCCTTCCAGTGTTGCTGCAGCCACAGTTTTTGCTGGAGTCACCAGGATGATGTGTGCCCCACTGTGTCCAGAGTTGTCTGAGTCTCGGGTGCCACCACCATGGCAGGGGAGCCAGGGTCACAGGCACTGCTGCAGCCAGGGGAGGGAGCCAGAGTTGCTGCTGCTCTTTTCCTTTTCTGGGGTTTGTGAGTGTAGTCATGAGCCCCTTCTCCACTGATGCTGCCATGCTCACTGGAGTGTGGACTCAGCTGCCACCACGGGACAGGGTATCAGGCATCCTCACTGCTGGTCCTCTAATTCTACCTTTCCTTGCATTCCAATTCACCTACCTCAGATGTACAGATGTGTGGATCTCTCACGCATCCTATCAGTGTGCTGATCAGTATTCCAGTCATTGTAGATTGAAGGGGGAAGACCAAGGTTATGTCTCGCTCTGCCATGATGCTGATGTCACTCTCAGGAATTCTTCATAGGTGCTGTTTTTTAAGGTTCTTGAAACTTGAAACCTACATCTTAAAAATAAATTGTTATTCTCTAACCTGTGTATATAAAGTTTAGATTCATATGTTTGCAAAATAATTCAGAGTAGACTATAAAGCAAAGTGCTGTTTGGAGGTAATAGCATCAAAATGATACTTAACAGATTAGCTAAATAAAAACTGGTTTAGGAAAAATTTAGAGAATTTATTTTAATCTCCATTATTAAGCAATCATGACTTGTTACTTTTTAGAATAAATTAATTTTAAAATACTGTTTCCTTCTGTATTTACTCAGCATAAACATTTCACTGAAGATATTCAAACAAGGCAGTATCGCTCCTTGGAAGTTCTGATAGGATCTGGCTATAGTACCCCTGCCGACATTTGGAGCACGGCATGCATGGTAATGTTTTTTCCCTTTTTCCTTCACTTGTTATTTGGTAATAACATGCCTTGCCCTGTTTGCTCATTTCAGTAGACCAGCAAATTAAGAAAGTGAAAAAGTATTTTTTGTGTGACATCACTAGTACTCTAAATCCTGTGTCTGGAGAGGTCTGAATTCAAAAGCTGGATGTAAACATCTAGCTTTCCATTTGGTTCCTGCCAAATTACTGTTAGGTGAAGGAACCAAATGTTTCTTACTAAAGTTGGGGGTGGGTCCAGGTGGATTGTAAACAACTACTCTGAGGTAGTGTCGCTTTTGTTTAGGATGTTACAAGTACCCTTCCCCTTTTGGCTCTGATCTTATTTTCAGAATAAGGAAACCCCTGGAAACTGTTTCAGTCTGTAAAGTCCAAGTTACTCAGGCATCTTTGCACTTCATAAAATGTGAAGCTCAATCATTCATAAGTTGCTGCTTTGTCCCAGGCAAGCAACTATTCAAATGGTTAGATTTAGTTGCTACTAAATGATTTCCCACAAACAGCCTCATGTTGGAATGTGTTATATTGTTTCCTGAAATGGAGTATACTCTTTACTTGTAATTGTGTTTATGTGCTTGTTTCTCTTCCACTAGATTATAAGAGCCAGCAGGAGTCATGTGTGTTATGTATAGCAAGTGTCTGGTTAAGGCCCTGGCACATTTTGCGTGTGTGTTTACAATGGAGTTCTGATGCTAAATACCTAGAATTGTCACAGATTTCACAAGTTAAGGGCATAGTTCTCCTCAAGGCTGCCTCTGAGGCCCACAGGCCACCTGGCTACACATTGGGAGATACTACTATCATTTCAGATTCGATAGTTCACTAGAATGACTCACAGAACTCAGGCTCATCATGAGTCACCTCATTAGTATAAATTTAAGTGTGGCCCAGTGTTCCATTGTGAATAACAAAAAAAACCCTGATCACTTGGAAATTTAGATGCTATCTCCCAGGAAACAGGAACAAAGACCAAACAAATTATTTATTATGCAACAGTACTTAAGAAATATTTGTGGACCATCAAATGTGTTGAACTAAGCAAGAAATACATTAAATTCATTTTAATTGACATTTAGTATTCATAATCAACTCTGGAAAACTTGAAAGAGAAAGGACAAGGCATAAATCTCCACCTGTTTTAGTCATAGATTTTTGACACCTACATTCCTGAAAAGCTGTCTTTCAAAGGTAACAGAGTTAAAACCATGTTGTTAATATGGCATAACTTTATAAATCATTTGTTAGGACATATCATTGACTTTTGAAGTGGAGGACTCTGAGATAAAGTAAGGTTTGGTATTTTACACACAAGATTATACACACAAAATCTGACTTCTTTCTTGCCATACCTTAAAGCAGGGGTGGGAAATGTCTGGCCTGCAGGCCGTATAAAGCCCGTGAAATCATTTGGTCTGGCCCTGCCAAGCAAGGCATTAGGGGTGAGTTAACTAAATGTTTGGCCAAATATAGCAGGCTAACTTTTTTTAAACATGTATTGATTTTTAGAGAGAAAAGAAAAGAGAAGGATAGAGAGAGAGGAACATCGATGAGAGAGAAACATCATTGAGCAGCTGCCTCCTGCACGCCCCCACTGGGGATCGAGCCCACAACCCATGCATGTGCCCTGACTGGGAATCGAACCGGTGACCTCTTGGTTCATGGGTCAATGCTCAATGAGCAGCAGGCTAATTTTTAAGCTGATAATTTAGTATGGCCCACAAATGATGTCATAAATATCCAGATGACCCTTGACATAAAAAAGGTTCCCCACCCCTGCCTTGAAGCTTTAAATTTATTGTTAGAGAAAATAAGTGAGCAATATCACCAACTACAAAATATAGCTAGATGGTATCTGTTTATTATGATAATAAATAATATTATATTATTTATGAAGTGGTTCTTAGTAGTGGGCTGATTACTTGAGGGTAGTGGATCCTGCTTGCCATTTAACATAGTATTTACTATGTCAGGCTTAAGAAGTGAGGGAATTAGCCTTGCCTCCTGTTTGGACCAGCTCGTGTGCAGGAATTTTCTTGATTAGGGAGGGAAGCACTTATTTGACATGAGACAGTATCATGAGAACTTATGCCCCAAGCTTCTCTCATTTTGCTGCTAGGGTTAGAAGTGTTGCCTAAAGTTTGGCCATAATCAGAGAATAAAAATAAATCCTAGATTATCAGAGATGCCCCGAGAGATGGATCTTGCATCCAGTGTAATTAATTGATAGAAAGATTGGGTTAATGTTCTGTGACGAACATTAAGAATCAATAAAGAATAGATGTTTTTAATTCTCCAGTCTGTGGATCTTGACAACCTTATAATGACATGTATCAACCATTATAGTATCAGAATAGTTTCACTGCCCTACAAATCCTCTGTGCTCTGCCTGTTCATCCTTCTTCCCCTACCTCCCTCCCTCCCCTCAACCCCTGGCCATTAATCTTTCTATTGTCTCTATAGTTTTGCCTTTTTCAGAGTGTCAGCTTGAAATCCCTACAGTATGCGTAGCCTTTTAGGTTGGTTTCTTTCACTTTGTAATATTCCTTTTATAACTGATTTTGCCTGTGTCTGACCCTGAGTGATGCTGAACAGGCTCTGGTTAGTGTGGGACAGGCATGAGTGGGAATTGGGAGCCCCGGATTGGGGGATGAGCTTTGCCTTTCCGTTGGGGCACAGTTTTTTCATCTGCAAAGGAAATGTGTTTAACTAGGTGTTTTAATATCTAGAGCTCCTGCTAGCTTTCAGTTCTAATGTAATCGTTTGGTTAGGTTTTTGCTGTTTTATAAAATTATAACTACTAACAGCTACCTTATGTTTAGAAAATAAAACTCTTAGAGAACTTTAACTAGATGTAAGTATCTAGGTGAAAAAAATTAGAAAATTTAAGTTTTAGAATTTTTTATATATTTTTGTAAGCTTTAATTTCAGTATTTTTACTGACCTCCCACTATGAGACTTTGAAAAATTAAAGTACTGGTTTCAGAAGAGATTGACAAATTTTGGTGAATAAGAATCACAGTTGGTTTCTGTTCTGCTTTGGGACTATAAACCTCAGGGCAATTAGAGGGTAGCACCAGTAGCTGCTCTAGCAGTGTGGTTCAGTTTCACAGTGAGCTGCTGGAATGTAAAACAAGCTGTACCTGGCGAGAAGCCATAGCATCCCTGACATTTTCGAGGTAATCCTAAACCAGTGATGGCGAACCTATGACACACGTGTCACAGGTGACACGCGAACTCATTTTTTTGGTTGACTTTTCTTTGTTAAATGGCATTTAAATATATAAAATAAATATCAAAAATATACATCTTTGTTTTACTATGGTTGCAAATATCAAAAAATTTCTATATGTGACACGGCACAGAGTTAAGTTAGAGTTTTTCAAAATGCTGACACGCCGAGCTCAAAAGGTTAATATATATTTTTAGTGATTTCAGAGAGGAAGGGAAAGAGAGAAAAAAACATCAATGATAAGAGTGTATCATTCATTGGCTGCCTCCTGCACACTCCGCACTGGGGATCAAGCCCACAACCTGGGAATGTGCCCTGACCGGAATCGCATGACCTCCTGCTTCATAGGCCAACACTCAACCACTGAGCCAGGCCAGCTGGGCTGACTTCACTTTTATATCAATAAGGTTCTTTTAAAACTGTTCTATTGTTTTTTAATCCATTTTAATCAATGAAAATTTCACATAACCCCATCACTTAGATGCTGTCTTTTCATACTCCTTGGCATTTATTCCATAGGAAATCACTTTCTTTCAGATACTCTTTAAAACCATTTATAAGAAGCTGTCTGTGGTAGGAGACTGCCTTTCTTTTCCTGGTTAGTGACACAGATTCTGAGTTGCTCCTGATTCCATTTACACATAATCTTTTTCTGATTTTCCATAGGACTGAGAATTGGGAACTCTGTCTGGGATAGGTTAGGGATTGCTTTCCAATGCAAAACTTTAAAATGTACTTTTTGCCAAACACTAGAGAGTCATAGGTAGAAAAATGTCCGAATTTTTTGGTTTCAGTTTTGGATACAGAATCTCAATTTCTAGCCATGTAAAATTATAATGTAAGACTTGCTCTTCTCACGAAAATTTAATAATAAAAAATCACCTTACTGTCCAGATGTGCCCCCTCTGAGCAAAAAGAGAAATTTGAGAGCTTAATTACTGATTTGGCGGGAGGCAGGGAGGGCGTGGAGTAATCTACATGTTGATATTAACTGAGTTTTTGCTATTTTCCTGATCCATTTTATTAAGATATGGGTGTAGGAGGAAAGCTCTTGCGGAATAATCTCTTAGATATTTTTTAAATGATTATCTGCAGGTTACTTAATATTGAGCCAAATAAAAATAAGCTTCCCAAAGGTCTTTTTTTTTCTTAGTGTTTTCATACGCTGTCCTCTTTTTCTTAGGCCTTTGAACTGGCCACTGGTGACTATTTGTTTGAACCTCATTCAGGGGAAGAGTACACTCGAGATGAAGGTGAGTCCTCTTAACTGTGATTGTTGTGGGTGGTAGTTACACTTTCCACGTGTGGCTCACATCATTTATTAGTACTGAAGAGCCTTAGTCTTTTTAGTGTTCTAAAAATATATAAATTTCAGAAAATATAGAAATATGTTTTATATTAGGTATTAGATATACTAGATATTTTATAATAAATATTAAATAACTCTAGATGAGGATTAAAGGAGGCCACAATTGGTTAAACTAAAATTTGTGTTCTTCTAAAACATCTAGTTATCTTTCTTTCTATATAAACCAGTGGTGATTCATTCTTTACTCAGTTTGAATCTACCTGTTGATCAACTTGTTGCTCAGTTGTACCTTCAACTTTATCTGGAAGTTAATAATTTTAATATAAAAACATGCTGTGAATGAATGTAGAGAAGAAAGGGGAGAGCGAGAAAGAGAAGCATCTATGTGAAAGAAAAACACTGATCGGTTGCCTCCCATATGCACCCCCCACGACCTAGGTGTGTGTCCTGACCGGGAATCGAACCTGCAACCTTCTGGTGCATGGGACAACAGTCCAACCAACTGAGCCACCCGACCAGGGCCAGAGACTTTATTTTATTTGTCTATATAAATTCTGCACCACTTAGCATTTTTTCCCCCTTGATGAAAATTAAAAGCCATTGTTTTCTAATGATACTAATATTTATAATTCCATTTTTCAAAAGAAAAACAAAACTGATTAACATTTTGTGATAGCCAGCGGGAAGAGCCCAAGCTGTCAGTTGCTTCATCTGGGAGACTGTTAAAGCAAACAACTGAGTGTATGATTTTTTTTTCCTATTATGTTTGCATCCCAATAACTAGAAGAGATTATAATGTGAATGAAAAAGTCTTAAATATTTTATCTTCTTTATTATACAGTTTGTGCAGCTTTGGTTTTAAGGATTAATGGGATTGCTTTGAGAGAGCAGTAACAATATGCCCTCTCGATGTGGAAAATAAGTCCTTTACTTTCTTTGCTTCCCTCGAGTCTTTAGGAAGTCGGGTTTCACGCTCTATAGAAACAAGAATGCTCTCTCTTTCTCAAACTGGTTCTCTGGGATATTATGGGCAATGTTAGTAGGGCTTGCTGATAATCCTAACAAGTGCTATTTGGAAAATGTTATAGCCAAATGCTTATTTTAGTGGGTACAGTTTGGATATGTTTTCTATACATAAGCTCTGTGAGAAAATGCTGTAATTACCACTGTTATATACACTTGATTTTTCCCTGTTCTCTGCTTGCTTTTTTTCTGAGTTATGCAGATAAATCTATATGCTATAGATTTACATTATTTTTCAAATGCCCTACTATATCTATTTGGAAGGGAAATTAATTTTTTCTCTTTACTTCTGTAGACTCCCTATAAATAGTGTGTGGTACAGTGCACATATAGTGGCTAGAATTATATAGAATAGGACCTTGAAAATTGAAATGTATAAGAAAAGTCTCAAGTAAGGGTCAAGGGAGAACAGTCTACCCTAGATATTTAGATCCTGACTTTTCCTTCCTATGCCAGTTAGTATTAACAGTTCTTAGATGAAACCTCAAACTACTACAATTTGGCCCATAAGAGCAAGAAAAAGCAAACCATTACCCCTGACTATACATGTAATTTGTTACAAGTCACAGTGGGACTGGGGCCTAAATAGCATGTCCTGTTGTTGTTAATGTTCCACAGCCCTGGCTCTTGGAATAATACTTGATAATCATTTTGCCTATCAAATATATCAATTAAATGATTAGTTGGTAAGCCAATTAATCCAATGATTAATTGATAGGTTGTTGGAATTAAATGTAAAATAACAATTTCAAGAGAAAAATAATTCCTTGTCATAGGAAAAATAGTAAAAGAACAAATATTTCACGTAGAAGTTTATAATAAGATAAACTATATATAGTCTCACAAACTAGCCTCACAATTAACTTATACAAAGACATTTATTCACAGGTCCTGCCTAAGATTGGTAGAAATTTCTTGGCAGCCAAGTACTTGTTACCAAGCCATAAATTCAGTTAAAATTGCCCAAAGGTTATAGTGAATTCATGAATGTAAAGCCCCTTTAAAAAGGCACCACTGAGTCCTTTACATGAGAAACAGAGATGACCTGAAATCTTCACAGGTTCCCAGCTATGTGGCTACCTAGCATATTGTTCCCCTAGAAGATACATTATTGGAAGTTTTTTAAGTGATTCTTGTTGACATCGATGATTCTGTAACTGCAGGATTAAGTTCATTTATAAAGCTGTTGTGTCCAGGAGCCTCCTTCACTTTAAAGCCTCTTGATAGTTTCTGTCCCCTGCCTGTAAGGGTGGATGGGGGCTGATCCCAAGCCCACTTCCTGATGACAGACTGCACGCGTCCCTGTCAGTGTCCATAGTCCACATTCATGCTGTGACACTGACCGGGCACCACATGACTTGGACATTTGATGGCCTACAAATAAATAGTCAGGGAGCTGTGCTTTAAAATGTTTGTGCTCAGTTTTACTTAACACACACACACACACACACACACCCCTGTACTAGACTACAATGTGGGTTTTCATTCACATACTAGCTCTTATTAGCCCTACAGCTTCAAGTGGTCCATTTATTCTCTATGAGGTTTCATTTCTTGTCTTTAAAATGGTATGTAAGTCTTTGGCCTATTGTGCAGGGTGATTGTGAAAACTTAATCATGTTAGTGCTTTAATCATCACGAACATTCTTATAAATAAAAGTTCTATGATGTCTAAAAGCATATTGGTACATTGTTTTACCTTTCCTAAAAACCCTGTCTGAACTTAAATATATAGACAAAATAGAAATAAAGGTGTAGATAAGCCGCTAAACTCCAGAAAGGGCATGCCAACTACTATCAGGTAACCAACCACCTGAAATAATTCTTGACTTTCCCAGTCTCCTCTTGAGTAGCCTTGGTTTTATTTGTAGTGACTTTTAAACAGCTAGTCCTTGAAAAGCTATTCTTGGAAAAACCTCTTTTACAGCCTGTCCTTGATCCTGTTCTTCTTACCCTTCTATTTTAGACCACATTGCGCACATTATAGAGCTGATAGGCAGAATTCCAAGACGCTTTGCCCTCAGTGGGAAATATTCACAGGACTTCTTCAATCGCAGAGGTAGTATTGTTAACATGAGTTTTCATCTAGGCCCCAGGATACACCTTCAGGAAGCAGAGCATTCACACCAAGATTATTTTAACTTACCGCTCAAGTCCCCCTGGAGTGGGGCACCTGATTTTTTATGGTTTTCTGGATTCTCCATTAGATGGATGGAGTCCTCCTCTTCCCATTTAGGACAGGAAGCAAGCCTGAGATGCTTTACGAAGAGGTGTGCATGCTACTCTTTCTGCCAATGTCTAGAACTGTATTTGTTACTCCTGTTATGTATGTCTTTTTTTTCCCCCTTTTGAAATGTTTGAAACATACAGATCACATTGCATTGATCATAGAACTTCTGGGGAAGGTGCCTCGCAAGCTCATTGTGGCAGGAAAATATTCCAAGGAGTTTTTCACCAAAAAAGGTAAAATAAGTGTGTTTATTCCCAGACATTCAGGGGGCAAAAGTGCTTTAAAATTAAGAGGTAAGTACAGCTGGGTACATGTTCCCAGCACCTACAAAAGGATGGTCCTACTTTGAGTGTGAGCTGTTACTTGGCAGAAATGAAATTAGTCGCTCACAAGCAGAAACTGGAGCCAGACCATGTGGGTTCAAATCCCAGCTGTTCCACTAGTTATGTGGCCATTGACACAGCCTCAGTTTTCTGATATCTAAGTGTTTACATTAGTTTGAGTTATTCTGTGTATAATACCTGGCACATGGTTAGTTACTCCTATATAGCACTTCTAGAAATGAGCAAATTTTTGCTAGCCTTTGGCCTAACAACTGCCTCTATCAAAGGGCAAGCAAGTATTTTAGCTTAAGCTTAAGGGCAGGACTACATCTCACCCATCTTGTAGCCTTTTGACACCTATCACAGTCACTTCAACCCATCAGTCATGTGAATTAACTTTATACTTTGTAGTTTCATAAGTTCGTTATCACTTCTTAGTGAAGGAACAGATAAAACTCTCACTTTAAATTTTTGACTTGGTAATGTATATTGGCATATTTAAATATGTATTTCTTCTGCATTTCAAATAAAGTTTAAAAGCTAAAATGTAAAAACCTGACTTAGAAGGGACTAGAAAACCATCTTGCCTTTTTCTCCCTTTTTGCCATGGTTCCTTTTTCCTCACAGCCTCTACACTAGTGCTGAGAACAATCACTTTCCCAACACTGACAGCAAGCACACTCAAACGCTCCTTAATGCTCCTCTTTGGGGCAGGAAAATGGTGAAGTGCTTCCTAAGAGTTCCTCCTTGTGTGCAAAGTCAGGGTAATACATGCCTCTGCCAAGCAAGTGATTAAATCGGCGCTCGCTGCCCACATGAGAGGCTTCTGATGAGTGTCGCACGAGAAAACACGTTAAAGCAGCATTTACCTTAAGCCCTGGAAAATTGACTTATCTTAAATTGAGGTTCCAGAATAGTACCGAGGGTGGCACAGCGTCTCTGAAAGCTGTATGGGGTTCATTCAGCTCCTTATTTGTTATTTATTTTGTTGTTTTCTTAACTCCTTATTTTTAAAGACTGCCCATTTTTTAAGTAACGTTTACTCGACTATCAAGCCAAGAAAAGAGAGTACATGCAAAGTGTTTTTGGTATATGGTTGTAAACTGCCTTTGAACACCATATTGAGTACATCTGGATTATACAGGCATTTAATCTTCATTTCAGTAAATAGGTCCTGATATCCCTACCCAATTTGACCAGGGCTAAAATTCTGGAACGATGGAACAAACAAGTTTCCTTACATTTTTAGGCCCTCATGAAAAAATGGAGATACTTCTTTCCAGGGACTGGAGTAGAGAAGGGGAGGTGCTTTGTAGATGGAGAGTTAGATTCTGATGGTAAAATTTGATTCTCTATAGATTACCTGGATTTGCTACTGGGTTTCCACAATGGAATCTTGTCATTTGTCAGTGTTGGTCAGTTTCTTTTGTACTGCTTTTACCATAGGTGACCTGAAACACATCACGAAGCTGAAACCCTGGGGCCTTTTTGAGGTTCTAGTGGAGAAATATGAGTGGTCTCAGGAAGAGGCAGCTGGCTTCACGGATTTCTTACTGCCCATGTTGGAGCTGATCCCCGAGAAGAGAGCCACTGCCGCTGACTGTCTCCGGCACCCTTGGCTCAACTCCTAAACCCCAGCCCAGCTCCGCAGCAGAGACCACACGCCGCCCTTCCGCTTCCCTCCAAGCATTTCCCTCTCCCTTTTCAGGTGAAGCTCTTCCTTCAAGGGTTTCTAGGTTTTGGGTGGCTTTTTATATTATTCCAACTTGTTCATTTGGGTCTGCTTACTTGACCCTCTGGAGATTCCCCCACAGCCATTGGGCATCCTAGGTGAATTTGGCCTTGATTGGGCTTTGCCAAAGACTAACGGACTAAAATGTGGAACAGCCTCTCGCCCTGTGCCCTTGTCTTTCCTTTAGGACATCCTTTAAATAATAAGCAGCCTTTTTAAAAAGAGCTATGAATATGTAGGAGCTCATCCTTTTATTCACTGACTCTAAGAGTCAAATTTTCTAATGCATATCCTCTTGCCAGCATAAGGATGAGAAGGGGGGAAGGGTGACTCTCTGTACAGCAGAGACATTAAACTTGCTGTATCCAGGCTGCACCATCTTCCTGGATTGTTTCTGTTGTTCTCTATGTTCACATTTTTTCCTGCGACTTTTAAGCTACTATCTTTTTAAATGCGCTGTATAAACACCAAATTTGGGTACCATTATATCACTGTTCAAAATAATGTCATGTTCTCTTAATAATTTTAAGAGTCTTGCAACTTCAGTCTGATTTTTGATGGAAACAAAAACAGAACCATTGACTAGTTATTTCTTCAGAACCACAGGTGTCCTGCAAACTGTCCTTTCCTATGTATCTTCTGTTGTCCTAAAAGCAGTTATTTTGATAGGCTGTTTGAGGGGTCTTGGGGGCTTTTTTGAATCCCTGGCTGGCACTTGACTCACTTTACTTGAGTTTATTTCCCATGGCTAAAGAATTCAGGCTGACTCTAGAAAGGAGATCTGGGCTTCAGAGATTTCCCATCTAACAAGAAAATGTCCTAGAGTCCTTAATCCTTTTCCAAATGGTCCCCAAATGTTATTTACAGCATTTTCTTTGCCTTGTCCAAAATTCAGCTTTGGAGCAGTTTCCCTTTCTCTTTTTCTCAGAGGCTGCAGGTCTTAAATGAAATCCCAGGAAAAAAGAACCGGGGCAGGGGGAGGGGGGGAGAGTTGGCACTTGTTTCATTATTTTGAGGATTTGGGTCTTTTGTGTGTGTGTGTGTGGTTGGTTTAGGATTAACTATTCTCTGCTGCTATTTCCTTGTATAATGTAAGTTTTTAACTGCAATTTTGAGATGATTGGATGTATTTGAGGTGTTTTCTTTTTCAAATGAGAAAAGGCTTTATGAATTTTATTTTAGGGTGGGTCTCTCTCAGACTTGCCCTAGACTGCATATTTCTCAGTTCATATTGAAAAGTAAAAGGGGCATGATAGAGGCCACAGCCGCTTGTTGAACATGGACCAAGAGGGCCTTGGGATCGCAGCACTCTCCGGAAGCGCTACAGGACTGATTCACAGAAGCCAAGGAGGTGCAGCGTGAGGCTCTGCTAGCAAAGCTCCCAAGGAGACGGGTAGCCAGCTTTCTGTATGGGAATTGGAATATTCTGTCATTTATTCACCAACAGTGGCAAAAGGAAAAAGTGGTGCAATTATGCAATCCAGTTAACACATTACCCTGAATAACTACGGCCAGCCATTCATTGGATCCTTGATTGGGTAGTCCTGAAATCAGACAGGTTCCTGTAGAAACCATCTTTCTTTAATTTTTTAAAATATATTTTTATTGATTTCGGAGAGGAAGGGAGAGGGAGAGATAAAAATATCAATGATGAGAGAGAATCACTATTTGGCCGCCTTTTGCATGCCTCCTACTAGGGACTGAGCCTGCAACCTGGGCATGTGCCCTGGCCGGGAATCAAGTCTCCATCTCCTAGTTCATAGGTCAACACTCAGCCACTGAGCCACACTGGCCGGGCCCTATAGAAAGAATTTTAAGTGAGGCTGCCTATGCATCTATCAAGAATAAAGAGAATAGATTGTATCAAACAACGGCAGGGAAAATCCTTCAGCAATTCTAATCCACTTTGGATTTTCTGCGATATATGTACATCTAAAGCAATAGCAGACTAGAACTGAATTCTACACTGTCAAATCACAACTGTGGGATTACAGGAATTCTGGTTATGATATTAAGATGAAATAACAAAAACACAAATAGCCCCATTTTAACAGTTGACATGAAAAGAACTTTTAGTAGGAGAACCTGTAACTTCATTTTGGAACTCTTTCTCGTGACATAAGGGCTTCCCCCATCATTCAAGAAGCCAGATGAATTAGAAGCCGTAGAAAGAGGCAGCTGTAGAATTTGATCTTCCAAGTACCCTGTGTACCTTATTGAATTTAATCATAATACGTCAAATTGCCACGGTCTCACAAAAGGGTTTCTATTTGCTGTCAGTTAAAAATAAAACCCTGAGTCCATTTTTACTCTTTCTACTGGATGCATTCTGTTTTCTTTGTAAATGCAATACAATAAACGGTTTAATAACCCACATGTTTCCAGAAAACGTGTTCGTTTACTGCCCAGGTTGGTCTGACCCACGCTTCAGAGTGGAGGAAGGGATCAGCTCTGTGCTTTTTGAACTTAAATATACAACGAAACTACAGCCTGAACACATGCTATTCAGTGAGGTTTGTAGCTTTGCTTCTGTCTTTAAGTTGGGATCGGGGTGGACTAGCAGTACATTTTGGAAAGTCTAAGGAAATTGTTATTCCTGCATCTGACAGCATTTGTCCCAGAATATTCGTGGTGTGTTTTTTCCTCTGGTTGCAATCACCGTGTGCGGAATGCTAAAGGTTTGTGGACTGGCTAAAGCACTGGCATAGTGAACACGCGTACACAGGTTTTGTGTACTTGTCTGATTCACTCCTGTGATAAATTCTTAGAAATGGAATGGCTGAGCCAGAGAGTAAGCACATTCTTAAGGTTTTAATAAATATCACCTAACTCCTATGGAGAACAGTTGGGCTGTTCTGCTCTGACCAAGTGTATTTGAATGAGCCCGTTAGAATCGCACTTGTTTTGTTCCTAGTAGCCAGTTTGCCCAAAAAAGGGCATGTCTGAAGTCAGAAACTTCTTTCATGGGTCTTATTGCCCATTTGTAATTGTAGGTTATTTGCCCATGTTACCCCGCTTTCTTTTGGCATGCTTCCTTCCTGGTGACTTGGTAAGGACTTAGAAGTGCATTGTTTCACTTTTTCCATCACATTCTTTTCTAGGTTCTAATTTGCTTTTCATTTTTATTTGGGATATTTTTAGTGTTATTCATAGTAAGTCCTTTCCTATCCCTGAATTACATAAACTGCTCTAGTTAATTTGTTTTGTGCCATATTTAAGACATACATAGTGTATTCATATTATAGTGTTAACGATAATGGAACTTGTTTTAAAAACAACCTAAAAATATTAAATCAGGATTCATCAAACCATTATGTTCAGCAGACCACTCTGGGCATTCACTCTAAGCCTTGTGTTAAATATATAGACCTAGAACTCAGGAGTGTGGAAAACATAAGTACTGCCCTAGGAGAGCTTATAGCCAACTCTCTCAAAGGAACCAGCAAACGGGTGGAGTACAACCCCACTTTAACCTTCCATCTGCCCCAAGTGTCTAGAGGGAAGTCGTTTATAGTTACTGCGGAAAGGGCCAGGTTATAAATCGACTTCCTTACTGCCTATTCTTTTATTTTTGAAGCCTGTGGAGTCTTCCAGTTTGGCCTTCTAAGGAGTGGGAGTTGCTCTTAGTCTTCTGTGTCACAGAAAATTGTGATTTATTGACAATAGAATCTGAACTTTGCCCACCAGTTTCGTGCCTTTGGAGTTAACAAGGCATTGGTAACAGCTCTTTCTGTCTTCAGAACTATATGAAGATAAAAATATAAACATTTATATAAAGGTAATATATGGACCTTGAGGAATTTATGTGTTAATCCTCACCTGAGGATATTTTTTCCATTGATTTTTAGAGAAAGTGGGAAGGAAAGGAGGGGGAGAGAGAAACATTGATTGGTTGCCTCCTGCACGCATTCCCGGACTGGAGATCGAACCTGCAACCCTTCAGTGGGTGGGCTGATGCTCTAACCGTTAAGAAAACTGCCAAAGGCAGAATTTGTTCTACGTCACTAAAGTCTTGTTTTTAAAAGTTGGGGTTAAAAACTAAGTGTATGATATGCATTTGTCTTTAAGCCTTTGCACAGATATTAATCCACACCAAGTCCTTGTGAAATCAAATATCCCAGTTGAAAAGCCAGAAAATTTGAGATCATGTTGTTTTAACTAAGTAATTAAGCAAGTTTACATTAGCACCTAGTTTTGTTACCCACTGCACCATTCCTTATAAAGGGAGGAGGGTTTTTAATATGTAATAAATTTGATTTTATATTCTCCCAAGTTCACTTTTTATCATAATCTCTCTTGTCAATGCAGACCTGGCTTTTGTTCATTTTAACACAGCAATCCTTGTCCTCCAATTGGCAGAACTGGGCTGTATTACAGAAGGTGCATCGGCTCCCAACAGTTGGAGCTATGTTCTTAGAAGTTGTGCACCTAAAATACTGCATTGGTAGCTATGGTTTTACCAAATATAGAGGATTGCTGGGGATTAGTGGACTCTATTGTAAGTCCTCTTGAGGTTAGATAACAAAAGTGGGGGAGGGGGGCTTTCAGGATCAGGGCCCTTGCATCTTGAGCAACTTCATTACAAAACAAACGTGTATCCGTCAGCAGCATATGAGGTTACTAGAATCTAATCTTTGTTCCAGTGAAGCATTCTGGTAAATGCCTATCCCAGCAGGAAATTAAAGTACTTAATTATGACACCAAAAAATAAATTGGGTAACTGAAAACCAATTTTAAAGGACCCCATGACTCCCCCTTCCTGTTATTCACACACTTATAATCCCCTTGCCTTGAATGTGGGCTGGACTTTGTGACTAACAGATTAAGGCAAACATGACAATATCATTTCTGAGATTGGGTTACAAAAGGGCTGTGACTTCTCTCTGCAACTTGCTTGTCTCCGAACCCTTGCTCTGAGGTGCCATGTGAATACGGCTGTGAACCCCTCAGTGAGAAACAGCTCTGAGAAACAGCCCTGCAGACAACCAGAGCTCGGAATCCCTTCCAGCACCTTCATTGCCGCACTGAGACTTGGCTGAGACTTTCCGATCCCAACCCACAGGAACTGAAATGGTTGGTTGGTTTGTTGGTTTTTTAGAGAAACGTCTATCAGCTGCCTCCTGCACACACCCCACCTGGGACCAAGCCTAAAACCTGGGCATGCGCCCTGACCAAGAATCGAACTGGCAACCTCTTGGTGCACAGGACAGTACCCAGCCAACTGAGCCACACCAGCCAGGGTGAAACATATTTTAAAGCCACTGAGTTCTGGGTAGTTTTTTTACCAGCAAAGGTAATATACAGGGATGTAAGATAATGAAAACATTTGGGGTATCTTTCCAGTCCATACTAAAGGTATAAATGACCAGTGTTTCCTCTCTTGGCCACATCTGTTAGTCATTGTTGGTGAGGCTTGGGCATCACAACCGTCCCTAGCCCCAGCCAAAGACAGGCAAGGCAGGAGTGAGTGAGCAAGGAATAAGGCAACTTGGTTAGAGGAGTCTAGTTTTATTGACTTTCTATATACTTTCAAAGATGAGATTGGAGGTGCCTTTTAAAAATGTATTAAAGGTAAAACCAATTTAGAGAGCTGATAAGCAGTTACTGAGTATCAACAAAAATTATTACTAACATTGGAGAGGCTGAGTTCCGAGTTTCCCTGAAGATAGAGCTGAAGGGGAATGCTGGGTGGTGACTCTTGCAATTTCTTCCCAGCACTGAAGCTCGCTGTGCCTGGCAATGCAGGTGCCAGCTGTTGAAGGTGCACCTTCAGCCCCCAGAAGCTTCTGTCAATAGTTGCCATTTCAGTGAGAAATATTTTGAAGGTGGAGAGGCTTTTAGAAATGTTTGTGTTTGTTTTGTTTTGTATAAAATAAATGAACAGCCCTGGCCAGTGTGGCTCGGTTGGAGCATTGTCCTGTGCACCAAAAGGTCGTGGGTTCGATTCCCGGTAGGGCTGTGGGAGGCAGTCAATCGATGTTTCCCTCTCTAAAATCAAAAACTTTTAAACTTTTAAAGAAATAAATGAACAAATATAGATAGGAAAACTCACTAAGCTACAGAACTTAAGGAAATTCTGTCATTCATCAGGCTGCATAAAGTAGGTGCCTGGCTCTGAAATAATTTTTTCAGCACTAGAAAATATGAATATGATCTTCCTTAAATCCCATTCTAAACGTTCCCATCAGCCCAGTCGGCGTGGCTCAGTAGTTGAGCGTCAACCTATGAACCACAGGTTCAATTCCCAGTCAGGGCACATGCCCAAGTTGCAGGCTCGATCCCCAGTGTGGGACTTGTCAGGAGACAACCGATCAGTGATTCTCATCATTGATGTTTCTCTCTCTCCCTCTCCCTCTCCCTTCCTCTCTGAAATCAATAAAAATATTTTTTTAATAAAATTTTCATCAGCAACAATAGGGACAGTACTGGGAGGCCCTCACCCCTCACCAGTCCGCACTGGAGAAAGGTTGCTGCCCTGACTGGGCAGGTGGTCGGAGTGCATTGGTACAAATGTCATGCGCTACAGCCCAGGAGAACGCCGCCTGACTGCTGCTGGACCGAGCTAGGACAAGGTCCCCGACAGCCTGTTCAGCATTTACCGCGCCTGTGGGGGAACAGCGCCCACGCAGGAAACACCTCTTCCTCGTTCACAGTGGATAATCAACAAGACCCTGTTTCTCCGCATCATCCCCCAGGAGGAAGCAGCCTGAAGAGCCTATCGTTGTATTAGCACTGCTCCAGTGAGTGCCATCCAGACTGAGTGCCCCTCTGGGGCCTGCAAAGCTTTCACCATTTAGTGTGCCAAACCCAAAGTGTTTTATAAGATGTATCATTGGTTATAACCAATTACTTGAACACAAGTAGGTTTATGAATCTGGAATTCAGTTCTGATTGGGTCAGTGTGGGCCTTGAAAAGTGTGATTTGGGGGTCCCACAGGAAAAAAATCAATTCAGTCTCAAGTTTTTAGGTCCTATGTTCACCCAGTCTTTATTAGGCTTCCTAACAGCCTCAGGTTCCGGAGGCCTCTTCCTCACCCACCTCTTGAGCATCAATAAGGAACAAAATGTGAGAAAGAAGATGCAAAGGCCCCTCAAAACTTCAGCCTGAGGTGATCCAGCTCACTTAGCCGCCTCGTGTTCAGACGCCCTTGAGGCCTTCAGGTAATTGTCTGTGGGAGTCAGACCTGGAGGCGCCTGGGCACGGACTCATTCGCCCTCTCCTTTCACAGAGAGGTCTCAAGAGGGAAAATAATTTACAGGTATGAAGGGATCAGAAGAGAACTTGGGGGCCCCCATCAGGAGAGAGGGATTGAGTCTGAATATCGTTGGTGTGCTCACTGCAGTTCTGCTTCTCTGGAAAGTTCTGTAGACAGTGGGCAGCCTGTCTCAGGAGCCCGCCAGGTTCTAATCCTGCAGCAAAGGGCTTCGGACAGGATGCGGGCAGGAACAAGTTCATCTCTGAAGAATTCTACTCCGGAAGTTTCCAGTGTCATGGAAATAGATGACCTGTGATCTTTAAAACAATAACAGAGTTTGAGATTGTGAAATTTGATACTTTTAAAGCCAACAAAAAGCTCCATGAATGCTCACATTTTGATTCATTTCTACCCAGGCATGCATCTTCCTCATTAGTGTATGAGAGTATTCAATGCCCCTCAAGAAAAAAGTTCATGTCCGTTAAAATGTAAATAAAAGGTAGTGCAAAAAAGGGGGAGCAGACAGAGAGAGGCAGCTGCCTTTGACTCTCATCCCACTCCAGAATCTATCGGAAAGCTATGACGGCAACCCAAAATGGCCAGTTTAGCAACTGGCAACTTTTAAAGTCTTTAATAATGAACATTGGGGAAAGGAGAAATTATCTCTAACAGTTTGCTACTCGAAGTGTGATCCCAATTCCCGCAGCCATCACTGGAGAGCTGGTTAGAAGGCAGTGTCTGTGGCCTGATCCCACGGAGTCAGAACTTGCACTTGAACAAGATCCCCAGGCCATTGGGTGCAGATTAAAGTCTGAGAAACATCTAAAGAGGTGCAATGCTGACTTTAAATTATTCAAAAAAGTATATGTACGTGGTCACAGATTGGAAGGTGATTTGGAAAAATTAACATAGTTTGAAGGGAGATATTCCTTCCCACCCACACAAAGTGCCTGCCCCACTGTAGGGAGGTCAAGGGCAGCTGTGAGGGAGCTGACACTGTCCTGGGCTTTGCTTTATCGTTCTTTAGAACGTGTTCCTTAATGTTCTTGCTCAATCACAGTTCGGAAACCTAAAGCACATCAATGAGGATATTGATGTGCCGTGCTGTTTTTCAGGCATACATTAAAACTAGTTTTCTTTTTTGCCTCAGCTATCAGGAAGCATGGGAGTAAATGTAATATCAGTACAGCAATTCTATTTGCCTAGCCTCTTGGGATATTTGTTTTCCTCTTATGTTTTCTATTTTATTAGGTTTTTCTAGTAAATGTCTTAAAAATCGCTTCCAATTTCTTAACGTCAGAGTCCACATTACAGTCATGACTTCTGAAAAGGCATTCTTGTCCACCACGCTCCACAAAAAGATGAGTTATGAAACTGCCTATTTTGAATTCTCTCCCTGCTCTTTTTCCACTTCTCAAGACAAAAGCAAAACTAAAAGGCCGCCGTTTAACCCTCAGTGAAGGGCTCAGGTACCAGCCAAGTCCTACCTGGGTGGTCCCCAGGCCACCTCGCAGCCCCACAGCCCAGCCCCGTGAGTCATTCCGGCTGAGGATTCAATGAAGAGGCAGAAGCCACAGCCCACCCGAGGCACGCAGACCACCTTCCTGTGGAGTACTCACCACCCTTCGGCTGCTTCAGACTTCCTCTGCAAGGAGAGAGAAAAGAGTGCTTGCTTACAACCAAGCCTTGTTTTCGGGATAATTCCCCATCAAATTCCTCATTCATTCTCAAGAAAGCTTTGCATTTCTGTTCATGACATTTATCAGTTTGTAATTCCATATTGCTAGATGGTCTCCAGCATCAGGCCTTAGGTCCAAGTTAGACTTCTCCCTCACCACTGCACCCCCAGGTGTCTGTGCAACTGAGCACAGGAGCCCTTAATTGGTTGGGCAAATGGATGATGTGAAATGTGGGGTTACCAGAAAGAAGGGGAAAGAGAACTAATGTTGATTAATCAGCTATAATATGCAGGTAGTGTTAGTGTTTTATATGCACTATCTAAACCTCAGCACAATCCTTTAAACATAAATTTTACTCATTTAAAGTGTACAACTTGGGGTTTTAAGGATATTCACTAGGTTGTGCAACCATCACTGCTATCTAATTCTAGAATGTTCTCATCCAAGAAACTCTGTGCCCATTAGCTATCACTCCCAACTTCTCCCTCTTCCTAACCCTAGGCAACTACTAAAATCTACTTTCTGCCTCTATGGGTTTACCTATTCTGAACATATTTTTATAAACGGGGTCATGCAATATATGGTCTTTTGTGTCTGACTTCTTTCTCTTAATATAGATAGATAGATAGATAGATAGATAGATAGATAGATAGATAGATAGATAGATTTCAGAGAGAAAGGGAGAGATAGAAACATCAGTGATGAGAGAGAATCATTGATCAGCTGCCTCCTGCACACCCACACTGGGGATCAAGCCCACAACCCTGGCATGGGCCCTGACCAAGAATTGAACCGTGACCTCTTGGTTCCTAGGTTGACGCTCAACCACTAAACCACACCAGTCGTTAATGTTACTTTTTCAAGATTCACATGGTAGCAATTTTCAGTATTTTGTTTCTTTTTGTGACTGAATAATATTTCATTGTATGGATATATACATATTGTTCACCCATTCATCAGTTAATGCACATGTGGATTGTTTCTACTTTTTCACTATTATGGACATTCATGCACAAGTTTTTATGTGAACATATGTTTTCAGTTTTCTTGCATATACACCTAGGAGTGGAATTGCTGTGTCACATGGTAACTATGTTTAACTGTTTGAGGAACTCCCGTTCTGTTTTCCACAGCAACTGCAAAATTTTACATTTTCACCAGCAGTGAGGGTTCCAAGGTGTCACATGCTCACCAATACTTGTTCATCTTTTCGATTATAGCCATCCTGGTAGGTGTGAAATGCTATCTCATTGTGGTTTTGAGTTGCATTTTCCTACTGACTAATGATGTTGAGTATCTCCTTGTGCTTATGGCCACTTGTATATCTTCTTTGGAGAAATGTCTATTCAAATCCTTTGCCATTTTAAAAATTGGGGTTTTTTTTTTACCGTAGCTGGTTTGGCTCAGTGGATAGAGCATCAGCCTGCGGGCTGAAGATCCTGGGTTTGATTCCAGTCAAGTTGCGGCCTTGATCCCCAGTAGGTGGCATGCAGGAGGCAGTCAATCAATGATTCTTTCTCATCATTGATGTTTCTAACTCTCCCTCTTCCTTTTTCTCTGAAATCAATAAAAATCTATTTTAAAAAAATAAAAACTGGGTTATTTGTATTCTTATGGTTGAGTTGTAAGAATTCTTAACATATTCTGGATACTAGAATTATAATTATGATTTGCAAATATTTTCTCCCAATATGTGAGTTGTCTTCATTATCTTGATGGTGTCCTTTAAAGCACAAAAGTTTTCAATTTTGATAAAATCCAATTTGTCTATTGGGGGTGAGGGGTGGTTTGGTGGCTTGTGTATTAGGTGTCATATCTAAAAAACCATTGCCTAATCCAAGGTCATGAAGATTGACACCTATATTTTCTTTTAAGAGTTTTATATCTTGCAATTAGATCTTTGATCCATTTTGAATTAATTTTTATATATGATGTAAGGTGGATGGTCCAACTTAAATTTTTTTTGTTTGTTTTGCATGTAGATATCTGGTTGTTCCAGCACCATTTATTGAAAGACTGTTATTTCCCCCATTTAATGGTGTTGGCATCCTTGTTGAAAATCAGTCAGCCCTAGATGTTTGGGCTTACTTCTGGTCTCTCAATTTTATTATTCCATTGATCTGTATGTCTATTCTTAGGCAGGTACCACACCATCTTGATTACTGTAGCTTCTTTAGTAAGTGGTGAAATCAAGATATATCATCCTCTGACTTTGTTCTTGAAGGTGGTTTTAGCTATTCTTGGTCTCGCATTTCCATATGAATTTAAGATCAGCTTGTCAATTTCTGCAAAAAGCCAGCTGGGATTTGTAAAGTGATCACATCTAATCTGTAGATTAGTTTGGGTAATATTGCCAGCTTAACAATATTACGTCTTCTGATCCATGAACATGGATGTTTTCATTTATTTAGGCCTTTTTTTCAACAATGTTTAAAATTTTTCATGTATATACTTTGCACTTCTTTTGTTAAATTTTCCTATTTTATTCTTTTTTATGCTATTGTAAGTGAAATTATTTTCTTAATTTCATTTTCATATTGTTCATTTCGAGTGTATACAAATCCAATAGATTTTTGTACATTGCTCATATCCTGCAACCTTGCTGAAGTTGCATATTAGCTTTGATAGTTTTTTAGTGGATTATTTAGGATTTTCTATATACAAAATCATGTCATCTGTTAAAAAGCTATTTTTACTTCTTCCTCTCCAAATTCAAGTTCTCTTATTTCTTTTTCTTGACTAATTGCACTGGTTGTAAACTCCAGTACAATCTTCAATGAAGTCACAAGAGCAGATATTTTTATCTTGTTCCTGAGCACAGTCTTTTGAAGTAGGTTACTTAACCCCATGGAAATGAGGCTCAGATGAGGAAACTGAGACTCGGAGAAGTTAAGTAACCTCTACAAAGTCACACAGCTAGTTAACAATGGGGCCAAAACTTTAAACCCAGGTCTGACTCTAAAGCCCATACTCATTTACTTTGCTTCCTTAACCTCTAAAGAGTAGATTAGCAACTATATATGGTGCAAGTCTTCATTTCTGCTTTCGTTGTTGCATTTATGCTGCACAATAATGGAGGTAGCAGAGCAGGGGTTCATGACCCCCTTTTACTGGAAAGGACACTGCGGTAATGTGGCTCAGAAGAACTGGGATTCAAACTGCTCTCCTGACCCAATGCTGTGCTTTGTCAGCAGCAATAACAACTTCATTGAGTAGTTAGATGAATTCAAGAAGTGCATGTGGGTGTTTTCTAACAGGTAATAAGCAAAAAGAATAAATCCTATATGATAGTGAGGAGACTGAAGTATGCAGAGAAGAAAATCTGAGAAAATGGAAGACAAGATTCATGGAAGGAGGGAACAGTGAATTGGTATTTTGGTTAATAAAGTGTCAGAGGGCCCTAGCCAGTTTGGTTCAATGGACAGAGCATCAACCCGTGGACTGAAGGGTCCTGGGTTCGATTGCGATCAAGGGCACTGCCTGGACTGTGGGCTCTATTCCCAGTGAGGGGCGTGCAGGAGACAACCAATCAATGATTCTCTATCATCACTGATGTTCCTATCTCTCCCTCTCCCTTCCTCTCTAAAATCAATCAAAATATTTTTTTTAAAAGTGTCAAAGGATCAAAACCATCTCTTTATTAGAAAGCACTTTAAAGAGGAATTATGTGCATAAAATTTCTTTCTAGTTTAAAGAATTTCTTCTGAGAAAAGAATACAAATGAGCCCTGGCTGATGTGGCTCCGTTTCTTGAGCATCGTCCCATGCACCAAAGGGTCACCAGTTTGATTCCTGGTCAGGGCACATGCCCAGGTTTCGGTTTCGTCCCCAGTAGGGTGGGTATGGATGGAAACGTATCAATGTTTCTCTCCCTCTCCCTTCCTTTCTCTCTAAAAACCAATAAAAAAACATTTTCAAGAAAGAACACAAATGAGTGATATAAAAATGCTCTGTGCCTGTGTCCAGACAGATGGCCCTTGAAGCTGAGAGCTAGGCAGCCTGCCTCCAGCAGCTCCTGCTGAGGCCTCCCTGGAAGAACCCTCGATGCAGAAAGCTGTGTAGATTGCTGGGATCCCCACCTCCAACCTTTCTTCATGGGGTTGCTGTGAAGATTAAATAAGATGGCCCCTAAGAACCTTGCATCACTCCTGCACACAGAGGCTCAGTAAATACTGCTTCCATTTCCCTCCCCTTTACAGGGTCTGCAAGGGACCCAGGCCCTCAGCATCCCCAGGACCCATTCTCTCCCCCTTGGTCCAGCTCTTTATAGTAATTTGGTTTCCATCTTTAACCGCATGATTTAGGTTTGTGAGTCTCTCAAAGGTTGAGATGTTTCCAATCATTTCCCTCTAGAGAAGTGGGCCCTGGGCTGAGCCAGAGAAGACCCGAGTTCTGTGCCCCTCTTTGCTTCCTCCGCTCTGAACTTCCAGGTGGTCTCCCTGGAGGGCTTCAGTCCTTCACCTGGGAAGGGTCTTTGGTCACAGGGGAAGGGAGTTTGCGTCTTCTAGTTCAGGTCAATGGGTGATATGAGGACGGCTATGGGGAACGAGACTAGAGCGGTCTCTGAGGTAGGACAGGCCCCGGATAGTGGCCACCTGCTGGGAGTAGGCGCTTCAGGACTGCGGGGTGTGAGACAGCCTTGCCCCGTGACAAGGAGGTGAAGTACATGTGCTGGAAGAGTTAGCCCCTCAAGACAGTGGAAGGGCTTAATGAGAGACAGGCGCCCGGGAGGGGGGAGGCCACTGGGAAGCAGTCAGGAGGCTTCCGGGATGTCTGCCTGGCCTCCAGGGTCGCTTCAACTGTCTTCTGTAACCGAGGGGTAGGATGTGGTTGAGAGGACACAAACAGGATGGGTATATGGAGAACCCCCAGGCTACCTGGAGAGCTCGGGCTCCCCCATCTGCAGTCCAGGGCTGCTTTCTAGAGGAGGTAGGCCTGGCTCCCAACTGGATCAGGATTCCCAGGGAATGCAGGGGGCAGGGGGCACCCTTTTACATCAGACAGCCTCTACCCCACAGCACTGCCCGGATTGCAGCCCTCCGCATTTTATTTGCCTGAGACAAGGGCTATGTCCCCATCTCTGGGCCAGGGCCCAGCCCAGGTGACTGGCTGGGAGGAAGCCCCGCCTCCCTGGGGAGCATTACCTTGTCCATCGGCCTGGTAGTCGTCGGGGAGCAGCTTGTCCTGCCGGTAGCCCAGCACGAAGGCCAGGAAGGACAGGATGAGGGCATCTCCGATGCTGAGGATGGCCAGCATGAAGGCCCAGCGGATGGTGCAGTGGCCCAGCGTGTACTTGCCCGTCTGCTCCCCGCACATTCGCCGCACCTCACTGGAGTCCCAGCCGTCTGGGTAGACCAGGCAGCCAATCATCAGGCCTGTGGCTGAAGGGGCAGAGGGCGGGTGTGTGGGCTGAGTGTGCTCAGCCCGCACCAGCCTTGCACTGCTGTCATCTTGCCGCCTCCCTTCTCCTTGTGCTAACAGCCTTGAGAGGCACACGGGCAGCTCCTGCCATCCTTGCAGGACACCAGGCAGCTACCGGGAGCCACGGGAGCAGCAGGGAGCGGCTCCGAGGCCAGGGCGGGTTCTGCACAGGACAAGGGGTCCCACCAGGCCTTCAGCTGGCTCACCTGGCCTCCAAAATCCGGTCCCGGCCCAGAGAACTCATCACTCCTAAGACGTACCTTTGTTCACATTTCAACATCTCTGAAACCAGTGGTGAGAAAGGTCAGGCCATCACTTATGACAGCTGTTCTCAACCTGTGGGTCGTGACCCCTTTGGGGGTCAAACGACCTTTTCACAGGGGTCGCCTAAGACCATCAGAAAACACATATATAATTACATATTGTTTTTGTGATTAATCACTATGCTTTAATTATGTTCAATTTGTAACAATGAAAATACATCCTGCATATCAGATATTTACATTACGATTCATAACAGTAGCAAAATTAGTTATGAAGCAGCAACGAAAATAATTTTATGGTTCGGGGTCACCACAGCATGAGGAACTGTATTAAAGGGTCGCGGCATCAGGAAGGTTGAGAACCACTGACTTATGAGAAGTGTTTTCCTTTTACAGCAGGAAGGGCAGCGGTGTGTCCTTCAGCCCAGGGATCTTAGATTCACTGAGTACAGAAGTCCAGCCCGCTCTGCCTGCTTCCTCATGAACCTTCGTTCAAGCATCAGGTCTCCTCACCCTCCAGGGCAGCACCGTGCAGCTGCCCACACTTCCTGAATTTGAGAATCCCCTGGCATATTCGTTTAAAGCGCTGGTTCCAGGTCAGGGTGGGCTCGGGACCCCCGCTTTGAAAGCTCTCCTCCGGGTGGGTGGCTGTCTCAGTAGGAACAGCTCACTGCCAGCCCAGCTCTGGGCTAACCAGCTGTGTGACTCCAGCGAGCTACTTACGCTTTTTGCCTCAGTTTCCTTGTTTGTACAGTGGGGGTGATAACAATACCAACTGTTTGCCTTGCAGTGAGAGTCCAGTGAGTCAGGACTGGGAAGGCGCTCAGCACAGGGCCGCACATACTTGGCACCGAGCCCCTCTGTTGCCCACCTGTGACAGTGTCCAGCCCCAGAGCCCACTCCCGCCTGCCCCGCTCCTGCCGGCCTCCCCACGCTGCACAGACAGGTGACACAACCCTGGGATGTGGCTGGGGTGACCCCGAGCACAGCCGCCATGCCGGCCAGGGGGCCCTTTCGGACCCGGGCCCCCTCCACAGGCCTGAGGCTCTCTGGTCACAAGGCTGTGCCTACCCGGGCGCCCCTCACAAAGCGCCTCACAGGACCCAGCGTCACCTAACGTGGCTCGGCTGGCTCCGCGAGGAAGGCCAGCGGGTCAAACGAGTGCACAGGGACGTGCGCGATCAGGTCCACCTCCCCACCAAGTCCATCCGCCTTCCTTTGATTTGTTTACAGGAGGAAGTCATATACGTACTTCTTTTCTAGATCACAAAATACTTCATCCTGCATGTTTCTCTTGACCTGAAAATAGTTCTGTGAAGGCCATGTAGTAATGTCCCATTTGTAAGGTTAGAAAGCTGAGGTCTCAGAGAAGCCAGTGCCTTCTCATGGCTCCTGACTCTCTCGACTTCAACGTTCATTCCCTCTACTCCCAGGTTGTGACATCTCCGAAGAGCTGAATGTGTTTGGTGGTGACATTTCAGACTTACCGACCAACTGAGAAGTGTTTCAGGAAGATATTTAGGGTTGGGGGACCCTCCCAGAGCTCTTTGGTAAAACCTATGCGCTCCCCCTGTTGGTATGAGATCAGCCTGGTATGTGTGCATTTCTAGGCCAGAGCATTTAACAGCTTGGGGAAGACCTTCCAGAGCCCCCTCTCCTTCTCCAGTGACAGGTGATGCTCGATCAGCCTGGGTTCCAGAGAGCACAGTGAGGGCAGAGCCCCCACCCGACCCTCAGTGAGCGAGAACCATGTTTTGCATGCATTGCATCATCCCGTCCTTGCAAGAGCCGGGCAGAGGGTTCTGCTGCTACATCATACAGATGAGGTTACCAAGATTCCCAGACAAGCAATTGGCCCTGCCGCGTTGCTAGGAGCTGGGATCACACAGCCTACACCTGGCACCCAGAGCTCTAACGTTGTGAAGGTTTCCCTTCTCCTGCTCCCTTCCTTGGTCCCAGGCTTCTTGGCAAGGTCAAGCTAACCAGTCAAGGCCTCATCAAATAGATGCATCTCCCAGCTGCTGGCTGTGGGACACCACCACCCGCGCCCCACCCCCCCATCTCTCCCTTGGCTCATCTTCCCTTCCCCAGCACTGAGGAAGGGAACATGACACCACCTTTGCTCTCCCCCAGCATAAATGTTTCAGGGGATGG
Organism: Myotis yumanensis; assembly: GCF_028538775.1. Lineage (NCBI taxonomy): Eukaryota > Metazoa > Chordata > Mammalia > Chiroptera > Vespertilionidae > Myotis > Myotis yumanensis. The sequence goes on from NW_027223757.1 coordinate 91,333,438, forward strand.
CACCTGGCCACTCTGCCAACAGCGTCTCCAGTTCCATGACCCAGAGTCTGGCTCAGATGGCCCGATAGCCCCTCCCCCACCCAGGCCCTCCCAGCAGGGCCTGTTCAGCGAGTGATACCTGTTGCCGGAGGCTAGGGGAGGGGCAGTGCAGAGAATAAGAGGGGTGCTTGTGTCTCTAGCATCCCATAACTCTAACATGCAAGGCCAGATGGCAAGCATGTCAAAGTCCATTCTACTCCTCTTTGTCACAAAACTGCTAAACCTTCATTCTCCCTTCTTCCTTCCCACTGCCCACCGAGGCTGGCTTCACCGCTGCCCCAGCCTTTCCCTCATCTTATAGAGAGACTACAGAGGAAAGGGAGATGGGGGGTGGGGGGGGGGGGAGGCGCAGGGTGGGAGGCAGCTCTGAAGCCTGCTGAAAGGCCTGGGTACAAGATCTGAAGCCAAAGGCTCTGTCCCTCACCACCTGTGTGTGCTCGAAGGCAAGTTACCCGCAGGAGCCTTGTCTGTAAAATGGAAGGAATACCCTCCTCATTTGCGTCGTGATGAGGGTCCTCGCATGATACACGCGAGGGCACTCTGCAAATCATCGTACTGCGTAAACGTGTGACTCTGCCTTAGTTCCCCTAAGCTCTCGGTGGCCAGCCGACCTGCTACAGCTTGGCCAAGTCTTATCATCTCTCTCAGCCCCGACTCCTCATCTATCGTTGGGGGGCAGAGGGCTGCAGCTCTCTGAGGCCCACTCCAACCCTGACAGGCTTGAGTCTGTGTGTTTAGTTGTCTGGGATTCTGACCCCTGTTTCATTCCCTCTGTTAAGGGTAACACTACTGCTCATTCTAACCAAGCATGTCAAAGCAGTTTCACTCTGTCCACAGTCCCCAGCTGTCCCGGGCATCTCCCCAGTACGGACAGGCTGTGTGAAGTCCTGGGGGTGGGGAGGGACCAAGGGCTGCGGACAATGTCTTAGGCCATCTTTTCTTGAGCTCTGGGTGAGAGTAGGACCCGCTGGCCCACTGAGTCCTGCCGGGGCTAGGAGCAGGGAAAGGGGGCTTGGAAGGTCTTGCCTCTGAGCACCAATAGTAACCACCTGCCCTACATAGTCTTAAAGCCCCTACACAGCCCCCCTCCACATCACACAATGTCACTTCCACTTACTACCTCGAGGATGGAATCCTATAATTAGGGAACGGAGACTTCCACTCCACAACGAAAGAGAGAACTTAAATGCAAGTCTCTACGGGAAAGGTCACCTGCACGTAACGTTTTAAACCCATGGCTGGCCTTAGCGTCTCCCCTGAGAGCAGTTTGGGGTGGGAGGGAAGGAGTGAGGGCAGGGATCTGGGGACCCTTCGCGGAGACGGAACAAATACTCAGAAGTGGGTGATGTGGGCCTCTAGAATGGGCTTGACTGGCGTCACTATCTGCCTTGCATTGGGTTGCATTCCCACATGGCTGACAATGGAAGCTTCCTTTTTCCTCCCTCCCAGAGCAGCAGCAGTCCCTGGTGTAATGGCCTGGGAGTCAGGACACCTGATTTCTCCTACCAACTAGCTCTGTGCTCCTGGGCAAGTCACTTGCCTTCCTTGGGCCTCAGTTCCTCGTCTGCAAGATAAGGCGGCTGAACAATCTGGTCTCCGAGGTCCTCTCCATCTCAGCCAAGCCGCTACTTCTCAGAAGCTTCTATCGAGCATCGAGTAGGGCTGAGCTGAAGGAGGCGAGCCGAGGAGGGGACCCAGAGCCTCCACAGAGGATGGGATGGTGCAGCTGCACCTGTGGCCTGGGGTGGGCCCCTGCCCGCCCGCCCACGAGCCCTGCTCACCCGCAGCCAGCTGCATCCATGCGCAGATCTTGTAGACTGTGGCCGTGTTGCAGACGAAGAACAGGCTGAAGCAGATGATGGAGCCAATGATGAGGAACATGGCCAAGGCCACGAAGAACATGGCAGTCTTGAAGGCTCTGGAGGGGATGGAGGAGAAGTCCAGAGGGCCGCCCTTGCAGATGAGCTCGGAGGACAGCACGTTGCCCACGCAGTAGGAGAAGAGGCCGAAGTAGCCCGCCAGCGGGGTGTTGACGCTGTCCCCGATCCAATAGGGCTGGATGAAGAGGGCCATGACCAGCACGGAGAAGCAGATCGTCAGCGTGCCCCACATCACGCCAATCGCCCTGGCGTTGCGCACGTAGTTGGTGTGGTAGATCTTGGCCGCCTCCTGGGCGGGGAGCAGCTTCACCATGGCGAGGGCGCGGGGCCCGGGCGGGGGCCGGGGCTGGGAGTCGGGGTCCGCGGAGGGAGGCCCAGAGCGGGCCGCTCCTCAGCCGGGTTTGGGGAGAAGGCTGAGGTCAGGGCTCGAGGTCAGGGCTCCTCCAGGGTGGAGGAGGGGGTTAATCGGACCAGGAGGACAACCGCGCGCCTTCCGGAGCTCGTCCAGGTGCCGGGGTCGCTTCAGCCGGCCGGCCTCGGCCTCCTGCCTCCTCCCACGCCCGCGGGGGCCTCGGGCCGCCGGCGCCGCCCTGCCCCTCCCGGTTTTCTGCTCGGGGCTCCGGAGACTCCGCCCTTGGCCCGGCCTTCCTCCCCCTCGGACAGCTCCGCTTCAGCACCGCGGACAGCGCCCGGGATCCGGGAGGCGGGGCCCCGGAGTGCGGGTGGGGCCGCGCCGCCCAGGGAAGCGCGGGGGCCGCCGACCCGCTCGCCTGGTAGGGAACCGCGGCCTTTCGTGACTCTTCAGAGCGAGGACGAGCACCGGGAGGGGGGCCTGCGGCTGCCTCATTCCTCCCGCTCAGTTCCTGCCGCAAAAGCGCGGCCCGCAGTCCATCCCACCCTCCTGGGCGCCCTGGGCGCCTCCCCGACCCTCCAGTCCCCGAGGCCAGCAGAGTCTGTTTCTAGTTCCCGTGGTTCAACCAGCACTTACTAAGCCCTGTGTTGGAGGGTATCTTCCCTGAGCAAGAACCACAGAAATAAAAAGGGCAGGGCCCCTGCCCTCAAAAACAGTGAGATATTTGCATATATGCATGGTATTTACATATGTTATTTATAAATAATATATTTTGTAATTATTTATGAGTACATTATGTGTAATGTATAAAAAACATCGATGAGAGAGAAACATCATCTATCGGCTGTCTCCTGCACGAGCCCACAACGGGGAATCGAACCAGTGACCTCTTGGTTCATGGATGGGTGCTCAACCACTGAGCACACCGGCTGGGCTCTCATCGATGTTCTCTCTCTCTCCCCCTCTTCCTTCCCCTCTCTGAAATCAATAAAAACATTTTTTTTTTTTTTTAGCCCTAGCTGGTTTGGCTCAGTGGATAGAGCATTGCTGTGGACTGAAGGGTCCGGGGTTCAATTCCGGTCAAGGGCACATGCCTGGGTTGTGGGCTTGATCCCCAGTAAGGGGTGTGCAGGAGGCAGCCGATCAATGATTCTCTGTCATCACTGATGTTTCTATCTCTCTCCCTTCTTCTCTGAAATCAATAAAAATATATTTTTTTAAAAAAAAGATGAGCTTTGGCCCATGCTGGTGTAGATCAGTGGTTGGAGCCTTGTCCAGTACCCCAAAGGGTGGTAGGTTTGATTCTCCATCAGGGCACATACATACCTGAGTTGTGTATTCTTTCTCTCTCAAATCAATAAAAAATATTTTTAAAAATCAATGAAAACATATTCTCACAGGATTTTTTTAAAATTGGATTTTGGCTTTTAGTCTGGATTTGAATCAGCACTTAGCTAAGGGACCATCCGTGAGCCTCAGTTTCGTCATATATAAAATGGGGTGATAATTGTTCCTATCATATAAATGTCAGGTAAAATAATATGTGTAAACTGCTTAGCCCAGGGCCTCACATACACAGTGCTCAAAAATGTTTTTATTACTATTTGTATATTATTATCATTACCTCTGCTAACATTTCGGTGTATTTCCCTCCTTCTGCACATATTGCATTACATTGGATGATAATGTATGTACAATTTAGTATCCAATTTTTTCACTTTGCATTACACCACTAATATTTTCTCATATTACTATTTTTCAAAAGCATTATTTTAATGCTTGTGTAATCATTGTGTAATCATTTCCCCTTTGGGGGTGTTTTGGCAGTTTCTGGTTAAAGTTCACCCCACCACCCTGGCTCAGGCTCCTAACAAGGTGCCCATCGGGGCAGATGGAGACAGTGAACAGATCTGCCCCCAGGCAGACGCAGCAGCCGCTATGGCTCCCAACGATCTCAGCAAACTTTGAGCCCCTGGTGCGGCATCTATTTCTCTCAAAACTCAATCATAAGAAAACAAACAAGCCAATTAAAGATTGGCTGGTAAAAGCCACTGACAAACACTTCCGCCGGGAAGATATATGGGTGGCAGTTAACACATGAGGAGATGCAGGCCATCATTACTTGGCAGGGAAATGCACATCGAACCACAGGGACCTGGCACTGCACGCCCAGCAGAAAGGCAGTTGAACAAACCGCCTGGCGACGCCGAGTCCTGCTGATGGGGACCCACGCTGGGCCAGCCACTTTGGAAAGCGGGTTGACATCTCTTAGAAACTGAAGCCAACGTTTGCCACGAGACTGGGCCATCTCCTTCGTGGGTATTCGTCCCAGAGAAGTGAAAACGTGTGTTCACACCAAGACCTGTGCATGAATGTGTAGCATCTGTGCTCATAACTGTCCCAAACTTTTCAGAAATAGCCCAAATGTCCCTCAGCGGGGGAGGGATAGGCATGCTGCGGTGCCACTGTGACCACGGGTCCGGCAACGTAACGTAAGGATCTACGGACCCTGGGACAGCGGGCGCAGATCTCAGACGCCTGTGCTCAGTAGAAGGAGCCAGACCCCCAACAGTATGTGTGCATTCAGCATATCACTTTATGCGAAGGGCAGACCTGGAGGGAAATAACACAGGTTGGTGGGTGCCAGGACCTGGTGGTAGGGTTGGCTACCAAGGGGCAGTACCAGGGAGTGTTTTGGGGTATGGAAGTGCTCTGTCTATTGGATGTGGTGGTAGTTACATGGTGTCTGCATTTGTTAAAACCCATAGAACTGTAACTACAAAGGGTGACTTTTACTGTGCCAATTATACTTTAATTTTTGAAGGGGGGCAGGGACTAACATTGGTAGGGTGCCCAGAGGAGAAGGGTGCTGCACACCGAGGGAGAGGAGTGTGTGTTGAACTCATAACTCCTGGCCTCCTCCTGTTACTGCCAAGTCCAGTGTAAACGTTAGTGGAAGAAACATTAACGAAGACTTTGTCACCCAACACAGGGCAGGCCCATCCAGAGCCCAGCTGCCTCAGGAACAGAAGGTCTGGGTCACAAGGACCCTGGTCAGCAGAGAGCAGGCTGAGCGCAGGCACGTGGGGGAGGGGTGGGGGTGGAGGATGAAAGTCTAAGACTACCCGCAGGCAGTAGCATCTGCAGAAAGGACTCCAGCATCACCCGGCTTTTCTTCTTGCTGTTTCAGGCATATGTAGGGTGTCCCCCAAAATGTCTACACACTTTGAATGAGTATAAAGTCAGTGTTCATTAGCATACAGTTCACTTTCAAAATTTAAAAGAATCTACAGAAATGAATAATTTTCTTTGTCAAATCCTGTTTTCAAACTGATGACCTTCCCGGTCGAGGCCCTGCTGATACCACGAAGCAATGGAATCGCAAACATCAAGAATCGTTTCGTTCCGTGTTTGTGAGCCCTCAGCTGTTGCCAGTTTGTAGTGTGAACTTTATCTTTTCTGTATCCCCATAAAAAGGGCTAGTGGATAAGTGTTCTTGGTTCAAAGCTTAGTCTGGCTTCACCCATTATTTCAAATCAGTTAAACCTGAAAAGGAGTGAAAATGGAGTGAGTTTTCGGCTGTTAAAGTGTGTACACAATTTTAGGGACACCCTGTACTTATATATCTTATCACTCTCTTCTTTCTTGGTGGCGGCTAACTTTACAATTCAGCCTCTAAGTTACAGAATACTGAGATGTGGTCGTGACCAAGCTAAAAGGGGGTGACCTCACAAAGACATCCTGGACAGCCCTGGGCAGCGACTGGGGAGAGCTGGGCAGGCACGCACGTTGGTCTTCAGAGGACAGTGCGGTGTGTGTGAGGGCAGCACCGACAGGGAGGGGGCCTTTGAACGTGGAAAGCAGGTCCATGAGGCTTTGCACCAGCTGAAGGGAGGGACCCACTGAGAACAGAGCCACAACTTCAGGGACCAGAGGGTGAGGTAGAACAAGGGACATGGTCACAGCAGCCACAGAAGACCGTCCAGGCCCCTCCCAGCTCCCTCCACTGCGTCCAGGCTTGGTCAGGAGAGCGGGCGAAGAACCCTACAGGCTGAGCCTCACTGCCGTCCTCACTAAACAAGACGGGGCTAGATCGTCAGAGGAAACGAGAAGTTACAATTCTGGTGCAGCCCAGCTGTCATTTGAGCTACTTCGTGGGGAAGAAAGGTTGTCTGTGGGCTGGGCAGCCTGCAGTGGAATGGAGGAGGCATTTACTGTTTGCCCGGAATCCCTCCCTTTTCTTGGTAACAGAACCCCACTCTGCCCCTCCCCATGTGGCCCCGGGGCTGCCCACCTCAGGGCTCTGCCCAGGACCCACCACAGGGAGGGGTTTGGAGGACACCAGCTGGGCCAACCTGAGTCTCTTGGTGGGGAACCTGAATCTTGAGGGGATCCCTGTCTCCCCGCTCTGACTCCTCGGTTGTCACACGTCTGGCCTTGACCCAGAGCCAGAGCTCTTTCCCAGAACTGAGACGTCTGTGCTGGTGGCCCCAGCAAGGGGTGTGTTATAGGAACACAGGCGAGTTTCAGGCCCCACGGGAAGGGAGGGTGTGTGTGTGGCTGGGGGGGGGGGGGGGGGAGTAGGGGTGGGAGGAGAGGGGGGAATCCGCGCACGCAAGTGTGTAACCAGGACCGGACCTCCATCAGGAAGTCAGGGCATGGCTGCCACCGCCTCTTCCTGAATGGCTAAGCCAAGCATGTCAAACTCAAACGCTAACACGGGCCAAATAAACAAGGTTGAAGTTTCTGCAGCCACAAAAAACCCAAAAGCTTCAATGTTCATAGAAATGTAGGTTTATTTCGATAGAGACGTGCTGAATACAAAGGGCTGAAATAAATGAGTCATCATTAACATAAAATAATAGAGCAGCCCTAACCGGTTTGGCTCAGTGGATAGAGTGTCGGCCTGCGGACTGAGGGGTCCGAGTTTGATTCCGGTCAAGGGCATGTATCTTGGTTGCGGGCACATCCCCAGTGGGGAGTGTGCAGGAGGCAGCTGATCGATGTTTCTCTCTCATCGATGTTTCAAACTCTCTATCCCTCTCCCTTCCTCGCTGTAAAAAATCAATAAAATATATTTTTAAAATAATAGAACATTTTAATAAAAATTAATATTTTTTCTTGAACATTAGCTTAGCAGACACTGAATAACTGCACAAATTAATACGTGTAATGCAAATAAAACCTATTTTCCTTGTTCTCAAAAGTGAAATATTTCCTGTTGCGCACACCAAAAAGTCAGTTCAAGACTAATGACGTGGCAATCGGCTGCTAAAGTATTTGCTGCTGGTATTAGTGGAGAGAAATGGTGCGCCTGCGGGTAAGGCGCGTAAGGGAAATGAATGCAACACGATTATAGTGATCGGTCATTAGCGAACGTTGTAGTTCATTATTAATAATTATGTATAACAGGATATTGTAAAAATTAAGTTATGAATTTTTTATTAAAACATTTCTTACATGCCGTTACATTGGCTGGGCAGCAAAAATATTCGTTGTGGGCCGCATGCAGCCCGAGGGCCGTGAGTTTGACATGCTTGGGCTACTCCATGCTTCCTTCCCTCTGCTGACCAGCTTTCTCCTTTTCCTCATCAGCAAACTGCCTTCCTGGGCTCCCTAGTTCCATGTCTCAGACCCGCTGGGAAGGAGCTACAGCCTGTTGGGCACAGGCTGCATCCCAGGAGGGGGCTTGGGCGTTTCCTGGCGTGGCGCGGGCTTGGGCGTTTCCTGGCGTGGCGCCCGAGGCCCACCTCGGTGTCTGGGGCCCATCGTGGACAGTGGAGACGGGGGGACACCCAGGAGGAGTTGGCCCCATTTCTAGGTTTAAAACCACTCCGTCCCCACCCCACTCAGCAGGAGGCCTGGCACCACCCCAACCCCCAGCATCCCAGTGGCAAGACTTGACCAGGGAGAACTTTGCTCCATATTTTGTCTGTTTTTCAACTGAGATGCAGTGTCTACATCACATGCAGCCATGTGCTACTGACACCCCAGATCAAGACTTAGAACAATCCCAACCCCAGGAGGCCCCCACCGCCCCTCCCAGTCAGGATCCCTCCCTGAGGCAACCGAAGACTCTCATCACCAGGGCTTAGTTCTGCCTCTTCTTGAACCTCAGGTAAACGGCATCGCACAGTCTGTATTCCTTCGGTCTTCGGCTTTTCTCGCTCATGCCTGTGAACAAAACCCTTAGGACTGCACGTGGGAACCAGAATCAGTTCTGTTTTGAAGGGGAAACCCGAAAGCAAACGACTCCTTGGATTGGGAAGGGCTGGTTTAACCTGGTGAGGTTTTGCTGCTGTTGGTGTTTAATCCTCCCCCGGAGACATTTTTCCCACTGCTTTTTAGAAAGAGTGGATGGAAGAGAGACAGAGAAACATGGATGTGAGAGAGACAATCGATTGCTTGCCTCCCCCGACACACCCCGCCTGAGAAATGAGCCTGCAACCCAGGTACATGCCCCTGACCCGGAACTGAACCTGCAGCCCATCCATACGCGGCTGACTCTGTAACCACTGAGCCACATCGGCCGGGACAAACATTGTCAGGTTTTGATACAGGAAACACTTCGTTCTTGCTTAGCCGTCTGGGAGCACAGGCATTGCCCACGCTCTCTTTGCTATGCTCTCCACTTGTCATGGGAAAAGCTCTGTTCTCTCTTCTTTGGGAAGCTGGCCGTTAGCAGATGGAGACGGGGCTGATGCGTTTTCACAGCTTCACTCACAGACAGAAACAGCTCCTCATTCCTTCCCTGCCTCACCGTGGGAAGGGAACCTTAATTAGCTTCCCTGTGGCTCAGCCCCCAGGAGTGTTGGGGTGAACGGGGGAGGAGAGAGCAGAAGGAGCCAAGAGGAGCTCGGGAAGTGTTGTTAGCACTGAGTTCCATAAAAATAAGAAAGGGCAGTGCTCCTTTAATCAATATTATTTCCGCGTCTCCGGAATTGGGTGGGTTTCTCTCATTTTGAGGGCCTCCTGGCTGGCCCCCACAGTTGCTCCCTTATATTTCACCCTCATGTGGTGTAAGGGGAGGGGAAAAGGAAGGTAGTACTCAGGTTGAGCACCTACTATGCGCCAGGCACTTCCATGGGGGTTCTACATACATTGTCTTTTTTTAATATATGTGCTGCCAAAGTGAGCACCATTATCTTTTATTTAAATGTTAATTTTATTTTATTTTTTCAATTACAATTTACATTCAATATTATATTAGTTTAAGCCCTAGCTGGTTTGCTCAGTGGATAGAGCATCAACCTGTGGACTGAAGGGTCCTGGGTTTGATGTCCAGGTTGCAGGCTCAATCCCCAGTCATTGATGTTTCTAGCTCTCTCTCCCTCTCCCTTCCTCTCTGAAATCAATAAAAAATATATTATACTAGAGGCCCAGTGCATGAAATTCGTGCAAGGGGCTCGGCCCTCGCAGCCCCGGCGGCTTGCCTTGGCCCTCGAAGCCCCGGCTTCATCCAGAAGGTCGTTTAGCTGTCCGGTCTAATTAGCATATTACATTTTATTAGTATAGATTAGTTTCAGGTGTACAACATAGTGGTTAGACCAGCCGTGGGCAAACTACGGCCCGCGGGCCGGATCCGGCCCGTTTGAAATGAATAAAACTAAAAAAAACAAAAAAGACCGTACCCTTTTATGTAATGATGTTTACTTTGAATTTATATTAGTTCACACAAACACTCCATCCATGCTTTTGTTCCGGCCCTCCGGTCCAGTTTAAGAACCCATTGTGGCCCTCGAGTCAAAAAGTTTGCCCACCGCTGGTTTAGACATTTGCATAACTTATGAAGTGACCCCCAATAAGTCTAGTGCCCAGCTGGCATCACACATAGTTATTACAATATTATTGACTATATTCCCTAGACTGAACTTTACATCCAGGGACTATTTTTAACTGCCAATTTGTAGTTCTTAATCCCTTCACCTTTTTCACCAACCCCTTCCCCTCTGGCAATCATCAGGTTGTTCTCTGTATCTATGAGTTAGTTTTGTTTGTTCATTTATTTTGTTCATTAGATTCCACATGTGAGTGAAATCATATGGTATTTGTGTTTCTCTGACTTATCTCAGCAGAATACCCTGTAGGTCCATTCATGGTGTCACACCACAGACCTGGTCTTAGTCAGTCCTGACCGAATGAAGGGGCCCTCGCCCTCCTTAGACAGAGGAGGAAACGGGCTCAGGGAGCTTACACATGTCAATCCCGTGTCCAAGGTCATGTAGCTGGTTAGTGCTGAGTTTGGAAGCCATGTCTGTGTGGATCAAAGCTGTGCTTGCGGCAACCCCACCTGGGGCCTCCCAGGGGGGCTGATTTCCACCTCCTGGGCTGGGGAAGGGGCCTGGCTGCTGGCCAGGCCTCTAGGGAAAGCTGCGCTGTCCCACAGCTGAGCACACTCAGGCAGCTGCACCCTTCCCAGGCTCTACCCTGGGCCCTGAGGCTCAGACCTCCTCCCACTCCCACGTGGCCTTGGCTAGGGGCCAGGGTGAGTGAAGCCTGAACTGAAGGGGTGAGTCTTAAATGCTGGAATTGCAGGTATTAAGTGAAATGAAAAGGAAACTGGGGCCTCTCTTCCCTCACCTTCGTCCAAGCCCCGCTGAGGAGCTCAGGGCACTAGACGTGAATGAATGACAGCAACAATCGCAGCAGCCAGCACACACCGCTCACATGCGCCAAGCCCTGTCCTGAGCTCTATCTATCTGTTAATATATAATATAAATAACATATTAATTCAATTCACCCTTACAGATATATTTTTTAAGATTTTTTAAAAAAAATATATTTTATTGATTTTTTACAGAGAGGAAGGGAGAGAGATAGAGAGTTAGAAACATCAATCAGCTGCCTCCTGCACATCTCCCACTGGGGATGTGCCCGCAACCCAGGTACATGCCCTTGACCGGAATCGAACCTGGGACCCTTCAGCCCGCAGGCCGACGCTCTATCCACTGAGCCAAACCGGTTTCGGCTATTTTTTAAGATTTTTAATTGATTTTTAGAGAGGAAGGGAGAGAGAAACATCATCCATCGGCTGCCTCCTGCACACCCACTACGGGGGACGGAGCTCACAACCCAGGCATGAGCCCTCCCCGGAATTGAACTGGCAACCCCTCAGTGTGCAGGACGATGCCCAACCAACTGAGCCACACCGGCCAGGGCAACCCTTACAGCTCTTGAAATTATCCTCCAGTTGACAGATAAGGAAGTTGAGACGCAGAATAGATAACTTGCTCAGCGAGTAACTTGTGCAGGTAAAAGTGTTCCAGAACCCACACTCTGCACATGACACAATATCGCCACCCAGCACCCCAGGTGCCCACGCCCACACACAGCCAGGTGTCCAGGTGCTGCCCACTTACCTTATCAGGACCCCCCCCCCCCGCCCCCCTAAGCGGGGTGCCACAGCTGGGCCTCTGCTCACGGCAGCCCTGTGAGACGGGGAAGGTGGGTCACATGTGGACAGGGCCTTTTATAGCCCCAGCACCCCAACTGGCTCTGTCTTCTGCCACCTGACCTGCTGGCTGCTCCCTTCACCGGCTGTGCCCATTCATCATGGAGAAGATCCTTGTCCTTCTGCTTGTCACCCTGGCGGTGGCCTACGCGGTTCCCGACCCCCGGGGAATCATTGTCAACCTGGTAAGGCTGGCTCTTGACCTCCGGGTCCCACCAGGGGCTGCCCAGGGCTGGGAGGCGAGGCGCCTTCGTCCACTGCCTGTGCCCTGTCCTCGCCTCCTCCCAGGGGCCCCAGAGAAGCTGACCAGCTGGGCACATGCTCAGAGCAGTGGGTCAGCCTGGCTAAGGGAGTTTGCAAACTAGAGCCCTCGGCACCGCCCTGAAAGCCTGGCTCAGAGCCCAGGGGTTTAAGCTCCCCCGTGACTGGCTCCGACCCAGCGCCCACTCCCAGGGACCAGACAGTTCTCAGAGCCTCACGGACATTCAGTCATCACACGATCGACCGAGAGGGACCCTTCCTATCAACCTGGACAGCCACGCTCTCCCCCGGCCACACCGCCTCTCCCCGAGGGCAGAACCGGGCATCTCTGCCCCCCCTCCCCCCCAGAGATCCCGAACGGGTGCCACGCTGGGCTTGGGGGCAGGGTCCGCTGAGGTTCTGTGCAAAGGTCTGTCGGGGAGGGAGGAGTTTTCCAGGGAGAAGCTCCTTCATTTTCACAGGCTCCTTCCTCAAAGGCCTGTGGGACCCAGAGACTTGGAGGCCGTTTGGGGGCCACACGGGCACCCTCCATGGGAGCGCTGAGGCCAGGGGCACGGCTCCAGGGGCACCCAGGGGGCTGGCGGCGCAGCCCCGCTCAGGCTGCCTCACTGCACCCACCGCCCTTCCCCACGGGGCTGGGGGTGGCGGGGAGGCTCGGCCGGGGTAGCGGGAGGAGCCTGGCCCCGGGGAGGGTCCGCTGACGGCTGCCCCCCCCCCCCCCCCCCGCAGGAGGAGGGCGAGCTCTGCCTGAACAGTGCCCAGTGCAAGAGCAAGTGCTGCCACCGGACGAGCGGGCTGAGCCTGGCCCGCTGCGCCCCCAAGGCCAGCGAGAACAGCGAGTGCTCTGCCAAGGTGGGTCCGAGGACTGGGAGGCGGGAGGGGGCACCCAGAGAGGGGGGCCTCCGGGCTTGGGGATGGGTGGGCGGAGGGTAGCCGGAACCTCCAATGTTGGGGAGACAGGAAGGTCAACGGGCCTCCAAGCCCTTTCCCAGCCCAGGGTCTCAGCTGACCAGGGGGTGCGCGGGGGCAGGGATCTGGTACCCATTTCATGGATGGGTAGAGAGAGGCTCCCCAGGCAGACCTGGTTAGGAAGAGCGGAGGAGCCAGAGAGGGAGCCAGGGCGCCCGGGGGCAGTCAGGGAGCACCTGGTTCTGGCGTCAGATCCAAGGCAAGTGATGCCCGAGGAGCCCCCACAGCGTGACTCCCCTGGCGCCCTGTCTCCGCAGACGCTCTACGGGGTTTACTACAAGTGTCCCTGCGAGCGGGGCCTGACCTGCGAGGCGGACAAGTCCATCGTGGGCTCCATCACCAACACCAACTTTGGCACCTGCCGAGACCAGGGCCGCTCCAAGGAGTGAAGCCCCGCGGCCATGCCCCTGGCCCAGCGGAAGGGTGCCCCTCCTGTGCCCCTTCTCCCCGGCTGGCTGCCGGGACCAGCACCTCCATGTCCTGATTGGGTTCTTGGCCATTAAAGCCCGTCCTGCAAACCTCCCCCAGGCCTGGATGTCACTGCTGAGTTGGCGTCTTCCTTGAAGTTCCTTTCACAGAGCCTGTGCCCCTCGAAGCCCGCAGCAAACAGGCCAGAGGAAGGAGGGAGGAGGCTGCACAGGCAGACAAGGCAGAAGATCTCCCCACTTCTGGGGAGCAATCCCTCCTCCCTGGGAGCCCCCCTTGCCCCTCAAGTTCTCAGACAGAAAGACAGGCGAGCATGTGTGCGCTTGCGTACACACACACACACACACACACACACACACCCCTCTGGGGGGGCGCTATAATGACCCTATTCTTTGCCCTGCATCAAAGCTTACCTGTCCCCTGTGCTGGGCTCACACCTCTGTTCTGGGCCCCAACTCTCAGATGCGACAACCAGAGGACACATGCGTGTGTGAAGGGTCAGACTGTTAGGGTCACCGAAGGAGGAACGCAAGAGGCCAAAAGGGGTAAAGAATTATGAATTTATTAGGTCATCTGGGTACCAGATGGGCTGAGCCCCACAATGGGGCCAGCTCCCGCAAAGACCGGGAATCAGAGGTTTTTAAAGGCCTCTAGGCGGGCTTTTTCTGGGCGGAGGATTCTCTGTGCAGATCTGGGTTCTGGGAAACTCCGGAGGGGAGAGAGAATGGTCTCAGCAAATGGAATGTCCGTTGTGAAGGGGCCTAAAGGTCAGTTCCCAGGGGAGGGGGTATGGAGCAATTATTTGATCAGACGTAACACAGACACCAACATCGCTGTGGGCTCCCTGTGCTCAAAAATCAAACCCTCACAGTGATCCTGGGAGAATGGTTGTCTCCACTTTAGAGATAAAAGACTGAGGTGTAGAAGGTTCGGTGCCTTGCTTGATGTCACAGAACTAGAAAAAGTTGGCACTAAACCCATCTCACTCCACCCACCCACCCCCTTTTCTACAATTCCCTGTTCTTTCCCAATTATCCATGTCAAGACAAGTGGGTGGAGTTGCAGGGAATTTAGTTTTGGCTCCATATAAAAATTTCCTACTCAAACCTGGGGTCCCCGTCTGAGATGTGCAAGTGGAGGGTCACTGAGTGGGGGTGCTGGGGAGGAGATTCACACAGACTGTGGGAGAGTAGACTCAGTGGAACGGAGGTGCCTCCCAGCCCCAGGATCCTGTAGTTCCGGGATCAACGAATCCTTCGAGTAACCATTAGGTTTATGAGTGAGGGACTCAATTCAGCTGTAACAACAATGACCAAAACAAACAAACAAAAAACAAACAAATAAAAAGAAAACAAAGTAATATGGCTTTACACATGGGGCATATGTTTCTCATGAATCAAGAAGTCTAGAGATAGGAGGTGCTGGCATTTGTTTGGGGGCTGGCAGGTCTGCCATTCCCTTGACCTTCTCACAAAGCAAACGCCTGCATAGCAGCTCCCAACGTCATATCCTCTCACCATGTGCTAAGTGAGAAAGAGCAGAGCAGAGGATGGGTGGGATAGGGAGTGAGGGCAGGTAGGTCTCCTTCGATACTTTCTTGTCTTGTGCTAAAGCCTCCAGGCAGACTTCTCCATATCTCCATGTCTACAATAGGTCACCTGACCGTCTCTAGCTGCAAGGGAGGCTGGGAAAGCAAGTATTGAGCAAAGGGGATGTGGTTGCCATCACTGGATTAATCATGGTCCCTCTCCAGGGTTGGACACATTATTACTCAAACAATATTGGGGTTCAGTGAGCAAAGAAGGGGGGCAATGGCTGATTGCAGTGTCTGCCACATCTGAGTTAGTGCTCAACCAGAGGTGCTTTCAACATCTTAACCCAGTAGGAGTCTCAGGCCCTGAGGCAAGGCTAGGGCATACTTCTTGGTGTCCAGATTCAGCCCTGCGGGGGTCTGCGCTCATTCACTTCTTCACACAATTGCTGAGTGACTCAGTGCCCAGCACAGTTACAGACTGTGGGGACACGAGGAAAACGTCCTTCGTTTCCGGGAGTGAATAGGGGCTGGGCTCTGCAGAAGCAAGTGGCCCAGACCCCTGTTCTTTGTATTAAATATATTCCACCTGAAATACCTGCGATACTGAGCCTGGCTAATACAAGACTACTGGACAAAGAGGAACCTGGGGCTCTTGTTGCTCTTGTTCAAAAGAGCCTTTCTCTCTCTAAGCCTGAGCCCATAGCCCTCACCATTTTCTAATTCACATACAGATGTCCTAGAGCAGTGGTTCTCAACCTTCTGGCCCTTTAAACACAGTTCCTCATGTTGTGACCCAACCATAAAATTATTTTCGTTGCTACTTCATAACTGTAATGTTGCTACTGTTATGAATCATAATGTAAATATCTGATATGCAGGATGGTCTTAGGCGACCCCTGTGAAAGGGTCATTCGACCACCAAAGGGGTCACAACCCACAGGTTGAGAACCGCTGTCCTAGAGGCTGTAGCCTTGACATTGACACTTTCCATCTAACAGCCTACTCACAGGAACTCCCCATATGGCTGTAACTTTTTCTAGACCTGCTAGATATTCAGGTGTAGAAGCAGGGGTATTTGCAGCCTAGAATCCATAAAAAATTCCTAACGCTGGGCCCTGGCGACCTACGTTGTCTAATACGCTAGCTCTCAGCCAGCCACATGCTCAGCACTTGGCGTGTGGCTCATCTGAACGGAGAGAAGGGCAAATTACAAACTGGATTTTGGACCAAGTTCCCAAAAAAAGCTACAATATCTCAAATAATTTTTACATGTTGAAATGATAAAAGCTTTGGTTCAGTATCGATTCCACCTGTTTCTTTTTACCTTTCAGTATGGCTATTCGAAAATTTGAAATGCCATGTATAGCTCCATTTATTTCCACTGGACAGTGCTGCCCTAGAGAACTGACTCTTCACAGAAGAAGCACCGTCTTACACCTCGAAGCACAGGTCTCTAGATTCTGGCAGCCGTGTCCTCACCAACGACCCCTTTTTCCTCAGGGGCAGCTGAAGATCCATGGCTTGTGAAGGGATCCAGAATACGCCGCTGTAGCATTACAATTATTTTGAACAGAAGGCATTTGAGTGCAGGCATTTTTTCTGAACCCCCTGATCTACCTAAAAGCAGAGTCTCCCAAAAAACTCAATTGTCATAAATCCCCTCCTGGGAGGTTTCTTATAACCAGCAAAGATGGACTGTTTTGCTGTATTGACTTCATTGTTGGAGAGGAGATGTTTGCACCACACTAAGTGGACATCGTCACACAGTTGTCATATCTCTCCCACTTACTCTCCTACGAGCCCATTTATCTTTCCTAAAGCTCATTTGCCTTCCCATAAATGCCCTCCCCCATCCCTTCCCCTATTAAGAAGTCATTTTCCAAAGTGTCCTTCTCTGCCCTGGCTGGTTTGCTCAGCGGTTAGAGCAGTGATGGCGAACCTATGACACGTGTGTTAGAGGTGACATGCGAACTCATTTTTTTGGTTGATTTTTCTTTGTTAAATGGCATTTAAATATATAAAATAAATATCAAAAATATAAGTCTTTGTTTTACTATGGTTGCAAATACCAAAAAATTTCTATATGTGACACGGCACCAGAGTTAAGTTAGTGTTTTTCAAAATGCTGACACGCCGAGCTCAAAAGATTCACCATCACTGGGTTAGAGTGTCAGCCTGTGGACTGAAGGGTTGCAGGTTCAATTCCGGTCAAGGGCACCTGCCTGGGTTGCGGGCCCCATCTCCAGTAGGCAGGAGGCAGACCATCAATGATTCTTTCTTATCATTGATGTTTCTATCTCTCTCTCCCTCTCTCTTCCTCTCTGCAATCAATAAAAATATCTTTTTTTAAAAAAGTGTCCTTCTCCCCCTCCCTTCCCCAATTTGGATGGTATATAAGCCCCAAATTCTAACTGCCTCATGAAGTCACACTTTTTTTTTTTTTTTTTTTTTTATGTTTTTATTTTGATTTTTTTCAATTTTTTATATATATTTTATTGACTTTTCTACAGAGAGGAAGGGAGAGGGATAGAGAGTTAGAAACATCGATGAGCGAGAAACATCGACCAGCTGCCTCCTGCACATCTCCCACTGGGGATGTGCCCGCAACCAAGGTACATGCCCTTGACCGGAATCGAACCCGGGACCCTTCAGTCCGCAGGCCGACGCTCTATCCACTGAGCCAAACCGGTTTGGCATGAAGTCACACTTTTCTGTGAACTCCCCAATCTATCTATACTAATAAAAGGGTAATATGCTAATTAGACCAGATGTCTTCCAGACGTCCTTCCAGACGAAGCCACAGCGGCTGCAAGGGCCGAGGGCCAGTGGCGAAGGGAGAGGCAGTGGCACGGGAGGAGAAGGCAATTACGGCAGCTGTGGGAGGAGGAAGGCAGGCCCAGGAGGAGAACTGCTCTCCCAGCAGCTGGGGGAGGAGAGACCCCCCCCCCCCCGTGCCCGAATTTTATATAGCTCCCTTGCAGCTATATAAAAGCCTAAGCGACTGGATGACTGGATGACCAGATGATTGGCAGGTAGCTGTGACACACACTGACCACCACAGCGCAGATGCTCAACTCAGGAGCTGCCCCCTGGTGGTCGGTGCGCTCCCACAGCCAGAGCACCACTCAGCTGACAGACAGGCGCCAGACACCAGGCTCACAAGCCTCTCCCGCAGACACTTCCCCTGCGCGCCCGAGCAGTGGTGGCAGCAGGGCCAGGATGAGTGGGAGAAGTGCTCCTTCCCAGCCACCTACTGCTTCCCGCACTACTCCGTGCTGTGCCGATCGACGCAGACAGGGGGCTGGAGCCCAGTGAGCTGGTGGGTGAGGCTGAGCTGCGGTGGCACAGAGGTCCCCCCACAGACCAGGCCGAGGGACCCAACTGGTGCACGAATCCATGCACTGGGCCTCTAGTCCATATATATATATATGCCTAATAAGCAAATTGTCCCCTCAGGAGTTCAACGGGGAGACAGGGAGTTCAGCCGCTCACTATGACGTGTGCTGACCTCCGGGGAATGGCACAAAATGAAGGATGGCCCCGGCCAGCAGCTGGAAGGCCCCGATCGGCCCTGATCACTGGCCAGGCCTAGGGACCCTACCCGTGCACGGATTTCATGCACCGGGCCTCTAGTGTATAAATAAAGAAAAATCTGTCTTTACCCTTATTAATCTCTTCTGTCACTTTAATTCTCAGACCTCCAAACACTGAACCTAAGAGGGTAGAAGAAAATTTTTTTCTCACAACACTTAGGACCAGTTTAATCATATCAGCAACATTTCTTTCTTTCCCTCCCTTCAACTTCTAAGACATTGATTATCCCTGGAGGCTGGGCTTCCAGCTTGCAACCTCTTCTTCCACGGCTGTTTCATTGACTTTCTCCAAACGGGGGGAGCTCATGTAACACTATGAACTCCAACAATGTGTATCTGTCTGATGTGTGTGTAACACTATGTGTATGTCTGATATGTTTAGTACATATTCTACCAAGTTATGATTTACACTCTTGCTGATTTATAGGGGAGCACTCTTGCACCATAAGCCTGGCATCCTGGACAGCATTCTTGCTCAGGTGTGGAGGCTTAACTTCAATCAGAGGCGTGCCTGAGCACGGAACCTGAGGTACGAAGTGTAACCTGAATATGACGGCCACCCTGAGCCAGCCTCTGCGGAGAACGCACTGCACCGTACACAAGCCAGCGAGCTGGCCTCTGGCTCTGACAGCCTCTCAACATGCAGTGCCACTTCCTAAAGCTCCTCTTGGCTCCTTCTCTTCCCATCGGCCCGGTAGGTGCTCCAGTCTTTCTCCCACTCTCTTCCTTTCTCATCCCTTTCTTCTAACCCGATGTCCCTGAAGAGTCATATTCATCGGTTCCAAGCTGTGTGACCTTGAGCAAGTTGCTGTGGACAAAGAGGTGCTATGGAAGGTAACCTCACAGGATGATCTGATCACAAATTGCTAACGGGGCAGGTCATGGTGGGCAGTCATGTCCCAGGCCTATAGAAGGTTGGTCTTTGCCTTAAGCATTGTTCTTGTGCATCTACGTTAGCAAACCTTTGAAACGCCAGAAGCAATCCTCCTTCCCAGGCCCCTTTGGAGGCATAACCACCCTCAGAGGAACACATACTCTTGTTAACTATCCTGTAATCCAGCCATTTTCAACTCTCACATGTCATGGCACACATAAACTACTAAGATTCTGTGGAACTCGAAAAAAGATACTGTATTTTTGGCGGATCTGATGAAAAAATAAGTATTATTTTTATTGACTTGCAAAAGAATGATAATAATAGTAATTTAATTACCTACCCTTTTTGCTCCAGTGACTTTTTTTTTTTTTTTTTTTACAAAACCATTTCAAGTAAGTTTTATTTTTTTTTATTTTTATTTTTTTTCACTTAAAGTATTACAAAGGGTATTACATAAGTGTCCTTTTTTCCCCCCCGCCCTTGACAAACCCCTACCCTCCCTTACCCCCCAGTGTCTTTTTTTTTTTTTTTTAATTTTTTTTTTAAATTAAATCTTTATTGTTCAGATTATTACATTTGTTCCTCTTTTTTCCCCCCATAACTCCCCTCCTTCCAGCTCCCACCCCACCCTCCACCCTCACTCCCCACCCACTGTGTTCATCCATAGGTGCATGATTTTTGTCCAGTCACTTCCCGCATCTCCCACACCCCTTTTTCCCCCAAGAATAGTCAGTCTATTCCCTTTCTATGTCCCTGATTCTATTATAATCACCAGTTCATTCTGTACATCAGGTTATTTATTCACTTGATTCTTAGATTCATTTGTTGATAGATGCATGTTTGTTGTTCATAATTTGTATCTTTACCTTTTTCTTCTTCTTCCTCTTCTTAAAGGATACCTTTCAGCATTTCATATAATACTGGTTTGGCGGTGATGAACTCCTTTAGCTTTTCCTTATCTGTGAAGCTCTTTATCTGACCTTCAATTCTGAATGATAGCTTTGCTGGATAAAGTAATCTTGGTTGTAGGTTCTTGGTATTCAGCACTTTGAATATTTCTTGCCATTCCCTTCTGGCCTGCAAAGTTTCTGTTGAGAAATCAGCTGACAGTCGTATGGGTATTCCCTTGTAGGTAATTGAGCCTCTTTCTCTTGCTGCTTTTAAGATTTTCTCTTTGTCTTTTGCTCTTGGCATTTTAATGATGATGTGTCTTGGTGTGGTCCTCTTTGGATTCCTTTTGTTTGGGGTTCTCTGCGCTTCTTGGACCTGTAAGTCCATTTCTTTCACCAGGTGGGGGAAGTTTTCTGCCATTATTTCTTGAAATAGGTTTTCAATATCTTGCTGTCTCTCATCTTCTGGCACTCCAATGACTCTGATATTAGACCGCTTAAAGCTGTCCCAGAGGCTCCTTACACTATCTTCACACTTTCGGATTCTTTTTTCATTTTGCTTTTCCAATTGGGTGTTTTTTGTCAAATCTTTGGTTTGATTATTGTACTCCTCTGGTCTGCTATTGGGTATAATATTCTTTATTTCAGTCCGTGTATGCTTACTTTCTAATTTCTTTATCGTAGCATCGAGGGTCTCATTAGTTTTCGTGAGGCTCTGCACAAATTTATGGCAAGCCCTCAAAATTGCGATTCTTAGCTCCACATCCTCCATTTCTGTCATGTTTTTTTGTCTCCGCATCTTTTATGCTTTCTTGGTGCACCCCCTTGTGGTCTCTGTGCGCAGTCTTGTTCTAGCCAAGCCTTAATTGTTGTAGTTAACACTAGAGGGGTTTGACCACCAGGCCGGCTGGCTGTGGAAATCAGCTGTGTGGAAAACGTCTGCCTTCTGGGGAGGTGCTAATCCAGCCTTTGCCTGAGGCGATCGGCAAATGGCTGTGCGCAGGCTTTGGGCGGGGCGGGATCAACAGGGCGGGCGGAGGGAGCAGTTATGGCCACGCTCAGTCCCGTTCCCAGAGGCTCTGCTTCTCAGAACCCCGGCAGCCGCTGCAAACCTCGGAGAGAAAGCTGCCCTCAGGTCCCAACTGATGCCGGATAATCCCGCTTCTCCCGTTTGAGTCTGGGTCCCTAGAGACTCGCCCGGATCTGGAGCCCAGAGTCTGAGACTCACTCCCGACAGAAAACGACAACCGCGCCCTCAGCCACCAGCCCGCTCTGCGCGCGCACCTCGGTACCTTTGTATTTTCCACACTGCGCCGCCTCTGAGCCTCGATTTGCTGTTCTCTTTCCTTCTAGTTGTAGAGTCTCTCTTCAGCCAGCCTTCCTGTGGTTCTGGGTGATGTCCGTTCAGTCTTTTAGTTGTATTTTTGAAATGGTTGTTTGCGGCAGCGGTCTCCGGTGTTTACCTACGCCGCCATCTTGGTCTCTCCCCACCCCCCAGTGTCTTATGTCCATTAGTTATGCTTATATGCATGCATACAAGTCCTTCGGTTGATCTCTTACTCCCCTCCCTCCTGCCCCCCAACTCTCTCTGGCCTTCCCACTGCAGTTTGACAATCAGTTTGAGGCAGCTCTGCCTCTGTATCTATTATTGTTCAAAAGTTTGTAATGGTCTTTATTATCCATGAATGAGTGAGATCATGTGGTATTTTTCCTTCATTGACTGGCTTGTTTCACTTAGCATAATGCTCTCCAGTTCCATCCATGCTGTTGCAAATGGTAGGAGTTCCTTCTTTTTAACAGCAGCATAGTATTCCATCGTGTAGATGTACCACAGTTTTCTAATCCATTCATCTACTGATGGGCACTTAGGCTGTTTCCAGATCTTAGCTATGGTGAATTGTGCTGCTATGAACATCTGGTTACATATATCCTTTCTGATAGGTGTTTCTGGTTTCTTGGGATATATTCCTAGTAGTGGGATCACAGGGTCAAATGGGAGTTCCATTTCCAATTTTTTGAGGAACCTCCATACTGCCTTCCATAGTGGCTGCACCAGTCTGCATTCCCACCAGCAGTGCACAAGTGTTCCTTTTTCTCCACATCCTCTCCAGCACTTGTCGTTTGTTGATTTGTTGATGATGGCCATTCTGACAGGTGTGAGATGGTACCTCATTGTTGTTTTGATTTGCATCTCTCGGATGATTAGTGACTTTGAGCATGTTTTCATATGTCTCTTGGCTTTCTGAATGTCCTCTTTTGAAAGGTGTCTATTTAGATCCTTTGCCCATTTTTTGATTGGATTGTTTATCTTCTTTTTGTTAAGTTGTATGAGTTCCCTATAAATTTTGGAGATTAAGCCCTTATCAGATATGACGTTGGCAAATATGTTTTCCCAAGAGGTGGGTTTTCTTGTTGTTTTGTTGATGGTTTCTTTTGCTGTGCAGAAGCTTTTTATTTTGATGTAGTCCCATTTGTTCAGTTTCTCTTTAGTTTCAACTGCCCTAGGAGCTGTGTCAGTGAAGAAATTGTTTTGGCATAAGTCTGAGATTCCAGTGACTTTTTAAAAAAAAATCAGATGCCTATATTTGTATATAAGGATTTCTGGTACCAAGAGTTAACCAATCAGATGCAACCTTATTATGCCACAGAACAGTAAGATGCAACTCTATTATGTAACCTATATATTTATGGTTAAAGACAGGGAATTCACACCAGACAGCGATTGCTGTGTTGGCTGTTGTCATTTTTTGATTTGAGAATCTGAGGGAAGAGGTCAACGCCCCTGGCTAGGGTATTGCATGTTTTAAAAATTCTTGCCCAGCCGGGTGGCTCAGTTAGTTGGAACCTTGTTCCTTACAAGTTCGATTCCTGGTCAGAGCACATACCCAGGCATGTGCAACTGATTGATGTTTCTCACGTTGCTGTTTCTCTCTCTCTCTCTCTCTCTTCCTCTCTCTCTCAAAATAATTAACATACCCACAGGTGAGTATTATAAAAAAATATTCTTGCAACACATCAGTTGAAAATTGCTGCTATAATCCAATCCCCACCTTGCTTTCTCCCAACTTCATTTAATCTTTCTTAGTTTCCTCAATTCTGTAAACTATCATTTTAGGGCGCATTTAAGATCTTATCCTCAGTTTGGCTCAAATAAATTCTTTAAAAAATTCTCTACAGGTTTGGATGTTTCTTATGCTGGCGTTGCCCAATCCCTCTGCTTCCTCACCTATCAAATAGGGTAATAACAGTACCTACTCCTCATGGGCATCTGTAGGATTAAGTGAGATCATGTGTGTGAGACTCCTGGCATCTAGTGTGTACTCAATAAACATTCCATTCTATTTTTTTTAAATATATTTTTATTGACTTCAGAGAGGAAGGGAGAAGGACAGAGAGATAGAAACATCGATGAGAGAGAACCATCGATCCGCCTCCTGCATGCCCCACACTGGGGATCAAGTCCGCAACCCAGGCACGTGCCCCGACAGGGAATCAAACCTGGTTCACAGGTTGATGCTTAACCACTGAGCCACCACAGCCGGGCAACATTCAATTCTTTATACACATGTTTGTTCTGTACACTTTCTTTCACATTTCTGAAATTTAAGGCCAGGGAACCAAGAACTCAGGTGTAAACTGAGCTTATGACGGAGTGGGCTAAAGTCACAAAGGGAGTGGGGCTGGAAGGGGAACTCACGCCGCCTCTGAAGGACTTTTATTCAACAGGAGACAGACTCTGTTGACCCCAAGAAGGAATATACCTGTGAAGAAGGACTCCTTGTAGTCAATTAGGCACGAATTCATAACCAGAGTCTAGCAGCCGCTGCTGACAGGGCTTCTCCTCACTCTGCACCCCAGGAGAAGCCACAGACGGAACTGCCAGCTTTCTGCACTGTGTTCCTGCGGCTGCGCCAACCCTTACAAAGGAGTTCCTGGAATTGCCTTTCAACCAATGGGTGAGACCTGTCACATCCAACATCCTCATTTGCATTTTCATTGACCAATCAGAGCATCTCCGTAATGACCAATCAGAATGCATGAGTCTGACCAATGAAGACAGTGCTGTTAATGTACAGGGACTGGGGTGGGAGCTTAATAAATGCAGGCCTCCCCTTTGTTTCAGCAAAGGGCACTTTGGGTTTCCTTTGAAGGTTGCCGCTCCTGGTTTTGCAAACTACTAGTGTATCTGACTGAAGTTTCTCCTTTTCCCACAGCCCAGATGTTGGCGCTGGCTTGGTCGCTGCAAACTTTTGTCAACAACCCCAAGCCCAAGAGAACCCCTTGCTATACCCTCCCCCGTTTCCTCCCACCTCCCCACTGCCCCAGGAACTTGTTCCCCAGCCCCCACCTCCAAGGCAACACATTTTTTAAAAAATAGTTTTTAATTGATATCAGAGAGAAAGGGAGAGAGAGATAGAAACATCAATGATGAGAGAAAATCATTGATTGGCTCCTGCACGCCCCCTACTGGGGATTGAGCCCACAACCCAGGCATGTGCCCTTGACTGGAATAGAACCTGGAACCCTGTAGTCCACAGGTCGGCGCTCTATCCACTGAGCCAAACTAGCCAGGGTCAAGGCAACACATATTGAAAATTCTTTATTTCAATGATGGTGCATTATCCCCCTCCCTCCCTGCCCCTCCCTGTTGGTGGAGGCTGTGGGGGCAGGGGCAGGAACACACAGTTCTGGCTAGACCTGGAGTGGGTGGAGGAGGAGGGGCAGGAGACACGGAAGAGGGCACATTAGAAAAAACTTCTCTTAGTTGACTTCTTTTTTACAACAATTTTCTTACAATGGCCGTAGGTAATTTTAAAGGTTTTCACATTCTTCGGAAATACACAAGTCAGGCCCGGCTGGCAGGGACACTCGTTATACAGGCCGAGGAACGTCTGGGAAAGGCAAGATTTGACCTTGACCCTGGCTGCTGCTCTGCCCTCGGGTCTGAGCGGCAGCCCCCATTTCCACCCCAGCCCAGCTCTGGGTCCCATTTGTTTGCACACAGCAGAGGGGCCTCGGCATAAAGTACCCTCTCACCCAGCTGCCTGGGTCTGTGCCTCCGGTTGCCTCCTCCATGCTGACCCCTAGGATTGCTCAGTGCCCTCCTATTCTTGGGCAAAATCCAGCCAGGAATACCTGGGGCTACAGCGTAACTCCTGGGGCTGTGTGTGTGGTTTTGGGGGGCGGGGGAACAGGGGGGAGCAGAGTCTGAGGCAGAGCAGCACCGTGGTTAGGGTTAGACCTTCTAGCTGTGCCCAATTACAGTGCTACTTTCAGGGTTTGCTGAGATGAGCCTCGGAGAACAGGAACCCAGGTTAGAGGGAAGCGCTGCCATGCCTCTGGGGTAGGGTCCCACCTTGGGTCTGTCCTCGGCTCTCCCAGGCCACAGGCGGCTTGGAGAAGCAGGCACAGCGGAGAATTCCCAGCTCGGGTCTTTGCCGCCCACCTACCCCTTCCTCCTTCCCCTGGGCTCCGGGTCCGCCAGGCTCTCTGCTTCGGTGCGCCCCCGCCCCCCTCCGCAGTCCCCTCCCCCCCAACGCTGCGCCTCACCCACCTGCGTGTGGCACAAGTCGTCCTCAGACCCCATGTCGGTGCAGTGCGACTCGCAGTTGTAGGGGTCCCGCAGGCAGCACCTGCTCTTGCACCTGATGCTCTGGAGGCAAGCCTCCCCATTGTTCTGTTGGAAGAGGACCCCCTGGCTCTTCTGCAGCCCCTGCCCGCCCGCGGGGGGGCTTTCTCCCAGCTGCCCCCCTTCCCCCCCCCCCCCCCCCCCCCCCCGCCACGCACACACACGTTATGCCCTCAGCACCACCCCACTGCGCCCAGGCTGGGATGGGCAGAGGGTTAGGAGGGAAAGGAGCCGCTGGCAGGACCTGGCTGGTGCCTAGAGGAGCTACAACAGCGCTTAAAGATTCGCTCTAGGGTCCCCAGAGTAGGTTCTCCTCCTCCCGCACTTCAGGGGCATCCAGACCTTCTGTCTTTGCTCCTGCAGTTCCTTCTGCAAACTCTTACCTACCTTCTCACCCGAGATGGGATGCCACCTACCTCTCCCCCCACAGACACACCGATCAATGGCCCCCAGTGCTGGGACTTAAGCATTGTATTATCTATCGCCATCACCCCTCGCCTCTCTGTCCCACGATTTCAATAGTCATTCAACCAGCAAATGCTGAGCACCTACTGTGTGCAGGCCCTGCTCCAGGCACTGGAGATGCGGCTGGGAACGAAACAAAGGCCCGCCTCCTGGGGCTCACGCTGAGCAGCGAGCGGCCTGACAGAACTTCCCACGGTGAGGGAACTGCTTTCCGCTCTGTCCACCTGGGTGGTCACAGCCGCGTGTGGCTATCGACATGTAAGAGGCGGCTAGTGTGACTGAGGAACTGAATTTTATTTTATTAAATATACAGTGGGGCCTTGACTTATGAGTGTCCCGACTAATGAGTTTTTCGAGATATGAGCCGTCTCTCAGCCTATTTTTTGCTTTGAGTTGGGAGCTAAAATTCGGGTTACGAGCCAGCTTCAGACACCCCACCGCTAGTTGGCACAGCGAACGTCACAGTGAACGCCACAACATCAGCCCAGCATCACGTGTCTCACTCGTTCACTGTTGATTTGACATACGAGTAATTTGAGTTATGAGCTCCATCACGGAATGAATTAAACTCGTAAGTCAAGGCCCCACTGTATACATTTTTTTTATTGATTTCAAAGAGGAAGGGAGAGAAAGAGATAGAAACATCAATGATGAGAGAATCATTGATCGGCTGCCTCCTGCACGCCCCTTACTGGGGATCGAGCCCATAACCCAGGCACGTGCCCTTGACTGGAATCAAACCCGGGACCCTTCAGTCCACAGGCCAATGCTCTATCCACTGAACCAAACCAGCTAGGGCAGAAACTGAATTTTAAATATTACTTACTTTTCATTTAAGAAATTGCAAGTGACTAGTTACACTATTGGACGAACCCAGTTCTAGACAAGGAATATCACAACTACATACGTGAAATAGGTGGGGAGCACAAACGTTCGGCAAAAATAACTAGATTTAAACAAACAAACAAACAGCAAAAACCCATACTGTGTGATTCCATCATGTGAAGCTTGAAAGCAGCAGCACTAACCCACAGCGAAGGAGGTCGGAGGGTGTGCCCTTGGCGACTGCTGGCCCTGAGCCGAGGGAGCCCGCTGGGGGCTGGAAACGCCCTGCAAACATGCGGGTGTTTACACGGGTTTACAATTCATTGATTTTAATGTAAATCAAGATTTGGGCATTATGCTGCATGTAATTTTTACCTAAGGTATTAAAATGAACAATTACGACATATTATATATGTATAATCACATCTACTGTGTATGACTAAGTGCTGTAACGAAAAGAAGTCAGAGCCCTGGCCAGTGTGGCTCAGCTGGTTGGGTGTCAGCCGGTGCACGGAGGGGCTGCGCTTTGATTCCCAGCCAGGGCACATGTCCGGGTTTGGGGCTCGGTCCCGTGAAGGGCATGCAAGAGGCAGCCGATCTTCACAGAGATGTTTCTGTCTCTCCCTCTCCCTTCCTCTCTCTCTAAAAATCAATGAAAGATCTTTTAAGAGAGAGAGAGAGAGAGAGAGAGAGAGAGAATAAAGCCGGAAAGGAGGACTGGTCTTCCTGATTCCGCTCCTGCCAGTAACCCACCGCAGTCCCCCACCTCTACCCGACACTCATCTCCCCCTTCCCCTCCCGCCACCCTCTCTGGCCACCAGTCCTTCTCAGAACAGCTAGCGGAATCTTTTTTCAAAAGATAATCCCATCACACCATTTCCTTACTTCAAAACCTCCAAGGACTTCCCAGAGCATTTACACATGGCAACTCCATGGGACCTGCGGGCCTACTCATTCCGGGCGGGCTGCCAGCCCGCCCCCCCCCCCCCCCCCACTCGCCCTGTAGCCACCACTGGGCCTCTGAATGCACCCACCCCGCCTGGCCCCAGGCCATTTGCACTGCTGGCTCCTCTGCCCAGAACACCCTGCCCTGTGAGCTCTGCCTGGCTGCCTCCCTCTCCTGCCTCGGGCTGACAGGCCTTCCTGCACGCCCAGCTAGAGCAGTTCCCATCACCTGGTTCACATCTGTGAGTCTGAAATGACCTTCTTTATTTCTTTTAGTTTTTAAAATGTTGTCTCCCCCTGCTAGAACCCAGGGGATCTTTGGCTACCTTATTCAGGTATTTCTTAGCCCCTCGTAGATGCAGATTGTAAAACAGGTGAATAAATGCGAATATTGTACTTCTCGGTGCTTCTATCTCTCTGACCTCATCTATTATTTCCAGTCTCTCACTCCTCTTTGAATCTGCGGCCGAGGTCCCATCTCCAGACCTTTGTCCTCGCTCTTCCTCCACCTGGGAGGCTCCCTTTAGGAAAGGCCTCCCTTCCTTTGGGTCTTTGTTGGGAAGGTCTCCCCTGAGCACCCGTTTAGAACTGCAGCCCCTCTTCACACCACCGCTCCTGAAGTCCCTTCCTTATTTTCTTTGTCCGCGGGTGTTTATCAACTGTGATGTATCAATATTTTACTTATTTGCCTCCTACAGAAGAAGGTTAGCTCTACAAGGGCAATGATTTTTGCTTCTTGCTCACAGCCCTAACCTAGCACCTAGAAAAATAATTGACCTATCATAGGTGCTCGATAATGAATGAATGGCTGGGTGGGTGGACGTCTCTTACCAGATGTGAGCCTCGGGGTGGGGAGAGTGCAGTGCCGTATTCACCTCTGGTGGCAGCACCTGGGTCTGCCTTTCCTTCCCAGGCATCCTCCACCCAACACCCGCTACTGCCCCCCACTTCTGGCTTTCACTCTCACCCGCCTCTGTGCCCACCCACCCTCCCCAAATAGTATAGATCTTATGATGGTGCAGAGGAGGTGACTGTATCCTCTGGGTTCCTTACCAACTGTCTAGTGTCCCGTCTCTTCACCATTGCGCTGCTGGTGAGGAGGAAGAAATCAGAGAGGAGGAGGAGAAGGGCCGGGAGCAGCAGCGTCCGAATCATGGCCCAGAGGTGTTGGTGGCATTTCCAAGGTCCAGCTAAATACCCGGCATCTGCCATGTGGCTGCCATGTGACTCAGGCCTGGAGGGTAGGGAGCAGATGTGACTGCCCAGGCCTAGCCTTGACAGGAGAGGCTGTGTGGGTTGCAGATGGCAGAGATGGAGGAACAAGCCAGGGGCTGGGGGTGGAAGTTCTTTGACCACAGAGGCATCCAGAAACACTGCTGTGCTCCTCTTGCTACCCTCAGAATAGTCTAGTCCAGGGGTGGGCAACCTTTTTGTGAGTGCATGCCAAAACCAGCAAAATCTCTGACTCAAAATTCTTCTGCGTGCGAACCCTAATTTTTTGAGAACATGTTACGTCTACTTAATATCTCTTAAGGTATACGTATGTGAAGAACCTTGAAGAAATAATAAAATTCATTCGAGTGACAAAAACACAGTATATGATGATGAAAAATACATTTATTTTTTAATGTATACATGTACACTGATAGTCCTACAGAAAACTTTATGACTCCATTTGATATTATCAGTGGGACTTTTGCTGCTGCATCACTGATGAGAGATTTTACATCAGGTTTACATTTCGTGACCTTCAGAGATATGCACGAGCTACTACTTTCATCCATCAGGCTACTCCTATTACGAGATTTAACAAAATTCATCTCTGAGAACAAAGATTCACAAGCGTATGTGGATGCAAACATGGAGAGTAACACTGTTGCAAAGTTTTTTAAACAGAAAAAATTTTCTAGAATGGCATTCCAAGTCCTCAATAATTCGTTTTTGACACTTCTCTCTGGTACTCCTGTCTCTAATCGCTCTTTTTCAATGTTTTCCAAGTCAACTCTAAGGTCAATAAATTTCTGCTTCCAAATTGAGCTACTCTGAAATTCAATAAACTACATTTCAAAGTCAGCCATGTCTATCCATGAAAACATTTGTAAGTTTAGTTCCTCCAGTTTCATGCTGTCTGGAAACCTCATGAATTTTGCTGTCTCTTCCAGTTCTCTGAATTTCGCAAATCGTGAGAAGAACTGCTCGATAGTTGACTCGATGATGTTTCAAAACAGCTTTTGAAGGCTTTGACAGTCTGTTCTGTCATCTTGGGGGAGGTCTTTGATGTGCCTCTTGAGGTTTGGGAAATATCTAAATCTCTCACCATCCACATCCCTCTTAAAGACTTCCAGTTTCTTTTCAAAAGCCTTTATGTAACCAAACATAACATCAAGTGTCTTGCCAGTTCCTTGTAATTTAACATTTAAGTCATTCAAATGTTCACAAAAATTGTAAATGGAAGATTATAAGAGAGGGTTTCGCGTGCCAGCAAAAGTTACTGGCGTGCCATGTTTGCCACGCGTGCCAGGGGTTGCCCACCCCTGGTCTAGTGTCTGTGCTTGGAATCTGGCAAGATCTGGGTTCAAGCCCAGATATAGTGCTTATCGGCTGTCTGATCTTGGGCAGACTTCATAACTTCTTTGAGCCTCAGTTTCCCCATCTGCAAAATGTGAAATAATAGCAGTACATCACAGGGATGATGCCAGGCTTAAATAGCAGGTGTTGCACTTCATGTAGAACAGGCACCCAAAAGACAGGAGCTGTTCTTGTCTTTAGAATCAGAAGATCTTGGAGCTAGAGGGGTTTCAAAAGATTCTCCCACCCAGTCCAACTGTATATTGTTACTAATAAACAGCATTCTTGTTACTGGAGAGCTGCCATGTCGGGTGTGGCTCTCCCCCTGTCTTGTCAGCTCCCGAGACAGAATTCAGATGAGTGACGGACAGCAGTGTTGAAGCAAAGCAAGTGAATTTGTGAAGGAGGCAAAGCAAGAGACGGAGGAGACACGAGGGAGGCGCAGCAAGCAGGTTTATTATGAACACACTTGGCATGAAGCGCAAGCGGGCCATTCAGCCAGTGTAGCCTGTGGGGTCAAGGGTTTTATAACTTTTCCCCTTGTAGGTTTCAGGGTCCCCCTTTTACATTGTTGCAGCTTTTTCCAGAATTTACAAGAACTTTTGGCGATTTTATCTGGGCAAGTCCCAAGACTACTGACTTCTTTGATCAGTGGGTGAGGTAAACTCCCCCCCCCTTCTTCTCCGCCCTCCCTTCCTCCCGCCCTGACAGTTATCTTTCCTGCCTAACATCCCCCCTCAAGTAAATGCTTTGGGGGTTTGTTACTTGTCCCCAGACTTTATTGTCCTTGGGTTTAGCGGGCACAGGCAGCGTTAAGTGGGTCTTCGTTCCCTATTTTCCCAGGCGAGGGTGACTTGAGCTGTGTGCTCTCTGGTTAGGGAGGAGACTGTCAACCATTTGCTCCCAAGTGTCCTTGGTTGGGGAAGACAAGGTCTTGCAATTCACAAGCTGGCTGCAAGCTGCCCAAACTGTTTGGTCTTGTTTAATTTTCTTGCCTCGGTTTCCCCATTCCACTCGCCCAGGAATTTTCCTAGCGTCTTACTATCCTTCCACATTATGACATCTTGTCTCTCCGATGAAGTGACTAAGACCCAGAGAGGTTGCTAAACTTCCCCAAAGTCGCAAAGCTGTCAGGTGGTGGAAGATTAGACCCTGGTTTTCATCTTTTTTTATTATTATTATTGATTTCAGAGAGGAAGGGAGAGGGAGAGAGAAATAGAAACATCAATGATGATGAGAATCATTGATTGGCTGTCTCCTGCAGGCCCCCTACTGGGGATCGAACCCACAACCCAGGCATGTGCCCTGACCAGGAATTGAACCCTGACCTCCTGGTTCATAGGTCTATGCTCAATGGCGGAGCCTCACCAGGTGGGCTGGTTTGCATCCTTGTACTCCCTTCTCCTGGAGGCCGTCAATGGAATTTCAGCCACTCCCTTCCTGGGGAAGCCAGCCTGCCTGGGTGCACTTTGGCACGTCTTCTGAACAGGATAGAGAGTCCGAAAGGGCTTACTTGATCACAGGCGACAGAAACCCAACCCAAAGTGGTTAAGGAAAAAGTGAATTTTCTGGGTTTTGAAATGTAAAAGTCCAGAGGTAGATCTATCTGGTTAAGACACAGCTCGTTTCAGGGGCTGAATGAAGACACTAGTCTCCAGTCTCCTCTGAGCTGGCTTCATTCTGAGTCCCCATAGTGAGGGGTAAGACGGCTGCCAACAGCCATAGACCTCCTTTCTCCCAAGCTCAAGTCCAGTGAAAGAGAAAAGAAAATAGTCCAGTGGAAGAGGAAGTATTACATTTTGGTGACTCGTGCAAATCCTAAGCTTCACTCTGATTGGACAAACTAGGTCATGTGCCCATCCCAAACCTGTGCCTAAAGCAGCAGGAACCTCATGGCCACCCGTTGAGCCAATCTCTGGTGGAGGATTCAGTGCTCTGATGTGCAGGCAGCCCCTCTCCACTTCAGGGGCTGGGGGGAGGGGGATAGTTTCCTGCGGGAAATTCAGGGTCACCGAGAGAAAGGAAGCAGTGGGCCCTTGGCGGCCAGATCAGTAGACGTTCCTTAGATGTGGCAAATGGGAATTGACGGGGAGCCACCCATGGTGCCTAATTTAAACAATGCACAGTGTCACTGGCACAACTTTTATGAAGTCTACTCAGACTTGATTGGTTTTAAAGTTTTTCAAAGTAAAAGTATTTGTAAGACTTTTCATAAGTCACTACCATTCTCAGCTCTCTTTCCAAAGCGATTAATTGTGTTCGGAGTGAATTCTGCCCATTTAAGGAGGGGCTAGTGGTCCAGGATCGCTTTGCTTCCACTTGGAAGGTTTCTTTCTCTAGCAGTCAGAGCCGCCTGGAAGACAGAACCCGCTCTAGGTGTTTGACATAGAGAGAATTTAATACACGGCCATGCTCGCAGGCTGTCGGGCAGCAGGGAGACGGCCAGCAGGTCGACACCAATGCCCCTGTGGCTGGAGGAACAATGTGCTGAGGCTGCGGCCGGAGTCCCTGGGGACCGCTGGCATCGCCTGAAGCCGAAGGTGCCATCGCCTGCCCTCCTGCCTCCAGCCAGTCCTAGAACCAGAAGACAAAGGAGACTGGGAAAGGTGTGCCCAGGGGCAAAGAGCAGAGCAGGAGGCGGGCAAACAGGCAAACAGGTGATTGGCACACCTTCCTGCCAAACCCACCACCAGGCTGGGAGCATGTGTGTGCTTCTGCCACTCCCCCCTGCCCCTCCCCCACTCCTCAAGTCTGTCCCTAAGGCCAGGGAGCTTTACTCGTTGGGGACTTGGAGGGGAGAAGTCACACCTGCCCCAAAGCTCATCATTAACCCTAAGGGTGGCATGCTGTCAGTGTTTGGGGTGCGGAGAAGTAGCACTCCAGCCAGCTGGCTCGGGGGCCGGCGTGGCTCAGGGGCCGGCGTGGCTCGGGGGCCGGCGTGGCTCAGGTGCTGAGTGCCGACCTATGAACCAGGAGGTCACGGTTGGATTCCCGGTTAGGGCACATGCCTGGGTTGCAGGCTTGATCCCTAGTGTGGTGTGGTGTGTACAGGAGGTAGCCAATCAATGATTCTCTCTCATCACTGATATTTCTATCTCTCTCTCCCCCTCTCCCTTACTCTCTGAAATCAATAAAAATATACTTTTTAAAAAATATCACTCTTGCCCTGACGGTTTGGCTCAGTGGGTAGAGCGTCGGCCTGCGGACTGAAGGGTCCCAGGTTCGATTCCAGTCAAGGGCATGTACCTTAGTTGTGGGCAGATCCCCAGTAGGGGGTGTGCAGGAGGCAGCTGATGGATGTTTCTCTCTCATCGATGTTTCTAACTCTCTATCCCTCTCCCTTCCTCTCCGTAAAAAATCAATAAAATATATATATATTTAAAAATCACTCCGTGAGAGAAACCTCAAATTAAAAAAAGATAATCTTCATGAAAATTTTGCCGTGTTCACCTCCTGCATGAAAGAAAGCCACAGATCCCGGATATAGACATGGAGAGCTGCTTTCCTGAATACTATCGACACGTCTACCCTGTTTCCCACAGTGACCCACTCAGCTGGCCTTTCCCACAAGGCTTGCTGGGAAGTCGGGGGTCATGTGCTCCCCTCCACCACCACCTCCCGATGGTATGGTGAAGCCAGAGTGCACAGCCCAAGTGAGAGCTGCCTAACAGTACACCATCACCTCTAGGTCGTGGCATCCAAGCTGCTCTTGCTCATTAAAATAAAAAAGGATTTTGTGGAGGCAGGTTGCTCTCACTGTAGATTCTCCCTTTGTCCTTTAATAACAGAACCCCAAGCTTTAGCTGGACACATGAAAACCCAAACGAAAACTACATTTCCCGGTCTCCCTTGCAGCTAGCTACAGTCACGTGTACAAGTTTTTCTCAAGTGAAAATAATTCATGCTGCCTGTTGGTCATACCCTTTTAGGAAGCGTGAGCATTTGCTGTCTTATCCCCTTTGCAGATGAAGTCAATCCAATCAGAATCAATCTTGGGTGTTTGCTAAGAATCCTGGGACAGAGACAGTTCCTCTCTCTGGAAGGCACAATATGCATGTGTGAGGTGATTGGTGGGTAAGAGGCCTGGGTCCAAACCCCGGACCCACCCTTCCTGTGAACCCTTGAGAAGGCTTATTGAGCCTTAACTCCCTATTTGTAAAATGAGGGTAATTATATATTACCTTGCTGTATCAGTGAGTGAATACACATTAGAAGACACTTCGTATAATGTCTCGGGCATAAGTTGTCAGTAAACCCTAGCTGTTTTTGTTAGGTATATCTAGAACTTATGCGGAGAGGAATCCAGCCTGAGGCCATGGAGTGGCTGGATCCAGCCAGACCTGAGGCCTGCCCTGCCTTTAAATTTCTACTTCTGACCACCAATGAGTTCCCTCGTCATTTGGACCAATTTGTTTGTTATTTTTGAAGGTTTCTTCACAATCGTGCTATATTTTAATGTCAAGTGCTTTCTTTTGGCATCAGTTAGGAGTTGGTTTTGAGACAATTCCTTCTCCCCCTGCTGGGATGATTACTGACCTCTCCATTCCTTTGGGGTGATTCTGCCAACAGGGGACAGGTTCCATTCTATGCCAGTGCATGTTGCTGTACATGTCCATGTAGCCACGCAGAAAGTGGCTCCGCTACCGAATACAGTGTTGCCATATTTGTCATGAAAATCGGTGTCCGTTTCTGGTGGACCTGTTCGCACTGAGATGACTTAGCAAGTTCTGGGTTAATGGAAA
Source organism: Myotis yumanensis (assembly GCF_028538775.1). Classification (NCBI taxonomy): domain Eukaryota; kingdom Metazoa; phylum Chordata; class Mammalia; order Chiroptera; family Vespertilionidae; genus Myotis; species Myotis yumanensis. Next base: position 91,368,884 of record NW_027223757.1, read on the forward strand.
CTTTGTGAAGCTGAAGACGGAACTGCAGCAATGGCAGCTGCTGGTTTGTTGGAACTTCGAGCCAAGCACCCTTCTTTTATTTATATACTAGAGGCCCTGTGCACAAAATTCGTGCACTGGGGGCGGGGGGGGTGGGGGGGAGTCCCTCAGCCCAACCTGCACCCTCTCAGTCTGGGAGCCCTTGAGGGATGTCTGACTGACAGCTTAGGCCTGGTCAGTCAGACATCCTTAGCGCTGCGGAGGCAGGAGAGGCTCCCGCCACCACCACTGCGCTCACCAGCTGTGAGACCAGCTTCTGGCTGAGTGGCGTTTCCCCTGTGGGAGCACACTGACCATCAGGGGGCAGCTCCTGCATTGAGCGTCTGCCCCCTGGTGGTTAGTACTCATCATATTGACTGGTTGGTCGATTTGCATATTAGCCTTTTATTATATAGGATATACTTGCAGCAGAAAGAACTTGCTGATACCCCCATGGGGTGCCCTTGGACAAGTCAGGTAGCTCTCTGAGCCTGTTTCTTTATCCATAAAGTGGTCACATCCGAGAGAGCAGAGGTAACAGAGCACCAGGAGCCTTTCCAACCGCAGGCACGAGCATTTCTGCATCCACACTTCACGCACATTCTCACAAATCCGCTCTCAATGACCTCCACCCTTTCACCCCCTTGCAAAGTGTTTACATACTCCCTCTCGATCCCTCCTACCACACAGCCACCCATGGGCACCTCAACATCCGCGCTCCAGGCACATTCTTCAACTCTGCCCCTTCCACACAGGCGTCCATCCGACTGGCCCTTCCTGGACCCAGCCTCTCTCCCACATGTCCCACCCCACTCCCTTCCCAAGCACTCCCTGGGGCCACCATGCCTCCTCCAAGGCCAAACCCCAGGGGAAGCTCTTTCATGCCTCCAGTCTCCCCTTTCACGGGCCCCAGACTGGGACGAGCGCTACCAGGTTCCCTCGCCCAGGAAATGCACAGAGGCCAGAGCCAAAGATGGACTTTAATGTGTCTAGAGCTGGATTGTGAACAAGATGGGGACTCCAAGGCCTCTGGCCCGAGGGAGGCGGGAGGACGGCAGTGACCACCCGCATCGTCCTCTAAATCAAATAGCAGCGGCGGGGACAGCTCGGGTCCTTGGGTATGCAACTCAAGCCCAGTCGGCAGGGGCATATGAAGTTGATGGCTCCCTTGGTCTGTGGGAAGTGAGTATGAGAGTTGGGGGTCACCAAGGTTCGGGAATAAGGGGGTTTAAACTTCTCGGGAGCACAAGTCATGGTGAGTCGGACCTGGGGCCTGTCATCTCTACAGCTTAGCCTTATACCTTCACGACCTTAGGCAACTTTGTCTCCCTTTCCTCATCTGTGAAAGGAGCTAATAACTGTAACCCACCTCCTAGGGTTATTAAGAGGATTAAGTGAAATGAGTTTGATCAAGGGTTCACAATGAAAAGACCCTCTGGCCACTTCTGCGAGAGAGTCAGGCCAGGGCAGGGGCCTGGCTGCTCCCAAGGGCACCGGCAGCTCCCCAGACAGGACCCGGAGTCCGGAGGCCCAGCCCAGCCTCCCTAGAGGGGTGTGGGCCCAGGGCCAGATGAGAGAAGACGAGCAGGTCCGAGCCGGACTGCGCACACCACTCCCCGCGTTTCCACCAGCTAATAACCAGCATCGCAGCAGAGCTCTGTCGCTGCCAGGAACGCACACTCTTCCCAGCAACCTGGTGGGGGAGGTCTGTGACCCCATTTTACAGATGAGGAAACCAAGGCCAGAGAGCAGAAGTGGCCTGTCTGAGGTCGCCAAGACGGGGTGGGAAGCCAGGATCTGCACTCGGGCCCAGCTCCAAAGCTGTGCTCCTGCCACTGCGGTGCCTCGCTTCTCTCCAGAAGTGAGGGGGTGGGGGCTGCTGGGGAGAATGTCTTCCCCAGTTCGCCTCAGTGATGTTGCGGTAGATATCCATTCAACAAACATGTGTTGAGCACCTGCATTGCGCGGGCACTAAGCTGAGGGGTAGGAGGTTCAAAGATGAGTGTGCTGCGATCTGCCCTTGAAGTGCCCCAAGCGTGGGGGACGCAGGCGGAGGCATGGCCACCAGGGAGGCCCGGGCCCTGCTGAGGGTCTGGGCCAGGGGTGTGGGGAGTCCAAGGAGAGAAGGCCTGTCAGAGGGAGTGGCTGGCATTGCAGGGCGAGGAGGAGTTTGCCAGGTGGAGGAGGAGGAAGGGCACACCAAGCAGAGGGTGAGAAAGCAGGTGTAGCCCTGTGGGGTTTTTAACCTTCTCCACCCCAGAGCCTCACCTGGGGCAAGCACACCGTGGTTTTTCTGCCCTTGGGGGCACAGAATTCGCCTCCGTGGTCCAAGTCCATGAGGCAGCAGTCACTGGAGCACTCCGAGTGGTGGGAGCACGAAGCTCCATCCACCTGTGGGGACAGCCCCTGCGTCACCAGCTCTCCCGCGGTGAGGGGGGGGCGGGGAGGGTTCTTGCCAAGGCCCAGGGTGGGAGAAGAGAAGCCCTGAGATGTCACTCCCAGGGGCCACCCCACAGCACACCCCTCCCCCAGCACTCAGAGGGCAGGGGAGAGGGAGGAGGGGGGGTCTAGCGTTTTCTTTTTTTAAAATATATTTTATTGATTTCTTACAGAGAGGAAGGGAGAGGGATAGAGAGTCAGAAACATCGGTGAGAGAGAAACATCGATCAGCTGCCTCCTGCACACCCCCCACTGGGGATGTGCCCACAACCAAGGTACCTGCCCTTGACCGGAATCGAACCTGGGACCCTTCAGTCCGCAGGCCGACGCTCTATCCACTGAACCAAACCGTCCAGGGCAGGGGGTCTAGCGTTTTCCCTCGGCCTCCCTCTCCTTTCCCCAGGGGCTCATTCCTGTGGGTCCCAAAGGGCGTCCTGAGCTGGGGAGCAAATGCTCCCAGATCACAGTCCTAGTAGGAGTGCGGGCAGGCGGTAGGGGAGAGAGAAAGCTGGGAAGGGAAGAAAGCGTCACTGCGCCCAGAAGTGGGGGTTCAGGGGGACGCACTAGAGCAGGTAGGTAAGGCATGGCCGGGACCCAGGGCCGAGACGACCCGAGAGGGCGCTGGGGAGGGGGTGGGGTTCCCCGCTGGCCACAGGCCCTTCCTTTCATCTCCGGCGCCACCGGGGAGGTGGAGCGGGGCTTGGCGGTTGGGAACGCACCAAGCCTGCAGCCGGGCACAAGCCCCTCCTGGGGTGGTCCTTCCACCCGCCACTGCCCCTCCCGCCCGGCCGGTGCCCCGCCCCGCCCCGCCCGCGGGGTCCCGCTCACCTTCAGCCGGGGCCGCGGCTTGTGGTGCGGAAAGGCGACCCCGCAGGGCAGCAGGACCCCCGCCAGGAGCGCGAGCGCGGTGGCCATGGCCGTGGCGCGGCGGTCCTGGGCTCGGGCCGCGGGGATGGACCTCCTTCCCGGCACCTGACCCGGCTGGAGGCGGGGGCGACGAAGCCCGGGGCCAGCGGCCGCGGAGGTCGGGGTGAGGGAGTGAATGGGCACCGGCTGCCCGCGCGGAGGCGAGCGGCGCGGAGCCCTCTCCAGCCCCGGGGGGCGAGCGGGACGGAGCCCCGGTGCCGCCTGGGACGGGCCTGATGATATGGATTCGGGGGCCCGGGCCTCCCTGGAGATCACTTCCGAATGAAAACTTAGAGCTGGACCAGGAACCTTGTTTGGGAGAAATGATGCAAAACGGATACACCGAAATGAAAACCGCTTCCTTCTCGATACTCTGACCCTCCGTCCGCGGGGCGCACCGACTGCCCACCCGCACCTTTGGGATAAGCGCCCAGCTCAGACCTCCGGGCCCGCCTGTCCGGCCCGCCTGTCCGCTCGGAGACTCTGCACACAAGGCCAGCTCTTCCCGCTCCCCGAGTCACCACGTGTCTAAGGATTCCTCTACGAAGTGTGGGGGCAGGTGGAGGGGAGGAGAGAGGAAATCGCAGGGGGAGGGGAGGAGGAGGGGGAGGGGAAGGGGAAGGGGAGGGGGAAGGGGAGGGGAGGGGAAGGGGAAGGGGAGGGGAGGGGAAGGGGAAGGGGAGGGGGAGGGGAGGGGAAGGGGAAGGGGAGGGGGAAGGGGAGGGGAGGGGGAAGGGGAGGAGGAGGGGGAGGGGAAGGGGAAGGGGAGGGGGAAGGGGAGGGGAGGGGGAAGGGGAGGGGAGGGGAAGGGGAAGGGGAGGGGAGGGGAGGGGAAGGGGAAGGGGAGGGGGAGGGGGAAGGGGAGGGGGAGGGGGAGGAGGAGGGGGAGGGAGAGTGCGGGGCAACCGCTGGAACTAGGCGGCAGGCCTTCCTCACCTTTCCCTGGACCGAGCTCCCACCTCCCCAGCCTTGCCTGCTTCTGCATTTGAAAACGTGCTCTTGCCCTGGCCGGTGTGCCTCGGTGGATATACAGCCTCCACTGCTGGACTGAAGGGTCCCGGTTTGATTCCGGTCAAGGGCAGGAGCCTCGCTCATACCTGGTACCTCCCGGGCAGGCTCCATCCTCGGCCCTGGTCAGCAGTCCTTGGAGGCACCCAATCGATGTGTCTCGCTCACATGGATGTTTCTCTCTCTGTGTCTCTCCCTCTCCCTTCCGCTCTAAAAATCAATGGGAAAATGTCCTCTGGTGAGGATTAACAACAAAAAAAAGAAAGGAAAAAAAAAGAAAATGTGCTCTTGAGAAAAGATCTGAGGAGCTCTGTCTTTTCCCCCTGTAGCTTGTTTTGCAAGATCTGCACCCCCTCCCCCCAAAACACCAGTGCAGTGGGTCCCCCACTGGAGGCCACAGCTCGTGTGGCCAGTGGCTACCCACAGATAAGAGTTGGGCACGGCCAGCTTGGCTCAGTGGTTGAGCATTGACCTATGAACCAGGAGGTCGCAGTTTGATTCCAGATCAAGGCACTGGTTAGATCCCCAGTGGGGGGCATGCAGGAGGCAGCTGGTCAATGATTCTCACCACTGATGTTTGTATCTCTCTCTCCCTCTCCCTTCCTCTCTGAAATCATTAAAAAATATATATTTTTAAAGAGTTGGGGTGTCGGAGGGCAAAAGCTAGGCCCACTTTTCTGGACTTCAGGATGGTGCCAGCCCCCAACCCTGCCCACCAGCAAAAACGCCCACCAGCCCTGAGTACTGTGAGGGCAGAGGCCTCTAACGTGCCTCAGTGCCTAGCACCTCATGGGTGCTCCCTAAGTCAACTGTTGAATCTGTGGCATGCTCAGGCCACTGAGGCTGCCTCAGACACCATGGGGGTGAAGCAGAGGGCGTGTGCCCTGGGCCCAGTCCCTGGCAGGACCCCGGAGCCCGGAATTCAGCCCCCTGAGGGCAGGACCCGTAGCCCTGGGCCCGCTGAGTACTTGTCAAGTCAGCTAAATGGAAGTTCTTTCCCGGGCCCCAAGCTGGTACCAGCAGGGACCGGCCACTGGGTTATAGGAAGCAAGCCAGGGGACACCACACACACCCCACCATCACTCGTTAGGAGGAAGGCCTGGGCTTCCTTCAACCTCTATTAGCATCCGGGAGGCAAGGAATTCCAATGGTTAGGTTAACCGCTCGGAAATTTGGATGGTCCCAGCAGTCACCAGCCGGATGACTAGGGAAGATGCTGACATCTCGGCCACAGCTCCCCCATCTGTAAAAGGGGAAGGTTGCTGAGAGGGTTAAATGAGTTAATTGGGTAGAGTGCTTGGCACAGAGCCTGACAAACAAAACAGTCTCAAAACAATGGTGCTACCATTATTATCATTAGCATCTCTGGTGATTCCGGAAGGAAGGCAGCACTGGGCCAAGGGGGTCAGAGGATGCCTCAGGGGCCAGCTGCCACCGAGGCCTCCACTCCTCCCCCAGCCCTGTTCCACCCTCCCACCTGCTCCAAGTGCCCTGCTGAGACCCTCACCTGCCTGGCACGTTGCCCCTGCCTGCCGGTCTGTGCCCCACCTTCACCCACAAGCTGTGCCAGTCAAACCAGTCTCCATGCCCTTCCTGCAGCCCACAAGTCCGAGCTCCGTGCTCCGGTCCTTCCCACATAACTCAGCCAGCTCTTCCTGGGCCCCCATCTGAGCTGAGCTTGAGCCTCGTGTTGCTCAGGGAGCAGTTTATCCAGACATCTCCTCGGGATGTTGACCCTCTCCTGGCACTGGGGGCTCCTCTCCCACTCCCCGAGGCCGGCCCCCCCAGTACTTCCAAGAGGCCCAGGGTCTGCCTGCCTGATTAATGAGGTTCCATGGCAACCAGAGCCTGGGACTGGGGAAGGTGGCAGACAGACAGACAGACAGAAGGGGGGAATCAGCAGCTGGGCCAGCCACCCCACCCAGCAGAGAAGCCCTCCCAGCCAGGGCTGTGTCCAGAGCCCCAGGGTCCCAGGCCTGCACCTGGCAGTGGAACATCTAGTGGAAGGAGGGCTTTGAGGAGCTCTGTCCTGGCGAGGGGTGCTATCGACTGAACTGTGTGTCCCCCACGTCCGTGTGGAAGCCCGCCCCTCAGCGCTATGACATTTGGAGAGGGCTTTGGGAGGTCTCTCTCTCTACCCTGCGAGGACACAGACAAGGGCGCTGTCTGCAAGTCGGAAAGAGCTCTTGCCCAAACCCGCCATGCCGACACCCTATCTCGGGCTTCCAGCCTCCAGAACTGGGAGGAAGAAGTGTCTCTCATCTAAGCCACCCAGTCTGTGGCATTTTGTTGTGGCAGCTGAACTGACTATTTTGGGGCTTTGGTCTTTTCTTTAGGAATAACAGCCCTGCCCGGCTGGTGTGGCTCAGTGGTTGACCGTTGACCCATGAACCAGGAGGTCTCGGTTCAATTCCCCACATGCCCAGGTTGCGAGCTTAGTCCCCAGTAGGGGGTGTGCAAGAGGCAGCTGATCAATGATTTTCTCTCATCATTGATGTTTCTATATCTCTCTCCCTTCCTTTCTGAAATTAATAAAAATATATTTTTTAAGAAGAATGATTTTTTTTTAAAAAAAAAAAAAAAAAAGAGGAACAGCCCCACTGTACTGAGAGGGTCTTGTGTCCATTACCTCAATCAGCCCTCCCTGCATTCGGGTAATCAACACTAGTGGTCACAGCTGAGAACTCCTGAAGCACAGCAATGCCCTCCCTGCCTCGCAGGTAGAGTGCGAGGTGGCCCAGGAGACCTTTCTTCCACCTGCAGCCACGCCACCGGGGAGACGGCCCCTGCGGTCTTGTGGAAGATGGAAGAGAGGGAGGGAGGGACACAGGGATCCTGGAATGCTCAGCTAGGAGTGACACAGGCCTCTTCCACAGACCGCCAGCCAGAACTAGTCACATGACCTCACCCTTCTGCAAGGGAGGCTGGGAAGGTAAGGGAATCTGGGAACATTTGGTGTAGTCTATCATTTCTGCTGCTGCATCACTCGTATGCCCACTTACAGAGGAGGAACTCGAAAGGCCGAGGTTGAGTAACAGGCCCTAATAGCACAATTACATTACAGAGTCAGATAGAACGCCCAGGCATGCTAGCGACTGAGCCTAAGCTCTTCCCACGCCCTCCACCGCCGTGGGCGGCCAGAAGGCCGTGTCCCCCGTGCTGTCATCACTGTGTCCCTCCAGTAGTCACAGTCTGACACTCTTCAGACCCAGGGCCTGCTGCTTTGGTCAGCTCGTTAGCCATCCATGAAGTTCGTTGTGTCTTCCGCCTCCACGGTGAACTGGCCAGGAGCCCCGGGGGCTGATACATCTCTGCATAGAGTTAGTTACACGGCCCCTGCAGTTGTGCGTGGGAGGAAATGAGAAAATATTGCTGACTGCTCGGTAACGGGGAGGATCTGGAGGCAAAGGCCAGCAGCTGTGCCCCAATTGGCAGGTTGGGGTCCTTGGTCTGGGGTCCAGGGGCCCCTGGGAAGTTTACTGAAGGCCCGGCGGGGGAGTGGGGGGTGGGGGGAGGGAACGGGTATTTGAAATTCTAGGCAAAACATTTTGTGCATAGCTTTAACAAGTTATTTTTGACAGAGAACTGCAGTTTTCCTTGAAACCGGTTCCGAATCTTGATTTTAAGGTGAGGAGACCGAGGCCCAGAGAAGGAAGGGCCTTCCCCAAGGGACTCAGCACAGCCTGACCTCCACTCCGGCTCCGGGCTCCAAGTCCTGTGCTCTTTCTCCCGTCCCAGCGGCCTGTCCAAACCCAGCTGGTGTGGGTGCAAGCACGAGTCCAGGACACGTCTGCACAGTGAGGAGGGTGGGAGCAGGTCACAGCCTCTGGGGCCGATGGGGTGGTCACTGAGCCACTTGACCTGTGACTGTGGCCACAGCTCTGCCCGCTGGTCAGGGCCCAAACCTGGCCGCCCCCGTCCTGTATGAGGAGAATGGGGGCAGCTCAGGTCAGGGGAGCCCCTCACTGGGAGACCTCTGTAACCCGCCCCACCCCCCCCCCACACACCCCCTCATTCCCTGTCCTTTCTTCTTCCCGCCTCTGACATTCTCCGGGGTCTCTTTTTCTTTCCTGCATCTTTCTGGTGGTTTCCATGACAATGTACTTACTGGTCTACAGCAAAATGAAAAAATAAGGGTAATGTGGGGTTTTTGTTTGGTTAAAAATAAATGTATTGAACTTAAATAATGATCCTTTATTCTAAAATTACATCCTCCTACTTCTTGGGGGTTCAGTATGTTTTTATGAAACAATGGCAATAGCACAATGGTTGTTTTGTTCTGTTTTCCATGTCATTACTTGGTTGTTATATATGTTGTTAAATATATATATATATATATATATATATATATATATATATATACACACACACACACATACACACATACATACAGCGTCTCCATAATTTTTTGAAAGTTTTCTTGGTCTGTGAAATCCATGATAAAATCCTGAGAACAGTGACCTAGCGGAGACCGTCTGTCACCAGTAGGTTCCTGACAGCGACCTGGCGGAGTGCCCGAGGGCCCGGGGGAGGGGAGGTGTGGAGACCGCAGAGGCTCTTGGAGGACCTCAGGGGGAATGTTCCAGGCGGCCAGGTGGAGGCACCAGGTAGAATGCCCGCAGCCCTGATGCCTGAGGGGAGGCTCTCTTGCTTGAAGGGGGCCTGGGGGTGGGCAAGCTGAGAGCACAGGCCTCCCAAGCAGGCCCGGGGGGAGCAGGCCTTGGAGGTGAGGGCAAGTGCAGGAGAACACAAGAGGACAGGTGTCTGTTCGGGGGCACAGAGCCCAGTGGGGCCCGCTGTGCTCCAGGGAGGTGGGGGCATGAACCCCCATTGAGATGGCTCTTCAGTGGACAGGGGGCTGGGGAGTCAGGGCCAGAGTAAGGGCAGGGGAGCTGGGGTGTGAGGAGAAGGAGGCTCCTGAGAGAGGCAGAGGCCCAGCATGACCAACAGAGGTGTGCACACGCCCAACCTCAGCCCCCCCCCCCCACACCCTCTCTCTCACACACACACATACACACATTCACACACACACACACACTACAAGGGTCAGGGCTCAGAGCACACAGCTCTCATCTTATTTCTTTCCAGGACAGGCTGAGAAGGGAAGGGGCTGTCGGCTTAGCGGAGGAGAAAGACCTGGAGGGAAAGGACAGAGCTAACCGACCAGCAGCCCCTTGCAGACCTAGCCAGGCCCTCAGGCCCTGGGGCTTCTGCCTGGAGACAGAGGTGGGCAGCCGTACCTGGTGGGCACTGCCCTCACCCATGGAAGTGGGTTGAGCTCCTCAGAGGGCAAGGCAGGAATCCCTACCACCTCCATGTTCAGTCCACAGTGGGCTCCACACAGCGTGGGGCACAGCAGAGGGGTGCCTGCCCACACTGCCTGAGTGTGGGGCGCATGTGTAGACTCACTGACACCAGATGACCCGACTCTCCTCCCACTCAGGGACTTTCTGGGCTACGTCAGTCCTCGGCCCCTTACCCACCTCAGGGAGCCATGAGGTAATCACGATTCCTTTAGCTGCAAGTGAAAGAAGCTAACTTTTGTATTTTTTTAAATATGTTTTTTATTGATTTCAGAGAGGAAGGGAGAGAGAGTTAGAAACATCAATGCTGAGAGAGAATCATTGATCGGCTGCCTCCTGGGGATCAAGCCCGCTACCTAAGCATGTGCCCTTGACCAGAATCGAACCCAGGACTCTTCTGTCTGCAGACCAATGCTCTATCCACTGAGCCAAACCAGCTAGGGCACAAATTAACTTATCTATATATATAAACGGCTAATATGCAAAGTCTCCCCTCTGGAGTTCAACTGGGAGTTTAATCACTCGCTGTGATGTGGGCTGACCACCAGGGGGCGGCACAGAATAAAGGAAGGCCCTGGCTGGCAGCCGGAAGGTCCCGATCGGCCCTGATGGATGGTCAGGCCTAGGGATCCTACCCATGCATGAATTTCATGCACCAGGTCTTTAGTTTAAAAAATAAAAACCAGAAGAAACAATACTGGGTCAGCAGCTTCAGGGGCCCAGAGACACACCTTGCTGACATCAGATGTCTTTCTCCTTGGCTTCAGCCTTCACACTCGCCCTCATTCTCTGCCTCTCTGGACAGGGGCAGGGGGAGGGCAAAGCTGTACAAAGCCCCTAGCATCTCCCTTCAACACCCATACATAAAACCCTAGAAAACTTTGGCCCAAGTTAGGCCAATCACGTGGCTGGAGCTGGGGGGTTGGGGGGATGAGGGTGGGTAGGGACTGGTATTATTAGCAGAATCTCACGGAACCCGGGCAGAGCAGGTTCCCAGAGGCAGGGGAGATGTGGTTCCTCATGGGAATGGATACCGGCAGGCAGAAACACAGGTGTCTAGAATACCCTGAGCTGCAACACGCTGAGGATTGCTCTGGGTGAGTTACAGACATGTTCCTTTAGCCAAGGGCAAAGGAAGGGTCCTCAGAAACCTGTGCCCACTACTTCCCACCCCCCAAAAAGCCTTAGACTATGTTCCATAGACCAGTAGATTTCAACCACTTTTTTTTCATTACAAAAGATATATTTTATACTGGCATTCAGAAAACCAGTAGATATTGTTGGCTCGATCCCCAGTGGGCGGTGTGCAGGATGCAGCCCACTGATGCTTCTCTCTCATCAATGTTTCTACCTCTCTCCCCCTTTCCCTCCATCTCTCTGAAATCAATAAAAACATATTTTTAAAAAATAAAGTCACTATTTTTACTCACCCTCTTCATGTTTATGTTTTTGTCATTATTTTTTACTTACTGTGTGTGTGTGTCAGTGTGTACCCCTTAATTTACTGTTGTCATTAGACATAATCTTCCTACTTTTGCCCTTTAACCTTTGTACTAGTGTTAGTGTTGGCTGATCCACTGCTTTTATTATGTTTGCCTTTGCCGATGAGAATATTTTTTGCAACATTTTGTTATTCATATTTGTTATTTTTATTTTTTGTTCTTCTTAAGAAGTCCCTTTAACATTTCTCGAAATTCTGGTTTGGTGGTGATGAACTCTTTCGCTTTCTCTTGTCTGGGCTTGATATGCTAAGTTTTGCCATTATTTGTTGCACAGCAACAAAGAACCACCCACCACCTGCCCATCTCATTGCCCACTGCCAGCTCTCCTGTCATTACCATCAGCCAATTGTTATCAGGTGCCTCCCCAGAGCAGGCTCTACTGCAAGGCCCACTGTGAAAAGAACAAATTCGGTAAGATTCAAGCTTTAACTTGCCAAATGCCCAATGAGATTCACATGAGAAGGGCCGCAGGAAGCAGCAAAGGCTGAAGAAAGCTCCAGGCTGCAGTAGAAGACTTAGCCAGCCCAGGGCAAAGGAGAGAGAAGGGCACTGTAGGCAGGGAGAAGCTGGATCAACAGCTCCGGCAAGACTGGCTCACTGCAGTGTGGCTGGAGATGAGGCCTGACATGGGAGGCTAGTGGCAGGCAAGATGACCAGATTGTGAAGGGCTTTAAGTGCAAAGCTAATTCCTGTGCAACTACCATGATAAATGGGGCCCAATGACCATATCTCTGAGGACGAAACTCCACCTGCTTTGGCTGTAAGTACAGTTTTACTTGCTGGGTCATGTGGCTTAGCTTTGGGGCTGAGAAAAAGTTCACTGTGGCAGTGGGGAGCCCCCGAAGGTTTCTGAAGATGATGTGATGTGGGTTCTAAGCGTATCCTGGAGTGATGGAGACCAGAGTCGGAACATGACTACCCAAAAGTCCTGATGTCAGGATCAGGGTAGCAGCAGTGGACACTGGAGACCTGGGTAGACGTGAGATGTTCAGAATGGCTGCTGGGATGTGGTGGGGAGGAGCAGTGGGAGGTGAGGTCCAGTACCCAGCTGGTGACATGGGAACACAGGGAGCTGGCTGAGAGCGGCCCTGGTCAGGACTCGTGCAGGAGGCAAACCAATCGATGTGTTTCTCTCACATTGATGTTTCTTTTCTGTCTGTCTTTCCCTCTCTCTTCCACTCTCCCTAAAAATCAATGGAAAAATATCCTCAGATGGGTATTAACCAAACAAAAACAAACACACACAAAAACAACCCCAAGACTAAATGGCTCTAATCCTCTTTGTGCCCCAGACCAGTCATGTGACCTTGAGCAAGTCACTTTCCCTATTTGGGCTTGTTTTCCCTTCAGCAAAATGCCAGGCTTGGCCTTGGACTAGATGGTGGCTTTCAATCCTGCCTCTGAAGGACAGTGGGGATCCATAGCTGGTCAGCATGACCTGCCTTCTAAAGCAAGTAGCAGCAGACTGTGACTAGCTCCAATTGTAGGGTTTTCTCCCATGACGTTGTCTTAAGCCATTAGCAACCAGCACCAGCACCGTGTGCTTGCCAGGAAGGGATCACAGATAACACAGGGAATGAAGAGTGGGCAATGCCGTGCATGGGCAAACCTGAGTGGGTGGCCGCCGCGGTCGGGCAGTCTCCCTGTTACGGAGACTTCACAGTGTGGGTGTATATTACACATGCACTCAGCTTCCTGCGGTGTTTCAGGGCGCTTCGCAGGGGACGCTGGGACTTTCTGGTGCCTGTGACCCAAAGAGACTGGAGAGACAGCGGACTCAGCGCTCTCCAAGGGCCTTTCCACGCTAATCTTTCATTTTCTCAACGACCATTTCCTAGCTCCTCAGAGCCCATCTTTGATGAACACCTCTTCAGGCACAACTCTGCGCCTGATATTCATTAACTCAGATAATCCCCATAGAATCTTCCCAACAGCTTCACAAGGTAAGTACTATTACTATATTCTTTTTTTTTAGTATTTTTTTTTTATTGATTTCAGCGGGGAAGGGAGAGGGAGAGAGAGACAGAAACATCAATGATGAGAGAGAATCATTGATTGGCTGCCTCCTGCACGCCCCGCACTGGGGATTGAGCCCACAACCTGGGCATGTGCCCTGACCAGGAATCGAACGTGACCTCCTGGTTCTTAGGATGATGCTCAACCACTGAGCCACAGCAGTGGGGTGTGGTTGAACTTTTAAGAGCCAGTGATCGCTGCCACCCTTCCTTTGCCTTCTCTAGTAGGAGTTGCAGAAACACAGGGAAGAGCCTCCCTCAGCCTGCCCCTGAGAGAAGATGGTTCAAAACATTCGCCTGCCCTTCCACTCACCCCCTACCCCCCACCCATGGACACAGAGTGTGAATAAGAAATAACCCTGATCCTTTTTAAGCTGCTAAAATTTGGAGTTCGTTTGTTACTGCAGCAAAACCTCCCCCATCCTGAGTAATCCAATGTTATACTATCTGTTGTTGATTATCTTTGGCCTCAGTCCCCAAGCCTGCCTTCTCCCGGAACTCCTTGGAAGCACTGGCTCCACACTGCAACTTGAAAAGCAGCAAGAGGAAAGGGAGTCTGTCCCCCAAACAGGGAAGTGGGGATGTGTGCGGGGAGGTGGGCCCAGCCTTTGTCATGCTCTGGGGCACGGGCTAAGCTGGATGAAATCTCCACCAGCCCTGGAGGCCCTGGACAGACACTGCTCCTCAAGCGTCTCTCCCATACTCATTTATTGGCTCTCCTTACTTTTATTCCCCACTATTAAAGCAGGGATGACCAGTCATGCAGGAAGAGGATCGCCCTCTTATGTCCTGGGGGCACTGCAGGCTGACTATGACCTTGCAGGCCTGGATCTGAACCTCCTCCTCCGGGTGGATGACCAGGGCGAGCAGCCGGTCTGCCAGTCGTGACTTTTCCCCAAAGAGAGCTTCATGCAGAGACTGTTCGTTGTAATGCCATTTCACAGCACGGTAGTGTGGCGTATTCCGGCCCTCACTCAGCCGTTCGGCAAACACCAGTACCTCGAACAGCAGGCTCCCTGGTTGTTTGACCTGGAACAGGTTCAGAAAGTTGGTGTGCACCTGTGAAGGGGATGAAGAGAGGGTGGCAATGAAATCCAAGACAAATCCTAAAGTTCTTCCATCTTCCTACTGCCTCCACTCCTTAATATGCCTAATTTCAGAGCCCACTGTATGGGAGCATTTTAATTTTCTTTTCATTATCATCTATAGATATAAAAGCCTAAGCGACCGTTATGGCCAAATGACCGGAGGACCAGTCGCTATGACACACACTGACCACAAGGGGGCAGACGCTCAACACAGGAGCTGCCCCCTGGTCGTCAGTGCACTCCCACAGTGGGAGCACTGCTCAGTCAGAAGCCGGGTGGCTGTGGAGCCAGAATGAGCCTGCCACTTCGGCACTGCTACATCCCCCAGGGGTCCCAGATTGTGAGAGGGTCCCCACTCATGCACGAATCTGTGCACCGGGCTTCTAGTTCGCTAACATAATTATCTTGTGGTCATAAAACATGAGTTATTTGGTAATAACATTAATTCTAGGAAATATGTCATGACAAACTTTAAGGTTTAATGTGTGGTTAATTTTTATAAATGTTTTGCGTGTTTGAGAGGAATGTGCATTTACTAATTATAGAGTGTTCTGAGTATGTCTCAAGCTGGTTTGTGTTATTCCCAGCAAGTATACCCTTAACTCAGTGGTTCTCAACCTGTGAGTCGCGACCCCTTTGTGGGTCGAACGACCCTTTCACAGGGGTTGCCTAAGACCATTGGAAAACACATACATAATTACGTATTGTTTTTGTGATTAATCACTATGCTTTAATTATGTTCAATTTGTAACAATGAAAATACATCCTGCATATCAGATATTTACATTACTATTCATAACAGTAGCAAAATTACAGTTATGAAGTAGCAACGAAAATAATTTTATGGTTGGGGGTCACCACAACATAAAGAACTGTATTAAAGGGTCGTGGCATTAGGAAGGTTGAGAACCACTGCCTTAACTGGTTTTAGGATTTTATCTAATAATTGCTGAAAGAGTGCAATCTTCCAAGTCTTCCACTGTGGTAGTAGATTTGTCAATTTTTCTTTATAATTATTCAGCTGTGAGGAAGAAGGAAATCCTGCTAATTTGTGACATCATGGATGGACCTTGAGGACATTATACTAAGTGGGATAAACCAGACAGAGAAAGACAATCAATAAATGGTATCACGTTTATTTTTATGTGGAATCTTTCAAAAAAGATAAGTCAGGAAGAGGGACCAAGATGGCAGCATAGGTAACCACCTGTACTCACCGCCTCCTACAACCACATCAAAATTTCAACTAAAATACAAAACCACCATTGCGCGGAACTGCCTGAAAGCTGGCTAAATGGAAGTCCTACTACTAGAGAAGTAAAGAAGAAAACACATCGAGACTGGTAGGAGGGGTGGAGGCACTGAATGGACTAGTCCCGCACCCACAGTGCTGTTTTCTCAGTTGGGAGGAAGATCGTCTCTGCAGAGACTGCCTATGAAAAGCAGGGGGTCCCAGCCCCACACCAGACCCCCAGCCCAGAGTTCCAGAGCTGAGAAGAGAAGTCCCTGTAACTTCAGGCTGTAAAAACCGGTGAGTACTGTGGCTGAGTGACATGTAAGTTGCTGGAGTCCCAGGTACTCCTCTTAAAGGGCCTGCATACAAACTTAAACCAGTGGTTCTCAACCTTGGAGAACCTCATCTTCCGGAATGATCCCAGAAATCAGGATTTTAAAAAGATTCCCAGGTGATTCTAATGTGCAGCCAAAGTTGAGAACCACTGACTTAAACTGTCCCACTTCTGAGCTCCAGCGCCAGGGGACCCAGACACATATAGGGAGGAACTGGATAGTCTGGCATTGGGGCAGGAACTCGAGGACTGCTTTCTCCAGATGGGAGTGCTCACAAGGGTCATTGTTCCAGTGCTGGGACCTTCCCTGTCACAGGGCTGACTGGCAGCCATATCTGAGTTTCCATTAGCCTGCTTCACACTGTTTGCTCCACCCTGGGGATTCCCTGAGACCCCACCCCATCCAATTTGCAGCCCCACCCAAGCTGTTTGCAGCAGCTTTTCCATATGAATGGCCTGTCCTGGCTCAGGTTTCAGACTTTGCTAAAATCTCTCAAACAAGCTGCAACTGGTGACAGCATGCCCCAAACCTATCAATAAAAGGCCCAAGACTGAGCACTAGCACCAGCTTGCCTTCTTCACAGCTGGGTCTCGTCTCCTGCACAGCAGTGCTCCCACGGTAGTCACAGCTTGTCCTCACAGCCAGTTGGCCTGGAGGTCAACTGCTCCCAGAGATGCCAACAGCAATCAAGGCTCAACTACAAGACTGTGCACACAGTCCACACAGAGGTGCACCTAGAGTCCCCAGCTCAGGTGACTGGGAGGTTGAGCCACTGGGCCCTACAGCACACCTAATACACAAGGCCACTCTACCAATTCCAGGAGACATACTAGCTCTCTCTACCTAATACATGGAAACAAACACAGGGAAGCACCCAAAATGGGGAGACAAAGAAACATGTCACAAATGAAAGAAATAGAGGCAAGCAAACTACTGAATACAGAGTTCAAAACCATAGTTATAAGGTTACTCAAGGATCTTCATGAGACTTTCAAGGATCTTAGTGAGAATGTCAAAGACATGGAAAAGAACCAGTCAGAAATGAAGCATACACTAACCGAAATAAAGAACAATTTACAGTGATTCAACAGTAGAGTAAAAGATTCCGAGAACCAAATCAATGGTTTGGAATATGAGAAAGCAACAAACACCAACCAGAAGAGCAAAAAGAAAAAAGAATCCAAAAATATGAAGAAACTGTAGGTAGCCTCTGGGGCAACTTCAAGCGTACCAACATTCCCATCATGGGGGTGCCGGAAGGATGTGAGAGAGAGCAAGGTATTGAAAACCTATTTGAAGAAATAATGACAGAAAACTTCCCATCCCTGTGAAAGAAGCAGACTTACAAGTCCAGCAAGTGCAGAGAGTCCCAAACAAGAGAAACCCAAAGAGACCCACACCAAGACACATCATAATTAAAATGCTAAGGGTTAAAGACAAAGAGAGAATCTTAAAAGCAGCAAGAGAAAAACAGTTAGTTACCTACAAGGGAGCACCCATATGACTGTCAGCTGATTTCTCAACAGAAACTTTACAGGCCAGAAGGGAGTGTCAAGAAATATTCAAAGTGATGAATAGCAAGGACCTACAACCAATATTACTCTACCCAGCAAAGCTATCATTTAGAATTGAGGTTCAGATAAAGAGCTTCACAGAAAAAGCTAAAGGAGCTCATCACCACCAAACCAGTATTACATGAAATGTTGAAGGGTGTTACTGAAGAAGAAGGAGGGAGAGGAGAAAGAGGAGGGGGAGGGGGGAGAGATAAAAAATATGAACAATAAAATGGCAACAAATACATATCTATCAACAATCAAATCTAAAAATAAAAAGCAAACAAGAAATCTAATGAACAAAAGAAACTGGTGAATAAACAGAATCAGAGGCATGGAAGCATGGAACAGACTGACAAATCTCAGAGGGAAGGGGGTGGGGGTGGGGGGAGAGATTAACCAAAGTTCTTACCTAAGAACATAGACAGTAGGGTGGTGAAGGCCTGGGGTGGGGCAGGAACCAGGTGGAGTGGGGTGATGGGGGAAAGAGGGGGAACATCTGTAATACTCTCAACAATAAAGATTTAAAAAAAAAAAAAGAAAGTCATAGAAACAGAGACAAATGGTTGTCAGGGGTTGGAGGAGGGGAAGTAGGGAACGGTTGGTAAAAGAGGTCTGAGGCTTTATGTAAAACATGTTGACTATAGTGGATAACACTGTATTATACAATTGAAATTTGCTAAGAGGTTAGAACTTAAATGTTCTCACCACTCCTTCCTCCCCAAAAGTAGATGTGAGGTGATGGGTGGGAATCCTTCACAATGCATACATGTTAATCACCACACTGTATACTTTAACTATCTTACAAGTTTATTTGTCAATTATACCTCAACAAAACTGAAAAAAAAAGAGAGAAATTTTGTTTCTTTGTAATTCTATCAAGTTTTGCCACTATATTTTGAGATTATGTTATTAGGTTCATCTAAATTTAGAGTTGCACCCTAACGGGCTTGGTTCAGTGGGTAGAGCGTCGGCCTGCGGACTGAAGGTTCCCAGGTTCAATTCCCTATCAAGGGCATGTACCTTGGCTGTGGGCACATCCCCAGTAGGGGGTGTGCAGGAGGCAGCTGATCGATATTTCTTGCTCATTGATGTTTCGAACTCTCTCTCTCTCTCCCTTCCTCTCTGTAAAAAATTAATAAAATATATTTAAATAAATAAATTTAGAGTTGCTTTAGCCCCCTGAACCATTAATTATTATGGTGGTGACCTTATCTATTCCTAATAATGGTTTTTGTTATAATTAACTCTTCCCTAATATTAAAGTAACTACATCAACTTCTGTTTTGTCACCTGTGTTCCTCATTCTCAGTTTAGAAAGCCCCTCATAGGAGAACCTCCTCCCAACAGAACTGATTCTGATTCTTTTGGGAGGACGGAGAAGGGAGTGATCTTCAGTGTGCCTAGCGCACAGGCAGGAAGAGGAACACCAGTCTTGTCAGGGCGAAGTCTGTCTGGAGAATTCTTCCTTCCCCAGTATCCGAGTTGGCATCCATCAGCCCCTCATCACTGCCTTTCTCACCTGGCAGTTGAGAATATCATAGAGAAGGTCATTCTTCTGTGCCAGGTGGCTCAGCAGTCGTATGGCTTGCACCTAAATGAAGGAAATAGTAAAACATGAGAAGGCAGGTGCATCTGGGCCTGAGCAGAGAAGACATGGTCTCTTCTCCTCCCTCTGGATCAGCGGTTCTCAACCTGTGGGTCGCGACCCCTTTGGGGGTCGAACAACCCTTTCACAGGGGTTGCCTAAGACCATCGGAAAACACATATCTAATTACATATTGTTTTTGTGATTAATCACTATGCTTTAATTATGTTCCATTTGTAACAATGAAAATACATCCTGCATATCAGATATTTACATTACAATTCATAACAGTAGCAAAATTACAGTTATGAAGTAGCAACGAAAATAATTTTATGGTTGGGGGTCACCACATCATGAGGAACTGTATTAAAGGGTCTCGGCATTAGGAAGGTTGAGAACCACTGCTCTAGATGCTGTGCCAGAGCTGGTCAGGAGGGCAGGGCCTGGCCATGGTCTTGAGGCACCTGTGCCAGGTGATAGTCTGACTGAAGAATCTCCATCAAGGCAGGCATCACCCGCCGCAGCTGCGGGTGCACGAAGTCAGGCAGTGGAAGGTTGTTGAGGAGCCTGAGGCCAGCGATGTGCAGCTCCGAGTCCCAGATGGTGGCTATCAGCTCCAGGACCTTGATGAAGTGTTCCTGGGGCGGGGGAGAGGGGAGAGGGAGGAGAGAAGAAGGGTCTGCTTTTATATGATGATCTCTCACTACCCCAGCCTCTGCCTTCACTCTTCCCTGCCCGAACCCAGGATGCCTGAGCCGAACCCAATAGAAAATTTCATCCGACAAACTCTCAACATCATTTGACCTCGTTGACCATTCCCATATTCTTGAGATTCTTTCTTCACTCGGCTTCCCTTTCAGTCTTCTTTCCCGGTTCTTGTGCCCAAGGCCCTCTTCTCTGTCTTCATCACTCCTTAGTGATGCCATCCAGACTGAGTGGAAGTGCTATCCCTATGCTGTTGCTTTTCAAGTTTGGTTCAGACCTCTCCTCAGCTCGCCATATATGCAGGTGCCAGTGCCACCTCTTTCCCAGAACGTCTAATCGAGCCCCGAGTTAACAAGCTCCCAGCCACATCCTGCTCCTCCTACCACCTTCCCTGTCTCAGCTGTTCTTTACGTCTTCCTTCCGTTACTCGGGCCAAAAATCTGGCCCTCCTTGACCACTTTCTTTCTCACACCCTTTTTCCAATCCTTCAGGAAGTCCTGTGGGCTCTACCTTCAAAATCGATCAACCATCAAGCCACTCCTCACCACCCTGTTCCAACCCACCGTCTCTCATCTGATTTCTGCAATAGCCTCCGGTCGCCCTGCTCCCACCACCCCCACCCCCAACGCCATATCTGTTTTCAGAACAGCAGATGTGTCACTGTGTCACTCGTCTGCTCCAGAGTCCCTAGTTCATTGAGGGTAAAAGCTAGAGTCTTTACAGTGGCTTACCATCCGATATTCCCCTCTCTCCCCATTATTCATTCGGCCTTATATTCTATTCTCTCCTTTGCTCCCTGGTTCCCATTACAATGGTCTCTTAGCTATTCCTGGAACATGCCCGGTACACACCTATTTGGGGGTTTTTGCATAGGCTGTTCCCTCTACTCTCATACCTGACATTCATGGCTCACTCCTACCTCCCTCAGGACTTGAATGTCGCCTCAGTGAGGCTTCCCCGACCCCCTCCTTCCTTAAAACTGCTACACCAGCCCTGGCCCATTTTCCTCAGTGGTTAGAACAGCAGCCTCGGACTGAAGGGTCTTGGGTTTGATTCTGGTCAAGGGCACACACCTCAGTTGCAGATCCCCAGCCCTGGCCGGGGCGTGTACCGGAGGCAACCAATCAATGTGTCTCTCTCACATCGATGTTTCTCTCTCTCTCCCCTCCTCCCTTCTGCTCTTTCTAAAAATCAATGGGAAAATATCCTCAGGTGAGGATTCACAAAAAAAAAACAAAAAACAAACAAACAAACAAAAACTGCTGCCACACCACCTTGTCCCCCATCTTTTACTTTTCTCCATCACACTGTCACAGGTGTAACACACTTCTTATTTTTAAACTTTTTATTTTCAAATAATTATAAATTCATGGGAAGCTGCAAAAATTGTACAGAGAGGACCTTGTGCCTTTCACCCAGTTCCCCTCAAGGGTCCCATCTTCCATAGATGACACCAAAACTAGGAAATTAGAATTGGTGTGGCGTGTGTTTCATTCTAGGTCATTTTATCACAGGTGCCAGCTCATGTAACCACCACGGCAATCAACAGGGTATTCCACCAAAATTGTCCCATCACCACAAAGACCTCCCTTGTGGAACCCCCTATAGTCACACCTCTTCCCACCAAAACCAGCCCTAACCACTGGCAACCACGAATCTGCTTCTCATCTTATAATCCTGACAGTTGGAGAATGTTATAGAAATAGTATCAAACTTTGTGACCATCTAAGATTTTCTGACTCGGTATAATGCTCTTGAAATCCATCCAAGTTGTCGTATGCATCAGTTCGTTCCTTTTTGTTACTGAGTAGGGTTCCACGGTATGGGCGACCAGTCTGTCTAACCAGTGATCTACTGAGGCTCACGGTGGCTGTTTCATTTTTTACTTTTACAAATGAAATTTCTACGGACAATTGTGCACAGGTTTTTGTACAAATGCAAGTTTTCATTTCATGAATTTATAATTATTTGAAAATAAAAAGTTTAAAAATAAGAAGTGTGTTACACCTGTGTCAGTGCGATGGAGAAAAGTAAAAGATGGGGGACAAGGAAGGCTGGTATGGGGGTGGTGTGGCAGTTTTTGTTTTTTGTTTGTTTGTTCTGTTTTGTTTTTGGTGAATCCTCACCTGAGGATATTTTTCCATTGATTTTTAGAAAGAGCAGAAGGGAGGGGGAGAGAGAGAGAAACATCGATGTAAGAGAGACACATTGATTGGTTGCCTCCCGTACACACCCCGGCCAGGGCTGGGGATCTGCAACCGAGGTGTGTGCCCTTGACCAGAATCAAACCCAAGACCCTTCAGAAATGAACGCCAAGGAGTTTTTCTAGTAAATTTATAGATTTTTTAAGAAACTGCCAAACAATTTTCCTGAGTAGCTGTTATGCCATTTTACATTCCCATCAGCAATGTATGATAGATCTAGTTTCTACATCTTCGCCAGCGTTTAGTGTTGTCACTAATTTGGAGTTTAGATCATGTAGCAGGTGTATTGTTGTATCTTATGGTGGCCTGAATTTGCATTTCCCCCAAGGGCTAGTGATGTTAAACATCTCCTCCTGTGCTTATCTGCAATCTATGTGTCTTCTTCAGTGACATTTCTCCATGTCTTCTGCCCATTTCCTAATTGGATTTTTTTTTTATATTGAGTTTTCAAAGCTCTTTATATAATCTAGATATGTGTCCTTTGTCAGATACGTGGTTTGCAAACATTTTCTCCCAGTCTGTAGCTTATCTTTTTGTCCTCTCAACCGGGTCTTGCATAAAGCAAATGTTTTTAATTTTCATAAAGTCCAATTTCTCAATTCTTTATTTTATAGATCATGCTTTTGGGGTCATTTCTACAAACTCTTCACCAAGCCCTGCGTCTTACAGATTTTTATCCTTTGAAACTGCCACAGCACCTCCATCCCAGCCTTCCTTACCAACCTTCTTGCTTTTCTTTGTCTCGATAGCACTCCATTGTACATTTTATTATTTGTGTATGGCCTGCCTTGCCCTGCTGGAATCGAAGTTCCACTGGTACAGGGGGTCTTTCCTGTTCAGTTCACTGCTCTATCTCCAGTGCCTAGCACAGTGTCTTGGTACGAAGTGCTCAGTATACATTTGTTGAATGATTAAAGGGATCTTGGCTTCTGAGATGCAAGATGCTGGAACCAAGAGGTATTACTCAAGACAGGTAACCTCACCAGCTGTACCTTTGTGAGCCACATGAGAGGGAGACAAGAATACTGGAGTGAGGACTACAGCAGTCCCACTAGCACCCTGCTCCTCCCTGCCCCCACCCCTCGCTGCCTGTTAAGTTTCAGGCAGAGAGAACAGCAGGTGCAAAAGCCAGGGAGTGGGAGAGCGTGAGACATACAGTGCAAATGGCTGGGGTTGGGGCAAGGAGTGGAGCGCCTCAAGGAAGATCAAGCAGGAGGGTGATGGGATCAGAGCCTCTGGAGAGGGTGGTCGGACTTGGGGAATGGGAACGAGCTCCATTTTTGATGTGTTGGGTCAGAGGGCCACTAGGCCGTCTAAGTTGAGCAGCTGGCCACAGGTCTAGAGGCCAGGAGAGCCCCATACGGCGGACAGAGAAGAAGGAGAGCACATCCAGATGGAAACTGAGGCCAGGGGGTGGCTGCCCTCACCGGGAGAGAGAACAGGGTGCAGGTCCTCAGGATACAAGCGCTGGGGGAAGAAGCAGCAGCGATGCCCAGGGCCTTGTGAAAAACACAGCTCCCTGTTGAACTGGATTCTGGGTGTGGGGGATTCTTTGTTTTTAACCAGCTTCTGGGTAATTCTGATAAGCCTGAGACTCACAGCCTTTGGGAACTGAGAGGGCTGAGGGATGAAGGAGAGGCGACAAGAAAGTGAAGACCTAGAGACGTTTGTTCCCCAAAAAAGAGTTTGATGTAAAAAGAAAAAATTAAAGTGTGAAAATACCAAGGCTCGGCGGGGAGGTGGGGGGCAGGGGGGTAGAATACTGCCACGGAACCTGCATACAGGGCAGGGAGAGGGTGCACACCGATGCGACCGGCCTGGAAAAGGTGGGCATAGCATTCCCCCAGCCACTCCACTCCTGCGTACACGCCCCGGGGAAAGTTTCCCACGTCCACAGGGGAGATGTGTACAAGAATGTTCACAGCACAGTGTGCAAACGCTGCCGTTATAACAACCTGGTTACTAGATGACAGGGAAGGAGTACAGGGGAGGCTGGACAATGCAGGCATGCCACTTACACAGCTTTGCCAGAAAGCTGCCGTTTAGACACACGCCCATAAGGCCCCGGTGACGTGGGAAGGTGCTTACGTGTCGATCACACCTGGGAACAGGTAATTGGCCAGAATAGGCGTGGCCGCTGCAAGGACGTGAAACCTGAGAGAGTTAAGGTCCTAAACAAAGGAATTTCGCTCTCTTGGTGCTTCCTTGGCTCTCTCTCGTGCTGCTCACTTCTTTCTTTCTAACATATTTTTATTGATTTCAGAGAGGAAGGGGAGGAAGAGAAAGACAGAAACATCAATGATGAGAGAGAATCATTGACCGGATGCCTCTTGCACGCCCCCTACTGGGGATCGAGCCCACAACCCGGGCATGTGTCCTTGCCCGGAATCGAACCCGGGACCCTCTATCCACTGAGCCAAACCAGCCAGGGCTCTTGCTGCTCACTTCTGACTCCTGGCTTGTGGGGCTCCCACCATCTGCATTCACCCACATGGCTCATGGCCTTGTGGGACCCACACAACGGACTGATGGGCCGGATCTAGCCTGATGCTGTGCGGGACTCAGCTCCGCCGTGGATGGAAACTCTGGACGCTGGCTTTGCTTCTCGCTCTACAGAAGCCCCAGCTGCATATTTCCCACACAAAAAAAGTCATCCCTTCTCCCGCACGACTCCTAGACCATCCCTTTTCTGAGGATCTCGCAGGAACCCCACTCCCGTTAGTGCTGGAGGAATTGCACCCACCCAATCCTCCAGCAACACAAACAACTCAGCTGTCTGCCTGCGGGCGAATGGATAATGAAGGGAACCCGTTGCCTCTGGTGGGGGAGGCGGCTGGTGTTAGGGAGGGTCCCAGTTTAGTTCTTGGCCTGGTACTATTTGCTGCATGTTTTGTTTTATTGTAATTATTTCTGCTGTACACACATAAGATGTGTGTAAGTTTTAAATGCTTTACTTAATTTCAATTTGGGAGAGACAAGACCATTTGGTAGAGAGAAGTTTGGAGGTCAAGGAAGAGGTTTTCTATAGTAAGTTGTGCTTTTTAAGATGAGAGGGACTAGTAGAGCATGCTGAATGCAACGGCCAGGCGCTGGAGCGACCGCATGAGACAGAGCGCCGACCAGGAGAGAGGCCCTCAAGGATGGGATGCGACCAAGACGGACTAACGCTGATCACAGATGGGAAGCAAGCCATGTGTCCATGGCACCAGCAGGATGGGTGTGGAAACAGGCAGGCTGGGCCTGGTAGCAGGAAGTGGGGGAGTGGGGGAGCTGACATGGGGTGGGCCCAGCCCCCAGCCTCTGACCAGCACAGCGTGGGGGGTGCGGTATGACAGTATTCCTGGTTCCAGGCACAGAGCTCCTAAAATCCTTGCAGTTTCCTGACCGGAAGCTCTTTTGTTATTCACACTGACCCCCTTTCCACCACCCCAACATTTATGCTAATGAGGTGACTTGTGGCATGCCTCCAGATAGCTTCTGGATGGGGCTGGTGGCCTGAAAGACCACACCTTGATTAGAGGATTGAGACTTTTAGCCCCATCCCTGACCTCTGGGGAGCAGTGAGGGGTTAAAGAGTG
The DNA here is from genome assembly GCF_028538775.1 of Myotis yumanensis. Taxonomy (NCBI): domain Eukaryota; kingdom Metazoa; phylum Chordata; class Mammalia; order Chiroptera; family Vespertilionidae; genus Myotis; species Myotis yumanensis. Next base: position 91,394,360 of record NW_027223757.1, read on the forward strand.
AGCTCAGCCTCCAATGCCCAATGATTAATCAATCATGCCTACATAACGAGACCTCCATAAACATCCCCAAGTGACAGGGTTTGGAGAACTTCCGGGTTGCACACATCGAGGCACTAGGAGGGAGGCCAGCCAGGAGAAGGCATGGAACCTCTGAGTCTTCCTCCAAACTTCGCCTCTCTCCCATTGGGCTGCTCCTCGGTTATATCTTTTACAATAAACCAGTAGGAATAAGTAGTACTTTCTTGAGTTCTGAGAGTCGTTCTAATGAATTATCAAACCTGAAAAAAAGGGGGTCTCAGGAACCTCCAAATTTATAGCCGGTCAGGCAGAAGTGCTGGGACTTGTGACTAGCATCTGAGGCGGGGCATCTGCTGGGACTAAGCCCTTAACCTGTGGAGTCTGTGCCAGCTCCAGGTGGTGTCGGCATTGGATTAAACCAGGGGTGGGCAAACTTTTTGACTCGAGGGCCACAATGGGTTCTTAAACTGGACCGCAGGGCCGGAACAAAAGCATGGATGGAGTGTTTGTGTGAACTAATATAAATTCAAAGTAAACATCATTACATAAAAGGGTACGGTCTTTTTTTTTTTTAGTTTTATTCATTTCAAACGGGCCGGATCCGGCCAGAGGGCCGTAGTTTGTCCACGGCTGGATTCAACTGTGGAACAGCCAGTTGGTGTCAGAAAGAACCTCAGGGGGCTTTCTGCTATTTGGGGTTCTGAGAGACTCCTAGCCCTAGAGCCCAGTCCAGTTTCATCCTGAGAGTCAAAGGCTTTGAATGACCCTGTTGGGAATGTGACCACCATTTTCCCACTTATTCCCAGGGAAAAGCCTATTTCTGCTTTATAAACTCAGCCCCAAAGAAACTTCTGGAACGTGACCACTTGTCCTACGCCCGTTAAAGGACCCATGGGCTGCGGGCATCCTGTGCACTCGGCCCCACCTCTTGCCCCTGGGCTCACCTGAATTTTGAGCCTGAATTTTCTGATGCCAGAGAAAGCCTTCAGCGTGTTCAGAGCTTGGATTTTGACACTGTTGTCCTTGTCATCCAGCATGGAGCCCACGAGCATGATGTCATCAGGAGTACAGGCAGAGGCCTAGGTGTGCCGGGAGAGACGGAGGAGGCAGGAGCAGTGCATGTCCTAGGCCCAGTGCCCCCCACCCCATGTCACCAAGACCTCTCCCCACAACCCCTCCCGCCATCATCAGCCAGAGAGACAGGCCCCAGGACACAGTCTGGCCAGGCAAGACTGTAGCCGCCAGGGGCCAGGCTGGCTGGGAGGGACCCCCGCTTCCCGCCCCTCACCTCAGCCTCCAGCAAGTACACACAGCGCGTGATGTTGTGCAGGATCATGCCCTTGGTGTACTCATCGTGTCTGTTCTCCAAAGAGTTGAGAAGCCTCCGGAGCTCACCCGAGTCCCCCCCGTGCCGCTCTCGCTCGATGGCCAGGCCTAGACAGCCAACCCAGACAGTTCGGGCTGTGGACTCGGAGCGCAGACAGAATGGGGTTGGGGGGCGGGGGGAGGACCTGGGACAAAGCTGCCTTGCCTCTTCTGAAGAGCTTTCTCGCTACAGGCAGGACCACCGCGTACAGCTGGACAGGGTGTGGCGTGCACGGCGCACCTTATCTAATGCTGTGTCAGTCACATCATAAACATCACAGTTTTAAATATTTACTCTAACAATTTCCTGGCATATGCAGGAACACACAGTTTTCCATCCTAATTAGCATATGGCCCTGAGATTCCAGCAGATGGCAACAACACGTCTTGCACAAGGGGAGCCCTTTTCTACTTTGCCCAAAGTTGTCATATGAACTAGTACAGGCTCTGGGCACGTAGGTCCCCCAATTTTCCTTTGGGGGGCGGGGGGGGGGGGCTGCTGATGCCTGATCCTCACGCAGTGGCGTCCCGGAAGCCAGAGTGAATGGAGAGTGTGAAGACCTGGCAGATGTCCTGAGGAACCCCTTGAGTCCCAGGCCCCTGTGCTGGGGAGAGTTTAAGGAAGATGGAGGAGAGAAAGAGAGAGGAGGAACTTGGAGTCACCTCTGGGCCCTCCCACACTGAAGGCCTCGGGAGCAGGTCCTCCTGGAGCCAAGTCCTGCCCCCAGGGCCCAGACACTCACGGGCGATGCAGGTGGGCGAGGAGGTAGAGAGGGGCTGTTGGCATTTCATGCCAGTCCTGATGGCCTTGTAGAGCAGGTAGACGGCCCCGGCGCCTATGGTCAAGCCCAGTACACTCTTGCGGATGTTGAGTTGCCCCAGTGGGGAGACGTTCTTGCCCATGTCCTCCGAGCCGCCTTGGGCCCAGGTGGGAGCTAGGCCGGAGGCGCCTGGTAAGGGCCTTCCGGAACCAGAACCCTGGCAGAGCCAGGAACCAGGGTGCGAGAATCGCAACCCAGGCAACAGAGGAAACGGAAGAAATGGTGGGATGGAGTGTGCTCGGGATGCAGGGAAGCCAGAGCAGCTTGGAAGGAGAGAAGGTTTAGCTTAGAGGCTGCGGGAAATGAAGCTCAAGACTCTACGGGAATAAAAAGTCTGGGCCAGCAAGATCTTCACCTCCCCTACTCCTTAGGGCAGCCAGGCTGGTGGGGTGCCACCAGGGGGCTCCCGAGGCCGCCTTTCTTCCATTAGAGGGCAGCAGAGGCCCAATTTCTGGGCTGGGCCTTTGAAACTTTCTGGGAGGGGTGTTGGGGGTGTGCCCACTGGCAGCCCCAGTTCCCTCCCTTCCCTGGCCCTCCTATCTTCCATCTCTTCACCACAGATCCACTGCTGGGCCTTGGGAGCTGCTGCAGGCCACCCCCTCCACCACCCCCAACACAGGGATGCAGTTTACAAAGTGCTGCAGAGTCTGGAGGCAAACCCACCGGCTCCCAGCACCTGCATATGCTCCTGCGGTGTACAACCTGTGGGACCAGAAGCTCCAGAGGGTAGTTGTCTGCATCTCCAACATGCAGCACAGTCTTGCACTTAGTAGGTGCTCAAGTCACGACTTCTGTCGTTCTCTGAGGACTTGAGGGCAGAACGGGGACAGGCTCTAGATACGGGCACCGGGCCCATTTAACCAGTGTGGCCTAGAGGAAGAGACTGCCCTTGCCTTGGTCTCAGTTTCTGCATTTCTACCCGGAGACTCAGGTTTACCATTCTAAAACTCCAGGTTTAAAATTTGGGTAGGTCTGTGCCTTTAAACTATGGGGTCTTAAATCTGTGAGTACCACCCCCACCTCCCCACCCCTCACCCCCAGGCAGAATGAGGCTTGAGGCCTCTTCTGGAAGAGCCCAACTTTGAAGGCCTTGATCTTCACTACTAGGATGGGGCAGGTGGCCAGACCCTTCCATCCTTCTCTTCACCCCCTGGCCCCACACCTGCGGGCCTCACCTCCGGCGTAGAACCAGGAGGTGACGGGCCCAGAGCCAGCGCTGAGCATGGCTGTACCAGAACGGGGCTTCCCTGCCTGGTGGCGAGCTCCTGTTGGGAGGCTCTGGGTCCTGGGCTGCCCCTGGGCTTGAAGGAGGTGGGGAAACAGGAAAACAGCCTCCCCACGATGCTGCAGCCATCCAGGCCTGTCCACTCAGAGCCTGTGCCCACCACACCTGGCTGCGGGCAGGGCACTTACATGGCCATTCTCTTCGTCCCTCTGCCCCAGCCCCACAGACACCCAGCTAGGTAGCCTGTGGGTGACTACACAGACTCCCTGCAAGGAGGCCTCCTCCCTGCGTGGGACCCACAGTCACCACCCATGAGCTCCAGGAAGGAAAAGCCTGCCTGCTGAGGGCTGCTTTAGGTTCCAAGGGTGACCCTGGTTGGCCTGGGGATAGAGCCTTCAGAACAAGGTCCCTGCCTTCTCTGGGGTGTGACTCAGAGCGACTGGCATCTCCCGTCCATGGATTTGATTCTGTGACCTTCACATGCTAAGCAAACACGGTGCTCACATGTTCTGTAAAGGCCTCCAAAGGCGAACTCTTTCTTGGCTCTAACCCAGCTCCTTCCCACTACACCTAAAGCCCCTTCCCTTCGGTTCTGCCCTCAACTGACTCAACTGACTCAAAGGGGTTAGCGGCAGAGGCACCCCCAGGGTGACATTCCCATGGGTCCACAGCACGAGGAAACAATAAAGCAAGAGGAATGTCTATTTGCAGGTGTAAGGTCAGTGACTGCTCTTTCTTGGGAATGGCTGCTTTTGATTGAGATGATGTGTTTCTTAGTGAGAGAATTCAGACTTGCTTTTATGAAATATGGTAATAGATGATGGTCGTGCTTTGAGTGTTCTTAGGGAGCATAAATGAAAGCTGCAACTCTTTGTGGGAACTTGGCTTTTGTTCCCTTGTTTTGGCTTTTCTGTCAAATCCAGAAATCTGGAACCACTGGTGAGAGAGAAGTCTGAGATTCCACATACACTCAGCCCCAAGTTTCTTACCAAAGCAAAGCGTGCGGGCTGCCCTCGCGCATGCCTCTGGCCTCCCCACCAGCCTTCTACCTCCCGGGCTGCTGTCCTCCCAGGTTAGGTGCAGCTTAGCTTAGTGAGAGTGTGGGCTCTAGCCAGACTTCCAGGTTCAAAACCAGCTCAGTCACTGACTTAGCTTTGTGTTTCCTTTTTAAAAATTTTTTAAAATATTGAATTTTTAGAGAGAGGGAAAAATGGATTGGTTGCCTCCTGCACACAACCCCACCAGTGGATGGAACCAGGACCCCTTGGTGCAGAGGAGGGTGTCCAACCACTGAGCCACACCAGCCAGGGCAGCTTTGCCATTTCTTCTTGCTGCTTCTTCCCCATCTGTAAAATGGAAATGATACCTACCTGGGGAGGGTGTGTGCGGGGATTAAGTAAAGTGCTTAATACTGTGATGATCAGGTTTCAGCGGTCAAGAACGTTGGGCGGGAAGGCTGTGAGCACGCGATGGTGGGCCTCGAAGAGAACTCAAAGGCACATCCTTCAGCCCCTTCCACTCACCCCCCCCCCACCCCCCCAAACACACACCCGGGCTTGTTCAGACTAATCACGCTCAACTCCTGCAACCCATTTAACCGCCTTGAACAATTTCGGATTAGAGAAATTTGAGAAACCTCATACGATATGGGCGGGGGGGGGGGGGTGCCTACTGTGCAAGACCAAGTTCTAGGTCGTTAAGGAGGGTGACGGTGCAGGGACCCGACGCCTGTGTGCGCACAAGCTAAGGGCAAGGAGGTGACTTGACTGAAACGCCTTCGGAGTCCGACCGGCTGGAGTTTGGGCAAATTCCACAGTCTGAGTCCCCATTTCCTCCTCCGGAACGCGGGTCTATTAATACTCCCACTACCGGGAAGCGCGGGCAGGGATGACTGCTGTGACCCGGGGCACAGGCGCTCTACACCCGCGGGCTTCCCGTGCAGAAAGCAGGGCGCACAGATGGAAGGACGGGGCGCCGAGCCCTGCGCGGATCCCCCCCTCCACGCCCGTCCCCTCCCCGCGCGTCCCCCGGCCCAGCCATCAGACTCGGGGGCCGCTCGGCGCCTCGTGACTCCCGCGAAGGCGTAGGGCCCGGGAGAAACGCGGCGGAGGCCCCGGGAGCGCAGGGGGCCGCGCCCCCGGAGGAGGAGGAGCGGGCGGGGTGGAGGCCGCGCCTCTCCCAGCCCGGGCCTCCCTCTAGCCCTCCCTCCGGGTCCACCTCCCCCCACCCCCTCCCGCGTGCATCCGGCGGCGGGCACAGGATGTTCTTTCGCGCTGGTTCCCCACATACACCCCCCCCCCCCGCGCCCCCGCTCTCACTTTCCCTTCGCTCCCCTCCCCCGCCCCCGCCGCCGGCACCTAGTTTAACTCCTTCCCTCCCGCGCACCGCGGCGCCCGGCCGCCCCGGGGTCCCGCCCGCCCGCGCACCCCCAGGAACCCGAGGACTGCACGGGGAACGGAGGGCCTGGGCTGAGCGCTGGGCTCGGGTTCGCGGGGTCCACCGGCTGGTCGGCAGTGAAGGGGTGGGCAGGGGTCCCCGGCCCGACGCCGGCACCCTCCGGGCCCCTCCAGTTCGGCGCTGCGGAGAGGGCTGGGGTGGGATCCGCACTCCGGGGGCCCCGCGCCCGAGCGGGCGGCCAGGCGGGCGCAGGTCGCCCCAGGCCGGGGGAGCCGGGAGGTCGAGGACCCCAGCCTCACCCTCTCCCCCGCTGGGGACGAGAAGGGGCCCCAGGCTCCGGCCGAGGATGGAGGGGCGACGCCCCTCTCGGATACGTCACTGTTGTCAAGGCAACCGGGGCGGGGGAGCGGGCGGGAGAGCTGGAGACGAGACCTTCGAGAAAGGAGGCTTCTGGAGGCTGCCAGAGGCTTCGGGACTCGGATCGGGGTGGAAGGAGGCGGGGGCGGGCTTTTCAAGCTTTTCTTATTGACTCGCTGGTGGAAGGACTGGTTCTGTTTGCTGGTTCATTCAACAAACTTTCATTATGCAGCTGGCACTGGGCTCGGCGCCAGGCCTCGGCACTGGGTGTCCGCGGCGCTCGAACGGAGCCCTGCCCTCACCGGTTGCTGAGTTAGGGTCGGTGGCCATACGTCCCGGGATTACCGGTGTCATTACTGATAATGTCCCTCTTCGAGCTTAAAAGTATGTGGGGGGGGGGGGGGTGGCGGGGGGGGAACCTTGACTTGGAATTCGTGGAAGGCTCCAACCGTGCAGGCAAGGAAGGCAAGCTATTGTCTTCTCTGCACAAGTGCCTGCTGTGAGCAGACGTGTGGGAAACACGCCTGTATGTGTGGGAAGGCGGTCCGCGGCCCAGGCCTGGCATTCTCCGTCGTCTTTTCCCCTCATTCTGCAAGTACCACCAGTGCCTTTTCCAGATGAAGAAACTGGGTCAGAGAGGTTAAGAGACTCGCCCAGGGCCAAACAGCGAAGTGTTTGGAACCAGGATCCAGACTCAAGTTTATGTGGCCTCCCAAGCCCGATTGCCTGGTCTCACCTCTGCTTCCTCCTCCAAGTAAATAAATGATGTTAAATAAATAAAGACACTGTCCCTGCCATAACGGAGTTTATTATCTGTGGGGTTGAAAGTACTACAGGTAATAACTAAACAATAAAATATAGAAAAGATTGAAGACAGCTCATAGCGCTCAGAGGGAAGTTGGAAACAAAATGATCAAAGTGAGGTGGAGGTTGTGAGAGCCTTTCCGAAGGAGGTGGACTTGAGCGGGGGTTTGAGGTGGTGATTGGCTGTGTGTGTGTGTGTGTGTGTGTGTGTGTGTGTGTGATGTGCTGTCAAGAAAGAGAACAATCTAAGGGCATCGGACCAGGGACCCAGAACTAGGCAGGCTGGAATCTCCATGGCGAGATCCCTCTGTAAACCCAAAGCCACTGGTTGCCCACACTCCCTTTCTCCTCCCACCCTCCTCAGCGCTTCCGTTTCTTACTGCAGCAGAGACCCGGGGGGCAGCTGCACTCATTCCACCCTGCACCCCAAGGTCTTTGCAGTTGGTACTTGGCTCCAACCTGGATGTCAGCTTCTCCCTTCCCAACCCCTCTCTGAAGGTTTTGGGAAATGAAAAATAGTGGCTCCTCAAAACCAAGGGACCCGAGTGAGCATCAGGAAGCCAACAGGCTTGGTGGGGCTGGGGAGACCAAGCCGGGAGGGTGAACTGTTCCGATGAGAAAGGAGCAGCCAGACAGATGGGTCCCTTTGCTGCTCTCCTGCTCCGCGCCGGCCTGTGCTGGACTCTGTGACCTGGGCACACCGTGAACAAATCCGGGCCCTTCCTAGGGAACACGCAGGTTAGAAGCTGGTGTACCCTGTGTGCTTAATGAGGAGTCCAAAGTAGATAACACACACAATAAACAGTGTTTGAGAAAGATTATTCCAGCAGGGTGTGCAGGAAGGAGGAAAAACCTGGGCTAGAAAGGACAGTGTGGCAGCTGCTGTGGGAATTTGGGCCAAAGGTAATCGATAGGGCTGGAGAAGAGGTGACAGAACAATAACAGTGCGTCCTGTAATAAAAGCAACAGGGGGAATAACTTGGTAATTGATCAGATATAGGATGGTAAAGGAGAGAAGATAGTTAAAAATTAGTCCACCATCATGGTGATCTGGGGGGATGGGAGGGCCGCGGTGGACAAAGGGGAGGAGCTGGTGTGAGGAACATGATAAGTTCAGTCACTTCTAGGCTATGTGAAGGCATGTGACTGGGCCTAGGACAGGGAAGTCCAGACGGGGAGGGGGCTGCATTGTGAGAGTGTCCCTGTCACTATAGGTGTGCAAACAGCTTCAGAGCAGTCACTGACCTGGGATATCATGGACAGATTTCATAAATCAGAAGTTTAAGTCAGTGCCGCTGAGGGTGTCTCCTGCCTGGGAGAGGCTGTGAGGGTTGGATGGGTGAGCAGATGTGTGGGAAGTGTGCCTGTATGTGTGGGAAGGTGGTCCATGGCCCAGGCCTGCGTTGGCATGCACCTCCTTACCCTTGGCTACAGAGGGTGCCAGAGATGCCATCAAATGGGCCCCAAGGGGGGGTGTAAGGGGGATAATGAGGCCCAGGTGAGGCACTTCACAGCCTAGGGTCCCTCCCCCTGCCCCACCCTCCAAGGCCCTGGAGCCCAGGCCTGTGCTGACTGCCAGGGCCTTTCCTGGAATTCGGCAAAGGACGGAGCCCCTCCCTGCCTGCCCTGGCACACTCCAGGCACAGCATGTCCTCTGGGGTACCTTGCAGACACCCCAGTTGGCTGGGGCCTGGGATAGGTTCTTACCCCCCCAACCCCCCAAGAGTCCTGCTTGGGCTGCCATCTGAGCTCCTGACCCTGGGATGTCATTCCCATAAAGGCACCACCAGACCTCAGGGGCCAGCAGGCGCCCAGGAGGAAGGAGCAGTTTGTGGCTGGGGGGCAGGATTCGTGGTCTTTGTTGTGGCTTTGGGCAGGAGCGTGGGTAAGGCCGAAAAGCAGGGTCTCAGGCTTCAAGTGCCTCCCACCTGCTCCTCCCTCCCTCTGAGGAAATCTTCAGGGGCCTAGTGGTTTTGAGGCGTGGGGACAGGAAGAGGCTCTGAACTCTGGGTCAGCTGAGAACAGAGATGACAGAGGTCTTTTTGCCCCATGTCCCATTTCTGCCAGCATCCTCTTCCTCAGCTCCCCACCACCCTAGAAAAAAATTCTGCTCCGTCTGCAAGGATTGCATCGTCCAGTGGGCTCCCAGCATGGTGGTGTGGAGGAAGCTGGACCTGTGGCCGGCGGCTGTGGGCCCGGCCACACCTGCTGGTGGCGGAGAGAGTGCCCCTCCCGGGGAGGCCGAGCCGGCTCCGCTCGGGCTGGGGCTGGTGCGCCTCTGTCCTGGGAGGAGTAGGGGGGGCGGGTGGCCGGAGGGATGCGCCAACCGGCCACGTGGAGTCCCGAGCGAGCGGCAGGCCAGGCGGGAGGCGGAACCGGAGCCAGCCGCGAGCTCGCCCCTCCCCCGAGACCGGTCGTCGCCGACCGCAGGCTGCGAGAGCGGTTTATCTGGTGAGCGAGCACACCCACTGCCCGGCTGCTGAGTCAGGCTGTTCTCGCTCGCGCCCGCCCGCCCGGGACATTGTGTTCCAGCCCCGGCGCTGGCACCGGGCCCAGGCGCTCGCACCAGCCTCCTCGCCCTGTTTGTGCTCGCGGCTTGCGCTCGGCGCGCAGCCTCCCCGCCGCCGCCGGCGAGCGCCCGGGGCCCGGCCGGGGCCAGACGCGGGCCCCGGGGACGGCGGGGGCGGCCGTGCAACCTCACTGACGCGCGCCCCCGCCGGGGGCCCCCCGCAGCCCTTAGAGCGCCCAGACCTGCCCATCCCCGACCTGAGGCCTGGTAGGGAACCCCAGGCGCGTGGGGCCTGGAGGAGCGCAGGTGGGGGCTGGGGGCGGACAGGTGGTGCAGCCCACGAGGGAGAAGGAGCCACCCTGGCACCGCCAGCGCTCGGCCCTGGACTCTGTTGGCGCACAGCTGGGGGCGCGACAGCCCCAGACCCGAGGCCTGGGGTGTGGTCACGTGACAACGGAAGCCGGGCAGAGGGGCCAATTCAAGGGATCCCCAAGGAGCCCCGCTCCTAGGCTTCTTTCCTGATCCATTCTTCACACCCGCCTGGAGACTCCAGGGCCTCCCAGGGGCTGGCAAAGCAAGCCCAGCCCTTTTGGGTCGCTTGGGCCCCCCAGGCAGGACACCAGGAGTAGGAAGAGCCCGTACCCTACCGCGTGGGAGCCACGGTAGGGTGGAGAAGAGGACTCCTTTGCCCAGCCCCCAAAGCCAGATGTGCTCCGAGCCCCGTGCTCTCATTACCCATCCTCTTAGAGATACGCTGGGTGCTGGCCTGAAGGTTCTTCATCTCCAAACCAAGGACGGACTGACCCAGCACCTGCTGTAGGCAAGGCGCCGCTGGGTCTTTAAATTAAGTTTTAAAGTTGAAGGCACAATTCCGAAAGTCCTTTTTCCCGCCTCCTTCCCACCGGCACAGTTGGCATGCCTTTTGCCACGCCGGGAACCCATCCTCCATGTCTGACCATCTATCAAGCTCCGTCTCACAAAGCCTGCCGGGAACCTGATTCCTCTCCCCTCCGAAGGCCCGCACCCTGGGTCGTCCCTCTCTCCCAGCTCAGGCACCGCGCGTGGCCCGTCTCCCATTCTAGTGATCTGTTTACCAACCCTGGTCCTCTAACCAGATTAGAAAGTCCTTGAGGCAGAAACAAAGTCTGCTTCTTGGAGGCCTCCCCCATGGCTCAGCTCATACCTCACTGGCCAAGTGTGGCCCTGGAGTTGATATTCAATAAATGTCGGGTGTATTGAAATGATTTCCTGCCCTGGGGCGATTTGCAGGCCAGTTGACGAGACAAACACACAGCATGTGAGGTTAAATAATAACCCAAGCCAGCAGGTGGTGAGCACCACATGTTTGTAAGAGCTCTAGGGCCTGGTGGGAAGGAAGTGGTGATATGGGAGAAAGATCCCGGGAGGTTCTAGGCCTTGACCTGTGCCTGTGGAGGAGGAGAGGGGAGGAGTGGAAGGGACGGTGCCCAAGCCAGACCTGCCCAGGGCTTTGAGGTGAAGCTTCCCCACCCTCAGTCCCCAGGCACTGCCTGTTCCCTGGCCTGCCACTCCTACACACAACACCCAAGAGGGCTGCCCAGCACTGCCCAACTCTGGATGCACTCTGGTCCCACCCTGCTGAACAGCTATTGTGTGACCTTGGGCAAGGCGCTTCCTTCCCTAACCTCACTGCCATCTGTACCTCCAATGCAGCGCGTACAGTAGGCTGTGACTGAGTCCCAGCCATACCGGCTACCTCCCCTGACGTTACCTGGGCTACTGTGGCTGCCGGCGCCACCACCGCTCCCTCCTCCCCCACTCATTGCTCCCTCCCAGTCTGGAACTGCTGAGAACACTGGGTACAGAGTGTGAACAGGGATAGTAGGTTTCCTGTGGTTGCAAAAGTAACATGGGGACTTTCCCCACAGGGCAAGCTGTGGGAGAAGTGGGGGAGGAGGAAGCAGGGCCAACCTCGAAGGAACCTCTGCTCTCTTCCCTCCCCTCCTCAGAGCTCCCAGCTCTCAAAAAGCTTGGTACAGTTTGTTACGCTGGGCAGGAATGTACCGTGTGTTTCATATGGCCTCTGTCCAGTCCTACACTGGCCGCTTTATATTTATACTTCCTTCTTCAGCCCTGGCATCCTGCTGTCAGTCACCCGTGCTCTCATCTGCCCACCTCCCACCTGACTGCCACCCCACCCCACCATGGGTCCTGCTCGGGTTGTAAACTCTTGTTGGGGCGGGGGGGGGGGGGGGGGGGGGGCGGGTACACAGAGAGCCCTGGAGGAGAGAAGTTGAACTCTAGACGAGTGAAGCCCCTAGTCCCCTTTCTCTCTCCCATCACCCAGCCCTGGGACTCCCTCCGAGGCCATGGACCCTCCACGTTGGGCGTGAAGGCTCTCTGGTGGGCCTACGATGTTGATCCGCTACTCAGAGAAGTGACACCCAGAGGCTCAGGGAAGTGACGGAACTAAGTTCACATTTAGGTGTGGCTGACGTCAAAGCCAGCACTCCCAATGGTCTGTCCCCACGGTCATAGACCCTCTGTGTCTCCAGCCTCAGAGCCCCATCCCCTTCTCCCTTCAGATGATTCCAGAACGCTGCCTCCTTGAGCCCTGGCACGCCCTGAAATGTGATTAGCCAGAAGAGTGTTTTCAGCCCTTTCCCTGTGGAGGCTTCAGAGGACACCAGTGGGGTTGGATGGTCAGTCCTGCTCCGCGGCTGTGGGCGGCTTCTGTTGTCTCTTAGCCACTGGTATGCGTGCTACACTCACCCCTCACCTGGGAACAAACTCGGCCTGAGTGTGCTGATCTGGCACTGGGGTCTAAACACCGGGGCCGAGCCTGGGTTCCAGGGCTCTGCACGCAGCTCTCTCGGCGGCACCCAGTGATCCTTTCACCGCAGGGCTTCGGGGGAAATCACCACCATATGTCAATTCCTGACATTTATGCCCATTTCACTTACATGTCCCAGCTCAGAATGATTTTAATGTTTCTCTGAACTAAGTAAGGAGAATGTTACCCACTTTCCTGTTGGGAAAATTGAGGCAAGAGCAGCTGAGTTGCTCACCCAAAAAGCAAGAAACTAGGTTTGAGACTGCGATATCTGGGGTGCTTTGTTTCATGACACAGGGCCTTTCCTGAGGTAAGAGAAAAAGAGTTTCCCAAGATGTTTCCAAACCTGCTGACGTGTGGCCTTTCCCCCAGCCCTATCACCCTGGGAGGGGCCCACTGCACCAGGCTGCCCCTGCCACCTTTACCTGCCCCCAGGGGCTGAAGCAGGGCACCAGATATCCTGCAGGTACTGGCCTGGCCTGCTCCCTGGCTTCCTGTCCTCTGCAGCTCTCAAGGGCACATCTTGTCCTCTCTGAACCCAGTCATCCTTCCTTCCTCTTTTATCCTTCCTACTCTCTTTCTCTCTTCTTGCTCAAGAGAGCCCTGTGTATATGCCTCCATCCATCTGAGTTTGCTTTTTATTTTTGCTTTTTGTGTGTCCATTCTCCTGGGACATTTTCCCAGCTCCTCTCTGCCTTCTTCCCTCTGAGGCATCTAGAAGCATCTCCCATTCCTACCCTACCCTGGTGCTCCCCTCCCCTCCTGAGCTTCTGCCAGTGTCAAATTGTTCAGGTTCATGCGCTCAGTGGGCTCTTAATGAGCACCTACTGTGTGCTCCCAGAATTGTGTTAATGCCTGGGACCCCAAAGTCCAAAAGCTGTGCTGGAGCATCTATTAAGCACCTACTGGTGCATTAGGCATTGTGCTTCAAAGTGGTGGCACAAAAGCTGGTCGCTGCCCTCAAGAGATCTCTGGGCTCCTTGGGAATATGCACGACAACAGATCATTATAATGTCCTGGGAAGTTGGGGGCTGGGCATGGCCAGAGGAGTCCAGTCTGACTGAGGAGCTAGCCAGGCAGAGCAAGGGTGCAGGTGTTCCAGGTAGAAGGGACAGTGTGTATAAAGGCACACAGGCGTGAAGTGGCCCATGTTCTCTGGCAGGCACTTTGAGGGGTTTGATCTGACCTGAACATGGACTGCAGGCTGGGGAGCCCAGGGAGATGAGGCCAGAGGCAGGCAGGCCAGGATGGTGCAGAACCTCATGTTCCAGCAAAAGGGTCGCCCTTTACCCTGGAGCACCCAGAAGCCCAAGTAGCCTCATGGCTCCTGCAGCCTGGGAGCTGCAGGGCTGGGCATGGGTCCTGCCAACAGCTTTCTCCGGAGCTCCCATTAACCCATATTGACTGCTCTTTGGCTCAGCGAGGCCTGTGGGAGAGTCAGACACTTAAATATCATGCTGTTTCCCAGGCACATTTATTTGTTCATTCATAAATGTTTAGCAAGCTCTGATTTTGCCAAGTGCGACTCTGAGCTCGGGGAATGGGCCATTGAACCCCACAGAGGTCCCAGCTCTCAAGAAACTTACAGCCTTGGTAGTTGGGAAGGGAGGCTAGGCCATAGACAAAGACACAAAACAAATAAATTCGCATGGTAATTTCAGATTGTGCTAAGTGCAAAGAAAATAAAACGGACTGATGCAGGTGAGAGTATTGGGGTGGGCTGGGTAGTCAGGTAAGGCTTCTCTCAGGAAAGTTACCTTTGAGCTGAGTCCTAGATGGCAAGAACAAACCAGTACGTGAAGAACAGGTGTTTTCGGTTCCAGCACATGCAAAGGCCCTGAGGCAGGAAGCAGCTTGAGGTTTTCTAGGTTTAGAAAAAAAAAAAATGCTGGGTTCAAATTCATTACTCCCCAGCGACTCTATGCAATGATTATTGTACCCATTTTGTAGAGATGGGAACTGAGACTCAGAATGGTTAAGGTCCTTGGCCAAAATCACAACTGGTAGCATAAATTTTGGCTCTAAAGCCACTGCTGTGTTTTCTACCAAAGTACCAAGTATAGCAATCATGTGTTCTAAATTATTTAGTAAGTCCCAGTTTCCAAAATTCTGTCTCATTGTTCTCTGGGCAGACATTCTTCGCCCCAAATCATGACTTCAAACCCCGTCTCTGTCATGTAATACCAGCGGGGTCCCAGGATGGGCACCTCCTCACCATGCGCCTCAGTTTTGTCATCTGTGAATAGGGCGAGTGACACTTCCAATACCACAGGCTTGCTGAGAGGATTAAATGAGATTATCCACGTAAGGGCCAGAGGAGTGCCTGGCACAGGGCACACGTTCAGTTCGTGGTAGTTCCTGATTGTCATCTTGGAGAGCTGAGGGCAGCTGCTCTAAGTTCTCCCCCTGTGAGGCCTCTGATGCCTGCGACAGGCGGGAGCTGTGGGAGGAGAGAGAGCAGGGGAGGGCGGCCAGGAGGGCCCTTCCCTTTGCGCAGCCACCCGCTCCCCGCTGGATCCCACACTGACACAGCTTGTGCTCCGCATTTCCAGCGAAATTCCTCGACACTGGGCCACACCCGCCCCCCAGCTCTTTGGGTGAAGCAGGAGACACAGCCGGGTGTCTATGCAGTGACAATCCTCGGCCCTGTGTGCGCCAGGAGCCCCCAGGGGCCGGCGGCCACGCTGCAGGAGGGCCGACCACAGAGGGAGCCTGGCATGGCCTGCTGGGACAGAGCACTTCTCAGAGGAGGTGGGGGCCCGTGGGGTACGTGACACCCGCTCCCCCAGCCTCTGAGCTCCAGTTAGCAGGACAGAGACCCCTCCCCACCCATCCCAACCTTCCGGGCTTCCTGCTGCTGCACGCACTCCCTCACCCTCCCAGGCACCGGCAGGCCAGCGGTAGCCGGGTGGGGGAGGGGGAGCACGCCCGGCTTCTGAGACCCCTGGCCTCCAGCTCCCACCCCTTCCTCGCCCCCAACTGCTGAGCAACTTCTGGGTTTAAAGCAAACACCATCCTGTCCTTCCTGCGCTCGGCGGCAGCTCGGCCTGGGCTATTTTTAGCAGGGATGCAGGGAAGGCGCGTTTCTCCCGGACTTTTCCTGGGGACAGCCCCCTCCCCCAGCCAAGGCCGGCCTGGAGAGACCCGCACGGAAACCCCCGCCCAGAAATGGGAAACGTGTGCGCTTTCTGTTCCTTCGCCTCCCAGAACAGGAGCTCCAGTCAAGCGCTGCTGGGACAGTCTCTAGGGGCTCCACCCCGTCCCGGGCTGCCCCATAGACCTAGGGAGCAAGAGGCTCATGGAGGCCAGAGTGGAGGTGCCCGACTGTGGGTGTGGGGTCCAAGGGGAATTGCTTGGTTGCAGCCCACACCCCAGGGGTTGTGGGTTGTTTACACAGGCTGGGCAGGTCTCTCTCTGCATCTCTCTGTATGTGTGCGCTGTAGGTGCTAGCGGTACTTCACTGAGGGAATCTATAGACTGTAAAATGCACAAATCTTCACTCGTGCCTATAACCACGTAGCCGTCATCTAGGTCAAGATTCTGGACACTTTTCAGCACCCCTACATCTCCTGTGCCCCCTCCCTGGCAGGCCTCGCCCCAGAAGTGGCCACGATCTACTTTCTGTCACCACAGGTTAGGGGTGTGTGTGTGTGAGTTACAAGGTTAAAAGAAACAGCTGCCTTGGTGGAAGAGGGAAGTAGGCAATAACATTTTCCCATGAAAAGGGGCCCCCAGAAAAGGAGGGTTATTCAAATGCAAAAACACTAAGGAGTCATTGGCGCAGGAAACAGGAGGGTCCAGAGCCCACCCGACCCTCAGGACCGAGGCCGGAGGGAGGGCTGCGGACACTCCTTGGAGCAGAGAGGCAGTGAGTGGGCGAGCGGGAGTAAGGGAGAGGCCTGCTGGGCTCCTCCTGGGCCCGGCCGCGCCCACGTTCAGCTAGAGGTCCTAGATCCGCGGCCCTTCTCCCACCCTCACCCCAGCAGTTTTCAGCAAGGCCAAGGCTGCAAGGAAGGGTGCTCTTCGGGGCATCCAGACAGGGAGAAGCCAGGGCCTCAAGGTCTCCAATGGGATTCTGGGATTCCTGCACCCCTAGACCTGTCTGGGGAGGGGAGAGGCCGAGGCTCTCAAATAGGGAGTCGAAGGAAGAAGAGCTGGTCACGGAGCTCACCACTCCTCTGTCCTTCATTTTACAACACATTTGGGCTGTAGCTTCTGCCGGGGCTGCGGAAGGAGGAGGAGTAAGAAGTTTTAGCTCACTAGGGAGGCGAAGATAGCATTCTCAGGTGAGGCAAGGCCTTTACCTCTTCACTTTGGAGATGAGGGCTCAGAGAGGTCAAGTGACTTGTTCAGTGTCACACAGCCGGCTGCTGCAGCGGGAGGCAAAGAATGGAGACCCTTGACCCAGGCCTCCCTAGATAAGAAAGTGAAGGAAGTGTCCAAGCCGGTTTGGTTCAGTGGGTACAGCGTTGGCCTGTGGACTGAAGGGTCCCGGGTTTGATTCCAGTCAAGGGCACGAACCTGGGTTGCAGGCTCCTGGCTTTGGTCAGGGGCATGTGGGAAGCAACCAATCGATGTGTCTCTCTCACATCGGTGTTTCTCTCTGTCTCACCCTCTCCCTTCCACTCTCCCTAAATGTCAATGGAAAAAATGTCCTCGGGTGAGGATTTAAAAATAAAATAATTTAAACATCATTATAAAAAAAAAAAGAAAGAAAAAGGAAGCAAAATCAACAGCCCGACTTGGCTTCTCGCAGGCTCTCTGGAGAAGCGGGAGAGCACTGACCTGGGAGTCAGGGGGCCTCGCTCTGCTTCTGGGCCTTGAAGCACTTCCTCTCTCTGGGCCTTGGTGCTCTCCCGTTCGGAGGGAAGGCCCCTCCAGAGTTCCTTTCCCTCTGGCTTCCCCAGTGTCCCCACATTTTCCTGCCTCAGTGCCTCTACGCTGGTTATTTCTGCGCCTGGAATGCCCTGCCTTTTCCCTCCCACTTCCTTCCTCTGACATTTTCCCAGTCACTCCGGACTTCATTCAAATGCTGCCCACGGAGGCCCACGGCGCTGGGGATCCACTGACTGGTCACCTGAGTCTCCTCCACCAGCACGGACAGAGCAGAGCCTCCCTGGTTTTGTGACCGGGGGCAGGGCCTCCCTGGGGGAGAGAGCTGTTTTGCCAGCCACCGTTAGAGGAGTTGAAGTGAATTCTTGCTCCCACCTACTCGCCCTTGCCCCTTCCAACTCTCAGAGCCTGAGCTCATTCTTCCTTAGGGCCCTTAAGAGATTGTGCCTTCCTGCGGGGCGACCCAAGCCACCCAGCTATCAAACTGGGGCACTTTGGGCAAAGGTGGCCACCCGGAGAAGGGGCCCCAGGAAGGATGAGATGGAAAGACAGGGCCTCAGCCAGAGGATGGCTGGGCCCTCACCTGTCTCATCCTCATTCACAAACACCTGGGCGGAAACCCTCCCTCTCAGCAAACATAGGGCTCTTGCTCCCACGACCACACCCAAACCCACTCCTTACCTACATGCCCACGAACGGACTAGCAAGTTTACAAAAATGTACCCCACTGCCGCCTCAGCTCCCCTCCCCTCTCCCTGCAGGCACTGCACACACGTACACATGCATCGCACATGCACGCATAGGCACACAGTCATGCCCACATGCGCTTGGGTGTACACACTCATGCATACACACGTGGGCACACGTATGTGTAGACACACCTCCTCAGTTCTCAGGTGAGCCGAGGAGATGCAGGGGACGCGGCATGAGGACAGTGCTCTGCTGTGGGGTCTGGCTGCCTCTGGATTTACTTCCAATTGGGGTCTTTTAAAAATAGATTTGAGAGAGAGAGGAGGAAAAGCGGGGAGAGAAAAAGAGAGAGAGAGAGAGAGAGAGAGAGAGAGAGAAACATCGATTTGTCGTTCCACTTATTAATGCATTCATCAGTTGATTGTTGTATGTGCCCCCCTTCCATCCCACAACCTTGGCCTATTAAGACAACACTCTAACTAATTGAGCTACCTGGCCAGGGCTTACTGGAGTCTTTTGTATTAACCTTCCTTACTGTGGCCCAATGGGCAGCAGACAAAGCCCCAAGAGCTGTGAGATCACTCCAGCAGCACCACGCTTGGGCCTGACAGGAATGGGGTGGGGTAAGGATTCCACTACTTCCCCGAACAAACGACTCAAAGAGCCTTCGTTTTGTGGGACCAGTAAGTGTGAGGCTGCTCTGCGTTCACTGCCACACTCGCTACTCCACTGCCTCCATCTCTGCGGCTGCAGAGGCCTCAGCCCTGCCTCTCCACCTGTGGGCTTCGTCCCAGGTTGTCAGGCAGGATGGCCTCACGTGGAGGGGCTCCTCCTGGACCCTCCAGGGTAGCTGGACAGAAATCCGAAGGTGGTTGGAGGAGTGGTTGTGTTTGTGACGCGTTACCTGGTCTACAGGGTCGGGCAGAGAACAAGCTTGGGTTCCCTTCCCCCCAGTGCAGCTGCGCCAAGCACAGAGCCTGGGCCTGGCATGGTGCTGTGAGCAGGGAGGGTGAGGGGGTGGATGCAGAAAGGAGGAAGCCACAGTAACTGTCTTCTAAGAGTGTGCGTGCGTGTGTACATGCGTGTGTGTGTGTGTGTGTGTGTGTGTGAGGTGGGTGTACACACTCATATGCATACACCCAGGGAACAATCCCCAACCCCTGAGAGTGGAACTCAACACAACATGCTCCACACGGAAGCCGTCAGCTCTGCCCACCCCTCCCCAGAGGGTCACAAACACCACCGCCACCCTGGTCCCCAGCTGCCTTTCCTATGCTGGTTTCTAAGGTCGCATGGTGGCCTAGGGCAAACACGTGGGTGCCACTCCAGATCTGCCCTCTCCTACCCCATCCCATGGGTTATTCTTGTCCCATCCCTTCCATCCACTCTCTTCTTTGGGGGCCCACTGCCACTGCCTTGACATCTCTCACCACCTCCCTGCCAGGGCTCCTAAGTGGGGGGGAGGGGGGGTCCCACCTCTGGGCTTATTCCACCCTCCACACCGCTGCCAAGACAGTCTGCCTCAAACACACAGCTGATCTGAAACTTAGAACCCTGCTGGACCCCCACCGCCATCTGGATGAAGGGCCAAATGCCTAACGTGGCACAGCCACCCTCCGTGCTGGCATGCAGTGCTCCTGCGCTCGCAGCCGGCCGCTAACTCGCATGACGTCCCAGCCTCCCGGACCCCCAGGTGGCCAAGTTAGTGTGCACCTCTGAGCTTCGTAGGTGCTGTGCCTATTGCCTGGCATGCCCACCCCCTCCTTGACCTAGGAAGGACCTCCTCATCTTTCCATATTCTATTAGAAGACACTGTGTAATAGTGCTGACAGCCCAGCCAGTGTAGCTCAGTGGTTGAGCATCCACCCATGCACCAAGAGGTCACCGGTTGGATTCCTGGTCAAGGCACATGCCTGGGTTGTGGGCTTCTGCAGGAGGCAGCTGATTGATATTTCTCTCTCATTGCGCGCACTCTCTCCCTCTCTCTAAAAAAGAAAAAATCAATAAAAACAAACAAAAGCATAGTGCTGACAATAATGATTTAAAGTCACCATTTTGACTTGCACATCTATGCTATATATGCTTGTTTAATCCTCATGTCAACCTGGCTACTATTTATCATCTCCATTTTAGAGATGGGGAAATTGATACACAGGAGTTGAAGTGCCTTATTTTCCTAAGGTGACAGGCCGATAGGTGATGGAGGGAGATTTGCACATCGCCAGTTCAGTTAACCCCTGCATTACACACCCTCACTCACGGTTCTAAGTATTTGACAACTTACATAGCTTTTGAGCATTTCAGAGTCAATGTCTGATGAATGAATGAACTCATTAAAATTTAATGGAATGGAGAGGTAGGGCTCATCTTCATTTTGGAAAGATGTCTCCCATGCTAACACTTTTATTTTTATCCTATATAATAAAGAGCTAATATGCAAATGGTCATCACACCCTCACGCCGTCACAGCTTACACACTCAACACTGGGGAGAGAGGAATGGGGACCAGCCAGGCTGCGGCCCAGGAGAGGGACAAGCCACCCACCCCTTGGTCCCGGGTGCCAGCAGCTGTGCCTGCGGCTGCGCCTGCGGCCCAGGAGAGGGACAAGCCGCCTGCCATGGTCCCCTGTGGCTGCAGCCAGCCCGGGCGAAGCCGGCCCAGGTCCTGGGTGCCTGTGGCTGGCCAGAGGGAGGGAATTCTGGGTCCCAGGTGTGGGGCAAGGCAGAGCCAGTTAGGGGCGATCAGGCCAGCAGGGGAGCAGTTAGGGGCAATCAGGCAGGCAGGCAGAAGTGGTTAGGGGTGATCAGGCAGGCAGGCAGAAGGGTTAAGGGCAATCAGGCAGGCAGGCAGGCGAGCAGTTAGAAGCCAGCAGTCCCGGATTGCGAGAGGCAGTCGGACATCCCCCGAGGGGTCCCAGATTGGAGAGGGTGCAGGTCGGGCTGAGGGACACCCCTCCTGTGCACTAATTTTGTGCACTGGGCCTCTAGTAGAACAGAAAATTTTAAAGAAAACAGATTTTGAGAGTAAAATCCCATAGATCATGTTTTCATTGTATCTTCATGCTTTTTACATGGAATTTATATGGATCTCCAAGCCTAAGTTTTTCAAGTCAAGAAAGAGAGATGTCCTTAGGATCTAACGACCTGCTTACCAGGACTGCACCCCATGACATGGGCAGCTGTCAGCTACATACTGAGCCACCACTGTGGTTATGCCACCAGGCAGACAGACCCGCTGAGAAGTGACCTAAAACAAGGTCACACGGGCCAGGGACAGAGTTGTTCCAAACAGGGGTGTCTGGGGGCTTTCTGGAAGAGGTGAGATTGGGGACAAGTCTTGAAAGATTTTGATAATTGGAGAGATGGGAGAAGGGCAGGGAAGTCCAGAGAACTTTTGACCCCCCAGGTTTGCTGGTAGAAAGGACAGAAAGGCAGCAAAGAAAGAGAGGATGTGACAGCAACCGCATGGGAGAGTGGAAGGGGTTGAAACCACCTCCACTTCCATCCTCGGTGACGGTACATGTTTGGACAAGTGGCTGTTTTTTTCTTGTTCCACTGTCCTATATGCAAAGTGATCATTTCCGTCTGGGGAAAAGCTCAAATGAGGACTCGCCAGGTAGGAGAGTTTGCTGATCCTCCAATCTAACACCCTTGGCTGCCACCCAACCAGCCAACAGCTTCAGTCTTCCTACGCTCGCTTCCCAGACGGGTGCAGCCTAGGGGACCAGCCATGGCTCTGCCACTGGCTGGGTTGGCAGGCCATTGGCACAGTTTGCTGGGGTTGTTGGAGATTAAATCAGTTAAGGCACTTAAAGCATCTGGGACATGGGCCAGCTGCCAACAGGTGCCCTGAAGAAATCAGCTGGTGTCGTCAAAGGTCTTTGAGACGATACAGAATTTCACTGGCCTCTCTCTTCCAGGCCACAGGATTGGGCCTTTGCTGCCACCTCCCTCAAGTCCCAGGGTTCTCCTCACAAGTGTGGCTCCGATTGACCTGAGCAGTATCCTCCTCACCTGCCAAATGTCCCGAGTCAGTGTCCCCCACCTTCTGCCTCTGCGCCTTCTGTAGGCTGCTGCCCCGGTCTCTGGCGAGGAGGGTAATTTTGCTCTGTGCCTGCAGGGCCTGCACGGGAAAGCAACACTGCGGTGAAACCTGAGCGGATACTCCCTGGGAGTGCACGGGGCACGCCGCCAACTTCAGTTCCCAGGGTCGGCCAGGTTCCCGACACCAGAGCTAAGTCCCCGGAGAGTAGGTGCTGGCGGCTCTGGGCTCCTCGGGGGGCAGAGGGCTCACAGCCCTGCACACAGCCAGGCTTGGGAAATCCTGTACCTGTTGGCTGTTCACACAACAGGGTGACAGCACCATCCGGCTATGCAAAGAGCCCACAGATCCCTGAGAACGAGGCTGGGATGGCAGACAAATCTGGCTCCTCCAGTGAAGGCACAGGTAGAGAGGGATTAGCTTACAAAACAGAGGCTGGGCCCTGGCCCAGTGGCAGGCCCAACGGGCTGCCCCAGAGCGAACCCCGGGGCCTTGATGCGCTCTGAACTGTCAGGGCCACCTTCCCTCCTCCCCTAACTCCTTCCCACTCGGAGGTTTCTTCTAACGCCCCAAACGCTTTCTCTCAGACCCCCCAAACCAAAGTTTTTCCTTATCACTATTTTTAAACAATTCGATTGCGATGTGCCACGGTGAGATTTCCCTTGTGTCTGTCCTGTGTGGGGTCCATTCGGCAAATGTGGAACAATGTCAGCCATTATTGATCCTAACTGGCTTCCGTATCCCTTCTGTTGCGACCACTGCTGCTTAAAGGAGACGCCTGGGAGCTTGTTAACAATAAGAATCTCCTGGAGCTCAGGAGTCTATGTCTCGAACAAGTTCCAGGCTGGGTCTCGGGCCCACTGAACCAAGACCCCCTCAGCTGCGACTGCGAATGCGTCAATGGCAGGGCCTGGGTGCCACTCATCTCTGTGCCCCAGGCCCCACAGGGCCCGTTTGAGGAATGGAGCCCTCAGCTGCGAGGAGTTCTTCATTCATGGAGTCAGCAAGCGTGGTGCCATCTCCCTTCCCAGCTCTGCATCAGTCAGCAGGGGGTCTTTGAGGAGCTCCCCCAGATCCACTCATGAGGCCTCCAGGAACAGCATTCCTGCTGACGTAACCACGTTGGACCTCTGTCCTCTGTAAAATGGAGAAAAACCTTTCTATGGTGAGGGTTGGTGTGATGGAGTCAGCTTCAAAAGCTGGGAATTCTGGGTGACAGGTTTAACTCACTGTGGGGTTAGGGGTGGCTAGAGGGGGAAAAACAAGTGAACAGTTAAGAAGCGATTTGCAGCCCTAACCAGTTTGGCTCAGTGGATAAAGCGTCGGCCTGCAGACTGAAAGGTCCCAGGTTCAATTCCGGCCAAGGGCATGTACCTTGGTTGCGGGCACATCCCCAGTAGGAAGTATGCAAGAGGCAGCTGATCGATGTTTCTCTCTTATCGATGTTTCTAACTCTCTATCCCTCTCCCTTCCTCTCTGTAAAAAAATCAATAAAATATATTTAAAAAAAAAAAAAGAAGAAGAAGCGATTTGCAAGCTCCTTCCTAGAACATATAGAGAGCAGCTGACAATGTACCGGCCAGTGAATACTCACATACATTGTGCGCATGCTGGGTCAACTTCACGGAGGTGTCACTGACGCACGATGCCCTGCACTCATTTAAGTGTACAGCCTGATGAGTTTTGGCACAGGTATTTGCCTGTGTAACCTCTATCACAGTACAGATCATTCCCTTCACTCAAAGTTTTCTGGCTCCTTTTTTTGCAATCGATCCCCACCTGGCCTGAGCGGCCCCTAATCTGCTTTTTGTCACTTTGGATTCTATTGGTATTTTCTAGAATTTCAGGTACATGGAATCGCACAGTGTGTATTCTTTTGCATCTGGCTTCTTTTGCTCAACATAATGTTTTTGAGATTTGTCTGTGATTTTACATTAGTTTGTTCCTTTCTATTGCTGTATTGTATGCCATTGTAAGGCGGTACCACAATGTGCTTACCTTCTCCTATTGATGGAGATTATTGTCGTTTGCAGTTTGAGGCTATGATGAAAAAGTTGCTATGAACATTCTTTGTGAACACATGTTTTTTATTTCTCGTGGAAGTAGAATTGCTGAGTTATATGGTAAGTGTATGATTAATCTCCAAAGAAACTGCCAAACTATTCCAAAGTGGCTGTATGTTCCCACCAGCAAACTCTGAGAGTTCCATTTGTCACACCTTTGCCAGTTCTTGGTATTGTTGGTCATTTTGATTTTAGCCATCTGGTTAGGCATGAGTGGTCGCTCCCTGAAGCACATGGATGCCCACCCCTCCACCCTCTTCTGGGACCACTCCTCCGGCCCCCACGCTTCTCCCCATCTTCTCTGACCTTCTCTCTGTTTCTCCCACACTCAGAGCTCCTTTCCTGGAATTTTCATCCTCTCAAAATTTCCGTAACTGGCCCTTTCTCATCATTCAGATCTCAGCATGTATTACCTTCTTTTCTTTTTTTAAAAATATATTTTTATTGATATCAGAGAGGAAGGGAGAGGGAGAGAGAGATAGAAACATCAGTGATGAGAGAGAATCATTGATTGGCTGCCTCCTGCACGCCTCACACTGGGGATCGAGCCCGCAACCCGGGTATGTGCCCTGACAGGGAATCGAACTGTGACCTTCTGGTTCATAGGCTGATGCTCAACCACTGAGCCTTGCCGGCCAGGCAGCATGTGTTACCTGCTTAGAGGTCTTTCCTCCTCACCCTCTCTGTTGGTGTCCTCCACACTTTTTATCACCTTAGCCTGCCTTTTTCTTCGGTGTAGTGAGCCCTATGGAAAGAAGCTTATTTGTCTGTCTCCTTGTTGACTGCCTGCCCCATGCGAATATTAGCTCCATGAACAAAGACATCTTATCTGTTTTACCTAGAATAGTTCCAGATAAGTAGTAGGTGCCCAATCTATATATATAAAAAAAGCTAATATGCACAGTGTCCCCTCGGGAGTTCGATTGCTCGCTATGACATACACTGACCACCAGAGGAACGAAGGAAGACCCTGGCCGGCAACTGGAAGGCCCCGATCTCGGCCCTATTTCGTGCACCGGGCCTCTAGTGTATATATATACATATATATATACATATATATATATATACATATATATATATGTATATATATATATATATATGTATATATATACATATATTGTTGTATAAATTTGCAGTCCAAAGCATATGATCAATATATTGGTCTTTGAGGTCCCGGAGGTTAAAGTATATGCATCTCAACAAAACAGAAATATTTAAATAATTTAAAGCATAAATTATTTTTATTTTCTGGGTGATTTGATTTTGCATGTAAATATACTTAGAAACCTAAAAATATAGAAATGTAGAGAGAGGAAAATCAGCCATAGTTCCACAAAATTCTTGTGGTTTAAAAGTATAAATCATTTTTAGTTATTAACTAATTTAATTTTTGTTTTTAAAGTTTGCTTTTGAATAAGTAATATTTTTACATGGAAAAAAATTAAACATTATATGCTTCCAGAAAAGGCTGCTCATATACAAACATAGGTATACCTATTTGCATTTCCCCCAAATACTACCACATTGTATGCATTGCTGTTTCTTGCTTTTTAAAAATGTATCAATTTATCTTAGAAATCATTCTACATCATTATGTGTATAAATTAAGATTAGGTTCAGCTGTGAGTGATGGACAATTCAAAATATCAGTGCCTTGCAAAATTAGACGTTGATTTCTCTCTCACTAATGAAGTCCAGAGGTAAGTAGCCAGGCAAAACTAGGACTCTACATTATCGGGAACCCAGATTCCTTCTATCTTTTACTATGCTGTCCTCAACATGGGGCTTCAACCTCATGGTGTAATATGGCTGCCTGGGCTCCAGCCATTACATCTGCATCTAGCCAGCAGAAAGAGGAAAGGAAAGTGTCCTTTCTATAAGACACTTCCCATGACATTTCTGCTCAGCTCCCATTGGCCAGTACACACCCAGCTGCAAGGGAGGCTGGAAAACATCTTCTTTATTTCAGGTGACCATGCACCCAGTTCAAAAAGCAGAGTAGAAGAGGAGAATGGATATTAGGAGATGAATAGCAATCTTGTTATAGTATACATAGATTTGCCTCATTTTAACAGGGTTTTTAAGAATATATTTTTATTAATTTCAGAAGGGAAGGGAAAGGGAGAGAGAGATGGAAACATCAATAATGAGAGAGCAATCATTGATCAGCTGCCTCCTGCACGCCCCCTACTGGGGATCAAGGCCACAACCCAGGAATGTGACCTAGACCAGAATCGAACCTGAGACCCTTCAGTCCGCAGGCCAACGCTTTATCTACTGAGCTAAGCTGGCTAGGACAGATTTGCCTGTGGAATTGTTTATAGCCACTTGTCCAATGAAAAGTGGGAGCCTCTCACCAAGCCTCATGTCCTGCACTCCCAAATTGAAGTCTCTCTTGGTTGTGTGATTGGTAGAGCTAGGTCACATGTCTATGTCCTAGCTGCAAGGGACGCTGGGGATTTGACTTCTGACTTCTAGATTGAGGGGTAAAACTCATAATAAGGGAATTTCCCCTAAGATAGAAAGGCCATTTAGAATTTGGACCAATCCTCCTGTCAAAGACAACTATATATGCTAGCTAGACAAATGTTTTTAAATCTTAAAAGCATCAAAAACTCTAGCAAGATAGTAAGAAATTACTGGACTACGATACATGAAGAGATAGGAGTCCAGAGAGATTAGAGTCACCAGCTAAAATGCAGGATTTCCAATGAAATTTGAATTTCAGATAAATGACATTACTTTTTCACGTAAGTATATCCATGCAATACTTGGAACATACTGATACTAAAAATAATTTGTTGTTTATTTGAAACTCAAATTTAACTAGGTGTCCTGTATTTTTTTTTTATTTGTTCAACCTGGCAGCCCTACCAGAGAAGTGAGTCCAGCCCTTGTGGCTGCTTTTGCTCGAGGGCATTTGCCAATCTGAGTCACTGGGGAGGCTGAGCTATGCTTTTGAAAGCTTCATAGGACTAGCGGTACAAAATGGGAGTTCAGGGCCTACCAAAGTCAGAGACTCTGGTAAAGCACCCCTGTGGTAGACTATACTTTGACCCCCAGTGAACCATGGATATTTATGTCCTATGTACCCTGAGTTCTGTGATCCACTTCACCTAATAGAAAGTGATGGAAATGATGTTGTATCAGGTCTAGTTCAAGACTTAAGGAGGCGACTTCCTTCCATATTTTGTCTCTGGGGGTAACCAGAGTTGTCATGTAAGAAGTTCAACTACCCTAATAACCGGGACCTAACCAAGGAATTGGTGACATGTGTCCAGCTGGATTTCAGAATTTCTAAAATTCTGAACCGGTGGCTACTAGGTGCCTGCCATTCCATCCTTTTTGAGTAGGAGTATATACTGAGATTTTCCTTTCTCTGCCTCATCATTTTCTGTGGGGAGCAGATAAGTTGTCTTAGTTCAAAGGTCATCAGATCCAGAGGAGCATCCCTTGAGAAACTTCATCCATGCCTGGATCTGATTTAGACGATGACGTTATAGACTTCCAGCTCAATCCTGTTACAGTAATGGGGTGAGGCTTTGGGGTCTTAAGGGCGGCAACTACATTTTGTATGTGGAGGGAAGTGAATCATTAGGGATAGAGATAAATGGTTACTTTAGTGGCCCCCAGTGAGCCACGTATTTAAGTATCACACCATTATTAGTTTCCTCCCCTTGAATCTGGACTGCCCTGTGATCTGCTCTCACCGATTGCGGTGGAAATGACTGTAAATTTCAGGCATGAAAGTTAAGAAGCCTGGCAGCTTCCACAGTTGCTCCTTGAAGGAAGCCAGCTACCATGTTTAGAAGTCCAGCTACTCTAAGATCACCACACTGTGAGAAGCCCAACCGGGCCTCATGGAGAGACCATGTGGAGAAGAACCAAGGATCCTGGCCAACATCCCACTGAGCTCCCATTGGCCTTCTATGTGAGTAAGGCCATCTTGGAAGTAAATCATTCAGGCTTGCTCAAGCTGCCCCAACTGTTGCCACATAAAGACCAGTTGTCTCTGCTGAGTCCTGTTTAAATTGCTGAATCATGAGCAAATATATACAGTAGCTGCTGTTTTAATCCAGGAGTAAGCAAACTAGGGCCAATGGATGGCTGCCTGGTTTTTTTTAAATATATATATTTTTATTGATTTCAGAGAGGAAGGGAGAGGGAGAGAAAGATAGAAACATCAATGATAAGAGAGAATCATTGATCGGTTGCCCCTGCACACCCCCACTGGGGATCAAGCACGCAACCCAGGCATGTGCCCTGCCCGGGAATTGAACCGTGACCTCCTGGTTCATAGGTCGATGCTCAAGCACTAAGTCACACCAGCCGGGCCTGCCTGTTTGTTTTTTAACAAATTTATTGATTTATTGAAATATAACTCATTCAAAATGAATAAAAAGAAAAAAATTTTTTAAAGAAGAAAAAAAAAAGAAATATAACTCATTCACAGTCCATACAATTAACTCATTTAAAGTATCCAACTCAGGCCCTGGCTGATGTTGCTCAGTGGTTAGAATGTTGGCCCATGCAGCAAAGGGTCAGGGGTTTGATTCCCGGTCAAGGGCAAATACTTGGTTTGTAGGTTCAAACCCTGGCCTGGTTGGGGCACGTGCAGGAGGCAAGGGTTGCTCTTTCTTTCTCACAATGATGTTTCTCTCTTACTCACTCTCTCCCTCCTCCTCCCTCCCTTCCTTCCACTCTCTAAAAATCAATGGAGGGGGGGGGGGTGAGGGCATGTGCCGGGGGGTAGGGGAGGCTGGGGGAAGTTCAATGGGGGAAAAAAGGAGACATATGTACTACTATTTGTAATAATTTAAACAATAAAATAAAATTAAAAAAAATAAAAATAAAAAAATCAATGGAAAAAGATATCCTCAGTTGAGGATTAACAAAAATAAATAAATAAATAAGTATCCAACTCAGTGGTTTTTAGTATATGCACAGATATTTGTAATCATCATTACAGTTAACTTTAGAACTTTCTTTTTTAAAAAACATATATTTTATTTATTTCACAGAGGAAGGGAGAGGGAGTGAGAGAGAATCATTATTCGGCTGCCTCCTGCATGCCCCCTACTGGGGATCAAGCCTGCAACCTGGGCATGTGCCCTGACAGAGAATTGAACCGCTACCTTCTGGTTCACAGGTCAATGATCAACCACTGAGCCACACTAGTCAGGCTAGAACTTTTTTCTCACCTCAAAAAGAAACTCCTTACCTGGCATCTTCCTACCCTTCCTTCCCCCATACTCCAAGTTCTAAGCAATCATTACTCTACTTCCTGTCTTCTGTCTTTTCTCAAGAAATATTTCATATGAATGGAATCATATACTATATGGTCTTTTGTGACTGACTTGTTTTACTAAGCATAATGTTTTCAAGGTTCTTCACTGTTGTAACATCTATCTGTACTTAATCCCTTTTTTATGGCAAATAATGCTCCATTGTATGGCTGTACCATATTTGTTCATCCATTCAGCAGTTGATAGACATTTATATTATTTTCACCTTTTAGCTATTATGAATAACTAGTGGCCTGGTGCATGAAATTCGTGTATGGGGGGGGGGGTAACCCCTCAGCCTGGCTTGCACCTTCTCCAATCTGGGACCCCTCAGGGGATCAGGCCTAAACAGGCAGTTGGACATCCCTCTCACAATCCAGGACCACTGGCTCCTAACTGCTCACCTGCCTGCCTGCCTGATCGCCCCTAACCACTCTGCCTGCCAGCCTGCTCGCCCCCAACTGCCCCCCCCCCCGCTGGCCTAATTGCCCGCCCCCCCCGCCGCCAGCCTGATCACCCCCAACTGTCCTCCCCTCCTAGCCTGATTGCCCCTAACTGTCTCTGCCTCGGCCCTGCCACCATGGCTTTGTCCAGAAGGACGTCCGGAAGGTCTCCTGGTCTAATTAGCATAGTACCCTTTTATTAGTGTAGATTATATACACATTGGTGAAGAAGTGTCTGTTTGAATCCTTGTTTTCAATTCTTTTGGGTATATGCCTAGGATTGCAATTGCTGGGTTGTATGGTAATTCTATGTTTAACATTTTAGGAAATGCCATTTTTTCACAGAGGCTGTACTATTTTACATTCCCACCAGTAGTGCACAAGGGTTCTAATTTCTCTACATACTCACCAATGCTTAGCAGCCTTATCAAAAATCAGTTAGCCACAGGGCCTGGCTAGCTACCTGAGTTGGTTAGAGCATTGTCCCAATACACCAAGGTTTTGGGTTTGATCCATAGTCAGGGCACATATAAGAATCAACCAATGAATGTATAAATACCAGTAAAGGGAACAACAAATTGATGTTTCTCTCTCTAAAAAATAAATAAATAAATAAAATGAAATTTTAAAAGTAAAAAATAAAAATCAGGTGACCACAAATATGTGGGCTTACTTCTGGACTCTCAATTCTACTTCATTGATCTATTTATCTATCTGTGTGCCAATACCAAGTGTTGATTTCTTTGTAGTAAGTTCTGAGATCAGGAAATGTGATTTCTTCTACTTTTAAAAAAATATTGTTTTGGCTATTCTGGGTTCCTTGCAATTCCACATGAATTTTAGAATCAGCTTGTCAATTTCTACAGAGAAATCAGCTGGGATGCTGATGGGATTGCATTGAATTTATAAATCAATTTGGGGAGTATTGCCATCGTAGGAATATTAAGTCCTTTAATGTATGAACAGAGGATGTTTTTCCAATTATTTGGGTCTTTTACATTTTCTTTCAATAATGTTTTGAAGTTTTCATTGTATAAGTTTGGTATTTCTTTTATAAATTTATTCCTAAGTATTTTATTCTTTTAAACAATTTTATAAATGAAATTTTTTCTTAATTTTATTTTTGGATTTTTCATTGAAAGTGTAAAGAGAGCCAAAACCGGTTTGGCTCAGTGGATAGAGCGTCGGCCTGCGGACTGAAAGGTCCCAGGTTCGATTCTGGTCAAGGGCATGTACCTGGGTTGCGGGCACATCCCCAGTAGGAGATGTGCAGGAGGCAGCTGATCGATGTTTCTCTCCCATCGATGTTTCTAACTATCTATCTCTCTCCCTTCCTCTCTGTAAAAAATCAATAAAATATATTTTTAAAAAAAAGAAAGTGTAAAGTGAAATACAATTGATTTTTGTTATTCATCTTGTATCCTCAACCTTGCTAAATTTATTTATTAGTTTAATTGGTTTTTTTAGTGGATTCCTTAAGATTTTCTACATACGAGATTATGATATCCGTGAGTAGAGATAGTTTTAATTTCTCCTTTCTAATCTGGATGCCTTTTAAAAAAAAAAAGTGCCATGATTTTTTAAATATATATTTTTATTGATTTTAGAGAGGAAGGGGGAGAGAGATAGAAACATCAGTGATGAAAGAGAATCATTGATCAGCTGCTTTCTGCATTCTCCCTACTGGGGATCAAGCCCACAACCTGGGTATGTGCCCTTGACCGGAATTGAACCTGGGACCCTTCAGTCCGCAGGCTGACACTCTATCCACTGAGCCAAACTGGCTGGGGCAGGATGCCTTTTAATTTTTATTTCTTGTCCAATTGCCCTGGATAGAACCTTCAGTACAATATTAAACAGAAGTGGCAAGACTGGGCCTCCTTGCCTTGTTCCTTATCTGGTTTCCTGGGGAAAGTATTCAGTCTTTCAGCATTAAGTATGATATTAGTTGTGGGTTTTCGTATATACCCTTTATCAGCTTGAGGATGGCTGTCTGTTTTTGCAAATAAAGTGTTATTGGAACCCGGCCATGTCATTCATTTTATGTATTGTCTATGGCTACTTTGAATAGCTGTGTATGGCCTATAAGCCTAAAATATTTACCATCTGGCCCTTTAAGGCAAAGTCCATTGACAGCTGCTTTTAAACCACTAAATTTTGGGATAGTGTGCTAGGGAGCAATATGTAACTAAAGTAACTCCCCATCTTTGGGACCTCAAAGAACTGCAGCAATGAGTAAGGGGGAACCTTAAATAAGCAAACTGTCCCACAGACTACAGTCCACTTTAAGTCACCTGGGAGACTAGAAATCACAAGCTCTGAAACGGGGTTACGGTGAGCCTGGCTTGCTAGTGTCCCCAGATGCCTGCAGAAACAAATGGAAATTCGTCGCAGAGGAAGATAGTATCATTTTTGCCCCAAATGATTTTTTATTTATTTTTTAATTCTTTATTGTTTAAAATATTACACATGTCTTCTTTTCCCCCCATTAATCTCCCCTCGGCTGTTCCCACCTCCCATACTTATTCTTTTTTAAAAATATTTTTTATTGATTTCAGAGAGGCAGGGAGAGGGAGAGAGAGATAGAAACATCAATGATGAGGGAGAATCATTGATTGGCTGCCTCCTGCACGCCCCCCACTGGGGACCGAGCCTGCAACCCAGCATGTGCCCTTGATCAGAATCGAACCTGGGACCCTTCAGTCTGCAGGCTGACGCTCTATCCACCGAGCCAAACCCGCTAGGGCCCCATATTTATTCTTTTAATGTTTGTGTTTTTTTTAAAAATATATTTTATTGATTTTTTACAGAGAGGAAGGGAGAGAGATAGAGAGTTAGAAACATCGATGAGAGAGAAACATCGATCAGCTGCCTCCTGCACATCTCCTACTGGGGATGTGCCCGCAACCCAGGTACATGCCCTTGACCAGAATTGAACCTGGGACCTTTCAGTCCGCAGGCCGACGCTCTATCCACTGAGCCAAACCGGTTTCGGCTGTTTGTTTGTTTTTGTTGTTAATCTTTATCCGAGGATATTTCTTCCATTGATGTGAGAGAGATACATCAATTGGTTGCCTCCTCCCACACACACTCGGACTGGGACCTGGGATCAAACTCACAACCCTTCTGTCCACAGGCTGACATTCTAACCATTGAACCACACAGGCCAGGGTGAAATAGTTTTAAAAAAATGCAATGTCCAAAATATAACTAGGTACATGAGAAGGCAAAACAGCATGAGGAAGAACCAGTAGTAAAAAATGGCAATGGAAGATGATCCATAGGGACTCCAGACTGTAATTTACAGACACAGACGTTAAAACAGCTATACTTACTACGCTTAAGGAGAGAAAAGCCAAGCTTGAAAATCACAGCAGAGCACTAAGAGCTAGATATAGGAAGTGACATAGCAATTCTGAAAAAGAACAAAACAGAAATTCTAGAACTAAAAAAAAAAAAAAAATAGAATAACCTAATTTAAGAGTTTAATGGTGGATTTAAGAGTGTCCACCTCAGGTGATTGGGGAGGCTGAGCCACTGGGCCCTATAGGACACCTACCACACAAGGCCACTCTATCAACACAAGGAAGCAGCCAAAATGCGGAGACAAAGAAACATGTCACAAATGAAAGAAATGGAGGAAAGCAAACTACTGGATACCACACTTATAAGGTTACTCAAGAATCTTCTAGAAACCTCCGAGGAACTTAGTGAGACCTTTAAGGATCTTAATGAGAATGCCAAAAAAATGGAAAAGGACCAGTCAGAATTTAAACATACACTGACTGAAAGAAAGAATAATATACAGAAATTCAACAGTAGACTAGAGTATCCCAAGAATTAAATCAAAGATTTGAAATATGAGGAAGCAAAAAACGCCCAACCAGAAGAGCAAAAAGAAAAAAGAATCCAAAAATATGAAGATAGTGTGAGGAACCTCTGGGACAGCTTCAAGCGTATCAACATCGGAATTATGGGGGTGCCAGAAGAAGAGAAAGAGCAAGATATTGAAAACCTATTTGAAGAAATAATGACAGAAAACTTCCCCTACCTGGTGAAAGAAATAGACTTACAAGTCCAGGAAGCGCAGAGAACCCCAAACAAGAGGAATCCAAAGAGAACCACACCAAGACACATCATAATTAAAATGCCAAGAGCAAGAAAACCAAGATGGCGGCACAGGTAAACACCGGAAATTGCTGCCTCCCACAACAACTTCCAAGAGAAGGCCCAAGGCCCCAGAGCAGCTTGCATTGCTTCACAGCTGGGCCTCATCTGGGCACCTCAAAACCCCAAACAATGAAGGGGAATCTGCAGATCTCTTCGTAGCTCCTTCTGGGTAGCCTCAGGCAGAGGCTAAATTAGCACTTCCTTAGATCCAAGAGCCAGTGTACCCAGTGGTCAGAGTGGGACCATCCAGATTACAACTCCTCAGATCCATAAGGGACACACTCAGGGGGCAGACTCAGTGAGCACCAAAGCCCTACTGAAGCAAGTCTTGCCCCAGAAGGGTGTCTCCAGCACAGAAGTTCTCCCACCATAGACACAGCTGATTCTCACAGCCAATTAGCCTGGAGGTCAATTCCTCCCAGTGATGCCAACAACAATCAAGGCTTAACTACAACAAGACTGTGCACAGAGCCCACGAAGGGGTGCACCAAGAGTGTCCACCTCAGGTAATTGGGGAGGCTGAGCCACTGGGCCCTATAGGACACCTAGCACACAAAGCCACTCTACCAACACAGGGAAGCATAAAAAATGTGGAGACAAAGAAACAGGTCACAAATGACAGAAATGGAGGAAAGCAAATGACTGGATATAGAGTTCAAAACCACGGTTATAAGGTTTTTCAAGAATTTTCTGGAAACCGCCGATAAATTTAGTGAGACCCTGGAGGATATGAAAAAAAGACCAACTAGAAATTAAGCATACACTCACTGAAATAAAGAATAATATACAGAGATCCAACAGCAGACAAGAGCATCGCAAGAATCAAGTCAAAGATTTGAAATACGAAGAAGCAAAAAATACCCAACCAGAAAAGCAAAAAGAAAAAAGAATCCAAAAATATGAAGATAGTGTAAGGGGCCTCTGGGACAACTTCAAGCACACCAACATCCGAATTATAGGGGTGCCAGAAGAAGAGAGAGAGCAAGATATTGAATACCTATTTGAAGAAATAATGACAGAAAACTTCCCAACCTGGTGAAAAATATAGACTTACAAGTCCAGGATGCACAGAGAACCCCAAACAAAAGGAATCCAAAGAGGACCACACCAAGACACATCATAATTAAAATGCCAAGGGCAAAAGACAAAGAGAGAATCTTAAAAGCAGCAAGAGAAAAACAGTCAGTCACCTAAAAGGGAATACCCAGACGACTGTCAGCTGATTTCTCAACAGAAACTATGCAGGCCAGAAGGGAGTGGCAAGAAATATTCAAAGTGATGAATAGCAAGAACCTACAACCAAGATTACTTTATCCAGCAAAGCTATCATTCAGAATTGAAGGTCAGATAAAGAGCTTCACAGATAAGAAAGAGCTAAAGGAGTTCATCACCACCAAACCAGTATTATATGAAATGCTGAAAGGTATTTTTTAAGAAGAGGAAGAAGTAAAGGTGAAGATAAAAATTATGAACAGCAAATACATATCTATCAACAAGTGAATCTAAAAATCAAGTGAATAAAAAATCTGATGAACAGAGCAAACTGGTGAATATAATAGAACCAGGGGCATAGAAAGGGAGTGGGCTGACAATTCTTGGGGGAAAGGGGTGTGAGGGTGCAGGAAGAGACTGAACAAAAATTGTACACCTATGGATGAGGACAGTGGGAGGGGTAAGGGCAGAGGGTGGGGTGGGAACAGGGTGGAGGAGAGCTATGGGGGGAAAAAGAGGAACAACTGTAATAATCTGAACAATAAAGATTTAATTAAAAAAATTTAAAAAATATGCCAAGAGCAAAAGACAAAGAGAGAATCTTAAAAGCAGCAAGAGAAAAAACAGTTAGTTACCTACAAGGGAGTACCCATATAGCTGTCAGCTGATTTCTCAACAGAAACTATACAGGCCAGAAGGGAGTGGCAAGAAATATTCAAAGTGATGAATAGCAAGAACCTACAACCAAGATTACTCTACCCAGCAAAGCTATCATTCAGAAGTGAAGGTCAGACAAGAAAAAGCTAAAGGAGTTCATCACCGCCAAACCAGGATTATATGAAATGCTGAAAGGTATTCTTTAAGAAGAAGAAGAGGAAGAAGAAGAAGAAGAAGAAGAAGAAGAAGAAGAAGAAGAAGAAGAAGAAGAAGAAGAAGGAGAAGAAGAAGAAGAAGAAGAAGAAGAAGAAGAAGAAGAAGAAGAAGAAGAAGAAGAAGAAGAAGAAAAAGGTAAAGATAAAAATTATGAACAACAAAGTGACAACAGATACATATCTATCAACAAGTGAGTCTAAAAATCAAGTCAATAAAAAATCTGATGAACAGAATAAACTGGTGAATATAATAGAATCAGGGGCATAGAAAGGGAGTGGACTGACAATTCTTGGGGGGGAAGAGGATGAGGGGGGTGCAGGAAGAGATTGGACAAAAATCTTACACCTATGGATGAGGACAGTGGTGGGGGGTAAGGGCATGGGGTGGGGTGGGAACAGAGTGGAGGGGAGCTATGGGGAAAAAAGAGGAACATCTGTAATAATCTGAACAATAAATATTTATTTAAAAATATATTTTTTATTGATTTCAGGGAGGAAGGGAGAGGGAGAGAGAGATAGAAACATCAATGATGAGAATCATTGATCGCTGCCTCTTGCACACCCCCTACAGGGGATTGAGCCTGCAATCTGGGCATGTGCCCTTGACCGGAATCAAACCTGGGATCCTTCAGTCCACAGGCCAACGCTCTATCCACTGAGCCAAACCTGCTAGGGCTAAGAGATTTTAAAAAAAAAGCTGAAGAGACAATTAGTGAACTGAAAAATAGTGAGAAGAAAATTTTAGAATAAAGCATGGAAGGACCAAAGATAGAAAGGGCTGTATTGAGGTCCAACGTGTTTCAATTGGGGCCTCAGAAGCAAAGAGGAAAAAGTACAGAAACAGTATTTGAATGGCTGAGAATATTTCAACATTTATTTTTTTAAAAAAATTATTCAAAAGTTGATAGGTAGCCATGAAATGACAGATATCCACTCCACCACATGTTCTGACTCTTAAAACAGTACATCCTTCATGCACAAATCTGCCTTTGAAGGGATTCTGAAACCAACATGGAGGTAGCTCTGTGGTGGATGGAATAGGGCTTGGGCAGGCTGAGTTCAAGTACAGGCTCTGTTGCTTCCTAGCTGTGCCACTTGGAGAAGGCTGTTAAAGTTCAGTTTTCTCAACTAATAAACGGGACGAGTAGTACTGGCCTACTCCACATTGCTATTGTGAGAATCAAGGGACAGAGTACATGTGAACAAACCTAGTGAATGCTTTCAGGGTGAGTGTGGTTTGAGCAGTATCACAAGCATTCCCAGGGCACTAAACAGAGACAGGTAGTAGCGGCTACTTAATTTGCAGGTCCTGGCGCAAAATGAAAATGCAAGGGCGCCTTGTTGAGAAATGATTAAGAATTTCAAGATGGTGACAGCAGAGCATTAAGCCCAGCACAGATCACATGCCCACAAAATGAGCCTTGGTGACAAGCCTGGCATAGAACTGCTCTGTACATTAGGCCCACACCCAGGTGTCTGTAGCCATAGCCCATATTCTCTTTGAATTAGGAAGCGCAGCAGTATTTAGGGAAATTGCAAGCTTATATGTTTCCAAATGCTGAGTAGGGCAAGTGTAGTGGTGGGCGTGGTTTTCTGAGAGGGGGTGGGGCCAGTGAGGCTGCTATTGGAGCGGTGGAACTGACTGTTCCCCAGACTCTGGCCTAGGAAGAAAAGCCTGCCGCGGTATGTACAGGGCCTGTTGCTGTTTGCTGCGGTGTGTTACAACACAGCCTGGCAGCCTCCGGGCCTCTCTGCCTTCCTCCTGGAAGAGCGTGGGCCCAGAGCCTGTGACATGGCCACACAGCCCTGCAGATTTACCCACACTGCTCCTTGCTGTTCCCTCAATTACTAGGCTTTTCCAGGTCTGTATTTTGAAAAAGTATATATTTTTATTGATTTCAGAGAGGAAGGGAGAGAGAGACAGAAACATCAATGATGAGAGAGAATCATTGATTGGCTGCCTCCTGCACACCCCACCCCACACTGGGGATCAAGCCCACCAAACTGACTCGGAATCGAACCATGACCTCCTGGTTCATAGGTCAACACTCAACCACTGAGCCACACCAGCCGGGCTCCAGGTCTGTATTCTTTTTGCTCCTGTTATCCTCCCACTGCCTGGGAGTCCCTTTCCTTCCTCATCCAAATCCCTGCACCTGGCAAACACAATCTTTTAAGACTCAGCTCTAGGATCACCTCTTCAATGAGGCCTTCCCGGCCTCTCTCAGGAAAAGCTGATTCCTCACTCCCTGGGACCTACCGCTGAGCTGTATGCAGATATCTGTCACAGTATCTGTAACAGGAGGAGTACTGCCATGTAATGTGCATATCACTGTCTCCTAGGCTGAAGCTGTCAAGGGCTGCAAAAAATGTCTTCTCACCTCTGCATACCTGCACAAAGCACACGCAGTGCGTCCTCCCTGCTGTTAGTAAGCATCGCAGACGCTTAATCAATGGGTGTTGGTTTGCAGAGTAGTTTTAATCAGCACTGTCTGGCTGAATTAATGCATGCATAAATTGTTTCAGTGACTCTTCCTGGCGTCTGGTCAAAGGGAAGCTTCTAGGCACAGAGACAGGGCCCTTGCCCTTGAGGAGGTTTCAGTGTTGGCTCTGTCTTCTCTGCAGGCCCCACCTCCTGAAGGCAGGAATGAGTTGCAAGTTGGCTCCTCATAAAGACCTAAACAACCAAGGTGATACAGTGGAGAGAGCAGATCTGGAGGTAGGAAGTTCGGCTTCTAATCTAGCTGCGAGACATTAGGTTTCCATTGGTAACTATGAAGTCCCATATGGGACTCAAGGTTTCTGTTTTTCAAAAAAACGAGGGGATTGATCTAGTTATTCCCCAAGGCCCAGGAATCTCCATGGGAGCAACTCAGAGGTGGCCATGGACTTGGAGCAGCCCGGCCCCCTCCTGAAGCTGAGTTTGCTCAGCAGACCTACCCTTTGGGGGAGGAGTGCTGGTGGAGAGCACAAACATTGTTTTAAGGTACTTTGTTGTCTCCATCACATGGAATCTGTTTGAAAGGTTCGTCACAGTCAGCTAGCTTGTTCAGGCATTACTTTCTGTGGAAGTAAGGGTACGTACGTGTGTGTGTGTGTGTGTGTGTGTGTGTGTAGTGTAGTTGTGTGTGGTGTGTGTGTAGTCCTGTGTGTGGTGTGTGTATAGTTGTGTGTGTTTGTGTGTGGTCTGTGTGTGTGTGTGGTCTATGTGTAGTCGTATGTGTGGGGTGGGGTGTGTGTGTGGTGTGTGTGGTTGTGTGTGTGTAGTTGAGTGTGTGTAGTTGTGTGTGTGGTGTGTAGTTGTGTGTGTGTTTGGTCTGTGTGTGTGTAGTGTGTGTGTGTGTAGTGTGTGTGTGTGGTCTCTGTGTGTAGTTGTGTGTGTGTGTGTGTTGTGTAGTGTGTGTGTGTAGTTGTGTGTGTGTGGTCTGTGTGTAGTTGTGTGTGTTGTGTGTAGTTGTGTGTGTGTAGTTGTGTGCGTGTAGTTGTGCGTGTGTGTAGTTGTGTGTGTGGTGTGTGTAGTTTGTGTGTAGTTGTGTGTGGTGTGTGTAGTGTGTGTGTAGTGTGCGTGTGTGCGTGTGTAGTGTGTGGTGTGTGTGTAGTATGTGTGTGGTGTGTGTGTAGTTGTGTGTGTGGTGTGTGTGTAGTGTGTTGTGTGTGTGTAGTTGTGTGTGTGGTGTGTGTGTAGTTGTGCGTGTGTGTGTAGTTGTGCGTGTGTGGTGTGTGTGTGTAGGTGTGTGTGTAGTTATGTGTGTGTGTAGTTGTGCGTGTGTGTAGTTGTGTGTGGTGTGTGTAGTTGTGTGTAGTTGTGCGTGTGTGTGTAGTTGTGTGTGGTGTGTGTAGTTATGTGTGTGTAGTGTGTGGTGTGTGTGTAGTTGTGTGTGTGTGTGGTGTGTGTGTAGGTGTGTGTGTGGTGTGTAGTTATGTGTGTGTAGTTGTGTGTGTGGTGTGTGTGCAGTTTGTGTGTAGTGTGTGTGGTGTGTGTAATGTGTGTATGTGCAGTTGTGTGTGTGGTTGTGTGTGTGTAGTGTGTGTGTAATTGTGTGTGTATGTGTGTGTAGTGTGTGTGCTTTGTAGTTGTGTGTGTAGTTGTGTGTGGTGTGTGTGTAGTGTGGTGTGTGTGTGTAGTTATGTGTGTGTGTAGTGTGTGGTGTGTGTGGTGTGTGTAGTTATGTGTGTGTGTAGTTGTGTGTGTGGTGTGTGTAGTTGTGTGTGTGTGTAGTGTGTGTAGTGTGTGTGGTATGTGTGTGGTTGTGTGTGTAGTTGTGTGTGTGTGTGTAGTGTGTGGTGTGTGTGTGTGGTGTGTGTGTGCAGTTGTGTGTGTGGTGTGTGTTGTGTGTAGTTGTGTGTGTGGTGTGTGTGTGTAGTGTGTGGTGTGTGTGTGGTGTGTATGTGTGTAGGTGTGTGTGTGGTGTGTGTAGTTGTGTGTGTGTGTGTGTGGTGTGTGTGTGTGTAGTGTGTGTAGTTGTGGTGTGTGTGTGGTGTGTGTGTAGGTGTGTGTGTGGTGTGTGTGTAGGTGTGTGTGTGGTGTGTGTGTGTGGTGTGTGTGTAGGTGTGTGTGTGTGTGTGTGTGTAGGTGTGTGTGTAGGTGTGTGTGGTTGTGTGTGTAGTTGTGTGTGTGTGGTGTGTGTGTAGGTGTGTGTGTAGGTGTGTGTGGTGTGTGTGTGGTGTGTGTGTGTAGGTGTGTGTGTAGGTGTGTGTGTAGTGTGTGTGGTATGTGTGTAGGTGTGTGTGTAGGTGTGTGTGTGGTGTGTGTTGTGTGTAGTTGTGTGTGTGGTGTGTGTGTAGTGTGTGGTGTGTGTGTGGTGTGTGTAGGTGTGTGTGTGTGTAGGTGTGTGTGTGGTGTGTGTAGGTGTGTGTGTGGTGTGTGTAGGTGTGTGTGGTGTGTGTGTGTAGTGTGTGTGGTTGTGTGTGTGTGGTGTGTGTGTAGGTGTGTGTGTAGGTGTGTGTGTGGGGTGTGTAGTTGTGTGTGTGTGGTGTGTGTAGTTGTGTGTGTATGTGGTGTATATGCGCCTGTGTAGGGTGCTGGTGGGCGGTCAGTTTCCTCCATCCCTTCCCTCCAGCCCCACAAAGGGCTAGGGTCAGACACGTGGGCTGGCGTGAAGGGGCGGAGGTTACACTAAGGCGGAGGTGCAAATGGACGGGGGCGGGGCCTCATTTGCATGAACGGCTCGCAGCTACCAATCCAGACAAGCAGAACAAGAGCCCGCGCGCCTTTTGGGGGCGGACTGACAGCTCCGGGGCCCAATGGGAGGCGGGTCCTGCGAACGGCAGGGCGGGACGGCGCCGCGCGCTGCCCTGGGGATTCGGGCCGGTTCGCGGGCGCTGCCAGTCTTGGGCGGCGGCGTCCGGCGCGCGGGCAGCCTGCTGGGCGGGCTGAGGGTAAACGGCGCGCGGGTGAGGCGGAGAGAGACGGGGCCGACGAACTACCGCAGCGACAGGTATCGGCTCCGTGGCCGCAGGGATCGGGCGGGCGGCCGCGGCGCCCCGGGAGCCGAATCCCCTCCTTCGCGGTCCAGCCGCTGCCGCGCCACCTCCCCGCCCCCTCACGCTTCACGCGGCTCCCCAAGTGGGGGGCGGCGCGTCCGAGCTAGCGGGGCCGGGGGAGCCTCGCGGCCAGCGCGGCGGAGGCCCGGGCCCCATTGCGGGGCCCCTCTGCGCCCGCCCGGCCGCGGGGCCGGGGCTCCCTCCCGGAGGCGTGGAGCCCGGCGGCCGCGGGAGCCGCTCCCCGTCCCGCCGCGCTCCCTCTCGCGGAGGCGAGGCCGGTCGCGCCCGCTCGTCCTCACCGGCTTTTGTTTCCCGCCCGGGTTGACAGGTCCCGGCTCCGCTCCCGTCGGCGGTCCCGACTCGCCCGAGGCCCGGCGCTCGTGACCGCGGCCGCCCGGAGCAGGCGGCGGGACCCGGCGCGTGAGCAGCAGCCGCCGCGGGCGGGAGAGAAACTTCGCCTGACGGGGCCCGGGCGGCGGGACCAGTCCACCGGGGAGAGCCGTTCGCCGGGACACCGAGGACGCGATGGAGCCTCGCTCGTCCGGCGGGGCCCGTGGAGGGCGAGGGGGGCGGAGCGGCCGGCTCTGCGCTCCTCGCGGGAGGTTTGCGCTCCGGGGCGGTGGGTGCGGGTGCGCGCTCCCTGCCTCACCTGCCGCCCCGGGACGCATGGCGGGGAGCGCATCCCGCTCTCGGGCGCTCCCGGAGGTGCCGGCGCGGCGCCCGTCCTCACCGGTGATGATCCCGGGGCCCCCCCGAAAGCCCGTTCCAAGTAGTTGTAGGGCTCCCGGTTCATGCCGCTCCCGGGACGTTATAACGCCTTCCCCCTTATTGGCTGCTGTTTGAAAAGGTGGTGCTGGCGACAGCGTAGGGGACGAACCCAGTGTGGATTATTGCAAAAAATAAATAAGAGAAGAAAAAGAGAGGCGTCGGCGTGTAGACTGACCTCTTTCGCTTGACGAGCCTGGAGGAACATTTTAGTCTCATTTTAAAAAGCCAGTTTCTGCACAGGTGGCGGCAGCCCGGGCAGGTACAAGGGGCACGTGGAGGGCGCCGCGCTGCAGATGCCCTTCGCCGCGGCTCGGGACGGCGTGTGCCCCGCTTGGCCGCCGATCAGGAAACGCTGCGTGAAGCGGTGTGAGCTCGTGGTTTTGGATGTACTTTTCAGGAGTATGTTTTCCAGTGGAGTAAGGCTTAGTGTTGAATGGGAGCTTTCTTTGCCTCTCCGAGGGCAGACAGGAGGGTTTGTTTTTGTTGTCTTCTCATTTTGTTACATTGTGTACGAGGGAAAAGTGAAGGCGATGTTTTGGTTTAGTGTTTTTAATTCTATGGAGTTCTGCTACCCCCGCCCCCCCACCCCCCCCACCCCCCCACCCCCCCAGGGTTTTTACTTTAGAGAATTATGGTAGGTTTTTCTTTTGCTGTTTAAATAAAAATTCCAGATAGACTTAAAAATCATTCTTATGGGACATTTTTATTTCGCATACCTCCACTTGGCGTATTCTGTTTGTCTCTTTCCATCTGACCTCCATTTAACAATCTACAATGATGGCCCTACCCAATTTAGGACATCTACAGAAAAAATACATTAAAAAAATAATGTATAAGAATTATTTTTAAAATACATATTTTAAATGAGAATTATTAATAACATTCATTTGTGAGAAACATGATTTCGTTTACTCATTTGTTTCTAATGTGCCTTGTTTTATGTCTCTATTGGGTATGATTTATACTTAAGAGATGTAAGTTTAACTTCTTAAGAACAAAGTTATAATTTTTATTTAATTATGTTACCTTATTAGTGTCCCGTTGAATGGTAATTTTAGCTAATTAGTAACACTTTAAAGCTGAACTCTAACCAACAGGCTAGTTGTGACTATTTGGGATTTTAAAAAAAATAATCAAAATTGGTCTTTGTGCAATGTTTTATTTTTCTAGAACAGGCTTACATGTTATGCGGTTTTTTGTCTTTCCAACATTTAACAAAACAAGTATGTTTCCGAATAATTTTTTTTCTTTTGGGGAATTTGGGGTGAATGTCTTTTGTAAAACATAATTTTAACCAGTTCAACCCGAAGAACTTAAAAAATACTGGATTAGATGACTAATTAAATCTTAAAATTTCTGTTTATCCTTGGATTGGAAAAGACTACATATCTTGGGTTATTTTTAGTTTCCTAAAGGTTTCTTAGCTTAAGAGGAGTCAGACTAGAGAAGAAAGGACATCCTTTGCTATAGCTGTAGAAGAAGTTATTCTTATTAAAGGCTGGGTTGGCTTTTTGATTGAACAGTGGGTCCTCTTCAGGTAGTGTTTTATTTTCAATATAAAGTAGTAAGGAATCACATATGATTAGGGAATATATTAGTTTAACTACTATGCGTAATTAGAAATTTTACAGTCTTTATTCTATGATGGTGTTTATGCCACATATAAATTAAAGTTATAGTTTTATTTACACAAAATTATACTTTAGGAACTTTATAAATGTGCCTTTTATAATTAAAAGCTCATTTTCAGTTTTTAGATATTTTAATTACTGATTTTTGTTCATCTTAACTTGTGGTAGACCATATCATAAAATTATCAACCACATTTCAGTTTCAAAATTAAGCATAAGTTGAATTCTCACATCTACACAGTAAATATTGGGAGTGTTTGTAAGTCATTTACCTTCAGGTGTAGCTTCTTTTGAGTTTGGGGGGTGGGCAAATAATTTTAAATGAATAAAACGACAAAAAATAAGGACATGTTAAAACAGCTAAATTCAAGGCTAATTCAGATGACACTGTTAGACATTAATACTGCCTTATTTAACAGTAATATGCATAATATACCTGGCATTAGGAATAGCCACGATAGGCCTTTAATATATTGTATTATTTTCCATATGAACAACTGTAAAGCTACTTTTGCCCCACCCTGTATAATCATCATAATTCCTAAAGAAGAATCTGTATTATACATATTTTTGCATACTAAATTCTATAATTATTTAATGCTATAATTTTTAAACTATTTGAGCTTTCTAACCTAGCTGATTAGTCATTAGATTTTGTTTTTTCATTATTTTACATTTCTGAGTTTTCTGTAGTGCATTTTTAATTTCTGACATTAATCTCCCAAAGTGTAAAGAAAATTAAATTTACACTCATCAGAAACTGGGTGGACATTGGTATATAAATCACATAACTATTGATTTAAAAACAATAGCCACTTAAGTGTGCTTTAATTTGCAAAGAAGATGTTCTTTTATTGTATAAAAGAGACTTCTGCCAATGAGACACGTTAGGATACTTTATAGTAGGACCTTATGTAACCTTGTCACCTTAATCTCTGCAGCTCACAGGTTACTAAGGATATTTTA
The DNA here is from genome assembly GCF_028538775.1 of Myotis yumanensis. Classification (NCBI taxonomy): domain Eukaryota; kingdom Metazoa; phylum Chordata; class Mammalia; order Chiroptera; family Vespertilionidae; genus Myotis; species Myotis yumanensis. Next base: position 91,439,127 of record NW_027223757.1, read on the forward strand.
GCAGTCTTTGAAACACTGAAATTCAAGAACTGACAATAATTTGTACCTTACAGTTTGTTATGATGAGAATTGACCTACACTCTGCTGAAATTTAAACATGTAAGACCATAGCCCTCCAAAGGGACAAGTTCATTTTATGCTTTATTTTAGTATTTAATTCTAGTCTTCTGGAAAACGTCTGGTTAATGAGAGAGAAGTATCACCAGAGGGAGTATACCTGTTATACTCCCACATATGTTATACCTGTTTTCTACCCTTGGTCTGGGAAAAAAAAAACCCACTTTAAAAATACGAATAAAATTTTATTTTAGTTCTCAAACAATTAGACAAAGATATTGAAAGTAAGTTGGGAATTGTAGCTGTTTGGAGCTGCTATCATTTATGTAATAGTTAATCAAGGTTGTTTTCTTTTAGAAAGAGGTACAGTTATTAGAAAAATGAAAATGATGTATTTTCAGAGTGAAATAATGGGTTTTTAAGTAAACAGTTACACATCTGTGAAAGTTAAGGAACATCCAAATACTAAAAATGTTTTTTTTAAGATAAAAAATGTAGTACATTTAAATTGTTTGTTCTTGAAATTGCTCATATTTTGGAAGGAGGAATAAAGATGAAGAAATATCAAAGACTAGAAGAAGGTTCTTTTCCCTTTTGTAGTTGGGTCGGGGAGGGGAAAGCAGGCAGTGGTTAATTCTAGAACCATTTGTAATATTCTGCCTCCATCGTGGCATTTATAGATGATGTTAAATGAGGAGCCACTCGTAGGGCCTTGAAAATGACCATATGATTGTCAGAAGCAGGGTTGGAAATTTCAGTTTGATATCTTCAGAAATAAGATTTGTGCATATGTTTCTTTCCTGCCTCTGGAAATTAAGAACCTCCTTTTCTGTCAGCTGAAAATTACACAGTGGAATTTGAAAGTCAAAATGTCTCTATCACAGACTTAAGGATGCAGTGAATTACTTTTAGGAATGGAGAAAATATAATTTGAATGAGGATAAAATAGTCTTTACTCATGTTAAATATTAACTGATGGAATTATTTCCATGTTTAACTTTTTAAAAAGGCAAGGCAAAATAAAATCTTGTAATCTTAACTTATTTTAGGTTTTGCCTCTACCTTAAAAATTATTACATGATGGATGATAACCTTTAATGTTTTGAAATTCTAGTTTGGGAAGGAGATTTATTACAAGGAGAAGATTATTTCATTGAAGCAAAACAGGGTAGTTTACATGGAGAGAAATTCGTTTCTTTTGACTTACTCTTAAGTCAATACATAATACTTATTAAGAAAAATTGAGATGGTCATCTTTCCCATCTTAGATTTTCACTATGAACTTTATAAATTATTTTAATGTATCTTTGTTGGTCCTGGATGGACTTCTTAGAATCTATTCATTAATATACATATATATATATATATATATATGTGTGTGTGTGTGTGTGTGTGTGTGTGTGTGTGTGTGCAGTTGACCCTTGAACAAGGCAGGGTAGGGGTGTTGACCCCCGGCTCCCCAAGCTGAAAACCCAAGTATATCTTTTGACTCTTCCAAAACTTAACTATAGTCGGCCCTTCATACCCATGGATTTAACCAATTGCAACCCAAAAAGATACTTTCTTAAAAACACACACACAAACTTTTATTGATTTTAGAGAGAAAAGGAGAGGGGGAGAGAGAAATAGAAACATCACTTATGAGAGAGAATCATTCATCAGTTACCTGCATGTCCCCCACTGGGGATAGAGCCTGCAACCCCCACAAACCATGACCACCTGGTTAATAGGTCGATGCTCAACCATTGAGCCACACCGGCTGGGCCAAAACGGTATTTTCAATCTGTGGTTAGTAATCTGCTTTATGGAGAGTCAACTACTCATAGCTTGCCTTTGCCTTACTGATAACATAAACAGTTTATTAACATTTTCTATGGTTTGTATTATATACTGTGTTCTGTAATCGAGTAAGCTAGAGAAAATCAGAAGGAAGAGTAAATACATTTACTGTATTTATTTATTTATTTTTAAAATATATTTTTTATTGATTTTTTACAGAGAGGAAGGGAGAGGGATAGAGAGTTAGAAACATCGATGAGAGAGAAACATCGGTCAGCTGCCTCCTGCACACTCCCCACTGAGGATGTGCCCGCAACCAAGGTACATGCCCTTGACCGGAATCGAACCCGGGACCCTTGAGTCCGGAGGCTGATGCTCTGTACACTGAGCCAAACCGGTTAGGGCCATTTACTGTATTTATTGAAAAAAAAATCACATGTCAGTGGACCAGCATAGTTCCCACCTGTGTTGTTCAAGGGTCATCTGTATATACACACATACAGGTAGATAGATACACACATAGGTAGGTAGGTAAAATTTCTATTTTTTTGCATTTTATATATGTAACTATATTTACTATATAAATCAATCCATTTATCTATACTATATGACTTCCCAGGATAATTTATATGTGAAACCTTCCCCCCTTTTTAAGTCCTCACCCCAGGATATTTTTTTCATTGAATTTTAGAGTAGAAGGGAGGGAGGAGAGGTGGGGGAGAGACAGAGAGAGACATCGATGTGAGAGATGGGCCATGATCAAACCTACCACCGAGGTATGTGCCCATGACTGGGAATGGAACCTGCATCCCTTTTGTCCGCCTGTGGGCTGCTACTCAACCATTGAGCCAAACCGGCCAGGGCAACCTCCCCATAAAAAAAAAATTACATTTTTTATTGATTTCAGGGAGGAAGGGAGAGGGAGAGAGAGAGAGAGAGAGATAGAAACATCAGTGATAGAGAATAATTGATTGGCTGCATCTTGCATGACCCACACTGGGGATCGAGCCCACAACACGGGCATGTGCCCTGACCAAGAATCAAACCGTGATCTCCTGGTTCATAGGTCAACGCTCAACCACTGAACCACACCGGCTGGCCACCCCTTCTTAAATGAAATCCTGCACCAAGAGGAATAAAGTGCATGTCCAAAAAACTGATCCAAAATGTTCATAGCAGCTTTTTTCATAATAGGAATGAACACAACAATATATATGAATCTCAGTAATAGTATGCAGAGCAAGGGAAGCCAGGCATACGAATGTACCAAATGATGCTGTTTATAAAAAATACAAGAAGAGGCAAGACTTACATATGGTGATAGAAATCAGGTCAGTGGTTTCTGGAAAAGGGCAAAAAAGGAGCTTTCTAGGGAGATGGAAATACTCTATAGCTTTTTTGGGTGATGGTAATTCAAGTGTACCCTTTTGGTAACTTTATTTCCATATAATTTTTAACTTACAGAAAGTTGCAAGATTAGCACCAGGAATTGTTGGTGTATACATTTGTTCAAACTTACTGAACTGTGTACTTAAGATCTGCATCTTACCGTATAAATTTTACTTAGAGAGGAAAAAAGCTACAAAAGTTTGTTGAAGGAGAATGATCTCTGCAAATATGAAATACCTCTATTCAGAATTAATGTGGAAAAAGAATCAGTCAGTCTTTTCTCTCTGCATATATGTATGCTTCTTTCTGAAGTTTCATGATGGCATATTTCTGTCAGAAAAAAACAGGATACTGAAAATAATCCAGGGCAGAACCGCCAGCAAGGGAACCTGCTTTACGTTGTTGTCCTGTGCATGTTACCTAGCAAATGAGACTGATAGCAGTAGCTTTCTGGGAGTTGAAGGTGGTGATTACCCTTATTAAAGGAGTTGCACACCTACAGTGTGCTGATTTTTGCACAGACGTGTGCAGTTTTTACCAGAGAGGAGGTAAGCAAATGTCATTTTGGGATGGTGCTGTTTATCACAGGGAGGAAAGATTGGTGCTTGTAAACCATATAAACTATTCTTGATCACTGGTAAGTGAATTTGCTGCTATTAGTCTTATTGCTTCCATAGTCTCAATAGAGTGATTTGATTTAAATTACACCTATTTAAATCGTAGTTTAAACTATAATTTTAAAAAATTCAACTCCCCCCCCTATATAATTTTAAATATGTGTCCACAATTTAGGATTAGGTATAAGTTATGGATATTGGTTTATTTATTTAAATTCTTCCCTTTTTGCATCTACAAAAGACAGTTATTTATCTTGTTACTTACTAGATTGGAAGATGTTTGATAATGATTTTTAATTAATTAAAATTTTTAAAAATCCCCACCCGAGGACATATTTTCATTGATTTTAGAGAGAGGGGAAGGGCGGGGGGAGAGACAGAGAGAGAGACAGAGAGAAAGAGAGAAACTTTGAGGTGAGAGAGAATATCAGTTGGTTGCCCCCTGCATGCTCCCGGACCAGAGATGCAACCCGTAACCTTTTGATGTACTGGACAGCACTTAACAAGCTGAGCCACACTGAGTAGGGTTCAACAAATTAATCATTGATGCTGGGGATAAACATCTATTTCAACTAACCAAAATTATACATTTATGTGGCTTATATATATTTTTTTATCAACAAAAATATGTTAATTGAAGAGAAAAATGTCAAATGTCCAACATCAGCCAACATGGATAAAAGGACTAACTTTTTTCAATTAAATGAATATATTTATAAATTCATGTTCCTCTGAAATGGCAGACAGGGCCTTTTTGCCCTTTCTTACCCCCTAATGACTTTCTGTCAATTCATAGCCTGGGAAAGAAAGATTGATTTTTTAGCTTTCATTTAGGATAAATTAGTCCAAATATTCTATATCTATGGAATAAAGTACTATTCATTTGGAAAGTTAGATTGTCTTCAAAGTGTAGTTTCTGAGAAATGCTGTTGTCTAAATGTTTTTCTGTTATCTTCTCTTTCTCTAAAAACTCAGTCATTGCCATGCTTTGTTAGGTCTCAAATCTATATCTTCTGTCTAAACTTGAGGCCTTCCAAATTTGAGGCCCAGATTTTCACCTATGTCTTGAAACTAAATATGCTTAAATACCATCTCTAGCAGCTGCACACCCAACACCCCTCCCCCAGAGCCAAATCCCCCCTTCCCTTCCTGACTTTTCCTCTTTAGCTGTTAATGACTCCATTGTTCTTACTGGTCATTTGTTACTCTTCCTTTACTTCTTAAGCTCAATGAGTCACTCACTAGTCACCCCCCCCCCCCCCAATTTTAAAATGTCTCTTTGTATCTTTTAGTTTTTTATTTTATTTATTTTGATTTCAGAGAGAGGGAGTGACAGAAACATCAGTGAGAGAGACTCATCGATCACCCCCCCCCCCCCCCCCCCCCACACACACACGCACAACTGCCATACTAGACAGCTACTCACATGTGGATAGGATGCACAGTGTGGATAAGCTTGAGGAAGGGATGATTCATGTCCTGGGTGGGATGGAGTGGATGGTGTGCAGTTTAAAAACCTATGAATTGTTTGTTTCTGGAACTTTCCATTTACTGGGGTAACTGAAACCGCAGAAAGTGAGACCGTGGATAAAGGGGTACTATTGTAGCTGATTTCCAAGTCACTCAGCTCAAATAATCTGGTGAATGGTGACTGGCAGTTTATCAAGGAGTATAAGCAGCAGACTTTTCATAGACCACAGAAATGACCCAGGATGAGTTCCTTCTAGCCCAGTACTTCTGCAAGTACTTTGCAGTGGGGGGAAATACTGAGAATATATAACACATTTTTAGGACTTGCTGGTGTTTTCATGGCTAAAAGAACAGGTGTGTAGGTTTACCTTAAAACTCTTCTATCCCTTGTCCCCTTATTTCCTGGCCAAGATAGTTCCCATCAAAAAGCCACCTTTGCTGAAAGTGACATGATACTCCTTCCCTTTTATTACTCCTTCCCTTCTTAAATATGTTTTTTTGTTTGTTTTGTTTTTACTGATTTCAGAGAGAAGAAGGGATAGGGAGAGAGAGAGAAACGTCTATGAGGAACATCAATCATCTGCCTCCTGCATCCCTCCTATTGGTGATTGAGCCAGAACCCCGGCATGTGCTCTCACTGGGAATTGAACCGGTGACCTCCTGGTGCATGGGCCGATGCTCAACCAATTGCGCCACACAGGCCCGGCCCTTTTATTTGTTTTGTTAATCCTCATCCAAGGATTTCTTTTCCATTGCTTTTCAGAGAGAGAGAGTGGAAGGGAGGGAGAAAGGGGGAGAGAAAGAAAGAAATATAGATGTGTGAGAGACACACAGATTGCTTGCCTCCCGCATAAGCCCCAACCCAGAGCAGGGAGGGAACTCGCAGCCAAGATACATGCCCTTGACCGAGAATTGAACCCGTGATCCTTCCAAGCCACACTGGCCGGGGCTTTCCCCTTTCTTTACAGGCTCCTGGAATGGACATCCTATATAATAAAAGCCTAATATGCAAATTGTCCCCTCGGTCGGGAGTTCAACTGCTCGCTATGACGTGCGCTGACCACGAGGGGGTGGCACAGAACATGGTGGGCGTCGGCAATGCAGCACTGGCAGCAGGTGGCAGTGGAGGTGCTGCTGGCCCCGATGGGCCCCGACCAGAGTGGGACCACAGCGGGATGGTGGAGCAGGTGAGCGGGCGGCACCAGGCCAAGGCGGGTGCGAGCGGGGCCCAATCGCCCAGCCGATCATCCTGCAGACAGTGACCGGCAGCGGGGGATGGGGCCACTGCCCGGCTCCCAGGCGCTGAGGGAGCCAGGTGGGGCCCGATGACTCAGGCGGAGGGGGGCGCCCGAGGCCCAGGTGCTGCCCAGGGCCTAGAGGTCAGCTGGGACCTGCCCTTCTGTGCCAGATGCTCACGCTTTGATCGCTGGCCAGGCCTAGGGACCGTACCTGTGCATGAATTTCACGCACTGGGCCTCTAGTATGTCAGAAAGATAGGAGACAGAGGTTAGTTGGGAGGATATAAAATAGAAAGGGGAAAATAAGTAATGCCCATCGTACTTCCATTAGCAGTCATCCAGCCTCCAGGGCTTCGGGGCCTGATTCCTTTCCAGAGGGATTATAGTTTACTAGTATGTACTTGGCTTACTTTTGGTCAGTTTATGGAGATCTTTCATCTTTCTGTTTTTCTGGGAAATGTTTGCATTTCTTACTGGTAGGAATTAAGACCCAATTTAAGATTACTGACTTTGGGAATAAGATAATTATCTTATTGTTTTAGATAAACCAGAATATCTGATTATTTTCTCCGATAGGAACTAGAAATAATATGGGGATTCTGAGATGCTTATGCAGAAATTAATTTAATGGTTAAGAGTGGAAAAGGGAAGAGAAAAATACACCATTTCTTGGAAGCCTAGTGTGGTAGGAATAGACATTGGGAAGAGATTCAGGAGTGTTGCTACTATCTGATCTTGGGCAAGTTAAAGTTATTTAACCTTTCTGAGACTTGAAGAGATTCAGGAGTGTTGCTACTATCTGATCTTGGGCAAGTTAAAGTTATTTAACCTTTCTGAGACTTGTTTTAATTGTATAATGAGTGGGTTGGATCAGATAGTATTTTAAGGTCTTTTTGTAGCTTTGAAATTCTAAAATGAGTGTTTTCTCAGGGGAAAAAAAACCCTCATCTAGTGTTCATAATTAATGGTTTTTCAGTGGCTGTTTTATGTACATTTTTTTTGGTTGTTTCCACTACAGTTTAGGAAAATAAATAATTAAAGGAGTCAGCATTCAGAAAATTGATTAGATTGTAGAGTGTTCATTTACTAGTATGTGTCTCCACTGAATTTATTCTGAACTCTTACTTTCACCTATTTGTGTCCATTTTCCTGCCTTTCTCACTTTTTTATTTTATTTTTTAAAATATATTTTATTGATTTTTCACAGAGAGGAAGGGAGAGAGACAGAGAGCCAGAAACATCGATGAGAGAGAAACATCCATCAGCTGCCTCCTGCACATCTCCCACTGGGGATGTGCCCGCAACCCAGGCACATGCCCTTGACCGGAATCGAACCTGGGACCCTTCAGTCCACAGGCCGACGCTCTAGCCACTGAGCCAAACCGGCTCTGGCTCACTTTTTTATTTTATTGTCTTTGCTTTACAATAGGACTTTCATATCCCTCTTTTCATTACTTCTTCTTACCATTGTTTTTTTTTTTTCTAGCTGGCCTTCATTGCCCGTATTTCATATGGGCATGGAATTCATCCTCTAGACCAGTGGTTCTCAACATTCCTAATGCCACGACCCTTTAATACAGTTCCTCATGTTGTGGTGACCCCAACCATAAAATTATTTTCGTTGCTACTTCATAACTGTAGTCTTGCTACTGTAAACAATATGTAATTATATATGTGTTTTCCGATGGTCTTAGGCGACCCCTGTGAAAAGGTCGTTCAACCCCCAAAGGGGTCGTGACCCACAGGTTGAGAACCGCTGCTCTAGACCCTTGAGTCTGATCTATCACTAAATTAAAGTTAGACATCGCAATGGTTGTTAGGATTAAGGGAATCCTTCTACTCTAATACAGAAACTGGAGAGATGAAGCTTACTTAGGGTCAATGAAGTGGGAGAGCTGAAGAGAGAAGAAATAGTGTGCAGAAGAGTTTCCAAGAACTCTTTGGATTCTTTTTCACTTAAAAGTTAAAATATATAAGTTTTGATCATGGTGACTGCCAGTGATATAAAAATTCGGTCTAGAAGTCTTAATGCAGTGGTTCTCAACCTTCTGGCCTTTTAAATACAGTTCCTCATGTTGTGACCCAGCCATAAAATTATTTTCATTGCTACTTCATAACTGTAATGTTGCTACTGTTATGAATCATAATGTAAATATCTGATATGCAGGATGGTCTTAGGCGACCCCTGTGAAAGGGTCGTTTGACCGCTAAAGGGGTCGCGACCCACAGGTTGAGAACCGCTGACTTAGACTGTGCCTCAAACATGGTTAGAGTATGATAAATTATTATAAGGCGAGAGAAGGGAAAATGCATTTCAGATAGAACATTGAGTGATAATGAAGGGGAGATAATCCTTGATTTGTTGAAATGATGAAGCAAAATTGGCTGGAGGGAATAACCTGTTGGAAAATAGTAGGTAATGGTGTCAGGGCAGAATTATGAGTGATTAAGCCAGGGAGTATGACATCTTTCCCTATGTACTGAGGGAACTTGGGAGGATTTCTTGGATGATTTCTGAAGTATTCCTGTGTTATAGATAACATTTCTAAGTCTGCATCTCTACATATCTCACCTAACTTCAATATAACTGAAATTCCTATTCAAACTAATTTTGACAGTGAAGCTCATGATCTTTCCTGAACGTTAAGCCTCTTTAACTTGTGCATTCTTTTTTTTTTTTTTTTTTAATATTTTTGTTTGTTTGTTTACTTTTTAAATCCTCACTTGAGGGTATTTGCCAGTTGATTTTTAGAGAGAGTTCAAGAGAGAGGGAGAGATGGAGAGAAATATCGATGTGAGAGAAACACATCAATTGATTGCCTCCTGCATGGGCCCGATCAGGGCCTGTTCAGGGCAGGAGCCTGCAACCGAAGTACTACCCTTCTGCGAATCAGACTCTGGAGTCGTAGGCTCTATCCATGAGCCAAACTGGCTAGGGCTAATTTGTCCGTTTCTTTTTGTCCATGTCCATTTTTTCCCTCCAGTTTAGTGGGTTGTTTCTACTACCATTTTCCTCTCTGTCCTTGAAAACCTCAGTCTAGATCTTAAATCACCAAAGCCATAAAGTGGGAAGGGCCAGGTAGAGGAAGGTTGGAAAATACCCTGTAGTGCAGCCCTCTTGTTTATATTATAGATGAGGACCTTGAAGTCCAGAGGAAGGAAAGTCAGGTGGTCAAGATCCACAGCTAATTAGTAAGCAGGCCTGTATCTTCCTGAGCTAAATAAAGGCTGTTTTTTTAATGTCATCCTTGTGTGATTCTCAACCATCTGAATTATAGTAGTACTACCAATAATTTTTCTACTAATGTTATTAAACATCAAGATAAAAAGTAATTTTACCACCAGTAATAATGTGATAACTCACTCTTTCTTAATGAGAAGCCCATGATTACATTTTTTGGACGAGCATTACTATTCTTAAAGTAACATTTAAAACCAAGTCTCCAAAATCTGCTTTAAGAAGAAAGGGTTTATGTCTTTCATTTTTAGACTTGTGAATTATAAATGTAGTAGTGTCATACATAAACAGCATTCTCAAAGTGGGCATTTTGTTTCTGTTATGGCTCTTTTACAAAGTGATTTACAGGACAGTAAGATTAGCATTAAAAACTTGGGAATGAGCCCTGGCTGGTGTGGCTCAGTTGGTTGGATCATCTTCCCATGCACCAGAAGATGGCAGGTTTGATTCATGGGGCACAAAGCCAGTTTTCAGGTCCAATCCCTGGTTGGAGTACGTGCAAGAGGCACATCGCTGTTTCTCTCCCTCTTTCTCCCTTCCTCTCTCTAAAGTAAAACAAAAAATAATTTTTTTAATTGGAAACGATTGTACTTCCACCTCACAATCCCTAACCCTGTACTTTTATTACAGTAGTTTCTAAGTTTTCATCTTCTTCATTCAGTCTCTTACACTTAATTATATGCCACACATAATGGTGAGAAACTTATTTAAGCCTTGTTGCCTTCTACATTTTTTTCCTACCTAGATGCAGTGTGATAGAATATCTTAGAAGCCCTAAGCTTAAGGTCTGGTTACTCTGGTTGCTCAGTAAATATTCCCTTTTTACAGAGCAGATAATTTTTTCTCATATAGATAATGTCAGTTCCTAATCACCAAATCACTATAACAACATTTTTATTCCTTTGAAATGTATTGTTTTAATTCTGGCAAGATTCCCTCTCTACATTTTGAAAATTTGTGTGTTGTAGAAGTGTTTTTAGTCACATTAAGCATAATTTTATTGTGAAATAATTTTGCAACTGGTAATCACGTTCTATATTCTTTCCCGTAATTAAAGAAGGAAAAGTGGCATGGGTTACATAAAGATGCTCCAGACCTCTGTTCATCCTGCCATACTCCTTAAAAGAAAAACAGGCTTCAAGGCTGGGTTCATTTTTACTGAAATAGTAATTTTTAAATGATTTTTAAACACTGTAAAGTTGAATTGTATAGTCCACAAATGTCTATACAAAAAAAAATTCCATGTCGTTAGTGCTTATTTATATTTCCCGTGGCTCTGTTTCTTTTTGTGAAGGGAGAAGGGGATTTTTCTCTCTCTTATGATGTTACTTTTGTATTTGAATGATTACTCTATAACAGACTTTAAAAAAATATTTTTATTGATTTTGGAGCGAAAGGAAGGGAGAGGAAGAGAGAGAGCAAAAAACATCAGTTGCAACCCAACTGGGGACTGAACCCAAAACCTGGGCATGTTGTCCTGACCTGGGAATCGAACTTGCAACCTTCTGGTGCACAGGACAATGCTCAACCAAACTGAACCACTCTGGCTGGGTTTTAAATGTTTCCTTATGCAGAATTGTTTTATTGTTGTTTGAAAGAAATCTGTTATTTATGAATGGTTGTTAGCCTTTCCTTCTAAATTTATATAGTAATAATTTTTTCTGTTAACTTTATTGTTAGAATATTAAGTTTTTTGTAATTTAATTTTTTTAGGTATAAGCCCTGCAATTCTTATATGTTGAGAGAAAAAGGGACAATTGCTTCTTGTCACTTTCATTATATAAATTTGGCCATCTTCTTCTATTTATTACCATTTTCTGGTTTTTATTTTTGGCTCCTGGAAGTAGAGTGCATTACTGTTATGTATTCTTATAGACTTTAGTCCTTGTTAAAAAATGTAATTATTTCTCATTTCTATCTTTTTTTAAATATATTTTTAATTGATTTCAGAGAGGAAGGGCGAGGGAGAGATAGAAACATCAATGATGAGAGAGAATCATTGATTGGCAGCCTCCTGCATGCCCCACAGGGACCCAGCCCGCAACCCAGGCATGTGCCCTTGACTGGAATCGAACCTGAGACCCTTTAGTGTGTAGGCCAACGCTCTATCCACTGAACAAAACTGGCTAGGGCCTCATTTCTATCTTTAATATAATTACATTCTAGATTTTCTTTAATTCATGGTATATTTTTGCTTAGTTTTTATCTAGATTTGTCCATTTGGGTTGTTTTTTCCCCATCTTCATATTGTTTTTGTTCATTTTATTAATATCGCCTTTTATTTCCATTTAACAAACACTTAGTATTACCATATGTGAACGTTTTCATGTATATGTGTGTGTCCATAATTTCTAAAGAAGTGTGACTTACTATCTTTCTTTTTTAAAGATTTCTAAACTATTTAAATATTTTTTATACCTATGGTCTATTTTGCATCTAAGAATGCTGCTAACAGCGATAAGATTTTTAATTCATTTTATGTGAATTGTTTTATAACAGTTACCTAACTTTTTGCAAGACCAATTTTGTTAGTAAATTAAAAGCATTTAAAAATTATAAATCCTCCTAATCTAGTGTCCCGAATTTAGTACGTGGTCTTTATCCTGTGTCATTTTATCATTCTTTTGTTTTAGAAACTTGCCAATGGCCTTTCTAAAAGTAAATCATGAACCATGTTAAATAATAAACTTTAAAAGAAGAGAATTAAGATACATTTTAGAATCTACATATTATATAAATATAGGTTAACAGATTTTGTTTAACAGATTGACATAACAGATTATGCAGTGATACGAAGATAAAATTTTTTAAATTGTTAAATCTTTCTAATTTGTATTTTATTCATTGCAAGGGTTTGATAGTTTGTAATTAAAAAAGCCTTGGACCTTTAAAAACAAAGTCAGAAAACAAGCATAAATCACTTGAGAAATAATGAGCAGTTTTAAGGAGGAATACAAAGAAATCTTTACATCAGTAATTTGAGGCAAGATAGTTTCTGTACCTGAACATTAAATTTAGCTCTGAGCTTCCTGGCAAGCAAGAGAAAAAAGGAAACAGGATGGGTTTCATAGCTATTGTCTGATAAAGAGAGCCTATTAGTTTTTCAGGAGAGAGAAACTTTTTCTGAATGCTAGGTTATAAAAGGAGTATGTTATGTGAATACTTATATAAGGAATATAATTTATATTTTCCACTTTTATAAAATTTTAAGTTTCTGCTGTTATTGTGTTAGTTGTCATGTACCAATTGTAAGGACTGTAGTTATATTTGGTCATTAAGTTTATGTCCCCTCTTGTCAGAAGTGGAAATAGCATGTCTGGGGTGTGTTTCTGTATTGCCTCTAGAGTGGTAGCCATTGACGAACAGGAAACTGAAAGCTGAAAGTTCAGGAAATGTATTTAGACTTTGTGGAAAAAATATATATGATATTTAACTACTGAAATCCATGGCCATTTGAAGACTAAAATTTATATATGTGTTTAGTTAGGGATAAATATTATAGATTCTTATAACAATGTTGTTAGATGCTTAAATATGATAATAGATACAGTATGTGCATTGTAGGCAGGAAAATTGTGCAATGCTAGAAAAAATTGCAACAATTATACGTGTTCAGCTATACGCTTTCAAGAAATAAAACAGCTGGCACATCAGTTGAATTCTTCAAGGATGTCTTATTTCCAGAGAATTACAGTTTTGATTTTAGTTTAGTCCAGGGAAAGGGAGGTCCCTCTTTTACAAGATGGCCCATTTTACTCTTATAAGCCTCATGGTTAAATTTCATTTTCTCATATTGAATTGAACTTTGTTTCCCTATAATTTATTAATATATCTATAGTTTTCTTAGCATTGAAAAGAAATCATTAATTGATCACAACTATTTAAAAAGTTAAATGTATCTCAAGTATTTTTGTTTGGTTTAGTTTTTTAGGTATTGTGGCATTTTCTTTTATTATTTTTATTAATTTTTTATTGAGGTAAAACATTGATATTATGACATTTTAGGTGCCTCAGAAAATACTGCTCATAGGCATCTTTATTTTTTAAGTTACTAAAATTTTTTCTGTCAGAGGAGTTGTGATGAATGTATATGCCTGGTAACCTGTATTTTTCTTACTGTTCTTATACTTTGCTTTTTTTTAAAAAGCAGGATGTGCTTTAATTGGATTAAACATTCTTATTCTTTAAGACAAGCATGAAGTTTTAATAGCTTCTTTATTTTATTTATTTATTTTTAATAATTCTTTATTGTTGAAAGTATTAAATATGCTTGCTTTTTTCCCCCATTGACCCCCTCCAGCCCACTTCCACCACCACCACCACCCCGTCCCAAGACTTCAGCACCTTATTGGCTGTGTCCATGGGTTATGCATATATTAATAGCTTCTTTAAAATGGGAATTTTTGATAGTGTATTTTTGTTGCTGTACTATTGATCTATATCTCTTTTTTTATATTTTATTGATTTTTTTACAGAGAGGAAGGGAGAGGGATAGAGAGATAGGAACACTGATGTGAGAGAAACATCAATCAGCTGCCTCCTGCACACCCCCTACTGGGGATGTGCCCACAACCAAGGTACATGCCCTTGACCGGAATCGAACCTGGGACCCTTCAGTCAGCAGGCCGATGCTCTATCCACTGAGCCAAAAATGGTTAGGGCCTGTTGATCCATATCTCAATAAAAGAGGTTGGTTTGGACTTTTTCACTGTTGTACTAACTGAACATTCTATTTATTACAAGGTTCTTTTTAGGAATTTGAGCAGCATTTTTACATCAGTAATTATAATTATTTTATAGAGCCTCATTAAAGTTAGCCTCTTCAGATTGATTTGAGTTTGGATCTGTTAGGGTCATGTGTTCACATCTAAACTATTGTGGTGGCCAAGGGGGTGGGAAATGCTGACTGGCAGAGATCAGGGTTTGGGGTCCTCCCAAGAGGTGAGGATCGTGGTTCCCCAACGGAGAGTCCCAGAATGTTTCCAGCAGAAGGGGGAATGGACTTTGAGCTGATAAGACAAGGAGTCTCAAGGCCAGACCGTAATTGGCCTGGTACAGTGGGGTAAGGAGCCTAACTTTACCCAGCAGTTGATCTGTTATTGCAGTAGCTAATTCTTTGAAGGACAGTTTTTACTTTGTTCTTACTATGTAGTACATGTTTATTTTACGAAAATTTAGTAAACATATAATCAGTGAAGAAAATAAAACTTTCCTGTAACCTTTTTTTTTGGTTTGTTTTTTAATGTTCTTAGTTAATTCCCTTAAACTGCATTTAATATCTAGCTTACTTAGTTATTTGAAGGAGTGCTTGTTGAACTATTCTTTCTACAAATTTTGCTTCTAATTATTTCTTAATTATGGAGGAAATACGAGTTAATAATCTTAAAGCCTTTGTTTGATATAATTATCCTGTTAATTGTATCTATTTTCTAGGAAACCATAGTTATAATAGGCATAATGAGAGCACCACCCTGGGGAGTCAGAGTGAGTTTTACAGGAGAAACAGGAAAACTGAAGACCAAAGCCCGGTGTAAGCTCTTTGGCAGGAGGGACGAGGGCCTTCTTGTTTACCATTATGTCACTATCATTAGGCACAATGCCTGACGTACAGTATAAAGTGTTCCATAAATAGTTGCTGAGTGAATGGAGGAGGTGCTCATTAAGTATTTTGATAGCTCCTATTTCCTGAACTGTGGACAATCAAGATAAATTATACTCATCTAAAGTTAAGAGCCTAAGAAGAACAAAGTTGGAGGAATCACAATACTAGATTTCAAGTTATACTATAAAGCCACTGTAATCAAAACAGCCTGGTACTGGCACAAGAACAGGCGTAAAGATCAATGTACCAGAACAGAGACCCCAGAAATCACCCAAGCCATTATGCTTAATTAATATTTGACAAAGGAGGCAAGAGCATACAATGGAGTCAAGAGAATCTCTTCAATAAATGGAAAATTGGACAGATACATGCAAAAAAATGAAACTAGACCACCAACTTTTACACCATACACAAGAATAGACTCAAAATGGATAAAAGACTTAAATGTAAGTCATGAAACCATAAAAATCCTAGAAGAAACAATAGGCAGCAAAATCTCAGACAACTCTCATAGCAATATGTTTACGGATACATCTAGGGCAAAGGAAACTAAGGAGAAAATAAACAAATGGGACATCAAAATAAAAAGCTTCTGCACAACAAAAGAAACCATCAACAAAACAGCAAGAAAGCCCACTGTATGGGAGAACTTATTTGGCAGTGATACATCTGATAAAGGGGTTAATATCCGAAATATATAAAGAACTCATACAACTTTATAGAAGGAAGACAAACAATCCAGTTAAAAAATGGGCAAAGGACCTAAATAGACGCTTCTCCAAAGTGGACATACAGATGGCCAAGAGACTTGAAAAAATGCTCAAAGTCACTGATTATCAGAGAAATGCAAATTAAAATGACAATGAGTTACAACCTCACATCTGTCAGAATGGCTACCATCAACAAATCAACAAATGACAAGTGCTGGCAAGGATGTAGAGAATAGGGAACCCTAGTACACTGCTGATGGGAATGCAGACTGGTACAGCAATTATGGAAAAAAGTATGGAGTTTTCTCAACAAATTAAATATGGAACTGCCATTTGACCCAGTGATCCCACTTCTGGGAATACTAGTGACCCAGTGCATGGATACATGCACATTGAAAGGAAATTAATTAGAAGGAGGCCAGCGGGGTGGAATGGGGCTGGGTGAGACGGGCCAGATATGCCTGCGGTCCCTCCCCGGCCGGCCACACCTCAGGCTCAAAGGGCATCTATGGAGTGAGTGGGGTCCCTCTGGCAGGTTGGGTCCTTTGACCTGGCCTGCGGGGATCGGGCTGAAACTGGCTCTCCAACATCCCCTGAGGGGTCCTGGAATGCGAGAGGGCACTCTGCAAAGTTGCTGTCATACAGGGTGTGGAACACAAACACAAGTGTGCTGTAAGCCAGATTCGGGGCCAACAGTGCCCCAGCAACAACATAACCCATGGTTGAAGGTGGAATCGTGTGGCTCCACGAGGAATCGGGCTCCCTCCTCTCTGGTTTCAGGGTATGTCACCTGAGAACCGCCACTGCCAAGTCACTGTAGCTTGACAGCTCCTGTGTTGAGCGTCTGCCCCCTGGTGGTCAGTGCACATCATAGCGACTAGTTGGATGGTGGGAAGGATACTTAGCATATTAGCCTTTTATATATATAGATATCCTAAGAAACCCTAAATACCAATCAGAAAGAATGTATGCACCCCTATGTTCATAGCACAATTTACAATAGCTAAAATGTGGAAACAGCCCAAGTGCCCATCAGTAGATGAGTGGATAAAAAAGCTGTGGTACATTTATACCGTGGAATACTATGCAGCAGTAAAAAAAGAAGAATCTCTTACCCTTTGAGACAGCATGGAGGGACCTGGAGAGTATCATGCTAAGTGAAATAGAGAAAGACAAGTATCACATGATCTCACTCATATGTGGAATCTAAGTAACAAAATAAACGGATGAACACAGTGGATCCAGAGACATGGAAGCATGGAACAGTGCAGAATCTCAGAAGAAAGGCAGGGGAGGGTGAATGGGTGGGAGGTAATTAACCAAAGACCTTGTATGTGGACGCAGACAATGGGGCAGTGAGGGCCAGGGGCGGGCTGGAGAGGGTTAATGGGGTGGGAGGAAGGGGATATATGTAATACTTTCAACAATAAAGAATTATTTTAAAAATAAACAAAGTTAAGAGCCTTTGCTGTGCTTAGCCTTTTCTTTTTTTAAATTGAAATTTAATAAACTGATTGTCTTTTTTTTGTTTTTTAAGATATGTACACACACATATATGTAAAATGAAAATCCCTTGTTTCTTCCCCTGAATCCCGCTTTCTAGATTAGCTATGATTAATGGTTTGGTATATTTTTTCTAGACTTTTTCTTGCATTTACAAGTGTAAATGCATTTTCCTTATTTTTAAGGCTGTGCTTAAAAAAATATATATATATATTTTTTATTGATTTCAGAGAGGAAGGAAGAGGGAGAGAGAGATAGAAACATCAATGATAAGAGAGAATCATTGATCAAGCGGCCTCCTGCATACCCCCTACTGAGGATTGAGCCTGCAACCTGGGCATGTGCCCTTGACCGGAATCAAACCTGGGACACCTTCAGTCCTCGGGCCAACACTGTATCCACTGAGCCAAACCGGTTAGGGCTAAATGAATTTTCTTGACACAGAATAACGTACATTCTGTTCTATAAGTTGCTCCCCCCTTTATGCCATTCTTAAACATCTTTCCATCTCATCTCAATTCATACACAGCTGCTTCTTTATTTTTAATTTTTGCATAATATTCTCTTATGGGGATATATAATAATACTCCTGTAAAGAAATTTCAATTGTGTCCATTTTTTAAAACTCTTACAATAATGTTATGTTTAATATTCTTCTGCATATAATTTTGATTGCTTCTGTTAGAAATAAGGCGAGCCCCCAAAATCAGGGGTCCTGGTAAAACACAAAGCATACTCAGGAGCCAGAAGCAAGGTAAAAATCTTTTTTAAAAAATTCTTTATTGTTTAAAGTATTATATAAGTCTCCTTTGACCTCTCCTGGTTCACTCCCACCCCCCAGCACATGCCCTCATCCCTCTACTGTCTGTGTCCATTGGATATGCTCATATGCATGCATACAAGTCCTTTGGTTTATCTCTTACCCCCTTCTCCTCTCCTGCCTTCCCTCATAGGTTGGATGATCTTTTTGATGCTTCTATAACTCTGGCTCTATTTTTGTTCAGTTTATGTTGTTCATTATATTCTACAAATGAGTGAGATCATGTGATACTTACCTTTCTCCAACTGGCTTATTTCGCTCAGCATAATGCTCTCCAGGTGCATCCATGCTGTTGTGAATGGTAAAAGTTCCTTCCTTTTTACAGCAGTGTAGTATTCCATTGTGTAGATGTAACACATTTATTTATTTATTTATTTATTTATTTATTTATTTAAATATATATTTTATTGATTTTTTACAGAGAGGAAGGGAGAGGGATAGTTAGAAACATCAATGAGAGAGAAACATCAATCAGCTGCCTCCTGCACACTCCCTACTGGGGATGTGCCCGCAACCAAGGTACATGCCCTTGACCGGAATTGAACCCGGGACCCTTGAGTCCGCAGGCCGACGCTCTATCCACTGAGCCAAACCGGTTAGGGCGTAACACAGTTTTTTAATCCACTCATCTGCTGATGGGCACTTAGGTTGTTTCCAAATCTTAGCTATTGTAAATTGTGCTGCTGTGAACATAGGGGTGCATAAATCCTTTCTGATTGGTGTTTCTAATTTATTGGGATATATTCCTAGAAGTGGGATTACTGGGTCAAATGGGAGTTCCCTTTTTAATTTTTAAAGGAAGCTTCATACTGTCTTCCACAATGGCTGCACCAGTCTGCATTCCCACCAGCAGTGACAAGGGGTCCGTTTTCTCCATATCCTTGCCAGCACTTGTCATTTGTTAATGACAGCCATTCTGACAGGTGTGAGATGGTACCTGATTGTCCTTTTGATTTGCATCTCTCAGATGATTAGTAATTTTGAGAATGTTTTCATATGTCTCTTGGCCATCTGTATGTCCTCTTTCGAAAAGTGTCTATTTAGGTCCTTTGCCCAAGGCAAATATCTTTACTTCTGCAGAATGGTCGCCTGCACATGGTCTGGGAGCACACGCACACTGAGCAGCAGTCTGCTGGGTTTTTATTCTTGACGCACATGATCTGTCCCTTATTCTTGATTGGAAGAGCTTAGGCTCACACAATCCTGTGCAATTAGCTAATTTAAAGGGAGGATTTGACCTTTGCCATTTCAAAATGTCGGCCCTAGGGGAGCTGTGAGTCATGGAGCCAAAATGGCAGCTGCCTAAACTCCCTTCTTTGACAGAAAATATTACTTGTTTATTCTCACACTTCTATGAGAATATCTACAGGTAATTTCCTGGAAGTGGTATTGCCAGCTAAAGGACGTTTTGTACTTAAACTTTTGATAGATATTGGCAAATTCACCTTAAAAATATTTTACCACTTTGTACTCCCTAATGTCCACTAAGGATATGGGGTGTTATTTTCTGGTAACTGTACACGCTTTCATTTTGGAAGGGTTCAGCTTTTGAAAATGGATCTATCTCATGGTAATTGAGATGTTCAGAAGACAGCAGGTTCAGTCATATATATTCCCATTGTCTGATGTAATTAGTTGAAATCAAGTGGGAGATGGTGGACTATATTCCCTACAGACCTGTGGTATGTGTTGCACTGATTCAGATACGGAAGATCAAGATACTGGTTTCCTAGGGTTTTGTTTCCTAGAATGTTTAACATAATTAGTGACAGTCTGAAGGGTTCGTAGAAGACCCTGAGTGCTGCTTTGAGAAGTCCGGATTTGTTGTGCTGGGGAACCATTTAAAGTCCTTCAGGTGGGGAGTGTACTGCATGAGAGAGGTCTACTGGCAGTATGTATGGAATGAATGGAAGTGAGGGAATAGGCTGGAAGTAGGCATGTCAGTGGAGAACTGTGGGAGTTCAGGAAGGAGATGAAGAAAACTCAGAATATGGTTAGAGCTGTGGAATTGGAAAGTAAGATAATAGAAACACAATGAACAGTTGGCAGGTCCTGTTGAATGGAGAAAATTAGATTAAAGTTGTAAACTTAGGAGAATAGCCAGATAATACAGATAAAGAAATAGATACAGAAGGGGCCAATTTTGAAAAAACTGATTTTCTTTTAAAAATCTAGGGATGTTGCCTGACTGGTGTTGCTCAGTGATTAGAGTGTTGACCCAAGCACCATAGGGTTGTGGGTTCACTTCTTGACCCCCCTGGTCTGGGCCTGTGCTTGAGGCAACCAATGTGTCTCACATCGATGTTTCTTTCTCTCTCTCTCTCCCTCCCCCCCCTTCTCTCCCCCCCCTCCCCTTCCCTTCCTCCCTCTTCCAACTCAGTCTAAAAAAGCAGTGGAAAAATATCCTCCAGTGAGGATTAGGGAAAAAATTGGAGAAGGAAAGAGGGAGAAAGTATAAATAAATTGGGAGTTATCCTAATAGAGATACGTAGTAGTTGAAATTAAGAGTGAATTGCCGAAACCGGTTTGGCTCAGTGGATAGAGCGTCGGCTTGCGGACTGAAAGGTCCCAGGTTCGATTCCGGTTAAGGGCATGTACCTGGGTTGCGGGCACATCCCCAGTAGGAGATGTGCAGGAGGCAGCTGATCGATGTTTCTCTCTCATCGATGTTTCTGACTCTCTATCTCTCTCCCTTCCTCTCTGTAAAAAATCAATAAAATATATTAAAAAAAAAAAAAAAAAAAAAAAAAAAGAGTGAATGAGTTCTGGCATGAAGTGGTTGAGAGGGAATTGTTCATTGAGAACTGCATTTTGTAAAGGGGTCCTCAGTAATGGGAGATGAAATGAAAGAATAATCAGTGAAAGAAGAAATTAATAATCTGAGGATTAGGAAAAGAATCAGGAGAGACTGTTACTGAGACCTCACTTTCATTCTTTTACTCTACATATGACACTATTTACTGGGTTACATGGTATCTACTGGAAAACATCATGTTCTTCCTTTGGTAGTGATACTCAGAAAATTTTGATGGGTTATTTTTAAAATGGAGTTAATTTTATTCCTGAAGTTGAATATTTACTTGAAAAAGCATCTTGGAAGAATGGTTTTGGTGTCATATGCTATGTTCCTTCTAATTTCATAAAATCTTTTCAGCTTGTTTTAGTTCTGTGGCTCTTAAACAAGAAAAAGTTGGCCCTGGCCTGGTAGCTCCGTTGATTAGAGCATCGTCCCAGTATGCCAAGGTTGCAGGTTTGATCACTGGTCAGGGCACATACAAGAATCAACCAATGAGTGCATAAATAAGAACAAGAAATTGATGTTTCTCTCTCTTTCTCACTTCCTTCCTCAAATCAGTAAATAACAATTAAAAAAAGAAAAGTTACAGCTCATTGTTTGATAGATAAAAGTTCAGATACCTTGTGTACTTTAATTGATCATTTAAAAAATGTGTCCTGGCTTTTGAAACCAGGCTAATAACAAATGATAAGAATCCATATCTTCTTTGAAGGACATAGTGTGAATTTAGAGTTTTTACTATTTTTAGTGTTTTTTAGAATGGCATGTATTCACAGGATTGATCTAGAATCAAAGTCAGGAACCTGCAACACTACCTGAGAGTCAGCATGTGAAGTGGTTAGAGTGCAGACTTAGGAGACAGTCTGCCTGGTTCCACTGCTCACTGGAATGTTATGCTCCTTAATTTTGCCATCTGAAAATAGCAATAATAGTTCCTACATCATGATTATTGAGAGAATCTATCATGAAACTTACATTATGGTAAGGAGGTGCAGGCAGTGGACAAATATATGTGCCAGCTCATAAGTGAAGGGAAAAAATGGTAGGGCTGATTCCTCTCATTTCTTGCTCTTTTTATATCATGTAATAGGGGAGGACTCTCTGAGGAGGAAGTATTTGAACAGAGACCTGAAGGAGGTCGAGGGAGCAAACTGGGGGGCTATCTGAGGGAAGAGTTCCAGGCAGAAGGAATGGCAAGTGCAAAAGCCCCGAGGGGGGGCATATTGCAGGGTGCAGCAAGGAGGCCAGGGCAGCAAAAGCAGCGTGAGTGAGAGGAGCAATAGGAAATGATTTTAGAGATGGCCACTGACCAGCATGTAGGGTTTTAGACATAAGAAGGACTTTGGATTTTATTCTGTGGAAGATGGGAAGTTGTTGGAGTGCAGCCAGAGCAAATTTTTTTTAAGGCAGTCTGGTTGTCACTTCTTTTCTTAAAAATGCTTCAGTTCTCTGTTTCCTTTAGAATAAAGTTTAAATGGTTTATTTTGGCACACAAAGTCTTCATAGTTAGGCCTCAGCCTATTTATTTAGCATCATCAGCCTCCTTCCCGCATGGACCCTTCACTTTAGCCAAATTGGATTACGTGCAGTTCCCTGGATAGGTCATGATGATTCGTGTTTTGGTGTCTTTCTGCACACTGTCTGCCCCGTGAGGAAACCCTCCCCCTAAGCTCCCATGGTCATTGGCTCTGCTTTAGAGGGTCCTCGTTGTGCTCTTAAAGCGCCCTGGGCCTTGTTCTCTCGCCATTCCCTTCCCTGGCCACTTTGTACTCAAGCCATGGAGTCTTGGAACATGTTGCGTTCTTTTAACTAGCTTTGATTTTACTCTTGCCACATCCTTGCCAGTTGAAATTATGCCCCTCCTTCAAGAACTAACTCAAACACTGCCATCTTTTCCCTACCCTTATATTCTGTAGCTCTCTTATACTTAATCATAGTGATCTTGAATTAAAATTTTCTTTGCCTATCTCATGCAAAATCCTTAGTCTTACTCATTTCAGTTTTCATTTTAGCCTCCAGCAGCTTGAAAACCAATGGTTTTCTAATTATTCTATGAACCCTGCATACCACGAACATCTACTGAATGTGAAATCTGGGCCAAAAGCAGCAAAAGTGGACAAAGTCGGACATCTGTTAAATTAACAAATTTACTAGAGCATAATGTTGATGATGGCATGGTTACTCTGGTTCTCTCATGTTTACTACTGGTACTACATTTTGAAATGTAGTTTGGCAAAATGTATTCAGATACATAAATATTCATGGTTTTTGACACAGTGACACTACTGAAAATCATCTTAAGAAAATAATACAAACTAGAATGACAATAATAAATGCTGCTAATATTGACAGTTTACTATGTGACAGCACCATGCAAAGCCCTTTACATGCATTATTTAATGTAATCCTGAGACTCCTAAGAGGTGTGAATACTGTTAACCTCATGTCATAGATGGGGAAATTAAGTGACTTACCCAAGATTACACACCTGCTATGTTGTCAATTCAAGATTTCCACTGAAGCAGATTGTTTGAAGAATCCATACTTCTTAATTATATGATAATGGATCAAAATGTTCACAGTAGTGTTATGTAGAATAAATAAATTGAAAGTGATATACTAGTATATCGTGAATTTTATGCTCCATCTATTCAATAGAGTAATTTTTATAACAATATTTACTTCTGTAAAGTTTATAAGTCTGCGGTTTCCAGTATAGTCACAGAGTTGTACAACTGTTACCAATATCCCACTTCAAAACATTTTATCGACACAAATAGAACTCTCATACCCATTAGCACTCACTACTTATTTCCCTAGGCAACCAACCACTTTCTGTCTTTATGGATTTGCTTATTTTGGATATTTCATATAGTGGAATCATACAGTAAATGTCATTTTGTGTCTGGCTTTCATTTAGCATAATATTTACTTCATTGCTTTTCATTGCGGAATAACATTCCATTGTTTGGATTTATTACATTTTGTTTATCCATTCATTTGTGGACATTTGGGTTATTTTTACTCCTTGGCTATATATATATATATACCAAGCGACTGGAATGACTGGTCACTCTGATGTGCGCTACTGCCGGCCAACCAGCTCGATGGAGGCGGGGCTGGCTGGCCAACCTCCCGTGGCCCCTCCCCCTGGTCAGCCCTGCCCCTGATTGCCCCTCCCCCCATCAGGAGTGGGGCCAGCCAGCCAACCTCCCGCGGCCCTTCCCCCTGGCCGGTCTGACCCGATCATACAGCCCCGATCAGGGCGGGCGGGCTGGCCGGACACCATCCGTGCGTGAATTTGTGCACCGGGCCTCTAGTTATAAATAATGCTGTTATGAATACTCATGTACAAATTTTTGTGTGAACATTTGTTTTTCTTGGAATTGATTATATCGTAACTGTTTAAGAAGAACTGCCAGACTAAGTTTTCCAAAGCACAGCTGCACCATTTTATATTCCTCATAGCAATGCCACTTTGTCCACATCTTTGTTAGTACTCGTTATTATGTTATGTTTTTGGGTATGGAGTGGTGGCTTTGATTTCCATTTCCCTAATGACTGATGATGTTGAGCATCTTTTCATGTGTGGCCGTTTGTATATCATCTTTGGAGAAATGTCTGCTTGAAACCTTTGCTCATTTTTATTTTATTTTATTTTATTTTAAATATATTTTATTGATTTTTGACAGAGAGGAAGGGAGAGAGATAGAGAGCTAGAAACATCGATGAGAGAGAAACATCGATCAGCTGCCTCCTGCACACTCCCCACTGGGGATGTGCCCGCAACCCAGGTACATGCCCTTGACCAGAATCGAACCCGGGACCTCTCAGTCCGCAGGCCGACGCTCTATCCACTGAGCCAAACCGGTCTCGGCCCTTTGCTCATTTTTAAATTGGGGTGTCTTTTTATTGAGTTGTAGGAGTTCTTAATATGTTCTAGATATAATCCTGTTATATATGATTTGCAAAAATTTTTTTCCATCTTGTGTGTTGTTTCTTCACTTTCTTGATGGTATCCTTTGAAGCACAAAAGTTTTTAATTTTCATGATGTCTAATTTATCTATTTTTTTCCTCTGTGCTTGTGCTTTCAGTTTCACACAAGAAACAATTAACCTGATTAAAGGTTAATGAAATTTACCCTTGTGTTTTCTTGTAGGAATTTGATGTTTTTGAGGTCTTTGATCCATTTTGAAATACTTTTTATATATAGTGTGAGGAAAGTTGTCCAATTTTGTAAGCTTTGGCATGTGGAAATCCATTTGTCCCAGCATCATTTATTGAAAAGACTCTTTTTCCCCCCATTGAATGGTCTTGGCACCTTTTTTGAATATTAGTTGACCATAAATCTAAGAATTAATTTCTCAGCTTTCATTTCTGTTACATTGGTCTATGTATTTACCCTTATCCTAGTACCACACTGACTTGATTACTGTAGCTCTGTAGCAAGTTTTGGAACCCCGAAGTGTGAGACCTCCCAGCTTTGTTCTTTTCAAGGCTCTTTTGGTTATTTTATTCAATTTTGCTGTGAACCCAAAGTTGTTGTAAAAAATAAAGTCTATTTTTAAAAAGTACTCCTAAATTATAATATTTGGATTATGGTGAATGTTTTTCTTTACCTCCCCAAATTCCTGTAATATATAACACTTAAAATTTTAAAAATTTAACTATGTTTTGGCTAATAGAATAATTTTTTTAATTCAGGAGGCAGCCCTTAGATCTATAGCTAAAAACCAGAGTTACCTAACTTTCCAGGAAGAGTGCATGAAGGTGAGGAGCTGGGGTATAATGTCATGGTTAGAATGAGCCAGTCTCAGATTTAACATTCAGCTCTTTGAATTCTTTCTCTCTCCAATGAGTTTCCTTCAGTGTCTTCTCTGCCTTCTCACACACAATACATCAAAAGCCCTCCTTCACACACTAGCTTGGGACTTTTCTCAGAAATTTCCGTAGATGAAAATTTGGCTAGTTTGTATAATTATCAATGGAATGAATGGTTGAGTAGCTTGAAAGCAAAGAGCCAGACAGTGCAGTCTGGGCCACATAAGCCACTTTGGTGGAAAGTGATTTTCAAAGGGGGAAAAGGAAGTCATGCAAGCAGAGCTCTTTACTGCCTTCTCTGACCTCATTGTGTTCTGTCAATTTTTTTGCATCCGTATTTGCTGTTTTCTTATAAAGCATATGCTCTTTAAGGTCAGAGACCTGCAAATGGTGCTAGGGCTAGTTAAAAGTTTAACACATTAAGCGCCCAGCCTGTTTTGTCTTCCGACGGAAAGTATAGTGTCAGTCACTGGTGACTGACATGGCGCTTAACATGTTTAAATGGGCACACAGAGAAGCCAGTCATGTGGCTTGGTGACAGACTGCTATTCGTATGTTTTTTGATGTTGTTGTTAATCCTCACCCAAGGATATTTTTTCCATGGATTTTTTAGAGAGTGGATGGGGGAGCGGGAGGGGAGAGAGAGAGACAGACAGACAGACAGACAGACACATTGATGTGAGAGAGATACATTGATTGGTTGCTTCCTGCATGTACCCCAACAGGGGGCCAGGGAGTGAACCTGCAACTGAGGTATGTGACCTTGACTGGGAATCGAACCCCAGACCCTTTGGTACGTGGGCTGATGCTCTAACCAGTAAACCATAGCAGCCAGGGCTCATATGTTTTTTGTAAGTGCCACTATAGTGTGTCTTTGTTGTAAATAGTTTGGGGTTGTCTTTCTAGTTTAAGCAGTGTTAAAATCTCAGTATATTTAAATACTTTATAGGATTTGCATATTATAGGTATTCATTTGAGATTTGTTACAAAACAAAAGCAAATGTTATAGACCTGCTAAAGACTATTAATACTAGTTGTCAACTACAAGCCAACTTTGTAGCATGTATGCCACAAGCCAACTTAGTTCAAGAACTACTAAGATGATTTTCAGCATATATTGTTCAGTTGAATTAATCAAAAGAAGGGGGAAAAGAGCTTTTAACTTAGATTAAAAAAAAATTACGGCATATTTATTAATGACCTTTAGAAATGTAAAATACCAATTTTAACTTTATAAGGTTTAAAATAATCATTTTTTAAAAAATTTTTTTATTGATTTCAGAGAGGAAGGGAGAGGGAGAGAGGGATAGAAACATCAATGATGAGAGAGAATCATTGATCAGCTGCCTCCTGCATGCCCTGCACTGGGGATCGAGCCCACAACCTAGGCATGTGCCCTGACCAGGAATTGAACCATGATCTCCTGGTTCATAGCTCAACGCTCAACCACTGAGCCTCACCAGCCAGGCTAAAATAATACTTTTTATATAGATTAAAGGAAAGAGGAGATACTGCCATTATCCATAAATCCAGAAATATGAATATAACCATAATTTGATTGTTGTTTTTAAAATGATGTACTTGCCTTTTTGGGAGAGGGATTTATTGTCATCAGTTACAGGCTTTGACTTTTGTAATGTCATGGGAAAACTCTACCCTTCATATTTTAGACTGTCAAAATTTTTCTAAACAGTGTTTATTTTGTCAGACGCTTTTCCCCACTTGGAACTCCATCCATAATAGTTGTGTCTTTTTACAGTGTCTCCCTTTTTCTGGCTTTAAAATGTACTCATGCCCTAACCGGTTTGGCTCAGTGGATAGAGCGTCAGCCTGCGGACTCAAGGGTCCCAGGTTCGATTCCGGTCAAGGGCATGTACCTTGGTTTCAGGCACATCCCCAGTGGGGAGTGTGCAGGAGGCAGCTGATCTATGTTTCTCTCTCATGGATGTTTCTAACTCTCTATCCCTCTCCCTTCCTCTCTGTAAAAAGTCAATAAAATATATTAAAATAAAATAAAGTAAAATGTACTCATGGACTTGTGCTCCCAGTCAAGATGGAATAACAGATTGGATTTACTCTCTTGGCTGTAATCATATAACAAACAAAAACCCCAGAAAAAAAAAAGTGAAGTTGTAAATACTGAACAACAGGCGACACAAGACAGTGATCCCCAAGAAAGCAGAAAGATAGTGATGAACCCTGCAATTATCCACGCTCACTGCCTGCAGAGTTTCCCGGCTGCAGTGTCAGGAGGTGGAATCCAGGCAGAGTCCCTCAGTCTCCTTGAGTTGAGAAGACAGAGCTGGAGTCCAGGGAGGCCAAGGTGGCTACAGTTTGGAGAAGAGAGCTGCACAAGGAGAGAACTCCACAGGTCTGCAGCAAGTCCCTGTAAGTCTTCAGATAAGGACTCATAAGTGCATGTGCTGTGTGGAAGCTACCCAAAGCCGAGAAAGAACCACCCAAAAGAACTAGAGGGAACAAACCCTGATTCTTTTTCAGGTTTGAGAAGAGTTTATGTTCCCACCAGCCAAAGAGAAAAAACCTCATAAGTCACCGGATATTGGGGAGAGTCCTCAGAAGGGCATTGCCTCGGCAAGGGGGCAAATGAAGCCCATCAAAGGCTGCTCTGATTCCTTCTAACAAAGCTTAAGAACCGGCCTCAAAGTGGATCAAATTGTTTCCAAGTAACTTAACTGCATTCTGGAACAAAACAATATTTAGATTTATGTGAAAATATTTAGCACTCACCAAGGTAAAATTCACATTTGGCCCCTAGTCAAAAGATAAGACTTGGAATGACACAGGAAAAATACAACCCATGAAGAGGAAAATAAAAAAATAGAAAAAGACCCAGATATGACACAGATGATAGAATTAGTGGACAAAAACATTAAAACAGTTTGACTATTTTCTTTTTAAAATATATATTTTTATTGATTTTAGAGAGGAAGGGAGAGAGAGAGATAGAAATATGAGTGATGAGAGAGAATCATTGGTCGGCTGCCTCCTGCAGGCCCCACATTGGGAATCGAGCCCGCATCCTAGGCATATGCCCTGACCAGGAATTGAACCGTGACCTTCTGGTTCACAGGTCGATAGGAAACAAATAGCAACCCCTGAGCCATCCTGGCCAAGCTTGACTATTTTCCATATGTTCAAGAAAGTAGAGGAAAGATTGACAGTATTAAGTAGATATGAAATATATTTAAAAGACCCAAAGTGAACATCTAGAGATGAAAACTACAATGTGTGAGATGAAAAATATACTACATGGGATTTACAGCAAATTAGTGCAGGAAAAAAGGTCAGTAAACTTGAAGTCCTAGCAATACAACCTATGCAAGAGAAACTCAGACAGGAAATGAAGACTAGGAAAAAATGAATAGAGCCTAGCCGGTGTGGCTCAGTGGTTGAGTATCAACCCATGAACCAAGAGGTCACGGTTCAATTTCCAGTCAGAGCACATGCCTGGGTTTTGGGCTCAATCCGCAGTAGAGGATAACTGATCAGTGATTCTCATCGTTGATGTTTCTATCCCTCTCCCTTCCTCTCTCTGAAATCAATAAAAACATATATTTTTAAATCAATAGAGCATTAATGAGCTGTTAGAAAATTTCAGGTTGCTTAATATACATATAATTGTTTTGAAAAGGGGGAGTTTTCGAAGATGCAATGGCCCCAGATTTCCAATTTTATAAAAACTATAAGGTCAGAGATCCCAAAAAAAGTGAAAAAGTAAACAAAGAACAAATGTGACAAATAGAAAACAAATAGCAAGATTTTAGATTTATACTCTATCAGTAATTGCATTAACTATAAAAAGTCTAAGCAACTCAGTTAAAAGGCAGAGCTTAGTAGATTGGGTAAAAAAGCAAGACTCAAAAGCAAGATTCAACTATGCTGCCTACAAGTAACCTATTATACATATTAAGATAAAGCTGCCCTGGCCAATGTGGCTCAGTGGGTTGAGCGTCATCCCGTACATTGAAAGGCTACCAGTTCAATTTCCAGTCCGGGCACATACCCAGGTTATGGAATGGCTCCCTGGTCAGGGTGATTGTGAGAGGCGGCCCATCAATGTTTCTCTCTCTCTCTCTCTCTCTTTCCTTTCCTCCCCTTCCTCCCTATTCTCTCTCCCTATCCCTTCTCTCTCTGAAATAAAAACAATTGTAGATAAACACATACATAAATAAATTTATTTTTAAGGTGTTACAAATAGGCAAAAAGTAAAAGTTTGGAAAAGAACATTCCATGCTAGTACTAATTAAGAAAGTTGGAATAAGTATATTAATTTCAGACAAACTAGGTTTTAGAGCGAAGATTATTACCAGGAATAAAGAGTCATTTCATAATGATAAAGCGGTCAATTCATCAAGTGGAATTGAAAGCTCTAAATATTTGTGTACCTAATAACAGAGCTTCAAAATACGTGAATCAGAAACTGATAGAACTGAAAGGAGAAATTGATCCACAATTATAATTGGAGATTTCAATACCTTACCTCTCAATAATTTAAACAAGTAGACAAAAAAAATCAGTAATTTAGATTAAAGCAGCACTATCAACTAATTGACCTAATTGACATTTACATGACATTCTACCCAATACAGCAGAATATACATTCTGTTCATTTGCATACAGAACATTTACTAATATGGACCACATTATGGTCTAGAAAATAATGTCAATAAATTTAAAATTAAATCATAAAAAGTATGTCATCTGACCAAAAGAAAATGAAATTAAAAATTGCAGAAACATATCTGGAAAACCCCTAAATATTTAGACACTAATACATTTTTAAGAAACTCATGGATCAAAGAAAAAAAATCAAAGATTAATTTAGAACATACATTATTGTACTTATTGAAAATGAAAACAAAATGAAATTTGTGGGTTATAGCAATGCAAGTGCTCAGAGGAAAATTTATAGTACTAAATTAGAGAAATAAGTTTGCAAATTAATGTCCTCAGCTTCCACCTTTAAGAAACTAGACAAAAAATCAGCAGTTTAGCCCAAAGTAAGCAGAAAAAATGAGTTAAAAAGCCAAAACCATTGAAATAGAAAACAGGAAATAGTAGAGAAAGTCAATGAAATAAAAAGCTGGCTTTTTGAGAAGACCAATACTGATAAGCCTAAATAGCCTGTTGGATTAGGAAAAAGAGAAGACACAAATTACCAATATCAGGAATGAATGCAGTTGATTAAACTGCAGTTTCAATAGTTATTAAAAGGCTAAGAGAATTATATGAATTACTTTATTCCAGTGCATTTGATACTTAGATGAAATGGGCAAATTCCTTGAAAGACATAAAATAACAAAGCTCATTTAAGAAGAAACAAATAACCTAAATAATCCTATATCTGTTAAAGAAATTGAATTCTCTCAAAGAAAACACTGGATTCAGATGACTTCCCTAATGAATTCTACCAAACATTTTAAGAAGTCATAATACCAATTTTACACAAATTACTCCATAAAATTGATGGGGGGGTGGGGGGGGGGGAGGGAGGATACTTCTTAAACTCATTCTATAACACTAGTGTTATCCTGATACTAAAACCAGATAAATACATGGCAAAAAAAGAAAATTGCAGACTAATATCCTTCATGAACATAGTTGCAAATTTTAAAACAAACTTTTACCAAATTGACTGCAGCAACATATAAAAAGGATAAAATACAATGACCACATGGGATTTGTCACAGGAATGCAAGGTTGGTTTAATGTTTGAAAATCAACATCATGTACCATGTTAAAATGAAAAAGGAAAAGCATGTAATCTACTTAGTAAGTGCAGAAAAAGCATTTAACAAAATCCAACATTCTTTATTGATGAAAACTTTCAACAAATTAGAAGTAGAAGGGGACTTCCTCATCCCGATAAAGAATATGAAAAACCAATATCTGAAATCATATTTAATGTTGAAAAATGAATCCTTTTGTCTAAGATCAGGAACAAGGCAAGATGTCCACCTGTCACCACGTCTATTCAGTATTGTATTGGAGTTTCTAGCCAGTGCAGTCAGATAAGAAAAATAAATAAAAAGCATCCAGATTGGAAGGGAAGAAGTAAAACTCTTTATTCACAGATGATGTGATTACTATAATTATTTTTAGAAAGCTACTAGAACAATTAAGTGCACTTAGCAAAGTTGTAGGATACAATATCAATATAGAAGAGTCAGTTGTATTTCCTTTTTCTTCTGTGGACAGATTTTATTACACAGGGAATGGGGCTCAGTCCTTCTTGCTTGCTGTCTTCCTCATGATTGCAAGGACATTGCTCAGCTCTTCTACCTTTCCCTTGACATAGATGTGTGTCCCCACTGTTTGCTTGATGCATTTTAGGGCCCTCTTGTCCTTAAGAGGCCTTGTGCAGTTCTGTGGTGTGCTGCTCATAGGAGGCAAAGCCACACACCTCTCAGATCATGTCCTGCAGAACTTGGTGTGCTTGGTAAGGCACCCATGGCAGTGACTGCCTCGGCTTGCTCACGTTCTTGGTCATGTTGTGGCTCTTGTTGAAGCCCATGGCCATGGGGTAGTGCAGAGCCATGGCTGCTGCTCAATGGCTGCCACGGTGGAAGGACTTAATTACCTTTTTATATACTAGCAAATGAACAGCCAGAAGTTGAAATTTTAAAAGAATATCATTTACAGTAAAATAAAAATATTCAATACCTAAGGATACATTTCATAAAATGTGTAAGAACTATACACTGGAAGCTATAAAATATTACTCAGAGAAATTAAGGAAAACCTAAATGAAAAGATATGTGTTCAAGGATTAAAAGACTCATTATTGTCAATTTTCTCTAAAGCAGTGGTCGCCATCCGGTGGTCTGCGGGCCACGTGGTCCATGAGGTCCGAAAGGTTGGCGACCGCTGCTCTAAAGATACAGATTCAGTACAATCCCAATCCCAATCCCAGATGGCTATTTGTAGAAAGTGGCAAGCTGGTTTTAAATTCTCTATGGAAATGCAAAGAACCTGAAATAGCCAAAACAGAGAAGACTTAACAATATCTGATTTCTAAAACATATCTATAATAATCAAAACATTGGTATTGGTATAAAGATAAACAGATATATCCATGGAACAGAAGAGTCCAGAAATAAATATGGTCAATTAATTTTGAGTATGGTGCCATAAAAATTAAGTGGGAAAAGGTCTTTTCAACAAATAGTGGTAGAACAATTTGATATTCATACAAAAAAACAGCAACAGTAAATTCATACCTTATTCTATATCTTGGCATCATATGTAAACGTTAATTCAAAATTGATCTTAGATCTAAATGTAAAACTCAAATCTGTAAAATTTCTATAAGAAAATATTTGTGACTTTGGTCACAAATATAAAATATTTAATATTTTATAACACTAAAAACATGATTTGCAAAAGAAAAAAAATAAATTAAGCTATATCAATATTAGGAATATGTCTTCAAAAGCCATCTTTAGAGACTAAAAGGACAAGCCATAGACTGGGAGAAAATAGTCTCAAATATTTCTACTCAGAATATATAAGGAATTCTGAAAATGCAGTAATTAAAAAAACCACCTAGTGCCCAGCAGGCGTGGCTAAGTGGTTGAACATTGACCTAGGAACCAGGAGGTCATTGTTTGATTCCTGGTTAGGACATATGCCCGAGTTGCGGGCTTGATCCTCCGTGTTGGGTATGCAGGAGGCAGCCGATCAATGATTTTCTCTCATCATTGATGTTTCTATATCTCCCTCTTCCTTCCTCTCTGAAATCAATAAAAATATATTTAAGAAAAAAGAAAACAGCCCAGTAAAAAATAGGCGAAAGATTTGAATAGACCCTTCATCAAAGAAGCTATATGGATGGCAAATGAGTACATGAAAAGATGATCAACATCATTTGTCATTAGAGAAATACAGTTTAAAACCTCAATGATACCACTACATACATATTAGAATGTCTTCGGTTCAAAAGGCTTACAGAACCAAGTGCTGGTGAGGATGAGGAGCAACGGAAACTCCTACACTTCTAGTGGGAATGCACAATGGTACAACCACTTTGGAAAACAGTTTGGTACTTTCTTAAAGACTCAAAATGTACATCTACCCTGTGACTTAGCCATTTCATTCCTAGGCATTTATTCAAGATAAATAGATGTATAAGACCACATAAAGATTTGTACCTAAATATTCACAGCAGCTTTATTTGTAAAAGAAATTAAAAACAAATGCATCAATAGGTAAATAATCAAAATGTGCATCAACAGGCAAACTTGGCACTGTCTTCGTGCAGTGGAATAGTACTCAACAGTAAAAAGGAATGAACGATTGATACACCCAACAATGTATTTGATTTTCAATATAATTTACCATAAGAGAAAGGAGCCATGGGGAAAAAGACAGGATTCCATTTATATGAAATTCTGTAAAATACAACTATTTAGAAAGCAGATCAGTTATTGCTTGGAGATGTGAGCTGGTGAGGGATGAATTATAAAGGGACACAGGAAACATTTGTGGGTGACAAATATGTTCATTATCGTACTAATAGTGATGGCTTTATGGATATATATACATGTGTCAAAACTTACCAAATTGAATACTTTATGTTAGTTTATTATGTTAAGTATAAGCCACTAAATCTATAAAAATATTCATGTATGTTCAACATTTATAACACGCTGTTCAAATTTTGGAATTATGTAAGGAACTCAGAATAATTTTTTAAATACTTTCCCAGTGATTAAGTTTGATGAGGTAGGAAAACATGTATTGTGTATACCAAGTTTACCTAAAATTTGAGCTTATTACAAAACTAGAGGCCCGATGCATGAAATTCGTGCAAGAGTAGGCCTTCCTTCCCCCGGCTGCCAGCAGCAGCTTCTGGCAGGCACCCAGGGCCCGGGCTTCCCTTGCAGCTCTGGCTTTGTCTGAAAGGACAGAAGGACATCCGGTCTAATTAGCATATTACGCTTTTAATTTTATAGATTGAGAAACTAAATGAATGTTCCAGTTTGGGCTTTCTGAAAGGCTGAGGGAATTTTCAGAATGATAAGTACCAAACGTAAGATTTAATTTTATTGTAGGTTAGAATGCTGTTATCCAACTAGATGATCTATAATAATAAAAGCACAATATGCTAATTAAACCGGATGACTTTCTGGACGAAGCTGGGGCTGCTAGGGAAGCCCAGGTCCCAGGTGCTTGTTGGTGGCCGGAGGGAAGCCCGGGTCCCGGGTGCCAGAGGGAAGCTGGTGCCGGCAGCCGGGGGAAGGAAGGCCTACTCTTGCATGAATTTCTCGCATTGGGCCTCTAGTAAGTAAATAAAGGGAGAGAAAAACAAAGGATGTTGTAGAGCCCTAAGTATAAAACGGAATAAATCAACAGAACTCTAGGCTTGGGAGAAATTCTTATGACCTTGATTGGATGACTAGGTATCTACGGTAGGTAGAATAATGGCTCCTTAAAGATGTCTACATCCTAATCACTGGAATTTGTTAATAGTTACATTATAGAGAAGAGAGGGCTTTGCAGTTGTGATTAAGGTTAAAGATTTGGAGATGAGATTATCCTGAATCACCCAGATGGGCCTGACATAATCACAAAGAGACTCTTTTCCCCCAGTGCAGGTCATCTTTTACTAGGTGTTAGTTAGGATATGAAAGGATTAAGAGGTCATTGGCAAAGCTCATGGTCATTGTGGAGTCCACACTGGGCCCTCTTCAGTGGTACTTGCGTTCCCCTCATGTTTGAGTTCCTTATAAGAATGGCAGTAGCTGAAAAACACGGAAGTTGCTCCCTTTCTTCACATTGACATACTTGTTGTGATATTGGTAGTAACTTCTTTGAAAAGCTCCTGAAACTCTCCAGCAATGTTGTTAGGGGTGAAATCCCACATCAATATCAGCTTGGTAGCTCCCCTAATTTGACATCTGTGAGTTTCTTCTCCACTGGTACTACTGACGCCATCTTGGAGTCTGGGCTGTCATCACACTGATTCTTTAAAAACTAAAGGAACTTTCCCAGCTGTGTTCAGCGGGAGATGTGACTGCAAAAGAATGATCAGTGAGATGCAATATTGCTGGCTTTGAAAATGGAGAAATAGGGCCATGAGGAATCTGGGTGGCCTCTGGAATCTGGGAAAGGTAAGGAAATAGATTCTCTCAGGGCCTCACCTTGCTCTTAGCCCAGTGAGGTCCATTTCTGACTTCTGACCTCCAGAAGTGTAAGACATTAAATATGTATTATTTAGGCCATTAAGTGTGTGGTTATTTGTTATGGCAGCTATAGAAAACCAGTATAATATCTAAGGGGCGGTGGGGGCAGGGTGGGGGGGGGAGCGTAAAGCTCAGAATTAGTAATGTTTGCCAAAGGGCTGCAATGGAAAGTAAACTCTTTAATACTAAAATAACTTTTTCCATTCCTTGAGAGTTGTTTTTCCTTCTACATTTCAAACCTCATTTTCCCATCAAATAAAACATGTATTTACTAATTTAAAAGTAATTCTAAATAGAAAATATTAGCATTAGAATAAACCTTAAATATCATTCTAGCCAACCCCCTGAAATACACAGTTGGAGAAACTGAACGAGGGTCAAAGATTCCATAGCTACTTACCAATAGATCTGAGTTTATATTTAGGCATGTTTTAGTGTTCTACCACATACACCCTTTAATTAGAAATTTGTTCTGGAGCTGTGGAATATATGAGTCACTTCAAGAGGGTGTTTACTTAGTGAGATAGACTAATCTTTTTCTAGCTGATAGAATTAATTTATAAGATTAACTTGTCACCTTTGCAGGCCCTAAGAGCCTGACCTGGAATAGGTGAAGTCAGTCACATTTACAAACTTCACTGGTCAGTAACTAGATTTTCATACAGGGGAAGGTACCAACTGAGAATGGAGAAGTTTGAGAGATGGTAGGAAACATAAAAAATAAATCTTTATTTCTTCCTGCCTAGAATCTGTTATAGCCGAATAGATTTCACTTGTCCCTAGACTTCTCCCCAAACTCTAAGTCTCTCCTGCAATGGATCACCCACTGGTTCTCAGAACCCTATGCCCAGACAGAGGCTCTGGTCACCAAGCATGAGAGCAGCACTCTCTTCCTCTCTCCTCAGTCCCGATTCTTCTTCTGTCCTTTATGCTTATTTCTTTTTTTTTTTTTTTTTTTGGCTTAAGCTAAGAAATATATTACCTTACAGTTTTGAAGGTTAGAAGGCTGACACCGGATCACTGGGCTAAACTCAGTGTCCGCAGGGCTGCGCTCCCTTCTGGATGCCGTAGGGGAGAATCCATTTCCTCGTTCTGCCCAGCTGCTAGAGGCCGCCCACATTCTGGGGTTCACGGCCCCTTTCCCCACCTTTAAAGAATTAATTTATAAGATTAACTTGTCACCTTTGCAGACCCTAAGAGCCTGACCTGGAATAGGTGAAGTCAGTCACATTTACAAACTTCACTGGTCAGCAGCATTGCATCTCGCTGTCTTTCCTCGGCAGCCACATCTCTTTTTTCCTCCCTCTTTCACTTTAAGGACACTGATTGCATTGGGCCCACCTGGATGGTCCAGGATAGTCTTCCTATTTTCATGTCAGGTCATTAAGGATCTTCAGTCCATCTCCATATTCACAGGTTCCAGGAATTAGGCCGTGGGCATCTTTAGGGAGAGAGGGTATGCTTATTTCTATAACTAGAGGCCTGGTGCACAAAAATTCGTGCACTTGGCAGGGGGCGGGGGGTGGCGTCCCTCAGCCCAGCCTGCCCCCTCTCACAGTCCAGGAGACCTCAGAGTATGTCCTACTAATGGCTTAGTCTGGCCTCCCTCTGGGGAGGCAAGCGGCCGATCAGGGCAAGGTAACGCCCCCATCACACCTCTGTTGCTGCCACTGCCAGCTGCCGCAGTTGCCTGAGCCTTGGCCCTGCAGCCACCACAGCTTGCCTGAGCCTCGGGCCCTCACAGCAGCAGCCACCATCCGCAGCTTGCCTGAGCCTCGGGCCACCCTGGCATCGGCAGCCACCATCCTCGGCTTGCCTGAGCCTTGGGCAGCAGCTGCAGCTTTGTCCTGATGGACGTCTGGAATGATGTCCGGAAGACATCTGCCCTAATTAGCATATTATCCTTTTATTAGTATAGATAGGGATTTAAGTGGCTAAGGGTTTGTTTACAGAACCAAAATGATGTTCTTGTACAGTTTTTCTCTTGGACATATAATGGAGCTTGGGAAACATAGTGAAGCCATGTTTTAAATTTGCTTAATTTATATTACAGTGCTTTAATGAGAATATTATAAGAGGATGCAATGCTATATGGAATATTTATGCTAAGTTAGTTTCTTCTGCATTCCAGCTCTCTGAACCGTCTCTTCCTCCAGTTGCTAGTTAATGTATAATGCCTGAAACTGCAAATAGTACCAAACCCTGCATAGACTTGTGTTTTTTCCTATTCATATATACCTATGATAACATTTAATTTGTAAATTAGGCTCAATAAGAGATTAACAACAGTAACTAATAACAAAATAGAATAATTATAACAGTATACTGTGATAAAAGTTATGTGAATGCGATCTTTTTGTAGTTCATAAGCGTGATGATTGGGTGTTCATGCTTTTGTGTGAGATGTACAACTTTGGCACATTATCCGTCTGATGTAATAAAAAAAGAAAGGTATGTGAATGTGATCTCTCAAACTTTTCCACTTAAAGGAAGCAATTTATGACTTCTCTTTGGCATATCCCAATTGCCAGCATTGCTGTATTGTGCTGTGGGGCCATTATTAAGTAAAAGAAGTGTATTTGAACACAGGGATTGCGGTACCAAGGCAGTCAATCTGGTAACAGAGGTGGCTACTAAGTAACGAATGGGAAGCATATACAATGTGGACATGCTGTACAAAGGGAAGAATTCGTTCCCAGGCTGGATGAAGCAGGATTATGGGAGATTTCATCATGTTACTCAAAACGGTGTGAAATTTAAAACCTATGAACTATTTGTTTCTGAAATTTTCCATTTACTATTTTCAGATCACGGTTGACTGTGGGTAACAAACCGTGAAAAGCAAAACTACGTTTAAGGGGGGACTGCTGTGTTCAGGGATTGACAGCTAGGTGTGGTCCTCTGTTCTTGACTGCCCATGTTAATGCCAAACTAAAATAATAAGATAAATCTGCTATGTGTATGTATGCACAGACATATACTTTTAGTGCACTTCTGAGATACATTAACTATGCGAGGGTTTCTTAATTACCACTCCTGATTAGAACAGAATATTATTTTTATAGTTGAACATTCAGGTACCGTGTAATTCTCCAGATTAGATTTTTCAGAGTAGATTTAGAGAAGGAATATAGTCCACTGGTAATATATTTTAGCACTGGTTGCTCAGAGTGCCTGGCATTTTGCCAGCTTTATATTGACTGCTTTTGGAAATCACAATTCATTCCAGTGTTTATTGAGTGTCTGTTGTATGTCATTTATTTATACTAGGTTGTGGGGGGTACAAAAGTGAATAGGATACATTCTCCACCTATATATACAGTCTACAGACCTTTGTCATATGTTACCTTGCTGGCTTGTTCTTAGAAATCATCATCAGACTTGGAATCAAACTGTTTGGCCCTAGTGAATCAACCCAAGTTAATACCCCTCTGACACAGGTAGGAATTAATTTTTTTAAATCAAAAACATGAACAAGTAGTAGAGACTCACTCCTATTGTCTTCACTTTTATAAAAATTTAAGTAAGTTCCATGGAAATAGAAATTGTTTTGTTGTTTACACTGCATCTCCACTGCGTAGAACAGCCGTGGGCAAACTACGGCCCGAGGGCCGGATCCGGCCCATTTGAAATGAATAAAACTGAAAAAAAAAAAGACCGTAGTACCCTTTTATGTAATGATGTTTACTTTGAATTTATATTAGTTCACACAAACACTCCATCCATGCTTTTGTTCCGGCCCTCCGGTCCAGTTTAAGAACCCATTGTGGCCCTCGAGTCAAAAAGTTTGCCCACCCCTGGCCTAGAATATACTACCTGACACATAGTTGATGCTCAGTAGATATTTGCTGAATGAATAGGTGAATGACCCCTTATCTTTCAACTTTCAACTTATATGTCTCCTCCTTATAGTGTTCTTTCCCCGAGTTGGCTACCCGATTCTTTTTCTTCTTCTTTTTTTAATCCTCACCTGAGGATATGCTATTGATTTCTTAGAAGAAGGGGGGCGGGGAGACAGACAGACATCCATTGGTTGCATCTCATATCTAACTGCCCCAGCCAGGGACCAAACCCACAACCTTTTTGGTGTACAGGACAATGCTCCAACCAGCTGAGCCACCCAGCGGGGGCTGCTTTCACTTCTTTTGGTTATACACCTAGGAGTGCAATAGATGGATTTTATGGTAATTCTATGTTTAACATTTTGAGGGACAACCAAATTTTTCCATGGAGGCTCTGCCATTGACATTTCCACTAGCATGAGGGTTCCAATTTCTCTACATCCTCACCAGCATTTCTCCTTTTCCCATTTTTGGCAATAGCCATGCTAATGGATATGGTATCTCATGGTGATTTTGATTTGCATTTTCCTTATGACTAATGATTTTGAGTATCTTTTCATGTGCTTATTGGCTATTTGTATATCTTCTCAAAGGTTTCTTTTTTAAAGAAGAAAAAAGATGAGCATGTATAGGATTGTTCATCTCCTCATTCCCACCCCAATGTGGAGGAAAGTAGGTAAATATAAATAGTGTGCAGTTTTATATAGTTGTATTGTCTGTCTTTATATTTGATCTGGTTTCCTCTGCGTGCATACTTATCTCTTTTGTGTACATATGTCTTGTCTACAAATAGATAACTCCTGACTGCCACTACTGTGTTACTGGACTTAAA
This sequence comes from Myotis yumanensis, assembly GCF_028538775.1. Lineage (NCBI taxonomy): Eukaryota > Metazoa > Chordata > Mammalia > Chiroptera > Vespertilionidae > Myotis > Myotis yumanensis. The sequence goes on from NW_027223757.1 coordinate 91,480,048, forward strand.
TGGTTGAGAAAGGTCTGGCGTTGAAAGTAAATGAGGGCTTTCCAGTTCATCCTTACATGGATATTTTCAAAATTAGGATGCATTTGTATTGCATTCACTTCCAAAGCCTGGTATACCTCCTTCTTGTGTTTTCTTTCTTTCTTTTATGTTTTAGTTGTAGGAGGCTTTATGGCCCAGACATCTGTGGTACTTAGAATGGTGCTGTCATTTTCTATGCTTCTAACAAAGTAGGCAGTTCCTGTATTCTTTTTTGTGAAGACTCTCTTGTGAGGACAGTATAGTACAAGATACCGACTGATATTTTAGCAAAGAGGATAATATTTAACACAGTAAATAATATACACGGGAAATTAATGGGAAAAGCTTTAAAGTGACTTTTCATTTGGGGGAATATGACAATTTAATTATGTTAACTGTCGCTTTCAGTGTACTGTTGATGAAATTTTAAGCGTATTCTCATTTTTCTGTTATGTCTCAGGTGTTTACTGACTGGCACATTGGAGAGTATGTGCTTATCTAGCATGTCCATAACAGAAGGAACTGCACGTTCCTCTCTGCTGTACTGGGTTGCAGTTTCTCCCCTTCGGTGGTTCAGAACAGCGAGTTTTATCATAGATTAATATCCGTAGCTACATAGTGATTTTAAATCCAGAATAAACCTAGGTTAGAAAAAAAAAAGGCTCTCTTAAGAAAAAAAAGGGGGGGGACTTCTCAAGAAGTATATGTGTCTTACATGTTCTTAGGAATCATCTGTTTTTGCTGCCTTTTTTCTTTCTTTTTTCAAGTTAGTTTTAGAGAGGAAAGGAGAGAGAGAGAAACGTCAATGTGAGAGAGAAACATTGAGCGGCGGCCTCCCACACATGCCCTGACTGGGGATTGAACCTGCAACCTGGGTATGTGTCCTGATCAGGAATCGAACCCACAACCTTTTCGTGTACCAAATGGAGCTCCAGTTAACTGAGCCACCCGGTCAGGGCCTGTCTTTTTTCATATAATACTAGATCAAAGAAAAAGTTGCTTTTTTAAATAATTTATTTTGTTTGCTTACAAAAATTTATATCCCAAATGGCATAACTGGAATTAAAGAAAAATACTGGAAAGTTCAATTTATTTCTTTATTCTTCCACATTTATCTGTCTTCAAAAGTTGTTTTATCTTTGCATTTTAATTACTCATGTTACCCCTCTTCATATGGATTCCGTTTTACTCAGAACTGTTCTCTGAGATTATGAAGAATACTTGCATTGCATCCCTTGAAGTCGAGATTGAAGAGCAAATCAGCTTATACAAGTTTTCTATTTATTTGAACTTTAGAAAGCCATTATTTCCAAAGGGCAGGGTTAGGACCCACAATAAAATGTTTTTTGATTGATAATACTTGCATTAAAAAATTGAGCTGATCCAAATGATGAACATTCAAAAGAAAAGCATTGCCTTTGGATGTATTACAGACATGCTTTCTCGGTGCTTTGGTTTCGTTTTTTGCAATATTTGTGCTCGCACATGCTTTTTCTTAAATGATTGGAACGTAAATGGCAGACTTCTTGTGACATCTCACCCTAAATACTTCAGCATATGTCTCTGAAGAATGAGGATGTCGTTCTGCATAAGACTACAGTACTGTATCACATTCTAGATTCTAGAACAGCCATGGGCAAACTACGGCCCGCGGGCCGGATCCGGCCCATTTGAAATGAATAAAACTAAAAAAAAAAAAAAGAGACCGTACCCTTTTATGTAATGATGTTTACTTTGAATTTATATTAGTTCACACAAACACTCCATCCATGCTTTTGTTCCGGCCCTGCAGTCCAGTTTAAGAACCCATTGTGGCCCTCGAGTCAAAAAGTTTGCCCACCCCTGTTCTAGAAGCTAACATTATACAATAATAATAGTAATCTAATATACAGTCTGTTTTTCCAAATTTTTCTAATTCTTCCCCAAATGTACTTTTATAACTTTTGTCCCCTAATCCAGGACCACACATTGAGTTTGTTGTGTCTCTTTAGTCTCCTTTAAACTAGAGCAGTCCTCCCCCCCCCCGCCCCCACCTTTTGTTTGTTTGTTTATTAGTTTTTTGGTCTTTAATGATATTAACATTATTAGGAGTCTACGCCAGTTGTCTTGTAGAATGTTTCACAACCTAATTTTGTCTTTTTTTCTTGGTTAGTTTCAGGTTAAGCATGTTTGGTAGGACTTTTCATTACTTCACATCAGGAGGCATAGTGATATCAGTTTGTGGTATTATTGGTGATGCAGAGCTTGATTGTGAAGTAGATCACTTGTATTAAGGGTACATCTGTCAGATCACTTCATTGCAAAGCCCTTTTTCCTTTTTTTAATAACAAGTCAGCTGTAGGTTCATGCTTTGAGACATGGGACTGCCCTATTCCCTAATAACCTTTCACCTGGTGGTTTTAATTTGCTTATTGATTTAATTCAGGATTTCCCTTGGGGTTCTATTGATGGATCTGTGAAGCAGTTGCTCCTCTCCCTCTCCCATCCTACCCCTGTGTGTATGTATTTTTCCAGGGATGTAATCCATGACCTCCAAAATAATTAAAAGATTTTACCTCTCGTTTTTGAGGTGCCTTCTACAAGTTTCTGTGCATCAGAGAAGTCTGTTCTAAGAGGTAGGTTTCTAGGCACTGAGACTAAGCCCTGTTCATCCACTTTTCCTAATTATCAGCCAAGCATCCCATGCAACCAGATACTTAATTTTTGTTGTTGTTTGTTTGAGAGCGCTTTGTTCTGGCCTTTCCCTTATCCTGTGCCAAGCATTTGGATCTTTTGTATTTGGCATAAACTGTACTAGAAGATAAAGCAAAAGGGGTTAGCCCCTGGTTTTTGGTGTTCTCTTTGAGATTTTGGGGGGGCAGCAAAATTTGATTTGTGTCTTTGTTGACACTGAAATAAATTTAGGTCCATTGGAAATGAGTTAAAATACTACAATGTAGTTTTAGTCATTCTGAGACATTTTCACAAGTGTAAAATAGCTCTTTTTGACTGTGTAGGGAAGAAGATCCAGCAGGTGACTTTCCCTGCTTAACCAGGAGAGCAGTATGGAATTAATCATGGCAGTAACTAGTGAGGTGTGCTTTGTTTCATCTATTAATTAGCCTTTGGTAACACTGATTTGCCTTGCATGAAAAAAATGTCCATCATTTGGGTGACGGATAATACTAAGAGCTAACATTGGGATAGTAGACTTTTTTTTTTAGTATATTTTATTGATTTTTTACAGAGAGGAAGGGAGAGAGATAGATAGTTAGAAACATCGATGGGAGAGAAACATCGATCAGCTGCCTCCTGCACATCTCCCACTGGGGATGTGCCCGCAACCCAGGTACATGCCCTTGACCGGAATCGAACCTGGGACCTTTCAGTCTGCAGGCCGACGCTCTATCCCGGCCGTGGGCAAACTATGGCCCGAGGGCCGGATCCGCCCGTTTGAAATGAATAAAACTAAAAAAAAAAAAAAAAAAAAGACCGTACCCTTTTATGTAATGATGTTTACTTTGAATTTATATTAGTTCACACAAACACTCCATCCATGCTTTTGTTCCGGCCCTCCGGTCCATTTTAAGAACCCATTGTGGCCCTCGAGTCAAAAAGTTTGCCCACCCCTGCTCTATCCACTGAGCCAAACTGGTTTCGGCGGGATAGTAGACTTTTAAAATACACACTATCCCCGGCTTGTGTGGCTCAGTGATTGTCAACTTATGAACCAGGAGGTCACAGTTGATTCTCGGTCAGGGCACATGCCCGGGTTGCGGGCTCAATCCCCAATAGGGACTGTGCAGGAGGCAGCCGATTGATGATTCTCTCTCATCATTGATGTTTCTATCTCTCTCCCTCTCCCTTCCTCTCTGAAATTAATAAAAATATATTTTTTAAAAATACACATTATACCATTTAATACAGAAGATCACTCTGTGAAAGTATATGTTGCTGTTATTCTGCTTACACAGGCAGGGGAAAAAGGCTTATACGAAGTTAAAGTAGCCAACATCAAATAGCTTGAAAGGAGCTCCAAATTCTTTGTCCTTTCTGTCTTACTAATTTGAAAGGTAGAGACATTCTAAGGAATCTATCTAATAATAGGATAATATGCAAATTGGTTGGGATGCCGTCACATAACAACCTATCAGCAGGCTTCATCCCCACCCCCTGCACTGGCCCAGAGACATGAGGCTCGCGTCCCCACCCCTGGCAACAGGCCCGGGGACATGAGGCTCGAGTCCCTGCTCCCCTGTGCTGGCCCGGCGCGTGGAGAGGCCTCTCCGCCGCGAGCCCAGCCAGGGGTTCGCAGGCACGTGGAGATCTGCAGGCCTCTGCCGCGGCCTAGCCCGGATCTGTAGGCCTCCCCCAGCTCCAGCCTACCTCTTTGGGGCAATCCATCGAGGAGCCCTGGATGGGTGGGCGGGGCCTACCTCTTTGGGGCAATGGATTGTGGGGCTCCCGCACTGTGACAGGACACAGGCCAGGCTGGGTCCACCCACCCCCGCCCTGAGTGTACGAATTTCATGCACCAGTCCACTAGACTATATATAAACAAAAGTATAGCCCATGCTCTCAAGGATCTTTTAAGTCCAACAAATCTGTTTTATGAATATGTTTTAGACAGCAAATCAAGGGAAGAGCTAAGGAAGTATAGAAAAGGGCAGAACACCACCAAGTATAAGGTCAAGGTTGATATGCTAGAGGGAGCATTTGAAGGGGGAGAATGTTTGGGGAAGAAAAAGAATGACAAAAGCTTGGAGATGGAAAGCACAGGGATTGTTATGGAAGAGGAATTGGTCTGGGTTTGGCTAGAGCCTGAGCTGCATTTTAAAAAGTCAAAGAAAGTAGTGCACGCTGGATAGATTAGGATCAGACTGAAAGATAGATTAGGATCAGACTGTGAAGGACCTTGAATATCACACTAGGGAAGAACCTCATTCTGTAGGTTTTTTTGAGCAAGAAATGAAAGATGTGACTCTATAGAAGACCTAATAATAATCATAATAAATGGTTATATTTTTAAGTTCTGATTCAGTGCTAATCTCTTAACATACATTTTCTTACTAATGTCTCATAGTAACTGTGTGAGCAATGTACTGTGTCTATTTTACAAATGTGAAACTGAAGCTCAGTGTGATATTAAGTTTGCAAGTATCAAACAGATATTGCTGGAGCTAGGACTCGGGCTGGGATCTGTCAGCTTCCAAAGCCTATTTATTTCCGATAATGATTAGATTGACATTTCTCTTACCAGATCACTTGATAAGTTCTTAATTCTGTCAAGAATATGGCTGTAGGGAAAGGATGTTTTCAAAGTTCTGAAAGCACTGGTTCTCAAAGTGTAATTATGTTAAGGAATATAATCATTACCAAGCCTACTTTATATTGCTGTCTAATTTGGGACCAGAGCTGGATGGGAAATTGAAGAGTTGGATGATGTTTTATTTACATGCCTTATGATATCAACATGTGCTCATAGTGTTCTTTGTGGGGTTTTTTTGTTTTGTTTTGTTTTTCATTGTTTAACCTTATTGCCCCTAAGTAAATCTTAGGTCAGGTCATAAATGCTCAGTTACCGGGAGCATTTTATGATGAACAAGGAAGTGATATTTTTCCTAAAATATGTTTCTTCTCAACAGGTTTTCAACTTATAAAAGACAATGACTACTGATGAAGGTGCCAAAAACAATGGAGAAAACCCAGCAGCAGCTGTTGCTGAACAGGGAGAGGATATTACCTCTAAAAAAGATAGAGGAGTATTAAAGGTGAGGCCACAAGGATGAATGATATGAAGGGAAATTTACTGTTTTGAAAATCTTGTGTGTGTGTGTGTGTCAGTGTCTGTGTCTGTCTGGAGGTGGGTAATGTTTACTGAGGCTACTAAGTGCCAAACATTATGGTTAAATTCTCATTTCATTCATAACTTTATTTTTAATCCCAGATTATTGATGGTGAAACTGAGGCCCAGACGAACATTACAGATAAATTATTATTTCATAGCTTGAGGTTATTTATTTATTTTGTTATATATATTTTTTAAATCCTCACTCGAGGATATTTTGCCATTGATTTTCAGAGAGAGTGGAAGGGAGGGAGAGAGAAAGAGAAGAAATATTAATGTCAGAGAGACATCAATGGGTTGCCTCCCACACTCACCCTGACTGGGGCCAGGGATTGAACCCAAAACCCAGGCACGTACCCTTGACTAGGAATGGAACCCATGACCCTTTGGTGTGAGGTCTAAAGCGCTAACCATTGAGCACACGGGGCCAGGGCTTGAGGTTTATTTTTAATCCCAGATTATAGATGGTGAACTGAGGCCTAGCTAGGTAAATTACTTGCCCAGTATCAGATGTATAAGTAAATGCAGATCTGTGGTTCAGGTCCAAGTTATCTGACTCCAAAAGGCGGTTTCTCTTTTCTAAGTGCATACAAATGTGTTATTTTAATATAATGTTTCAGTATACTAAATCTAGCCAATAACAAGTTAAAATACTTTTTTAAAGGAAAACAAGAAGACTTTGCAAAGTTCAAAAGGATTCATTGTTTTGTTGTTGTCACCAAAGGATATATTTATTGATTTTTTTATTTGAGAGAGAGGGAGAGAAATATTAATCCGTTGCCTCTCGCACTCATCCCGACTGAGGATTGAACCTCAACCTTTTGGTGTATGGGCGACAGACACTTCAACCAGCTGAGCCACCTGGCCAGGCAAGGGTTTGTTTTTACATACAAATAGTGTTCCAGTGTGTAGTAAAGATATTTTTTGAAGTTCATTTCACTTTTGAATTAGCTTTCCTCCTTTTAAAACACTTTATATTTTTTTCACTCTGTAGTTAAACATTTTTGCATGTGTTATTTTTTTTGTTGTATCTCACACTGGTCTTGTAAGAAAATCAGTACCTCTTGGTTCTTCTATTTATATATGGAAAATAGATATTTGTAGTCCATATAAGTGAATAAACAAGCTGAGAAGTTAAATGACTTTAGTCATATTAATTTCTCTTACACTGTTGTTATATATACAAGTTTTGTGTAATTATTAAATTGTTTTGCTGAAAAGATTATCTTATACATTCTAAATATTACCTCTAAGCTGAGTTTTGATATTTTCTTGTGTCTGCCGTAACAAACCAGGATTTTTTAATTTGTTTTGTCTAATGTTGCTTTTGTGAATGAATGCTTTTTCTGTGCCTGAATCTCTCCTGAATATGCATGTTTTACTATTAGCTTGCTGTGTGCCAAGCCAAGTTTTGGAGACTTGCAACTATAGAATAAGGGTTTTATGCTGTTGGTTTTTATCATGATACCTTCTTTCAGATGGCTTCTCAACCTTGTGGCTATATGAATTACTCATCCCAAACTCCACTATGCTATTTGAGACAGTGTGATTCTGTAGGCTGTCCTCAGCATTTCCCTCCTCTTTCATCTTTTCAGAGCACTCATCAGAGAACACAGTCCCCAACTCGCCTCAGGTTCTGCTTTGCTCTAGGGCATTTATATATCTAATCTAATAATAGACAAACATGGTAATTGACCGTACCTTCGCTATGCCTCCCATTGGCTAATCAGCGCGATATTCAAATTAACCGCCAACAAAGAGCTGCAGGCCAGCCCCAGAAGCCCCAGAAGCCGGTGATCGGGGTGAGATGGGGGTCCCCTGCCCAGGCTTGACACCTCTGGCGGAGACGTCAGGCCTGGGCGGGAGGCGGAGCCGGCAATTGGAGGGGTCTGGGGGTCCCCTGCCCAGGCCTGATGCCTGGGCCAGAGGCATCAGGCCTGGGTGGGGGGCGGAGCCGGTGATCGGGGGAAGATGGGAGTCCCCTGCCCAGGCCTGCGATTGGAGGGTGATGGGGGTCAACGCCTCTGGCCGAGGCGTCAGGCCTGAGCGAGGGCAGAGCCGGTGATCGGGGGGAGATGGGGGTCCCCTGCCCAGGCCTAAAGCCTGGGCCAGAGGCGTCAGGCCTGGGGCGGGGGGCGGGGGGTGCAAACCGGTGATTGGTGTGGACTACAGAGGAAACACCTTTTCTGACCTCTCATTGGTTAAGCTCCCTGTATGCCACTGGTAATATTCTTAGTAACTTGGGTAATAAGAATCCAAAAAGGTGATCTAGGGTTTTTCACCACACTCCTGGCAAAAACAACGAAGGTCCGCTGCTGGAGGGCTAAGAAATGTCATATCCTGGCCTAGCCGGTTTGGCTCAGTGGATAATGCCTTGGCCTGCCGATGGCAGGGTCTGAGTTCAATTCTGACTAAGGGCATGTACCTAGGTTACAGGCTTCTCCCTGGCCGGGGCCCAGGTCAGGGCTCATGCAGGAGGCAACCAATCAAAGTGTTCCTTTCACTTTGATGTTTCTCTCTGTCTTTCCCTTTCTCTTCCACATTCTCTAAAAATCAATGGAAACATATCCTCAGGTGAGGATTAAAAAAAAATAATAAAGTATTATTATATGAAAGACATATCTTGAAAATGCCTAAAGAAAGTTGTCATTTTTTCATGGGGAAGGGATTGGAGTCCATGTTGATGAAAAACCCTTGCTGGCTGCAGTGACTGGCAGTGGCTGCAGCAGCGGGGTGATGGGGCTGGTGCCTTTCCCTGATCAGCCCAGTCACCTCCCACAAAGGGAGGCCAGACTATGGCTTAGGCCCTATCCCCAAGGGGAGCAGAGAGCGGGCCTAAGCCGTCACTAGGACATCCCCTGAGGGCTCCCAGTATGTGAGAGGGGGCAGGCTGGGCTGAGGTACACCCCCCCCCCCCAGTGCACGAATTTCGTGCACCGGGCCCCTAGTGTATATATATAAAAGCCTAAGCAACCGGCCGACTATTCAACCGGTAGCTGTGATGCGCACTGACCACCAGAGGGCAGACACTCAATGCAGGAGCGGAAACCACAGGCATGGAAACATGGAATAGACTGATGAATCTCAGAGGGAAGGGAGGAGGGGGGAGGGTGGAAAGAGATTAACCAAAGATCTTATGTGCATACTAGAGGCTTGGTGCACAACCAGTAGGGTCCCTCAGCCTGGCCTGCGCCCTCTCACAATCCAGGACCCCTCGGGAGATGTTGGAGAGCCAGTTTCAGCCCGATCCCTGCAGGCCAGGCCAAGGGACCCCACTGGTTCACAAATCCGTGCACTGGGCCTCTAGTAAACTAATAAGATTTTTAGTTTTGTAAGGCTAATAAGAAACATTTTGAGATTGTAAGTTTTTTAAGTCAGTCATATCATTTATTACTGTCTGGAGCCTCAGGCTTTTGTTAAGATGGAATAGGTCTACTAACTATGTGACCTAGGGCAGTTTAGTTAACATATCTGTGGGGAATAATAATACTGCCTAGCTTATAGGGTTAGCAGGATTACATAAAGCATTTAGTACAGTGCCATGCTCATGGTAATCTCTCTTATTAAGATATATATACAAACATACATATACACACACTAGAGGCCTGCTGCACGAAATTCGTGCACAGGTAGGGTTCCTAGGCCTGGCTGGCGATCAGGGTGCTCTGCTGGTACCCACCTTGGCCAGCCTGGCACCGCCAGCCCACTGGCTGGCCCCGTCCCCCCCGCTGCCGCGATCCGGGGGGCCCCCCTGCTAGTACCCACCTTGGCTGTCCTGGAGCCTGTGGGCTGGGGATAGCTCCTGTGTTGAGCGTCTTCCCCCTGGTGGTCAGTGCATGTCATAGCTACCAGTCATTCCATGTTCAGTTGATTTGCATATTAGGCTTTTATTATATAGGATATATATATATTTTAAGACCAAGGCAGCTCTGAAGCCAGTAACTAGCCAAAGAAGATAAAATGATAATGTGGACCTTACGTCTTTTTAAATGAATTGAGACTAGTTGCTTTAGGGCAACTCCAGATTTTGATAAAAGATCATCTTGCTGTGGAAACTTGAAGTGATTCCATAGTATCTGACTTCCTGGTAGCTGTTCATCCCATCTGCCCAATTACTGGTTCATGGTCCTGGAAATGCTGATTCCCTCTGGGTGGGGCTCAGGCTCACATACTGCATGCAGTTCATGAACATGAGCACTTCTAGAATATAAAGTGATTTCTCTTAGGTTAATTTTTTTTTTTAACACTTTCCCCTGCACCAGTTTTGAATCTGCATTTCCAGGACATGAACAAGTAATTAGGCAGATGGGATGAATGGCTACCAGGGAGTCAGATAGCTGCGCACACCAGCAAGCGATACTGTGGAATCACTCAGGTTTCCACAGCAAAATGAAGTCCTTGAAGGGCAGTAATGATTTTTTTAAGTAGCTCTTAATTTACTTTTTAAAATTATAATTATTTCCCCCAATTTTGTTGATATAATTAACCTATAACATTATGTAAGTTTATGATGTAGAATGTGATGACTTTATATATTTATATGTTTCAAAATGATCATCACAGTAGGGTTAGTTAAACGTCCATCACTTCATATAATTACCATTTCTTTTTTGTGGTGAGAACGTTTAAGTTCTAATAACTTAACAACTTTCAGGAATGTAATACAGTGTTGTCAGTTATGGTCAGCATGCAGTACATTAGATCCTCAGAATTTACCCATCTTTTTTAAAAAAATATATTTTATTGATTTTTTACAGAGAGGAAGGGAGAGGGATAGAGAGTTAGAAACATTGATGAGAGAGAAACATTGATCAGCTGCCTCCTGCACACCCCCCACTGGGTATGTGCCCGCAACCAAGGTACATGCCCTTGACCAGAATCAAACCTGGGACCCTTGAATCCGCAGGCTGACGCTCTATCCACTGAGCCAAACCGGTTAGAGCAGAATTTACCCATCTTATATCTAAAAGTTTATATGCTTTGACTTACATCTCACCATATCCCCCACCCTTTAGCCCTTGGCAACCACCATTTTACTTGCTGTTTCTGTGAGTTCAACTTTTTAAAATTCAACCTGTTAGAGCTATGACTGTGTTTTTCTTTTTCTGGCTTACTTCATTTAGCATAATGCCCTCAAAATACATCCATATTGTCACAATGGTATGATTTCCTTCTCTCTCATGGCTGAATAACATTCCTCTGTATGTGTGCGCGTGTGTGTATCATATCTTCTTTATCTATTTAGCCATGGACACTTCAAGGCTTGGCTGTTGTGAATAATGCTGCAATGAACATGGGAGTGCAGATATCGTCCGAGATAGTGATTTTGTTTACTTTGAGTTTATATACAAAAGTGGGATTGCTGGTAGTTCTATTTTTAATTTTTTAAGGAACCTCCATGCTCTTTTTTCTTTTTGTAATCCTCACCTGAGGATATTTTTTCCATTGATTTTTAGAGAGAGTGAAAGGAAAGGCGGGGGGAGAGAGAAACATCGATGTGAGAGAGACACATCAATTGGTTGCCTCCTGCATGCACCCTGATTACTGCGGGGAACCTGCAACCAAGGTTTGTGCCCTTGACCAGAATCAAACCCAGAACTCTTTAGTCCTTGGACTGATGCTCTATCCAATGAGCCAAACCGGCTAGGGTAAAAATTGAATTCTTTAGATAAAAATTCAGACCCTTCCCCAAAAAAGATGTTCTTGGGACATTAGCTATCATCCTCTGTTATCTAATAAAATGATTACATTAGCATAGGTGATTGAAAGAATAAATTACACCACAACATGTCTGGATTTGATTTTCTTTTCCCAGGACTGACCAATTGCATTAGTGGCTTGCTCTGCCAAAAACAAAATAAATAAACTGGATTTTACAATAGCTAAATATTTTGTAGCTTGGAGGTGGTTTTTTTTTGGCATTTCCTTTACTAGAAAATAAATTATTCAGTATTATATCAAACTGCAGTCACACTGTTTTTAGACATTGAATATTCAAATAATAAGAAGGGTAACCTGTTACACCAGGAAATAGGGCTTTTTAAAATTAAATCAAACTAGTAGAATCTAGTCAGAAGCTAATCTTTTTAACAAAGGGAATAAATAAAACCTCACCTTTGGAACGTTGCTTTAGACTTCTTTTTGAATGTTTTTGAAACTCTACTAATCTTTTTTTTTATCTAATTCAGTTTGTATATGGACTAGCTCTGTGTTTTGAGAGATTTTAGTGTCAAAGCATGGGGAGCATTAAACCAATGAAGTTATTTTGAGGAAACAATGTTATTATTAAGATTAAATGTAGTATTAAAGATTAAGAGTAGAATAGGACATTTTCTAATAGTACAGGTTTTTAAGAGAACTAGGAGGGGAACATTTAGAAAAGACAGGTAATTATTTGCAAATCTGCCTGGGTGATATGAAATGGTCTGTAATTTTTTCATTCTCTGTTTAGATGTTAAAAGTTCCACCTCCTTTTTCTTGATGTTTGTCTTTTTTAGATTGTCAAAAGAGTGGGGAATAGTGAGGAAACACCGATGATCGGAGATAAAGTTTATGTCCATTACAATGGAAAATTGTCAAATGGAAAGAAGTTTGATTCCAGTCATGATAGAAATGAACCATTTGTCTTTAATCTTGGCAAAGGTAAGAGGGTATTTTTGAGTTTCGTTTTGCTTAGATTTTTTGCTATTTATGTTATATAGGAGTTAGTGGGTCCTATCTTTGCCAGAAGTTAAAGATTTTTTTTAATCCTTACCCAAGAATGCTTTTTAAAAAAAACGTGTTCTTATTGATTTCAGAGAGAGGAAGGTAGAGGGAGACAGAGAGATAGAAACATCAATGATGAGAGAGAATCATTGATAGGCTGCCTTCTGCACGTCCCCCAGTGAGTATTGAGCCTGCAATCCGGGCATGTGCCCTGACTAGGAATTGAACCATGATCTCCTGGTTCATGGGTCGATGCTCAACCACTGAGCCACACCAGCTGGGCTCAGATGTTTTTTTATTGATTTTAGAGATAGAGCAGTGGTTCTCAACCTTCCTAATTCCGCGACCCTTTAATACAGTTCCTTATGTTGTGGTGACCCCCAACCATAAAATTATTTTCGTTGCTACTTCATAACTGTAATTTTACTACTGTTATGAATCATAATGTAAATATTTGATATGCAGGATGTACTTTCATTGTTATAAATTGAACATAATTAAAGCATAGTGAGTAATCACAAAAACAATATGTAATTATATATGTGTTTTCCCATGGTCTTAGGCGACCCCTGTGAAAGGGTCGTTCGACCCCCAAAGGGGTCGCGACCCACAGGTTGAGAACCGCTGAGATGGAGGGAGAAAGAGAAACATCAATGTGAGAGAGAAACACTGATCAGTTGTCTCCTGCACCCTCCCCGTCTGGGGGTCAAAACCGAACCCTTTGGTGTACAGGATGATGCTCAATCAACTGAGCCACCTGGCCAGTACACAAAAGTAAAAATATTTTAAAGTAGTTCTCAGATTACGGTCCCTGGATCCTTGGGCATTCTTGAGATCCTTTTAGGAGATCCATAATGTCAAAATTATGTTCATAATAATACTAAGATGTTATTTATCTTTTTACTGTGGAGCCAACGTACACCAGCAGTCATATATCCTTTACTGCCCTCATTTACTGTTTAAGTTAGAAAAAAAGGGAAGCCAGTTTCACTTAAGAATGTCCTTGATATAGTGTAAAAAATACTAATTTTATTCAGTCCTAATCCCTGAGTTTCACATTGTCTTGCTGTTTTGTGATAAAGAGAAGCACACACAAAGCACACTCTTCACCAAGTTCGTGGCTCTGAAGGAAACACACCTGTGCACTGGCTTTAGTGGAGAGCTGTACTAGCTGCTTTTTTTTTCATGAAACATCATTTTTATTAGAAAGAGCAAAAAGTATGATTATTCAGACTTGATTATTCAGTAGTAGGCAGATATTTTCTTGAAAATGAGTGAGGTAACCTGTCACTTCGAGAACAGCTGACAATATTGTTACCATTGAATTTTCAAGTGAAGGTTACAGTTTGGACATTAGTATCTGCCACTTTGAGCTTGACAGCTTCTCAAAGCCTAAAAGATTTCTGATGAGGTCAATGGGTGTTAATGTGTGTGATTTAAAAACTATTATATGATGAAATCTGTTAGCATTTGGAAAATCTGTGTAACTCAGTGAACAAGCATTTTTCCCAATGACCAGTGCAAGTTATAAAGTTACACATGAGTAAAAGATTCATTCAGTGTGCACGCTAGACCAATGGATTTACTATAGTATAAGGTAAAAAGTTCATTGATATGTTTTCAGGTTCTATATTGCAACTAAAGTTTATGCAGCTATCATTTGTCTAGTTTTGATGTAGTAATAGATGATTACATTTCATAATAGCCTGAAAAGGCTATTAGAATACTCTTACCTTTTTCAACTATCTATCTTTGTGAGTTTGGATATTTTTGCCATGCACATCAATCAAAATTGCAACAGACGAATATAAATAAGGTTTGAGAATCTGGTTGTCTTTTTATTTTTTAAATATATTTTTATTGATTTCAGAGAGGAAGGGAGAGGGAGAGAGAGAAACATCAGTGATGAGAGAGAATCATTGATCAGCTGTCTCCTGCACACGCCACACTGGGCATCAAACCTGCAACCTGGACATGTGCCCTGATCAGGAATTGAACTGTGACTTCCTGGTTGGTTCATAGGTCGATGCTCAATCACTGAGCCACACCAGCTGTGCCCAGTTGAAGTCAGACATATTTTACATTTGTAAAATCACAAAACAATGTCACTGTCCTTACTAACTTTTTTTTGTTTTTGAAAATATAATATTTTCACAAAAATAAGTATATTAACATAATGAGGTTATTTTAAAATGAATTGTATGTAATTATTTTTATTTTTAATATTGTGACTATCTATAGATATATAAGTAAATTTTGGGGGTCCTCAATTTTTAAGATGTCAAGGGGTCCTGAGAATAAAAAAGGTTAATAACCACTGTTTTCCCCAACTCAGTGTCTACTATAATTTTTCTTTTTCTGCCTCTACAACTTAGTTGAATTGTTAACTAAGTAGTGATCTGGTAAAGGAAGCAACAAGTGAGGAGCTAAGAAGTTAAACTCTTCCTGCCTTTCTGCCACTCTGTCTTCCCAGTACTTCTAGGTATTTGTTTGTCATGGTGCCTTCTGCTTTCTGTCCATCTGTTCTCTTTCCAGACTCTAGAGTTGGCTGTGCCACTGCCCACTTCTCCTTTGGGTCCTTCATGACTTAATGGCTCACGTGAGAGTAATCTTGTATTTTAATAAGATAGCAACACCTGGCTGGTGTTGCTCAGTGGTTGAGCATTGTCCCATGCACTGAAAGAGCGCCGGTTCGATTACCATTTTGGGCACATGCCCAGGTTACCAGTTTGGTCCCCAGGAGGCAGCCAATCAGAGTTTCTTTCTTCTCACGTCAGTTTTTCTCTCCCTTTCCCTTCCTCTCTCTCTAAAATCAATAACAACATGTTTCTTTTCAAAAAACGTAGCAATGAAGATTATTTTTCTTGATGTAGCAGATAATAATGGCAGTTAAATTAGAATTCTTTTCATTTTGTTGATTTAGGGATGTGAAGCTTAAGGGCCATTGGTATGGCTCTGACATTGCTTAATTTAGACGATCTCAGAGTAAATGGCCATGGCAGACCTCTTTGTTCCCACTGCCCCAATTCTTACTCTAACCTTTGAATTTCTGAGTGGAAGAAATTGATAGATTTAAGGTAAGTCTTCTCTTGGCAGTTATCTTTGCAAGTAGACTTAAGACTTGCTGAGAATTTATACTGCCATCTTCTCTACCCAGATATTCTCAGTAAATCACTCTATGATGAAGAAGCCTTTTACGTTTCCTATAATTTTGAGCAGAGAGAAGAGAGATAACTTTCAGTGACATGGTTCCTGCAGCATAACTATTTAGAGACAGCGTCGTCTCATGGGGAGAGCATCCAGCTGGGTGTTGGGCAGCCAGGGTTCCTCTCCTCGCTCTTCATTCTGGTACGTTAACATGAATAAGCCACCTAGCCTTCTTTCCTGATCCTATAAAATGTAGAAGAGCCTTAAGATTAATCCTGAGCCTACGATTCCATTTTTGTACTTTCTGCAAAGAATACAGGGATATCCCTGACCAGTTTGGCTCAATGGCTAGAGCGTCGGCCTGTGGACTGAAGAGTTCCAGGTTCGATTCTGGTCAAGGGCATGTACCTTGGTTGCGGGCACATCCCCAGTAGGGGGTGTGCAGGAGGCAGCTGATGGATGTTTCTCTCTCATGGATGTTTCTAACTCTCTATCCCTCTCCCTTCCTCTCTGTAAAAAATCAATAAAATATATATTTTTTTAAAAAGGATACAGGAATAAAAACTGTTAATGACTAAAACCAACCCCATGACAGAGCCTTTAGAAGCTCCCTTAAAGTGATAATTAGAAATATGATAACAGAGCAATATACTTTGGTAAAACTTCTGTAACATATTGTGTTCAGTTACCTTTATAAAACAAGAAACATTGGTTAGATAATGTTATATTTATATGCTATAGCAGTAGCTACTTCATCAAAATGAAGACAAATGATATAAATGGACTATAGCTTACATATTGTATATTGAACTCTCTTGATACCTTATATTGTACTTACTCTCCCAAGGAAATAAATAGAAGTAAATAGTTGAATGGAAAGTCATGCTAAGTTGTTAATTTTATTGTGACTTCAGTATTTAAAATAGAATTGTAAGAGCTTATTCATAAAAACATGCAAAATACAGGGTGGGGCAAAAGTAGGTTTACAGTTATTCATATGGAAAATAATACAATAATTAATAAATTATAATACAAGAATAAACTTTGTATTTGTGTGCTCACAATTGTAAAGCTACTTTAGCCCTACACGCTATACTTGCAAAATATTGCAGATCAGAAGTTGGTAATACGTCCTGGAAATACTTCAAAGAAAGTACAGCAAGCGTGAATCAGATGTATTTTTAATTATCTGAAACTCTTTAGTGATTAGCCTCATATTTAAATATTTATTAACTTTTATATTTTATTTTTTAAAATATACTTTTATTGATTTCAGAGAGGAAGGGAGAGAGAGATAGAAACATCAATGATGACAGAGAACCACTGACCGGCTGCCTCCTGCATGCCCCCCACTGGGGATCGAGCCCACAAACCAGGCATATGCCCTTGACTGGAATCGAACCTGCGACCCTTCAGTCTGCAGGCCAACGCTCTATCCACTAAGCCAAGCCGGCTAGGGCTAACTTTTATATTTTAAAGGAAAACTTTTTACAATTAAAATATTCGCTTTCTTCTCATTTTCTACTCCCATATAAAAAAGTATTTTTTCTGTATAATACTGTACAGATTTCATCCTGTAGTGTTAAGTATGCTTATATTTCAAATGCAAACATACATTTAAAAAATATATAATCAATCATTTTAATCAAGGATGCAAAGACCATTGAATGGGAAAAGGACAATTTTTTTTTCCAACAAATGATGTTTTCCCAAACTGGATATTCACATGCAAAAAAATGAAGTTGGACCCTAACTTTATACTATATACAAAAATTAACTCAAAATTGGTCAAAGATCTAAATATTATAAGACCTAAAACTATGTTTCCTTAGAAGAGACCTTAGAGGAAAAGTTTCATGATATTGGATTTCGCAGTGATTTCCAGCTGTGACACCAGAAGTAGCACAGGCAACAAAAGTAAAAAATACATACATTATACTACATCAAAATTTAAAACTTCTGTGCATCCAAGGATACAGTAACAGAGTTATAAGACAACGTATAGGATGGGAGAAAATACATGCAAATAAGGGGTTAATATCCACAGTACATAAAGACCTATAATTCAATAACCAAAACACCCCAAATAACCTAAAAGGGAATGGACTTAGGTATTTCTCCAACAAAGATATATAAATGACCTATAAGAATATGAAAAGATGCTCAACATCAACTAATCATTAGGGAAATGAAAATTAAAACCACAATGAGATAATCATCTCACATCAATCAGGATGGCTACTGTAAAAAACAAAACAGCCTAGCCGGTTTGGCTCAGTGGATAGAGCATCAACCTGCAGACTGAGGTTCGATTCTGGCCAAGGGCACATGCACAGGTTGCGGGCTCGATCCCCAGTGGGGAGCGTGCAGGAGGCAGCTACTCAATGATTCTCTCTCATCATTGATGTTTCTATCTTTCCCCTCTCCCTTCCTCTTTGAAATCAATAAAAATATGTTTTAAAAAATGTTGACAAGGTTGTGGAGAAATTGAAATCCTTGTGCACTGTAAACTGGTGCAGTCACTAAGGACAATGTTCCTCAAAAAATTAAAAACAGAACTACCATATACCCCAGCAATTTCGCTTCTGGATAATGTACCCAAAATAACTGAAATGTCTCAGAGAGGTATTTATGCACTCACATTCATAGCAGCATTATTCATTATAACCAAAAAGTGGAAGCAACACAAGAGTTTACCTGCAGGTAGTGGATAAACAAAATGTCTTATACATGCAATGGGATATTATTCATCCTTTAAAAACAGAAATTCTGAAACTTGAGGACATTAACTAGGTGAAAAAAAGACATGGTCCTTCCCCCCTTTTTTTAAATCTACTTTTTTTTTATGTTTCCTACCTCTTTGTTAAAGTTTTCACTGAGTTCATTGAGCATCCTTATAACTAATGTTTTGAATTCTGCATCTGATAGATTGCTTGTCTCCATTTTCCTGGAGTTTTGTTCTGCTCTTTCATTTGGGACATCTTTCTTTTTTCCCCCTCATTTTGGCTGTCTCTGTCTGTTTCTGTGTATTAGCTAGAGCTGCTATGTCTTTTGGTCTTGGTAGACTAGCCTTATGTAGTAGGAGTCCTGTAGAGCCTCACTGGTCACCTAAGCTGGGTGTTCTAGGTGTGCCTCCCCCTCATGTGGACTGTGTGCACCCTCCTGTTATAGTTGAGCCTTAATTGCTATTGGCATATCAATAAGAGGGATTTACCCCCAGGCTGATCACTTCAAGGACTGGCCTTCACCACCATGAAGTGGCCACCCCACGGTGCGGGGGCAACACCACGGACCAGGATTCACTTCATCGGGACTCTGGTGCCTGAGCCTAATTGTACCTCAGCCACAATTTCCACTGGTTTTCACAGTCAGAAGTCATAGGGACTTCTCTTCCCGCATTGTAACCTTGGGCTGGAGAGCCTGGTGTGGGGCTGGGACTCCTTGCTCCTCAGTGGGGACCTCTGCAGACAAGATTTCCCTTCTAATTTTATTCCACCACATGTGGGTGTGGGATCAGCTCATTCAGTGTCTCTACCCCTCCTAACAGTCTTGATGTGACTTCCTTTATATATCCTTAGTTGTAGAACTTCTTTTCAGCTAGATTTCAGGTAGTTCTGAATGATGGTGGTTCTGTAGTTTAGTTATAATTTTGATGTGGTTGTGGGTGGATTCAAGTACTGCATACATTTCCCTATTCCATCATCTTGACTGGAAGCCCCAAGATAAAGCCCCAAGAAAATGGCTTTGGCCCAGTAATTCTACTTCTAGGAAATGAACTTAAGGGAATGTGGTAGAAGCTTGCTTAACAAGCTCCAGATTAACTGATGCTCTTCATTTGTTGGTAAATATCCTAAGTGATACTGTTGGTTTTCTGTTCTGTGGTCCCACACTCTGCTTTAGCCAGTTGACCGGCCTGGTCAGTGCCTCCAGCAACAGACCACTAGGAACACAGCTGTAGTTGAACAGGCTGAGCTCATCATGCATTGTAGGAAGGGAGCGTGCATACGCTGGGGTGTCTCAGTAAGAGTATTCATAGGACTTACATGATTTGGGTTTGTATTAGGTAGTTTGGGGAAGGGTTTGAGGAAGAGGGGCTTTACTTTGGATTGGATATTATTAGACTGTGGGGCAATTCTTTGCTTATCTTAATAAATCTTATCTGGGAGGGCTTGACAAGCGGGAGATGAAAGCTACACCTGCCAGGGAGTAGCGGTCACATGTTAGCCAGGAGAGGGGGATGTTTGGTACTCTGTAGGTTGCACAGTGACCTTGTTTTTGTCCATATTCAGACAAAATTTTGAAGTGTTTCTTGTTTTGTCTCACTTTCTCATGGTCTCAGAGTGACCTTGTCTGATGTTGATATTTTGTGAGATTGTTTATGTCCAGCAGGAGAATAACATGGCCTTGTTGTGTGCCCCAAGCCGGCTTCAGACATCACTGAGGCCTAGCTGTGTCAAGCAGTTTCCAGATATTCAGGGCTGGTTTTTCTTTCTCAGATTGTTGATAAGAATCAGTTGAAACCTGTTTATATCTATTGTACTTTATGTAATTATATAATTTTATTAGATAGCATGTAAAACATTGAAGTTAGTATAAAAAATGAATTCTATGAAAACTAAGTTGAACATGTGTGGAAAGACTTTTGGTAAGGTGAATTGCTAACAGCATTTTTTTAAAATGGCTATTGAATTAGGGGTAGGTAAAAAGCGAAATAGAGGCCATTGAGAATATGTTTTTTATCAGAAGGATTCTGCATACTGATTGCTGATGTGTCTTCTGGTTCTTATTCCACTTCAAAGAAACCCACATTGTAAATTACAAATGGAATACCATGTGTAATTTATCTAGTAAAGAGGATGTGGAACTCTTATCATTGGAGCCACACTCAGAGACAAGGCCTTGGCCTTCTAACACAAGGTTAGTGCATTAATGTACTTTAATATGTTTTAAGTTAAAAAATGTTTGAGGTATGTGTATGTTCTTTTTTTATGACTCTTATTTAAAGCAACGTCTTAAATCATCCTACCCTTTTGACTTCTGGTCAAGTTATAAGCCTTTAGATAGATACCTGACATCATCCTGAGAGTATAAAAGCTCACTGTCACTTTAAAGGCATCAAATGGAACATATAAAAGCAGACCAGGCAGTACCCAAAGAATGTCAAGACACAGGCTTTAATACTGACTCAGGGTAGTGAGTTTGCATTTTCTTTCCTAGAAGCCATGGAGTAAGAGTGCTGTGTCTCCTATGTAGGGAACACTTTGCAGAAGAAATAGGATCCAGGACTATCAGCAGACTTTTTGAGCATCACACCTGACCTTCTCACTAAAGTGAGATTGTGAGTCGAGTGGGTCCAACCTTCTCTGCCGGCTAGTGTTTCTTTCTTCTCATGACTTTTTCTGCAACTAAATGGAAACAGAAGTGTTTGTGGCATGATACACTAATAATTTATTTTTTTAATAATACAGCCCTAGCCGGTTTGGCTTAGTGGATAGACCATTGGCCTGCGGACCAAAGGGTCCTGGGTTCGATTCCGGTCAAGGGTACATGCCTGGTTGTGGGCTTGATCCCCATTAGGGGGTGTGCAGGAGATGGCCGATCAATGATTCTCTCTCATCATTGATGTTTCTATCTTCCTCTCCCTCTCCCTTCCTCCCTGAAATCAATAAAAATATATTTTAAAAAAATAATAATACAGATGTGAAGATGACATCATAGGTAAATGCTATGCTCGCTTTCTCATTCAACCACATCAAAATTACAACAAAACTACAGAGCAACCATCATTGAGAACCACCTGAAACCTGGCTGAATAGAAATCTTACAGCTGAGAATATAAAGAATGAAGCCACGTTGAGGCTAGGAGAGGTGGAGACACTGAACAAGCTTGGCCCACACCCACACGTGGCGGTTAAAAATCAGGAGGGAACTCTCAGCTGGGGAGGTCCTTCCCTCTGAGGAGCAAGGAGTCTCCGCCCTGGGTTTCAGTGCTGGGGAGAGAAGTCCCAGTGACTTCCGGCTGTGAAAACTAGCGAGGATTGTGACTGAGGGAGACAAAAAGCTGCTGGAGACCAGTGCACAGGCTTACTTGGGCTCACTTGCTCTGAGCTCCAGAATTGAGGCAGCAATGGGAAAGGTGCCAGGGACATACAGGGAGGAACTGAATTGTCTGGCCTTGAGGCAAGGGCTAGAGCTGGGGGACAGCTTTCTGCTAGACAGAAGTACTGGCAGAAGTCATTATTCCTTTGCAGAGTCCCCCTGCAGGCACAGTGGGGCACTATATCTTGAGTCTCAAAATACCTAATACTGTTTGCCCTGCCCTGGTGATTCTCTGAGACCCCCACCCCATTAACAAGCTGGTTCCAGTAGTTTTTCCATACTAGCAGGCTTTCCCAAAACCTGTCAAAGGTTCACAAACCCCATACAGCAGTATCTGGCCTCTGTGTGCCCCATATTCCTTGCTAAGCAGACCCAAGCCTGGCACTAGTGCAGCTGGCCTTAGTTCACAGCTTAGCCTCTCCCAGGCACCTCCAAGCCCAGCACAAGTAGCAGCCATCTGCAGATAACTCTGGAGCGCATACAAGTGCCCCAGGGCATAGGCAGTGGCTGACCTTGACCTGTACCTCCCAAGAGGTCCCAGAATCAGCACACCCAGTGGCCAGCTTTATACCACACCAGAGCACAACCCAACCATCTCCACAGTGACATAGCAAAGGGCTGACTCAGCAAGCATCAGAGCCCTGCTAAAGCGAATGCTGCTCTGTGGGGTTAGCCCCTGCATAGCAGCTCCTCTGCTATAGTCAGGGTCAGTCCTCACAGCCAGTCAGCCTGAGGGTCAATCCCTCCTTGATGGGCCAACAGTGATCAAGGCTCAACTACAATAGGAGGGAACACAAGGATATACCTGGAGTACCCAGCTCAGGTGACTTAAGGAGACTGCACCACTGGACCCCATGTGGCACCTGCTACTAAGACCAGGAGATATAGCAGCTCACCCAAAAGGGAAACAAATACAGGGAGGCTGTCAAATGAAGAGACAAAGAAACATGTTTCAAGTGAAAAAACAGGACAAACCTCCAGAAAAAGAACTGAATGAGAAAGACAAGCAATTCACCAGATGTGCAGTTCAAAATAGTGATTATAAGGATGCTCATTGAACTCAGTGAGAACTTTAACAAAGAGACAGGAAACATAAAAGAGGAGATAGCACCCTGGCCTGTGTGGCTCAGTTTTTTGGGACGCCATCCTGTCCACTGAAAGGTTGCTGGTTTGATTCCTGGTCAGGGCACATGCCCAGTTGTGGGCTCAATCCCCAGTAGGGGGTGTGCAGGAGGCAGCCGATCAACGATGTTTCTCTCTATCCCTCTCTTTTCCTCTCTTTCTAAAAAGCATTAAAAATATTTTTTTAAAGAAAAGGTCCATTTATATGTTGCCTACAAGAGACTTACTTCAGGCTAAAAGACATACTTATACTGGAAGTAAAGAGATGGAAAAACATATTTTATGAAAATGAAAACAAAACAAAAAATGTGGGGTAACAATGCTTATACCAGATAAAATAGACTTTAAAACAAACAAAGGCTATATATCAAGAGACAAAGAATAACCCAGCAATTAATTCCACTTCTGGGTATTTCCCAAAACACCAATTTGAAAAGACATATGCATCCCTATGTTCATTGCAACCTCACTTAAATATCCAAGATATGGAAGCAAACTAAATATCCATCAATAGATGAATGGATAAAGAGATGGTACATATATGTAATGGAATTTTACTCAGCCATAAAAAAAGAATGAAATCTTTCCATCTGTAACATGGATGGACCTAGAAAGTATTATGTTAAAAGAGAAAGACAAATGCCATATGATTTCACACATATAAGTGGAACTTTAAAAACAAAATGAGTGAACAAACAAGAGAGAAACAAACTCTTAGATACAGAGAACATTTTGATGGTTGCCAGATGGAAGACAGGTTTGGGGAGATGGGTGAAAAGGGGGCAAGGTTAGAGTTAGGATTAGGGTTGCCAGCTATAAAAACAGTTTCAGGGATGTAAAGTATAGCGTAAGGAATATAGTTAATAATATAATAACTATGGTGTCTGATAGGTACGAGACTTATCGGGGGTCACTTTTTAAGTTTATATAAATGTTTAATCAGCCCGGTTGGCGTAGCTCAATGGTTGAGCATCAACCTATGAACCAGGAGGTCACAGTTCAATTCTCTGTCAGGGCCCATGTTGGGGTTGTGGGCTTGATCCCCAATGGGGGACACGCAGGAGGCAGCCAATCAGTGATTCTCATCATTGATGTTTCTATCTCTCTTGCCCTCTCTCTTCCTCTTTGAAATCAAAAATATATTTTAAATGTCTAATCTCTAAATTGTACACATGAGACTAGTCTATGTCAACTATAACTGAAAAATTAAAACATTATTTTAAAAATTAATTAACCTACTCATCATAGTCCTGATTGTGTCAGGTAAGAATGTTTACCAATGCAAAAAAAGTCATGTGAAGATTTAGTTCAAAAATGGTTCACTAAAACTTTATAATAGTAATAAATAAATAAATACAAACAACCTATATGTTTATTAGTGGGAGTAATGAAATTATGGTATACCCAAAAGGTAAATAGTATATAGTTATTAAAAATCATGTTTTCATGAACTAACAATCAAAATAGAGACATACTAGATAAAGAACAGGCTGACAGCTCTGTGCGGTAGGGTGTGGGGAGGCAGGAGACATGGAGGGATTGAGCAACAAAGGAGAAAATAAAAGAGAAAGAATTCATGGACATGGGTAACAGTGTGGTGACTGGGGAGGGTGGAGGTGGAAGAGAATATAGGAGGATAAATGGTGATGGAAAAAAGATAAAATTTAAAAAAAATAAAGAAAAATCATGTTTTTTATGTTATCATTTTTGTTTGTTTTTTGTTAATCCTCAACTGAGAATATTTTTCCATTGTTGTTTTTTAGAGAAAGTTGAAGGGAGGGGGAGAGAGAAAAAAATTGATGTGAGAGAGACACATCAATTGGTTGCCTCATACACACACGCTGACTGGGGCCAGGGATCTAACCTGCAACCCAGGTATATGCCCTTGACTGGGAATTGAACCTGAGTCCCTTTGGCGTGCTGGCCACGTTGTAACCACTGTGTAACACCAGCTCATATAATATGAAATAAAAGGAGCAAACTACAAAACCAAATAAACTATGACCAGGATTTTAAGAATGTAAAAATGTATTGCCTGGCCAGTGTGGTTCTGTGTGGTTGAGCATATACCCATGAACCAGGAGGTCACGGTTCAGTTCCCAGTCAGGGCACATGCCTGGGTTATGGGCTTGATCCCCAGTGTGGGGCATGCAGGAGGCAGTCAATCAATGATTCTCTCTCATCATTGATGTTTCTATCTCCCTCTCCCTTTCTCTCTCAAATCAATAAAGACATTTAAAAAAATATTTACTATGCAAAGTCTACATATACAGGGTGGGCAAAAGTAGGTTTATAATTGTTTGTATGGAAATAATGCAATAAGTAATAATAATATAAGAATAGGCTTTGTTTTGTATGCTCAAAACTGCAAACCCGCTCTTGCCCCACCCTGTATAATTTGAAGGAAATAAACCAAGAAATTGACAGTTTACCCTAGATGCTGAGATTTCAGAAGTTTTTTATTGTATTCTTTATGCTTTTTTATACTTTCCATGAGTTCTATAATGAGTATGTGTGTGTTTTTTATATCAGGGAAATGCTTATGAAGAGTCCCAGTGTTGGCCATTTTAGAAACATACCTGTGTCCATATCCTTCTGGCTCTTTCCTCCGTGTTTCATTCAGTACAAGAAGTTGTAATGTTCTCAGATGAGAAGGAAAGTAAAGGCACAGGCATGACTTACTTAGCTTGGGGCCCCTGTGGGTTAAATTGACAGGTTGTTGCCAGCCTTAAGGCCTAACATTTATACCATCTATGAGTTAAGCTTTTGCTGATACACCAGCCCTCACCCCAAGGCAAATGCTCCTGTTTATACACTGTTTCAGTGTTTACCACACTTTGTTTTTAAAATGAGATGAAAAAAAACCAGTACAATTATCTTTCTCTTCCACTGGCCACACGACACTGCATGTTCTTTAGAAGGAAGAAGGGAATGGCCACCTTTGTATTAGTGCCTAGAGAGACCTTTGCTCCTCAGTAATTAGCTAAATGTCTTGAACAAATGTACAGTAGAACCCCCACAATATAAAGGTTTTCTGAAGGACCGTGTAAGGTATTTATCTTAAAATACCAATTCATAGTTTTAAAAAAGTGTTCTCAATGGCCCACACTAAGACATAATAGTCTTTGAAAAGCGTCAGTGACAGGAAAGCAGCCTGTTACAGCAGCCTTTACATTGCTTTTGATGGTTTGGGCTGTTTTCACAGTAGGGCCATGTGTGCGCGTATAAATTGATGTAGCCATTTTAGAAGGGCAGTTGAGCAATATCTGTCAAATTGAAAATACACATAACCTTTGTACTTCTGGGCATTTACTCTCCAAATAAACTTGCACAAAGTAGGCAAACACATATGGACAAATGTCCTTATCAGAGTACTGCTGGTCCTTTGTTTCCCAATAGGAGAGTGACTGGAGTACTGCAGTCACTGAGAACAAGGTTGGTCTGTTTGTATTCACGACAGTGGTAATGACGTTACCCTTTATTAAGTACACATTATATGCACTTTGCCATGCATTTGACATATTTGATAATTCTTGTAATAGCTTTATGGCAGGTATTACTATTGTTACGGCAGGTATTAGCATCTATCATTATTTTGCAGATGAGGAAAATGAGGCACAGAAATTAAATAACTTGCACAAGTAAGGGGCAGACTTGGTAGTGAGACCCAAGCAGTCTGAGGCTCAAGCAGGTTGTACTTGGACCTCTGAAATACATACCTCCTTTCTGTTGAAAGAGAAAGATCAAGATACAGTGGTCCTTGCCTTACCCAGGTTTGCCTTACACTTTCTTCAGTGTAGGGAAGCATTACACAGTCAGCAGAAACGGGCTGGTCTAGGCTGTGCTATTTTGTAGGTTAGGTGCATTACATGCATTTCGACATATTTTCAGCTTTGAATGGGTTTATCCATATGTAACCCCATCGTAAGTCGAGGAGCATCTATTACATATTAAATAAAAAAGCAGTTCAAAACTGAAAGTATAGTATGCTGTCATTTGTGTTTTTAATTTTCAAAAAAGCAACAGCACACAGTGGAAGGATACAAAATAAACATAACAATGCTTCTTACAAGGTGGAAGTGGATGACCTCTATTTCTTACGTGTGTTTTAGTAATAGGCATATATTATATAAATTTTTAACTAAAATAAGTGTATCTGATATTTTGAAAAGTTAAAATGCATACTGAAAACGAAGCTGAAGTCATGAGTCTCGAATGCTTTATCCCTTCCCTTTTACGAACCTTAGTATAGAGTTTCCCTTATTTTAATACCCTACCACTGCTCTCAGTTCAAGATATCAGCTCTCTTCAGAATTCACTTCCTCTGGGGTTCATTGTTTACCTGACCCCACTTCAGATATTTAAGTTTTTTTATTGACATAGCACCTTAATTTTGTATTTTATTCCTTTAAATTACCTACATTTTTCTATTTCCTAAAGGATTTGAGATTGCTTATTCTAAGATATGATTCTATAACCTAGTATAGATCTATAGTTGAGCAGTAAGATTATCTTTTAGTTTCCTAGAATTAGGCAAAAAAAAAATCTGAATTTTGTAATTGTCATTTGACAAAAGGACACTTACCATCTTGTTTTTCTTAAAAAACAAAACAAAACAAAAAACCTCACAGTTTTTTCCCCTCATACTAAATTTGAAGAAAATGTCTGTTCCATAGGCTCTTTTATGCAATTTATTCTTTTCTGGTTGTTTTTTATATTTTATTGATTTTTTACAGAGAGGAAGGGAGAGGGATAGAGAGTTAGAAACATCGATGAGAGAGAAACATCGACCAGCTGCCTCCTGCACACTCCCTACTGGGGATGTGCCTGCAACCAAGGTACATGCCCTTGACTGGAATCAAACTTGGGACCCTTCAGTCCCCAGGCTGACGCTCTATCCAGTGAGCCAAACCAGCTAGGGCTTTTTCTGGTTGTTTTTGTGTGTTGTTTTTCTCTACCCGACTAAATTATAAGCTTCCTTAGGACAAATTCAATTTTCTTTCTTTTTTAAAATGTCATTGGTTGATTTTGAGAGAAATATCATTTTATTCCACTTATTTATGCATTCATTGGTTGTGTCTTATATGTGCCCTATCTGGGAATGGAACCTGCAGTCTTGGTATATCAGAACAATACTCTTAACCAACTGAAATAGCCGACCAAGGCAAATTCAATTTTCTGTACTATTTCTGTTTCATTTCTACCTAGAAAATATTCACTTATTATTATGGTTGAAATTATAAATTAAGCAACAACTGCAACCTTGACACAGTTCAAAGAATATGTTACTGCTACTTTTCAAAGACTTAATCTTTGAGCAGTTGGGAAATTGATACTTTTGTCCTCCTCATAAGGGTATCTTCTGGTAACCTTAAAAATAAAAATCACACCCGGCCGGCCTGGCTCAGTGGTTGAGCGTCACCCCATGAACCAGGAGATCACAGTTCAATTCCTGGTCAGGGCACATGCCCTGGGTTTTGGGCTCCATCCCCAGTGTGGGACATGCTGGAGGCAGCCAATCAATGATTCTCCGCATCATGGATATTCCCCGCCCTCCCTTCTCTCTTTCTCTCTCTCCCCCTCCTCCCTCTCCCTCCTCCCTCTCCCTCCCCCTCCTCCCTCTCCCTCCCCCTCCTCCCTCTCCCTCCCCCCTCTCCTTTTTCCTCTCCCTCTCCTCCCTCTCCCTCTCCCTCTCCCTCTCCCTCTCCCTCTCCCTCTCCCTCTCACTTCCTCCTTCTCCCTCTCTGAAGTCAATAAAACTAAAATTTTTTTAAATAAATTTATTTCTCAGTGTGTAGCTTTTACTGAGTTCTTTTGTAACCCTTCCTACCTGAGTATGTAGTGTAAAGAATTGGAAATTTGTTTCAACTTTTGTGTTAATGACAGTTACTTTTTTAAAATATGTAAAAAAATATATAGCTTTTGTTAAAAAGGAGAGACAACTGGTCCAAAATGGGGTCACTTGTGCTAAGCCTCACATCAGCAAACCAATTTAATACCTCACATAATTGCAGTTTCAGACCCTCACTTTTTTCTTTCTCTTAGGCCAAGTCATCAGGGCATGGGACATTGGAGTGGCCACCATGAAGAAAGGAGAGGTGTGTCATTTACTGTGCAAACCAGAATATGCATATGGCTCCGCTGGCAGTGTCCCCAAAATTCCCTCGAATGCAACTCTCTTTTTTGAGGCAAGTATGTGTGTGATGCTGCCTTGTTAGCATCTGCTCTGCTATAGTGCTGGTTCTAAAGCAGCAGGCAGTAGAACGAGGAGCTGAGCTTGCGATTGAGAATGAGATCCAATTTATTTCTTCTGGAGCTTGACTTTTTGAATTGTTTCCCACAAATCCAAGGGGTGTGTGCCAGTGCTTTCTTAGAAATGTGTCTCTGGCACAAAAAGATCATATCCAAATAAACAAGTGATCAGGCTTAGCAGTAAAGGTTCTGGTCAGTAGTGTGAGTATGACATACTAAAATTGACCAGAAGACAGGATGGAAATGTGGGAAATAAATGTTGACATATGCCTAAATCAAGTTTTTGGTTTTTGTATTTATTTAGTTTAATCCTTACCCGAAGATAAGGATTTCACTCTCTCTAAAAATCAATTTTTTTTCCATTGATTTTTAGAGAGAGTGAAAAGGAGGGATGGAAGTGGGGGTGGGGGAGAAAGAGAGACACATCGATGTCAGAAATACACATCGATTAGTTGCCACCGCACATGTGCCCTGACCAGGGCCGGGGTTCAAACCTGCAACCCAGGTATGTGCCCTTGACTAGGAATCAAACTTGTGACACTTCAAGGCACAGGCTGATGCTCTAACCAATGAGCACACCAGCAAGGGCCTAAATCAAATTCTAAGGCATTTTCATATTATAAGGTTTATAAATATAACATCTCATTAGACACAGTAGGGGTGATAACATGTTATTGATTGTGTGTTGAGTTACACGCATTTGACCAAACTTGATTTTAAAATTGAGGGGGGAAATAAATGAAACAGGGTAACTAGGTAAAATACACCCTTAAGTGGTTACAGGCCTGGTTTCATAGGATTCATTCTTACATTTTAGGAAGAGGATTCCATGAATCTGGGATGGAAAAGTGGTGGTGTCTCAAGTCAGACAAAATGGTTTTCGGCCAGCACTTTGTAGTTCTGGCTTTTTGCCCATCAGGCATTTTTCCTAGTATTTCCTGTCTGTCTTTACTCTGCTCCCCACAGGATGTGGTCCCAGACATTATCATTACATGAAGGTTCTTTCCAGGTATTGAAAAGTGCAATGTTCTTGTTTTCCTACTCTTCCAATAACTAAGATGCATAGATAAATATAAACAGTTTTATTTTTGTAAAATGAAACAATTGGTTGCCCTTCCCTTTAAGTATATTAAATTAGCTTTGTTTGATCTTTTCTCAGCCAAATTTCTTTCTTCTTTCTAGATTGAGCTCCTTGATTTCAAAGGAGAGGATTTATTTGAAGATGGAGGCATTATCCGAAGAATCAAACAGAAAGGAGAAGGCTATTCAAACCCAAACGAGGGAGCCACAGTAGAAAGTAAGCAGATGTGAGAGCAAAATAGTCCTTAACAGTTGGTTTCCATTTATGTGGGTGAAATGGAGATTTCTTTTTAAAACTTTGTTTATAGAAATAAATATAGTGAATATATATCAACAATAGTTTAAATTTGACATTTGTTTAATAATGCTTCCATTTAGTAAATATTTACTTAACATGTATGTACCAGGTACTATTCCAGACTCACAAAATGAACAAAAGAATATCCCACCCATCAGGGAATTCTTACTCTGTGGACTCCTTGGTGTGCTAACAACTGTAGGATTAGTTGCCATATATGTTTATTTACATGTTCCTCACAATAACCTTGTACGGTAAGATTTATTATCCTAAGAAAAGTAAGAAGTTTTCTAAATTGCCGGTACGGAGTTACTAAACAGAGCAATAGATTGTAATGCCCTTCAGGCCTTTCCAACCCATGTCCCTGGCTGTCATCAAGATAAACAGTTCATCATTTAAGTTTGATCAGAATTGGATGAGAGTGTTCATTCTGTTCTACATCAGGAGACCTGGGTTCAAGGTCTGCTTTGCCATTTGTTGAGTGACCTGAGACTATTCTATTTTTTCATTTGCCAAGTTGAGAGTGAGGATACTACTGAGGTCTTGGCTGACTGGTCATTCTTCCTCCCAGAGCACATTGTGTGCACCACTGAGTACTGCTCATCAGTTAACATTGCAACCAGCATTTGCCCATTTCCTCAGTACACAGTGAGTGCTTGACTAGAAGCTTCTTCATCCTGTTTCCAGCATCACCGACAGAGCCTTATTCAGAAAATGCATTTTGCATGTATAAATGTTGGAAAGATGCCATTTATTGAGCTGAAGTACTTCAAAAAGAAGTGTGAGAAAACAGGACTACTTCCATTAAGAAAAAAAAATCACTAAACAAGGATGGCAACATGAACTATTATAAAAGTTCCATTTGAAAATAAAGCGTTCATTTAAAACTGTAAACTAGAATAGTTTATTTTCAAATATTACTTTGAACCCATATTTCATTTTTATGAGTCTGGCAAATTAGTCCAAATTAGTTGTTCTAAAATTGGAAATAGTAAAAATAGTATTATTGTACTATTGCAATTGAAGTGTTTAGATAGTTATCATTCACAATAAGATTTAGACTAAATGAAGAAAAGCTCAGATGTATGTTGGAGAAATCCCTAGACCAGGAGTCAGGAGATAGGATTCTGGCTTCAGCTGGCTCTCTCTGGATCTTGCCTCTCTGAGCTTCAGCTTCCTTCCTATACAATGATGCAGGCAGGTAGACCTCTTGGTTCCTATGGTCCCACTAGCCCTAAACATTCTTTGATAAGATTCTAAATGTTTATAAAAGTTATAGGAATGGTAGAAAATCATTTTCAGTATATTAACAATCACTATTCCAGTGTGATTTTTCTTACCTCAATTAAGATGACCATCTTGTAATTTTTATTCAATGCTGTCCTTTTTCCATTTTAAAATAGTCACTGTGTTCTAACGTATTCTAATTGACATTGTTATGATGACTGTTAGTCATGGCATTTTAGTTTAATTGCCAGTAGTGACTACATTGTTACTTTTAAGCTTTGCTTTCACAGAAAATCCAGTCTGACTGACCTCAGGCTCTAAATCAGTGGTTCCCAAACTTATTTGGCCTACCGCCCCCTTTCCAGAAAAAATATTACTCAGCCCCTGGAAATTAATTTTTTTTAAATTTTAATAGCAGTTACTCATCGCCCCCAAATGCACCTGTGGCCATCACCGCCCCCCTGGATCGCTGCAGCGCCCACCCGGGGGCGGTAGCGCCCACTTTGGGAATCACTGCTCTAAATAGCCACCAGCTCTTCTCCCAACTCCTGGTCTCTCCCATCTTCTGCTTTGTTAAATTCAGTGCTTGTGGCTGGTACATGGAGGTGCTGGCTGGGTGTGGCTCTCTTGCCTGGTGCCTCACAGTGCTTTCAACCACATTCACATGCAAAGAATGCAGACAATGGGCAGTAATTTTCAAATGTGAAAATTTCAAGAGTGGTTTTCGGGATTCAGATTGTTGGAGTACCCTTTCCTCTCACCTCCTTTTCCTCTCCAAATCCCACTGAAGTGAGAGAGGAGGAATTATTGCAAAAAAAGAGGAAGAAATCCACATTAGTTAGTGCTGGAATCCAGGAAGAATACAAGAAGTGAATCAGAAATTATGAAAATTCTGGAATATGTAAACTAGATGAAACTGGACTGATGGAAACTAGGGTTGGGAAACTCAACCCAAAACAGGTGTAGAGACGACCTCTGTAGAGGTACATGCCGTTCTTCTCAACAAGCTTGGGCAGAACTCCAAGCCCACAGGCAGCTGGTGTGAGGGAGCCGAAGCAGGCTATGGGGCAATCCTCAGGGTTGTCATAAAACAATATGGAACAGCTGGGCCAGTAAACCTCTAACGGAGTAGTTCTTTGGCTGAATTTAGAATTACCTGGGAAGCTTTTAAAATTCTGATGCCCAAGCTTCAGCCCAGACCAGTTAAACAAAAGATTCAAACCCCAAAGGATGGAACTCCTCAGGCACAAGTGTGTGTGTGTGTGTGTGTGTGTGTGTTGTTTGGGGGTGGTTGTTTTTTTGTTTGTTTGTTTTTAACTCCCCTGGTGATTGTAGTTTGCAGCCAAGGATTGAGAATTCCTACTTAGGGTCTGACTGGCTTTTGCTCCCAGGCTGAAGCCGCTAAGGCCAGATTAAAATAAAATTAATGCTAGATACTAGTAAGAATAGCATGTAGAACTTACACATCCACCCAATAGGGAGTAGGGAAGTAGAGGATCAAGAAAAATTGTATAAATCTAGCAAAAGTAATAAAAGAAAAATAACAAAATTTATATAAAAAACCTAAAATAAGATGGTAGGAATAAAACAAATCATCAGTGATTACAAAAAATAGGGATAGGATTCTCACAAGGTTAAAATGAGAACAAAATCTAGCTCTGTAGTCTTTGTAAATAAAACACCAAAAACAAAATAGCACCAAAAATTGAAAATAGAGGAATGGTTTTATGTGCCTATCTTGAGACCTGATAAGAGCTATGAGTTCTTTTTTAGTTTTGTTTTTCACTTACTTTTCAAGTATCAATATCCTGCCAAATTTTGTCCAGTAGGAGAAAGAAAATTCTTGAAACCATTTTCTTTTATGTTTTCACAAAATAATGTACTGTGACACTTGGTCTAAAATGGACAGTATTTATTCTTTCAAATATTTTGGATTTATATAGCTCCTTCTAAAAAAAGGTATCTTTAAGTCTTAAGATAGAGTAAAATCTTAGTAGAAAATAGTCTTTTTTTATTACTAAAAAATCCAGCCAATGGATCATTTACTTTAGAATAATATTAAAAGACAAAAGCTCCATATAAGTAAAGAATTTAAATAGCTCTTGGAATTTATTAAAAATAGGAGTACTGACTAATATATCAAAAAGGAAAATTCCTATAAATGAGTGAAAAGTACTACCATTTTCCCTACTGTTCTGTTTTCAGATTAATCATTAAAAAAATATTTTCTTTGTGGCCCTGAACTGTGTATTGGGCACGGTGAGGTACAAAAGAAGCATAAGACATTGCCTTTGCCTACTTTTAAGTTTTATTCACAATTTAACAGCTTTCTCTGTGGAGCCATTAACTCAGCGGTTCTCAACCTGTGGGTCGCGACCCTTTCATAGGGGTCGCCTAAGACCATCGGAAAACACATATATAATTACATATTGTTTTTGTGATTAATCACTATGCTTTAATTATGTTTAATTTGTAACAGTGAAATTGGGGGTCACCACAATATGAGGAACTGTATTAAAGGGTCTCGGCATTAGGAAGGTTGAGAACCACTGCATTAACTGGTTTCCTTTACCAACTTCTAAAGTATGTTTTATCTGGTATAATTTGCCACTAATTGCAGCTAACATTAATTGAGCTTATCTTTGTGTATTCATATATAACAGTGTTTTCACACAGTAGACACCCCAACATATGAATGAATGCCAGGTATGGAGCTAGAAGCTTTATTCAGTATTTAATTGAATCCTCGCAACAATTATGAGTTAGCTAATATCCTTTCCCCCATGCTATGCATGAAGAAACTGAGTCAGACAATTTAAATGAACTTGCCCAAAGCCACAGTTGTTAAATGGCAAACTGGGACTGGAACCCAGGTCTGATTAAAGTGCTAACCTGTGTAGAGTGGTGAGGATTTGTGTTGGTGTAGAATGTATTGCTATGAGTATGCTTCCTGTTTAGACTAAGATATATGTCATCTGTATAAATGTTATTCTATTCAAGTACCCAGCTTCCAAGCCTGCTGTCAGTTAGAACCTGTCCCTCAGTTTCATGAGCAATCTTGCAGAGGCATTTGTTCATCTCGAATAGTACGAAATGGTGCAGAGGAAGAAAGGAGGCAGTTTGCCCCCAAATTGACCACCATGCCTGTGGGAACAGTTTCTCTTCTAATCAGTGATTAAATATGCTCTCCTAACTCTAGAAATCCATCTCTGCTTCCTCATTTGCCTTTTCACAGGGTTGTTAAGGTCCCCTTGTCTCTTGGATGCTCTTGCTCTATTAGGCAGGAGACACAGGCAGAGAGAAGCTCATTTGGCATGAATTAGGCAGCAGAGAAAAAAACCTTGGCAAGTGGGAGTAACCTGCCACAACCTGGTTTTCTCTGGCCAAATGACCGATCTTGTCTAGTAGTAATGCTATTACAACATTCCCATTTAGATCCCCATGACCCAGTAATTGTTTTGGGAATGAGTGCAAAGCTATCAGACACCAACAACTATAATTAGAAAAGGGAAAACAGACACTCACCAGAGCTGCGTCTTTAGGCTGGAGCGTTTACAGCACTTTATTTTTGGGTTGTGGAGCCTTTCTCACTTTTGCTTCCTAAAATACAAATTATACAGTTTTTGCATTCCAGTTTTTGTTACTACAGTACACACACACACACACACACACACACACACACACACACGGTTTAATCAGAGTACAAATTGCTGTCAGCACATTGAGTTCATGTGCCAGCCACATTCAGAACAGGGTGTTCTGTGCTCTTCAAAACAAAATTGCTCCAGGGCAGTCAGAGAACAATAAGTCAGAGCTCCAGCTTAAGTGATGTTTTGCAGCAGACGGGGCTCACTTGATGTGGTTACAGCTCGGATTGCATAGCTAAACTGGAGTAATTTGGTTTGGTTTGACTTTGGGGGGATTGGAGGACCTCCCCCCCTCCCCCACCCTCCTTTAAGTTGCATAGACTTTAAGACAAAAGAAAATGTTGTCCCTTTTTAACTTGTGTATTTCTTCCCTACCAAAAAAATCCTAAGTAGAAGCATCCTGTATGTACTTTTCTTCTCTTTGGGCACGTCATAGATCGTTTACTTCCCATAAATTATTCTGGTTGGAATTAGCAACAGACCTCCTGAGCCCTAGGGGCTGCGCTCCCAGTGAGTCATGGTGGTTATTATTAAATATTTATTAAGTGAGTATTTGCATTAAGAAATGCAAGGTCAGAAGCAACCGCAGGTCCTCCACAGCCAGAGCTGCCAGAGTAGTCCTTAGTAGCAATTGTTGAGACAATTTAAAAAATAGTTACTGGCTCTGTAGGAGATAGGCATGTCTGCCTCTGTCACCACAAAAGGGGCCCCTACTATAGCCATAGGCACACATTTGTGTGGCTGCTGTGGCTCGGAGGTGGTGTGTGAGTCTGTGTCACACCAGTGTTCCAAGTTTAGAAGCCAGTTAAGGAGCCATAGCCTTTGCTACTTGTAGATGTAAAGAATCAATGGGCTATATACTCTCTGAGGCTATAATACCTCCTCTTATCTAACATTCCAGATAGCATCAGTATTAAAGATGGTGGTTTTATATATACATACAAACTGGGGGACAAGGGGGCACACACAGATAGTTTATCAGTTTTAGATTTTATGGTACTATATGTAGTGCTTGCTCAGGTCCAACTTAGAAGAGTGCGATTTACCAGAAACAAACATTTTGGTTCTATCATTTATTGTCTTAGGCCAGCTGCAATGAATGTGGGTTTTTTTGTTTTTGCTTTCTTAATTATGCCTTCACTATCATTTGACTTGAACTTGTCTTTTTTGTTTGTTTGCTTCACTTACCTTTCCCAACATGTTTATTAGTAGCCAATCTTTTTTTCCTAATATCATCGGATATCACATGTAAGGAGAACTTCTGGAGTTATTTGTAAAATTTTTATATCTAATACATGCATCGAGCCCCAAACCAGGCCTGGGACGTGACACACAGGCAGGAGTCCTTGCAGTCTCTGCATTTCCTGTTTTGAAAACACATTTAAACTTGATCAACCAAAAACCACAATGAATGTACTGATAGTTTCCTCCCCCACAAATGTACTCTCCTTTAGGGAGGAAGATACTTCTAACAATAAACCTCAGACAAAAAGATTTGTCAACTCAGTTGTGAGCTACTAAGGTATCTCAATACTTGAAGAATCCCACAGTACACGGGGGCTGAACCTCACTGCTCACTCAGCAAATCTGTCAGGAAAAGTGTCATCGCATTCATCTAAATTCAATTTCTTGGGCAGATTTAAAAATATTTAACGCAAACTTTTCAGAACCCTCAACTTTAGAAACATCAGCATTTACTCTAGTAAAAATATCTTTACTTCTAGTATATGTATACATTTGAAAATAATAAAGTTGAATTTATTTTTCAGATATTTTCCAATTCAAAAGAACTTTCAATGTGTTGCAAGTTGATTACGTTTTATCTAGAGCAGCGGTTCTCAACCTGTGGGTCGCGACCCCTTTGGCAGTCGAACGACCCTTTCACGGGTCGCCTAAGACCATCCTGCATATCAGATATTTACATTACGATTCATAACAGTAGCAACATTACAGTTATGAAGTAGCAACGAAAATAATTTTATGGTTGGGTCACAACATGAGGAACTGTATTTAAAGGGCCAGAAGGTTGAGAACCACTGATCTAGAGCGTTCCAAAAGTTTGTGGAATAGAACCATCAGCATTTATGAGTATGGGACAAAGAGCAAAATTCCTATATGCCAGCTGTACCCTGAAAGTCAAACCTTTTCTAGTTTGGCCAAGCTTCGACTCCATCCTAAGTCTGCAGTGGGAACAAATCAGGATGCTATTAATCCTAGTGAATTAGAAAGGCATAAATGTCCATGAGATATTGTGGCTCCTCGTGTCAAAGGAACTGGTGTCTTCAGGGTTTCTCTCATTTCTCAGGCCCAGGCTAAAAAGTAACTGATCAAATGATTAACTATGGGAATTACCTTTGAAACTGATTTGTGGCCTATATTGAGAGTTATATTATTGGGTCACAGAACCATAGAATTTTAGAGCTTCACAGGACCTGAAATCATGTAGTTCAAAAATAGAGTAAGTTGGAATTAAATTTGTATTTGGAAAATAGTTGTTTCATGGAATGACTATAACAGAATGAGTGATTTTTTTAAAGTCTCTAACGCAAGTTATTGATGTACAGTAGAGCAACCAGTAAAAAAAAAAAAAGTAAGCATTTTAGGAAATCGTTACATTTTAATCTGGGCCATTAGATTACAGAAGTAGGAATAAAGAATTTTCTTATGAAAGACAAGATATTATATTGTTGTGCAATAATACAAGCAATTGATTTTTTCTTATTGAGTCAAAGATCTAAATGGTAAGGAATGAAT
Source organism: Myotis yumanensis (assembly GCF_028538775.1). Classification (NCBI taxonomy): domain Eukaryota; kingdom Metazoa; phylum Chordata; class Mammalia; order Chiroptera; family Vespertilionidae; genus Myotis; species Myotis yumanensis. The sequence goes on from NW_027223757.1 coordinate 91,518,224, forward strand.
AACCCTTACTATTAAAAAAAAAAAAGTAGTTGAAAGTTTGAGAGTATTGCTTATCCTGCGGGGTGGAGAGAGTCTAATCAATTAAGAAAAAAATACATGCATTTTTCTTATTTTGTCTTGGAAAAACCATAAAAGCCCCTTGTCTAATATAAAATTACCCTCAAAATGAGCTGAGTGTGTGAGTGGAGTGGGGAATTGGGCCCCAAGAAATTGACCTCTTCAGCTTAACATTTTAGAGGCAATGGTTAAGTAATTTGGTTTGTGATGGTATAGTAGAGTACTTATTGTCACACTTTACATTTATTTCTCCACCAAGGGATATGGCTATGTTAGTTGTTGATGATGTTGCCATTGTGTTTTCCATTTTTATTCAAATACTAGAGGCCTGGTGCACAGATTCGTGCACCGGTGGGGTCCCTTGGCCTGGCCTGTGGACATTCCCCGAAGGGTCCTGGATTGCAAGAGGGCTCAGGCCAGCTGCAATGAATGTGGCCTCACTGGTGCACAATTGGGGCCAGGGAGGTACCGTGGGAGGTTCGCCGGCTGGGGAGGATCCGCTGGAGGGCTCCAAGGCGTGTCCGGCCTGTCTCACCCAGTCCCCATTGGCCAGACCCCAGTAGCAAGCTAACCTACTGGTCAGAGCGTCTGCACCCTGGTGGTCAGTGTGCATCATAGCTACCAGTCGAATGGTCACTTAGGCTTTTATATATATAGATATATCTATAATAATAAGAATGTAATATGTAAATCGACTTAATGACCAAACAACAGAACGACTGTCTGGATGACCTTCCGGAAACCACACTATTATATACACTGGCACCAGGCCAGCCAAGGCTGGTGCAGTGTGATTGGTCAGGGTGCCCCACCATCGCCCTGCAAAGGGAGGCCGAGGCCACCCTCTGCGGGGCGATCAATGGGGGGACTCCGCAATTGATTGCCCCAGAGGGAGGCCCAGACCACCAGCCAGTGGGGCGATCAATGGGAGGGGGCTTTGTGATCACCCCAAAGAGGGAGGCCCAGGCCATCTTCTGTGCGGCGATTGAGCGCAGAGCCCTGGCCAGGTGGGCGGGACCTCCCTCTGTTGGATGATTGATCACGGAGCCCTGTGATCAATTGCCCCAAAGAGGGAGGCCTAGGCTACCAGGCTGGCAGCAGGTGGGCGGGGCCTCCCTCTGCAGGGTGATTGATCTGGTGGCCCCATGATAGATCGCCCCACAGAGGGAGGCCCAGGCCAGCCAAAGCGATCACACCCCACAGATGGCAAGCAGTGGCAGCGGCAGAGGTGGGTCCAGCTGCCAGCATCTGGGGGAAGGAGAACCCCAATAGGCCCTGATCGCTGGCCAGGCCTACGGACCCTACCTGAAGGGTCCCAGGTTGGGAGAGGGTGCAGGCCAGGCTGAGGGACAACGCCCCCCTGCACAAATTTTGTGCACCGGACCTCTAGTATATACCAAGTGTACCGGTTAATAATGCAGATTTTTTTCAGTAGATGGAGTATGCATATGTTGGTATATATGCGATTTGATTTGTATGCTGTTTTGTTATATTGACAGCAAGCTTCAAAACTTCATATGTCAAATTTGCTGAAGGTGTTGACATCATAGATATTTTTACACTTAAAAATGTCGAATTTCGCCCTAACTGGTTTGGCTCAGCTGATAGAGCTTCGGCCTGCAGACTCAAGGGTCCCAGGTTCGATTCCAGTCAAGGACATGTACCTTGGTTGCGGGCACATCCCCAGTGGGGAGTGTGCAGGAGCCAGCTGATTGATGTTTCTCTCTCATCGATGTTTCTAACTCTCTATCCCTCTCCCTTCCTCTCTATAAAAAATCAATAAAATATATTTTTTTAAAAAAATTTTAAAAATGTCAAATTTCATGCCAAAAGATCAGATCCTGATCAGTTCCTAACCAGAACTCCGACCAGAACTTTGGCTGGAGATCCTGGCTAGAGGTCCTGACTAGGCTGCTGATCAACTGAAGGCTGTCTTCGTGTCATTCCTTCTTTGCCGACTCCGTCCACACCTTTGGGGACCCCTGGACCCGCTGGGATTGGACCCCAGCACTGGCGCCCAACGTGGGGCATCAAGGCAGTCAAGAGAGTAATCAATAATGAAGAGGCTGCCGATATCCTAATCAAACAACTGGCTTTTGAAAATGCTAATAATACCTGTCAGGCTTGGAGAAACCAAGATGGCGGCATAGGTAAACACGGGAGTTTGCTGCCTCGAACAACCACTTCAAAAATACAACTAAAAGACGGAACGGACATCATCCAGAACCACAGGAAAGCTGGCTGAGTGGATGTTCTACAACTAGGAGGAAAGAGAAAAGCATACCGAGGCTCAGAGGAGGCGCAGTGCTGAAGTAAAATACTAAGGTTCGGAGTGCATGTGGAGCGGGCTGGAGGCTGAGGGCGCGGTTGTTTTCAATCGGGAGGGAGTCTCAGGCTCTGAGCTCCAGTTCCGGGCGAGTCTCTAAGGACCCAGACTCATACGGGAGAAGCGGGACTGTCTGGCATCGCTCAGAACCCTAGGGCAGCTTTCTCTCCGTGGGGCTTGCAGCGACTACTGGGACACTGAGAAGCAGAGCCTCTGAGGGCAAGACTGAGAGCAGCCATAATTGCTAATCCCGCCCTGTTGATCCCGTGGGACCCGCCCCGCCCAAGCCCTGCAGGGAGGCTTTTGCTGGATAGCCTCAGGCAAAGGCTAGATTAGCACCTCCCTAGAGATCCAGGAGCCAGGAAGCCCAGAGGTCAGAGTGGGACCATCCAGCTTTAAGCTCCGTGGAACCATAAAAGACACACTCAGGAGGCAGACTCAGTGAGCACCAAAGCCCCATCAAAGCAAGTCTAGCCCCAGAGGGGTGTCTCCAGCACAGAAGCTCTCCCACCGCAGACACAGCTGATTCTCACAGCCAATTGACCTGGAGGTCAATTCCTCACAGTGATAACTACAACAATCAAGGCTTAACCACAACAAGACTGTGCACAAAGCCCACAAGGGGGTGCACCAAGAGTGTCTACCTTAGGTAATTGGGACACTTAGCACAGAAAGGCACTCTATCGACACGGCGAAGCATAAAAAAATGCCGAGACAAAGAAACAGGACACAAACGACAGAATTAGAGGAAAGCAAACTGTTGGATATAGAGTTCAAAACCACACTTTTAAGGTCTTTAAAGAACTGTTTAGAAGCCCTCGAAAAGACTGGTAAGACCGCCGATAAATGTAGTGAGATCCTCAAGAAATCTAATGAGACCCTCGATGTTGTGATAAAGGACCAACTAGAAATTAAGCATACACTGACTGAAATAAAGAATATTATACAGACTCCCAACAGCAGACCAGAGGGTTGCAAGGATCAAGTCAAAGATTTGAAATACGAAGAAGCAAAAAACACCCAACCGGAAAAGCAAAATGAAAAAAGAATCCGAAAATATGAAGATAGTGTAAGGAGCCTCTGGGACAGCTTCAAGCGTACCAACATCCGAATTATAGGGGTGCCAGAAGATGAGAGAGAGCAAGATATTGAAAACCTATTTGAAGAAATAATGACAGAAAACTTCCCCTACCTGGTGAAAGGAATAGACTTCCAAGTCCAGGAAGCGCAGAGAACCCCAAACAAAAGGAATCCAAAGAGGACCACACCGAGACACATCATCATTAAAATGCCAAGAGCAAAAGACAAAGAGAGAATCCTAAAAGCAGCAAGAGAAAGAAAATCAGTTACCTACAAGGGAGTACCCATACGACTGTCAGCTGATTTCTCAACAGAAACTTTGCAGGCCAGAAGGGAATGGCAAGAAATATTCAAAGTGATGAATACCAAGAACCTACAACCAAGACTACTTTATCCAGCAAAGCTATCATTCAGAAGTGAAGGCCAGATAAAGAGCTTCACAGATAAGAAAAAGCTAAAGGAGTTCATCACCACCAAACCAGTATTATATGAAATGCTGAAAGGTATCCTGTAAGAAGAGGAAGAAGAAGAAAAAGGTAAAGATACAAATTATGAACAACAAATGCACATCTATCAACAAGTGAATCTAAAAATCAAGTGAATAAATAATCTGATGAACTGGTGATTGTAATAGAATCAGGGACATAGAAAGGGAATGGACTGACTATTCTTGGGGGGGGGGAGAAAGGGGTGTGGGGGTGAGTGAAGAGATTAGACAACAATCGTGCACCTATGGATGAGGACAGTGGGTGGGGAGTGAGGGCAGAGGGTGGGGTTGGAACTGGGTGGAGGGGAGTTATGGTGGGAAAAAAGAGTAACTAATGTAATAATCTGAACAATAAAGATTTAATTAAAAAAAAAAAAAATTTCATGCCAAAAAAAGAGGATTTGCGGAAAGTTTTAATTCATTACTTTATTTTGAAGAAAAGTGCTACTGAAAGCTACCGTATACTTCGGGAAGCTTATGGTAAACATGCTCCATATCAAGATACTGTGAACGCTGGTTTAAACACTTTAAAAGTGATGATTTCGATGTGAAAGACAAAGAACATCCAGGTCAACCGAAAAAGTTTGAAGACCAACAATTTCAAGCATTATTGGATGAAGATGCGTGTCAAACTCAAAAACAACTTGCAGAAAGATTAAACGTTGCTCAGCAAACAATTTCCTTTTGTTTACAAGCAATGGGAAAGATTTTAAACGAAGAAAAATGGGTGCCACACCAACTGAATGAAAGACAAATGGAAAACTGAAAAGTCATCAGAAAAATGTTGCTTCAACGGCATGAAAGAAAGTCATTTTTGCATCAAATTGTGACTGGCGATGAAAAGTGGATTTATTTTGAGAATCCCAAATGCACAAAATCATGGGTTGATCCTGGTCAACCATCAACATCGACTGCAAGGCCAAATCGCGTCGGAAAGAAGACAATGCTCTGCGTTTGGTCGAATCAGGAAGGTGTGGTGTATTATGAGCTTCTTAAACCAGGTGAAACCGTTAATACTGATGCTACCAACAACAAATAATCAATTTAAACCACACTTTGATCGTGAAACGACCAGAATGGGCCAGAAGACACGGCAAAGTCATTTTGCTTCATGATGACGCACCATCACACACTTCAAAACCAGTTAAAGACATGTTAAAAGATCTTGCCTGGGAAGTATTAACCCACCTGCCGTATTCACCAGACCTTGCTCCTTCAGATTACCACTTGCTCTGATCGATGGCATATGTACTTTCTGAGCAGCACTTCAAAACATACGAAGAAGTGGAAAATTGGGTCCCTGAATGGTTTGCCTCAAAACAAGAAAAGTTCTATTGGGACAGTATCCACAAATTACCTGAAAGATGGGGGAAATGTATAGCTAGCGATGGACATTACTTTGAATAAAGCACTTTTGATGTTTCTCTTGAAATTATTGTGTTTTCTTTGATTACAAAATCCGCCATTATTAACCAATACACCTTGGGAAATGGTCATTCAGTTTTTCATCCTAGTATCCAAAGCAAGGTACAGTTCCAAATGTTTAAGCCATTACATATTTGATATTAAATTGGTGTCATTTTGATAATTATTCATTAATATAGTATTTCTTGATCCTCTGAGGAAACCTCTGCCATTTAGTAGGTTTCAATTAAACCTATTTTCCATACTTTTCTTATTCACTAAGCTATCATATTGATATATCGAAGTTTAAGCTTAAAACAGGAAGAAACATGATTGCTCTTAAATTTCAGAATGAATAGACTAAGCTTCCACAATACATACCATTATATCTCTAGATCAGTGGTTCTCAACCTTTCTAATGCTGCGACCCTTTAATACAGTTCCTCATGATGTGGTGACCCCCAATCATAAAATTATTATTTTTGTTTTTCATAAAATTATTTTCGTTGCTACTTCATAACTGTAATTTTGCTACTGTTATGAATCATAATGTAAATATCTGATATGCAGGATGTATTTTCATTGTTACAAATTGAACATAATTAAAGCTTAGTGATTAATCACAAAACAATATGTAATTATATATGTGTTTTCCGATGGTTTTAGGCAACTCCTGTGAAAGGGTTGTTCGACCCCCAAAGGGGTCTCGACCCACAGGTTGAGAACCTCTGCTCTAGATGAAGTGAGAAGGGGAAACACTCATTTATCACTTCCCTAAGTTCGCCAGTCCTAAGGAACAGCTTGGTTGACTGCCTGTCTCCTCTCCCTCAGTCCACCTGGAAGGCCGCTGTGGTGAAAGGATGTTTGATTGCAGAGATGTGGTTTTCACTGTTGGCGAAGGAGAAGACCACGACATTCCAATCGGAATTGACAAAGCCCTGGAGAAAATGCAGCGGGAAGAACAATGTATTTTATGTCTTGGACCACGGTAAGCAGCATACCAGTTCAGTGCACAGTGACATTGTCTAAAGAACAGGGATATGCTTGCTTGTTCGGTCAACATTTGATATTTTCAGTGAAGTTAATGCTAACAGAAACAATTAAATCAAGTTATAGTTAGTGATGGAGTGAATTACTGGGCCTTATATAACCAAGGTTTATGGACCTGTTTACTTCATTGATGTGTGTTAATAGGACTGGCAGACAAGTTTTGCTTTTTTGTATATTTGTTTTGCTTGCCATATTGCCAAGACAGGAAGCTATTGGAACTTCTCATGTGATCCTCTTGCCCCCTGTTCCCTTTTCTCCAAATGAGGCAGTAAAACATGGTGGGTTGGAAGTAGAAGCAACATTTGGATGACTTATTACCACTTGAATTTGTGCCACCTGTTCTTATACAGAGTCCCTGAAAAAAAAACAAATGCTCTTCCTGGACCTAAAGGCAGCGGAGATGACTCATTTTTGCCTAAATTTTTTCCATCATAAGGAGACCCATTAGCACTTCCAAGCTTAGAACTATCAGACACTTACAGTCTCTCTTGTGAAAACATGTTTGGTATTATTTTTAGATCTAAAATTATACCATGGACCCAACCCTTCTATCTTGAGAAATGGGCCCTTGAGAGAAACCAGGGTATTTTGATTCTGTTTGCCTGTAAGTGCATCTGCTTATCTCATGTCTACTCCCTCTCTGGCTCTTTGGGTTTCAGTCAGTAGGATTTTGAGAAATTAAGAATCTTGATGAAATAGACTTACCAGTAGGTAATATTGCGCCTGTTGTACAATCGCTTGCCTTTGTGCAGCCTCAGTAGTAATCAGTGGCATATTTACCTTTGCCCTAACACTTGGGCCATGATCCTATTTCTCAAGTGATGTTTTAACCATGCCACTACTCACTTGAAAACCCTTCCAAAATGCTCACCACCTTGAACCTTGTTACAGCTTTCACTGGGGGCACCTTTTATTTAATACCTTCTTTTCCTCTGTCATATTCCTTTCTTCACTACTGGATTCCCACTTCAGTGTCTTTTACTTATATTTACATAATATTTGTAGTTCACCCTTAGGTGAACCTATTTCTTTCTTTCTATAATGAATTTTTTTTTAAATCAAGCAATGCATGGAAAAGGTTTTCTCCCCCATATCTAAATAATATCTAATGTTTTTTAATCTGGCATTCCAAAATTACAGTAGTTCTAGATTTCTATAAAGAGTGTTATTTATGTCCCATGTATCTTTTCAGATTTCAGTTCCTAGAGGATAAGTTCTTTATACACTGTAAGCATATGATATCATTTGAATCCATTTGTTATATTTTAAACTGGCTGACAAGGCACTTGTAGAGGCAGATGTCTCAAGTTTAATGGCAGAGAGAAACAAAATCTCATAAAGTTGTGGAGAACTAAATAAGATAATGCATGTAAAGAACTTAGCACTAAGTGCCTGACACAGATAAACCCCTCAAAAGGAATATGTTGTTATTTTTCTCTTCAAGATGTCAGTATGTTGAGTTACTTAAAGGCCTGCTGTGCAAAAGGAGACTGTTTACACGTGCACTGCGTGGCATTATCCCCGTATGCAGAAAACCCCACGCACCAGGCCTGTGCACCAGTGCAGTGGCACTTGAGTGTTGTAATGTGGCTGTTGCAAATACGTGCTCTGTGTTACTTCTTGTCACCTATAGTGCCTTCTCTAAAGATTTCCAGGGCATACCTTCTCCTCCATTCCGATAGACTATTTGACGGGGTGTTTCCATAAGAAGTTTATAAAACACTTCCAAAGAACCTATTTTCTCTCTTCTCATCAGGACAGTATCTTGTATATTGTTTTAAATACTGTGAATATTCAACTTTTTCATTTTAGTGTAAAGGTGGCTAGTTTTAACTTTTTCCTTATGTTTCTGTCCTGCACCAACCCCAAACAAAAACAGTCTGTGTCAAAAACTAAACCATTTTCTGGGAACACACAGAGTCTGAATTTAAATCCCGGCTCTACACTCCTCTTTGTGTGACTCTCAGGAAGCACTTCTCTCTGAGCCTCAGTTTCTTTGTCTATAAAAAGGCAGCAATTGGTAAGAACTTATGGCATAAGTGCTTATATGCACATAAAGGCTAATGGTCATTAATAGTCATTATTCGTATCTCAGCTGTCTGCAGGCAACTATTCAAGAACATTAATGTCATCTACATTGTTTTACTTTATTACTAACTTAATTATATTTTAAAACTATAATTAAAGCCCTGACCGGTTTGGCTCAGCGGATAGAGCATCGGCCTGCGGACTCAAGGGTCCCAGGTTCGATTCCGGTCAAGGGCATGTGCCTTGGTTGCGGGCACATCCCCAGGAGGGGGCGTGCAGGAGGAGCTGATCGATGTTTCTAACTCTCTATCCCTTTTCCCTCCTCTCTGTAGAAAATCAATAAAATATATTTTTAAAAAAACTATAATTAAAGACTGCAAATTAATCCCTGCTTGTTTGTATGTTTATGTACTTGTATATGCATGTGGGAGCAAATACATATAAAGGTATATCAATAAGTACTACAAATTGTTACATGAATAATATACAAAAAGAGTAAAATTAGAATTGGGATATTTAAAAATATATATTATGAATGCTCCCCTGGGTACCATTTTATGTGTATCTCAGAGATTCTGACATATACTATTTCCTTTGTTATTCTTTTCTACACATATTATCATATTTATTTGAAGTACCCCTGCATCAGTTTTCTTAAGATTAAGATTTTAACATCTCTAGCCAGGAGGACTTTTTCCTTCTGACATTTAAAAAATGTATTTTTATTGAATTGTGATCCAAGAATATTATATTTATTATTTATTTTTATTTATTTGGGATTTATTAAAGTTTGCTTTGTGGCCTTTCCAATTCACCAAATAGAAGTATATTTTTTCCAGTGTTATTGAAAAATAATTGGCATACATTAAGTTTAAGGCAAACAGCATGATGGTTTGAATTACATATATTGTGAAATATGTTCCACTAACATCCATATTCTCATATAGATACAATAAAAGAAAAAGAAGAAAAAAACACATTAATAACGAATTCCTTCTGTTACTGTAGCCCAGCTTGTCTGTTGGTTAAGTCCTAGAATCCCATTTGTGGTGTCTGTCTTCAGGGAGAAGCGTTTCTGTGCCTGGTGTCCTAGCCTGCCAGGCTGGTGTAGAGTCAGGCAGACAGCTTTCTGTGTAACATGGCAGTCAGACTCAATGCTCCTCCCAGGCTCCACACTCATCGCCACAGAATCTCTTCATCTGAACCCAGGAGAGGTTATAGGAATAATGCCCTTCCCCAGTCTTCCTTAATCCCACTGATAAAAACCAGGACAATTTGGTGTCCCCCTTGACCCTACCCCCACTCTGCCCACCATGAGACCTCTATTTGTGAGTTCCACTAAGGCAGCTTTTCTCATCCTCGGCACTATTGACATCTTGGGCTGGAAGTTTCTTGGTTGTGGGGGCTGACATGTGCATAGTAGTAGGATGTTCACCAGTTTCCCTGGCCTATACCCACTGGATGCCTATACCCCCTTCCTCTGTGTGATAAACCCATCTTCAGACATTGCCAAATATCCCTGAGGTGGGAGGATTAAATCTACCCCTGTTGAGAGCCAATGGTCTGAGGCGCGTGCCAGGTCATCTGTTGAATTTGTACCTGTGTAGCACAGGGCTCCAAATATAACATGCTGTCGGTAAACACGCTCAGCAAGGACTCTCCCTCCAGCCCAGTTCCCAGCAGTTACGGAATGTTCTTTATTTACCAGATGGCAGGAACACAATAGCAGTTACATAGGTCTAGGAGCTCAGGTAGAGAACTGGTCACCACCTCCTATAATTGGCCACTGGCAATTAACGTCCTCTTATTTCTTTGCTGAAGATACCCTTTGCCCTGCTATTATGACCACCACACCCCATTCCTACCAGCTCTCATGGCCTTGCTCTGGCTGCAGCTTTCCTTTACTTGTGTAACAGTGGAGGTGAGTGAGTAATCATTTTCTTCCGGGAAAATTTAGGCAAGGGGTAAAGAGAGTAGTGCAAGCAGCAGGATTTGTATATTCCCACTCTGGTCCTTTTGCCCCAGAGAAAATTCATTGGCATCGACCTGGTTTGGCATCTTTCAACCCATAGCCTGAACATTTGGGTTTACTAAGGTTTTCGCAATGTTCTTCCATATATTAAAGAGTAGTCTGGCTTGAAATACTAGTAGATGAGAACAGAATATATTCCAGTGCATGCTTTCCTAATATGCTGGGTGTTGTTCGAAACCCGGAGAGACCATTGAACCAGACAGACAAAGCTCCGTCAGCACTTCATTCTGGCAGATGTGTCCTCCCCAAATGCCTTGTATTTATTAATGTGATCTGAAAATCAAATTTATATGTCTGCAGTGATTTTGTCCAGATAGATTTTGGCTAAAAGTTGTAGCATTTAAAGTAAGAGCCACAGACCTGTAAGAATATTGCTTTCTCTCTTTTTCTTTTTTTCCAAGTATGTTTTCATTGATTTTTAGAGCGGGAGAGAGAGAAACATCAATCGTTTGCCTCCTGCATGCACCCTGACCAGGGATCAAACCCGCAACCCCTCAGTATACGGGACGTTCAACCAACTGAGCCACACCAGCCAGGGGGAAAGTATGTCTTTTATGGGGGTTAGAACTTGCTAGGGCTGTTCTTTTTGGTGGTATATTAGTTATGTCACTTGTGTTTTCTAGTGTGCTCTTTAAAACTATTGAATAAATACTGTGAAAATGTATTTTTCCCCCTGCTATGTGAGCCTTCCCTCCCGTTCATCTGCCTGGAAGTGGTGCTGTTTGATAGAGACAGCACTTCAGAGTTGAAAGCTTCTTAAAGCCTCTAATGCACAGCGCTGTGGGCACAGCACTGTGACAACAGTGCTGTCTTCTCGCCCTCCTGCTGATGAGGCCTCGGGGAGGGTCTAATAGCCAAATGAAGGCTGTTTTATCAAAAGAACTCAATAGAAAATCAAGCAGAGAAAAGGGCAGTGACATTAAGGCCACGTTAAGCAAGCTGTCCCGGGGAGAACAGGTGTCGCAATTGCACGGGGATGTGAAGAAGGAAGGAGGCTCAGTCTGGCCTGGTTCCTGAAGCCGCAGGGGCACCTGGCGGGTCTTCTGATCAGCATCTGGCTTGTCCTCAGGGTCTCTGGTCTGTGTAGTTTGCAGATGCTAGCTCTGCGCTCATGTGATGCCACAAAGTACCAAAGGAAATGCCTGGAAATATGCCAATTCTTATAAAGTTTTATTTTTCTACTCTCCATTTCAGATATGGTTTTGGAGAGGCAGGGAAGCCTAAATTTGGCATTGAACCTAATGCTGAGCTTATATATGAAGTTACACTTAAGAGCTTCGAAAAGGTGAGAAAATACCAACTTCTCTGAAATCATGGTATATTTCTTCTCTGCCCACTTCCTGTGAACTATAGAATGTATTTCTGGGTGGCGTAGGTCAGTGGTCTTACTTGCATGTTGTGTTGTCTGGGACCCCTGAGCCAGCATGGCTGACCCACAGCTCCGAAGCGCAGTGTTCAGAGTGTGTTCCTATGTGTCAGCCCTTTTTTTTCTTTTTTCTTTTTTTCTTTTTTGGGTAGAATCCAACACTTGTTCCCTATTTGTTCCTAGACTTGTTCTTTTTGTACTTTTTTCCTGGGTTGAAGACAAAAAGGTTCACGTTCTGCCAAGCCGCTCCTTGGAGGAGGGGCGCCGTTTTCCAGTGCTGAACGGATTGTACCCTTCTCAGGAGTGGTGAAGAGGCCCTCAGCGTGGCTCCAAGTTACTGTCCAAAAATGCAAGGCTTCATGGGCCACCAGGCTCTGTGACAAGGAACACAGGGACACCCTGCTAACCCCAGGCCTTTTCTTTTCATACCTGTCCAAGTAGAAAAAAAGAGTTCGTCAGTGGCCTTGAGGGCAGAAACAGTAGGCCTCTAGAGTATATTTCCATCTCCCTGCCCCTGGAAGCTCCCAGCAGCAGCCTCGCCGGACCAGCACAGAGCGTGTACCCAAGCTAGACATTCTGTGGAGTCCAGCTGAGTCCCTGTGCAGCAGTCACCAGAGCCCACCCCTCCCGAGAGCCCTCATTTGGTGTGCCTTTCTTACGCTCCAGGGCTCCCTCCAGCTTCTGTGCATTAAGCTTTGGACTGGAAACACGACACTATTTTTCACTAGATTCTGAAAGGAGACCATTGTCAGTCCAGTAGACCTGGAGCTTTGGGCTAAGAAAGACAGGGGAGGCCTGCTTTGGGATTCTCCCCTAGCAGTGATGCTGCTGGTCAAACCTCACACTCATGTTCCTCAAAGCAGACATGTTCTCATCATTGACCGTTGCTTCTTGTCACAGTACCTCTTTAGACGGCCTGCTAGCTCAGCACTGATCCTGCAGCTCTGCCTCCACATTGTTAGAGAGAGAACATCCCTTGCATATGGTTATGTGGGCGTTTGACTTTCCTCTTCCCATTTCAATGAAGTAGCTCCCTGTCCCTTCCCACCGGGGCCCTCCTTTGCCCACAGTGAGCTGGGTCTGTCATTGCCCAGGTGTATCCATGAACCTGCTTTATTTGAAACCATGTGAAGAAGGGGTGTGCTGTGCAGGCAACACGATTTGATGTTCTGCCTCGTATTAAGGACATTTAGTACTCCATAAAGACTGAACCTAATAGAAAAACGCAAAGGACCCTGATTTCTAGATTTTAAATGATAGAGCTAATTTGTTGGGAAGCAACAAGGGGTTGCCAGAAAGACAAGTAATTTTCATTATTTACTTTGGAGGGGTGGGAGTGGAACACCAGAAATACATCACCAAGTGTCTTGAAAGAGAGAGAATTTTACAGGTACCCACTTAAGCTTATAATTCCTACACAGCAAGTGGCTCTGACATAGCCTTGTTTTCCCTGAAGGACCCCAGATTGTTCTGTGGACTCTGATCCTCCTAAATCCAGTTGTTCATAATGGAAGTGCAGTTGTCTCTGGATTCGTACCTTTAATTAGGGAGAATAATGACATATAATACAAATGAGCAAGATGATCATTAAATCGTTTATCTATGGCTTTGAAATTAGTTTTTACATCAGCTTTACCCTCCCAATTATGTTTTGCTTGAAATTCCCCAAGGACACATCTGCAGGTGGATACAGTGTGGAAGCTTTATATATCTGGTTGCGTTAGAGTGGAAAAGACAACTACATGGCCTGGATTTAAAAAATTCTCACGAATATACAACTGTGACTTGCCTGCAATAGTGTTCCCATTTTAGAGTTGAAAACCAAGGCCTGAGAGAAACAGCTCCAAGTCATAATGGCAACTGAGTGGTGCCATTTATGGGAGGGAAATCGGGACCCTAGCTTCCGTTGTGTGGCCTCATCTCACGCCTCTCCAGACGCGCTCTGCCGCAGTCTCCTCCTGGCAGCGGGGTCCCGCGCAGCTGTCATTGGAAAGCCAGTTCTAGCCTGGCAGTGACTAGATCTCACTTTGGTGGTGGCAGAGTTTTAAAAGACAGTGTGTTTGAGGTGTGGGTGGCCTCTACAAGGAGCTACTGCTTGTTCTATGGGCATCAGCTGATGCCTTTTCCTTCTCTGTTCACCTAACCATTGTCACATATTTACGTAACAGGCCAAAGAATCCTGGGAGATGGATACCAAAGAAAAATTGGAGCAGGCTGCCATCGTCAAGGAGAAGGGAACTGTGTACTTCAAGGTATGTGAGTTTCTGTCTCAGAGAACTCACTCAGAGGTTAATGAACTGTGCTGGCATTCCCTGCTCTGAATTTTATCAACACCCCTCTAGATAAGAGTAAGCCTGAATTTTTACAGATCTATCGTTTACAGTATGAAAAAATAGTGAGAAAGAATGAATTAAGGTGACAAAAGAATACAAATGCCTCTTTTTTTTTCTTAAATCCTCACCAAGGATATACTTATTAATTTTTAGAGAGAGAGAAACACCAGTGTGAGAGAGAAACATCTGTCGGTTGCCTCTTGTTTGTACCCTAGCCGGGGACTGAACCCACAACCTAGGTATGTGTCTTGACGGGAATTGAACCCACAACCTTTTGGTGTATAGGACAATGCTCCTACCAACTGAGCCACGTGGCCAGGGCACAGATACCCCTTTTTCATGGTCTACTCTGGATTGTAACCCTCCCTGAAGAAAGACCAGAGTGGCTTGCCCAGCCACCACTACTGGATCACTCACTGCAGACGTGAGGCATCTTGCTTTAGTTCATAGTTGGCACTCAATGAGTGTCTGTGGGATGAAACAAAGAAAGAATAAAATAATTGTTAGCTGTAATGGAATTCATAAGGGTAAGTTTCACATCATTTTCCTTTCCACTGTCTTGGTGACAAAAGGAAAGAGAACAGGCACAGATTTCAAAAGAAACTAATTGAGCCCTGGTTGGTTTGGCTGAGTGGATAGAGTGCCAGCCTGCAGACTGAAGGGTTCGATTCCTGTCAAGGGCACATGCCTGGGTTGCGGGCTCAATCCCCTGTAGGGGGCGTACAGGAAACAGCCAATCAATGATTCTCTCATCATTGATGTTTTTATCTCTCCCTTTCCCTTTCTCTCTGAAATCAATAAAAATATATTTTTTTAAAGAAACTGATAGGAGATGATTCATTTCTTCTGATGGCCATACACCTACTTTTGTGAATGATCTTTGTCATTGATTGCTTCTCGAAAACCATTTCTTGTAACACCTAGGAAGATGTGATTTCCTCAGTTAGATCTTAAACCCCCCGATTGAAGACAAAAAAGAAACAACACTCTGTTCAGTTCTAATCAGTGGACCTCAGTGCTTCCCATGGACCTGCTCTGTATCCGCAAAGGGCTTAGTGAGCAGTTAGAGAAGAAGGGCAGTGTTGTTAGGCTTCCTTCTTTCTTTTTTTCTTGCCACTGCAATCCAAGAACAAAAATCAGATGCTGTTTTCAACAGTCTACAGCAGCGATGCACAACTGTGATTCAGCAAATCCTTGTGGAGCATTGCTTCTAAGATACGTTGTTGGTTGACAGCCTTGTCTGGAGGGAGTGGAGGCGACGTGCACTCACATGAAACGCCTGGAGAATTATGTGAGCCTGCGTAAGCAGAGTGAATGCAGCCCAGGAGCAGCATGCATGGCTATTGTTTTCCAAACTTGGATAGGAAACCCATTACTAGATCATGAAATCAGTATTGTGGAAATGTATATTGCATTATGTACTAAGGATAAATGTTTTATAAATCTTTTGTTTACTTGTGTATGAATGGGTAGTGGATCATAATTTAAGACTTTTTTAAGACTTATTTTTTACTATGGGTTTTGGTTAAATAAAGTTGAAACATGTTGGCTTACATAATACATAATTATTTATATTTACTTTTAACACTTACTATATATACTGTATGGATCACCAGAAAACAGTGATGAAATTAGCTCTGAATTGGAAACTGGGCTTTATGATCCCAAATGATTTAAAGTCATTTAAATTCTAAAGAGGTTATTTTTTCAGTTGAGGGAGTTAGATTAGATGATCCCCAAGTTTCTTCCAGCCCTAAAATCCTATAAATTTTTAAACTCTCAAGAGCAAGTTTGATTTTTTAATTCAATTATGTATACTGGATACTTCTAAACTATTCATTCCAAGTGTGCTTTTTATAAACCCAAATACACAGTACACTAGAATAAAAAGAAAATTTTCTGTAAAAATCCCTTTAGACCACAGGTCCTGGATGGTGTTTCCTATATACCTGGAGTCCATTAAAGTCCTTAAATGTATTTTTTTATATTTCCCAAACTTCTAAATAGAACATTAATAGTTGGGGCAGGGGGTTGAGGCTCTTGGCATTTAACTAGAATCATATCAACTCAATGTAGCAAAACAGCTCGACGATTCAGAAACTATTGGTTGCTGATGGCTCATAACTTTGGGGAACATTACTGATAATGAAGTAATGCTGCAAAGCCACAGGCCATGTGGCTGTGTCCCGAATATATATACAGAGAGATGCCAGAATCTGTGATCAGTAGCAAAAAGCATTGCTTAGGTGTCTATACAGTTACTGAACTTGGTTGCTTCTTAGCACCACAACTGCAGTAGTGATTTGTGTGTTTCATAATATTATGAACCCTCTTAAAATTACTGATCTTTGAATAAAATCTGGATCAGCAGTCACACATATGGAACATATTATTTTTAACATGCAATTTGACAGACGAAATCTTTCAAAACACTAGGCTATTGGGGGAAAATTAATGAAAGGTTCAAAACCACTGACCTAAGCCTTTCTCCCAGAATGTCTCTGAACATTTTGTACTTCTGAACACTTCCCCAGAGGCACCTTCCTAATTAGAGGTAAAAGATCCCCGCGGTGAGCCTGCTTTTAGCTCTAAGGCCTCAAACCGGTCAGTGGGTCGTTTCCTGTCCACATTCCCTTTTCAGAGTTCAGGGCAGGTTTCAGCCCTCCACCCTGCCCTCCTGGGCCTCGTCTTTCCGGGGACTTTCCGGGGACTGACTTGGAGCGTTGTGCACATGCAGGCAGAGACGTCCAAACTGGGTGACAGCAGAGATGGTGACATAAAAATGTGCATTTCATGCCATCAGGACATTGGAGCACCAGTTCCATTGATCTGCGATTTGGTTTACACTGTAGTGCGTAAATCTCTCTTTTTAGGAGGGTTGGATTTTGGTTAGCTAAATAGGAATGATTTTGCTGTGTAGATTGTACATTCCTCCTATCAGCCTCTGAGCACTGAAGGGAAGAAAGGTAGGAGAGGACTCTTCACGTGGCTCTAAACATAATTAAGCCTCGGTAACAATGTGACATCAGGCCAGGCGCTGTGCACCTGAGGGAAACAGAAATGGTTTTCATTTCCTCCCTCTTGCTGGCAGCAATCTGCAGGACAAAGCCTTCACTAGCACACGTGCTTAGTGTTTCTCTCTTCTGACCATGCGGTGGCGAGAAGGCTGAGGACCCAGCAGTGACATGGGGCGCCCCCTTGTGCTCTGTGGGGAAAAGGCATTTCCAAAGCAAGCTAGTTAAGGATCATCTTTCAACCACGGAACCCTTTTCAGACAAACAGGCTTTACTATGTTTTGACCACCCTTCCTGAACCAAGAAACCAGTGCTATGATTTAGAAACAAGCCATTTATGAGTCAACCCTGCTTTTTTCTCCTCCTACATTTTTTAAAAATTGATTTTAAGAGGGAGGAGGCTGGGAGACTGACAAACATCTATGTGAGAGAGAAACATTGATCAGTTGCCTCCCAGAGGCACCCCAAACAGAAATAAAACCCGCAACCTGGGTATGTGCCCTGCCTGGGAATTGAACCTGCCACCTTTTGGTGCAAGGGACGATGCTCCAACCAACCGAGCCACACCGGCCAGGGCTCCTTCTACATTCTTTTACTCCAGGATCACTCAGCCTTAACACTATTGATATTTGGGGCCAAATGATTCTGTGTTAGTGGGAGACTGCCGTGGCATTGTAAGTTCTTTAGCAGCATTCCTTGCCTCTACCCACTAGATGCCGCTAGTACGTGACGACTACAGGACATCTCCAGACATTGCCAAATGTCCCGGAGGCCACAGTCACCCCAGTAAAGAACTCCTGTTAGCACATCAGGAGCAGAAGTACCACAAAACAAATTACCTGTGCTGTGCTCGTTAGAAGTGATCTCAATAAAATTATGTATTATTGTGATATATATGAAAGAGCTTTCAAGAAATTAAAATGCTCTTTCAATGTAAAGGAACTACTATGAAGTCTATTACTTGTTTTTCTTTTTAGAAACTGTAGACTTCTACCATTCTGATTATTCCAAACCCACCGAAGTTATAAGATCTGGTCTTTGTCCTCCCTGGCTCTCCTTTTCTTTTCCTATAACAATATATGAGGAGGTAATTAGAACTTAATAGGTGCATTAGTGAAGGAGGAAAGAGGAAGAAGAAACTAGGCATATGGGGAAATGTCCTTACCTGATCTAAATGAAATGACACCCTTCATTTCTACCCACCTCCACATTGCCCCCAATGATAGAAGATCTTTGGATTCCATAATTATATTCCTTGACCTTAATATTAGTCAGCAAACCTTCATTAAGGGCCTGTTTGTGCTAAACCCTCAATACTCCAAAAGGGTTGGAACATGCTTCCTGTCCTCAAAGAGCTCCCGGTCCAACAGGAGAGGGTGACAGAGAGAAAACGCCAACCCTGACACTGGGGAGGGCTGCTTCACCTGGTGCCCAAAAAGGCGCACCTAACTAACTATGTCTTAGTTACCTCGGCTGCCACAGTGAAACGCCCGAGACTGGACTTGAACAATAGGAATTCCTTCCTCACAGTTCTGGAGATGGCAGTCCAAGGCCAGGGTGCCAGCAGGGTCTTGGGTCGCAGAAGGCATCCTTCTTGCTATGTCCTCACGTGACTTTCCCTAGCTGCTGTGGGTGGGGAGAGAGGGAGCAGGGAACTAATTCTATCTGGTGGACACCCCCTACAAGGCTCCCCTCAACCTGATTGCCTCCCAAAGGTCCCATCTCCAAAAACAGTACATTGGGGGCAGGGCTTCAGTGTATGAATTGGGAGGGGTTCAGTTCAGTCCATAGGAAGTACAATATGATTTCCTCAAGAATTTCAGCATTTACTCTGAAAGGGCCTGGTTTCATATTCTTCCAACCTGAATCACAAATTTCTGAGGTGGAGACGAAACAGACTAACTTTAGTAGCCTCCTTCAGAAACCTCAGGCCTTCAGCACTGCCTTTGTCAAGTGGAACGGGGAGCTCTCTGTTGCCCCTTTCCTAAGCTCCCTCTGAAGAGGGGTGCTCAGTGGGGTGCAGTTTTGGCCTCGTTCAGACCCAGACTCCACTTGGCAGAGGGCTTCCTTCCAGGTGAGCTCATTTCTTAAGCCAACCCCTTGAGGTCCTTTGTAGCAGGGACGTTCTTGTAGACCTCTGTGATTTCTCTCCCAGTGAGTGAGGGTGGAGTGCATGCAGAAAGTTTGCCGGCCCTGGTGTAGGTCACTAGATTTGCCAGGATGTATTTCCTGCACAGTGTTGACACCCAGGAGCCCGGGAAAAGGCATTTCCCCTTCAGTAACCTAGTGACAGGGTCTGGAACTGCGCACCAGCCTTTTGGAAAGTGGATGGATGGATGATGGATGGATGGATAGATGGATGGATGGATGGATGGATGGATAGACAGATGATAGATAGATAGATAGATAGATAGATAGATAGATAGATATCAGCAGCACAGAATGCAACCCCAGTGCCTTGCTGCCTCCTCGCTGAGAGCACTGCCCCCTTGGAACAGGACAAGGTAAGTGCGGGGCAGCCTCTGTCCTGACCAGCTCACTGGTCACTAGACTTCAGAGAGAATGGAAAGTGCCTGGCTAGCCACCCCTGAGAACAGAAACAAATCATGAAATCCCAGGGTTCGTATGAGGAGGTTTCCATTTAGAGGGTTTGGTATTCCCAGAGAGGCCTGGGCTTACACTTCTCCTCTGCTCCTCTAGAGCCTGTGTAAAGAGTAATGCCCAGCTCTTCTCTCCTAGGGAGGCAAATACCTGCAGGCTGTCATTCAGTATGGGAAGATAGTGTCCTGGCTCGAGATGGAATACGGCCTGTCTGAAAAGGAATCGAAAGCTTCCGAGTCGTTCCTGCTCGCTGCCTTCCTGAACCTGGCCATGTGCTACCTGAAGCTCAGAGAATACACCAAAGCTGTGGAGTGCTGCGATAAGGTAGTGTCTGCGGGACCGGACTGCAGAGGCCACACCCCTCTCCAGCCTCACCCCTGGTCTGCCTTCGCTGCTGCTCGCCAAGGGTTGAGGGTTTTTCATTTGGCTTTATTTTTTTCGTTTGGGATTTTTTTCTCAGTATGAACTGGGAAATTCAGACAGGTTTTGATTAAAGACTTTTCTGATGCCTAGACTATCTATATATATAAAAGCCTAAGCGACTGAACGCCCAGTCGCTAAGACACACACCAACCACCAGGGGGCAGATGCTCAATGCAGGCGCTGTCCCCTGGTGATCAGTATGCTCCCACACCAAACCAACCTCCCAGTGTCCTTCCCCCCACCCCCGCCCATGGCCCTGATTGGTGCAGTCCCTCTCCCAGGCCAGCTGGCCCCAGTTGACCCCAATTAGGAGCAGCTGGCCAACCCACCGCGGTCCCTCCCCCCGGCCAGCCAACCTCCCTCGGCTCCTTTACCCCCACTGCTGGCCAACCTCCCACTGCCTCAATTGGCCGCATCACCAGCCAGGCCAAGGGACCCCACCTGTGCATGAATTCATGCACCAGGCCTCTAGTTTATAATAATGCATTATGAATAAAAGTTTCGATAAGAAACAATTTTATCCATGACCTTCCTTAAATTAATACCACTTGGTATCAGATTATAACTTGGTATCATATAATTCCTCAGGTTCAATTTAATAAGAACAGATGTGACTTAAGCTTTTCGGGACTTTAATAAAACTGCTCATACTGAGGATATATAAGGAAGTCACTGTTATCATCATATTTATTCCTTAATTAGGAATACATATAAATAGTTTGAAAGACCCACCAAGCACCAGGAGCCCTCTCCCTTTTACATTTGTGTTATTAATACTGTTCCTGGGCTGTGAACCCAGGTGTTCGTGAAGTTGTCTGTCGGAAGCATGATTCTGGTGTTGTTATGCACATGTCTGTGATGCTGACTGTTAGGTCAGGTATCTGGTCTCAGAGCCAACAGTGTGTGTTATGCTATGGGTAAAAGCTAACAATCAATTGTATCTGAAAGATAAACAGGGATAAGATAAACAAGCAACGATTTCATATATTCTCTGTAAGATTATTTTTGAATTTTAAGATCTTGAGTTTTTGTGGATTAATATGTTCCTATCATGTTTTACTCAATTTTTGCCTAAAAAAAATGTTACTGTTAATTACATTTTAAGCTTTTTCTTCTTTATTTTTTATTATAGTAATATAAAGTTATTCAAGTTCAAAAATTACAAAACATACAAGAAAGTAAAAGTTCATTTATAAGATTCCAGTTGACCATCTCTCCCAAAATCACTCATTGATCTCACACATATTCCTTCTGTTTTTTCCATACAGTGTAGAGTAACATATATGTATAAGTCCTTTTAAAAATTAGAATGTGTAGATTTAGGCACATAATTTTATAAAACAAGGACATTTTTCTGCATATGATCGATCTATCATATAACTCTCCTCAGTCTTTTAAATATCTACTGAGGATCCATTGCACGCATCTGTGGTTTATCTCACCATCCCTTTGGTAGATATCCAGGTTGTGATGTTACAGATTATGTGGTGTCTCTCTTTGCATACTTGTGGGATTGTTTCTATAGGATAAATTCCTAGAAGTGGAAATACTGGGTCAAAAGACAATAATTTTAATACAGTAACATTTTAAATTTAAATATATATTATTATTGAAGCTTATCAGTAGTTTTTTCCTCAACTGACAAATTTTTTTTATTTCTTATTGCACATTATTTTCATTGTTTTACTTCTGTGATTGCCTGTTCACCACCTCCGACTGCATTATTGGTCTGTTTTCGGTTGATTGAGACCATCTATACATTATGACTCTGAACGCTTTGTCTGGCAGTGGGGACACTAGGACCCCATTCTCCCTACTTGTCTTTTAACTTGAGATGGCATCTTTTTCCATAAAGAAAGTTTTAATGTTGGCGGAATCAAATCTGTCTTTTCCTTCTGGTTAGAAGTCTTCCCCACCCTAAGAGTATAAAAATAACCCCATTCAGTACTTGTAATACCTACTCCAACTAGGTTTACTTTTTAAAAAAAATAATTTTAAAAATCTATTATTTTTATTGGGCAGTGCATGTAAATATACTTGATTTAGAACTTATTTTTGTGTTTATGATGTGAGGGAAGAATTAAGTCTTATTTTCTACATGGATAGCTACTGCTTTGACCCCATTTTTTTTGTCAAGTTAACCCTTTCCTTACTGATTTACATAGTCTGTCTTGCTTTGTTCTGCTCCACTGACCTGTTTGTTCACGGACTACTAACCAAACTGTTTTAATGTCAGTAGTTGGTAGTATATCTTTTTCCCAGGTAAGGCAATTCTCCTCTTATTATTTTTGTCTATCCAAAATTTTCTCAGCTATTCTTGGTCATTTACTCCTTTCAATTGAACTGTAAAACGAACTTCTCAAGATCCCCCTTCCAAATCCTTTGGGGTCTTTAGAGAAATTGTATTAAACACAGGAATTGGTTTGGGTAATTAGTTGTGTTTTGATCAGTAGTATGTAATAACCTTGAGCACATCTTTTCAATACACTTTTTCTAATTCCCTGGCTAGAGAGCTTTAGTAAGTTATTTAAATACTGAGTTTCTTTCCAAGTCCCACAAGTTACACTCATTCTTTCTGAAACATACAGGCCCTGGGACTAGACAGTGCCAATGAGAAGGGCTTGTACCGGAGGGGTGAAGCCCAGCTGCTCATGAACGAGTTCGAGTCAGCCAAGGGCGACTTCGAGAAGGTGCTGGCAGTCAACCCCCAGAACAAGGCCGCGCGGCTGCAGATCTCCATGTGCCAGAAAAAGGCGAAGGAGCACAACGAGCGGGACCGCAGAATCTACGCCAACATGTTCGCCAAGTTTGCGGAGCAGGATGCCAAGGTGTGTGCGGGGCGCGCTGGCCGTCGGGGAGATCGGAACTGACCTTCCCCTTTGATTTATAGTCTCGGGACAGCTCCACACCCAGGCACAGCCCAGGGAAACAGGTTCTGAGCTGAGAGGCTGGGCTGGTCCAGAGGGAGCGTGGGGCTGCTCTGCTCACCAGGGCCCGTAGTAGAGGCACTGGTCTGTCCATGCAGGAGCTGAGGCAAAGCAACTGCCTAGACATGTACTAAAGCTTTTATTCTTTTTAAGAAAACCAAGCACATCAGGTTTTTTCCAGGTAATACCTCCATGTTGAGACCTCTGTTTGCCAGGAAATGGGCTGTGGTGGGGCTGCCCACCGCATGCCCTCTACTTGGAGGCTCGGGAGCCAGCCTGGCACGGGGTGAGAGAGGCCTGCTCCCCGGCTGCAGGCTGCGTTCTGCTCCTGAGCTCACCCTCCCCTCTAGCTTGCCACGGGGACCTGATTATCAAACAGTGGAAAGCTGGTCATTTTAACTGAAGACAAGTAACCGCTCCCACTCCGTGGGTAGCTGGGAAGCCTGAGTAGTCCTGTGCTGCCCTCTCCCGTTAGAGCAGACAGATGGTCTGCGGGCCAGGAGCTAACTGAGCATTCCACTCTTTCTTCCTCAGGAAGAGGCCAGTAAAGCAACGGGCAAGACTTTAGGAGGGGTCACCAATGAAAAAGAAACAGGAAGTCAAGCAGTGGAAGAAGAGAGAGCCAGGGGCCATGTATGACACCAGGCAAAGGAGGGAAGAGCCTCTGAACTCGGCCCTCCTCCACGGGCTTTCCCCAACTCAGGACTCAGCAGTGTTCAATGTCAAGTTCATCATAGTCTCTGTGATTCTGGAAGCAACAGGAAAAACCAGTAGCTTCCCCCAGACCACACCCTGCTGCTGCCCAGTGCTCTCACCAAGGGGTGGCAGGGACCACTCCGGGGGGACAACAGACGGCTGCCGGCCTGGAGACAGCCAACAGCGGAAGTCCAGCTCATTTCAGTTGATGTCAACTTTCACTGCCCAATTCAGGGTCCCTTGAGATAATCCTAACAATTTGGGGCTATTAGGTTTTACATTTAATTGAATTTTAATAGCAATTCAGAAACCTGAAAATAAATGCTTAATGAATTTCTCCTTTCTTACAGTTGGATGAGGGAAAGGAGGATGAAGTTGTTGTTTTTAAATAACTGAAGTGCTGCGAATGCAACTGTTGTGTTTTTAACCAACAGAACCCACAGTAGAAGGGTCGGTGCCCCACAGGCCCACAGCCACGTCACAGACTGGAAAGCCAGGACCTCGAGGCCTCAGGGCCACTTGCTTGCTGTCGTAGCCCAGCCCCTGTGAGCGGCCACCTGTGGCAGTGGGCTTCTCCCGCGCCCAGCCCGCCCTCAGCAGGAACCCTGCCACTCCCAACTCTCCCGCAGGGACCGCGGCAGAGGGCTTCTTCACGGTCTCTCTCTGTTTGGAATGTAGTTCTGAGAGGCTGAAATGTGAAAAGAGCAATCAGAACTGCGCTTGTTTTCCTTCCTCTATTCCTTTTAGGGAATAACTGAGCGCAGTGCTGCCTGCCGGCACCGCCACTGTGCAGCACCTGATTCCATGCTGTCCGCTCTGAGGGACGTAGACTGTTCTCACAATACCTCTGACTGGAGGGGATGTATCACATATCCTCTTAGGATCCATGCAGCTTTCTTTGTTGTCTTTTTAAATTTACTGGCTCATAAACATTTGTATACTGGTTTATGAACTTACTTACACTCCTTTCTCATGTAAAACAAACAAAAGCCTTGACTTTTTACTATTAAGTAGCTGAATTTTTTTTCAATCCTCACTTGAGGGTATGTCTTTATTGATATTTTTTTTAAGAGAGAGAGAAACATCCATCAGTTGCCTCCCAGACATGCATGGACCAGGAATTGATCGAACCCACCACCTTTCGATGCAGGGGACGACGCTCAACCAACTGAGCCACACTGGCCAGGGCAGTAGGTGGATTTTCAAAAACAAACTCTGCGGTTGAAAAAAAATAAGTAGTTGTTCTTCTACATTAGGGTTTTCCTTGCAGGTTGCCTCACAGTGGCTTTTTTTTTCCTTTTCTGAGAGCTTCTTTATTCTGGTGTGAGTTGTGAAAAAAACTTCCCATGCAGGTACATCTAGCTTACAATTTCCGATACTTGGACATTGCGGTAGGACAAGTCTTAAATCTGGCCATGTAGTTGAAGGTTAGTCCTTATGGATAAACAAGATTGACACTGGCCTTCTATTCTCACCGCCTAGGAAACACTCTTCGGAATGCATTTGGCAACCCAAGGGAACATTCGCTTCACCCTGCAACATTTCTCTCAAACCCCAAAGAACACTGCAATTATATTTCAGATTAGTTTTAATTTTTATGGTGGTTTTAACAAAACAGTTTTATTATTAGGTTAGGACCCATGTTAAATCTAAATATAAAGTCACTTCCTTTTAATACCTGTTTTCTTCTCCATGGAACAAATGGAATTAAATTGTGTTTCTCTGTTGTTGGTAACAAAAATCCTTTTAAATGCTCACTTATACTTTTTTCATTTTCCATAAGATACTTCTTTTTAAAGCCCCAAATCTTACCTAGGAAATATGAAAAGCAAAAGTTGATTTTGCTTATTTGCCTCTTAACTTTAGCATTTATAGCTCTGTTGACTAGAGCATGACTCCAGTGAGCCCACGATTGAGATTTGACCTAAAAAGGCCAGTTAGCAAACATAAAAGTGTCCAAAATGAGATTAGCCCAGCGACTGTCCCAAGTGTGTATGTGCCTCCCGGGGGAACAGGCAAGAGTGTGGATTTGAGCAAACAAGCAGAAGGGGCCATCACCACTCGAGAAAAAGAAATGTGTCAAATCCAGTAATCTCAAACAGGTGGTCTAGAAACCGGCAGATGTCTTTGAACCGTCTTTTAGACTGCATATGGAGTGGGGATGAATTAAAAACAAAATTTTAAAAACCATTCAGATGCACATTTCGTGTGTTCCTTAAATGCAAAGTGTGATTTCACATTGTTCTTGGTGTTGCTTGAATAGTCTTCAGGAAGGGTTGTTTGGGCTGGAAAGGACAGTGGGCCGCATTGACATGAGACAGAAACCTGGCAGGGCAGTGCTGTCCTGCTCCTTGCTGTGTGCACAGCTCAAAACCAGCATTGGGCTAATGGCGGTGAGGATGCATCTTTGTTCAAATGACCCAAATAACCAGAAAAACAAGAGGGTTTTGTTTTTTCATGACCCAGGGGGATTCCACCATTTTAAGTGGTTGTAAATTAGGTTCAATTTGGGCAATGAAGAAATTTAATTTGCCCTTTAATAAATACAAGAAATAGAAGCAAGCCTGTGCCAGGTGATGCTCTGTGTTTAAGCACATTTCTAGTTAAGCAGCATATTCCATCGGATACTCATGCTTACATACTCTGGAGGCTTTAGGAGATGACGCCACAGGTTGTGAGTCATTCACATGCTACAAAGGGAAGGTGGCGTGGGGCTGGGGCAGTGGCCCACCTTTTTCCAGGGGTCCCATCAAGGTGTACAGACGGGTCGGTGCAGGCTCCAGGCACCTTATGTTCTCTCAGTTCCTTGTGACATCTCTGGAGTTGAGTTACATTCCTCCCCATTGGCTGCTAAGTTATTTAGCAATGAGATCATCCTCTTTGCATATTTTTCCTAAGCAGATAATGATTTCGATAGGGATCTTGAGATGAGCCAGAGAAGGAGTCCTGGCGGAAATTTGTGATCCTGGCTAATTCGAGGCAGCCTGCACCTGATCTAAAGCCTGAGGCGTATCAGTGAAGAGCTTTGTTCATACCTATTTGGTCGTTCCAGCAACACTGAACCCCTCTTAGCATGGCACATTAGAATGTATGGGAGACTGTCACCAACACTGGTGAGAAATACATGGAATTTTAGTTTAGTCACAACCCCAAACTCATAATTCCTCCACCTAGCTGTATGCTATTCCCATCGATTGGCTGCTTATGTGTTTGAATAGCAATGACCTAAAAGGACATTCTCTAATGGCTTGAAGACGTTTCGGGGGACTCTTGGTGCGTCCTTTCAGATTTGTCACATCATGTCTGACATTTCTTTTGGAGGTGGGAAGAGGATATAGAGAAGGCATAATAATTTTGATGATGCTATATTCATGCTATTTTGATGATGCTATGTAAGTGCACATAATTCATGTGTGACCTTAATAATACATCACTGAATGTAACTCCCAAGAAGCATCCTTCTGGTGCTAACTGCTACCCATAGATGGACAGTCGGAGCAGAGTCCCTAATGCAGGCTTCCCCGAGGACCGGAGGTCAGGAACAGGGAGACCCTGTGGCAAAGTGGCCGTCCCATGGTTATCCAGGTCACCTGATGCCCTTAACTCCAAAATAGGTTGTTTTCTAGTCTGAAGCAGGAGTTTCTTGGCATATGGAATGAGATGTTGGTAGTCCCTTAAAATCCCTAAGCATTTGGTGGAACTGAAATGGCAGAGCCATAGGCCTCACATTCTACTGTGGAGTGAAAATGAAGGCTCTCTTACCCTTGGAGACAGCATGGAGGGACCTGGAGAGAGCTATGCTAAGTGAAATAAGCCAGTCAGAGAAAGACAAGTATCACATGATCTCATGAATCTAATGAACAAAATAAACTGATGAACTAAATAGATCCAGAGACATAGAAGCATGGGAAGACTGTGGAATCTCAGAGGGAAGGCAGGAGTTGGGGGAAGAGATTAACCAAAGAATTAGTATGTATATATGTATAACCGCTGGGCACAGACAATAGTGTGGTGAAGGCTTGGAGGGGAGAGGTGGGGACGGGTCCAGTGGAGGGAGTCAATGGCGGGGGAGGCGACATCTGTAATACTTTTAATAATAAAGACAAAAATAAAATTGAAAGACATAGACTGGACTGAAAGGATGGAAAAAATATTCTATGCAAATAGGAAGCTGGTGTAGCAGTACTCATATTGGATAAAATAGACTTTAAAACAAAGAATGCAAAAAAATGACATTACATAACTATAAAGGGATCAATAAGAATATAACAATGGTAAATATTTACAACAACCAAATAGTAGCAGGTAATTACATAAAGGGAGAAAATCACAATAAACACCCTATTTACATCCATAGGTAAATCATCCAAACAAAATTAAGGAAATAATGGCCTTAAATGTCACATTAGGTCAGACCAATTTAATAGATATTGATAGAACATTTCATCTAAAAACTGCAGAATAAACAAGTACACGTGGGACATTCTCCAGGATAAATTACATATTAGGCCACAAAACAAGCCTCAATAAATTCAAGAAGATTTAAATCATATCAAGCATCTTTACTGACTACAATGGTATGAAACTAGAAATCAACTATAGGGAGAAAAGTTGGGGAAAAATACAAATACATGGAGACTAAACAACATGCTACTAAATAACCAGTGGATCAAAGAGGAAGTATAACAAAATCAAAAACTTCCTTAAGACAAATGAAAACAAAAACAGAACTTTTCAAAATTTATGAGATGCAACAAAAGCAGTTTTAAAAGGAAAGTTCATAGTTATATAGGTCTACCTCAAGAAACAAAATAATAATATAGCCCTAGCCTGTTTGGTTCAGTGGATAGAGTGTCAGCCTGCAGACTGAAGGGTTCCAGGTTCGAGTCCATCAAGGGCACATGCCCAGGTTATGGACTTGATCCCATTGTGGGGCATGCAGGAGGCAGCCAATCAATGATTCTCTCTCATCATTGATGTTTCTATCTCTCCCTCTCCTTTCCTCTCTGAAATCAATAAAATATATATTTTTAAAAATTGATATAAAGTATCTAACTTTACAGCCTGGCCGGTGTGGCACAGTTGGCACATAGTCCTATGCATCAAGAGGTAGCTGGATTGATTCCTGGTCAGGGCACATGCATGGGTTGTGGGCTCAATCCCCCAATAGGGCCATGCAAGAAGCAGTCAACCAATGTTTCTATCTCCCTCTCCGTCCCCCTTCCTCTCTCTCTCAAATTAACAAAAACATTTTTAAATAAAAATCTAACTTTACACTTAAATAAACTAGAGCTCAGATCAGCAGGGACAAGCTCACCCTCCCACTGTGCAGCTCAGGGCAGTGTCACTGTGACAATGAGCAGAGGGGAGAGGCAGGGAAATAAGAGAAGGAAACAGGCCTCCCCCTCTGGCCCCAGAGTGTGGTTCTCTTCCTATCCCCGCCCCTGGTCAACTCCCCTTTCTTGCAACAGCATCCACCCCGGCGGCCTGGGAACGCGCCTCGGAGGCCCTCCTCCCCTCAGTGCCCTTGTTCCTCAGGAAGGTCTCTCCCCCTCGTCCCGGGTCTCTGTCTTCACCGTTAGTGGACAATAGGTGTGTTATTCCTCCGATTTGGGGAACAAAACGGATTCTTATTTATTTAATTTTTATGTAAATATATTTTTATTGGTTACGGAGATGAAGGGAGAGGGAGAGAGATAGAAACATCCATGATGAGAGAGAATCACTGACTGGCTGCCTCCTGCACGCCCCACACAGGGGATCGAGCCTACAACCTGGGCATGTGCCCTGACTGGTAATCAAACCTCACCTCCTAGTTCATAGATCGGTGCACAACCCCTGAGCAATGCCAGTTGGCTGATTCTCATTTAAATAGTCTTCCATTGTCCGTTAGGTGTGTGACCTTCACCCTCAACTATACAATCTCTTGAGTCTTAGTTTCCTCTCATGCAGCATGTCGTCAAGAACCCAACTCCTTAGAGCAGTGGTTCTCAACCTGTGAGTCGCCAACCTGTGGGTCGAGACCCCTTTCGAACAACCCTTTCACAGGGGTCGCCTAAGACCATCGGAAAACACATATATAATTACTATTGTTTTTGTGATTCATCACTATGCTTTAATTATGTTCCATTTGTAACAATGAAAATACATCCTGCATATCAGATATTTACATTACGATTCATAACAGTAGCAACATTACAGTTATGAAGTAGCAATGAAAATAATTTTATGGTTGGGGGTCCCCACAACATGAGGAACTGTATTAAAGGGTCGCAGCATTAGGAAGGTTGAGAACCACTGCCTTAGAGGGTTGTGGGGTCGGTGCTGTGGGACCTGGAGGGAGCCATCCTGGTTTACTTCCACACCTGACTAAGCCTGTAAGGGGAGCCATGAGCGGTGTTGTTCAGAACTCCGCAAGAATCAGATGATCGTTATACCAACATACAAATCCCTGTGTGGTCTGGATACTGAGAAAGGTTATGCGCACTATTTCTGAAACATGTGGCCATCCTCATGCCCAAAAAGGGAAGTGGAAGCTCCCCAGATGGAGAGGGAAGCAGAATAGACAACCACTGCGAAAGCTGAGTGGCTACTGTGCCTGGGTACAGCCAGAAGTCATCAGTGTGGAGTTTCCCACCTCTGTGTGGACAGGAGAGGGACCCCGGGGGGCCACACACAGGGAGGGGATCTGGACTCAAGATGAAAGTTGGAAGCCCCCTTCACATGCTTTGGGTATGGGCACTGGGGTCTCTCTGTCCATGGCCCCAGCCCATGGTCAGCAATGAGCTACATGCCCCCTGTGTGTGTGTGAAATGGATCCAGTCCATTCTAGCCGGGAATGGGCGTCTGTCCAGGTGTGGGTGTGAGGCTCACCTTTGGCGTGGGCCCTGCTGGGCACATCACAGTCAGATGCTAACTTAGGGAGAGAGGACATTCTCCACCTCTTTGCATCCTGAACATCAGGACAGCCCTGGAGGGGACTCTCTGTGGAAAAGCAGGTGTGTGGGAGGGGAGTGTCCAATAGGAATGGACATGAAAGGGAAACCCCAGGGGGTGAGAGGAGGGAAGGGCTTGCCTCCCATGCACCCACCTCTTCCTCCCCGCCCCGCCCCGTCTGCTGTCCTTCCTTCCCCTCCCGTGCAGGATGGGAGCACATGGCTGTGCCGGCCCAGCTCTCCCTGACACAGCTATCAAGTGGGACCCCTGCATGTGAAAAATGCTGCAGACGGTGGTGCAGGCCATCCCTGAGGGTATTGGCTTCTGATGCTGCTGCTTTCCAGATCTGACACTTGGAAAGGTTTGGGATTAGGTGACCCAGAAGGCAAAGGTGTCCTGAGCAAACGGGAACTGTTCATTGCTCTGTGTCTTGTGCATGTACCCAGAATGCATTGCAGGTGTCACTGAGGAGCTTGAACCTGGCTGTTCCTCCACCAACACTTCACCACACCCATAGTGCCTTGCTGGACAGCGGGACCTCTGCTGGGTCCCATGGGCTGTAAGTCTAAAGACAAGGCCAAACACGGTGCCATTTTTTATCATTTTAAGCCCCGGACATGGATTTCTGTGGGAAGCCGCCTACTGTCTTCTCTAGCAGAGAGGTGTGGACAAGAAGACTGGAAGGCTGGTGACCCTTGAAGCCCTGGCAAAGGTCAGGGCTATGCACCCACTGTTTAGTCAAGACGATGGTAGCTGAAGCAACTTCCCCACCAAATCCTTACTGATAAGATAGTCTGCCTGTTGCCAAAACCGGTTTGGCTCAGTGGATAAGCATCGGCCTGCGGACTGAAAGGTCCCAGGTTCGATTCCGGTCAAGGGCATGTACCTGGGTTGCGGGCACATCCCCAGTGGGGGATGTGCAGGAGGCAGCTGATCAATGTTTCTAACTCTCTATCCCTCTCCCTTCCTCTCTGTAAAAAATCAATAAAATATATTTTAAAAAAAGATAGTCTGCCTGTTACCGGAACATGCCTGCCTAAGGGCTATGGGTGGATCCCAAACTCAATTAAAGGGTGGCAAGGCCTGAGCACAAGCGGAGTCCATCCTCTTGGGATGGGGTCTTGCCTGGCCCCCCAATTTCCAAATTATCTCTTGTCTCGTCTCTTTCATTTGTGTGCGGC
The DNA here is from genome assembly GCF_028538775.1 of Myotis yumanensis. NCBI lineage: Eukaryota > Metazoa > Chordata > Mammalia > Chiroptera > Vespertilionidae > Myotis > Myotis yumanensis. Next base: position 91,550,165 of record NW_027223757.1, read on the forward strand.
CCCTCTTCCAGATCCTGAACCCTGAACCAGGCAGGACGTGGGGGAACATTCACAGATTTCTGTCTGGTGACAGAAGCTGCCTGTGGCTGCCCCTTGGAAGCCCTTGGGAGCTGAGTGGTGTTGGCCATGGTGCGATGCTCGCGGAGATGAGCCTGCAGGTGCCATGTGCTTGGTAAAGGGCACATTGGAGGAAGCACCTGTGCCCATGTCCTGGCCTCCAGCCTTGTGCCATCTTCTAAGAGGAAAACGTGCGCTGTATCCCCTGCAGAAAAAGCTAAAGAGGATGCCATCTTCCTGGAAACTGAGAAGGACATGGATGAGTTTGTGTCTGGATCGGAAGTTTGTGAGATCTTCCTGAAGACAGGGTTAGCTTCTACCTGACTAGCCTGCCTAAGGGTTTAACGTGACGCTGTGGGAAGCTTTCAAAGGATATGTTTGCCTTGGGCGCTCACTTAACCTGTCAGAAGTTAATAAAGGGCGTTTTTACTCCTGGGGTGCTCCCACCACCAGACAGGGTCCGTTCCCAAAGAACATCATAAAGCTCATTTGAAAATGTGGGTCAGAAGAAGACTTTATGTAAACCAGCAGTTGTCCATAGCAAATGTCTGAATTTAATCTACTTCCAATGAAAACAGGAAGCCGCTGCCCGTGAGCCGGGGCGGCCCTTTTCGCGTGCCTGCCCTTCCTGCCAGTCCCGATGTGGCTTCTTCTGTAAATCCTTGGCTCTGTGACTCCTCCTCAGATCTTTCATTTAGTTGTAATTCCAGTTTGGTCCTGGGAGGAGGTGAGTGCAGTAGCTTCCACATACTCCACCTCCACCTTGAAATCTGCATTTGCAGTTAACATTGGAGTTGTCAGGAGGCCCCAGGCAAAGGATTGAAGGAAGAGGACCATAGCAGCAGGCCACACACCTGGTCAGCCACAGCCTTGTAGGGGTTCCACGGCTCCTGGAGGCCTGCAGGTTGGTCAGTGAGGCTAGAGGTGTGGAAGGGGGGGCGGGGGAAGGAGAGCTGCTGTAGGGCCGCTCGTGGCAGCTGCTGCCCATCATTCATTTAAAGCATGCTCTTCTGTTTTTGTTCTAAATTCACACATTGATTATTGAGAAGTCTTGCTTTGATTCCAAAATGTAGGCATATTGCTTATAGAACCAGGTGACTCCCAAGAGGGTCCCGGGAGCTGCCGGGGAGCACGTCTGGTCTCCAGGCTGGCTGGAGTCACTAGCTGAGTGTCCCTGGGGGAAGTACCTTTGCCTTCTGGGGTTCTTGCAGGCCCCCTCCTTGGAGTGTGGGGTTTGGGTCCTTCCTGGACTAGTGGATGGCTAGAGCAGCGTACAAGCTGGGCTCTTCTGGGGGCTCCTGTGTCTGCCGTCTAAGGGCCAAGAGGTTCAGCTGGGCGTAGGTCACATCCTGGGGGGCGTCAGGTGCAGCCTGGAGCAGGGGGAGAGAGAGAGGTGACACTTGGTTGGGGTTGGGGAAACCTGGAGGTCTGCAGAGAATGGGGCTCACTGGACTGTCCATCTGTCTGTCCTCTTCTGCTTGTCTGCCCTTTGTGTCCAGCAATTCCTCCGACAGGGAGGAAGGAGAGGTGGCCATTCCCTGCCTGGGTCTTGGTCTTGAGTGGTTCACCTGAGTGTACGTCACTCCCTGGGGGTCTTCATCCTGCCCGTTCTGCTGGAGACAGTGTCTCCTGTCAATTATCCTCCTGTTGCCAAAGAGATGATTTACAATTTAAATAGATCAGGTCCCCCTCCTGATGGAATCTGCAGGGCCTTCCTGAGCCTTGGGGCTTCTGGATGCTTCTGTGGTTCTGACTCTTATCCTAATGTGCTCTCTCTTGCTCACTTGGCTCCAGCCTCATGGCCCATCCTCCTGAAGAAGCAGGCCCTGCCTCAGGACCTTTGCACCCGCTCTTTTCCCTGTCCCCCCCACCATGCACTCTATCCCCTCCTCTTGCTTTATTTTCCTTCACAGCACTTTGCTCTCTGGGACACTGTCTGCTTGTTTGCATATTGTCTCCCTCACCCACAGGTGAGCTCGCGGAGTGTGGGGACAGTGTGGCTCAGGGCTGCACCGTGGCCCTGAAATGGAACCGGTAGACAGTGAGCCCTGTCACATCTGCTGGGGGAATGAATGAAGGGGATCCGGGGACCTGTGGGTGAGTCACTTATTCCTGCCTCCTCCTGAGACCCGGGGCTGCACAAGGTCAGACAGAGGACGAGGGGCCAGAAAAGGGGACCACGGAGGAGGGGCCATGAGGTCACAAGGAAAGCAGGAGGAGTGAGTCACAGCAGGACGACCTGGGGGCCCAGAAGGGAGGTCAGTGTGGACGCTGCTGAGTTGGGACAGGGAAGGGTCCATTGGATTAAAGTGGGCAACAGAAGGTCCTTGGTGGCCTGGACAGGAGCAGGGGTCTCACCCGAGGATCCAGCTCCAAGCTCTCCCCAGGCCGTGGGTCCTTCATGGCAGCATCTGCTGGGGCAGAACAGGGGTGTGTCTCCTGGCAGGTCCCCAAGATCTCAGGGCTGCAGACCCCGCCTGCTCCCAGATGGGCCTCTAACCCAGGGTGAGATGAGGCACCAGGTCACACAGCGTGCATCTCAGTCCTTCTCACCCCTGACCCCACACCCTCCCAGCCTAACCCTCCCTATTGCCTCCTGAAATCCCTGTGCCCCCTCGCCCAGGGCAGCTGTCTCTTTCTCTCACAGAGGGGCTCCTCCTGGGCATCTGCAGCTGGGCCGCAGCTGGGGGAGGAGACAGAAAAGTTAGGGACGGCAGGGGGTAGGGGGTGGGGGGTCGGGGGGCGGGCCAAGGTCAGGGAAAGCCTGGGGACTTTGGGGCAGGCCGAAGCTCTATCCACTGAGCCAAACCAGCTAGGTCCCTCCACATTTTCTGATTTGAGGTTCCGGAGAAATCTTTTTCTCAGCTAACCTCCAGCTATTTTGTTTTCCTGTGGCAGGTGCTCTGAGTTCCCCCTCCTGTGACCCAGGTCACCCCTACTCACCCGATGTACTGCCTTTGCTCCGACGCCGGAATCGGAGGAAGAGGAAGAGAAGGAGGGAGAGCAGCAGGACAAGGGCCACTGAGACCCCAATCAGGATGATCAGGTTCCATTTGAGACCTTGAACACAAGTGATGTCATGAATGAGCCAATGGTGTAATAAATGAGCACCTACTGTGTGTGAGGCACATGCTGGGGTCTGTCATTCATCTCTTCTAACTTCCCAACAGTCATGCAACAGGGATTGCTGACCCCACTACCCATTTCACTGAGGCTCAGAGAGGTTAATCATGTGCCCCAGGTCACCCAGCCTGGGGGGCAGGGCTGGGACTGGAACCTGGGACAGGGTCCCTGTGTGTTGTTATTATTATTTTAATCCTCACCCAAAGGTATTTTTCCATTGATCTTTAGAGAGAGAGTGGAAGTGAGGGAAGAGGGGGGCAAAGAGAGACAGAGAGAGAGAAATACTTATGTGAGAGAGACAAATTGACTAGTTGCCTCCCACATGTGCCCTGACTAAGGTGGGGGATCGAATCTGCAACTAAGGTAAGTGCCCTTGACCGGGAACTGAACCTGCGACCCTTTAGTCCAAGGGCTGATGCTCTAACACAGTGATTCTCAACCTGTGGGTCGCGACCCCTTTGGGGGTCAAACGACCCTTTCACAGGGGTCACCTAAGACCATTGGAAAACACATATAAATAATTACATATTGTTTTTGTGATTGATGACTATGCTTTAATTATGTTCAATTTGTAACAATGAAAGTACATCCTGCATATCAGATATTTACATTACAATTCATAACAGTAGCAAAATTACAGTTATGAAGTAGCAACGAAAATAATTTTATGGTCGGGGGTCACCACAACATGAGGAACTGTATTAAAGGGTCGCGGCATTAGGAAGGTTGAGAAGCACTGCTCCAACAGATGGAGCAAAACTGGTCAGGGCATTATTACTATTATTGTTGTTGTTGTTTTTATTATTATCATTATTAATGCTGTCCCTGTACCTGTAGGTAGAACCACACCTCTCTATCTCAGCCCAGATCCCTGTCCCACTCTGCAGCCTGACCCCCCACACAGTGGGGCCTGTGCACGTGGGGTGCCTCCGGGAAGGGCAGAAGGGAGGCCTGTGTCCTTCCTGAGCACTAACCGGGGCCGGGCTGCGTGCTGAGGGCCTTCCCTTTGAGGGAGGGGGCGCGGCTGGCCTGACCCAAAGCCCATGGACCAGGACTCGGAGGAACAGACTTGTCTAAGGTCCCACAGGCGGAAGGAGCAGAGCTGGGATTTGAACCAGGGCTGAGGCTTCTTCTGACTCCACGGCTGCTCCTTGGAAGGCTTAGTGGAGGAGACTCAGACACTGCCTGTGTCCCCAACACACATGCACACACACACACACACAAGACACAGAGGCACATGCATAAACACGCATGCACAAATATGCTTGTGCACACACATGCATGCACATGCATGGAGACGCACGCATAAACACGCATGCACAAATGTGCTTGGGTATGCACATGCGTGCACATGCATGGAGATGCACGTGTAAACACACGTGCACAAACACGCACACAGTGTGTGCACACATGTGTACGCACACACAGGCACACACACACACACCCCTCACCCTTTGCGATTGGAGACCTTGGACCCAGTGAGAAGGAGGAACTTTCCTCAGGCCATTACCTAGGAATTGGCTGAGCCAAGACCAACACTGAGCTCCCACCCACCACCTCCCCCGAGACCCTCACTTAGTCCTCTGCAGGCCTGACTTCCTATTGGGGGACCAATCCTCAGAGGCTCCTGGAGATCAGGATGGAAGGTGAGGGTTGGGGGCTGTTCCTCCCACAGGCTGGACCCCAACATCTCCCTCTTCCATGACCACCCCACCTGTTGGCCTCAGAGCCCTGAGGCACCATGATCCCTCCAGCGTCTCCACCCCCCAGTCACCCTGGGAGACAGGCCGAGCCCCAGCAAGGATTCCTGCTCTCTCTGGGGATCCGGCCTCTGCTGGTCACACTCCTGTCTTGGTCTCTCTGGCTGAGGCCACAGGACTGGGGCCTGGAGGGTCTAGATAGGTGCTCCTGGCCTTGTCTCCTTACGGTCAGCCCCACCTTCTCCAGCCTCCCTCTGCTCACGGGACCATGGCTGGGCCTCAGGGATGGGGACGGGGATGAGGAAGGGATGAGAGCGGCTCTGGCTTTTTCCATCCCTCTAGGAGGTGAGAGTTCCCTCTGGGTGACCCTCTTCCTGGTCCTAACTCATGCCCTTTGCAGCCCAAGGTCCCCTGGGGCAGGGCCCTGAAATGACCTGGGGGCAAAGGGCTGGGGTTTGAGCTCCTCACCGGAGACCATCAGCTCCAGGGGGTCACTGGGGTGTGACAGCAGGTAGCGGGAGGTGCTGCGTGAGCCATAGCACCTGTAGGTCCCCTGGTGGCCTGAGGTCACAGGACTGAGGGTGAAGGTGGCCTGAGAGGGTGCAGACGTGTTCTGCAGACGAAGGTGCTGGGGAGGGTCCAGTGACCCCTCCCTGTGCAGGTGGAAGGTGTCAAACCAGATCTCAGACCCACACTGCAGGGTCACGGTCACTCTCCTAGCCACTGAGGGTCCCGGCTGGGCTGAGAGGGAGGGTTTCCTGTACATTCCTGGGGAGAGGAAGGTTGTGATGTGTAGAGAGTCACCCCTCCCCTCATGCCCTTGACCCTGAGCTGAGGGACCTTGTCCTTCTCCAGAGACCCTGTCTGTGACCCCCTCCCAGCTCCTCTCAGTCCCCCTGGGGGTGTCTTCTATCTCCATGGCCCTCACCCCCTTTCTCACTCCCTCCCCTAGACCTGCCCAGCTCAGCCTCTGCTCCAGGCCCCTCTCCTGGACCCCATCACCCCCAGGTGACCCTGGGCCAGAGCCCTGAGCAGACCCTCAGGACAGGGGCACGGCTGGGCTCCTCACCTGCTACCAGGATGTCCAGGGGGGCGCTGGGGGCCGACCACGCAGAGGAGAGGTTGTGTCCACTGTAGGCCCCCGTGGGTGCGGTTCACGTGGCCCAGGGGGAAGTCGGGGCTGTGCTGCCCCTCAAGGCGCTGAGGGGGTGTGAGCCCCTCGTCCTTGGTCAGAGCGAATGTGTCAAAGCCGGCCTCCGCGTGGCACTGGAGGGTCAGGCTGTGTCCAGGCAGCACCAGCGAGCCTGGCTGGGCCGAGAGGGCGGGCTCCCTGTGCACACCTGGGAGGAGGGGACAGTGGCACCCAGGGGACACCCCACATCGCCCACTGGGCTGCACTGAGAGGTCTCACATGTCCCTCCCTGAGCCTCCCGCCTGTGGGTCTGTCCCCAAGAGGCCAGTGTCACGGACCCCCATGAGCCCAGGGCCTCAATGGACACACAGCACAGTCATTTTGGGCCCAGGAAACAGATGGGGTTGCACAGGGTCTGTCCCTCACCTGTGACCTCAATGTGCAGAGGGTCACTGGGCTGTGACCACACGTTGGGGTTGGAGCTGGGAGAACCATAGCATCTGTAGGTCCCCCCATGGGAGGGGCTCACGGGGCCCAGAGGGAAGATGGCCTGCGACCTCCCATCATAGGTCCTGGGTTCTGCTTCCATGTGTCGGGGTGGGTCAGCCCCTCCCTCCGTCAGCAGATGGAAAGTGCCAGATGTCTGTGAGCTGCAGGAGAGGGACACGTTCCCTCCTGAGGCCACCACAGGGCTTGGCTGGGCTGAGAGGGAGGGTGCAGGGTACACTCCTGAGGGAGGAGAAGATCTGTGTTAACGAGACCATCACCCTCGTGCCCAGGTGTGTTCTGTGAGGGGTCGGTCCCCCTGAGGCCACACTTTATTCCCTCTGCCTGTGACCCGGAGCCCACAGTGGGGAGGGACCCGGTGTCCCCCTTACCTGTCACCACCAGGAGCAGGGGGTCACTCCGCTCTGAGAGTATGTTCCCAGGGGTGTAATATGCACACCGGTACAGCCCTGCGTGGGATGGGGTCGTGGCTTCAGTGAGGAAACTGGCCTTATTGCTGGAGTCCTGTGGGATCCTCGTTTCCAAGGGGCTAGAGCCCCTCTCTTTATACAGAACATAGGCTTCAGCCTGCAGAGACCCCTGACACCAGATGGCCACAGGGCTCCCCCGGGTGATGATGGGGCCTGGGTCAGCCCAGATGGAGGGTTTGGGGAAGACACCTGGAAAGAAATCAGACCTGAAATGTCAGGGGCATCCTTCTTTCCTTATGACGTCATGAATGAGCCAAAGATGCCATGTAATGAGCACCTACTGTATGCGAGGCTCATGCTGGGGTCTGTCACTCATCTCCTCTAACCCTGACAGCAGTCATGCACCAGGGATTGCTGACCCCACCACCCACTTCACTGAGGCTCAGAGAGGTTAATCATGTGCCCCAGGTCACCCAGCCTGGGTGGGGCAGGGCTGAGACTGGAACCCAGGACTGTGGGTTCTCTGTGCTGCCCTCACGCTGCCTCCTCCCCCGCCCCGCCCCCAGCCCCTCTTTGGACACCAACTTCATGCTCTGGGCTCTTCCTCTGTAGGGGCCTTTCCATGTCTCATCTGGAGCTGAGGGTCCTTCCTCATTACCCGCCCCCAGCACAGCAGGGTCAGGGAGGGGCAGGTGTGGGCTGGACTCTGAGTCTCTAGGATCTGTCTCCACCCTGCAGGCCCTGATGCTCCCTTGGGAGGGTCAGGCTGGGCTGGGGGCTCTGCCTTCCTGAGCTCTGCGAGGCCCTTATGTCACCTCATCTCCCAGCAGCCTGTGAGCAGGATGGGACCAGGGATGAGCAGACAGGAACTCGACACTCAGAGGGGAGAAGGGACCACCCAGCCCCACAGCAGGAGCAGCAGAGGCGGGAGCTGAACCAGGACAGATCCACCCTGTTCCCTCCTCTGAGCTGACCCTGAGCTGGGTGCCTGGACCCTTGTCCTGCCTGTCCCTCCCGGTACAGAGTCACCATCACTGCGACAGAGGGGATAGGCCCCTGGGGGGCTGCCCTGTGAGGCCCCCTCTCCCAGGAGGTCAGGGCCAGAACTGACAGGAAATGTAAGGTCTGGGCCATAATTCACTTTTTTAACACATGCAGACATGGAAGCCCAGGCAGGGGAAGGGCGTGTTGAATTGACAGACTTCAGAGGGGCCAGAAGTCCCACGTGGCTCAGCCCCTGTCCCCATGGAGGCACCCACCACCTCCCACAGATACCCCACTTCCCCTCTGTGGGCCCGACTCTGTGGGTGGGGGAGCCCGATCCTCAGAGCGCTGGGGCCTGTGGTTCCCTGAAATCTGTCCCCAACTCCTCGAAGCCTTAGGACACAGCCTGCCCTTAGGTGTCGGGGGGGCATTAGGTCCTCAGAGACTCAGAACTGCCCAGGGGTGCTGTCTCCCTCTGAGCAAAGGGGACCACGTGGGAGGAGGGGCTGGGTCCCAGTGGTCCTGGGAAGGACAGGAAGAAGGTGAGAGTCTGGAGTCCCCCTCACAGAGCCCTCACTAAGTCCCTCTCACTGCCCACCTGGCACCTTCTGGTCCAGGTGAGGGGGGAGGGGTGGAGAGGGGACAGGGGTGTCTGAGGGTCAGATCCCCTCTGGGCACCCTAACCGGTTTGGCTCAGTGGCTAGAGTGTCGGCCTGCAGACTGAAGGGTCCCAGGTTCGATTCCCCTCAAGGGCATGTACCTTGGTTGCAAGCACCCCTGCAGGAGGCAGCTGATCGATGTTTCTCTCTCATTGATGTTTCTATCTCTCCATCCCTCTCCCGTCCTCTCTGTAAGAAATCAATAAAATTTTTTTTTTTTTTAAAAGATCTCTGCTGGATGACCATCCCTAGAGCCCCTCACTCCCTTTCAGACCATAATTGCTCTGGGGAAGGGACCTGAGCTGATAGCTGGCAGACAGGGTCAGGGGCCCCTCACCTGAGACCAGGAGCTCCAGGGGCTCACTGGGGAGTGATAGCAGGAAGGGGGAGGAGCTGTTTGAGCTGTAGCACCTGTAGGTGCCCCCGTGGGCTGGGGTCACAGGGCTCATGGAGAACTCTGCCTGGGACTGCTCAGCTCGGTCCTCTGATCTCACACGCAGGGGGGGATCAGCTGCCCCCTCCTTGGACAGATGGAAAATGTCCCTCGGGCTCGGTGACTGACACAGCAGGGTCACGTTCTCTCCTGAGGCCACCCTGGGGCCTGGCTGCACCGAGAGGGAGGGTCTGTCATACAGCCATCCTAGAGAGAGGGAGGGAGGGTGAGGGCTGCCTGCCCAGCTTGTTCTGACCTGAGAGGCACCAGGCCTCTCTCTCTGAGGACCCTCCTCTCTGTCTGTCTGTTTCTCTGAGGCTCCCCCTCTCCCCTCCCACCCCCTGCCTCTCTCTGTCTCTCTCCCTCCCTGGGGCCTGCACTGTCATTCTGGTCTCACCACCTGAGACGCCCAGCAGGGCCTGTGCAGATCTGGTTCCCTGACTGAACCCACTGGCTCCTCACCTGCCACCAGGATGTCCAGGGGGTCACTGGGGGCCGACCACTCAGAGGAGAGGGTGTATCCACCGTAGCATCTGTACCGGCCCCCGTGGGAGCTGCTCACAGTGTCCAGGAGAAAGTGGGCCTGAGAGAGCCCAGCCTGGGGCTGCAGGACAAGGCTCTGGGGAAGGTCCCGTCCCCCCTCCTTGAACAGAGCGAATCTCTCATAGCTGACATCAGAGCGACACTGGAGGGCCAGGCTCTGTCCATAATCCACGATGGGGCCTTGCTGGGTCAGGAGGGAGGGCTTCCCAGACTCACCTGGGGAGACCAGGCATGAATTACAGGGGCTTCTCCTCCCATAAACCCCTTTTCCTGGCCTGGCTCCCAGGTCTCACTGTCTCTCTCCGTGTCTCTGGCTCAGGAGCCCCTGTTTTCCCACACCCCACCTTCTCGCCTGGGGCTCCCCTCACAAAAAAGACCCCAATAACCTGGCTGGTGCCTCAATCCATGGATGGGACAATAATGGGACATACCTGGGACCAAAATCTCCAGGGCATCACTGGGGAGTGACCACACCTGAGGGATGTTCCTGTAACAGCCATAGCATCTGAACGTCCAGCTGTGAATGGAGGTCACGGGGCCCACAGGGAACAGGGCCTCGGACCGCCCCCTGCTCTGTGTCTGTGAGTCCTGGGTCCAGGAGAGCCTGTGATCTCCTTCCTTAGTCAGAATGAACCTGTCAAATCCCTGCCCTGAGCCACACTGGAGGGTCACGTTCCCTCCTGAGGTCACAACAGGGCTGGGCAGGGCTGAGAGGCTGGGTATGCTGTAGGATCCTAGGAGAGGAGGAGGCAGCGTGTTAAATGGGACTCACACCTCCCTCATGTCTCCCAGGGCTGGGCTGTGAGAGGGGGACACCCTGAGAGCAGACCCCCTTCCTGAGGGCAGAGCCTGAGGCTGGGACCCCTGAGTGTCCTCTCACCTGTCACCACCAGCTCCAGGGGGTCACTGTGCTCTGACCAGCCAGCAGGCCTGTAGTAGAGACAGCGATATCTCCCTGCATCACGCTCTGTCATGTGTGTGATGGAGAACTTGGCCTTGTCCCCGGGCTCCTGTGGCTTCTCTCTTTTCCATGGTGATGGGCTTCCCTCTTTCTCCAGCTGGTACTCCTCAGCCCCTGGGGTCCCCTGACACCAGATGGTCACAGGGTTCCTTTGGGGATTCACAGGGCCTGGCTCCGCCCAGAGGGTGGGCTTGGGGAGGGGCCCTGGAAGGAATCAGAGGCTGGGTCACAGGACATTCCCCCCTGGTCCCAGCTCTTGGTCCCAGATGCCCCCCACCTGTCAGACAGATCCTTCCCCTGCTGCCTGGAGGGTGGCCCTTGTCCCCATTGAGGAGTGGGACCTGGACATCTGGGGAGACTCACCTGCCTGCACTGGGGTCCTGAGGCCCACACTCAGCCCTGGAAGAGAGTCCCTGTGAGAGATTGGCCCTAAACCCTGAGCAGCACCCTCCTCCCCATGAGCCTCCTGAGTCCTGGGGTCCTGACAGACCAGGGCTCCCCTCCTCCCTCCTCCCTTCTCACCAAGGCAGAGCAGGGCCCTGAGGGTGGGCGTCATGGCGTCTTTCCCTGTGGCCTCAGCTGAGCAGATGGAGGAGGGCACGGTGGACACAGGATGGACACAGACACGCACAGGTGGTGGTCACTTGGAGGCCGGCCTTGCCTGTCACAGGGTTGTCACTCCAGCAGCCCGCAGGTGAGGGCACAGCCTCTCTCTGGCAGCCTGGCTCTCATTTTCATGGTGAAGCAGGAAATCGCCCTGGAGCCTCCTGAGACGCCCCTTGCAGGTGAGGTGACCCAGGGCACGTCCTTCCCTGTCAGAGCCTCCCCACGGGGCCTCCTTCCTCCTCAGCCGGTCCATCAGCACCTCCCTGTGGTCCCCACCAAGGACAGTGTCACCTGGGGCTGGAGACGCTTCAGGAAGATGTGGGTCCCGGTGGCCTGCAGAGCTCAGATCAGCAGGGACACGCTCACCCTCTCACTGGGCAGCTCAGGGCGATGGCCCTGTGACAGTGAGCACAGGGGGGAAATGCAGGGAAATAAGGGAAGGAAACAGGTCCCTTCTATGGCCCTAGGGGCTGGGTTTTCTTTCCATTACGTGTTTCTTCATGAACTTCTCTTTTTCTCAGCCACAGCCTCCAGCCCCTCCTTCCTGGAAATAAGCCTCAGGCTCATTTTCCCCCTCAGGGCCCCTTTTCCTCGGGCAGAGCTGTCCCCCTGGGACCATGGCTTGTCATAGAGCAGGGGTGGGCAAACTTTTTGACTCGAGGGCCACAATGGGTTCTTAGACTGGACAGGAGGGCGGGAACAAAAGCATGGATGGAGTGTTTGTGTGAACTAATATAAATTCAAAGTAAACATCATTACATAAAAGGGTACGGTCTTTTTATTTTTAGTTTTATTCATTTCAAACGGGCCGGATCCGGCCCGCAGGCCGTTGTTTGCCCACGGCTGTCATAGACAGTAAGACTGCCATCTGGTCTAGAGCTTTGATTTGTTGAAAAAAAACCCTTTGTTTAAATACTTGTGTTCCACCTGCTACCTGTGTGAACTGGGCAGTAAGGTCTCAATCAGGTGTTTTCTTCCACTTTTTTTTTTTTTTTTTACAAGAGAACACCCACTGTAATTTATTTACTTTTCAATGAGTTTAAATCCTAAAGGGTTACAGCACTACACAGATTCAGTGCCCAATGGTCTTAGCAGGACGGTTGCTCTGGAATTTGGCACGAACCGTCCACTATCTCCATGAGCCACGTGGGATGGACACTCAGGTCACAGGGTGGGAACAGAAGGGCAGTGAAGGAGAGTCAGCGAGGTCAGGGAGGGAGGGAGCGCACCCCAGGTGGATGGTGGAGGCAGCCTCTACAGCAGCGGTTCTCAACCTGTGGGTCGCGACCCCTTTGGAGGTCGAACGACCCTTTCACAGGGGTCGCCTAAGACCATCAGAAAACACATATGTAATTACATATTGTTTTTGTGATTAATCACTATGCTTTAATTATGTTCAATTTGTAACAATGAAAATACATCCTGCATATCAGATATTGACATGACGATTCATAACAGTAGCAAAATTACAGTTATGAAGTAGCAACGAAAATAATTTTGTGGTTGGGGGTCAGCACAACATGAGGAACTGTATTAAAGGGTCGTGGCATCAGGAAGGTTGAGAACCACTGCTCTAGAGGGACATGGCCCACGTCCTCCTGCACCCAAACCTCGCCGACCACGTCTCCTCCCCTGGACATTCTCAGCAGACAGTTTCCCCAACTATGGTCTACATTCTCGTTCGCCACCTCCTGGGATCATCAGATGGGCTCCAAGGCTCCCCCACTCTGAACGGTGCGTTGCTCCCTCTGGGTTCTCATCCTGGCTGCATCTAGGCTCCTTCTGGTGTCATTTCCAGCCTGAAATAGCAGCACCCCGAGGACAACCAGGACCAAGTCAGCCACGCCCATCCGTCCGAATGAGGTTCTCCACTGGGTAGGCTTGGGGATGGGAAAATCAGTAGGTAAAGAAGTCTCAGAGGTCAGGGCAGACCCAAACCTCCAGGATTCTGGTGTCTTCGCTGGGCTCCCAGGTCCCCTGCACATCAGCAGTGATGTCTGAACTCAGCACCTGCTCTGAATCACCTTGGAAGAGCTATCATCCTGTAAGAGGATGAGAGAAGATCTGATCAAAATTCAGAAATTGGGTTCAGGAGTGGGAGGTCCTGTCTGTCTCTACTCTCTCATGGGTGGACCCTGCTCTGTGGAACCTCCTCCACCTCATTGTTTATTACTGTCACCGACATTCCTAGGGACAGGGCCCTGAGCTGATGGAGCATAGAAAGGATGGGGTGAGGGCTCCCCACCTGAGACCATCAGCTCCAGGGGGTCACTGGGGTGTGACAGCAGGTAGCGGGAGGTGCTGCGTGAGCCATAGCACCTGTAGGTCCCCTGGTGGCCTGAGGTCACAGGACTGAGGGTGAAGGTGGCCTGAGAGGGTGCAGACGTGTTCTGCAGACGAAGGTGCTGGGGAGGGTCCAGTGACCCCTCCCTGTGCAGGTGGAAGGTGTCAAACCAGATCTCAGACCCACACTGCAGGGTCATGGTCACTCCCCTGGCCACTGAGGGTCCCGGCTGGGCTGAGAGGGAGGGTTTCCTGTACATTCCTGGGGAGAGGAAGGTTGTGATGTGTAGAGAGTCACCCCTCCCCTCATGCCCTTGACCCTGAGCTGAGGGACCTTGTCCTTCTCCAGAGACCCTGTCTGTGACCCCCTCCCAGCTCCTCTCAGTCCCCCTGGGGGTGTCTTCTATCTCCATGGCCCTCACCCCCTTTCTCACTCCCTCCCCTAGACCTGCCCAGCTCAGCCTCTGCTCCAGGCCCCTCTCCTGGACCCCATCACCCCCAGGTGACCCTGGGCCAGAGCCCTGAGCAGACCCTCAGGACAGGGGCACGGCTGGGCTCCTCACCTGCTACCAGGATGTCCAGGGGGCGCTGGGGGCCGACCATGCAGAGGAGAGGTTGTGTCCACTGTAGCATCTGTACCGGCCCCCGTGGGTGCGGTTCACGTGGCCCAGGGGGAAGTCGGGGCTGTGCTGCCCCTCAAGGCGCTGAGGGGGTGTGAGGCCCTCGTCCTTGGTCAGAGCGAATGTGTCAAAGCCGGCCTCCGCGTGGCACTGGAGGGTCAGGCTGTGTCCAGGCAGCACCAGGGAGCCTGGCTGGGCCGAGAGGGCGGGCTCCCTGTGCACACCTGGGAGGAGGGGACAGTGGCACCCAGGGGACACCCCACATCGCCCACTGGGCTGCACTGAGAGGTCTCACATGTCCCTCCCTGAGCCTCCCGCCTGTGGGTCTGTCCCCAAGAGGCCAGTGTCACGGACCCCCATGAGCCCAGGGCCTCAATGGACACACAGCACAGTCATTTTGGGCCCAGGAAACAGATGGGGTTGCACAGGGTCTGTCCCTCACCTGTGACCTCAATGTGCAGAGGGTCACTGGGCTGTGACCACACGTTGGGGTTGGAGCTGGGAGAACCATAGCATCTGTAGGTCCCCCCATGGGAGGGGCTCACGGGGCCCAGAGGGAAGATGGCCTGCGACCTCCCATCATAGGTCCTGGGTTCTGCTTCCATGTGTCGGGGTGGGTCAGCCCCTCCCTCCGTCAGCAGATGGAAAGTGCCAGGTGTCTGTGAGCTGCAGGAGAGGGACACGTTCCCTCCTGAGGCCACCACAGGGCTTGGCTGGGCTGAGAGGGAGGGTGCAGGGTACACTCCTGAGGGAGGAGAAGATCTGTGTTAACGGGACCGTCACCCTCATGCCCAGGTGTGTTCTGTGAGGGGTGGGTCCCCCTGAGGCCACACTTTATTCCCTCTGCCTGTGACCTGGAGCCCACAGTGGGGAGGGACCCAGTGTCCCCCTTACCTGTCACCACCAGGAGCAGGGGGTCACTCCGCTCTGAGAGTATGTTCCCAGGGGTGTAATACGCACACCAGTACAGCCCTGCGTGGGATGGGGTCATGGCTTCAGTGAGGAAACTGGCCCTATTGCTGGAGTCCTGTGGGATCCTCATTTCCAAGGGGCTAGAGCCCCTCTCTTTATACAGAACATAGGCTTCAGCCTGCAGAGACCCCTGACACCAGAGGGCCACAGGGCTCCCCCGGGTGACGATGGGGCCTGGGTCAGCCCAGGTGGAGGGTTTGGGTCCCGGCTCCGGGTGACAGGTCCCTGTTTCCTCATCAGCCTCACCCTGCTCTCCCTGAAGGATGGCTGAGGACACAGCAGGTCCGGGGACCTTCAGGACCAGATCTGAGTCTCAGCAGACCCCCATACTCTGCCTCCACCTCCTGTCCAGCCCCAATCCAGAGGGTGACCCACGAGGGTGCAGGGTGCAGGGTGCAGGGCCGAGCAGAAAGAAACACCAGCTCCTGCCTCGTCCCTGAGTCTGTGTGACCTTGGGAATGCCCTTCTCTTTCCTGAGACTCCACAAATGCACACTTTCCCCATCCTTTCACCATCCTGTCAGCACAGTGATGGTTACCGAGTTGTTACCATCCCTCCTCCCTTCCCCAGAGCTCACTGAGGTCAAGAAGGGCAGGGAGGTTCTGGGTCAGGGTGCTTCCTCACATGGTCCCCAGTGTGCAGATGACATGAACTCCACAGAGCCTGGGGGACAAAGGGAGGAATGAGGTGTGACAAGGTCCAGTCCCCAGGTGATAGATACATCACCGGTTCATCAGTGGCCACACCGGAAAGGAAGTAGCTCCTCCCTGAAGGGTGGGCCCTAGGGGACAGCAAGCTATGGGACCTCTGAGACTGGCCTGAGTCTCACCAGACCCCACACACTCTGCCTTCACCTCATGCCAAACCCAAATCCAGAGGGTGACAGCCGTCCCAGGTGATAAGGGTGGAGGAACAGGGCAGGAGAGGACCCCACCCAATTTCTGGCCCAATTCTGACTCTGCCTTTTCTAGAACCTCTGTGAGCTTGGGTAAGACACTTCCTTTTCCTGAGCCTCTGTAAATGCAATTGCACTTCCCTTCTCTCACTGCCAGGCAATCAGGCAGTACTTACTAAGCAATAACCCTGGGCCGTCATTGGCCAGGCAATCAGGCAGTATTACTGAGCAGTAACCCTGGGCCGTCATTGGCCAGGCAATAAGGCAGTATTACTGAGCAGTAACCCTGGGCCGTCATTGGCCAGACAATAAGGTAGTATTACTGAGCAGTAACCCTGGGCTGTCATTGGTCAGGCAATCAGGCAGTATTACTGAGCAGTAACCCTGGGCTGTCATTGGTCAGGCAATCAGGCAGTATTACTGAGCAATAACCTTGGGCCATCATTGGCCAGGCAATCAGGCAGTATTACTGAGCAATAACCCTGGGCCGTCATTGGCCAGGCTCTGGAGAGTCGTACCTGAAGCTCAGGGATCCTTCCCTGCACAAATGGGGCAGAGATGAATGAAGCAAATGTTACAGATATTTAGGCAGCAAACAGTTCAGTTACAGTCTCATGTACACGTTGGGAAAATTGCCGCATCCATTTATGGCTAAGGTTCAGGATCTGAAGAAGGGGCCATGCACAAATGAAAACACTAGACAAGAAATACGAATTTAGAAGGCATGGGGGCCAGGTGGAAACTTCCCTCTAGTGGAGAAGCTCTCTGAAACCCTGGACCTGTCAGCTTCTATTCAATTTTAGATACACATCTTGCCCTCATTTAGGCACGGCAAACGGGTAGCAGACAGACTATCTCAAAAATAAGTAAAAGATCAGTAAAGATTTACGTTGAGGTTATTAGGTCAGGAAATTGCTTCGAGCCATCATTATCTCAACACAGAACAATCGGTGCATAGCTTTTAGCCCTGCTAAAGCTCAAGGTTCATCAGCCTTCCGAGTTCCTTGATCACTCTCATGATAATGTTGACAATGGATGACTTCCCGCATTTCCCCCTTTTTGTTTTCTTAATAAATCTTGAAAAGTGTATGCTGTCTGTAGGGCCTGAGTCCTTTTAAGACTCTTCATTCCGCATCTGCAGATTAGAAATAAACATATAAGAACAAGAATGAGACAGGCAATAGTGGTTATGCTAAGAGACAAATGTAAGGAGATCCAGTGAAAGGGATTAAATTCTTTCATGTCCTTTTTGAATTGCTGCCAGGCATCTAAGGAATTAGTTTGTAAGTTTGCCTGGGATAATTGTACAATATGCTGTTGTAATTCTAAAATATCAAGGGTTGTGTTACCTTTACCCCAAGCACCAAGAAGGTGATTTTTTATTGATTCCCAGGGTGTAAGGTACTATTAAAGGGAATGGGGGTAACACAAATCTGGGAAAAATTATAATGACACTGTAAGGATATTCTTTGCTCTACGCTGTGGATTTTATCACCCACCCACAAGACTGTAGACTTTAGTGCTGATAATTTTATCTCAACCTGGCTGTCAATTCTTTTTTGTATAGACAAGGTCTTAGTTACATTTTCCTTAACTTGTTGTACAAATTGAGAAGTTTGAACAGTTTTTACCATGGATGAAGTAGCAATTCCCACAGAAGTAAGTAACAATACGAGAGCAAAGAGTCCTGCAATTAACATTCCAAGAAATCTTTTTTGTCGTTTTAAGATTTTTACCAGGTCATGTAACAGTTGGTAGGTTTGATGAGATGCCCAAGGCTCAGTTAGGTTAGTAGGAACCCAAGTGAAAGCCGGTTGTTTTAAAATCATGAGGGAATCTTTTTGGAATGTAGGATTAATACAATGGGGTAGTGTGCAGCCTATGCATGACACCTCATACAGATGGCTTGTCTCATTAAGGCACATCTGGATGGGGCCTGAGAGGAGCACAAAAGGATCAAATACACAAGCGGTGGCAAATACTGTCTCTTTGGAAGTTCCCCATAAGTTCCGAATTGAATTATCTGAGCGATAGTTAAAACGACACCATTTTATAGGTGCAAGTGCAGCAGCTAATTTCCATTGTGTGTTTTGTAGGGGCCAATTGTCATGTTGTAATTGAGATCCAACAAATCCTCCTCCATGCCATGAGATGAAATGATTAGCTTCAACATATAGATAGGATGCGGTCCCCTTCCATTTTAGGGTGCAGTTGTTACTATACGCAGAGCCGTAAAGGCTCCAATCCACAAAGGAAAAACTGTTATTAAGTTTGCTGCTGGTGGCGTGGTCACCATAACAGTCTTGCCAATTAATTTCTTCCTCGGTGGGGGTGCCATTCATAAAACTTTTTACATAATGGCTTAGTGGGGGGATGTCTTAGTAATGTTACATTTTCTGTACCTCTCCCAGGAGCAAGTAGTGATAGTAGATGTATTTGGGCTTTTGCTTCCCCCTCCTTTGGTGGCCATGCAAGCCAAAAAACTCTCTTTAATTCTACACACACAGGAGCAGTAGTTGGATTCTGGGTCATACAAAAGGGAAGCTGGGTGGCGACACCCATGTAATTATACTTTGCCCAGATACTTCCTGGTCCCACCTGTGGTCCTCCTGGATGACCAAGGTGCTTGCTATTATTGGTGACTGCACTAGGCAGGGGATCAGCCCAAGTAAGGGGTCTTACCCATGGAGGGTCAGGGGCATAAGCCCAATATACTTCCCCATTTGCCCCGGTAGTGTCACCACACAGCTGGTGACTGCTAGCATGGCAAGAAAAGGGCCTCAGGCGTTCTTGGGGTTTTGGTCTCCTCACAAATTCACTCAGCTTTCTGGACGTCTTCTTCCCCATCCCCCAGGTCATCTCCGGACTGTTTGTTGTCTCTCTCATTCTCCTCCCACTCCTTATCTTCAGCGTGTTGCTTGGGGCTACTGCTATCTGTGGCTGGAGTAGTCCATTGTCTGCAGCTCCAGGTGCAAGGTCTTCATTAATCTGATCAGTTCCTCCCTTGGATCCATGTTGAAGTTTAATATTTCGTGCAGGAATCCACATGGGCTTGGAGGAGTTTTCTGGAAATACACAAGCATACCCTTGATCAAATGTTAACAAGGGGTCAGGGCCCTTCCATAAGCCAGACTTGGGATCTTTCCATTTAACCAGACCATTTTCCTTAGCTTATTCTGACACCGGTGTAATTCCATGGGTGTCTTGCCTTCAGCGTTACAAGTGAAAAAAATTAAAGTAATTAAGGCTTGATGTAGTTTACTTACAGGAGATTTCACCACTATTCCCCCTTTTTTTTTCAAATTGGAAGCATGGAAGCGGGACATTCCTTGATAATCTGTTTCGCCTGCTGTTGAGTTGTTGTATCGCAAATCAGCGAGCTGGACAAGATGCCATAATCAGCCAATAGTTAGGAGTCATCTTTATTGCATGCAGGTTCAGAGCAGATTACCTCTGTCAAATTCTGAACAAACACAGGAGGGAGTATTTCCTTTTTATATCCTTCTAGTTCTTTGTGTAAAACAGCTTGTAACCTTGAATACATATTATATCTAATCAAACACCTGTAATATCTATACAGACAACTTGTAACTTTGAGTACATATTATATCTAATCAAACACCTGTAACCTTGGATGAACAAACACTTGGCAGAATATGTGAATTAATATAATGTATCAGCCCCTTTAGATGGCTAGCTTGCAAGGTCAGACAGTTAAGTTTATCTTTTCTATTCAAGCAAAAAACAAAGTTATATTTTATAGAATAAGAGACTATCTAAAAATAACAGAGTAGTTCACACAGCAATTTTAAACAGCAGTTTTTCAAAAGGAGGCACTGTTACAGAGTAGGAAAACTTTTAGGCCTGCTTAATTACCTAGCCACCTCAGCAGCTTGACAGCCTGTGCAAAGTTTCTAGGAACTGAGCTCACACACCTGAGCTATGGCCCACAAAGAACAAACAGACCGACACTCCTGGGCAACAGGCCCACAAAGGACAGACGGATCAAAATCAAGAATAGTCCTGACCTTTGAGTTACCCAGAAATGAATAACAGGAGGATGATGAACAGCCTGGCTAAAACTACGCAATTAGCTTTTGTAACTTGGCTCTGCTTGCTATGGGAACCTGAGCACGGATGTAGTTGTCCCCTTTAAAAATTGGACAATGCAGATGGTCGGGGCCGCTTCTCTCTTGGGCTTCCCGAGGGGAGGAGCGGACACCGGCCAGTCAATAAAGGCTCTCCAAATTTTAATCGTTCTGGAGTTCTGGTCATTCTGTCACTCGAGCTCCACAACGGTACCACTATGCTTCAGAGCGAATGAAAATTGTTCAGACAACATTTTGGCAGGCTGACGTGAAAGGTGATGAAATTCTGTCGCCTGTTTTAATAAAGCAACCAATTGATCCCTCTATGCGTTTCCTTTTGTTAAAGAACCAGGACCTGTTTAAATAGTATAAATAGACTTTGGTCACTGAGCCATTTTAATCGAGCAGTTTCGATTCTGTTTACCAGGCCAGCAGCATAGGCAGAATCAGAAATAATATAACGAGGCTCTTGGAAATCCTGCAATGCAGCCTTGATAGCTTCTAATTCAATTCTTTGCCCAGAAGTATGACTGGTCTGGATGACTCAGTCTGAACTCATTGCATGATAAGCAGCTTTACCATTAGATGAACCATCAGTAAAAACAGTTAATGCTCTAGGAATAGGTTCCTGCCTAATATTTTTTGGTATAATAATAGGGGTGTAATATAAAAATTGTAGTAATTTGTTTTTTAGTAGGTGACAGCTAAGTTCCCCTGAATATTTACTTACTTCAATTTGCCAATTTAAATCAATCTGAAATAAGGTTTATTTTCTAACTTCATTTGTCCTTAGGTGTGGACAGTAAATGCTACTAATTGGATTTCTGCTATCAGTCTTTTTGAATATATAGGCATAAGCTTTGTTTAGGGAGGCAAAATACAAATTACTTGCTTTTAAGTGTCCTTGGTTTAGGGAAGAGAGGATTTATCAGACGGTCCCAAACCGCTTGGCATTTATATTTTTTAGATGGTTGCAAATGCTGTTACATGCGAGCCACAAAATTAGAGAATGATTCTGTAGGTCTTTGCATATACTTAATAAAAGCTTTCTTAGGGTTCCTAAGTATGTTGAATAAATTTTCCATTTCTCCCGTAGAGATTTTTAGATAAGGTCTTAACTAATTAATGTCCTCTAATAACATCTAAAAGCCATTTAAGGTTTTAAGGCAATCTTTTTGTATTTCCACCTTTTGAGGCCTAATACATTGACTTTTAATTACAGTTCCTAGATATTTGAAGGGAACCTCCTCCTGTTTTTCCTCCCAGAGTAATCTCTAAGCCACATTTAAGGAATTTCTTTTAAAAACTTTTACTTACTTTTGCCCGGTCGTGGGCACATCCCCGGTAGGAGGTAGGAGATGTGCAGGAGGCAGCTGATCGATGTTTTTCTCTCATTGATGTTTCTAACTCTCTATCCCTCTCCCTTCCTCTCTATAAAAAATCAATAATATATATTTTTGTTGTTTTTTTTTAATTTATATAAATCTTTATTGTTCAGATTATTACATTAGTTACTCTTTTTTCCCACCATAACTCCCCTCCACCCAGTTCCAACCCCACCCTCTGCCCTCACTCCCCACCCACTGTCCTCATCTATAGGTGCACGATTATTGTCTAATCTCTTCACTCACCCCCACACCCCTTTCTCCCCCGCCCCAAGAATAGTCAGTCCATTCCCTTTCTATGTCCCTGATTCTATTACAATCACTAGTTCATCAGATTATTTATTCACTTGATTTTTAGATTCACTTCTTGATAGATGTGTATTTGTTGTTCATAATTTGTATCTTTACCTTTTTCTTCTTCCTCTTCTTAAAGGATACCTTTCAGCATTTCATATAATACTGGTTTGGTGGTGATGAACTCCTTTAGCTTTTTCTTATCTGTGAAACTCTTTATCTGGCCTTCACTTCTGAATGATAGCTTTGCTGGATAAAGTAATCTTGG
The DNA here is from genome assembly GCF_028538775.1 of Myotis yumanensis. Classification (NCBI taxonomy): domain Eukaryota; kingdom Metazoa; phylum Chordata; class Mammalia; order Chiroptera; family Vespertilionidae; genus Myotis; species Myotis yumanensis. The sequence goes on from NW_027223757.1 coordinate 91,572,085, forward strand.
TTGTAGGTTCTTGCTATTCATCACTTTGAATATTTCTTGCCATTCCCTTCTGGCCTGCAAAGTTTCTGTTGAGAAATCAGCTGACAGTCGTATGGGTACTCCCTTGTAGGTAACTGATTTTCTTTCTCTTGCTGCTTTTAGGATTCTCTCTTTGTCTTTTGCTCTTGGCATTTTAATTATGATGTGTCTTGGTGTGGTCCTCTTTGGATTCCTTTTGTTTGGGGTTCTCTGTGCTTCCTGGACTTGGAAGTCTATTTCTTTCACCAGATAGGGGAAGTTTTCTGTCATTATTTCTTCAAATAGGTTTTCAATATCTTGCTCTCTCTCATCTTCTGGTATCCCTATAATTCAGATGTTGGTACGCTTGGAGCTGTCCCAGAGGCTCCTTACACTATCTTCGTATTTTTGGATTCTTTTTTCATTTTGCTTTTCCGGTTGGGTGTTTTTTGCTTCTTCGTATTTCATATCTTTGACTTGATCCTTGCGACCCTCTGGTCTGCTGTTGGGAGTCTGTATAATATTCTTTATTTCAGTCAGTGTATGCTTAATTTCTAATTGGTCCTTTATGACAACATCGAGGGTCTCATTAGATTTCTTGAGGATCTCACTACATTTATCGGCGGTCTCACCAGTCTTTTCGAGGATCTCACTACATTTATCGGCGGTCTCACCAGTCTTTTCGAGGGCCTTACTCAATTTATCGGCGGCTTCTAAGCAGTTCTTTAAAGACCTTAAAAGTGTGGTTTTGAACTCTATATCCAGCAGTTTGCTTTCCTCCAATTCTGTCGTTTGTGTCCTGTTTCTTTGTCTCGGCATTTTTTATGCTTTGCTGTGTCAATAGAGTGCCTTTCTGTACTAAGTGTCCCAATTACCTGAGGTAGACACTCTTGGTGCACCCCCTTGTGGGCTTTGTGCACAGTCTTGTTGTAGTTAAGCCTTGATTGTTGTAGTTATCACCGTGAGGAATTGACCTCCAGGCCAATTGGCTGTGAGAATCAGCTGTGTCTGCAGTGAGAGAACTTCTGTGCTGGAGTCACCCCTCTGGGGCTAGACTTGCTTCGATGGGGCTTTGGTGCTCCAAAATCAATAATATATATATTTTTTTAAAAAAGCAAAAAAACAACAAAAAAAACCTTTTACTTTCTTTTAAACAGAGCAACAAACTTGGTTGCCTTTTGGAAAAACAGGGAGGAGAGAGACATGCTGGTCAATACTGCAATGCATACATCTCAAGTAAAAGTAACTCTCTGTTTACTTATGGTGTCTCATTAATGGTGAGATTTAATGCTTGAATAATAACTTTTAGTTTACTTTGTAAATAGTAGTGGAAGAGTTTTTAAAATTTCTCCTTTTTATTAGCTTAAATTTACTTTCAAACAGCATTCTTTTTGGCTAGTGCTTATTTGCATATTTATGCAAATTTTACTTTGGACTTTGTTAGAACCAATTGCTCATAAAATATTGGCTTCTCATATAAATGAGTGTATATAAGACCTTGATTGCCCTAACTGGTTTGGCTCAGTGGATAGAGCATCGGCCTGCAGACTGAAGGGTCCCAGGTTCGATTCCGGTCAAGGGCATGTACCTTGGTTGCGGTCACGTCCCCTGTAGGGGGTGTACAGGAGGCAGCTGATAGATGTTTCTCTCTCATCGATGTTTCTACCTCTCTATCCCTCTCCCTTCCTCTCTGTAAAAACTCAATAAAAAATAAAAAAATAAAAAAGACCTTGATTATATTGTGAAAAGCTAATGAAGTATTCAGCAACCTTGTCCTGCCAAGCTTAGAGGTTGAAACCTTCATAACATTAAAAATATATGTATATAAATAGAACACAGTTATTAATTTTTATTTGATAAAGCTTCCCACGTGATTTCAAGTATATTAGATTGGCCTAATTTAGTTCAAAAATATTTCTTTTAAGAAGAGAGAATAAATCCTTGAATCATTCCAGGGCCCTTGAAATGTCACAAAGCTATCTCTTAGTTAAGTCTTGAAATTTAACTTGAAAAGACTATCAAATATACATAACCCAAAGATTATATTATACACTTTGTAATTATTCTAAAAGATATCAATTAAATTTAAACCGGTTTTAATATTAAAAATTTGGTTCAGCCCTAGCTGGTTTGGCTCAGCGGATAGAGCGTTGGCCTGCAGACTCAAGGGTCCCAGGTTCAATTCCAGTCAAGGGCATGTACCTGGGTTGCGGGCACATCCCCAATAGGGGGCGTGCAAGAGGCAGCTGAATCGATGTTTCTCTCTCGTCGATGTTTCTAACTCGCTATCCCTCTACCTTCCTCTCTGTAAAAAAATCAATAAAATATATTTAAAAAAAATTGGTTCAGACCATAGAATTAATCCTCTTTTTTAATCAGGCCAGTAAAATATTATATCCTAGGTTGAAATTTTACCACACATAGTACACATAAGGACTACAATATATTTTGAACTACTAATTTTTCTAGAGAAAAAACAAGAATTATTTTTCTCAAAGATGAATTTCTATACTTTATGCATTTTGTTACCATAACCATATAATTTCTCCCAACTTAATTTAAACTTTAAATTCTTAGAATCCTCAAATTTTAGGTGGCAAGTTAAATACTTAGCATTTCTTAGATTAGTAATATACTTATATTTTAAGGATATATTTCAAATAAAATACAATACATATTTAATTAATAGATTCAAATCCTCTAGATTTTTCATGAGGCAAACTCTGATTAATATTTCAGTATTTTGTCATTTTAAAATACCTAGATATTTAATGATTTTTATTATTGAATTCATCAATGTCCTAAAGTTTTAAGGTACCAAAGACTTTGGAAAACTATGTTTAGGCCTATGAGGCTGGCGAAAAGGCAGCGGGAGGAGGGAGCAGGCCTCCAGGCTGCTTGAATTTAAAACTGCCACATTCTTCCTTAGGGATAACATCTAAGGTTGCTGCTGCTCTTTCCTCTAACAGAGAGTGCAGTCAGTCTCCTCTTGAGTGGCTGGACTTTCATTATTTTTTTAATTTTTAATAAATCTTTATTGTTCAGATTATTACAGTTGTTCCTCTTTCCCCCCCCCCCCCCACCATAGCTCCCCTCCACTTGGTTCCCCCCCCTTAACCCCACCCTCTGTTCTCATCCATAGGTGTACAATTTTTGTCCAGTCTCTTCCCGCACCCCCCACACCCCTTTCCCCCCAAGAATTGTCAGTCCACTCCCTTTCTATGCCCCTGATTCTATTCTATTCACCAGTTTATTCCGTTCATCAGATTTTTTATTCACTTGATTTTTAGATTCACTTGGTGATAGATATGTATTTGTTGTCACTTTGTTGTTCATAATTTTGATCTTTACCTTTTTCTTGTTCTTCCTCTTCTTAAAGGATACCTCTCAGCATTTCATATAATACTGGTTTGGTGGTGATGAACTCCTTTAGCTTTTTCTTATCTGTGAAGCTCTTTATCTGACCTTCAATTCTAAATGATAGCTTTGCTGGGTAGAGTAATCTTGGTTGTAGGTTCTTGCTATTCATCACTTTGAATATTTCTTGCCACTCCCTTCTGGCCTGCATAGTTTCTGTTGAGAAATCAGCTGACAGTCGTATGGATATTCCCTTGTAGGTAACTAACTGTTTTTCTCTTGCTGCTTTTAAGATTCTCTCTTTGTCTTTTGCTCTTGGCATTTTAATTATGATGTGTCTTGGTGTGGTCCTCTTTGGATTCCGTTTGCTTGGGGTTCTCTGCACTTCCTGGACTTGTAAGTCTATTTCTTTCACCAGGTAGGGGAAGTTTTCTGTCATTATTTCTTCAAATAGGTTTTCAATATCTTGCTGTCTCTCATCTTCTGGCACCCCTATAATTCTGATGTTGGTATGCTTGAAGTTGTCCCAGAGGCACCTTGCACTATCTTCATACTTTTGTATTCTTTTTTCCTTTTGCTTTTCCAGTTGGGTATTTTTTGCTTCTTCATATTTCAAATCTTTGACTTGATTCTTAGGATCCTCTAGTCTGCTGTTGGATATCTGTATATTATTCTTTATTTCAGTCAGTGTATGCTTAATTTCTAATTGGTCCTTTTTCATATCCTTGAGGGTCTCACTATATTTCTTGGAGGTTTCTAGAAGATTCCTGAATAACCTTATAACCATGGTTTTGAACTCTATATCCAATAGTTTGCTTTCCTCCATTTCTTTAATTTGTGACTTGTTTCTTTGTCTCTACATTTTGCTGCTTCCGTGTGTTGATAGAGTGGCTTTCTGTGCTAGGTGTCCTATAGGGCCCAGTGGCTCAGCCTCCCCAATTACCTGAGGTGGACACTCTTGGTGCACCCCTTTGTGGGCTGTGTGCACAGTCTTGTTGTAGTTAAGCCTTGATTGCTGTTGGTATCACAGGGAGGAATTGACCTCTAGGCCAATTGGCTGTGAGGACCAGTTGTGTCTACAATGGGAGAACTTCTGTGCTAGAGACACCCTTGTGGGGTAGGACTTGCTTCAGTGGGGTTTTGGTGCTCACTGAGTCTGCCCCTTGAGTGTGTCTCTTATGGATGTGAAGAGTTGTAATCTTGATGGTCTCACTCTGACCACTGGGTACACTGGCTCTTGGATCTCCAAGGAGGTGCAAAGTCAGACACTGCCTGAGGCCACCCAGCAGGAGCTACAGAGAGATCTGCAGATTCCTCCTTTTTGTCTGGGGTTTGGAGGTGCCCAGATGAGGCCCAGCTGTGAAGCAATGCAGGCTGCTGATGAGCCTTAGCCCTTCTTTTGGAAGCTCTGACCCAGCTGCAGTTTGACAGATTTTTAGGCAGAGAAAGGCCAGGCCATTCATATGCAAAAGCCCCTGCACACAGCTTGGGTGGGGTTGTAAATTGGGTGGGGCGGGGTCTGAGGAAATCACTAGGACGGAGCAAACAGCAATGGTTGCTTTGTTGGCCCTCCCCCCGATAGGTCCCTGGGTCTCTGTGCCCTGCAGCCCTCTGCAGAACAATGACCACTGCAAGCACCTCTGAGAGAAAGCCGCCCTCATGTTCTGGCCCGATGCCAAATAGTCCAGTTTCTCCCCGTATGAGTCTGGGTCCTCAGAGTCTCACCCAGAACTGGAGTTCAGAGCAACTGGGAGCTTGTATCTCCCTCCCAATTGAAAAAGACAACAGCGTACCCAGCTGCCAGCTCCTTTCGCACACGCCTCCTTACCTCCACACTTCCGTACCTCTGCACCTCCTACCGGACTCCGCGCACTTTTCTCTTTCCTTCTAGTTGTAGAATTTCCATTCAGCCAGCCTTCCCGTGGTTCTGGATGGTATTCGTTTGTCTTTTAGTTGTAGTTTTAATGTGTTTGTGCGTGGCAGCAAGTTCAGGTGTTTACCTATGGCACCATCTTGGTTCCTCTGATGGACTTTCATTATTAATATATTTACAATTATTACAAATCCTTCATTTTAGTTACATCTATTTATTTATGTTTTAACAATTTTGAGATTTTAAAGCCAATTATTATTATCTAAGGCATTCTCTTTGGCAAATTCTGTAACAGAGATAACTTGCTGACTTTCAGTGGCTTTAATGTTAAAGTATTATTTTATAAAAACGGGAATGCTCTCAAGACCTGTGAGGCAACCTTGGAATGCAGTCTATTATTATTCAAGAATTACCCATTATTATGGAAACATTAATCCTATTGCCCAAACACAACCTGTATATTTCCCTTGTGTCATTTTTGCCATCTTTTAAAGAAAAAACAGTCTTGGGTTTATTCTATAGATCCATGAAGAGATGGGGCTCAGGCCAAGAGGCCACCCAAAATTGGGCTGGGCGTGCCTTCTCTTAAGCTAACCTTTTCTCTTCATGGGTACAGAAATCCCAGACACATCCCTAAATTGTGAGAAATGTCTCATCTATTCAAATTTTAACTGATGGACTGGGAAATAAAAACATGGCGAAAATGAGACTTTTAAGAACGCTCCCAAGAGCGGGCATCTATTTTACAGAATGACCAAAAGACCTAGTAATTAATGGGCTGGGGCATGTTTTTAGTTACTTCCCTTTGTCTAGGGAATTTTCCTAGAACCTGTGTTATCGGCCATGTGCATCCTTCATATTCTTTCTCTCCATCCCCACATTCTTTTTGCTCTGGGGAAATTTAGTAATGGCCTGGCCATCTACTGTTTCTTTTCTATTAAATTAAATTAAAGGCATGTTTAATAGACTAACAATAAACAAATTAAACCAAACAACAAAGACAGATAAAACAACAATCAACAGACAAGCGCCCATAACACATAGACAAGACTTAATAAATCAGAGTTCTTTTCATGGATCTTTCAGATGTTTTTCATTGCCTGGGACTTACAGCCAGAATGCGGCCTAGATCTCAGCCCGTTGTTCACAGATCTTATCCTATTCTGCTCTCCATAGCACTGACTGGCGTCTAAAGTTGTTTTAGCTAAAAGCTGCCAGTCCCAAGGCGTCATATGGTAATTTTCATACAAAGCATTAAAGAGTCCTTCTATAAAAGGATTGTTAGGCCCATTTTCTCTGGCTGGTGAGCCTTCCCACACTAGAGGCGGAGGATCCGGGGCCTTAGGTGTTACAGACTTTTGATCCTCAATACGAAGTGAGCATAATGCAGTTCAAACAAGAGCCCATCTAGTTAAAGATGACAAGGGCACTCATTTTCCTTGAGCCTGAGTTAAGAGAGTACCTTTTGACACCTTAATTCCTTTATCCTTGAGCGTGCAAGCTAAAAATCTACAATGATGTTTTTGCCTTTTACTCGAATTCTTCCCCATTATAACCTGGCTGAAATAAAAGACGTTCCTCATCCACTTACGGTCGTGACTCCGAAGCTGGCACGCACTGAACTTCCCGCCTTTACAGTGAACTTCCCCACCTTCCCGGTGAATTTCCACTTTTCCTTTTTCACTTCATTTTTCACTCAGGCGAATCTTCTCCAGATTCCAATTCGGGCGCCAATGCCACAACCTTTTGCAGCGAGGGTTCAGGATCTGAAGGAGAGGCCACACACAAATGAAAACACTAGACAAGAAATATGAATTTAGAAGGCATGGGGCGCCAGGTGGAAACCTCTTTCTGGAGGAGAAGCTCACCGACTTCTGGCAGGTCTGCTTTTTATTTACTTGAATACACGTTTTCCCTTAGCAACCCATGGGCCTTCCAATGGGTCTTTTTGCGTTCATATGCTAACTATTGTCAGTTTTAGCCTCCAGCACGGGGAACTTTCTTTTCCATAAGAGAAGGTATCAAGTGGCTGAACAACAGGCTCTGCAGGAATCTTTTTCTAAATAATAAAATAAATTCTTTAAAGTTGTCCACGTGTGAACAGAGGAGCAAAGCAGCTGTGATGCCTTTTGACGAAACCAATGAACAAAAAGGAGAAGCGGCCTGCAGAGGTGCCTGGCTTTCGAAGGCAACCTTTTCAAGGCTCGAGGGTCTGGATCTCAAGCGAGGGAAGTCTGTCATCTGGGGGCCTGAGGAGGAAAGACTGCAAAGGACCGTGGGAAGCTTGTAACAAGGAATTTGGTAAAACTTGAGGAAGAGAAAAGCCCTTAATGACCAAAACCAAGTAAAGGGAACATGAAGTCTGAGTCATCGAATTCAAGAGGAGTCCTGGTCCATGGCTCAGTGGTTAGCATGTCAGCCAGCCCACCAAAGGGACCCGGGTTCGATTCCCCATCAAGAACACCTATCTGGGCTGCAGGTTCAATCCCCGCCCCTGGTCAGGGCACATGTGTGTCTCTCACATTGATGTTTCTCTCTCTCCCTCCCCTCCCCCCCCCCCCCCCCCCGCCCCATCCCTCCTTTCCTTCCACTCTTTCTAAAAGTCAATGGAAAAAATATCCTCTGGTGAGAATTAAAAATAAAAAAGAAATCAAGAGAAGGAAAGATACCAGACTTAAGAAAAGCATGGAGCAGTTACTGTAGGAAGAGAAGATAAGCGAGCAAGACTCCAGGCCTCCCAACATCTTTAGAAAACTGTCCAAGAGTTCTCCTGCCTGGCCACACTGCAGTCACCGGGCCACACACCATATCACCTGGCCACATACTGCATCACCTGGCCACACACTGCATCACCTGGCCACCCACTGTATCACCTGGCCACCCACTGCATCACCTGGCCACACACTGCATCACCTGGCCACACACTGCATCACCTGGCCCCACACTGCAGTCACCTGAACACACTGCAGTCACCTGGACACATTGCAGTCACCTGGCCCCACACTGCAGTCACCTGGACACACTGCAGTCACCTGGCCCCACACTGCAGTCACCTGGCCACACACTGCATCCCCTGGCCACACACTGCATCACCTGGCCACCCACTGCATCTCCTGACCACCCACTGTATCACCTGGCCACACACTGCATCACCTGGCCACACACTGCATCACCTGGCCCCACACTGCAGTCACCTGAACACACTGCAGTCACCTGGACACACTGCAGTCACCTGGCCCCACACTGCAGTCACCTGGACACACTGCAGTCACCTGGACACACTGCAGTCACCTGGCCCCACACTGCAGTCACCTGGCCACACACTGCATCCCCTGGCCACCCACTGCATCACCTGGCCACCCACTGCATCACTTGGCCCCACACTGCAGTCACCTGGACACACTGCAGTCACCTGGCCACACACCACATCACCTGGCCACACACTGCATCACCTGGCCACCCACTGCATCACTTGGCCCCACACTGCAGTCACCTGGACACACTGCAGTCACCTGGCTACACTGTAGTCACCTGGGAGCTATGAAACCACCGAGGCTGTGCATCACTTCCAGAAAGCCTCACTTTTGGTCTCAGGTGTGGCCTGATGTTGGATTTTAAAAGCTCCCCAAGTGATTCTAATGAGCAGCCAGGATAGACGACCAGAAGCTCTTACTTCCAAAGAAGAAAGAAATTCAAGTTTTGAATCATTGCATGAAGCAGCTGACAATGACCAGAGGACACACTTTTTAAAGTTGGAAAAGGCCATGAACAAAATTTTGGTTAAAAACTATTGTAGTTGAACTAGAAAAGCACTAATGCCTGTCAATAGCAGACTGGACACCACACTGAGGTTGGCGCAGTGTGGCCAGTGGGACAGCCCCGGACTTGGGGGAATGGAAGGTACCGGGAGGCCAGAACGCCACAGTGAGACCCGGTGGCTACGAGGAACGCAATACTGTCACCACCCTCCACTCCTGCTCTGAGGCACAGAGGTAGCTGATTTCGCTCCCTCCCTTCCTGCTTAAACTGCCCACCCTCACGCACACCGATCAGTGAGCTGTGGGCCATCTTGCCCCACGGTGAGGGCACAAACACAGTTACCAGGCACCACAGCTGCAAAAGGAAGTCACCCGCCCCGAGATGGAAAATTCTGCGAGCCCGCGTCTTCCAACGGCCTGCCTGTGGCCCTGGCCCGGGAGCTCCATGGGTGGGAGTGTCTTCCCGGTGCACCAAGGTTGGGGGCACAGGCAGGGGTCACCCGATGAATATGCGTGAATAAGTGGGACAACAAACCAATGTTTCTCTCTCGCTCTCCCTCCCTTGCTCCCTTTCTCTCAAACCAAAAAAATTAAAAAGCCGCCTGCCTTGTCCCCAGCTGATGAACGCACCCCGCACAGCCAGGTCGGCCCACGGAGGACAGGCTTTTCCCGGGGCCGCCTCCCCGGGGCTGGAATTTCCCTGGGGTTTCCCCTCAGGTCCCACCTTGGGGAACCCAGTACCCCAATACCTGGAACACATCCACACACAGAATGATCGGACACAGGCACCCAAGATAAGCCTCAAAAAGGTCAGACATGAAGGAGTATGTTCCATGTGATTCTACTTATGTGATGTTCAAGAACAGGCAGAAGTAACCTGTGGGACAGCAATGAGAACAGTGGCTGCCCTGGGGGTAGAGTGGGACTTCGCTCCAAAGAGCCACCGGTGGGGTGTTCTCTACCTTATTCTGAGTTGTGGTTACCCGGGCATATCCGGTGGTCAAATTTCATCAAACTGAACACAATCGGAGAGTGTTTTATTGTAAGTTATGCTCCGTTGTTTTAAAAGAAGGCTGTACTTAAAAAGAGACCATTTCTAATCTAAACTGAGTCACAAGGTAGAAGAGCGGAGTCCTCTAGACAGAGAGACAGAAAGACAGACAGAGACAGAGAGCGAATGGGAGGAGGGCAGAATCTCTTAGCTGCAGAGAAGCAAAGATCCTCTAAGCAGGGAATCCGAGAGGAGGGCGAGTTACAGGAAGGAGAGAGTGGAATAACCCTGAGTCGCTCGGTGGGCAGGAAGCCACGAGAGCGCGCTCTGCTGCTGCTGCTGCTGCTGCTGCCGCCGCCGCCGGAAGAGCTCTCGCTGGAGAGAGGCCAGCGACCGGCCTGCGACAGAAACTAATAGAAGGAAAACCAAAGACAGTGATGCATTGAACGCCAGTGCCTATGGAACCAGTCCTGGAAGGACAGGCTCATAAAGCCCCACGATAGAGAGGCTCTCGAAGCCAGGGGCAGCACCCTTTCCTGTGACGGTCAGCATTCTGGGCTGTGCAGGCACAGGGTCTCCACAGCCCATACATAAGCGAACGGGTGTGCCCAAGTTCCAGTAACACTCTCCCTACAAAACAGATGGCAGAGCTTCGCAAGACAGGCCCAGATGCGAGTGCCTTCCAGGCCAAAGGGAGCTGGAAAGAAGGGGTCAGCCCACCCTGGAGCCCACGCATCGCTTTCACTCCTATTCGGTGGCCAGAATGGATCTGTCGGCCAGAACAGGGTGCAAGGGAGGCGGCAGGTGTTCTGTACCATCAGCAGCCGTGTGTCTACCAAGAACCAGACATCTACAAACGACAACTAGCCGAGTAACAAGCCAGTGCGGCGACGTTGCAGGACACAAGGTCAATATACGAGAGCCAGTGGCATTTCTCTACACTCAGCAAGGAGCAATCCAAACATGAAAATACAGTTAAGAAAACAATTCCATTCACAAAAGCATCAAAATAGGATAAAATACTTGGGATCAAATTTAACCCCCCAAAAAAGTGCAAGACTTGTACACTGAAAACTACAAAACATAGTTTAGTCCTTTTGGGTTTGTACAGTAGTTACATTACCTAGGCATGATGGACTACACCGTTAGCCATTGGTGATTAAACTCAAACTTCAGCCGCTCTCCCTTCTCTGGAAGACAGAGGGGCTGCAAGTTGCACCTCTAATCAGGGTTGGCTCCCCTGGCACCCAGCCCCCCACCCTTAGGGGCTTTCCAAAAGTCACCTCATTCACAGTCTGGTGTCATTGAAAGGGGGTTGTTATGAATAACAAGATACTCCTTTTTAAAAATAGTTTTTATTCTGCCCAGCCAGCATGGCTCAGTGGTTGAACATCAACCTATGAACCAAGAGGTCACGGTTCGATTCCCAGGTGAAGCACATGCCCGGGTTGCGGGCTCAATCCCTAGTGTGGGGCGTGCAGGAGGCAGCCGATCAATGATTCTCTCTCATCATTGATGTTTCCATCTCTCTCTCCCTATTCCTTCCTCTCTGAAATCAATAAAAATATATTTTATTTTATTTTTTTATTTTATTTTATTTAATATATTTTTTATTGATTTTTTACAGAGAGGAAGGGAGAGGGATAGAGAGTTAGAAACATCCATCAGCTGCCTCCTGCACACCCCCCACTGGGGATGTGCCTGCAACCAAGGTACATGCCCTTGACCGGAATCGAACCTGGGACTCTTCGGTCCACAGGCCGACACTCTAGCCACTGAGCCAAACTGGTTTAAATAGTATTTTTCATTCTGGAATGTAATTTTAAAGCTCTTCTTATTTAAAGTATAGTTGACGTATACGTTATATTAGTTTCAGGTGTGCAAGACGCTCCGTTTGCCTTTATGCTCTGGAGTTGTTTCAGGAACCAAGGACAAAGGACCAAACAAATATTCTACCAAAAGACGCTCCCATTGCTCTTGTCAAGCTTAGGGGATTCTAAGGATCTAGGACAGTGGTTCTCAACCTTCCTAATGCCGCGACCCTTTAATACAGTTCCTCATGTTGTGGTGACCCCCAATTTCACTGTTACAAATTGAACATAATTAAAGCATAGTGATGAATCACAAAAACAATATGTAATTATATATGTGTTTTCCGATGGTCTTAGGCAACCCCTGTGAAAGGGTCGTTCGACCCCCAAAGGGGTCGCGACCCACAGGTTGAGAACCGCTGATCTAGGATCTCTGTGCCAGAAACAGAAGGAAGATCAAATACATATTTCATAAAAGTCACATATTACAAGCTGCCTGGGCCCGCTAGCGAAATTAGCAGAGCACTGTACCCCCAACCAAGGGCCAATCTACCACCCGAGAAGGCTGTATTGGCTAGGATAGGCCAGTGGCAGCAACAAACAGCCCCAAACTATGTAAGACTCATACACAATGGAAATGTCTTTGTGTGCAATGTCACAGCAGTGAGCAGTCACCTCCGTGCAGGCGTTCAGGTACCTGCGCTGTTGGAGGCCCCGGAGGCCCCGGAGGCCCCGTAACAAGACAAGGAGCAGGTGGGGACCGGAACAGGCGGCCTGCTGTTTCTTAGCCAGGCTGAGCCCAAACACCCTGCTGCCCACTCCATTCTGGTGTGGACGGAAAAGGGGCCACATACGAAACCTGACGGTCAGGGGAGGCCCGACAAACTCAGAGACCTAAAGTAACCACACAGGATGGTTTGAAATTAAAACTGCCTAACTAGCCGAAACCTGTTTGGCTCGGTGGATAGAGCGTCGGCCTGCGGACTGAAGGGTCCCGGGTTCGATTCCGGTCAAGGGCATGTACCTAGGTTGTGGGCACATCCCTGGTGGGAGATGTGCAGGAGGCAGCTGATCGATGTTTCTGACTCTCTATTTCTCTCCCTTCCTCTCTGTAAAAAATCAATAAAATATATTTTTAAAAAGAAAACAAAAAACTGCCTAACTAATGGCGGGTAGTCAAGTCCTGGGCAGGGTTTTCCTTGACAAAGGCCCATCTCTACTGTAGCTGAGCCTGTCCATGTCCTTCCCGTCTCAGACAGCACATCCTTGGGTGTCAGGGCACAGTCCCAGAGCCCCTCCCTCTTACCCTGCACGCCACCGCTGTGTGCTATAAAGCTAATGTTAACCTGTGCCCACTGACGTAAAAGTATTGTCTCACCATTTTACTCTTTATCCAATCGCAGAGCTTTCTCCTCTTTGCTCCGCCCACTTCCCTAATCTGTCACCAACAAATTTCATGTAACCCTCCTTACGCCTCCTTTATTGTAACGTATAAAATATGGTGCAAAACTTCCATTTTTCTGGAGCATTTTCTCAATTTGTTGAGATTTTGCTTCTCAACAATTGTCTTCAGTTTAGCTCCAATAAACTCCTAAAAATTCTCTACAGGTTTGGAAACTTTTTTTTTTTTTTTTTTAGTTTGTTGTGTGTGTGTTTTCTGTCTACCCATCCACATATCCATTAATCCATCCACAGATCCGCTTGCCCATACCCCTGGAGGAGGGAAACACCCAGTGTCTCAGACCCACCCCTAGCTGCCCACACTGTGGGGGGAGGGAGGGAATGGCTTTTTCTTTTTTAAATAATTCTTTATTGTTGAAAGTATTACAGATGTCCCCTTTTTCCCCATTGACCCTTTCTAGCCGGCATTCGTCCCCCGCCCCAGGCCTTCACCACACTATTGTCTGTGTCCATTATGTTGACACTAGTTTTTTTAAACATGTTTTTATTTATTTCAGAGAGGAAGGGAGAGGGAGAGAGATACAGAAACATCAATGTTGAGAATGATTGATCAACTGCCTCCTGCACAACCCCTACTGGGAATCGAGCCCACAATCCAGGCATGTGCCCTGACGGGGAATCGAACTGTGACCTCCTGGTTCATAGGTCAACGCTCAACTACTGAGCCACGGGGCCGGGCTTACTAGTTTGATAATTTTTTAATATCTTGACCCTGCATTGTGAGGTCTTCTTTAGCAAATCGAGCACAGTGCCGCTTGTGTCCATTTGGTGTGCAGAATATTTAAAATGAGTAGAACATAACAAACGAACGAATGGACGTGAGCACTATCATGTGCTTTGTTCTTTTCTCTGCGCTGTGGGGCAGGGGGAAGTCCCCCTCCCCTTCTCTGTCCTTAGGCTGGTTAAGTAACAAATGGACAGGAGACAAATTAACAGAAGAAAGTGTAATTTGTGTGCACAAGATCTCAATACAGGAGAGGGTCAGGGACGGAAAGGTAAAATGAGGCATACGTGACATCCTCGCTAAGGAATGAGGTCAGGCTCCTGGAGCGTCAGAAGGTCCGAGGGCCATTTTCGGGTCCGTAAGAAGAGCAGACGTTCAGTAATTAGATGTCTGCCCCACCATATAGACATGTCAAACCTTATCTCTGCTAATAACCCATTTTATGAGCAGGGCCCCTAATTTAAATTCTTCCGGGTAGTTAAGAGGGAAACAGAAGTTTCTCTTGAGCCCGCAAGGCCTCCATTACCTTTAACTCAAAGTAACCCACATACCATACATGGTATCGTGGGGCAACTCGCTCTGAACCCCTACACCCCTTTGCTAGACCTAGAGCTGTCTCCACTCTAAACCACCTCAAATCCTTTAGGTGGCAGGTGGGTTATAATATGAGGTAAACCAGGGGGTTGAAAATGAGGGTCCCCCATGGACCAAAACAGGCAGGACACTGTCTGGTTAAGCCCCTGGGGCAGCCGTGGGCAAACTACGGCCCGAGGGCCGGATCCGGCTGTTTGAAATGAATAAAACTGAAAAAAAAAACACCGTACCCTTTTATGTAATGATGTTTACTTTGAATTTGTATTAGTTCACACAAACACTCCATCCATGCTTTTGTTCCGGCCCTCCGGTCCAGTTTAAGAACCCATTGTGGCCCTCGAGTCAAAAAGTTTGCCCACCCCTGCCCTGGGTCTGACACCTCCGGAGGGAGTGTCCGTCCTGGGCCCTTGTGTGGCTCTGTTGTTTATCCTCTTCCTTGCTTCTTGCTTTAAAAGCCTTGGCTGTGGCTTTTTGACCCCAAGAACAATTTGATCCAACCCAATATTTATGCATTAGTTTCCTGTGGCTGCTGTAACAAATCGCCAGAAACTTGATGGCCTACAACAGACACGCGCTGGCTCAGCTCACCGTTCTGAGGCTCCAGGGGAAAGGCTGCGCCATGCCTCCTCCAGCCGCCAGGGGCCGCCAGCAATCTTTGGCTCCCAGCGGCATCACGCCAACCTTCCAGGCCAGCGTCTTAAACTCCGCCTCCGCCCATCGTCACATCGCCTTCTCCTGTCGATCAAATCTTCCTTTGCGTCCCTCTTCGAAGGAGGGCGCATGCGTTTGCATTTAGAGCCCACCTGGATGGTCTAGGACAGTGGTTCTCAACCTGTGGGTCGCGACCCCTTTGGGGGTCGAACGACCCTTTCACAGGGGTCACCTAAGACCATCCACATACATATATATATATAATTACATATTGTTTTTGTGATTAATCACTATGCTTTAATTATGTTCCATTTGTGACAATGAAAATACATCCTGCATATCAGATATTTACATTCCGATTCATAACAGTAGCAAAATTACAGTTATGAAGTAGCAACGAAAATAATTTTATGGTTGGGGGTCACCACAACATGAGGAACTGTATTAAAGGGTCGCGGCATTAGGAAGGTTGAGAACCACTGGTCGAGGATCAGCTCCAGGCTCAGCTTCCTTACCTGCGTCCTATGGGCAAAGACCCATTCCCCGGCGTGAGGACACATTCACAGGCTCTTACACGAGGACATGCGCCTCTTCTATGGGCGCGTGGTTTCATTCAGCGTCCACTCCTCAGCCACTCACTGAATATTGGATGGGTCCTCATTCAGCCTGTGGATACGCAAAAGTTTGTAAACCGGGTCCTTGGCTTCTGACTTTAACACATTAAAGTTAATATTCAGCACCGCCCACCACCCTTGTCTAGAAATCATCTGTATGAGCCGGGGTCCAGTCAAGAAAACTGACACCACACCAGGTAGTTATGTGAACAGAGAGAATGTAACACAGGACGCTGGTTAAACGGGGCTGGAGGACCAGAAAAGCACAAATGGACGCTGAGGTCGCAGGGAGGTGCTGCTGGGGAGGCTGAGGGAGGGGCGGGGGCTTGGAGGGGAGATTTGGACCTGCTGCTACCATCCCAAAGCTCAGAGGGGGGCTCCCAAACCTGGGGCTCAGACCTCCCTGGAGAGGAGAGGCTGTGCCCGGGGTCGGGGTGCCTCCCGGGGCTGTGGGGAGCTCGGGGCTGAGACGCCCACAGCCAGCTGCAGGGGAAGGCCTGGGCTGCTGCGGGTGCTCATCGGGCCCAGCAGGTGACAGGACAAGTCCCAGCTCCGCCTCCAGTTTCCCTCCAGCGCCCCCTGCCGGCAGAGCCTCACAGGAAGCCCCTGGCAGGAGCAGCGTGGCCCAGGCCCAGCGCCCCCTGCCGGCAGAGCGTGGGAGCGCAGACTGAGCCTGACAGCAGCGAACACCCATGGCTGCGCAGCACCCATGCCGCCCGCTCCCTGTATCCGACTCCACATAACAACACAGCTGTGCTCACAGGCCGGGCAGCCCTGTCCCCAAAGAGGAGCACGGGCTCCCCGCAGCCTCTCCAGATGTCGCTATTCCTGACTCAGCCACAGTCCTCGCTGAATATCTGTATCCAGAGACTAAACTGTATTATTAACCGAGGCAGGTTACTAAGAAACTAGAAAAACTCCCTGCAAGTGGAATGAGGACACGAGACAAACGGCTGGACAAATGGCCAGAGTGGCTGAGCAATTCACAGCCAGCGGATGAATCCCAACCCTCTCTTCCCCCAACCAAGGCTCCTCAGAGCAGATGGTTAACCCATCCCCTAACCAAGGCTCCTCAGAGCAGTGGGTTAGCCTATCCCCTAACCAAGGCTCCTCAGAGCAGTAGGTTAACCTATCCCCTAACCAAGGATACCTCAGAGCAGTGGGTTAGCCTATCCCCTAACCAAGGCTCCTCAGAGCAGTAGGTTAACCTATCCCCTAACCAAGGATACCTCAGAGCAGTGGGTTAACCTATCCTTGTAACCTAAGATACTGGTTTAAACCTACCCGCCAGCCCTAGCCAATTTTGCTCAGTGGTTAGAGCAGCCGTGGGCAAACTACGACCCGCGGGCCGGATCCAGCCCGTTTGAAATGAATAAAACTAAAAAAAAAAAGACCGTACCCTTTTATGTAATGATGCTTACTTTGAATTTATATTAGTTCACACAAACACTCCATCCATGCTTTTGTTCCGGCCCTCCGGTCCAGTTTAAGAACCCATTGTGGCCCTCGAGTCAAAAAGTTTGCCCACCCCTGGGTTAGAGCATCAGCCTGTGGACTGAAGGGTCTGGGTTTGATTCCAGTCAAGGGCACATATCTCAGTTGCAAGCTCAATCCCTGGCCTGGTCAGGATGCTGCGGGAGGCAACCAGTGGATGTGTCTCTCTCACACTGATGTTTCTCTCTGTGTCTCTCACCCTCCCTTCCACTCTGTCCAAAAATCAACGGGGTGGGGAGATATCGTCGTGTGATGCCTGGGAGCTGGGACTCCCACAGCTGGAGTGAAGCCACCTGCCCGCCTGGGCTGATGCACCCACTGCTGCTGTGTATGCAGATTCAAGTTATAGTGGTGAGAGCTTCTAGGGATAAGGTCAGCTCCCTCTTCCTGCTGCAGCCAGGGAGACACCTCATAAATGGAGGGTTTTTTCTTCAAACGTAGTGTCTTTTTAAAAATATATTTTATTGATTTTTTACAGAGAGGAAGGGAGAGGGATAGAGAGTTAGAAACATCGATGAGGGAGAAACATGGATCAGCTGCCTCCTGCACACCTCCTACTGGGGATGTGACCACAACCAAGGTACATGCCCTTGACCGGAATCGAACCTGGGCCCCTTCAGTCTGCAGGCCGATGCTCTATCCACTGAGCCAAACCGGTTAGGGCCAAACGTAGTGTCTTTATACAGGGTGACTTCTACTTGGTTTTCTGAGCTCCTCCCCTGTCTATTATTTCTTAAAATTAACCAGCCTAAAATAATCCTACACATACAAAGAGACATATTTTGAGGTGACAAATTCTGTTCCCCTACAGCTCCTAGGCTACAACCTGCACAGCATGTTACTGTACTGAGCACTGTAGGCAATTGAAACACAGTGGTAAGTGTCTGTGTATTGCCTTGCTTCATGACTTTACTATGGCAACAACATCACTAGGTGACGGGAATTTTTCAGCTCCGTTACCATCTTACGGGGCCACCATTGTATATGCAGTCCATCGTCAACCAAAACATCATTATACAGGGCGTGACAGGTGGTTGGTTGAATCTGTAGATACAGAACTTGTGGATACAAAGGGCCAACTGTATAGATCTGTTTACATGTATCTATGTGTATGGGTGTGTGTTATGGATACGCATGTCTCCCAAAAACACAGGTTGAAGTCCTAACCCCCAGTACTTTAGCATGTGACCTCATTTAGAAATAGGGTCTTTGCAAATGAAATCAAATTAAGATGAGGTCATTAGGATGCGCCCTAATCTGACTGGAGTTCTTATAAGAAGAACAAAATGTCATGTGAAGCCACAGCCACAGGGAGAAGGCCACGTTCTGGGGGAAGCGGGACTGGAGTGATGCGTCTGCAAGCCCAGCAGCACCAAGGACTGCGGGGACCACCAGAAGCTGAAGGAACAAAAGATCCTTCCTTTCCCCAGAGCCTTCGGAGGAGCATGGTACTCCTCACGCCCTGACTTGAGATTCCTCCTCCCAGACTGTGAGAGAAGAAATCTCTGTTGCTTCTTAAGCCACCCATCCTGTGCTTTCGTTACTAGGAAATGAATTGTGTGTGTGTGTGTGTGTGTGCGCGCACAAGCACACGTAACAGGCAAGAGAGAAAATCCACAAACAAGAATGCACTAGCTAGGTGCAACTCACCACAAGACCACAGTGGATGTTCCTAACTTCTTCCTTCCCTTCCCCAGCCCGTGTTCCCTTTGCCTTCTAATCTTGAGTTGTCATTAGTCTACTAACCTTCACACATTCTGAGAATACCTTTTCCTCAGGACACCGTTACCCTAGTAATTGGTGCATTTCTCCACTCACTTACGTCCAGGCTGGCCTGTCTGTGGGAGGAGCTGTGGAGATTTGGATCTCACTCTTATGGAATTCTGCAAGATCCTCTCTCGAGAGGGTCCTGGCCTGCATTCGGGCTGCCCTTCTCTCTTTTCCTAGGACACCACAGCCAGCTCCCCGTCCTCCAGGCCTGTGCAGGTCGAGCAGCCCGCTCACCTCTCTCCATTGTCTCTCTGGTGACAAGGTGCTATCACTGGGCCTCACCTGCCCCGGGACTCCACCTTCCTGTCTAAATGTGGGTGCCCAGCGCGGCAGGCAGGGGGTCTCCCCATTACTCCTGAGGAGGGAACCCGCCAGCCAGGGCTTGTGGAGGACACTGTTCTCCCCCTGGAGGCCGTATTCCTAACGCCCTCTGTTGGCTGTGTCCTCTGGGGCTCCTGGGGGGGGAGGGGGGTGCAATAGGACAAGATGTGCAGGCCCCATGTGACACCCCCCTTCACGCTCTCCCTCCGTGTGCTTCTGGATTCCGTTTATGTGATTCCAGGGGAGACCTGGCCCCTCACCTGCACCAATGGCGGCCATTCTGGGTCCCCGCTGTGTCAATCAGCCAAGCAAACCACCACCTCCTCTCCCGGCAGCACCGGCGAACATGCTGTGGTGGATGCAGAGAGAAGGCTCGCAGTGCCTCCCCGACCCCTGCAGTGTGACTTTCCTGCAATTCCCACCAGGAGGTGGGGTCCCCTCCAGGCCCTCTGTCCAGTCGGCCTGTGACGTGCTGTGACCAGAACACGGCAGATGTGATTCCGTGGGCGTCCTGAGCCGGGTCCCCAGAGGCCTCACAGCTTCCCTTCTCCCTCCCTTGCTGCCCCGAGACTGTCAGGGCACGAAGCCCGGCTGGCCTCCTGAGGGTGCAAGGCCATGTGCCGACAGTCCCAACGGCACCAACAGGCCAGTTACCGTGGGTCGTTCACCCGGCCCCAGCCACGCCAGCAGATGACTGCCACCCAGATGACCCCTGGGGAGACGGGCAGAACTGCCCAGCTGAGCAGAGCAAGCTGCTAACCCACAGAATCATGAATCGTTGTTTTATGCCACTGAGCTCTATAGTAGGACACTGGGGCACACGTCCCCTCTGGAGTCTCTGGGAAGCGACCTCGTATGGGTGAGTCCAGGAGAGAGCTAAACCCGCTACAACATGGGCGAAGAGGGTGCCCACGCAATGAGGTGAAGAGACGCTGGGAGCTAAGGGTGGGGGGGGGCGAAGACGCCTGCAGCTGGGACCTCAGGCAGAGCCAGCAAAGAGAGGTCCCGAGTGAGAGCCTGTCACTGGTAACAGCAAAGCCTGGGGTGTGACCACGAGGCGAGTGTCAAGGTCAGGCGAAGGGCGAGGTCACAGGTGGAGAGAAGCAGGGGACTGTGGACACTGACCACATCCAGAATTATGGCTGGAGTGGTGTTGGAGGAAGGGCAGGAGTCAGGTGCTCAGCTCTCCCAGGGATGAGGAGTGGCCAGTGCTCAGCGGATGTCTGCAGGCAGCGTTGCTAAGTAGCACGGGGTTTAAAGCTAGGAGAGAGTTTGGGGAGCAGAGGGAAGGGTCAAGAGGAGTGAGGGAGAGAACGCGGGGGGGGGGGGGGGGGGTTGAGGGGAGGGGACCTCAGGGAGAGGCAGTGTCCCAGGAGAGCTGAGGGTGAACTCCTAGGGCCCTTCCCACACCTCAGTTCAAGGGGATCCGGTGCAAGAGCTTCAGTAGCTGGGGGTTCGGGGGTGGAGCTGGGCCGGGCGGAGGGGAGGGAGGGCCAGATGGGGATTAGGTTCCGGGAGAAGGCTGCCCTGCCGAGCGCAGGGATAAGGGAGTAATGCGCTTAGTCCTGGCGTCCGCAGCAGGCAGTGTGGGCTGTGTGGCCCGCCCGGCTGGCGGGAGAAAAGCCAGGCGCAGAGAAGTGGGTAGAGTCCTGCGGTTCTCAACCTGTGGGTCGCGACCCCTTTGGCGGTAGAACGACCCTTTCACAGGGGTCGCCTAAGGCCATCCTGCATATCAGATATTTACATGACGATTCATAACAGTAGCAACATTACAGTTATGAAGTAGCAATGAAAATAATTTTATGGTTGGGTCACAACATGAGGAACTGTATTTAAAGGGCCAGGAGGTTGAGAACCACTGGTGGACATACAGTCAGAAACAGTCCTCTATGGGGGGAAGGGGGGGTCTTGTCAGAGCAATGATCTGGACTTCTCACCCTTCACCTCTGGCCAAGGACATGGGACAATGGGCTTTTCCAGAACTCTGACTCCTGCCAACACCTTCCAAAAATGATTATTTTAAAAATATTTGTTATTGATTTCAGAGAGGAAGGGAGAGGGAGAGAGAGAGCTAGAAACATCAATGATGAGAGAGAATCATTGATTGGCTGCCTCCTGCAAGCCCCTAACTGGGGATCAAGCCTGCAACTCGGGCATGTGCCCTGACTTGGAATCGGACCGGGAATCAAACTGTGACCTCCTGGTTCATAGGTTGACGCTCTACCACTGAACCACACCGGCTGGGTGAGAACAAGGTTTTTTTAAAAGTCAGTGACTCAACACCAAAACAATCTAATTAAAAGGCGCGCAGAGGCCCAGATGGCGTGGCTCAGTGGTTGAGCACCGACCCATGAACCAAGAGGTCACTGGTTCGATCCCCAGTCAGGACACATGCCCAGGTTTTGGACTCAATCCCCAGTAGGGCTGTGCAGGAGGCAGCCGATCAGTGTTTCTATCGCTCTTCCCTCTCCCTTCCTTTCTCTCTAAAATCAATAAAAGCATATTTTTTTAAGAAAACGGGCAGAAGACCTAAGTAGACACTTCTCCAAAGAGGACATACAGAAGGCCAATAGACATATGAAAATATACTCAACACATCATTAATCATCAGAGAGATGCAAATTAAAACCACAGTGAGCCATCACCTCACACCTATCAAAATGGCTATCTTCAATAAATCAACAAACAAGTGCTGGCAAGGATGTGGAGAAAAGGGAACCCTCATGCACAGTTGGTGGGAATGCAGACTGGTGCAGCCACCGTGGAAAACAATATGGAGGCTCCTCAAAAAAATAAAAATGGAACTGCCTTATGACCCAGTGATTCCACTTCTCAGTATATATCAGAAGAAACCCAAAACACTAGTTAAAAAATATATGCATCCCTATGTTCATTACAGCATCCAATCTAATAAAAGAGAAACATGGTAATTAGCGTACGACCGCTACCCTTCCCATTGGCTAATCAAGGCGGTATGCAAATTAACTGCCAGCTAAGATGGCAGCCGGCAGCCAGGCAGCTGGAAGCGAACATGAGGCTTGCTTGCTTCAGTGAAGGAGGACTCCACGTTCCCCGCCTGCCTTGCCGACCTCTGAGCTGGCAGTTTGAAACATTGTAACAAATATAGAAGCTAAACAAAACCCCAGAAACCAGCTTTCAGCCGCGGGATCTCAGAGCTGGAGATGATACAGTGTTTCGATTATAGAACCCAAACAAACCAGATACCTGCTTTCAGCAGCAGAGGTCTTGGCCCAGAATAAAAAGAAAAAGAAAAAAAGGAGCGGTTGGGAGCTTCAGTCACCACCAGCCTAAAAACAGCCCTCAGCCCCTCACACAGACTGGCCAGGCACCCCAGTGGGGACCCCCACCCTGAAGGGTGTGTGACCAGCTGCAAACAGCCATCAGCCCCTCATCCAGGCTGGCCAGGCACCCCAGTGGGGACCCCCACCCTGATCCAGGACACCCTTCAGGGCAAACCAGCCAGCCCCTACCCATGCACCAGGCCTCTATCCTATATAGTAAAAGGGTAATATGCCTCCCAGCACCGGGATCAGCATGACAGGGGGCAGTGCCCAAACCCCCTGATCGCCCTGCAGCTCTGTGTGTGACAGGGGGCGGGGCCACAACCTCCCTATCCGCCCTGCTCTGTTCCTGACAGGGGAAGGCGCCCCAACCCCCGATCAGCCCTGCTCTGTGCCTGATAGGAGGGAGCTCCTCAACCCCCTGATCGCCCTGCGGCTCTGTGTGTGACAGGGTGCAGCGCCCCAACCCCCTCCCCGCCATGGGCCCTGCTCTGTGTCTGACGGTGTAGACCCATAACCTCCCATCGGCCCTGCCCTGAGTGTGAGAGTGGCGGCGCCCCAACCCCCTGATCGGCCCTGCTCTGTGTGTGACAGGGGGCAGTGTCCCAACTCCCCTATCGGCCCTACTCTGTGTGTGACAGGGGGGAGCTCCCCAACCCCCCTCATGGGCCCTGCTCTGTGGGTGACAGGGTATGGAGCCGCAACCCCCTGATTGGCCCTGCTCTGTGCGTGACAGGGGGTGGCGCAACAACCTCCCCATCGACCCTGCCTTGAGTGTGACAGGGGGCGGTGCCCCAACCCCCCAATTGGCCCTACCCTGAGCGTGACTAGGGGTGGCATCGCAACCTCCCAATCCGCCCTGCTCTGTGCATGACAGGGAGCAGCACCCCAACTCCCCAATCGGCCCTGCTCTAAGCCCGACCAGGGGCTGCACTTAGGGATTGGGCCTGCCCTCTGCCACCCGGGAGCAGGCCTAAGCCAGCAGGTCGTTATCTCCCGAGGGGTCCCAGACTGCGAGAGGGCACAGGCCGGGCTGAGGGACCCCCCCTCCCCGCCGAGTGCACAAATTTTTGTGCACCGGGCCTCTAGTCCTATATAATAAAAGCCTAATATGTAAATTGTCCCCTCGGTGGTCCTTCGATGGGGAGTTCCACTGCTTACTATGACATGCACTGACCACCAGGGGGCGGCACAGAACATGGCAGGTGTCGGCACTCTGCGACCTCTCACCAGCTACCTGGGGGCGGGGGGTGACGGGGACGGAGGTGTGGTGAGAATGCAGGGTGTCCACTGAGCTCACTCTCACTCCCCCCTGCTACCCTCCTCCCGGATGCCATGGCTCGTGCACCAAGAGCCTGCCCCGCACCCATGCAGCCTCTTCTGGGTGAGCTGGGCCGCAGCCTCTAGGACCACAGGGGCCGGTCTGGCTCCCTGTGGGTTTGCGCAGGAGCTGGTCTGCGAGGCTGGCCGGGAGAGAGTGTGCTGCCTGCCCAGCTTCTGTGTGGTGCCACTGGGTGGCCCAGAGGCCCATGCTGTGCCCTGGCCCGTGGTGTCCGGCCATGCTCACTGCATCTCCACATGGGGACTTGGGCACCATGACTCAGGCAGAGGGGGGCACATGGGGGCCCAGGGGCCCAAGTGTTGCCCAGGGCCCAGAGGTCAGCTGGGACCTGCCCTTCCACACCAGATGCTCATGCTTCGATCGCAGGCCAGGCCTAGAGACTGCACCTGTGCGTGACTTTCATGCACCAGGCCTCTAGTTATTTATAATGGCCAAGCTAGCTATGAAAGCAACCCAAGTGCCATTCAATAAACAAGTGGATAAAGTGCATTTATGCAGTGGAATATTACTCGGTCATAAAAAAGAATGATGCCCTAACCGGTTTGGCTCAGTGGATAGAGCATCGGCCTGGGGACTGAAGGGTCCCAGGTTCGATTCCGGTCAAGGGCATGTACCTTGGTTGCGGGCACATCCTGAGTAGGGAGTGTACAGGAGGCGGCTGATCGATGTTTCTCTCTCATCGATGTTTCTAACTCTCTAACCCTCTCCCTTCCTCTCTGTAAAAAATCAATAAAATATATTTTTTAAAAATAAATAAATAAAAATTAAAAAAATAAAATAAAATAAAAATAAAAAAGAATGATATCTTATCATTAGCAACAGCATGGATGGATCCACAGGGATTTATGCTAAGTAAAATAAGTCAGACAAAAACAAATACCATATTATTTCACTTATGTATAGAATCTAAAGAGCAAAATAAATGAACAAACAAAATAAAAACAGGCTCATTGCCCTGGCCAGTTTGGCTCAGTAGATAGAGCATTGGCTTGTGGATGGACGGGTCCTGGGTTTGAATCTGGTCAAGGGCACATGCCTGGGTTGTGGGCTTGATCCCCATTGGGGAGCATGTAGGAGGCAGCCAATCAATGGATCTCTCTCATCATTGATGTTTCTATCTCTCTCTCCCTCTCCCTTCCTCTTTGAAATCAATAAATATTAAAAAATAATAATAAAAGCAGGCTCATAGCTACAGAGTACAGGCTGATAGTTGCCAGAGGGGATGGGGTTTGGGGGCTGGGTAAAAAGGTGAGGGGATTAAGAAGTACAAGTTGGGCAATCTAAAATTACCTAACTAGAGAGAAACCAAGATGGCGGCATAGGTAAACACTGGAAATTGCTGTCTCCTACAACCACTTCAAAAATAAAACTAAAAGACAAAACAGACATCATCCCGAACCACAGGAAGGCTGGCTGAGTGGAAATTCTACAACTAGAAGGAAAGAGAAAAGCACACTGAGACTCAGAGGAGGTGCAGAAGTAAAGTGCAGAGGTACGGAGGCACGTGGAAAGGGCTGGCAACTGAAGACGCGGCTGTCCTTTTCAATCAGGAGGGAGACACAAGCTCCCGATTGCTCTGAACTCCAGTTCCTGGCGAGTCTCTGGGGACCCAGACTCATACGGGGAGAAACTGGACTGTCTGGTATCGGTCGGAACTCGAGGGCAGCTTTCTCTCAGAGGTGCTTGCAGCGATTACTGGGACACTGAGACTCGGGGCCTCTTAGGGTAGAACTGAGGAACAGCCATAGCTGCTTGCTCCACCCTGTTGATCCCCTGAGACCCCGCCCCACCCAAGCTGTGTGCAGAGGCTTTTGAATATGAAAGGCCTGGCCCTTTTCAATCTGAAAATTACCTAACAAACTGCAGCGGGGTCAGAGAGACCCAGAACTTCCAAGAGAAGGCTCAAGGCCCAACAGCAGCTTGCATTGCTTCACAGCTGGGCCTCATTGGGTCACCTCCAAACCCCAAACAAAGAAGAGGAATCTGCAGATCTCACCATAGCTCCTGCTGGGTAGCCTCAGGCAGAGGCTAAATTAGCACCTCCTTAGAGATCCAAGAGCCAGTGTACCCAGTGGTCAGAGTGGGACCATCCAGATTACAACTCCTCAGATCCATAAGGGACACACTCATGGGGCAGACTCAGTGAGCACCAAAGCCCCATTGAAGCAAGTCTTGCCCCAGAAGGGTGTCTCCAGCACAGAAGTTCTCCCACCGTAGACACAGCTGATACTCACAGACAATTGGCCTGGAGGTCAATTACTCCCAGTGATACCTACAACAATCAAGGCTTAACTACAACAAGACTGTGTACAAAGCCCACAAGGGGGTGCACCAAGAGTGTCCACCTCAGGTAATTGGGGAGGCTGAGCCACTGGGCCCTATAGGACACCTAGCACAGAAAGCCACTCTATCAACACAGGGAAGCATAAAAAATGCAGAGACAAAGAAACAAGTCACAAATGACAGAAATGGAGGAAAGCAAACTACTGGATATAGAGTTCAAAACCACACTTTTAAGGTTTTTCAAGTATTTTCTAGAAACTGCTGATAAATTTAGTAAGACCCTCAATAAGTCTAGTGAAACCGCCGATAAATTTAGTGAGACCCTCAAGAAATCTAGTGAGACCCTCGAGGTTATGAAAAAGGACCAACTAGAAATTAAGCATACACTGAATGAAATAAAGAATATTATACAAAGTTCCAACAGCAGACTAGAGGATTGCAAGAATCAAGTCAAAGATTTGAAATACAAAGAAGCAAAAAACACCCAACCGGAAAAGCAAAAAGAAAAAAGAATACAAAAATATGAAGATAGTGTAAGGAGCCTCTGGGACAACTTCAAGTGTACCAACATCCGAATTATGGGGGTGCCAGAAGAAGAGAAAGAGCAAGATATTGAAAACCTATTTGAAGAAATAATGACAGAAAACTTCCCCCACCTGGTGAAAGAAATAGACTTACAAGTCCAGGAAGCACAGAGAACCCCAAACAAAAGGAAACCAAAGAGGACCACACCAAGACACATCATAATTAAAATGCCAAGAGTAAAAGACAAAGAGAGAATCTTAAAAGCAGCAAGAGAAAAAAGTCAGTTACCTACAAGGGAGTACCCATACGACTGTCAGCTGATTTCTCAACAGAAACTATGCAGACCAGAGGGAGTGGCAAGAAATATTCAAAGTGATGAATAGCAAGAACCTACAACCAAGATTACTTTATCCAGCAAAGCTATCATTCAGAATTGAAGGTCAGATAAAGAGCTTCACAGATAAGAAAAAGCTAAAGGAGTTCATCACCACCAAACCAGTATTATATGAAATGCTGAAAGGTATCCTTTAAGAAGAGAAAGAAAAAGAAAAAGGTAAAGATACAAATTATGAACAACAAATACACATCTATCAACAAGTGAATCTAAAAATCAAGTGATAAATAATCTGATGAACAGAATAAACTGGTGAATATAATAGAATCAGGGGCATAGAAAGGGAGTGGATTGACTACTCTCAGGGGTGGGGGGGGGAAGGGGTGTGTGTGGGGGGGAAGAGATTGAACAAAAATAGTACACATATGGATGAGGACAGTCGGGGAGGGGGGGTAAGGGCAGAGGGTGGGGTGGGAACTGGGTGAAGGGAAGCTATGGGGGAAAAAAGAGGAACAACTGTAATAATATGAACAATAAAGTTTTAATTTAAAAAAAAGAAGTACAAGTTGGTAGTTACAAAACTGACATGGGGATATAAAGTACAACATAGGGAATATAGTCAACAATATTATAATAAACATGCCTGGTGCCAGGTGGGTACTTGAACTATCGGAGGGGAAGGATCATTTTGTAAAGTATATGATTGTCTATCCACTGTACTGTATACCTGAAATACAAAATAATATTGAATATAAAATATCATTAAAGCCCTAACCGGTTTGGCTCAGTGGATAGAGCGTCGGCCTGCGGACTCAAGGGTCCCAGGTTCGATTCCGGTCAAGGGCATGTACCTTGGTTGTGGGCACATACCCAGTAGGGAGTGTGCAGGAGGCAGCTGATCAATGTTTCTCTCTCATTGATGTTTCTAACTATCCCTCTCCCTTCCTCTCTGTAAAAAATCAATGAAATATGTATATTTTTAAATGTCATTAAAAAATACAAATTTAAAAATATCAGTGAGCCCAGCCAGTGGGGTTCAGTGGTCGAACATTCACCTATGAACCAGGAGGTCATGGTTCCACTCTCGGTCAGGGCACATGCCCGGGTTGTGGGCTCAATCTCTAGTGGGGGGCATGCAGGAGGCAGCTGATCAATGATTCTCTCTCATTGATGTTTCTACATCAATATGTAATATGTAAATTTAATATGTAATAATGGAATTTCAATTGGATGAGAAAAGAATGGTACCTTATTTATTTAACGATGCTAACTCAACTGGCTATCTCACCAGGAAGAAAATGAGATAGAACCCTAGCTCTCCCCTTAGACAAATGAAAAAGAAATTTCAGATGGCTCAGTCGAGCTGGTGTGGCTCATGTTATGCCCAGATTTCAGGATCCCCAAAAAACCACATCAGGGAGCCAGCCATGTCCGATGCAAAAGCATAAGAGTCTTTATTCGAGCTAGCTCAGCTCCCCCACCTTGCCGACACAGCAGCAGGAAGCAGAGAGAGAGATAACTCTGTGTGGAGACAGGTTTTATAGTGGGGGTTGGAGTAAGGGGAGGAGAAAGGACTGTGCTCTGCCGATTGGCCAGGAGCAAGTCGGTGTCTTGTTCCTGGGTGTGGCTAGCAGAGTCTTAGACTTCCGGGAAGAACCTTCTTGCCAAGCACGTGGCCAAGGTAAGATGGAGGACGTAGCCCATACCCTGGGGCAAGATGCAGGGTGTAGCCTTTACCCTGGGACAAGGTGGAGGGTGTAGCCTTTACCCTGGGGCAAGGTGGAGGGCCCAGCCCTTACCCTGGGGCAAGGTGGAGGGCCCAGCCCTTACCCTGGGGCAAGGTGGAGGGCCCAGCCCTTACCCTCGGGCAAGGTGGAGGGCCTAGCCCTCGCCCTTCCAGCTCAGTGGGTGAGCATCGACCTATGGACCAAGAGGTCACTAGATCAAGTCCCAGTCAGGACACATGCTCAGGTTGTGGGCTCAATCCCCAGTGGGGGGGCGTGCAGAAGGCAACCTATCTATGGATCTTTCTCTCTCACTGATGTTTCCATCTCTGTATCCCTCTCCCTTTCTTTAAAATATTTTTTATTGATTTCGGAGAGGGAGAGAGAGATAGAAACATCAATGATGAGAGAGAATCACTGATTGGCTGCCTCCTGCACGCCCACACTGGGGATGGAGCCCGCAACCCGGGCATGTGCTCTGATGGAGATTCAACCGTGACCTCCTGGTTCATAGGTTGATGTTCAAACCACTGAGCCACACTGGCCAGGAAATAAAAACATATTTTTAAAAAGTAAAATAAATAAAGTAATTGTGTGCTATCACTTAATACCCATAGACCAACAAAAAATGAAAACACAAGTGATAACTTTTGACTGTAGAGATATGGGCAAATGGCTCTATTCTCATTCACTGCTGGTGAAAATGAGTTTCATGATAGCCTTTTTGGAAAACAATCTGGAAATACTTATTTAAATTGAAATACATGCACTCTTTACCAGCAGTTCACATCTGGGAATCAACCCCCTTAAAAACAAAAGCAAAAGTGTGTAAGAATAGATGCGTACAATGTATAAGAATATTACTGTAGCATTAATCACAGTGGTAAAAACAAAACAAGACAAAACGGAAATGCTTCACGGGGCAATGAGTGAATAAATGGGGGTACATCCCTGCCATGGAATATTATACAGCCATTAAAAAGGCTGAGTCAGAGCTATATTAATTCATATGAAGGGTTAGGTTAAATGAGCAAGAAGAGATGTGTATATAACATGATCACATTTTTACATAAAAACGGTAACAAAAATAACCCTACACATGTTCCAGGGTTTTGTGTGTTATTCTATCAACAAGTGGGAAGTTTGGGAGGCCATACACCGAAGTGTTAACGCTGTTTTTCTGAAAAAGTCAAAATAAATAAGTAAATTTTTAAAAGAAAAAAAGGGCATCTGTGATAATAACCATTTTTGCCAACTTTGAAACTCACACTTAGGGGCCGTACAAATGCATAAAGAGGCCAACGAGGGACAAGTGCCAACATTACAGTGGGCGGTTCCTCAGGGATTCAGGTAACTTTCATTTGTTTTTCTTGGTGGTACACTTAAACATTTACATTGATCAGCATTATTCTTCTCTTCTTGGAAAAAAATGCTGTGAGGGGGTGATGATTAGCAGGTCTAGGATTGGCATTGTGGGAGAGAAAGAGGGTGGAGCCCAGGAAACACTCAGGCACCCTCCCCCCAGGCACTCTCCCCCCAGGCACCCTCCTCCCAGGCACTCTCCCCCCAGGCACCCTCCCCCCAGGGACCCTCAACACAGGGACCCTCCTCCCAGGCACCCTCCCACCAGGCACCCTCCCCCCAGGCACCCTCCCCCGAGGCACTCTCCCCCCAGGCACCCTCCCCCCAGGCACTCTCCCCCCAGGGACCCTCCTCCCAGGGACCCTCCCCCCAGGCACCCTCCCCCCAGGGACCCGCCCCCCAGGGACCCTCACCCCAGGCACCCTCCCCCCAGGGACCCTCCTCCCAGGCACCCTCCCCCCAGGGACCCTCCTCCCAGGAACCCTCACCCCAGGCACCCTACTCCCAGGCACCCTCCTCCCCCCAGGGACCCTCACCCCAGGCACCCTCCTCCCAGGCATCCTCCTCCCAGGGACCCGCCCCCCAGGCACCCTCCCCCAGCCACCCTCCTCCCAGGGACCCTCCCCCCAGGGACCCTCACCCCAGGCCCCCTCCCCCAGGCCCCCTCCTCCCAGGCACCCTCCCCCCAGGGACCCTCCCCCCAGGCACCCTCCCCCCAGGCACCCTCCTCCCAGGGACCCTCCCCCCAGGCACCCTCCCCCAGGCACCCTCCCCCCAGGCACCCTCCCCCCAGGGACCCTCCTCCCAGGCACCCTCCCCCCAGGCACCCTCACCCCAGGCACCCTCCCCCCAGGCACCCTCACCCCAGGCACCCTCCCCCCAGGCACCCTC
Source organism: Myotis yumanensis (assembly GCF_028538775.1). Lineage (NCBI taxonomy): Eukaryota > Metazoa > Chordata > Mammalia > Chiroptera > Vespertilionidae > Myotis > Myotis yumanensis. The sequence continues at coordinate 91,603,264 of NW_027223757.1, forward strand.
CCCCCAGGCACCCTCCTCCCAGGCACCCTCCCCCCAGGCACCCTCCTCCCAGGCACCCTCCCCCCAGGGACCCTCCTCCCCCCAGGGACCCTCACCCCAGGCACCCTCCCCCCAGGCACCCTCCTCCCAGGCACCCTCCTCCCAGGGACCCTCCCCCCAGGGACCCTCACCCCAGGCACCCTCCCCCAGGCACCCTCCCCCCAGGCACCCTCCTCCCAGGGACCCTCCCCCCAGGCACCCTCCCCCAGGCACCCTCCCCCAGGCACCCTCCCCCCAGGCACCCTCCTCCCAGGGACTCTCCTCACAGGCACCCTCCTCCCATGGACCCTCCTCCCAGGCACCCTCCCCCCAGGGACCCTCCTCCCCCCAGGGACCCTCCCCCCAGGCACCCTCCCCCCAGGCACCCTCCCCCCAGGCACCCTCCTCCCAGGAACCCTCCCCCCAGGCACCCTCCCCCAGGCACCCTCCCCCCAGGCACCCTCCCCCCAGGCACCCTCCTCCCAGGGACTCTCCTCCCAGGCACCCTCCCCCCAGGCACCCTCCCCCCAGGCACCCTCCCCCCAGGGACCCTCCCCCAGGCACCCTCCCCCCAGGGACCCTCCTCTCAGGCACCCTCCCCCCAGGGACCCTCCTCCCAGGGACTCTCCTCCCAGGCACCCTCCCCCCAGGCACCCTCCCCCCAGGGACCCTCCTCCCAGGCACCCTCCCCCCAGGCACCCTCCTCCCAGGCACCCTCCCCCCAGGCACCCTCCATCCCAGGCACCCTCCCCCCAGGCACCCTCCATCCCAGGCACCCCCCCCCAGGCACCCTCCTCCCAGGCACCCTCCCCCCAGGGACCCTCCCCCAGGCACCCTCCCCCCAGGGACCCTCCTCTCAGGCACCCTCCTCCCAGGGACCCTCCCCCCAGGCACCCTCCCCCCAGGGACCCTCCCCCAGGCACCCTCCCCCCAGGGACCCTCTTCTCAGGCACCCTCCCCCCAGGCACCCTCCTCCAGAAAAGGGGAAGGAATGCCAAGGGCCCACAAGCTGCCGAGAAGGCAGGTGGGACAACGACTGGAACTGCCCCCTTAGTGACACTGACTCCGGGCACACAGGCCTCGGAAGAGAGGGTGAGGGTGAGCCGCCTGGTGGGCCAGAGGAGCAGAGGAGGGGGGCGGGGGGATGGCCTGAATGAGAGGTCAGTGTTTACATGTGCGTTCTCACATTTACCGGAAGGAGTGTGCAAGCATAAAGGGGTGAGGTCGCAGTGGCAAGCCCTCTGACAGTGTGGCTGTGAATGGGAGGAAAAGGCGATGCCGGACTAGAGGGGGTGGGGGTTACCCCAGACAGAGACTTGAGCTTGTCCCGAGGCGGATGGGACTGGGCCAGGGGGGAGGAGGGGCTGAATCGGATTGAACAGAGATGAGAGGGAGCCCCGGGCCACGTCCCCGAGCCTGGCTGCACATCAGAATCCCGGGGGCTCTCTCAGCATCCGGAGCTACTCAGACTTTCCAAAGATGGAGCCAAAAATCTGACTCCAAATAAGCCCCTTGAATAGCATTAAATATACAGCCATTGTCTAGGAATAAATCTAACAAGAGATGTGCAAAAAGCATACAGAAAAAAAAGTTTAATTAACTGACTGAATGCATATGTGTGAGTACACACACACACACACACACACACACACACACACCTATGCCATGTTCAAGGACTGGGAGATAAACTCCCAGGCATACGATTAACAAGCTCCGGAGACCGGATGTACAGCAAGTGATTGTAGCTAATAATACTGAATTGCATACTCAAAAGTGGCTAAGAGAGTAGATCTTAAAGGTTCTCAGCACACAAACGAGAAGGTGATCAGCGGACACAGACAACAGGGTGGTGAGGGCATGGCTGGGGGCGGGAGCGGGCGGGGAGGCGTCATTGTGGGGAGAGGAGGAGACATATGTAATACTTTCTACAATAAAGAATTTAAATCTAAATATTTTAAAAAAAGGAAAGGTGATTCTGCGACAGGATGGAGGTGTTAGCTAATGTGTGGTGGTCTGTTGGGGTCCTGCCCCAACAGGTCCAGGGGTCCCCAAAGGTGCGGACGGAGTCGGCGATGAAGGAATGACACGGAGGCTGCGTTCAGTTGATCAGCAGCCTAGCCAGGATCTCTAGCCAAGTTCTGGTTAGGATCTCCAGCCAGGTTCTGTGTCCATGTTCTCTTGCTAGGTTCTCCAGCCAGGTTCAGTTACCAGGTTCTCTAGCCAGGTTCTCCAGCCAGGTTCTCCCACCATGTTCTGTCTAGGATCTCCAGCCAAGTTCTGTAGCCAGGTTCTGTCCAGGATCTTTTGCCATGTTCTCTCGCTAGGTTCTGTCTCTAGGTTCTGTCTCTCAGTCACCAGGTTCTAGTCAGGTTCTCTTGCCAGGTTCTATCCAGGTTCTGTCTCTAGGTTCTTCAGCCAGGTTCTCTCACTAGGTTCTGTTTCTAGGTTCTGTCTCCTGTTGTCTTGTTACATCTGTATTTATACCAGTTGATTTTAATCCTATCAATTTCTATTCCAAAGGGTAGGGCATTTCTTCTCTCCATTCCAGGGAGTAAAGATTATGTAGCTTAAGCGTGATTGGTCATAGTTGAAGTGATTAACTACCCGCCTGGCACTTAGTTAAGGGGTTTTATTCCCTCCCTAACTTCAGGGAAAAATTCCTACCTGGGGAAACAACCTTTCTCGGAGAGGTGACCTTGGTTAAAACACATAGCGCCAAGAAGGGGAGCAAACATATTAAGAACAGTATGCCACATACGCCAGGTCCCTTGAAACATGCTGTGCAGATGTTTCTTCCCTGCAGCGACTGTGTCAAGCAGCAAGGATGGACTGGCTCCCGGCAGTGGTCATCACTTGGCATTATATACATGTATCAAACCAGTGAGTTGTACAATGTTGTGTCAATTATATCTCAATAAAACTGGAAAAAATTAATTACTTTAGGTTCCCCATCCTCTATGTCCTCTTCTTAATATATGCAACTCTTCAAAAAAAAAAACAAAGGAATTAGAAGATCAATGTTGAACAACTTATTGATTTATAGATTCGATGCAATCAACTAAAAACTCTCCAGGATTTGTTTTTTTGGTTTTGTTTTATTTTGTTTGGGGGGTGGGGGGTGAGAATGTGATAGGATGATTCTAAAATACACATGGAAATGAGGAAATGAAAGGGCCAAGAGCTTCCTGAAAAGGAACACGTGGGAATATTGCTCTACTGATCATCAGACAGACAGGAGAAGAGAGAAGCTGCATTGAGATGGACGCCTGGGTCCTGAGTCACGTGGCCCCGCAGAGCACAGGGAAGGTGAGCCTTTCAGGAAACATCTAGTGTTCAAAGGGAAAATGACACCCAAAGCAAAGAAATCCCGGTGGGCTGTCCACCAGGCGGGACAACAAAGATTCTGAAAGATATAGAACAGTGATGGCGAACCTATGACAAGCGTGACACGCGAACTCATTTTTTTGGTTGATTTTTCTTTGTTAAATGGCATTTAAATATATAAAATAAATATCAAAAATATGTCTTTGTTTTACTATGGTTGCAAATATCAAAAAATTTCTATATGTGACACGGCACCAGAGTTAAGTTAGGGTTTTTCAAAATGCTGACAGGCCGAGCTCAAAAGGTTCGCCATCACTGCTACAGAAACTGAAAGGAGAGATTCAGGAGGCAAACCGCAGAGTGGGGACAGGTGTCTCCTCATGACACAAAAGCACCAACCTTGGATGGAAAGTCGGACAAGCCTGTCTCCTTCTGATAGATAAACAGTCCCATTTCTACGGCATTCTGGGACAGGCGACGCTGCCGGGGCGCCCGGGGAGCAGGCTCGGGAGGAAGCCGGGCGAGGCTGCAGGGGAGCAGGGCGCGGCGCCTGGGGCTGGAGTGGGAGTGGAGGTGACAAGGTCCTATTTCTTGGCCTCGCTGAGGTTACGGGGAGGTGGCTGCACCCTGACGCACCGGCGTGTGCATGTGTGCTGCACACGCTTCCTGTATCTATGGGGTCCTTCACACCAAGGTTTCACCAAGAGCATCTTCCCCGGGGATCCTGATGAGCCCGTGCAGGGCCCCTGGTCCGGAGCCCGGCTGAGGGACACGGCCACAGTCAGGTCTGTTCCCGGTGCACGGACCCCAGAGAGCGGTTCACACACCGAAAGCCCCGCCTGTCCCTGCGAGCCTCGCTCTCCACCCTGGAGCTCTCCACGCTGCGGGGCCCCAGCTGCACCCCTGAGCAGCCAGGAATGTCCCCCCCGGCCGCGGGCCCAGCACAGTCCGGGGTTGGCTGGCCATGGCTGTGGCTCGCAGTGGAGGGGCCAGGGAGGGCGATCCGCACGGAAGAAACAATGAATTTTCCTTCCAGGGAAGAGTGGATGCCAGGTGTGGACGAAAGGGGCCACAGGCTGACCTGACAGGCTCAGGGGAGGCCTGCATGGCGGTCTTGCAAACTCAGAGACCTAAAGTCACCACAAAGGATGGTCTGAAATTAAACTTTAACTAAAAGCAGTTATGGTGGGCAGTGACGTCCTAAGTCGATATCTTCCCTGACAAGGTCAACCTTTACCTTAACGGAGCCTATCTGTCTTTTTGCATCTATGATAACACACCCTTGGGATGTCTGGGTAACTTGTGACTTCCCTTTTTATGGAGCCCCTGGGGCACAGCCAGGTGTGCTGGGTCCCAGGACAGATACCACAAATTCCTTCATCATCATGTTAACTGTTCCTGCACCCACCTAAGTGTGTGTCCATCATTTTACTTTTTATCCTATCCCAGAGGTTTCCCCGCTTCGCTTACCCACCTCCTTAAATCTGTCACCAGTGAATTTCATGTATAAATACAGATGTAACCCCGCCATTCTCTGGAGCACTATCTCAATTCGTTGAGGTTCTGCTTCCCGGCATATGTTGACAGTTTGGCTCAAATAAACTCACAAAATTCCTTACAGGTTTCAATGGTTTTTTACGTTAACACAAGGGCAAGGGGGGAAGATGCTTGGGCACCAGGCCTGGGACCCATGGGCCGGGAGTTCCCAATGGGGTCAGGGCAGAGGTGTGGCCGGAGAGCGGGGAGGGGAGGAGGCTGCCGTCAGAGTGGGACGGCTGACCTGTAATTGCCGAGGTGGGGCAGTTTCGGGTGATGACAGGGTCCAGGGCGTGGCCTTGGTGGTGGGTGGTGGGTGGTGGGTGGTGGACGCTGGGGAGCCGCTGCCCAATTCCTTACTGAGGTGGAACCTACTAAAGTGCGTGGCGTGTACTTGGTCCCTGATCTCCCAAGGGAATCTAACACAAGAAATACAACCCAGCAGCCCAAAGCAATGAACAAGCAGTCATTCTTCCTCACACTCCCAAGGTCTTTAAAGGGCTCCTGTACTCAGTTCCTTCTAAAGCCACACCCCTTACCATCCCCTCCCCCGCCCTCCTCCCGCCCGAGCTCCTCTGTGCTGCTCATTTCAATCTCCAGCTCCCCCTGAACAAGAGCAGAAGCAAAACAAAAGGCTCCCCTCCACTCCCAGCTCAGTTCAGCCACTGCCCCACGGAAGCACCCGTGCCGTCCAGGAAGGAAGGAGAGACGGGGAGAAACTGGGCTGTGGTGACAGGACTCTTTTCGGTGGACCGAGGGGGGCCAGCCTGTCACTTGGTCCTGTCACAGGAGGTGGCCTGGGAGGTGCACAGCCACCGGGAGGGCCAGCCATGGGGACCCCACCTCCGCCTTGAGCGTCTCTATTTGAGAACCCAGAATCCACGCTGCACAGGCGGGAGCCATCCAGGCCGAGTGAGCAGGGGCCGCTTTCTCCCCGCAGTCACAGACCTAGTAGTTTTATTGATTTGCTGTGACAATAAACATCGACTTGTTTTATGTTTTGTTTTTTAATATATTTTATTGATTTTTTTAGAGAGAGAAAGGGAGAGGGATAGAGAGATGAAACATCAATGATAAACACCATCTAGCGCAGTCGTTCTCAACCTGTGGGTCGCGACCCCTTTGGGGGTCGAAGGACACTTTCACAGGGGTCGCCTAAGACCATCGGAAAACACATATTTAATTACATATTGTTTTTGTGATTCATCACTATGCTTTCATTATGTTCAATTTGTAACAATGAAAATACATCCGGCATATCAGATATTTACATGACGATTCATAACAATAGCAAAATTACAGTTATGAAGTAGCAATGAAAATAATTTTATGGTTGGGGGTCACCACAACATGAGGAACTGTATTAAAGGCTCTCGGCATTAAGAAGGTTGAGAACCACTGATCTAGCAGCTGCCTCCTGCACCCGCCCGGCTTCCCAGAGAGCCCACAGCCCAGGCATATGCCTTGACCGGGAATCGAACAGGTGGCCTCTTGGTTCCTGGCTCAGTGCTCCACTGCTGAGCTCCAAGGGCCGGGTGGATTGTTTTATTTAGTATAGCAAACTGGGAATTAACATTCGGGGGGATATTAGCCTGAGACTGTTAACGACATTGATAAAATTCTGGACCTTCCACTTTAGATCTAATAAATTTTAATGCACATTTAAATAATAAAGAAGTTCCATCTCTCACCCGTTAAATAAAGAAAATGTGAAATAATAAAACCCAAAGTTGGTGAAGTTATTGGAGGGGAAAAGCACAGTATTAGTACAATCCTTTTCAAGCAGAGAGGCGATTTGACAATACTCATCCTCAAATTCCATATAATACTGATTTACAAAACCGCTCAAAAGATGAAGAAAACCACATTTACATTCTCATTCCTCGCTCCCAGGGCTGGGCACACATCGTCTTTTCTAGCAGTAAAATGGTTCTTATAGTGGTAAATACACATAACATAAAACCAACGGTCTTGCCCTGGCTGGTTTGGCTCAGTAGACAGAGCGTTGGCCTACAGACTGAAGGGTCTCGGGTTCGATTCCGGTCAAGGGCATATACCTCGATTGCAGGCTTGATCTCCAGCCCCAATTGGGGTGCATGTGAGAGACAACCAATTCCTCACATCGATGCTTCTCTCTGTGTGTCTCTCCCTCTCCCTTCCGCTCTCTCTAAAAATCAACGGGAAAATGCCCTCGGGTGAGGATTAACGAAAACGAACAAACAAGAACCGTAAGCGTTTAGCCTGTAGCTGTGATATTAAGCACGTCCATATCACTGTGCAGTCATCACCGCCATCCACCTCCAGACTCTTCATCTGGAAAAACTGAAACTCTGTGCAGCTAGCCAGCAACTCCCCACTCCCGTTCCCCTCAGGCCTGGCGGCCACCAGCTACCTTCCGTCTCCATGATTTGACTACTGTAGGTCCCTCATGTAAATGGAGTCGTGCAGAACGTGTCTTTTTATTATGAGCCTTAGCATAATGTCCTGGAGGTTCATCCATGTTACAGCACCTGTCAAAATCCCCTTCCTTTTAAGACTGAATTTATTCCATTGCACGTGAGCTCCCTTTGTTCCATGCATCCCTTGATGGACATGTGGGCTGCGTCTGCGTTTCTTTTTTTTTTTTTTTTAATAATGCTGCTATGAACATGGGTGTTCAAGTATTTCTTCAAGACATTGCTTTCAATTCTTTTGGGTAGATACCCAGAAGTGGAATTGCTGGGTCACATGGCATATTATCTCCTCTTTAAGGAGGGTGGTCTGGCTTTTGGATTAGAGGGTGTTTGGAACTTGGAGGGAATTAGCTGTGTGACCTTGGGCAGGTCACTTTCCCACTCTGAGATCAGATCCATATTTCCAAGTCGAGACGCTTCTTAAGGACACACGTCCTAGGCCCCTTCACTGGGAGATTCTAGGTCAGTGCAGTGGCCTGGGCCCAGGAATTTGGAGTATTTTTTAAAAGAGCCTCTGAGGATTTTTGTCCTGGAACAGGTTTAGAAATCACTGGACCTGAGGATTTCCAAAGTCCCTTGAAGCTCTAAACGTCTATGACCTCAGGGGTTAAGAGATTAATCTGGGCCCTGGCTGGTTTGGCTCAGTGGATGGAGTGTCGGCCTGCGGACTGAAGCGTCCCAGGTTCGATTCCAGTCAAGGGCATGTACCTTGGTTGCGGGCACATCCCCAGTTTGGGGGTGTGTCGGAGGCAGCTGATTGATGTTTCTCTCTCATTGATGTTTCTAACTTTCTATCCCTCTCCCTTCCTCTCTGTAAGGAAATCAATAAAATATATTTTTTTAAAAAAGAGAGATTAATCTGGAGTCAGACTGACTGGCTTCAGTTTCCAGTTGCCAGTTATCAGCACCAACTTTTTCACAACCTAAGGGAGAGTAATGGCGCCTACCACAGGACTGTTGCACGAATGGAGATGGAAGAAAAGAAAGTTTTAGCCTATACTACCTAGTACTCACACAAACAAACAACAAACAAAAAGGTCCTCTAATATCTTCGTTATTCCCAGTCGTCCTTCAGCCTGGCTGGTGGCCTCGCCCAGTGGGTGGGTTCCTGTCGCCACCTGGTGGTGGGACTAAGCCAGTGCACTCACAGCCATTCCCCTCTCCACCACTCCACTCTGCCCCAGCGCCCACCCACCACCACTCTCCTACCCGGGTCCCATTCCAAGCTCACCCCATTCAGAAGCCTCGAGCCCCTCGGTGAAGGCCAGGCGGAAGCCCAAGGTGGGAGGGCCGGGGCCGCGGGTCTCGGCAGCTGCAAAGTCCATGCCACAGCCTCAGCCCAGCGACACTGCCTCCCTGGGTGGTCCTGCGCAGTCCGGACCTGCCGGCGACCAGGCTTGTGTTCTGCCCCTCCCGGCAGTGCTGCAGTTGCCAAGTCTATGCGAGGGCCTTACAGACACCCTCTCCTGGGCCCTCACAACCCTGCATGAGGCACAGGGACTTATCACGCCTCCCCACAGATGAGGATATGGAGGCAGAGAAGTAAAGTGGCTGGCACAGTCACAGTTGGCAATGACAGTCACGTCTCAGACCCAGGTGGGTCTTGACCTACGACTGTTTCCAGTAAACCACGAGGCCTCTAAACTAGTGGTTCCCACGTGGGCTGGACACTCAGCTCACCTGGGGAGTGTTCGGGTACCGGCCTGGGCTGGCGCTTGAGCTCTGGGACTTTGCAAAGCTCAGGTAAGTACTTTAGCGGCTGCTCTAAACTCACCCATTCTGTTTTCTTTTCTTTTTTTTTTTTAATTAAATCTTTATTGTTCAGATTACATTTGTTCCTCTTTCCCCCGCCCCCCATAACTCCCCTCCTCCCAGTTCCCACCCCACCCTCCGCCCTCACTCCCCACCCACTGTCCTCATCCATAGGTGCACGATTTTTGTCCAGTCTCTTCCCGCATCTCCCACACCCCTTTCCCCCCAAGAATAGGCAGTCCCTTCCCTTTCTATGTCCCTGATTCATTATATTCACCAGTTCATTCTGTACATCAGATTATTTATTCACTTGATTCTTAGATTCACTTGTTGATAGATGTGTATTTGTTGTTCATAATTTGTATCTTTATCTTTTTCTTCTTCCTCTTCTTAAAGGATACCTTTCAGCATTTCATATAATACTGGTTTAGTGGTGATGAAGTCCTTTAGCTTTTCCTTATCTGTGAAGCTCTTTATCTGACCTTCAATTCTGAATGATAGCTTTGCTAGATAAAGTAATCTTGGTTGTGGGTTCTTGGTATTCATCACTTTGAATATTTCTTGCCATTCCCTTCTGGCCTGCAAAGTTTCTGTTGAAAAATCAGCTGACAGTCGTATGGGTATTCCCTTGTAGGTAATCGAGTCTCTTTCTCTTGCTGCTTTTAAGATTCTCTCTTTGTCTTTTGCTCTTGGCATTTTAATGATGATGTGTCTTGGTGTGGTCCTCTTTGGATTCCTTTTGTTTGGGGTTCTCTGCACTTCTTGGACCTGTAAGTCCATTTCTTTCACCAGGTGGGGGAAGTTTTCTGCCATTATTTCTTCAAATAGGTTTTCAATATCTTGCTGTCTCTCATCTTCTGGCACCCCTATAATTCTGATGTTTGTACGCTTGAAGCTGTCCCAGAGGCTCCTTACACTATCTTCGTATTTTCGGATTCTTTTTTCATTTTGCTTTTCCAGTTGGGTGTTTTTTGCTTCTTTGCATTTTAAATCTTTGACTTGATTCTTGCACTCCTCTGGTCTGTTATTGGGTGTCTGTATAATATTCTTTATTTCAGTCAGTGTATGCTTAATTTCTAGTTGGTTCTTTATCACAGCATCGAGGGTCTCATTAGATTTCGTGAGGCTCTCATCAAGTTTATTGGCAGCTTCTAGCACATTATTGAAAGCCCTCAAAATTGCGTTTTTTAGTTCTATATCCTCCATTTCTGTCATGTTTTTTGTCTCCACATATTTTATGCGTTCTTGGTGCACCCCCTAGTGGTCTTTGTGTGCAGTCTTGTTCTAGTTAAGCCTTGATTGTTGTAGTTAATACTAGAGGGATTTGACCACCAGGCCGACTGGCTGTGAGAATCAGCTGTGTCTGCCGTGGGAAAACTTCTGTCCTCTGGGGAGGTGCTAATCTAGCCTTTGCCTGAGGCTATCCAGAAAATGGCTCTGCACAGGGCTTAGGCGGGGCGGGTCCCACGGGATCAGCAGGGCGGGCGGAGGGAGCAGTTATGGCTACTCTCAGTCCCGTTCCCAGAGGCTCTGCTTCTCAGAACCCCAGCAACCACTGCAAACCTCGGAGAGAAAGCTGCCCTCACGTTCCAACTGATGCCAGACAATCCTGCTTCTCCCGTTTGAGTCTGAGTCCCTAGAGACTCGCCCGGATCTGAAGCTCAGAGTCTGAGACTCCCTCCTGATTGAAAATGACAACCTCGCCCTCAGCCACCAGCCCGCTTTGCGCGCGCACCTCTGCACCTTTGTATTTTCCACACTGCGCCTCCTCTGAGCCTCAGTATGCTGTTCTCTTTCCTTCTAGTTGAAGAGTCTCTTCTCAGCCAGCCTTCCTGTGGTTCTGGGTGATGTCCGTTCTGTCTTTTAGTTGTATTTTTGAAGTGGTTGTTTGCGGCAGCAATCTCCGGTGTTTACCTATGCCGCCATCTTGGTCTCTCCCAAACTCACCCATTCTGTTTTCTGTACCTCGAGGCCCTACTCCTTGCTCTGGGAGTAAGAGCAACTTCCCATTAGCGAACTGCCCCGAGACGTTTGCCTCCGCCCCCACCCCCGGCCCACAGGTGCGCTCACGGCGCCGGGCAGCCCCCACCCCCTCCACCCCCACCTGCAGCGAGAGACCTGGCTTCGCTGTGCCTAGGAGGGCGCAGGGCCCTCCGGAGCCGGTCACCCTGGGCCCACAGTCTGCGGAGTGCAGGCCGTGTGGCCTTGGGCAGGTGACTGCGCCTCTCTGTGAAATTGCCTTGCATGTGTAACATGTATGAAAGCGTCTATCGCATAAAACGGCTGCATGAAACGAGGTGAAACAGATAAAGCACGCATTCCGGTGCCTGGAACCCCGCAAGCTCTCAATGAACGTCACAGCTACTGCCGCTGCTACTATTATGATTCCTGACTCTGACCAGAGCTCCCACCTGGACTCCTCGCCAAGTCCTGGGGAGAAGCGGAACCCCCCTTTTCCTTTTTAGAACCGTGGGGAACCTTTTTTCTGCCAGCGGCCATTTGGGTATGTATAACATTATTCGAGGCCATACAGAATTATCAGCTTTAAAGGTCGCCTGCTCTATTTAGGCAAATATTTAGTTAACTCACCCTAATGCCTGGCCAGAGCCAGACCAAATGATTTCCCGGGCCTTATTCCCCACTCCTGAGGGGTAGGGCTGTCCATCAAGAGAGCCCCGCCCAGAGGCGGGCACATGACTGGAGTTGGCCAATCAGAGTGCCCCCATCTTGTTGGGCAATAGGACTAACTCAGGAGTAAGCAAGTGACTCCAGTAGAGCCAGTCTCCCCTCCCCGCCCCCACCGGTCGCCGCCCCTGGGGGAATTGATGTGTCAGGGAGGCGCAGTGGTCACCTTTCCCACCAACGCAGAGGAAACAGCCCTGGCACCGCCCTGCCCGAGGGGGAATGCTCCCGGCTGGCCCAGGTCAGGGCTCATCGGCTCTGAGCTTATGCTAGTCCACATGGGCTTCTGTCGCCTGCCATTGAGTCCTGCCTGGCTTTCCCTTGATTCATACTCCCTGCCACCCAGGGCCACTGGAGACGCAGCTGAGACACCCCAGTGATCAGAACGGCTTTCTACATGGAGGTTGGGACTTAAAGGCGACTTTCTAGTCCTGTTAGCTACCCACAAGGAAAATCGCACGCTGGAAACTTGCCCTGCACCATCCCCCATTGATTAAAGAGGACTGGAGGCACAACCAGTGCAAGGTGTGGCCCCAGACTATAACAGCCATTATTGGGACAATTAGCAAAACATGAGTGGCCTTTGGCCAAGAGTTCATTCCAGAGTTCATTATGCTCTCCTGCAGCTTAGGTGTAAATTTGAATTGTTTTAAAACAAAAAGGAGGGGAACCAAGATGGCGGCATAGGTTAAAGACGGAGTTTGCTGCCTCGAACAACCACTTCAAAAATACAACTAAAAGACGGAACGGACATCATCCAGAACCACAGGAAGGCTGGCTGAGTGGAAGTTCTACAACTAGGAGGAAAGAGGAAACCATACGAGACTCAGAGGAGGCGCAGTGCAGAGGTGAAATACTAAGGTTCGGAGTCCATGTGGAGCGGGCCGGCGGCAGAGGGCGCGGTTGTTGTCTTCAATCGGGAGGGAGTTTCAGACTCTGAGCTCCAGATCGGGCGAGTCTCTAGGGACCCAGACTCAAACGGGAGAAGCGGGAAGGCAGCCTTCTCTCCGAGGTTTGCAGCGGTTGCAGAGCCGCTGGGGACGGAACTGAGAGCAGCCATAACTGCTCTCTCCGCCCGCCCTGTAGATCCCCGGGGACCCGCCCTGCCCAAGCCCTGCACAGAGCCATTTGCTGGATAGCCTCAGGCAAAGGCTAGATTAGTACCGCCCTAGAGATTCAGCACAGAAGCTCTCCCACTGCAGACACAGCTGACTCTCATAGCCAGTTAGCCTGGAGGTCAGTTCACCCCCGCCCCCGTATTGCCGACAACAATCAAGGCTTAACTACAGCAAGACTGTGCACAAAGACCACAAGGGTGTGCACCAAGAAAGCATAAAAAATTCGGAGACAAAAAAACATGACAGAAATGGAGGATATAGAGCTAAAAAACGCACTTTTAAGGGCTTTCAATAATTTTCTAGAAACTGCCGATAAACTTGATGAGAGCCTCAAGAAAACTAATGAGACTGTCGATGTTGTGATAAAGAACCAACTAGAAATTAAGCATACACTGACTGAAATAAAGAATATTATACAGACACCCAACAGCAGACCAGAGGAGTGCAAGAATCAAGCCAAAGATTTGAAATGCAAAGAAGCAAAAATCACCCAACTGGAAAAGCAAAATGAAAAAAGAATCCGAAAATATGAAGATAGTGTAAGGAGCCTCTGGGACAGCTTCAAGCGTACAAACATCAGAATTATAGGGGTGCCAGAAGATGAGAGACAGCAAGATATTGAAGACCTATTTGAAGAAATAATGACAGAAAACTTCCCCCACCTGGTGAAAGAAATAGACTTACAAGTCCAGGAAGCACAGAGAACCCCAAACAAAAGGAATCCAAAGAGGACCACACCAAGACACATCATCATTAAAATGCCAAGAGCAAAAGACAAAGAGAGAATCTTAAAAGCAGCAAGAGAAAGAAAGTCAATTACCTACAAGGGAATACCCATACGACTGTCAGCTGAGTTTTCAACAGAAACTTTGCAGGCCAGAAGGGAATGGCAAGAAATATTCAAAGTGATGATTAGCAAGAACCTACAACCAAGATTACTTTATCCAGCAAAGCTATCATTCAGAATTGAAGGTCAGATAAAGAGCTTCACAGATAAGGAAAAGCTAAAGGAGTTCATCACCGCCAAACCAGTATTATATGAAATGCTGAAAGGTATTCTTTAAGAAGAGGAAGAAGAAGAAAAAGGTAAAGATACAAATTATGAACAACAAACATGCATCTATCAACAAGTGAATCTAAGAATCAAGTGAATAAATAATATGATATACAGAATGAACTGGTGATTATAATAGAATCAGGGACATAGAAAGGGAATGGACTGACTATTCTTGGGGGGAAAGGGGTGTGGGAGATGCGGGAAGAGACTGGACAAAAATCGTGCACCTATGGATGAGGACAGTGGGTGGGGAGTGAGGGCGGAGGGTGGGGCGGGAACTGAGAGGAGGGGAGTTATGGGGGGAAAAAAGAGGAACAAATGTAATAATCTGAACAATAAAGATTTAATTAAAAACAATAACAAAAACAAAAAGTAGCCCTGGTGGGTGTGACTCATCGGCCCTCACACAATCCCCGGTCCCAGTCCGGATGCAAATGGGAGGCAACCAATCGATGTGTCTCTTTTCACATCAATGTTTCTCTCTCTCGCTCTCTCCCTCATTCCCTTCCACGCTCTCTAAAAATCAGTGGCAAAACGATCCTCAGCTGAGGAAGGAAAACAACCTGTAGATTCCCTGTCAGGTGGTGCACCGGCGCCACATTCACGCACCACACTGGAGACAAGCCCAGGCGTTGAATGAGCGCCAGGGAAGAGGCAGGCGTCAGGGCCCCTTGGTGCCTGAAGTCTGTATCGTAGGCACTAGAAACGCTAGCCTCACATGTTGTGGGACCAGGACAGTAAGCGAAAGTCACATCTCCTCTCCCAGGTCTCTCTGTCTCTCTGTGTGTCTCTCCTCATTCACTTGTTCAGCACACACCCTGGGCCAGGCCCTGGAGAGAGCTGGGAGCAGAATGGAAACATCCTGGCCTCATGGACCCTGCCATCCACAGCACCCACAGCTACTTGGCCGCTCCATCACTCGAGAAGTGTGGAGAACCACCCCCACTTCCGGGGCAATACGGTCAGTCTCTGCATGCGGGCCTCAGTTCAGTGCTGGGCTGCAGGGGCTCAGAGCTGAGGGGCACAAAGGCCCCGAAGGTGCTGGAATGCTGCTTGCTGGGCCCCGCCCAGAGCTTCCAACGGTCAATGGTGAAGTCTGAGAATTTGCCCTTCTAACATGTTCCCAAGTGACGCTGCTGCTGCTGGTCCCGGAACCCCACTTTGAGAACCACTGCTTTACTAAGAGGAGTAGTTTAAAGAGAGAGTTTCAAGCCTCAGAGAAGGCTCCAGTCCCCCAAGGAGCCTTTAAAACTCCTACTACCCCAACCCCACTTCCTACTAATTAACTCAGAATTGCTGGGAGGTCAGACTAGCAACAGCATTTTTTAAAGCCCCACCCCCAGCCCCGCCGAGCGACTCTAATGCCCAGCACGGTTGGACACCAGATGGTCCCCATATTTGCCTCGGCTTGTCCCAGAGGACCTAGGGTACCCGCCTCTCCCAGCTTCAGAGAAGAGAGCCACAGACTGGAATTCAAGCCTAATGCTGTCCAGTTCCCCCTCACACAGGCTCTGCCTCAGTGTCTCCCGGGGGGGACGGGCAGCATGTGGGGCAGGGCCACGGCGCCTGCTTGCTGCATTACAGACATCTGGAGCCTGAGCTCCTCTCTCTGAATGCCGGCAGCAACGCCAGTCATGTGACAATTCAAAACACCCCCCACACCTCCAAATGCGCTGCCTGTCGGCCCCTGCGTCAAACCCCAATCCCAGCACCAGGCATCACTAGACCCTCAATGTCCCTTCCTGAGTCAGACGCCTCAGGGACCCCGACGCCTGCCATGGCATCCTTCCTACTTTTGACTGGAAATCCAACTCCGGCGTAAACTTCAGCCTCAAACCTCACCCCAACCCGACTCTAACCATAATCAAGCTGCTGAATCGCTCAGGAAGCCTCACGTGGACTTCACAGCCTTCCTAAAGCCCGGCTTCCCGAGCCGGCCCAGGTGCCCTCACTGACCGTCTGCAGCATCTACCCCTTGACCACACACACTCTCAGCAGGGTCTGACACATCCCTGTAGTTAGAATGGCAGCCGGAGGCCAGAACAGGGAGAGCCTTGAATGTCAGCCCAGCACATTTACACTTGAACCTTAGGCAGTGTGGAGACAGTCAATGTGTCTGAGCAAAGGTGTCAACTGAAGAAGTAGCATTTCAGAAAGATTAGTTATGGCAAATCTGGGTCAGGTGGACCAAGGAAGTGACGAGAGACAAAGAGCCTGAGCCTTCTGTTCAATCCCCAGCTCTAATCCTGCGGGTATAAGACACACAGGGGTTAGGGGCAAAGCTGTGACAGCAGACGGATCTGGATTCAAGCAACATTATGATCTGGTGACACTGAGCTAGTCAGTTCACCTCCCGAGCCTCAGTTTCTCCACCTGTAAAATGGAGACAACCTCTACCCTATCTCACTGGACTCTTGTGAGAAACAATTGAAATAAAGACGCACTCGTTAATTCCCTCAAAAAATGACCGCAACCACGTGCCAAGTCGCGCTGAGAATGCGGGAGGCAGATTGAGTGCAGCTCTGAAGAGGAGCAAACCGAGTCTGAGGGCCCACTGTGTGCAGGTCCCACCGGCCGTCTCCTTCAGTCTGCACAGCACTCCTGCCACGTTGGTGCCATCATCAAACCCATTTATAAATGACAAACCAAGGCCCAGTGAGGCTGTCACTCGGGGATGGTCAGCCACCAAGTGGCCGTCCAGGGGGGACCGTGCCGGAGATGACAGACCTTTGCATATCTCTGGCTATTTCCAACCTCCGATCCTTTATCTCTCTGTTCTTTCCCCGGGTAGCAGCCCCCCTGCTTTTTGGCCTGTGGAACTGCTACTCACCTGTGGAGTTTTAGGCCGGGCTTCAGGGAGCCTCGGGCAGACCTCTGGGCTTCCCCAGCGCTCACCCAAACCTCTCCCACCACGGCAATCACACCAACACTGGCTCTCTAGTCTCTAACTTGTAAGAAAACATGTCCCCTCTCAATAAAATACATTTAAGTGTACACCCCATGCAGGCATATTTCTTTTTTCCTAATCTTTATTGTTGAAAATATTACAGATGTCTCCCTTTTTCCCCCATTGGCCCCTTCCCCCCCAGGCCTTCATCACCCTATTGTCTGTGTCCACAGGTTATGCATATATGCATACAAGTTCATTGGTTGATCTCTTCCCACTTCCCTCCCTGCCTTCCCTCTGAGGTTCGAAAGTCTATTCATGCTTCTATGTCTTTGGATCTATTTTTGTTCATCAGTTTATTTTGTTCATTAGATTCTACATCTAAGTGAGATTATGTGATGTTTATCTTTCTCTGACTGGCTTATTTCACTTAGCATAATACTCTCCAGGTCCCTCCATGCTGTTGCAAATGGTAAGAGTTCCTTCTTTTTTTACAGCTGCATGGTATTCTATTGTGTAAAAGTACCACAGATTTTTTATCCACTCATCTACTGATGGGCACTTAGGCTGTTTCCAGATCTTAGCTATTGTAAATTGTGCTGCTATGAACATAGGGGTGCATATGTCCTTGCTGATTGGTGTTTCAGGTTTCTTAGGATATATTCCTAGAAGTGGGATCACTGGGTCAAATGGGAGATCCATATTTCTCTTTTTAAGGAAACTCCATTCTGTTTTCCATAATGGCTGCACCAGTCTGCATTCCCACCAGCGGTGTACAGTGGGGCCTTGACTTACAAGTTTACGTTCAGTGACGGAGCTCGTAACTCAAATTACTCGTATGTCAAATCTTAAAGTGAACAAGTGAGACACGTGATGCTGGGCTGATGTTGTGGCGTTCACTGTGACGTTCGCTGCACCAACTAGCGGTGGGGTATCTGACGCTGGCTCGTAACCCGAATTTTAGCTCGCAACTCAAAGCAAAAAATCGGCCGAGAGACGGCTCGTATCTCGAAAAACTCGTTAGTCGGGACACTTGTAAGTCAAGGCCCCACTGTACTAGGGTTCCCTTTTCTCCACATCCTTGCCAGCACTTGTCATTTGTTGATTTGTTAATGGTAGCCATTCTGACAGGTGTGAGAATTGTCTTTTAATTTGCATCTCTCTGATGATCAGTGACTTCGAGCATTTTTTCATGTCTCTTGACCATCTGTATGTCCCCTTTGGAGAAGTGTCTATTTAGGTCCTTTGCCCAGTTCTAAAAATATATTTTTATTGATTTCAGAGAGGAAGGGAGAGGGAGAGAGAGATAGAAACATCAATGATGAGAGAGTTCCTGATCAGCTGCCTCCTACACACCCCACACAGGGGATGGAGCCTGCAACCCAAGCATATGCCCTGACTGGGAATCAAACCCTGACCTCCTGGTTCATAGGTCGACGCTCAACCACTGTTGGGCCCATTTTTTAATTGGATGGTTTGTCTTCCTTCTGTCAAGTTTTATGAGTTCCTTATATATATATTTTGGATATTAACCCTTTATCAGATGTATCATTGCCAAATATGTTCTTCCATACAGTGGGCTCCCTTTTCGTTTTGTTGATGGTTTCTTTTGCTGCAGAAGCTTTTTATTTTGATGTCCCACTTGTTCATTTTCTCCTTAGTTTCCTTTGCCCCAGGAGATGTACCCACAAACATATTGCCACAAGAGGTGTCTGAGATTTCGCTGCCTATGATTTCTTCTAAGATTTTTATGGTTTCACGTCTTACTTTCAAGTTTTTTATCCATTTTGAGTTTATTTTTGTGTGTGGTGTGAGTTGGTGGTCCAGTTTCATTCTTTTTGCATGTATCTGTCCAATTTTCCCAGCAGCATTTACTGAAGAGACTGTCATGACTCCGTTGTATGCTCTTGCCTCCTTTGTCAAATACTAATTGAGCATAATGGCTTGGGTTGATTTCTGGGTTCTCTGTTCTGTTCCATTGATCTATATGCCTGTTCTTGTACCAGTACCAGGCTGTTTTGAGTACAATGGCTTTGTAGTAGTTGATATCTGGTATTGTGATTCCTCCAACTTTTTTCTTCTTTCTCAAGATTGCTGTAGCTATTCGGGATCTTTTTTTGGTTCCATATAAATTTTTTGGACTGTTTGTTCTAGGTCTGTGAAATATGCCGTTGGTATTTTAATAGGAATTGCATTGGATCTATAGATTACTTTGGGTAGTATAGACATTTTAATGATATTGATTCTACCAATCCATGAACACGGTATATTCTTCCACTTGTTTATGTCTTTCTCTTTCTCTTTTTTCAACACTCTGTAGTTTTCCGAGTACAGGTCTTTTACCTCCTTGGTTAAGTTTATTCCTAAGTATCCTAATTTTTTTGTTGCAATGGTAAATGGGATTGAGTTTTTCTTTTTGAGAGTTTATTATTGTGTATAAAAATGCCATGCATTTCTGGGTGTTAATTTGGTATCCAGCTACATTGATGAATTCATTTATTAAATCTAGTAGTTTTTTATGGAGTCTTTAGGGTTTTTTATGTACAATGTCACATAATCTGCAAATAGTGAGAGTTTTGCTTCCTCCTTTCCAATTTGGATGCCTTTTATTTCTTCTTCTTATCTGATCGCTATGGCTAGGACTTCATGTACTATGTTGAAGGAGAGTGGTGAAAGAGGGCATCCCTGTCTTGTTCCTGTTCTTAGGGGAAATGGTTTTAGTTTTTGCCCATTGAGTATGAGGTAGGCTGTAGGCTTGTCATATAAGCTTTTATTATGTTGAGGTATGATCCCTCTATTCCCACTTTGCTGAGAGGTTTTATCAAAAAAGGGTGTTGGCCTGGCCTTGGTGGCTCAGTGGTTGAGCAGTGGCTATGATCCAGGAGGTCACCTTAGATTCCATTTGTGGGCTCAATCAGACAAAGGCAGTCGTACAATGATTCTCTCTCATCATTGACATATTTTTTCTCTCTCTCTCCCTCTCCCTTCTTCTCTGAAATCAATAAAGATATACTTTTTAAAAAGTGTTGGATTTTGTTGAATGCTTTTCCTGCATCAATTAATATGATCATGTTATTTTTGTCCTGCAATCTGTTTATACGATGTAAATTGATTTGTGAATATTGTACCAGCCTTGCATCCCTGGAATAAATCCCACTTGGTCATGGTGTATGATCTTATTAATGTATCGCTGGATCGAATTTGCTAAGATATTGTTGAGGATTTTAGCATCTATGTTCATTGGGGATATTGGCCTGTAGTTCTCTTTCTTTGCAGTGTCTTTACCTGGTTTTGGAATTAGGGTGATGCTGGCCCCATAGAAAGAGCTTGGAAGTGCTCCTTCCTCTTGGATTTTTTGGAATAGTTTGAGGAGGATCAGTATTAGTTCTTCTTTGAATATTTGGTAAAACTCCCCTGTGAAGCCAGCCGGGCCAGGACTTTTGTTCCTGGGAGTCTTTTTTATTACTGCTTCAATTTCCTCAGTAGTCACCAGTCTATTCAGCTATTCTGATTCTTCCTGATTGAGTTTTGGAAGATTGTATTTTTCTAGGAATATGTCCATTTCATCCAGGCTGTCCAGTTCATAGTAGCTTTTTTCCACATACTTTGTATTTCTGTGAGGTCAGGCATATTTCTTTATAAAGTATATACACCTACTTCTGTCAATCCATATGTATTAAATACCAGTAAATTCTAGTTCTTTATGAAAAACAAAGAGACAGGATTTGATCTAATACAGTGGTTCTCAATCTTCCTAATGCCGCGAACCTTTAATACAGTTCCTCATGTTGTGGTGACCCCCAACCATAAAATTATTTTCGTTGCTACTTCATAACTGTAATTTTGCTACTGTTATGAATCGTAATGTAAATATCTGATATGCAGGACGTATTTTCATTGTTACAAATTGAACATAATTAAAGCATAGTGATTAATCACAAAAACAATATGTAATTAGATATGTGTTTTCCGATGGTCTTAGGCGACCCCTGTGAAAGTGTCCTTCGACCCCCAAAGGGGTCGCGACCCACAGGTTGAGAACCTCTGATCTAATATTTTCTTCCCACACCCCTTTGACCCCTGACAAATTACAAAACTGTAACTACAGTGATGCCATCCTCCGGCTGCTGGGGTTCTGAGACGCACTCGGGGTTCAGCCTCCTTCCCACCAGCCTGGCCCCCGGGGGCGGGGTCGCTGAGGGAGCACCTGGCGGTGCTCGGCCCCCACCGTCAGTGGCTCAGCGGCCGCCGGGGCGGGGCGGGGTGAGCGGATCAGGGGGCAGCCGGGCGCAGAGCTGCGGGCGCAGAGGGCGCGGGAGGCGAGGCGAGGCGAGGCGATGCCGCTGCAGGACGATGCCCTCCGGGAGGTGTGGGCCTCCGACAGGTGCGCGTCCGAGCCCTGGGGGCCCCGATGGAGGGACTGCGGGGGGCGGGGAAGGGAGGGAGACGACTGATTCCTTCGCTGCCCGCAGCGGACACGAGGAGAGCGGGAGCCCCGAGGCCCAGCGGCGCCCCAAGCAGGTATGTCACCCGCGGGGTCGGGGTCACAGACGGGGGGGGGGGGGGGCCCTGCAGTGCCCTTGGAGGAAGGAGGTGCCGGGGACGGGGTGTCCGGGGATGTGGGCTGGGGCACGCTGCAGCTCCTCCGATAGATAATCCGGGTTATTTCTGGCGGCCCCGGGATTAGAGGGCGGCAGGCAGCCCCCCGCCCTCTTCTTCCTCTTGACCCCCTTCCGCAGCGACCCGCCCGGGGACCGAGGTTGAAGAAGCGGACGGAGGCCCCTGAGCCCCCCGCGCCCCCCGGACCCACGCCCAGGAGACCCCGAGGCGGGCGGGGGGCCGAGCCCGGGGGCGCCCCCCAGGGTGAGGCGGGGAGGGAGGGGGGCGGGCCGGGCGGAGGGGGGGCGGGTGTGGAGGGTGAATGAGCGCGGGGAGGGGTGTAGACGGTGGGGACAGAGGGGGGGACCCGTCACGTCCCAGGTCAGTGCGCCGTCGGAGGAGGGGTGGAGGGCCCTCGGAGGAGGGGTGGGGTGGGGTGCCGTCGGAGGAGGAGGAGGGGGGCCCTCGGAGGAGGAGGGGTGGGGGGGCCCTCGGAGGAGGTGGGGTGGGGTGCCGTCGGAGGAGGAGGAGGGGGGGGCCCTCGGAGGAGGAGGGGTGGGGGGCCCTCGGAGGAGGTGGGGTGAGGGGCCCTCGGAGGAGGAGGAGGGGGGCCCTCGGAGGAGGAGGGTTGGGGTGCCGTCGGAGGAGGAGGAGGGGGGCCCTCGGAGGAGGAGGGGTGGGGGGACCTCGGAGGAGGGTCCGGCTGCCTGACCCACGTCTCGGCTCAGCCGCGCGGAGGCGGAGGCCGCGGGAGTCACCAGCCCCCCAGACCGTCTACACCAAGTTCCTCCGGGACCCCGAGGCCAAGCGCGACCCCCGAGAAACCTTCCTGGTGGCCCGAGCCCGCGGCGGGGAGGCGGGTGAGAGGCGGGGCGGGGGGCGGGGGGCGGGGGCTCCGGGCGGAGAAGCAGAAACTCGGAGAACGGCCCCCCACCCCCCACCCCGTCTCTGGGTTGGCCTTTGAGCCGGAAAAACCTTATTCTCTGGCTCTTCCCCCCTTTCGGGTGGGGAGACTGAGTTTGCCTGAAACTTCGGTGGCTGCGCAGGTGCAGTGGAGCCGCAGGGGTGGGGTGGGGCGGGGCGGGAGGGGGGACCCAGAACAGGAGGGCGAACCCGAGACCCGGCCCCCACCTGCAGCCACTCCCCGGGCTCCGGTGGACCACCTGTCCTCCCGGGCCTGTTCCAGGGGGAAGCCCCCCCCCCCATTCCACAATCTGGAGGGGCCGGGCTCCCCAGGTGATGGGCCCACCGCGCCCCAATATGAGGAGTTTCTACCCACAGAGGAGGAGGCGGCGGAAGAGGAGGGCCCTGAAGATGAAGAGGAGGAGGAGGAGGAGGAGGAGGAGAAGGAGAGAGTCCCCCCGCCCCCCAAGAAGCCCCCTAAGGAGAAGGCTCTGGCAGACCCCGGGGCGAGGAGGGCCAGGGCCGGGGCGCCCCAGGGTGGGTCCCAGCACAGGTGCAGCCACCCCGGGGTCCCCTCGCTGCACCGCCTGGGGCCCCACCTGAGTCCCTGCCCTGGTCTCTTCCCAAGGAGACCTCAGGGACGGAGCCCCCCCAACCCCCCTCCCACCCCCCTCACCCCCACGCCACCCACCCACCTCCACCCTCCGCCCAGGGCGCGTGAGCCGAGAGGACAGAGAGTGGGCGTTTCTTTGTGACTTTTATTTAATTCTTTTTAAAACCCAAATGAATTATTGTTACCATTGTTATAAAAGCATCAAAGTGACTACAGTAAAAATCAATCAACAGAAATACATTCCCCCCGGGCGGCTCCCAGCCTGAATGCCCTCCAGGGGCCGCCTGGTCTAAATGTGCCCCTTGTGCCCAGGGTCACCCTGGGGACGGTCTCACCCCCGCCCTTCATTTCCAGGGGACGCAGGAAGCCCTGTCCCCCCAGCAAAGCCTCTGCGGGTGAAGAAGAAGGTGCCAGCAGGGGAAGGGACCAAGACGAGGAAGACAAAGAAGAAAGGTGGGCCTGGCGTCTGGAGGAGGGGGCCCTGGGTGTGGTGGGGTGTGACCCCGCTTCATGTGCACACACAGGGTCTGGGCCAGCTGACAAGGAGCCCCCGGCGAGCTCGGCTGGAGCGCAGAAGGTCCCGGAGGCCCTGTTTCTGGTTGGGGACGATGGCCCCGCAGGGAAAGCTCTGAAGAAGAAAGGTGGGTGGCAGTGGCCTCTGGTGGAGAGGCAGGCCTGGCAGTGGGAGCTGGCACAGCGGGTGCTGGAGTCAGCAGACTTGGGGGCATGTTGACCTCCATTTCAATAGCTGGGTGGCCTCAGACAGGTGTCTGACTTGTGAGGCTCCGATAACAGTAAGAGAGTAGTCACCTGGGGTTACCCTGGCGGTTGTGGGAAGGGTCCGAGGGAGACATGGCAAACCAGGAAGTGCTCCGCCAGGGCTAAGAGGCTGTGCCTGCTCTGTTCCAGGTACTCCCAGAGACTCGGAGGAGGAGAGGAAGGGGGAAGAGGGGGAGGAGGAAGACGCGGCAGCTGTGGCGACCAAGAACAGCAATCAGAAGGGCAAAGCCAAAGGAAAAGGCAAAAAGGTTGGGTCCCAGGGGGGAAGGCGGCTGCGGTCCCTACGGGGAGCAGTGGCAGGGGCCTGGCGTTGGGGATTAGAGTGTGGGCCTGTGGGCTGGGGCCATGGCGTCCCTGGGGGCTAGAATCTTGGCTCCCCCTCTGGTGCCAGGATATGTGGACAAAGGGCACCAGACTTGTGAGAGCAGAAGAGGCAGTTGTGGGGTCACCAGGTTGGGACTGGCCACCCTGGAGCCTTATGTCCTCTGGTCTCTAAGCACCCCCCTCCCCCGCTGCAGCCAGAGCTGCCCCACAGGAACACACACATTTCCTGGCCCAGGGAAATGGCCAGCAGGCACACGTGTACACACCCTTGGGCACACCAACGGCCTGAGAGCCAGCTGTGCGAGGTGCTAAAATATTTCCCCCCCGACTGCCCTCGGCCCCCCAAGTGCTGTCTGCTACCCCAACCAGACCTCCTAACCTTCCAGCAACTCAGTGGTGTCTGCGGCCTCCAGGACCCTCCTCCAGGCCTCCCAGGGTCCCTTCTGACTGGAATTCTCCAGGGCAGACAGGTCGTTAAATGGTTTGCATGTTCTCTCCCAAACTCAGGTACCAGCACACACCAACTCATAGCAGGGGAGAAAGCTCCAACTGGACAGAGAAAGTGATGAGAGTCTTTAGAAACTCGTTTCCGGGTGTGGAGATCACCATGAGGCAGGGCCCGGCTCTCTGCTGTGTGGGTCTGTTAATGTGTTCAGGCATAGTCAGATCTTTGTTTGTTTATTAATCCTCACCCTAGGATACTTTTCTATTCATATTTTTAGGAAGAGTGGGAAGGAGGGAAACGGGGGGGGGGGGGGCGGGGGGCGGGGGGGGCGGGGGGGTGAGAAGGGGGCGGGGAGAGAAACATCAATGTGAGAGAGGCACATCGATGGGTTGCCTCCTGCACTTGCCCCAACCTGGATGGGGATCAAACCTACAACCCAGGTACCTGCCCTTGGCTGGGAATCAAACCCAAGACCCTTTTGGTGCAGGGCCAGGCGTGGTCAGATCGGAGGGCTGAGCCACATTAGCCTAGATCACCGGATACTGATGTATAGACTGGAAGCCGCTTATTCTGTCCGGGGAGGAAGAGAACTGGAGGCAGCACAGCCTGCCGTGCAGGAGGCCCTGGAAATTCACAGCTATAGAAATGTTTGAATAAGCTCTGGCTTTCTCCAGCTCACATTCCAAACATACTCTTGTGTTTCACAAGTTTCTTCTGGAGCAACCTAGAGTGGAGAGGAGAGGCTCGCTCGCCCGCAGGCCAAGGGCCTCGCCTCACACACTGCAAACCTGCCCTCAGCAAAAATGCCCAAGCACAGCGCGTCCACGGAGAGAGAGCCTCAGCCGTCCAGCGCTCCCACGCTGGTCCCTCCTCTCCCGACTGGGAGGCTTAGGGCTAGAACCTCCGCTCCCCCTGTTGTGAGGGCTAGAACCTGAGGGCAAAGGGCACCAGGTTTGTGAGAACAGTGCAACCAAATTGTTATTTTTTCCATGTGCTTCTCTATTCATTGTTTTGACCGTGTGTTACCATATAACAAACCACCCTAAAAATTAGTGTCTTAAAAAACAAACATTCGTTTTCTTCATTTCTTCACGGAGTCAGAAGCCTGGGAACAGCGTGGCAGGGCAGTCCTGGCTCAGGGGCCTCTGAGTTGCTGTCAGGACGGCACCTGAAAGCTTGGCTGGGAATGCAGGACCCACTTCTGCAATGGCTCCTGTCCTGGCTGTGGGCTGGCGGCCTCTCCCAGGGCTGCTGGGTGTTCTTATGACGTGGCAGCAGCTTCCCCAGAACCCAATGCCGTGTGGGAGGGGACCACGCCAGGGGTCAATTCCAGGGGCAGGGACCGTTGGGGGCCACCTTGGAGGTTGGCCCCTACACGGAATATTTGCTGTGTGCTCATGATAACAGCGGTGGCTAACACTTCCTCTGTGTTGTGTGCTTAGAGCAGCGATTTTCAACGCTTTTCATCTCCTGGCACGAAAACTAATTACTAAGATTCTGCGGCACACCCAAAAATTTATTTTTTTACCAATCTGACCAAAAAAGTTATATATAATTTTGATGAATTCATACCAGGTGGCTATTGTTGTGCGGGCTGCTGTCATTTTTTTACTTGACAGTCTAAGGCAGTGGTCGCAACCTCATCAGTCAACAGAGCCAAATATCAACAGTACAACGATTGAAATTTCTTTTGAGAGCCACATTTTTTTAAACTTAAACTATATAGGTAGGTACATTGTTATTAACTTAATCAGGGTACTCCTAAGGCTTAGGAAGAGCCACACTCAAGGGGCCAAAGAGCTGCATGTGGCTCGAGAGCCGCAGTTTGCCGACCACGGATCTAAGGGAAAGGAGGTCAGGGCCCCTCACAAACAGCCAGGTATCGTGCGCTTTAAAAATCCCTGCGGCTCACCGTTGAAAATCGCTGGCTTAGAACACAGCAACCCATACCTTCGGCCTCATCTCGTCCTTCCTCCCTGAGAGCGAATCCGCTTGAAGGAGGGTCTTGCCAAAGGCTCTGGATCTGACAGGAAAGTGGGCAGGTTACATCCCAGCTCCACCTCTAGCAGCTGGGCGAACTCAGCAAGCTCCCCGGTCTCTACCCTCAGCGTCCTCCTCTGTAGGACAGTCAGTTACCTCCGGGGACAGTGGTAAGAGGATTGAGTGAGTTAGGGTTTGAAAGTGCTGAGAACCACACCGGGCACACCGGCAGACTTGATATGAGTGTTTGCTAAACGTATAAATGAAACAGGGGCTCGCCCCAGCCTGCCTACTAAGGGAGAGGGAGGCGGAGGTGCCAGGACCAGGTGGAGGGAAAACAGAGTTAGGGCACTTAGCAAACCTGCCAGATAGGGGTGGGACCCGGACTTGAACCAGGCTCTCTGGCTCCGGAGTCTGGGCTCTTAGCCACACGCTTCAGGAAATAACGGTGAGTGCCAGCCCCCCAGAGCCCCTGCATCGCCCTCCAGCTGCCTCTCTGTCCTCTCCCCACACAGAAAGCGGTGAGTTGGCCTGCTGCCTGCCCTGTCCCAGCCTGGGCACCAGCTGGGGGCAGGGGAGCTGGTGTCTGGGGCTGATGCCCCCTCTGCGCCCCCAGAAGGAGGCGCGGGCCACGTCCCCACCCGTGGGAGTGGGCGAGCCCCGGGAGTTCGTGCTGCGGCCGGCCCCTCAGGGCCGCACAGTGCGCTGCCGGCTGACGCGGGACAAGAGGGGCATGGACCGGGGCCTGTACCCCTCCTACTTCCTGCACCTGGACTCCGAGAAAAAGGTGGGCCAGGGGGAGGTGAAGGGAGAGGGAGGCGGAGGTGCCAGGACCAGGTGGAGGGAGGGTCTGGGCCAAGATGCAGGGAGGGGCTGCCAGCTAAAGGCTTCTTCTCCCCTCACCCACCTCCTCTGCCCTCTCTCACCGTCCCCACAGGTGTTCCTCTTGGCTGGCAGGAAGCGGAAACGGAGCAAGACAGCCAATTACCTCATGTCCAGCGACCCCACCAACCTGTCCCGAGGAGGGGAGAATTTTGTCGGGAAGCTGAGGTGGGCTGGGGGCTCAGGGCAGCAAGAGGCCAGGCGGTCTGCTCTGACCCCTGAGCCCACCGGTGCCCACCACAGCGGACACCCCGGCCCAGGGCCTCTCATACCCTGTGTAGCTCACGTGGGGCCCTTGTTAAATGGTTCAGTTCTAACAGCCCCCCAGCTGGTGCCCACGCTGCTGGCCGAGGGACCTCACAGGCGGAGGGGCTGAGTTCCAGGGTGGAGGGTTGTGTTCATGTTGAGTTCCCGGCACCTGGTAGAAGAGCTTCTCAGCAAATAGTTACTAAGTGAATGAATGAACAAGCATTTGGCACCTACCCTGTGCTATGTCTGCCATACATCTCAAATCTGAGAGGTGGGGGCGGGACCCCTGAGGCAAGCCTTATTTCTTTTATTTATGTATTTAACAAACACTTACATAAGGCAGTAAGTTCCAGATAACCACCCACTGAATCCTCTTATCAACCATTTGGCTGTTCTTATACCCATTTTGCAGATGGGGAAGCTGAGGCTCAGATCAGTTAAGTAACATGCCCAAGGTCACACAGCTAGTCAGAAATGGAACTGAGATCTGAACGCTGCCCAGTCCCCTAGATCCATCTTTCTAAGACTTCAGGAGGGAAGGCTGGGGCAGGGGACGTGCAGTGCTCCTCCTAAGACACTTCACCCTGGGTGGTCCAGTAGCCCCCAACACTGCTTGGCTGGAGGGTCTTAGAGGCGGCGAGGACCCCTGAGCCCCGCCCCAGCTCCGCCCTGCTTGCAGGTCCAACCTCCTGGGGAACCGCTTTACCGTCTTTGACAACGGGCAGAACCCGCGCCGCGGGGGAGGCGGCGCTGACGTGGGGAGCCTCCGGCAGGAGCTGGCAGCGGTGATTTATGTGAGTCTCCACCTGTCCCCGCGGCAGCCCCTCCCCTGGCAGGGCCGGCCTAAGGCGCACCTCCCTCCCAGGAAACCAACGTGCTGGGCTTCCGAGGTCCGCGGCGCATGACGGTCATCATTCCGGGCATGAATTCGGACAACGAGAGGGTCCCCATCCGGCCCCGAAATGTGAGCCCTGCACCTCCCTGACCCCTCTCCCTGAAGGGCCCACTCGCTATGGGACTCACTCCGGGGGGTGGGGGGGAGCTGGGGCGGGGTAGTAGCGGGGCGTCAGCTTGCCCAACGCCCCACCTCTTGAGCACACTCCACCCTCCAGGGCAAGTTTATTCTGGCCACTTGGGGGATGAATTCGAGGTTTTTGTCGTTGAATTCACGGAAACAAACACAACGTTATGTGGGTGTTTTAAGTTTACACCAAATCACCCGTTTACATGTTCATTCAATTCACATTCAGTATATTGAGAGCCAGGTAGTTAGGCACGGAGAAGACATCAGTGGACAATACGCAGGTCTGCCCTCATGAAGCTGGCATTCTAGGGGAGCCAGTGCAAAGGCCCGGAGGCCGGGAGGTGCCTGATGGGTTTGAGGAACAGCAGGTGGCCGGTGTGGCTGGAGGGAGATAAGGTAAGAGGTGAGAGTGAGGGGCAGATAGGGCCTGTCTAACTGGTTTTTATAGGAGAGAAACAGGAAGCCAGAGAAGGGTTTTGAGCAAAGAAGTGGCATGATTTGACTTATATTTTAAAAGCAGAGGGGGTGTGTGTAGGGTAGGATGGAGAGATGTCCTGCAGGAAGGTGGCCTTCAGTCAGTCTCTCGCCCTGCTCCTTAGCACTGTGGGTCGTTCAGGATGAGCCCTAGCTGGTTTGGCTCAGTGGATAGAGCGTCGGCCTGCGGACTGAAGGGTCCCCGGTTTGATTCCAGCCAGCAGCACATGCTCAGGTTGCGGGCTCGATCCCCAGTGTGGGGTGTGCAGGAGGCAGCCGATCAACGATTCTCTCTCACCATTGATGTTTCTATCTCTCTCTCCCTTCCTCTCTGAAGGCAATAAAAAAATATATTTTTTAAAAAGACACAGGGTGACTGGCGTGCCCCATACTCGCAGTGGTGCCATTTTTCTCATTTACATGGAAAAAGTAATATCCCTCTCGGCTGATCACACAGCTTCCTGCTGGAAAGTCACAGGTAGCCAGGCCCAGCAGACCCAGGGGCACCGGCCACGGGAGGTCCTGGTCCGGAGGGCCTGTGGTTCCCACACCTGGAGTGAACAACCCCCTCCCCCCCCTGCCCACCAGAGGCAGTGTCCCCGCACCCTGGGCTCCGTGAGAACCACCCAGTGCTGCTGTGGTCGCCCTTCACCATCTCAGGGCCTTCATTACACAACCATTGGTTAAAACCGGGCTCTGGAGATCCCAAACCAGCACAACAGTGACCGTCAAAACAGTACCTGATCTTTAGGGAACATTTACTCTGGTCCAGGAACTGATTTAAATAACACGTCCCGTGCTGTTAACTTATTCAGTCCTCACAACTGAGGGAAACCGAGGCACAGAGATATGACTGAAGTACTGTGCCTGCCTTAGAGTGTCTGTCCATTACACGCAGTGGGAGAAGTGAGCACGTGTCATGGAAGCTCAGCGCTAAAACACCTAAATCAGACACGGGGTCAGGAAGGCTTCTTGGGGGATATGATTTTTTTTTAAATTTTTTAATTGATTTTTGAGATAGAGGAAGGGAGAGAGACAGAGAAACATTAATGTGAGAGCGGCACGCCCATCAGCTGCCTCCTGCATGCCCTTCACTGGGGCCTGAGCTCGAGACCCCGCCTGTGCCCTGACCGGCAGCCCCTCAGTGCCAGGGACGACGCCCAGCCAACCGAGCCCCACAGGCCAGGCCAAGAGAACATGATCTTGAGTAGACTCACTCCAGGCCATGAACATGACGGGTGCCAAGGAAACTCAGTAAAGAAATATCTCAAGAGCACCCGTACACAGGCCACTCCTTCCTTCCAGAAACTCCCAGGACACTTTATCGTAATCACTGTTCACCTGTGTAGCTCCCCAAGCTCAACTGTGCGCTCCTTGTAGGTCCCAGAATGTCTGGTTCATCCTTGTAATCAGGTGTCAGCATGGAAGGACCCTTGGATACGGATGGCACAGAGCACCTACTGTGTGCCAGATGCTACTTTCCATTTTCTTTTTTTAATGTTTTTTTAAAAATATTTTTTATTGATTTCAGAGAGGACATGCGAAGGAGAGAGAGATAGAAACATCAATGATGAGAGAGATTCATTGATTGGCTGCCTGCTGCACGCCCCACACTGGGGATTGAGCCTGCAACCCGGCATGTGCCCTGACCGGGAATCGAACTGTGACCTCCTGGTTCATAGGTCAACGCTCAACCATTGAGCCACGCCGGCCAGGCTACTTTCCATTTTCCACCCTCCACTTTGGCATCCCGAGGCAAGCCCCATTCCCACATATGCACACCCTGCCCACAAGGGTACCAGAGCCACACATGCTCTCAAGGATACCCCAAGTGGATGCTGATTTCCAGGCTGTGCAAGGGCACACATAGGTCCCAGGCCCCATCCCCTGTCGGTCCTGAGATATCCACCCCCCTAACCACTCTCTCCCAATACCTCCCCGGCCCCCCAGGCCAGCGATGGGCTGCTGGTGCGCTGGCAGAACAAGACTCTGGAGAGCCTCATTGAGCTGCACAACAAGCCACCATTCTGGAACGAAGCCACTGGCTCCTACACCCTCAACTTCCAAGGCAGAGTCACGCAGGCCTCCGTCAAGAACTTCCAGATCGTGCACGCTGATGACCGTGAGTATGAGGGCGGAGACCAGCTGGCCCCACCACCTCCAGACCCAGCCCTGGCTCACACCTTTGCCCACCATCTTTCTCTCCCTGGAGCCAGAACATCTAGGAAGGTGGCTCTTTTCTCCAGGGGCACTGACACTGTGCCCCCAGGAGCCTCAGGGATTCCACGCAGGTGTCTTGGGCTCATTCTTCCAGGCCCTCGTTCTAGCATTTACCAGAGTCCTGGGCAGAAACTGGGATAGTCTGGGTAAGACTGTGTCAAAGGGAGAGATAAGCTGCTGGAGTTTGAAAACCACTGACAGCCCAACGCAGGTCATAGTGCTGGGCCCAGAGCGGGCAGCCCTTGCCCGGGCTCCTCAGATTCTACTTCACAGACACTTACACGGTCTTTTCTATGTGGCAGGCACTGTCCTCAGGGTTTCACAGAGATGGAATCATTAGATCTTTTCAACAACCCTGGGAGGAAGGTACTTAGTACTATTATCCCCACTTGGCAGATGAGAAAACTGAGGAACAGAGAGGTTCGGTAACTTGCCCAAGATCACACAGCTAGTAAAGATCACGCTGGAATCGGAACCCCCTTAGACCTTTAGGAGTAGGGAATATTAATCAAGCCTTTCTGAGCACCTACTCTACTGTCTTCTCTCAAAGGAGGTGAAAGGCCTGCCCTTGAAGATTTAGGGCAACAAGATGCACCCATAACATAAATTAAGTAAAAACGTGCCTGTTACAAGCGTGGGGAGAGGTCTGCACGAGGTTAAGGAAGCTTGGGAATGGAAAGGTGTCTCCCAAGGGATCCAGGTTCCCAGGGCAGCTAACAGGGAGCAACTTCCCCATCCCCCACTCGATCCTAGAGATGTGCTCCCAGTATCACCTGTCCCCAGGCCTTGGATAACTGCTCTCCAGATCACATTTCTGGTGGAGCCTGGTCTGATGAGGTTGGGGGTATTTTTAGCAACTTCCTGTCCCTATGGATGCTGGGGGAGGTGTTGGGGGCTGAGCGGGGCCACAGGATGAAGAAGGAACCAGGGGGTTAGTCCGGGATTGAGCCTGGTGCTCTGAGATGGGACTGGGGGAGGGTTGGGGGGGGGGGAGGAAAATGGGGTCAGAATGCAGCAGAAAAGTTGGCAAGGGAGGAATCTAGGTTTGGGGAAGTTTGACAGTTTCCTATACTTAAGTGGCGGTTCGTGCATAGCCCCGGGCGGCAGAAGATAGGGCCTGGTCCCTGTCCTCAGGGGCTTACAGTCCGAGGGAGGTAAAGCTGCAGGTGGGGCAGGTATAACGAAGGCGGCTGAGTACTGAGGTCCCCAGGCCCGGGAGGGGAACTGCCCCGCGGTCGAGGGCATGGATTGCCAGGCAGGGCCCAGGGCTGAGACGCCCGCCCTTGCTGGTCTACAGCCGACTACATCGTGCTGCAGTTCGGCCGCGTGGCGGAGGACGCCTTCACCCTAGACTACCGGTACCCGCTGTGCGCCCTGCAGGCCTTCGCCATCGCCCTCTCCAGCTTCGACGGGAAGCTAGCTTGCGAGTGACGGCGGCGGCACCCCAAGTCCCAGAGCCGCCGGGATCGGAAAGGACTCAGTGGAGGCTTCAGGGTCCCCTCACCAAAGCCCCCACTGAGGACGCCTCCTGTGTCGGGAGCTGACCCCTAACTGCCTCCAAGTGACCTCCATCCACTCCCCGGCCTGGCAGAGGCCGAGCGGGGGGAGGAGCTCAGACGGCGGGTGCGGAGCAGATGAAGAACATCTGGAGCTGGAGCCGCACATCTGGTCGCAGCGCTCGCCTGCACGCTCCACACACACACACACACACACCCGGCCCCCGCCCCCGCCCGGCAGCCACTTCCTGTCCAGGGTCCGTAGCCAGTGCGGCTTTAACCCCTGTGGGACCGCGCTGTCGGGGTGGCGGGTGATGGGGCGAGGACGGGCACGCACCTCCCCAATAAAGCTGCGTCTCGGCGGCGGAGCCGTGGTGCTGCGCGCAGAGGAGGGAGGTGGGAGGGTCCGCGGGCGGCGCAGGCCTCCCTCCCGCTCCACTCCGCCCAGGCCCTGGGCGCCCCCGTGTCCCTCCCCGGCCCGGCGCCGGTCCTACCGAAACTCGGCGAGCCCGCCGTGGCCAGACGCCCCCCGCGGGCCCCGGGAGTCGGGCGAGAGGGCGGGCGCGGAGGTCCGGGAAGAGGGGGAAAGGGAGAAATTGGAGAAACAAGCCTCTCGGGGAGAACCAGACAAACCGGGTTTGGGCAGGGCGGGCGCAGCCGCCAGGGCGGGACGGGGCGGGCCCCGAGTGGGGGGCGGGCTCTCGGCTCGCGCGGGGTGGGGGGTAGGGATCCCGGAGGCTGGGCGCCTCGGGACCCCGACACGGGACCCCGACCCCGACGGGAGTTCGCTCTCCAGCGGGAGCGCCGCCCTCGGTCCCGCCCAGGCCGGCGCCCACTCTCCGGTGGCGCTGGGAGCGCTCCCCGCGGGCCGGGCGCAGGCAGCGGCTGGAGTCGCGCAGCGAAGCCCGGGCGGACCGACGGCGGGAGCCCCAGTGCGGCGGCCACGCCCCTCCCGCCGGCACCGCCCCCCGCGCGCCCCGCCCCGCGCGCCCCGCCCCCTCCCGCAGCCCCCACCCCCCGCCGGGCTCTTCAACACAAACTTTCCGTCCCGCTCGCTCCCTCCTCCGCGCCCGGCGCCTCCCGCTCGCGTCCGGCTCATTCCGCACATTCCGGCCGGCCCCCTCCCCGCGACCCTCCCCGCGACCCCCTCCCCGCGACCCCCTCCCGGCCCCGCGGCCCGCGGCCCGGCAGCGCCCGGCGGAGCGCCCCCGCCAGCTCGGACCAGGTAAGCCGCGGGCACCGCGGAGGTCCCGCGGGGAGAGGTGGCGGGTGGGTTGGTCGGTTGTGATTTGGTAATGGGGGGGGTCCAGGGGGGCTGGGTCCCTGAACTATTGTCCAGCCCGAGTCGGAGCCCCGGATTTGGGTGCCGGGAAGTTTAGAGGGAAGGGGGGGGAGCTCTCCGGGAAGCCCCGCCCACCAGCACCCCGCCGCGACCGGGACTAGCTGGTCGGGGAGGTCGGGGAGCCGGGAGGTTGCCCCGCTGCCATCAGCTGTCCCAGTGTCCGCCTCTGGGGTGTCAGGACAGGGGCCCGGGGCCGGCACGGTTCGGGGGGCTGCCACGGAGGCGCTCGTACCCAGGGCGCCCATCCCCGGGCCGCGCCGCCCTTTGGACTCAGGCTCGCGCTCCCGGAGCCCGCCCGGCCCAGCCGCACAGGCCGCCGGCCTCGGCGCCCGGCTCCCGCGCGCTGCCCACGGCTGCGCTGGGGCGTGGGGGGTGTCGGGGCCAGGCTGTGCCCCCGGGGCGCAGGGGCCTGCGTGCCCTCCGGCTCCGCGCCTGTGTCCGGGGAGGTTCGGGTCCTGCCCTGAGCGCTGCGCGCCCCGCTCCGAAGGCGGCTGGATTTGGGGCCTTCTCTTCGCCACGCTTCCTCAGAGCCCTGGTCTAGGCTTTAGGGTTGAAGGCGGCTCGTCCTGACCATCACCATGCCCTTTACTCCTGCCGGGGGAGGGAGGGCGGGATGCCGGTCCGCACCCGCTTCCAGCCCGGCCAGGCCCTGTCATGGAGACCCCGCTCTGTCTCCTTTCTAGGAGAGCGGCCCAGACCCAGGGCTGAGAGATTCGTTCCGGACAAGTGCGAATGGGGCCTGGGGGAGGCTTCTGTGTGTCTTCCCTCTCCAGGTAGAGGCAGAAGCAGGTCAGGCCTGGGCTTGTAGCCCCGAGATCAGGGGATAGGGCTGGGGGCTGGGCAGCCCACGGCGCTCCGTGTCCTGCCTTCTGTGGCCTGGTTCTAGGGAGGCGCGATCCACCCCGGAGGGAGGCCTCCTTGACCAGAATTCGGGGGGCAGCCTGGGGCAAGAAGGGAAATCCAAGCCCCCAAAAGGTGGAGATTTGGGGGAGAGTTACCTCCTCCTCCCTTCCAGGTATTTGTAGTTCCTTTTCCAAGGGGTGTCAACCCAGGACATGTTTCCGTGGAACGCTGGACCCCCCTCGCACTCAATGGGCAGGGCGTGGGCAGATGTATCTCCTACAAAATAGGGTTGTGTTGAGGGTGA
This sequence comes from Myotis yumanensis, assembly GCF_028538775.1. Lineage (NCBI taxonomy): Eukaryota > Metazoa > Chordata > Mammalia > Chiroptera > Vespertilionidae > Myotis > Myotis yumanensis. Next base: position 91,638,569 of record NW_027223757.1, read on the forward strand.
CTTCGTGGGCCCCGGATGCCCCCCTCCGAGAGAGGCTGGAGCCAATGGGAGTCTGACCTCGGGCCTTCCCCTAGCCCCCTAGACAAGGGACGGTAATTAATGTTAATTAGGCATTTCGGCTGGGGAACACTGAGTAGGATGGTTAGTGATTGGCAGGACAGAGCTGTGTGTGTGTGTGTATGTGTGTGTCCTGTTCCTGCCCTCACCCTCAGAACCTGGTACATTCTACCAGATGAGGAAATATTAAAACTAGAATGAAACATCTCACAGAGGAAGCCTAGAAATTAGATATCTGGTCCCAGCTGGACTTGAGCCAGCGGTGTCATCTTGGTGGGCCTCCTCAAGCCTCCGTTTCCCTGCTGGGAACAATGACTTCCCAGGTCCCTTTTCTCTGAGCCCCTCCCGGAGGCTCTGTCAGTCAGCCTTCCCCCCCTCCCATTATGGAACCGGAACCTGTGTGGTCTGGAGAGGTCAGTGGGCGACCCCGTGGTCTTAGCAAGAAGGCGAGGACAAGCCAGGGGTGACTGAGGAGAAGCTGAACCAGGTAAGCGTGGCCACAGTGTTGCAGGCAGCAGGCCTCGAGGGACAGGGAAGCCAGGTGGAGTGGGGGAACTTGCCCGCTGAAGTGGCCGTGGGGTCTGGCAAGCGGGATGGGATGAGTGGCGTCAGAGGCCACTTGGGTGGCGGGCCGTGCGCCTGGCTCCCGACCCCCAACTCCTTAGGCCTCAGTGTTGAGCTGCAAGGGTATCAGCCCTGCCCATCTCCTCGCTCAGGAGGAGGAGGGGACAGAGGCTTCAGCTCTGAGGAGGGTGGGGAAGGGTGCTGGTAGCACCAGGCCAGGGAGCTAGGGGCCATGATGGTTCTAAATCCTGCAGCTTTCTGTGGAGGTGGCGTGGAGGTCACCCCCTCTTCTTCCCACATGGAGGCTGCAGAAGCTGGAGGTCCCAGGGGTGGCCTTGAGGACCCAGGTCTCCGCGGACCTCCTCGGGGCAGCCCTGGGGCCATGGCGGGAGCTTCCCTGGTCAGAGCTGGAGCAGAGGTCAGCACGTGACCTCTGCTCTGCCCCCATGGCCTTGCCCTGACCTTCCCTTCCTCCTGGTGTGGTGCCAGCCTCGGGCTGCCTGCAGGAGAAGGGCTGCCCCTCGGGGAGGACACAGGATGGAGAGGGTCCCGCAGGAGGCCGTGGGCGGGCAGAATTCTCTCTCCCTGGGATCCCCGCAGCCCCAGCCTGGAGGTTTCCTAGAGAGCTGATTGCTTCCTGTGCTCCCTGCCAGGCCTGAGAGGACAGGAAGCGATAGCGGGAAAAGAGTACAACTGTGGGTGCCGCTGGAGGCTGCGCGAGAAGCCCAGGGGATACTGTGGGGGAGTCTGAGGGGTGGGTGCGGGCATGAGCGAACCAGGTACAACCAGTTTGTGTGTGCGGCTGCGTGCGAGGCTGGACAGATGCACGCGAGCCTGTATGTGACATGTCTGTGTGACTGCACTGCATGTACGTGGGCGAAACTGTGATGATGGTGAGTGTGGCTGAGGGCCCTCACCGGGTGTGTTTAGGAGAGACGCTGGCTCCAGACCATCGGGGGAGCCTGAGTCTGGCCCTGGGTGGGAGTCTGATGCTCTGCGTGTGTGAGGGACACAGCGATGGGGTGATGCTATGCGTGTCAGAGTAGAATGAGTAACTCTGTGTGACCCAGGGCGCTGTGGCGTGACTGCTCATGATGCTCCGTGTGTGTGCACAGCATGTGAGATGGTCTCAGTGTATAGGACTCTCATGGTCTGTGTGTGTGACACTTTGTTTTGTTTTTGTGTAGGGTTTTTGGTGGAGATCTGGGGAAGGATCCCAGGTGTATATGACACTTTGTATGAGAAAAACTGACGGTATGGGGTGTGTGTGTGTGTGTGGGTATGTGTGTGAGTGAGTGTGTGTGAGTGTGTGAGTGAGTGAGTGTGAGTGTACATGAGTATGAGTGTGTGTGTGTGTGTGAGTGTGAGTGTGAGTGTGTGTGTGAGACGCCAGGACATGGACGCGCTCAGCGCGGTGGAGGCTGCGTGTGAAGGAAGGTGTGCGGGAACAGCACCAAGGAAGCTGCTTGGCGCTGCGTGTGAGGGACCGGGTGTGACGGACGCCTCTGTGGGTGGTCACTATCTGGGATTGTTTGGGACTGTGAGACAGTGTGGGCGGCATCCTTCAGGGCTGTGCCAGGCGTGGCATGGGACCGTGTGACAAATTTGGGGGCCTGGTCTCAGTGCATGTGGCGGCTGTGTGGGGGACCATCAAAAAGATGACTGTTAAAAACAAGAAAAAATGCATTTAATGCCACTGAACTGCGCACTTAAAAATGGTTAAGGCTGGCCGCTGTGGCTCAGTGGTGAGGGTCGACCTATGAACCAGGAGGTCATGGTTCGATTCCAGTCAGGCCATATGCTGTGGTTACGGGCTTGATCACCAGTGTGGGGTGTGCTGGAGGCAGCCAATCAATGATTCTCTTTCATCATTGATGTTTCTATCTCTCCCTCTTCCTTCCTCTCTGAAATCAATAAAAGTATATTTTTTAAAAAATGGTTAAAATCGGCCCTGGCCGGGGGTGCAGTGGTTAGAGCATTGGCCCTCAGGCTGAAGGGTCCCGGGTTCCATTCCAGTACCTCGGTTACAGGCTCAATCCCCGCCCGCCCCGGTCAGGGCGAGTGCGGGAGACAACCAATCAATGTGTCTCTCACATCGATGTTTCTCTCTCCGTTTCTCCCTCCCTCTCCCTTCCACTCTCTCTAAAAAGCAGTGGAAAAGTATCCTCCAGTGAGGATTAACAAAACAAAACAAATCAATAAAACACATTCTCGGGTGAAGATTTTAAAAAATTGTTAAAATCATAGATTTTATATTGTATATTTCTTATCACAATAAAATAAAAAGCAGAGGAGAGCGATGCCGGTGGCAGCGAATGTGAGGGCCGTGTGTGTACGTGGGAGCGGGGCCGAGGAGCCTGGTGTCTCTGGATGACATCACAGTGGGGGACTGACTGCTGGCAACTAGCGGGTGACTCAGGCGGGGGTGCAGGCAGCCCAAGGGGGGGGGCACGGCATGTGAATTGAGAACTGTGGGACCCAGTTTCCCAAGTTTCCCACTAGCTGTATCTCTGTTCCCCCTAAACTCGGACACAGGCCTTGGCTGGAGATGGGCAAGATGAGGAGACAGGACAGGATCTCGGGGTGGGCCTGAAGGGAGGAGTGGAGACTGGCCCGCTCTCTCTGCAGGAGGGTGAGGTCTCTACCCTCGCACCCTCCTACACTGCGGGTGGGGGGCAGGGTGCTGACTGTGGGGCCAGCTTTGGAGAAAGGAGCCTGGGGTTCCTCTGCTCCCTGAGACACCCGTGCCCTGCGTAGTGGGGGTGGGGGGGTACGGAGTCTTGATTCCCAAATTGGAAGCACATTAATAAGGGGGAGAGGGGAGGAGGCCCCCACCCCCTCCTAGTTGACTCTGCAAATTGCTTCCTCCTGTAAAAGCCGACCCTGCTCCAGGGGGAGGGAGCTCCCTCCCAGCCTTGAGGGTGTGGCCACTTGGCAGGGTCCCTGGGGGTCCTTGGACGGGAGCTGGGGGAGGCACCGTCACCCCCATCCCTCCCCACTCTCGGGTCCCAGCTAGAGCTGGGCCACTTTGAGGGTGGGAGGCTCCGGCAGCTGGAGAACAGCTGGCCTCGCTGTGGGCTGGGCGGGGAGGAGGGGGAGCATGGGGAGGCTCCCTTAGCTCTCATCCACCGCCTCCCCTTCCTCACCCCCTGGCCGGCCAGCCCAGCCCAGGCTTGGGGTGGGATTCAGGATGGAACGCTGATTTCAGTCATCTTCCCACACTTTGAGGGGCTGGGTCCTGCGAGAGTGGACGCTGCCGGCCGCCAGACCGGTGTGTCCGCCCAGTGGGCTGGTGCAGGGGAGGCATAAATGTGGGGGACACCTGCCTGGACTTGCCCTGTCTGCCTGCCCGTCCACCAGGGCAGCGGGGAGCCCAAGCCGAGGTCTGGAGGCCGAGGGGCCATAGGGTGGGGGCCTGGCGTCTCTGCAGCAGCCCCAGCTCGGCCTCCGTCCCTGGAGCTGTCCAGCCAGTTATTCCAGCAGGCCTGGCCCCAGGACAGGGAGGGGGCCGCAAGGTGCCCCTTATCTCCCCGGGCCGAGCCGGCTCACCCAGCCGCCCAGTTCCCATCCCTGCGCCACCCAGCGCACCTCTGACCTCTGCTGCCGAAGGCCCGCTGGTCAGACTGAGGGTAAAGGTAGATGGGACCACAGGGGTCCAGCCATGGCAATGCCGGCCTCTGCTGGGGGAGGTCGGGTCGGAGGTTGTCTGTGAGGAGGCGGGAGGAGCAGATGGGACAGGATGGGGATGTCCTGGACATGGCATTGTGGCTGACCGCAGCCCCCAGAGTGGCCTTCCCTTCTTTCCAGGTCTGCCCTGGCCTCTGGGTCTTTCTGCCATGTGTTTTTCTTTCTTTTCTGCTCGCCTCCCCTCCCCTCCCCTCCCCTTTCCCCTCCTCACCCCTCCCCTCCTCTCCTCTCCTATCCTCTCTTCTTCCTCTCCTCTCCCCTCCCTCTCCTCTGTACTACTCTCCTTTGTCCTCCGCCCCTCCCCTCCCCTCCCCTTTCCCCTCCTCACCCCTTCCTTCCCCTCCTCTCTTTCTTCTCTGTTCTCCTCACCTCTCCCCTTCACTCCCCTTCCCTCCCCTCCTCACCCCTCCCCTCCTCTCCTCTCCCCTCCCTCTCCTCTGTACTTCTCTCCTTTGTCCTCCGCCCCTCCCCTCCCCTCTCCCCTCCTCACCCCTCCCCTCCTCTCCTCTCCTATCTTCTCTTCTTCCTCTCCTCTCCCCTCCCTCTCCTCTGTACTACTCTCCTTTGTCCTCCGCCCCTCCCCTCCCCTCCCCTGCCCTCCCCTCCCATCCCCTCCACCCTCCACTCCCTGCCTTCCCCTCCCCTCTCCCCTCCTCACCCTTCCCCTCCCCTCCTCTTTCTTCTCTGTTCTCCTCACCTCTCCCCTTCACTCTCTTCTCTCCTCCCCTCTATCCTCCTCCTCTCTCCTCCCCTCCTCTGTCCTACTCTCCTTTGTCCTCCTCTCCTCCCCTCCTCTTCCCTCCTCTGTCGCCCTCCTCTCCCCTCCCCTCCCCTCCCCTCCCCTCCCCTCCCCTCCTCTTCTCTCCTCTCCTCTCCTCTCCTCTCCTCTCCTCTCCTCTCCTCTCCTCTCCTCTCCTCTGTCCTCTGTCTCCTACCCCCTTCCTAGCTTGCCCACTCCTGTATCTGAGTTCATGGATCTTTCCCCTTCCGGACCCTCTAATCCCCCCTCTATACCCCGCTCCAAACGCCCCCAGACTCTCCCCCTTCCCCTCCAGTCCGTCTCAAGCTCCACCCGCCTTGTCCCTCACTCAGGTCTTTCTTCCTCTCTCCCCTCTTGGTGGCAAAGCCCACCAAGGCAGCGGTTCTAGCCACCTGGGCAAGTAAAGGGGTGGGGGGGGGCTGGGGCTGGGGTGGGGAACCGCCACCCCCCAACCCTGCCTGTACAGGGAGATGAGACCAAGTCTGGGCTGGGGCTGCCACCCAGGAGGCCTGCCCTCTCACCCTCACACACTGAGCCCCACATTTGCCTCCGTCCAGCCCCTGCAGCTGCTGAGAGCCTCCCTCACCCCCGCTGGGTCCCGTGTCTGGGGTCTAAGCAGAGGAGGCGGCACACACTGGCCTCGGGCCTCACCCCGCAGCGGTAACTGGGGGCCAGAGCAGCCTCCAGACCCAGGCTGGCCCTCCTGGGTGTGCCCTGGAGACCCCAGTTCAGTCCTGCCCATGGGCACGCCTCAGCCAGGCACACATTCTCGGTGGGTGCCCCCGGCACCCGCACGGCACACCTGCACACACACACGCCGCTGTGCATGGCTGTGGCTGGGGTCACCTGTGCGCGTGTCGGTGCCTCTGCCACACCAGTGCTCCTGGAAAAGGGGACTGGCGTGTGCCGGGGAGCCTGCGGGAGGGACCCACGGGGTCCCTCCTCTCCTTGACTGTCCTTGCGGCCACTCCCTCCCCCTCACCAGCTGCCAGCGGTCCCAGCCAGGGCCGCCCCACCCCCGTCTGTCCCAGCTCCCGAGCTGCTGTGTTCGCCATATTTGGCCACAGTGCTCCTGCGGGGGGCGGGGCGGGGCTGACATCACCCAGGAGGGGGGCCACCGCCTGGGTGGGGGGAGGCGGACAGAGACTTGGGGGAGGCAGGCAAGTTGCTTTGAAAAGTCGGCTGCCAGGGGCCCCCATGCCCTGGGCCGCCACTGCTCTGAGCGAGGCCGCAGGGAGGCTTGGGGGGAGATGGGTTGAGACTGGGTGAGGGTCCCGGCTCACTGCAGCCCCCTCCTGCCTCCCGCTGACGGCTGTGCCAGTGTCAACCTGGGGAGAGCCCTGGGCTCCGGCTGCTTTAGTGCAGGAGTCTCTGCGTCCCCAGGTCCCTGCTCCCCCACATTTTTACTCCCAGAACTTGGCCTGGGGGCTGAGGTGAGGCTGCGATGGGGATACGGTCCTGGGGTGGAGACCTGAGGCACAGTGTGTGGCTGCCTCTGCTGGCTGCCCCGGAGCCCTCCCGAGAGGGCCACAGCAGTGCCGGGGTCCCTGAAGTTGCCCCAGCCACTTGAGCTGAGGGGCGCCCCTGGTCTGGACCCCACTGGGACGCTCAGAGTGGTTGCCATGACAACGTGGCTTCCTCTCTAGCACAGGTGCTGGAGTTCTCAGCCCCATCCCTTGGGTAAGAGACTGGAGCTAGATTGCCTGGGTTCAGAACCTGCTCTAGCACTTCCTAGCTGGGTGTCCTTGGGCAGGTTGCTTAACCTCTCTGTTCATTGGTTTCCTCATATGTAAAGTGGGAGCAATCATAGTATCTGTCCCAGAGGTTACTGTGAGAATTACATGAGTCTGTGTGCGTAACACACCAGAACAGGGCCTGCCTTTTGGCAGGTGCTGCCGTCAGTAGCAGCACTGAGTCTAAACTCTGTATCCATGTGACATGCAGGCTCCCCGGGCCCTCCCATCCCTGCCACTAGCCACCTCCTTCAAGCTTCCCAAGCCAACAGGGGTCCCCATGGGGAGACCTCCACCCATTCAGCAGGACCTGGAATTCATGTCTGAGGGGGGAAATTCCCTTCCTGGTTTCTGAGGGGGTCCCCCGCATTCCTGCCCTGCCCCTGCTTGCCCTGCAGCCCAGAGCGAAGCCCCAGGACCTAGCCATCCCAGCACCCTGGGCATGCAGATCCCGAGGCTGATGGGGTGGAGGGCTTGGGGCTGCCTGGGGGGCAGGGGGGCGGGGACTGGGTGGGTGTGGTCTAAATTAACACCCAGCCTGGCGTTTGCAGGGAACTCGGAGTTTACAGAGCCTGGCCCGTCCACGATGTGAGCCAGGACAGGGGCGGGCATGTGGGTGGTTTATGGGCTGCTGTAGGCCCAGAGGTGCGGGAACAGGAAGTGGGATGGAGGAGAGGGTGGGGTTGGGCAAGGCTGCTGGCCAGGCACCTTCTGGGCTGCTCCCTTGCCAGCCAGCGGCTCCCCTGCAATTCCTGGGGCACTTCTGCCCCAAGTTTAGGCTCCTTGGCAGGGTTCTCGAGACTTACCTTTTGGGCAAGGCAAGCCTCACCCTTCCTCACCCACAGCAGGTCCTCAGCAGGGTTGTAGGGATGCTGGGGGAGAAGGAGGGGTGGGGATCCCCGAGACAGGAAGGAGGAGCTGGCAGAGGAGCCCGGGGGCCCCTCAGAGCTGCAGACACCTGGGGCTGCCCCTCCGACCCTTCTCTCCTTGCCCATCCTGCTGCCTTTGACAACCGTGTGACCTGGCGAGCCTCGGTTTTCCTCACCTGGAAGATGGGCATCACGCCTTGCCCCCTGCCTTGGATTTGGGGATTGAACGAACGGGCTGTGTAGCTAGAAGGCGTTGTTGTTACTGACCACGGGTGTTATGAGTCAGGCACTGTGGTTGGCACTTGTCACGATCCAATTTCAACCCTCGCAACCTCAGGGAGACCCTGTCCTCATTTTACAGAACCAGGGGTCGGACAGGCCAACTCATCCCTCCCGGGTCACACAGCACTGAGCTAACCTCCGGCGACCTCCGCCTCGCCCCGAGCGCCTCCCCCTGGCGGGGAGGTGGCTGTGGCCTGGGAGGACCCTGGCCCTCACCCTCTCGTCTGCCCCCCAGGCTCAGGCTGCCCAGTGGGCTCAGGCCCAGAGCCCAGCGAAACCAGCACAATAGCGTCCAACAGCTGGACCGCCAGCAGCAGCCCCGGGGAAGCCCGGGAGGATGGGCCCGAGGGCCTGGACAAGGGGCTGGACAACGATGCCGAGGGCGTGTGGAGCCCGGACATCGAGCAGAGCTTCCAGGAGGCGCTGGCCATCTACCCGCCCTGCGGCCGCCGCAAGATCATCCTGTCGGACGAGGGCAAGATGTACGGTGCGTGTGGGGAGGCGCGGGACCGGGACACTGAGGGCTGGGGGAGCAGCTGGCCCTCCCGCCCCGCCCCCTGCTCTCTGCCCCCTCACCCAACCGGTTTGGCCCAGTCCTAAGGCTGCCAGCCGCTGGGCGGGCGAGTCTGTGCGTGCAAGCCTGTGTGTCTGGATCCTCCTCATAAACACGCCAGGCTTGCCCCTCCGCCAGCGCGTGGCTCACTCCTCGGCACCCCATCCGCTTCTCCTCTCCTGCCCACTGCCCCTGAGGTTTCGGGGTGACTCAGTGGCCCAGGAAACTGGGTCAGTCCAGTGTGCTCCAGGCGAGGCCTGGGAGAGGGTTCCTCCCTGGCAGGATGTGGGGGAGCCCGAGGGGTGAGGGGTGAGGCCTAGGGCGGGAGTGAGGGGGAGGCCTGCAGGCTGGTGGGAAGCCACCCGTGAAGGGGCTGTGTTGGGAAGAGGGCTGGAGAGACGGCTCATGCCTCAGGCCCTCCCCAGCCTCCCCCTCTGGGGCCCTCTCTGCCACCTTGCCCACCTGCTGCCTCCAGAAGGGAGTGTCCCCCTCTTGCCCAGAGCTGAGGGCTCTCCCCGAGCTGCATTTTTGGGATAACTCAACCCTTCTTGGCCTGGCTCCTTGCCAGCTCCCTCCAACCCTCCCCGGCAGCCTGGCTAAGTGCGGAGGCCCAGCCTCTCCCTCCCAGCACCCAGCACCAGGGGCGTAGGAAGGAGGCAGCTGAGGGCTCCCCGAGTCCCCTGCCCCACCCACTGCCACACCCACCCCAGCACAGTGCTCCCAGGCCACTGGGCAGGCAGATGTTCCACGGGGCGGGAGCTCCGGCCCCACTGCCACCTCCCCATGGCGGGGCAGCCCCACGGGTATTTTTAGATGGGGTGGAGGGAGTGGGGTGGAGAGGGGCAGGCAGGAAGGGAGGAGCAGTGGGGCTGGTTCTGTCATCAAAAAGGAATTTGAAGAATGTGGCCATTCTGGGGAGACTGGAGGTGAGGGGCAGGGGGCCTGGATTTGGGGGGTAGGAAGTGTACACCCCGAGGACACTGACAGGCAATTAGTCACGTGTCCCGAGCACCCCTCTCCTGGGCCAAGTCTCCTTGCGCAGTCCCCCACCCTGAGACTGACAGGCCAGGTGGGTCTCAGGGCGCAGCCACTGGTAACCTGCAACATGGGTGACAGGCTCAGTGACACATCTTGACACAGACTGTCAGTGTAGGAGGCGCTGGGAGGCCATCCGGGCCTCCTGCCTGTTGTAGCCGAGAAGGGAAGGGACTCGTCCAGGGCCTTCCCAGGGAAGGGCAGCCAGGCAGGCACCAGCCCATGGCTGGCAGACACATGGCCACTGAGAAGACAGCGACCGGCCAGGCCTCCCTCACACACACACACACACACACACACACACACACACACACACGGTACCTCGGCCACGCCTCCCTCACCAAGGGTACCCCAGCCAGGCCTCCCTCTCTCACACACACACACACACACACACACACACACAGGGTACCCCGGCCACGCCTCCCTCACAGGGGGTAACCCGGCCAGGCCTCCCTCTCACACACACACACACACACACACACACACACACACACACGGGGTACCCCGGCCAGGCCTCCCTCTCAGGGGGTACCCTGGACAGGCCTCCCTCACATGGGGTACCCCAGCCAGGCCTCCCTCACAGGGGGTACCCCGGCCAGGCCTCCCTCACAGGGGGTAACCCGGCCAGGCCTCCCTCTCACACACACACACACACACACACACACACACACGCGCGGGGTACCCCGGCCAGGCCTCCCTCACACGGGATACCCCGGCCATGCCTCCCTCACAGGGGGTACCCCGGCCAGACCTCCCTCATACGGGATCTGCACTCAGAGGCCTGCAGCTGGTGGCAGGCCCTGGAGGAAGAAGGCTGCTGGGGCTGGGAGTGAGGGGCCCAGCTGTCCTGCCCTGGGGCCACACCTGCCCCTGTCTGTCCTGCAGGGACACCTGTCCAGCCGCCTGACATGGGTCTGCTTCCCTCCCTCCCTCTCTCCGCTGCCCCTGTCCCCCTCCCCCAGGGAGCAGCCCCAGGCCCTGAAGGGTGGGGGAGCACCTGGGGCCTTCCAGCCCCCTTGGCTGCCCTGCTGTGCCCTGAGGTGGGGGCTGGAGCGGGGAAGAGCCTGGTGTGAGTCCAGCCTCCAGCCACCAGCCACTGTTTTCTCTCTCGCCCATCTAGGTCGGAACGAGCTGATCGCGCGCTATATTAAACTGAGGACGGGCAAGACCCGGACGAGAAAGCAGGTAGAGACTGTTGATGTGGAGGCCGCCCTGCCTGCACGCTCTCAGCCCCTCGGTCCCCATGCCCTGCCCCGGACCGTCCCGCCCTCTCCTTGCCACTTCACACCCCCTCGAGCTGCAGCGTCACTCACCACTGGCTTCTCTGACCACCCACCACCCACCTAAGACTTGTGGTTCAGTGACCGATGATACGGCCACGGGGCAGCTGTGGCAGCTCCATGGTCACTGCCCTGAGAGGCCCACTGGCCAGTCGGGACAGACGGCTGGACGGACGTGCGCAGGGGTGTGCGCTGTGGGGCAAGCAGCTAGCCCAGGCTGGGCAGGGGAGGGGAGGAGCGGAGCTGGGAAGGCTTCCTAAAGGGAAAGGACTTGCTGGCGGGAGAGGGAGGAGAGGGAGCGATTCTCCAGGCTGAGGAAGTCGGATACGGACGTAACTGTGAGTCCGTACAGAGCTACTTGCTATTACTTTCCTTGGTCCTCACAGCAGCCTGAGCGGTAGGTACAGCAGTTCCCTCTGTTTTACAGAAAAGGAAACTGAGTCACGGGGAAGTTAAGTAACTGCCTTGCTGGTAGGTGGTGGGTCCAGGGCTCAGCCACTAAGCAGGAAAGAGCCTTCAGTCAGCAGAGTGGGGGGAGGGGGGGAGGGGGGGAGGGGGAGGGGGAAGGAAGAGCGAGGGTCAGTGGTGAGAGATTCAGCTGCCCACGGACAGGTTTCCGCTGGCGGCAGCTGGGGGCCATGGAAGGGACTAGAGCAGGAGTGGCTGGGGCAGGAGGCAGGAATGTTGGCCCTGGAGCAGCCGGCCATGGGTTAGGGCCGGGCAGGGACCTAGATCAACAGCAGTGGTGGCCGGGGTAGTGGCAAGGGTGAGGGTAGGGATGGTGGATGGGAAAACACGATGAGCTGAGAGGTGACTGGGCGACGGGCAGTCCAGGGAGGGCAGCGTGTGCACAGGAGACTTGAAGGGAATTGTTCCGGGGGGGTTCCCCGGGCAGTTGCCCGGGAGACAGGCAGACTGGAGGCAGGTTCCTGGAGGAGTGGAGGCCCCCTCTGACCCTCAACCTCCCCCGCCCCTCTCGCTGGGGTCGGCCTGGGCTGGGCCCTGCACCCACCTTCCCGGCTGCATAAGACAGGCTGAGCTGTCCCACCCACTGCCTCCAAGGGAGATTCGGAGTCCACTACCCAGCAAGCGCAGGAGCATTTATGAGCCACTGCCCTCGGGCAGCTCAGGTGGCACAGCATTTATTTCTTTAGCAAGTGATTGAGCTCCTACTACATTCCAGGCACGAGGGAGGCAGCAGGGAACCAGACATTCACGGGCCCTGGGCCCTGTTCCCTGGAGCCTGGGAGCAGGAGGAACACTGCCTGTCAGACCCCTGGGTTCAAGCTCCTGCTGCCTCCCTGCCGGGAGGTGCGTGTCCTGCCTCACCCAACAGACGTGTTCATAGGACGTTTGTCAGGGGGGAAGGGGCTGAGGCACCCGAGGCCCAGACGGGGAGAGAGCCTCTTCCTTCTGGGCCCGCGTTATACCTGCTCCTGGCCAGTATCCCGTGAAGGCTGGCTGGCCAGTGAAGTTTTATTTTCATTATAAAATAAAATGATAAAACACTAATTATAAACGAAACCAGCTGTCGGCAAGTTCAGAGCTTTAAAAGCCGCTGGCCTTCGTCATTTTGCACGGGCGGCACTCCTCTAACTTCATTTTTCCTTCTAACTCCCAGATCTAATATCTCCTTGACAGGGACCCATCCCATGTGGTGAGGACAAGGCGTGTGTTTTTGTGTCTCAAAGAGCAAGCCGCTGACAGGGTGGTTTCAGTTTTTTTTTGTTTGTTTGTTTGTTTGTTTGTTTTTTAAATATATTTTTATTGATTTCAGAGAGGAAGGAAGAGGGAGAGAGATAGAAACATCAATGATGAGAGAGAATCACTGATCGGCTGCCTCCTGCATGCTCCCCACTGGGGATCTCGGGCCTGAAACACGGGCATGTGCCCTTGACCGGAATCGAACCTGGGACCCTTCAGTCCGCAGGCTGATGCTCTATCCACTGAGCCAAACCAGCTAGGGCCAGTTTTTTTTAAATGCAGTTTTGGTTTTTTTACAGATATTTATAGCAATGAGTAGCAAGTACAGTGCCTTCATATGGCAAAAAGCCCAACTAAATGTAACATTAGGGCTAAGTCCTATGTGACTTCCAACTGTCGCAGAGCTGACCATTGGGAGCTGAGAGAGCCCAGGTAGCATCGCCTGTGGTGAAGCCAGGGGCCTCTGGAGTCAGGCTACCTGGGTTCGATCCCAGCCCAGCCCCCAGCTGTGTGACCTCGGATAAGCTGCTACCCTCTCTGTGCTTTGGTTTCATTATCTGCAAATCGGAAATAATATGAGTGCCGCCTTCTTAGTGGTGCTGTGGAGTCCGACGGGTTGGTGGGTAACGTGCTGGGAACACGGGAGGCGTCGCAGTCAGCGTCCCTCGCAGTCGTGCCACCCCACGGTCGGTCGTCTTGCTGACCTGTGTCGGATCCTTGCATGGTCTGGGCCGGGGTCCTAAGCAAGTAGTATGGGGGCTGCCCAGCATCAGATACGTGGTAACTTTCAGTCTGTGATTAAAAAGGAAAAGAAACTGTTTCTTTGTGGGAATAAAGACTACTTGCAAGGAAAGCCAACAGCAGTGGCTGGGAATGAAGGTGTGAGGTGCCTAGAGGAGCCACGTGTTCCCTTGTGTTTCAGGGAGAAAGTGGCATTTAGGTTCCCTGAGGTTCAGGGTCAGATCCTCCAAGTGTCAAGGGTGTGTGGTACCAGCCCATGGCACACCCACCCTGACCGTGACCAGCTCAGGTTTGCCGGAGAGGAAGGCTTCAGGGAGGAGGTGCTGGAAAAGAAACACAATTAAGAGTTCCTACTGTGTGCCTTTATGTTTACTGCCATTTATTGGTCCAAGGAGAAGGGAGGCATGTTGGGGGAAGAAGCTGCGTGAGCAAAGCGGAGTAGGACAGGCCTGGCCGGTGGGCCAGCGAGCAGGTGGGGTGACTGGAAGATGGAGGTGGTGGTATGGGGGGTGGAGGGAGGATTATAGAGAAGATGGCCGGACGTATACTCTCAGGCCCAGCAGGACACGTGCCATTGCTAGCTCTGGTCAGCCTCTTGGGGGAAAATAAAGGTCTGCGTGCTCTTCCTCTGGATTGGTTGCAGCCCTGCACCGGCCACACAGCGTGGCCAGCAGGGCTTGGGCCGGACTTTAGCGCTCACCGCGGGTGCCTTGCGCAGTGGACAGCTGGTGGTCCTAGAAGCCCGTAGGCTCTCGATCACAACAGGGCCAAGAGGAAAGCCGAAGTGCCAGGCAGGGCTGTGGAGTGTCTGCCCCGGGGGCCCCAGAGTCCCCCCACTTACACCTGTTCCCAGAGACGAGGGCCGGCTGCTGCCTGTGGCCCCCGAGCTCGCCTCCTCACTGTGTGTTTCCCTCTCTGGCTGGGCGCGGGCGGCCCCTAGGTGTCCAGCCACATACAGGTTCTAGCTCGGAAGAAGGTGCGGGAGTACCAGGTTGGCATCAAGGTACGTTGGGCCTGACTGGGGCCTCCAGCCCCTCCTGGGCCCCTCACCACGGCGCCTCCACCGCTGCCTGCACCGCTCGGGCCTCGGCCTCGGCCAGCTCTCCGGCCCCCTGTGCCTCTTTTCCGGCTGAAGCTCTGTTCTTGCCTCTTCTTCCACTCTCTGCTCTCTCTCTCTCTCTCTCTCTCTCTCTCTCTCTACAGGTCTCTAGCCACTTGCAGGTTCTAGCCAGGCGGAAATCTCGGGAGATTCAGTCCAAGCTGAAGGTATGGGGCCCCTTGCTGCTTGGCCTGGCCCTGGCCCTGCCCAGGCCTGTGGCTGCTCTCTGACCCCAGCTCGGGGCAGGGAGGGGGCCGAGGAGCAAGAAGCCCAAAGGCCGCTGCAGGCTACACGGGCCCTGGAGACCGAGCAGGACAGCAGTCCTGCAGTGAAGGAGAGGAAGACCGTCTGGGCCCCTAAGGCCCCCTCTCTTCTCCATATTTCCTTTTCCTCCTTCCTCCTTTGCTGCTTGCTGATTGCACGGGGACTTCAGGAGGGCAGGAGGAGGTGCTGGAGGGCATGGGCTGGCAGAGCTATTGTGTGGGCATGGCCGTTCCTTCCATTGGACACTCCGTCCTGGCTGCTCTGTGCCTGAGGATCTCAGAACCTGCGTTCATGGCCTGGACCCTGGTCAGGGCCCCTGCTGGCTGCATCTTCTTCTCTCTGCCCATAGCTGCCCAGCAGCCTGGGACGTGTGCAGACCCCAGGGACACCAGCTTGGTCCACCATCTAGGTCTCCAGCCTGTCCTCCGTCATCCGACCCTGTCCAGGGCACCCCCAGCTTAGAAACACTGCCTCTGGGTGGTGGGGCGGGGGGGGGGGGGGGGGGCGGGGGGGGCTGGGAGGTCCACAGCCGCCTCAGCTTCCCTGGGCTTCCCAGAAGCTGGGAGCCAGGTGGGCGTGGAGTGGAGGGAGGTGAGAAGACACGTGCCCCCCCCCCACCCCCATATAGCCCTCATTTGTGCCTCTTCTAATCATGCTCCCTCTCCTTCACAGGCCATGAACCTGGTAAGTAGCACTGCCCCTCCCCTAGGGGACCTCGGGGGGAGAGCACCTAATAGAATTTCCAAATTCTGGATTGTAAATCAGTGTAACTGACAGGTTCTCAAACCTTAGCACAGATGGAATTGCCGGCAGGGCTTGTGGAGACATTTCGGGCCTCACCCCCAGGCTTTCTGATTCAGAGGCCTGAGCGGGGCCTGAAACGTGGCCTTTCTAGCAAGCGTTCAGGCGATGCTGGTGCTATTGGACCAGGACCGTGCTTTGAGAACCACTGAGGAAATAGAATAGAAAGTATGACAGTGCATGACACAAATCAGGGGACATATTTTGGTACCTGCTAGGTTATAGAGTGAAATAAAATTGTTTCTTACTGTGCACTGTGGTTAGAGGGGGGATGGGCACTTAGGAGACAGGCCCAGAGAGGGCTGAGGGCCTCCTTAGGCCACACAGCAGAGCTGGGGCTGTAATCCAGACATGGACTTCCAGAGCCCCGAGAGCCCGGGGGGGGGGGGGGGGTGGCGGGGGGCAAGCCCTTGTCCTGTCTGCCCTCATGCGGCGCCTCCCTCCCCTAGGACCAAGTCTCCAAGGACAAAGCCCTCCAGAGCATGGCGTCCATGTCCTCTGCCCAGATCGTCTCCGCCAGCGTGCTACAGAACAAGTTCAGCCCGCCCTCCCCCCTGCCCCAGGCCGTCTTCTCCACTTCCTCACGGGTAGGTGGTGGAGGTGGGGCTGGGGGTGAGGACCATGGATGCTGAGGGACCCCTGACTTTGTCCCATCTCTGCAGTTCTGGAGCAGCCCCCCTCTCCTGGGACAGCAGCCCGGACCCTCTCAGGAGTGAGTATCCTGGTGCATCCTCCCCACACCCCTGCTTTCCCTCAGCAGCCGCACTAGGCTTCCCCTCTCTGGATTCCAGCAACAAATGAGCCGTTTTAATTAAAAAACCGAGGGGTGGAGCGCGCCAGTAAGAGAGCTAATGCATTTGTCTATTCATTCACGCGTTTATTCATTCATCAACCCACTCATGCACTTGTCACCCGTCCTTCAGTTATTTTTCATTCAGTTAATCTCTGAATTCATCTCTCAGTCAAGCATCCAAGTATACTCGGTTCCTTCAGTTCTGAGATGACTGTCTCCCAGAAACACACCCTCCGTTTAAGCACAGCTCGTCCGGGAGGGGTTGGGACGCTGTGTTAAATGTGCACGTCAGCTGTGAGACGCAGCAGGATTTCACAAAAGTTAGTGTGGAGCAGACAAAAGCTGGCCAGCAGACGCCTGGGCCTCTGCAGAAAGGCTAAGGCTGGTGGCTCTCCGTTGGGATCCCAGACGAGACCCCAAGTGACTAGGCTGGATGGAGGGTGGGGCAGGGGATGGCCTTCTAACCAGGCGGTGCTCCTGTCTGCAGCATCAAGCCCTTTGCACAGCCAGCCTACCCCATCCAGCCGCCCCTGCCGCCGGCGCTCAGCAGTAAGTTCCCCGGGGGCTGCCGCCACCGCCTGCCCTTCCCTTGGCACCTGCACCTCTGCTCCGGGCGCTCGGGCCCAACTGTGTGTGAGCACGTGTGTGAGTGTGTGTGTGTGTGTGTGTGTGTGTGCCCATGTGTGAGCACGTGTGTGTGTGCCCATGTGTGTGTGTGTGTGTGCACATGGCCGCGTCCGCTGGGAGAGGGGAGTGGGGGGCACCTATAGGGATGGGGACAGACCAGGAATAGCCCCCTTACGTTCCACAGTGTCATCCCACCCCCCTATCCGCTGCAAGTGACACCACCAACAGCATCGCATTCATAGACTGTGTGTATATAAAATCCTTGTAAGGAAATACACCAAAGTCTTAACAGAGTTTCATTCTCTCTAAGTGTTGGGATTCTGGATAATTTTTTAAATGTTTTTATTAATTTTAGAGAGAGAGGGGAAGGGAGAGGGAGAGAAACATCCATCGGCTGCCTCCTGCGCGCCCCCTACTGGGGGTCCAGTGGAGACTTGGGCATGAACCCGGGGCCTCTCAGTGCGTGGGCGACTCGGGCCACACTGGCCAGGGCTGGATAATTATTATTTTCCCCTTTGACATGTCTGTTTTCTGCCTGAACGCCCGCTAACAGTGACTAAGGGAAAACCCGCCGGGCACGCACTAGGGCCCCACACAGGCAGGAAGGCTGCACACTGCACAAGGGCACCCCGCGGGGCGTGGGAGCCCAGCCTGGCCGCCTCCCCACAGGGCGCCGCGCACCCCGCCCACGAGGGTCATCGCCCCACCCCACCCCCAGGTTACGAGCCCCTGGCCCCGCTGCCCCCGGCTGCCGCCTCGGCGCCCGCGTGGCAGGACCGCACCATCGCCTCCTCCCGCCTGCGGCTCCTCGAGTACTCCGCCTTCATGGAGGTGCAGCGCGACCCCGACACGGTAATGTGCTCAATGTGTTCGGTGGGGCGAGGGGACCCCGCGGCGGCCAGGGCCACAGCTAGGTCACGGGGTGGGGCAGCCTCAGGCCCTCCCCTGCCCTCGCCCTCTCCCCTCCCCCCTGAGCCCCCTGCGCCCCCTGCGCCCCCTGCTCTCCTGACCCGCTGCTGGCCCTCCCCACAGTACAGCAAACACTTGTTTGTGCACATCGGCCAGACAAACCCCGCCTTCTCGGATCCGCCCCTGGAGGCCGTGGACGTGCGTCAGATCTACGACAAGTTCCCCGAGAAGAAGGGCGGACTGAAGGAGCTGTACGAGAAAGGCCCCCCGAATGCCTTCTTCCTGGTCAAGTTCTGGGTGAGCCGCCCCCAGCCCCCCAGCCCCTCCCCCAGACCTGCAGTCCCGGGCCCACCCTACTGGCCGCCTCTCTCCCCGTGGCCGTGGGCAGTGCCTGGGCCGTGGGCGGTGCCGCGGGCTTGTGGGCAGGACGCCCACGGGGATGGCGGAAGCCTCGCTCAGGCCTCCAGCAGCTCACGCGGCCCGCGCTCCTGCAGGCCGACCTCAACAGCACCATCCAGGAGGGCCCGGGCGCCTTCTACGGGGTCAGCTCCCAGTACAGCTCAGCCGACAGCATGACCATCAGCGTCTCCACCAAGGTGTGCTCCTTCGGCAAGCAGGTGGTGGAGAAGGTGGAGGTGAGTGGGGCCCCGGGGTGGGGGAGGATGGGGGAGGGGGTGGGGCGCGGCCAGGAGCAGGCCCCAGCGAGGCCTTCCTCTCCGCAGACCGAGTACGCACAGCTGGAGAACGGGCGCTTCGTGTACCGCATCCACCGCTCGCCCATGTGTGAGTACATGATCAACTTCATCCACAAGCTGAAGCACCTGCCCGAGAAGTACATGATGAACAGCGTCCTGGAGAACTTCACCATCCTGCAGGTGAGCGGTGCAGGTGTGGGCTCGCGGGTCTCCGGGAGGCCGGGCGCAGTGCTCAGAGAAAGAGACTGAGCCCCTAGGGGAGCAGGGGCTGCTCAGCCCACACCCCCAGGCCCTGCGCTGCCTGACCTCCTGAATCCTCCTGCCCGGCCCCAGGTGGTCACCAGCCGCGACTCCCAGGAGACCCTGCTCGTCATTGCTTTTGTCTTCGAAGTCTCCACCAGCGAGCACGGGGCCCAGCACCACGTCTACAAGCTCGTCAAAGACTAGGGTGCCCTCTGCCCCACCACCAGGATCCAGGATGAGCCTCTTCTCACACACCTGCCTGGCACCCAGGGGTCCAGGATTGAGGACTCATCTGCCTGCCAGGCCTCGGGCCCAGGGCCAGGAGGCCTCCCCACCTGCTCCAGCACACACCCCCTGCCACTGTTCTGCGCTTTAACTGTGGGAGAAGGGAGGGGGCTCAGCGGTGGGGCAGCCTGGCTGGGTCGCCAAGCCACCATCATTTCGGTCTGCCCAGCCTCAATGAATGGGAGGACACCTTTGGCTCAGGTGTGTGTGGCCACTGGCCCCTCAGGGCTGTGACTGGTGGGTGATGGAGACTGGAGGGGAGGCGGAGTGCAGAGGCCAGGAAGGAGTGTGGAGCTGGGGTTGCTCTGAGAAGAGAGAGGCCCACACTGTCTTTGCACCTGCCATGTGCCAGGCCCCAGTGCATCCTGCCATCCTCTGACCTGCAAAGCAATCATGGGTCTCGGTGTCACAGATGAGGAGTCTAGGGGGAGGGATCGGGGCAGAGTTGGAGTTCTCACCAGGGCTGCCTGTCCCGAGCCTAGTTTACACACCTCCCTGCCTCGGACCGGCCCCAGGCTGGGGAGGGGCTCTACACTGAGGAGTGGGGTTGGAGCCCCTGACACGGGGAGCAGCTGCCTCTGACCAGCATGGAAGGGGAGCAGCAGGTACTCAGCACCTGTTGGGCGCCCTCTGTCAGCCCAGCATCCAGCCAGGGCCCCGGGAGGGAGCCTCCTGCGCCACTTCCCCTAAGCTGCCCTGGCCCAGATCCTTTGCCAGGCTCCCCAGCAGCCGCCTGACGGGGAAGGCCCCCAGAGGCAGGCCCAGGCTCAGAAGCAGGCTGGAGGGTCAGGTAGGAAGATGCCAGCCCCTGGGCAGATCTGTGGCCCGGGCACGAGAGGCCGCACAGGCTTCAGTATTTTCTCTTGCCCAAGTGAACCCTCAGCGGTGCCACTACCTTGCTCTTCCCGGTGCCAGTCTCCCTGCCTGGAGCAGCTCCCCAGACCTCGTTCTGGGACTGAAGGTGAACCCTGCCCACTGCCTCTTCCCACCATCCGGCCCCTCAGCGCCCGGCCTCCGGGCATCGATGAGTTTCATATGAAGTACTGTGCCCTTCCCTGCCCTGCCCTGCCCCCCACCCCTGAGCTTCCTGAAGGTCCTCACAGTTTGCATATCGCTCAGGCAACCTCCAAACCCAACCTAGGTTTTATAATGTATATTATATTATATTTTTGTGTATTTTTTAAATCCAGCTGTGATGGGTTATATCATAAACGTGGCACAGGGCTGGGGCAGGCGCCCTCAAGGCCTACTCAGAAAGAGAAATTAAAGTTATTTGTTTGTGGGTTAGTCGTGTGACCAGTTGTGTGCCAGGCCTCTGGGTTGGAACAGCTTCAGAGGGGCTCTCCCTGGTTATGTCCTGGTGTGTCACCTCCCCCCATCTTTTCTGGGGGCCCCCAAGCCCTACCCTCAGTCTAAAGAGGTGTGATTCTGGGGTCCCATGAACGCTTTCCAGCTTCAACCTTTTTCCATATCCACACCCCTCCTGCCGTGGGTTGTACACTGAACTGAGCCCAGCCTGCCCTGAGGTTTCCTGTTGCGCTCTCTCTCTCTCTCTCTCTTTCACACACACACACACACACACACACACACACAGAAAAGCCATTTATTTTGTCTTATGATCCTAGACAAAATAAGTTCAAGCTAAAGACTGCCTGTGGCACATTTCTGCTTTCGGGAACCAGTTTTTATTATTTCTAGAGGCCCAATGCATGAAATTCCTGCAAGGGTAGACCCTCACAGCCCCAGCTTCATCCGGAAGGTCGGAAGGTTCTCTGGACGGTCATTCTGCTGTCCAGTCTAATTAGCATATTAGCTCTTTATTATATAGGATTATTATTATTATTTTTTAATATTTTAATAATTTTTATTTCTTAAAGTATTACAAAGAGTATTACATATGTCTCCTTTTTTCCCCCCCCTTGACATTCCCCCGGCCCCTACCCCCCGCCCCCCCCCGCCCCGTGTCTTGTGTCCATTGGTTAATCTTATATGCATGCATATAAGTCCTTCAGTTGGTCTCTTAATCCCCCCCCCCCCCCAAACCCTCCCCAGGCTTCCCACTGTAGTTTAACATTCTGTTCAATGTTGCTCTGCCTCTGTATCTACCCCTGTTCATCAGTCTATACTGGTCCCCTTTATTTGTCCCAACCTCACTGGAGTAGTCTCAACCTCACCAGGGCCGTCTGAGCCTCACCAGGGCCGTCCCTACCTCGCGGGGGCCGTTTCAACCTCACCGGGGCCGTCCCTACCTCACCGGGGCCGTTTCAACCTGACCGGGGTTGTCCCTACCACACCGGGGCCGTTTCAACCTCACCGGGGCCGTCCCTACCTCACCGGGGCCGTTTCAACCTGACCGGGGTTGTCCCTACCACACCGGGGCCGTTTCAACCTGACCGGGGTTGTCCCTACCACACCGGGGCCGTTTCGACCTGACTGGGGTCGTCCCTACCTCACGGGGGCCGTTTCAACCTGACCGGGGTCGTCCCTACCTCACGGGGGCCGTTTCAACCTGACCGGGGTTGTCCCTACCACACCGGGGCTGTTTCGACCTGATCGGGGTCGTCCCTACCTCACGGGGGCCGTTTATATATAGGATTATTATTATTATTACTGAGTTTTAGAGATACAGAAAGGGGGGGAGAGAAACATTGATGTGAAAGTGAAATGGATGGAATAGCTTTGTCGCTAAGTGACGTGACTTGCCCAAGGTCACACACCTGCTGAGATGGGCTGCCTGCTAAATCACCACGGTCTTCACAGTGTCTGCTGCTGTTCTCACCGGCCTGCCCTCACTTCACTCCCGAGGAAAGAGCCTCAAGGCGGGTGAGTGCTCTCCGCAGTGGATAGCTGCCAGCGGGGCAGGCCAGGCCAAGCTGCCCCTGTCCGCCAAGCTGCCCCTGTCCGCCCGGGGAAGCACACAGCAGGGATGCAGCGTGGCCATGGGGTGGCCGTACCCTCGGTGGACATGCATTGTTTATCTGAAATTCAGATTTAACTGGGCACCCTGCATTTTCTTTTTTAATTATTTTATTGATTTTACAGAGAGGAAGGGAGAGAGAGTTAGAAGCATCGATGAAACATCGATCAGCTGCCTCCTGCACGCCCCCTACTGGGGATTGTGTGCGCAACCAAGGTACATTACCCCTGACCAGAATCGAACCTGGGACCCTTCAGTCCGAGGGCGGATGCTCTGTCCACTGAGCCAAACCGGTTAGGGCGGCATCCTGTATTTTCATTTGCTAAATCTGCCAACCCTACTCCAGAATCTAGAGTCTTCTAGATCATTCTGGTCCAGCTCCAACCTTGCAGATGGGAAGCAGACTGAGGCACCTCTCCTCACTCAGCCAGTCAGGGGCAACGCTAGGATGCGAACTGCTCTGCCTGCCCCAAGCTCCTGCCCCTGGTGCACTACTTCAATGATCAGGTGGCCTTTGTCTTGGTCACCGCACTGGAGGGACTTCAGACTGTCACTAGTAGCATCTGGAGCTCCCACCAGGTGGGAGGGGGTTCTGGAGGCAGAAATTGGCTTATGGAGGACCCTGGGGCTGGATGAAAAATCTAATCTCTGCACTAATAAGTAATGACATTGCCCGCTCAGTAGTTAGAGCATTGGCTTGTGCACTGGAGGGTCTGCGGTTCGATTCCTGGTCGGGGCATGTATGGGAGGCAACCAATCAATATGTCTCTGTCACATCAATGTTTCTCTCCCCTCCTTTTCCTCTCCCCTCTCCCTTCCACTCTCTAGAATCAATGGAAAAAATACACTCACTCCTCAAGTGAGGATTTTAAAAAAAGTGATGACACCTATTGAGTGATTGAAGTGTCATCACAAGGGTTGTTGCCTTCACTGCTCTCCTGGAGCAATCAGCCTTCGGTAACTGCTTTAAGAACAATGTAGGTCTCTCATGCAGAAAATTCAAGGAGTGCAATTGACCAGCCTCCTTGCTTTCTCTCTCTCTCTTTTTAAAATATATATTTTATTTATTTTAGAGAGGAAGGGAGAAGGAGAGAGAGATAGAAACATCCATGATGAGAATCATTGATTGGCTGCCTCCTGCACGCCCCCTACTGGGGATCGAGCCCATAACCCAGGCATGTGCCCTTGAGCAGAATCAAACCCGGGACCCTTTAGTCTGCAGGCCAACACTCTATCCACTGAGCCACACCAGCTAGGGCGCTTTCTCTCTTTTCTTTACCGCCTGCCCCCAACCACAAATGTAAAATGAAGCGGTGATGACTCACTTTGAGGTTACAGAATAGGGAAGGAACCAGGATAAGGTGGGTATTGCCCTGGCCCAGTAGCTCAGTCGGTTGGAGTGTTGTCCTGATAGGTCAGAGTTGTGGGCTCCATCCCTGGCAGGGAACATACAGGAAGCAACCAATGAATGCATAAGTGGAACAACAAATGGGTGTTTATTTCCTCTCTACTTCTCTCTCTAAATTCAACAAATAAAAATTATATATATAAAGAAGGTGGGTCTTGGGAGCCCAAAGCCCAGGCTCCGGCAGTGGCTCTCCTGTCAGGGTCTGTGGGAAGCTGTAAAGAAGGGTCAACAAAGCTGGAGCCCAAAGAAGGAGCCTGTAGTCCTGTCTTTCCTGCCCCTCTGTTTCTGTTCTGATGTTTCTGGGGAAAAGGGAGGGTGCCATCTTTTCATCAATTCCACAGTCAAAGCCAGGGCACTGCCCTGGGGGTTCATGAGGGTTCCCCAGGTATCTGAGCCTGGAATTATAACTCAGGTGCACACTGAGCTTTGCACTAATCATTCTGGAGGCTGGGATTTGATGAAATAGCGTAACCCTCATTTACAATAGACTCTGTCTCCCCCCCTCCCCCAAAGCTCCGCCCCCCTCCAGATGCTGTGGGCCTCTGAGAGCAGCCTTTGTGTCTCTAAACAGATTCCCCAGAGCCCAGCTGAAGGTGGTGAGTGTGTCTGGTGTAGAGTTGGGTTTTAAGGACTCCTACAAAGTGGAGTAGGTTTGACTTAAATTCAGGTTCAGATCAATGCAGGAAGATTCAAGTTCCCAAGTAGTTCTAAAACATACCCATTTACCTTGCCTTAGAGTTTCCAAAACTTCTTTAAAAACAAAACTAAACTAAACTCCACTTACCATCTTCCAACTTTTATATATTAGTTGCCAGGTGTTTTATTTTATTTTTTTAAAAACATACAGTGGGGCCTTGACTTACGAGTTTAATTCGTTCGGCCAAAAGACAGCTGGTATCTCAAAAAACTCGTTAGTTGGGACACCTGTAAGTCAAGGCCCCACTGTATTTTATTGATTTTTTACAGAGAGGAAGGGAGAGGGATAGAGAGTTAGAAACATCGATCAGCTGCCTCCTGCACACCCCCTACTGGGTATGTGCCCGCAACCAAGGTACATGCCCTTGACCGGAATCGAACCTGGGACCCTTGAGTCCGAAGGCCAACGCTCTATCTACTGAGCCAAACCGGTTAGGGCGTTTCCAAAACTTAAGAATTTTACTCTTTGGCTCATTGAGACAGGAGGTGTCATGGATTTTTCTCCCCGTTCATCAGCACGGATGTCCTCCATTCAATCTGTCCTAAACCGGACTGGCATTGTGGACCAGGTCCAGTAACTTTACGTATGTGGTTGTACAGAATTACCATTTTTCAGTGCTCATTTTATTTTAATATATTTTATTGGTTTTTTACAGAGAGGAAGGGAGAGGGATAGAGAGTCAGAAACATCAATGAGAGAGAAACATCGATCAGCTGCCTCCTGCACACCCCCCACTGGGGATATGCCCGCAACCAAGGTACATGCCCTTGACCAGAATCGAACCTGGGACCCTTCAGTCCGCAGGCCGACGCTCTATCCACTGAGCCAAACCGGTTAGGGCTCAGTGCTCATTTTAATTGAGTACTAAGTGCCTGGCACTGTGCAAAGCACGTAATGCTTTAAAAAATATATATATATATATATATGTAATTTTTTTTTAATTGATTTCAGAGAGGAAGGAAGAGGGAGAGATGATGAGAGAGAATTATTGGTTGGATGCCTCCTGCACATCCCCTACTGAGGATCAAGCCCGAAACCCAGGTATGTGCCCTCGACCGGAATCAAACCTAGGACCCTTCAGTCCGCAGGTTGACACTCTATCCACTGAGCCAAACCAGCTAGGGCCATAATGCTTTTAAGTTTACTCTCTTTCATGTGGGTACCATCATCACCTGCACTTCCAAATAGAAAGCAAGAGTTTGAGAGACATTAACAGACTTGCTCAACAGGCTCCCCTGGCTCCCAAGTGCAGGGCTGAGGAGTCAAACTCAGGCAGTGGGGGACCTTGGGCCCCACAGGCAATTAATGACATGGCTGGTCTCGCATCCAGCAGGTTGAGTATACATCCGAGGTCACGAGAAACCTCTGAAACCTTGGCTCAGGATGCCTGCTCATGACAGGACACTGCAGATACAGATGTCTTTCTGGTCTTGGACTCATAGAGGTGGGCTGCACTGGGTGCCCATCAAGGAGCCCACCTGTTTGCTCTATGCCTTTGCCTCATAGCTCTATTTTCTCTTAATTGTACCCAATGTCTTATAAGCAGCTTTGTGGCAGGGACAAGGCATCCTACATAATAAAAGTGTAGTATGCAAATTGTCCCCTCAACTGGGAGTTTGTCCAGGAGTTCAACCAGGGGGCAGGGCCGGCCTGGGGAAGTGGGGGAGGCCTGGGGAAGTGGGGGAGTACCCGCCGGCAGCCAGCAGCTGCCAGGGACCCGACCAGTGCACGAATTTTGTGCACTGGGCCTCTAGTAAAATGTACTCACTTGTAAGTTACTGTATTACATTCCTCTAGTTACTAAATCACAAATTTTGTCGCCCTATTTTTTAAGAAATATTTTTTAAGGGAGAGGGATAGAAACATTAATACAAAACACTGCTGGGCTGCCTCTTGCATGCCCCCTACTGGGGATTGAGCCCACAACTGGATGTGCCCTGACCAGGGATTGAACCAGTGACCTCCTGATGTATGCATGGGTCGATGCTAAACCACTGAGCCAGACCAGCTGGGCTGCCTTTTTTTCTTGATTACAAAGATTACAGAAATTCAGAAATTCCCCCAAACCATTTAACTCTTGAGTTAAACATAGTCAAATTTTATGTAAGCTTCCAATAATTTTTACTATGCATAAACACTTCAATAAAATTGGGCCCTAATTTTATAGCCAGCTTTCCCCCTCCTTAGGTAAGGGAACATTGTTCAACAAGCCTATTTTATTACTCCTAATACTCTAATAGACCAGAGAAAAGAGCAAGCTAGGCCTACCTTGAGAACCAAAACTCATCCAATCAGTGCAGCTACTTTACCCGCAAATTTAACTTAAAAGCTAAAATGGCAAACTACTCAAGTTCTACTTTGAGAGCCTTGTACACTTCTCAGTTCCAGGTCAGATGAACCTTGTTTTGAGAAGGTGCATTTTTACTTATGCTTTGGATTAGCCTTTCAGCTCTATTAAAGCTGTTGGGATGCTCAGCCAGTGTTGCTCCATGTTATGGTTCAACCCTGCCTGGGTTGCTGGCTCAATCCCAAAGAGGGACCGTGCAGGAGGGAGCCCATGGGTGTTTTTCACTTCTCCCTTCTCTGAAATAAAAAAAACTGGTGGGATGAACTCTGGCCAGTTTGGCTCAGTGGTTATCAAATGTCAGCCTTCAGACTGAAGGGTCTTGGGTTCGATCCCAGTCAGGGCACATGCCCTGAGTTGTGGGCTCAGTCCCCAGCAGAGGATGTGCAGGAGGCAACTGATCAGTGACTTTCATGACTGATGTTTCTCTCCCCCTCAATTTGAAATACCAATAAAAAAATATATCAAAAAAAAACTGGTGGGATGAGCTGGCCCCTTTATTTACCAAAGTTAAATGAAGCAGATTCAAGGGAAAGATTTAATCACAGGCACTTCCCAGTATACCAAGCCACTGGCACTGGCACCAACAGGTAAGGGAAAGGGGCAGGGTAGGGCCTGGAAGTTTCCACAGCCTGATCCTACCATTTTGCAGGCAAATGTGAAAAAGCAAAAATGCTGCACCACAGAATGAGTGCTGAAAGCCATTTGTTTAAGGCTAGTGGGGGTGGTTTGATCAATTTAATGTTTGTCTAATGGGGAGAAGCTTGGTTTTTAACAATTTGCTTCTTGAACTGTCCTCCAGAATGAATTAGTTCAAGAACCGAGGTTCCAATATATTAGACCAATTTCTCAGGGTTTGTGGATTATTCCCATCAGCAACACCTAGGAACCCAAACTTCATTTGTAACAGCTGTGACCCTACGGACCAGGACCCCAAGTGAACTCCTGATACCAGGGAGCAACAGGCTGGAGTCCTGGCCCTGCCCTCGCCCCTCCCCCAGTCACAGGCAGACAAGAGGTCGCAGTGGCAGTGTGGTTTATTAGTTGGGCCTTAGTACAGGCGCTGGGGCTTGCCCATGGTGCTCTTGATGTACAAAGCCCGAACGTTCTGCCAGTTCTTTTTGAGCAATGACACCAGGAAATTGACAGCTAAGTGGATGTTGTACACAAGCTCATCATCTGTCATCTTCACGTGGCCAACAGCCACCGCCAGACACAGCACCTGTGGGGAGAGGAAGGTCAGTCAGGCTGGTGGCAGACGGCCCCGTCCCTCCCAGTGAACAGTGCTTTGGCCCAGGCTCTGACCAGCTTCAACCCTGCGCAGCAACAATCACATGTCCAAAGTAACACAGAAAGGCAAATCAGGGCTCCCATTACCGTGGCTTAACTTACCTTCTTCATCTGGAACTTGATTGTGGATTTCACCTCATCCACTTTGGCCACCATGTTCTCATTGTGGGTCAACAAGGAAGGGAACTTGCCAGCCTTATTCAGGCCGGGGCCCAGGATTCGTGGGATCTGCTTGATCAGAGACTCTGAAGCCAAAAAGGCATCGTACTTCCTGCCTGGTGAGGAGAATAAGCCATTGGGAGGCCAGCCTCCAAACGAACTCTGTAACCCAACCCAGCACAGGCACCAAGTCTGCAACCCCTTCCTCACTCCAGTTTGAGGGTCTCCTCCACCCTCTGAACTCTTACTGGCAAAACATCCCCATAAAACCTGCTATCAGAAGCCAGGCCCACAATCCACGTGGCAACGGAAAACACTGGCTGATCCTGCCTTCCCACCTTCTCACTACATGACAACTGCAGGCCAGAGACTCAGAAGAAATAAATTGGAACTTGAACTAGAAATTCCAGCTCAGAACACCAGCACCCGACTAGTCAACTTAACGGAGATCGTGGGTTTGACCGACACCTAGAGGTCCCCGCCTTCTTCCCGCATAAAATCCAACCCTCGAAGCAAACAGACAAAGAACTTTCCTTAATCAAGTTAGCCAACCGCAGCACAGCCTTTGGTCACAATTCTACCCTCCTCGTCACTTTAAACCCCAAATGGTCTCAGCACCACTTTCCTCACCCCAGAACGGTCCACCCGCCCCCACTCACCCAGCTTCTTGACCAGCTTCTTATTCTTGTTGAGCTTCTTCAGCGCCTCCATGTCCATGTGCGGGATGTCCATGGCCTTGGCCTCGTCGCAGTGCTGCTGGTCCCCCAGCACGCACACGGAGAACTTGGGGCGGGGCGTGGACTTAAGCCTGTGTTTTGGGGACAGAGCAGGTCATGCCCAGCGCTGGGTGTCCAGGCAGGTGGACGGGCCTGGGGCCGCGGCAGCCAGAGCCTTACCCAGAGCCTCCGCGTTCGCCAGCAGCTAGTCTGGCTTCTCAAACTAGCCGGCGGGCTCGGCCGAGGCCTCCCCACGCCTCCCCTCTTGTTTTAAGACCCAGGGTGGGGGTCCGCCCGGCCGCGCCTGCCCGGAGCAGGGGGTCCGGACTACCCGGGCTCGCCAGTGCCGCGCGTGTCTGCCCGCCTCGGGCGCAACAGGAGCCTCGAGGGCAGAGCTGGGCACGGGGGCACGGGGGCTGGGTGGGGTCACAGCGGTGCCAACCTGACGGTGCCCGAGAAGCGTTTGTCCTTCTGAGGGTCATAGTTCTTCAGGCTGACCTGCAGCTCCACCGTCTCCAGAAACCTTAGGGAAAGTGCCAGTTAGCCGGACGCCGGGGCCCGGCCCGCCCGCGCCCGCCCCCCGCGGACCCGGCTTACTTCCGGCGCTTGCGCTGGTTCCCGTGCAGGACCTCCCGCACCGCCTCGTACAGGGTGTCGCGGGAGACTTTGCTGCTGCAAGAGGGAAGCAGGACCAGCGCTCAGGCCCGGCGCCGCGGGCCGACTCCCTCGGCCTGGCCGGAGCGGCTGGGGGCAGGTCGGAGTGGGTCCGAGAACCAGATGCAGGCCCCGCAAAGAGGGCTCCGACGGCGGCCGACCGGCAAGTAATGCCCCGCAGCCCAGCAAGGGCAAGGACCCCCGATGCCGCCCGTAGGGTCTCCATCCCCACCGGGGCGTCCGAGGTGCGGATGAGCACGGATAGCGCCCCACATGTCACTCACCTCATGGTTCCTCGCGCCGCAAAAACCGGAAAAGAGACTAACTCGGTTCGCGCATGCGCTCAAATAGGGGCCTTGTTCTCGCGAGAGATGCCTTGCGGCTTCCCGGGCGAACGCAGTCGGTCGCTCCACCCCCGGGCGCGCCGCCGTCTGCGGCCGCTGGAGGGCGCCGATGGGCTGTGGTCCGGGGCACCCTCCGACTACCCCGTTTGGCGCCAGCAGCTGCCAGGCTGGTAAGGAAGCGGCCAGGTCCAGGCGGGAGCTTCAGAAACCAAACGGACTGGCAGCGCATTGTAACGGCCGCGGAGAGGGTGTGATTCCTGCACGTCTGCCCCCAGACGTCCTCTGCCCACGTCCTCATGCACCTGCCGCACAAGCAGGCTTCACTCCCGACCTCTCTCCCTCATCTCGCTCTAAGGGGCGGGGGTGCGGGCGGGCTCGCGGCTTCCGAGGGAGTTGAGAGAAGGGACTGGTGGATAAAGCTGTGTTCTTGGCCCTGGAAGCCTGCAGTGGGGAAGAGCTGGAAAGCACTGGGATGGACCTTCCCCCCACAGTTGCTTCCTCTGTAACACCCACCGGCCGTTTCCTAGGGACGGGGCGCCTCGCTAGGGGCCATGGGAATCTGAAGGTGTCAGACAGACACGGCCGCAGTGTTGACACCCCTCTGCCCTTTCCTGTTCAACAGGCCCATCCTCCTCTGCCACAGTAACCCAGGAGTCTATCCCTACGCAAATGTCTTCCCCCCCAAAAGCCTTCCCCAATTGCAGACTCACTCCCACCCCTAAGCCCCGCCCCTACCCAACAGCTAATAGGGTGGGTGGGTGGGTGGTAGCACAGGCTCTCTGACCCACAGACTGAATGAATGAACCTCAGAACTGTACCACCTCCCTCAGAACATTTCACTGGGGAAAGATGCCCCCTGTCACTGCGCAGGTGGAGTGGTGGTAGGGGTGGGGGTGAGTTAATTTTCAACAAATACCAGAGCTAATAGGAAGGCACCACAGCTTCCAATGACACGTTATTGAACTCCCTGGTTTTTATTAAATGCCATTGATAAATTATTCAAGTCAGAACAATTCAGGGGATCATAACACGCACTGCAGCACAAGAGATTTGTGCCGAGTGCTAAGCACAGGGGTCCCCCGAGCATCATTCACTCACAGGGGTCTGCTGTGACGTTGCTGGGCTTATAGGAAAGCTGGTTGCCGAAGCCTGAGGCAGAAGTGACAAGGAGTGAGCCAGGGTCAGCAGCCCTTGGAAACCAGCTCATCCAGCCCCCTCAGCCTGTACCCTCCCTGCTGGCTGGGAGGTCAAGACGGCCTCTCTGCAGCCTGGAACAGGGAGGCAGTTGATGCCTGAATGGCCAGGTTCGGCCTTCACCCCGGGCAAGGGTCAGGGTGAGGGCAGAGTGTCCTTCAGGAAGCTGGTGTCCCCGGGTGGAAGGTCAGGGGGCCAGATGTCTCAGGGCGGCCTGCAGGGACTTCCTCATGAAAGTGGTGTTGAGCGACAGGGGGGCGGCCAGGCTCAGCCTCTGGGTCTCAGTGATCTAGGGAGAAGGAAGAATGTCAGGACTCCGGCAGCTGATCCCTCCCCTCCCATCCGACCCCCGGCCTGTTCAGAAAGGAGAGGAATCCAGGGCATAAGGACGATGGAAGGAGGCAAGGACCCCCTGAGCAATCGAACCTCATTATTTCGCTGTCTTTGGATTCAGGTGGACCTGGGCCAAATACTGCCCATCACTAAGTCAGCCACAGCAGTAACAGCTGACAGCTGAGTGCTCCCTATGCGGCAGCACGTTATATGCATTAGTTCATAAACCCTCACAACCCTCCCGGCTACAGACAGGAAACGGTGCTGCCACCTTCCTCCTGGGCCACACTTCTTCCCTGACCTGTTGCTACAACCTCCTGGCAGGTCTCCACCCTGCATCTTCCCTCCAACCCCTCCTCCTTACAGAGGCCAGAGGTTTCTCTATAAAATGCCAATCTGACCCCGGCACTCCAGCTGAAGGCCCTGGGATAACTCCGAGGCCTCATACTGGAGGCCCGCCTTGCCGGACCCAGTCTCCTATACGTGTTCCTAAGATGTGTGTTCACATATTCATTTTCCAGGGAGGAGCTATAGCTTTCATCAAATCATCAAATGGGCCTGTGACTCCCAAGAAAAGGGTAAAGAGCCAACAGCCAAGAATACCTGGCCTTCAAGATAAGTCCAAGTTTCTCACCGTAACATACAGGGCCCCTCATGAGATGCTATCGTGGCCTGGCAATGTGACCTTGGACAAGTTACAAATACCTGAGTCTCAACTTCCTTATCTATAAAACGAAGCTAATAATAGATCTTCTCATAGTGCTAATGTGTGGAGTAAACTAGGGAGTTAACATATATAAGGGCTTAGAACAGTGCCTGAGATGGAGCAGGGGCTATGCAAGTATTAGCTCTTGGTATTTTAGATCTCTAACCTCATCCCCTACCACCATCGACTCTCATATTTTTAGGCCTCAGCTACAATGAACTACCTGTACCCCTCAGACATTCACTGCATTCACTGCTTACACTGTTTCCTTTGCCTGGAATGCCCTTTCCTCCACCTCAGTCCTTAACTACCACTCACCTTTTAAGAGTCAGGAGGCCTGTCCCAATTCAAAAGGTTTAGTTGCCCCCTCTTCCTCTGTCATCAAAAGCCCCGAGTATACTCTCACCTGACTCCAACCGGATATTACAATGATCGGTTTATCATCTCTCCTTCCCCTCTTGCTAGCCCGGTGTTAGGGGAGAGGGTCAAGTTAAGGACAAGGGCTGTGATATGGTCACTGTTGATTCCCCATATGGCACCTGGCCCAGAGCGGTGTTGGCTGGATGAGCAGTCTCATTGCCTAGTCCCAGGCTTGAACTTGTGGGTTCCCTGGCTAACACTGAGGGTCTCCTCCCTGGCAAACAGATGTACGCCGCCATGGCAGGTTCCGGGCAGCAGGGCAGCCCTCATGGCCCCATCAACACTCACATTGGCCTGATACTTGTTCATCACTGTCAG
The DNA here is from genome assembly GCF_028538775.1 of Myotis yumanensis. Classification (NCBI taxonomy): domain Eukaryota; kingdom Metazoa; phylum Chordata; class Mammalia; order Chiroptera; family Vespertilionidae; genus Myotis; species Myotis yumanensis. The sequence goes on from NW_027223757.1 coordinate 91,671,050, forward strand.
CATGAGTTTGGCGTAGGCCATGGACGCAGTGGCTGCCGGCCCCTCTTTGCAGAGCCTGTCCATCAGCACACTGAACTGCTCGGGGGTCATCTCCACCTGCACACATCGGGAGGGGGAACAGCAGCACAAGAACAGGCCTTGCATTCACTTCCCAACTCTACCACTTACTAACCGGTGACCCTATGCAGATCACTTAACCAAACTAAGCCTCAGTGTCCACCTCTGTAAAATGGGGCTCATAAAATCTCACTCTGAAGCCTGTGAAAATAATTAAATGAGATAATGCACATAAAGCCTGCGCATAGGTCTCAGAAAATGGCGGCTAGCGTTGCAAAGGCTGATTAGGACCAAGGGAGGCCGAGGATCCCCAGCCTGGATCAGTGCTTGAAGACATACAGAGCGGTACTGCCAGCATAACAATAGCTCTTCATAATAATAATAATTTAATAAACATTATTATGCACCAGGCACCACTCTGAGCACTTCACACCAGTTATCCCACTTAAACCTCACCCCAGTCTTGTGTGGTAGGAGCTATCATCACTCCCCTTTAGATGAGGAAACTGAGAGAGAGGTTAGGCCAACACCTAAGTTACAAACAGATGAGGCAGAATCTTAAGTACTGATGGAAAAATTGCCAAAATATAGATTAAGTGAATAAAGCAGAATACAGCGCACTGAGCTTGGTGTTACCATCTATGTAAGAAACAAAGGAAAAGTACATCTATACATGTGTCCGTGTAAAGATAAGCCTCCCTGGGAGGGTCCCCTGAAGCTAAGAACACTGGTTCACCCCGGGGAAGGGCATGTAGACGGCTGGGGAATATTTTTCACTATTTCCTCTTTGAGCTTCTAAAATTGTGAAGATATGAATTTATTACCTATTCAAAAAGAAAACTATTTATTTATTTTGTTCATCCTCACCCGAGGATATTTTTCCATTGCTTTTTAGAGAGAGTGGAAGGGAGGGAGAAACATTGATGTGAGAGACACACCGATTGGTTGTCTCCCACAAGCAGAGCCATGGATCGAGCCTCCAGCCCAGGTAGGTGCTCTAACCACTGAACTACCAGCCAGGGGAAGTACAACTTAATTGAAACGCACATATCAGAAAGTTGCTCCCCAAGGCCACAGAGCCAGTAAGAGGCAGAGACAGATTTACCATGGAGTCAGCTCTCTGCTACCAGCCTTTGAGGCCCCAGGACTCTCCCACAGTCATGGGGCTCCCTGCTGCCGGGCAGCTGGCCTACGTGCCCCTCCATCACCAAAGGGATCAGACCCGCAGGCGCCCCACACCCATCCACAGCCCTGCAGCACTTCTCTGTCCTCTTCCCCAAGGCAGCCTGCTCACCTGCCGCTCCAGGAGTGACTGCAGCACCAGGAAAGTCTGCTCCCTCCAGGGCACCTCCAAGATCTGTCTGCGAAGCACAGGCCCCGGTGGGTAAAGCCCAGCCTCCCACTGAAGCCTGGGTATCTACTACTCCTGCCCCAAGGCAGGGCAAGGCCCTGGGGACAGCCAAGATCCCCAGCCACCAGAGGAATGAGTCAGAGCCCCCCTAATGCTCCCGGCTGCCCAGTAGTCACTGCTGCAGAGCCCATACTCGGTGCTGGGCAGGCCACAACCCAAGACCCTGGGAGCTGATAGTGAAGGATTTGGTGGTAGGATATACAAAGACCCCCTGAAAAATAGCCAGGAGTCAAGAACACATCCTGTCAGTCGGACATCCTTAGCGCTGCGGCAGCTCAGGGCTTCTGATTGGGCGGCGCTCCACCTGTGGGGGTGCACTGACCACCAGGGGGCAGTTCCTGCATTGAGCATCTGCCCCCTGGTGGTCAGTGTGCATCATAGCAAGCAGTTGTTCCGCCATTTGGTCGGTTTGCATATTAGCCTTTTATTATATAGAATGTTGATGTCCAATGGGGTCTTTTCTACTCATTATTTCTGTCTTGAATCTCCAATTTTAATACAAATTTAATAACAATTTCTGAGCATTTACTAAATGCCAAATACTGTACTGAGGTCTTTATATGGATTATCACATTTAACAGCTAGAAAAATCCTACAGAGTGAATATTATTCCCCTTTTTTTCATAAGAAGCTCTCAGAGCCTCAGAGATATGGAATAACCAGTTTGAATGACACATTTAAAAACATGACAGGTTGAGATTTGAAACTATGTCTGTCTGACTTCAGAGCCAGTGCTTTTAACCACAGTGCCAATCTCCAACTACGCTGGCAACTGCTCAGGAGCCAGGACCACCAGCCCTTCTCTGCATTCCCCAAAGCACCTGGCAGGGAAGACTGAAACTCCGGGCTTGGGAAGGGGCACAGGATGGCAACCTGCACGGGCCCAGGTGGGAAGGCAGAAGCCAGGTTCAGATAACAGCAAGGGGGGCACCTCCTGTCTTTCAGGCACCGGGCCTGGTGCCCAGTTGGCTCCAACTCCAGAATGCCAGAAACAGACTTGGCCAGGGGAGGAGTGGGGACACAGAGGCCTGAATACTCACCCCAGTATTAGAGCTTGCCTGTCTGGCTCCAGGGCCTCGTCCTTCATAAGGCTACACAGTAACTCTGTTTGAGCTGGACCTGGGTAGGGGACAGAGGAGGGGAGAAGTCTGGGGAATGGCAGGAGAGGATAGGGCTGCAGGGACAGCATGCTCAGTTCATCAAGGGGCCACTGTCAGGGAAGTAACAGCTTTTACTCATTGAATACCCAGCTTCTGCCAGGGTCACCCTGGGGGAAGGCAGGTTCTGGAATTACCTGTTTCTGGGGCCCGGAGCACGGGGCCAAGGAGGGCTCTGCAGATGGGGTGGGTATACTTGGCACAGAAGGAGGTCAGGGAAGTTGTGAGCAGGCGGGAGGCTGAGGAAGTCAGGGAGAGAATCTACAGCCAATGGGGAGGAAATGCTATTTCATTCATAACGTTTATCAGATACATATGTCAGATGGTGATATATGTTACAGAGGGAAAAGTTCTTTTATCTAGGACTCACGTGGACCCACCCATTGGAAGACACAGCTCCCTTCCCCAATCCTTCTGGAATTGGTCTGGGGTTCAAGGAGGAATCAGCTGCGGTAGATGGTCTGGGGTCCATGCCCCTCCCCTGCCAGGCTGGGACACCCTCTCCCCAGCGCACTCTCCTGAGGGCTCAGACTCTCCCCAGGGTGCTTGGCAGTCTGCGTGCACCCCAATGCACCCACCCGTCCAAGAAAGAGGCTCCTGGCCAGCACAGTGGCGTTGCTGAGGCTGAGATCTGGTGAGAGGGACAGCAGCCGGGTACAGAGCCGCAGGAGACCTGTGTCCGAGAGCTGGGGCAGCTGCAGCTGGTCACAGAGCAGGCCCACCTGCAGAGTGGCAGGGCAGGACACTCGGCTTCTCTGCCAATGGGGCAGCAGAGGGCTAGGGCGAGGACACTCCAGGGGAAGGGAAGGCTGTGAGAGCTGCCCTACGGGGTGGAGTCAGGGCTTAATAAACCCAGTCAGGGTGACCCCTGCCCGAGAGACCAAACCCAACAAAGTTCCCCTCCCAAAGTCCTTCTGAGGCAGGGAAACACAGCTAAATGGAAAAAGGCTGGGGAGACGGGATGTAAGCTCAGGGCCAGGTGATCTTCCTGGACTCACCTGGCTGGGGCTGCATTCATGGAGAAGCTGCAGCTCAACTGTGGGAGCGTCCTCCAACCCCGCCAACCCCTGGGGAGGTAAAGCCACGTTAGGACTGGCAGAGTGACGGTGACAAGTCACCGAGGCCACCCCTTCAACCGCAGTGGGTGGCTGAGGACCCCGAAGGTGCTACCAGAAGAGAGGAACCGTCAGGGCCAGACGACATATCTGCCCTTGGGCCCGAGGTGACTTGCAGTGACTGTCAGCTCTTCACTGCAAGCCCCACCCCAAACAGTCTGTGCCTCACTGCCCGGGCCTCCCCGAGCCTCAGCTCGGCTGCGGTCCAGGAAGGTGGAGGAGGCAGGGCAGGGCCACTCACCTCCCCGAAGGTCCTGAGCAGCTGCTGCAGCCTGGGAACCTGGTCCTGCAGGAGAGCTCAATCACCACCAAGCCACTGCCCGCACTGCGAAGCCCCAAGCCCACTCCCGGCTCCCTGTCCTGAGAAGGCCCAGCTGGAGGGAGCTAGTAGGCAAAGCTGATTCAAGACCATGAAACCTAGACCTTGACAAGAGCTTAAGAATTCAGACTAGACAAAGGCCATGCAAATCCAGCTGTCTCCACCTTCTTCTCTGCACCCACCCTAACGGGGTAGACCCGCCTTGGGTGGGAGGCAGGCTGGATGTGGCATCATGGCCCCACTCCCATGGGGTGGGGTGGTGGGTGGCTCTGGCACCTCTCCTCCTGGCTAGTACCCTTTAACCTCAGGTTATTGATAGTTAGCTCAAGGGTTTCCCACCTCCCATAACTCCCTTCCCCAGAGTCTGCAGAGCAGCAACTACATTTTCTTCACCCCTTGCTCCTGCCCCTTGCTCCACGGACTAGTCATTCCAACTAGGAGTGTCCCAACAGGCTCTTGCCCCGATTAAACCCCCGACTCCTGAGGGGTCACTCTAAACCCAGCCTCCCCACCCAGTACCTGGATAGCTTTGGGCAACTCCACACGCTCAGCGGGTCCCTTAGTGTCCTCCAGACCCTGAGCAGCCTCCATGCACTCAGCCCCCACCACAGGCTGGTTCTTAGTGGGGGACGTGTCTCCTCCGCCTGCCAGGGTTTCCAAAGATTCATGTTCAGCTGGCGCCTCCTCACGACTCTCCTGCTCGACCCCTTCCAAACACCGGAACCTTTTGGGGGCCCTCTCCCCCTCAGGGCTGGCAGGCTCTCCCTCGGGCTCCTTTCGTTTCCCCGGCCGCTGGGAGTACTTGTCCTCCTCCTCCTTCTTCTCCTCTTCCTCTTCAGGGTCTGGAGGCTGGGTGGACTTTAACCTCCTGGCCCCTGGACTCAGCTGCCTGCACAGGTCTCGGAGCTGACGCTGGCACCTTTCAGTCAGTGGGGACGCTCCCTCAGTGGAGACCCCACCATCCAGATCCCTTCGCAGCAGTTCCCCCAGGGCCTGGAGCCAGGCGTCAGGGTCGGGGCTTGGGTCCTGCCGGGCGATCTGCAGCAGAGGGAGCAGCCTGTCCTCAGGCAGCGCCGGCCTAACAGCCATCAGCAGGGTCATCAGGTTCCGCTGGCATAACCGAGGCAATCGCAGCAGCAGTGGTTTCCTGGGCAGCAGAGGGAGGCAAACAGTTAAGAGTCCTATTGAGCCCAGCTGATATGGCTCAGTGATTGAGCACCATCACAGGCACCGAGAGGTCCTGGGTTCGAACCCTGGTCAGGGCACATGCCCAGGTTGCAGGCTCGATCCCCAGTAGGGGTGTGCAGGAGGCAGCCGATCAATGATTCTCTCTCATCGATGTTTCTCTCTCTCTCCCTCTCCCTTTCTCTCTCAAAAAACAAACCAACCATCAACAAACACTTTTTTTTTTTTAAGAATCCTATTGAGAGGAACACAAGGCAAACTGGGCAGAGCTAGAGGCTCGATGGCAATGGACAGACAGGGGGCTGGGAGGCAGTGCCTGTGAGTCAGTATGGACGGAGAGGGGACAGCATGGGAGTCATTCACAAGTGTGCACTGAGCACCTATTCCACGCTGGGCCCTGCGCTTTGACATTTCCTACTCCAGCTCAAAAATTCACGCTGAACTTCTCTAGAACAGACCCACAATTGTTTTACGTAAAAAAAAGACGTAAAAGGACTCCAAGGTGCCGTGCAATGCTGCCTTGGCCCCGTGCTCCACCGGCCATGCCCTGGAAGCCACAGGGTGACCTCTGTCCAGCTCTGATGCTCCTCCCACCACGATGAGCTCCTGAGATGCAGACAATGCTCTCCTTCCTGCGCCCGGCACCAGCGTGGCACCAGCCCTCGCAGGCACCTGGTGCACGTTTACTGAATGACCTAACTCTGAGAGTGCGTGTCCAGGTATCAGCAAGGGCTGCTGTGGACGGAGCAGTGCAGCTGTCTGTAATGTTGTGAAGGCACAAATCCAGATGCCGTGTGACCTGCGGCTTGTTGGGGAGGCAAGCAAGTCATGGGTGCATCCAGTCCACCACCCAGCAGGCCTCTGCTCCTCTCCATACACAACTTTGCAGAGCTGTGCAACATCACACACAGAGGGACTTGGGGTGTGTGTGAGAGAGAGAAAAAGCATCTTTTCTTTGTGGAAAACAAACACTAAGTAAGAGAGAAAACTAGAGTGTAAGTTAAAATGATGGTCAAGTTGTGGTGAAAGATCCTAGGAGCAGAGGTGAGGAAGACCCTATTTAAAGGGCTTTTAACTTTTTTGTGTCCATGGACCCCCTTATCAGAACCTGTTAAATGCATAAAATACATAGAATTACGAAAGAAACCAATGATACTGAAGTGCAGTTCTATCCAGCGATCTTGGGTTAAGTCTCCCCTCCTCCTACTCTGCCCAGAAAAAGTCAGACAGCTAGAAAACATTTCTATAGCCTCCAATTTGGGGGTTTTGAAAGATCTCTTGACACATCTCATTAAATAAATTTGAAGTGGAGTGTGGGAAGAAAATATAACAACTTCTGTTACTACTTATCTAAAACACAAGAAATTAGGTATTAAAAAATTTTTTTTAAATTTGGGATTCAAACCCATGCAGTTTGGATCCTCCCTTCAGAGAGGAAGGGAGAAGGAGAGATAGACAGAAACATCAATAATGAAAGGGAATCATTTGCTTTCTGCCTCCTGCATGCCCCCGACTGGGGATGGAGCCGGCAACCCATGATCTCCTGGTTCAGAGGTCGACACTCAACCACTGAGCCACGCCGGACAGGCTATTACAAAATTATAATATATGGATTGGCCCTCCATGTTCGACTCCAGCCTAATCTAAGGTAGGGGTGTCCAAGAGTGGAAGGCGGGCTCTTCAGAACCTAGAGGCTGCAGGTGGCACCTCACTCACTTTTTAAAAAGTATGTTATTTTGCCCTAGCCGGTTTGGCTCAGTGAGTGGAGCATCGGCCTGTGGACTGAAGGGTCCCGGGTTCAGGGGGCTGCAGGAGGCAGCCCATCAATGGTTCTCTCTCATCATTGATGTTTCTATCTCTCTCTCCCTTCCTCTCTGAAATCAATAAAAAGATGTATATTAAAAAAATATTTTTTTAAAAAGGAACACCATTCCTGCCAGTGTGGCTCAGCAGTTGAGCATCAACCAAGGAACACCGAGGTCACAGTTCCATCCCTGTCAGGGCTCATGCCCAGGTTTCGGGCTCGATCCCCATTGATCATGCAAGAGGCAGCCGATCAATGGTTCTCTCTCATCATTGATGTTTCTATCTCTCTCCCTTCCTTTCTGAAATCAGTAAAAATATATTTTTTTAAAAGAACACCATCCCTATGGAAAATGATCTTGCCCTAAAATGTATGTTACGCTTTGAAAAAATGATATAAAGCCACCACAACCAGATGTTTATTGGCATTTATCGCACTTTAAAATTTAATTTTTGTATACTTTATTATGTATGTACTTCAACACCTAAGTACACTTTACACATAAGTACGCCTATGCTGAAGGTACGAGTTCGGTATTTATAGAGACAGAATATGCTATCAAAACCTATTGGGGTCGCCCGGCCGGGTGCCCAGTTGGTGGGCGCGCCTGGGTGCACCAAGAAGGCTGGGCACACACCTAGATGCCGGCTGATCCCGGCCTGGGCGTGCAGGGGAGGCCACCGGTCCATGTTTCTCTCCCCCTCCCTCCTCTCTCTCTAAAACCAATAACCATCCTCGGGGGAGGACTTTAAAAATCGACTTGAGTCCACTGACTTACACTTACTCGCTTACCCCGGCCGCAGTGTCTCAGGCCCCGGTCCCCGCACAAACCGCGCAAAGGCCGTCACTCCATGCGGTACCCGCGCGCGGCCGGGACCTCTCCGCGCCCCAGCAGCCCCGCTAGCCCAGCCGGAGGGCCCGCGCCCGCGGTGGAGGGTGATGTGCGCGCGGCCGGGACCTCTCCCCGCCCCGGCAGCCCCGCTAGCCCAGCCGGAGGGCCCGCGCCCGCGGTGGAGGGTGATGTGCGCGCGGCCGGGACCGCTCCGCGCCCCAGCAGCCCCGCTAGCCCAGCCGGAGGGCCCGCGCCCGCGGTGGAGGGTGATGTGCGCGCGGCCGGGACCTGTCCCCGCCCCGGCAGCCCCGCTAGCCAAGCCGGAGGGGCCGCGCCCGCGGTGGAGGGTGACGCGCGCGGCGCTACTTACAGCAGCAGCCGGGCGTCCGGGCCCTCCGCGACCGGCTCCTCCCGGCACAGCGCCTCCAGGACTCGGCCCCAGGCGAAGGGCTCCCCGCCGCGGCCGCCCAGCGTCCGCAGCACCCCCAGGCCGCGCCGCGCCCCGTCGGGTCCCGCCTGCAGCGCCCGCAGCAGGAGGCGGGCGGGGGCCTCGAGCTGAGCCCAGGGCGCCGGGTCCGCGCTCTCAGCCGGAGCGGGCGCCGCCTTCGGGGCTGCCATGCCCGGGACCCGCGCCCCAGCCCAGCCTCGCTCGGTTTCGGGCCTCAGCTCCGCGGCCGGAGGAAGGGAGGACTCCGGTACTCGCCCTCCCGCGCGCCGCACTCCCTCCTCGGCGCTCCAAGGACACCCAGCCCGGCCGCCCGGGAGACGCACGCCATCTGAACAGGGAGCGAGGTGAGCGGGGCGGGGCGTGCGCTCCGTGGGGCGGGGCGCGAGGGCAGGCCGGAAGGGGCGGGGCCACGGCTAAGGGGGTTGTTTGTGGGCGGGGTCACATCGGCGATGGTGGGCGGGGCGGGGCGGGGCGGGGCAGCTCGGCTGCGCCCTTAACCTTCCTCCACTGCTCTGGGCAGTAGGAGGATGGGGGTGCAGAATGGATGTCAGGGATCCTGTTGTACTTCAGGATCCAACCACATTTAATTTTATCTGACTCCCATGTTGCTTGTAGACTATGGGCTCTGTGGTAGGATTAGATCACAATTTACCACCCCATCGTCCTCTCCGGAAACATTGGATGTACACATATCCCTGAGAATGGGGTCGCAGCAAAAGCTAAGGCCCTCCAGATGGCCAAAGGCTTTGCTTGGACTTCCTCCTAAAGACGAAGCAGCAGCCTTGCTCTGATTGTTTATAAGGGACTAGGTGGCCACCCTCGCAGGGTTTCAGTTGAAGGACATCTGCTGGAGGAGGCAGGCTTTGGGCAAAGGGGGGAGCAATATTGAGATTTATAAGAAATACACATGTTTGGTTATTCAGATGACTGAAATATACTTGTCAGACATATTTGGTCTCCATCCACAGTTTCTGGCATACAGCTCCCAAACCCTTCAAAACTTCCTGTGACAAGAGCAACAAAGGTGTCTCTGATTATGTTAATGAGGTGACTTTGGGTTCAGTCCCACGTCTGATTCCCAGGAGGGAAAAGGGGGGCGGTGCTTTAGGTCCAGTCGATCACCAATGGCCAATAAGTTAGTCAATCATGATTACCTATTTTTTTTTAAATATTTACTATTGGGATTTTTATTTATTTATTTTTATTGTTAATCCTCGCCTGAGGATGTGATATTTTCCCATTGATTTTTATGGAGGGTGGAAGAGAGAGGGAAAGACAGAGAAACATTGATGTGAGAGAAACACGTGGACTGGTCGCCTCCAGCACAAGCCCTGACCAGGGCCTGGGCCGGGGAGGAGCCTGTAACCGAGGTACATGCCCTTGACTGGAATCGAACCTGGGACCCTTTGGTCCGCAGGCCGACGCTCTACCCCAGCCGTGGGCAAACTACGGCCCACGGGCCGGATCCGGCTCGTTTGAAATGAATAAAACTAAAAAAAAAAAAGACCGTACCCTTTTATGTAATGATGTTTACTTTGAATTTATATTAGTTCACACAAACACTCCATCCATGCTTTTGTTCCGGCCCTCCGGTCCAGTCTAAGAACCCATTGTGGCCCTAGAGTCAAAAAGTTTGCCCACCCCTGCTCTACCCACTGAGCAACATCAGCCAGGGCCATGATTACCTATTGAAGCCTCCAAAAAAAGAATACCTCCTGGCCTTGTTCCTTGAGCTTCCACGTTGGGGAACCAGAACACTTTCACCTTGCTGGGCCCCAAACTCCAGCACAGCAACTTCTTCCTTTGAGACCTCGCCCTATGTATCTCTCCACCTGCCTGGTGATTCACGTTCTTTAGTTTCCTTGCTAATGGATCGGTAATCTAGTGAGCACACGGGTTTTCTTGAGTCCTGTGAGCTGTTCTAGCAAATTAATTGAACCCAAGGGAGGGCGCATGGGGCTCTCTGATGTGAAGCCAGTGGGTAGGAAGCCCGTGGGTGGGCTTGCACGACTGGCTCTGAAGTGGACGGTGGTCTGTGGGACTGAGCCCGTTACCTACGGAACCTGATTCTATCTCCCGCGTAGATGGTGTCAGAATTGAGTTGACCTCTCGGACTCCTGCTGCTTGGGAATTGCTTGCTGGTGTGGGGAAGCCTCCACACATCAAACATTGGAATTGGGTCGCTGAACCCCTTCCGGAGGGATCACTGTAGAGGACAGGAATAAAGGGAGAGGGGAGAAGAGCACCATGGCGCCCCATAAGCCCTACTTAGGGTGTCAGCTTGTATTTCACATCCTCCAAACTTTGCTGCCACACACACACCCATTCATTCAACAAATCTTTACTGTGCACCTAGGGCTGGGGATTCAGGGAATAAAACAAAGACCCTTGCTCACCTTGTTGCTGACACTCAAGTGAGGAGAGACAGGCAACTGAATAAATAATAGAAAGTTTGATGGTGATAGTGCTTTTAGAGGTCTGGGGGAGACTATTTCAGACAGAGGAACAGCAAATGCAAAGGCCCTGGGGCAGAAATGTGGCTGGAGCAGAGTATACTTGTTGGGAAGTAATAGGAGATAAGATCAGAGAAATAGCCAGATTTTATGAGGTTTGGTTTTTTTTCCTTCCAAGGACATATTTTCCTTGAATTTTAGAGAGAGGGGGAGGGAGAGAGAGAGAGAAATATTGATCTGTTGGCTCCCCTACACATTCCAACCAGGGATGGAACCCACAACCTGGGTATTTGCCCTGACTGGGAATCGAATCCACCATCTTTTGTTGCATGGGACACAACCCCAACCCACTGAGCCACACACCCCAGGCTTATGGGGTTTTGAGGTCATAGTGAGGACCTTGGCATTTCCTCTGAACAGTATGGGAAGCCATAGGAATGTTTTGAGCTGGATCCAATTTCCATTGGAGCCAAAATTTAAATTTCCCCCCAAATAATTTCAAGGGAGCTGCTTCACAAAAGCCAAAGTAGCAGCAAAGGGATTTTTTAAAAAATATATATTTTTATTGATTTCAGGGAGGAAAGGAGAGGGAGAGAGAGAAACATCAATGATGAGAGAGAATCATTGATCGGCTGCCTCCTGCACGCCCCACACTGCGGATCAAGACTGCAATCCGGGCATGTGCCCTGATCAGGAATCAAAACCTGACCAGGTCCATAGGCCAATGCTCACACACTGAGCCACGTCAGCCGGGCAGCAATTTTAACTTTATAGATGTTTTCGGTCCTCAAATGACCAGCTGCTGCTGGGCCTGACCCTGACCAGTAGTGGGCAGAGCCAAGAATGCTAAGCAGCCTTCAGTGTCTTGCCCACTCTCAACTACCAACTTTACTTCATGTTGGTTCTGGTTTGTGCCCACCAAGTTCTGCATTCTTTTTGTTTTGTTTTGTTAATCCTCACCTAAGGATATTTTTCTTTTAAAAAAATATATTTTATTGATTTTTTACAAAGAGGAAGGGAGAGGGATAGAAAGTTAGAAACATCGATGAGAGAGAAACATCGATCAGCTGCCTCCTGCACACTCCCCACTGGGGATGTGCCCGCAACCAAGGTACATGCCCTTGACTGGAATCGAACCTGAGACCCTTGAGTCTGCAGGCCGATGCTCTATCCACTGAGCCAAACCGGTTAGGGCGGATATTTTTCCATTGAGAATGGAAGGAACGGGGAGAGACAGAGAGAGAAACATCAATGTGGGAGATCTATTGGTGGCATCCTGCACTAGGGCCAGGGACCAAGCCTGTAACCAAGGTACACGCCCTTGATCAGAATTGAATCTGCAAGCCTCAGTCCTCAGGCCGAGGCTCTATCCACTGAGCAAACCAGCTAGGGCTAGTTCTGCATTCTTGACAATGCAAGGAGAGCAGGGAGGGAAGTTCTAAGCGTGGATTCATGAACCCTGGGGGATCCTCTGCACACTTTTATGGGGTCTGTGATGTCATTGCTATTTTCATAATTCTAAAATGTTACCTGCCCTTTGCACTCATTCTCTTATGAGTGTTCAGTAACGTTTTCCAGAGGCTAAGTGGTGGGTGACCCTGCAACAGGCTGAATGCAGAAGCCGCCTTTGGTTGGGGGGAGGGACGCCTGGGCTATGGGCAGACACTCCTCAGATACCAGCCGGTGGCTTAGGTGCATTTTATTGGTTTTCTGTCAGAATCCTTCTACAAAAGGGCAAAGTTAAAATCCAAGTCCCTAGTAAGGCAGTGAGAACCCTCCCCTTTGCCCAGAGCCCTCCACCCTTCTCATGTTCATGGAGGTGGAGAGGGGGCTAATTCCATCCCTCTTAGTGGGCTCCGTTAACGTCATAGATCTCATACAAGTTTTACCTTTGTCACAGACATGTGTTAGAAGCCCCAAAAGGGGAAAGACCTTCCCCCTAGCACACCCTGCCCCTCAGCCCCACCCCCACCCCCCACACGTTGGTCCTGGCTGCAGGAGCCGGCCATTAAGAACTGGTGCGATCCAGGAGGAGCTCTAACCCCAAGAAGGCCGCGGCGGCCAGGTTATAATCCAGGAACATCCCGTCCTCCAGCAGCACTGCGGGGCCCAGCACCTGGGAGGAGAGAGGTCAGTGAGAAGCGATCTGCTTCAGCCTCAACTGACTCAGGAGCAGGGACCTGGGCTCACACTTAAGATCGCACAAAGGTGCCACACGTAAGTGGGCTCCATTACCGTCATAGATATCATGCAGGTCTCACATGTGTCACAGGCGTGTTAGAAACCATGACCACCCACATCCCTGCTGTTACCATCTCACTCCCCGAGGCCAGCTGTGTGCAGTCTGGGCCGGGGGGAGCCGAGGACGGGGCCGTGTCCGGGAGCTGGTGCAGGTAAATGCAGTCAGACTTGAAGGGGCAGCGGCCACTCCCCCGCGCAAAGTACCGGCATCGGATCTGGCTAAGAGGAGAGGACACGCCTTCAGCCCTGTTGCCCAGGGACAGGGGCACGCGCGGCTGACACACAGGGCTGGTAGGTTGGACACAGCACGGAGGCACCGCGGTGCTGATGCTACACTTATTACATCGGCTTCCAGCAGGTGGCAGGGGAGTCTCAGGGGCGCCTTTCTCCCATCCCCACAGTCCAGCCTCGGCAGCAGTGACGCCGGGCCTCTCTTTCCTCCTGAGCTGGTTTCAGTAATGCCACCAAAGGGGGGATGGCAGATAACCTACCGTGTCTCTGTAACCAAGTCAGAACATCGTCCTGTCCGAGGGGTAGTCTTACGATTTGCTAATTGCTGGTTAATGAAATGGGTTAAGAAGTTTCCCACTTCTGAGATTTCAAGTTTACTCAGTGAAAGGGCAGACACAGGAGGGGTTTGTGGGCAACTTGTGATCCCCTTAAGTATGACCAGCTTTCTTCCTGTGAGGGAGACGGGTAGAGGGACAGAGTGCATGTCTGCAGCCTCTTCCCTGCATTGTCACGGCTGGATTCCAACACAGTGTCTTTCCCACTTCCTCCGGTCCAGGGACCGCAGGACCCCACTGGCCACCCACGCTGGAAGCCATCCCTCCCTCCCCTCCCCCGCCCCTCCCCCTCCCCTCCCATCTGACCAAAGCTAGCACCAGGACCGCTCCATCCCAATAGCCTTTCAGCTGGTGCACATTCCCACCAGCTTCCCCCCACCCCAGCCCCCACCCCGCCATGACAGGAGCAGCCCTGCGGTCACCAATGCTGAAACATTAGTCATCTTACAGTTTCCTTTCCACCGCGTGGGCAGTCGGCCACCCAGGTCTGGCCCTTCTTCCTCTCAAGTCAGTATCTCCCCCCGCCCCCCCAACACACGCACACGCACACACTCCTCCTAGCACGCACTGTGAGTCACAATGCCTGGTGCACACCGCCCCCCCCCCCCCACGCACACGCACACGCACACGCACACACTCCTTCTAGCGCGCACTGTGAGTCACAATGCCTGGTGCAAACCCACTTCCTCACGCACGGCACACAGACCAGGCCTCAGTTTCTTGCTCTGCAGTTTAGGGACAGTAAGAGCCCCCACTTTGTGGAGCTCATGGTGTGTACAAGTCTGTCTACATAATAGCCCTCCATCTACCTGGTCCCTCTCACACCCGGGCCTGGGTGCTCCCAGCTGCCAGCATTCCCCACCTGGACCTCTCCCTGCCTGGGGGTCTCCTCCCCTGAGGACCCCACTCTGTGCAGCACCAGCGCAGACCCTCCCCTCTGTGACACTCAGCCACGTCTCTGTGCCAGTCACTTTGTTGATGGGGCGGTTACAGTTCTTGGGGAAATCCAGGTGTCTTCCCAACAAGGCTGAATGTCTTATAGTGGACTAGACCTCCTGTATCCCACCCTTTATCCAAAGATACTTTGCATAGAGCAAGTGCAATAAACTCTTTGGGAAGGTGAAATTAAGACAGATTTTGGATAAATGCCTACCTTTCCCAAGAGATGAAAAACTGCCCACATGTCCCTGTCTCCAAGGGCTGCCTGTTAGTCTCCTCAGAGACCCCTGTTTTCAAAGATCATCCAAGCAAACAACATATATTCATACCAATTTGCTTTTCTGCTTTAAAGCAATCTATACATATAAAAGCCTATGTGACCGTTATGATGGAACAACCAGAACGACCGGTCGCTATGACGCGCACTGACCACCAGGGGGCAGACGCCCAATGCAGGAGCTGCCCCCAGCCTACAGGCTCCCATTGCTGATGGGGCCTGCCGGCCAACCTCCTGGTCTCTCCCCCCGGCCAGCAGGCCCCGATTGCCCAATTGGGGCCGGCCCCCAGGCTGGGACAGGGAACCGGGGGTGGGTGGCAGCAGACACAGCCCCTTTCCCAGGGGGACCGAGGGCCGGCTCCCTCCTCGGGACCAGCGGCCAACCTCCCGGGTTCCTCCCCCTGTCCCTCCCCCTGGCCAGCAGACCCTGATTGGCCTGCCTGCCCACAGAGGTGGCAGTTGGCCCCTCCCCCTGGCTGGCAGGTCCCAATTGCCTGATTGGGCCTGGGGCCTGGGGAACTGGGGGTGGTGGTGGCAGACGCAGGCAGCAGGCAGCGAGGAAAGGAGGAAGTGGGGGAGGCGGGGAGGCAGGGAGGCGGGGAACTGCGTGGCAGCAGTAAGTGGGCGGCGAGGGAAGGAGGAGGCGGGGAACCTGATCAGCCCTGATCGCCAGCCAGGCCTAGGGACTCCACCCGTGCACCAATTTCGTGCACCAGGCCCCTAGTCTGCAATAAATGCCAGGCAGACTGAGTGGCCTGTATCACTTCTGAGCTAGGCTGGAAGAGAAACCGCAGTCTATTTATTGGGCTCTTGGAAATAGTGGAAACAGCTCAGCCCCTCGCCTGCCATCTCCATCACTCTGAACCTCCAGGATCTGGGGGACCTGGGTGGGGAACCATGGCCAAGTTGGAATGGGTCAGGGGCAGTCCTCGCTCTTCCCTAACCCCCACCCCCCCTTCCAGCCTCACCTGGTCCGAGCCTTGAAGTTCCTGATGAGTTGCTCCTTCTCGGCCCCCTCGCCCACCCAGAATCTGTGGGGGATGATGTAGCTGGAATAGACACGGCACTGGGGACAAGCCCTGGAGGAGGAGAAAGTCACAGCTCACAGGCCGGCCTCGAGGCCCACATCCCCCTGGGGCATCCCCCCCCCCCCCCCCCCCCCCGCCTCTCCATGACACTGACTTGATGACATTCAGCGGGAAGTGCTGGCGGCTCTTCCGCCAGGTGCGCAGGCAGCCCAGGCAGTGGGCGTGTGTGCAGTTGGGCAGGATGCCGAAGATCCGCTTGTCCTCCGGCTTGTCCCACACCTTGTCCATGCAGATGCCGCACACGACATCCCGGCTGTCCTGCTCCCTCTACAGCCACGGGCAGGGTCAGAGAACATCACACGCACACACACAGACACACGTGTGCACATGTACGCTGCCACCCCAAATACAGTCCCGGGGCCTACGGAGCCCTCCTCCAGCGGGTCTGGGCAGCCTAGAGGCCCGGCATGGCCTCCCCCGCCCCTGCCCCACCCGTTCGTTTCTCGCTGTACCTCAAGGTCCATGCTCTGAAGTTGGGCCCAGAGCTCCTGGACAGGGTCTGACTTAGGCCGAGACTTCTGGGAGTAGCTGTGATCTCCATCAGCTGTCAGGGAAAACTGGGTCCGTTCATTCATTCACTCACTCATGGGGCATCTACTTGGCTGCTGCATGCAAGCTGTGTGGGTGCACAAAGTCCTGCCCCCAAGAGCTCAGAGTCCCGTCAGAATTATGTCTCTAATGCAGCTACTTATAACTGTGCTGCCCATGACGGCAGCCACTCGCCACAGTGGCTGCTGAGGCCTGAGTTGGAGCTGGCCCCATCAGACGTGCTGGAACGCACATGGAGACTTCAGAGCCTAACACCAAAGAAAACTAAAATGTTTCAGTAATAATTTCTATATTGGTTACATGTTGAAATCATAGTTTCGATATTATATATACATATACCTCTTAATATATTCGGTAAAATGAAACATTACTAAAATTAAATTTACCTGTTGTTTTTTATTTTTCTTTAGTGTGGCTACTAGAAAGTTTTAAATTACGTATGTGTATTGTAAAATATGTGAACTTTGGAAAACTATTTGGCAGGTCCTCAAAATGTTAAACATGTTACCATACAATCCAGTCATTCTACTCCTAGAATTCTACCTAGGAGCAGAATGACTGGATTGTATGGTAACACTTCTCTACTCAAGAGAAATAAAAATGTATGTCCACACAAAACTTTGTACATGAATGCTCATTAACGTTATTATTGATAATAGCCAAAAAGCAAAAACAACCTAAATGTCCACCCATTGATGACTGAGTAAAACAGAAGCAGCATATCTCTATAGCAGGACATTAATTGGCCACACAAAGGTATGAAGTACTCCTCCATGGTACATGAAGCTAGAAAATAATATGCTGAGCTCCGGCAGTATCATACTGAGCGTCGACCTATGAACCAGAAGGTCATGGTTCGATTCCTGGTCAAGGCACATGCCTGGGTTGCAGGCTCAATCCTCAGTGTGGGGCGGGCGTGCAGGAGGCAGCCGATCAATGATTCTCTCTTATCATTGATGTCTCTATTTCTCTCTCTCTCTCCCTCCCCCTCTCTGAAATAAAACATACTTATATATATATACATGAAAATATTATGCTGACTAAAAGAAGACAGACCCCAAAGGCCACATAGCATATCACTCCATTTCTATGAAATGTCCAGAACAGGCACGCCTGCAGAGACAGAAGGTAGATGAGTGGTTGCTAGTGGTGGATGGAGAATGATTGCTAATGGGTTTCTTTTTGGAGTGACGAAAATCTTCTAAAATTAGGTAGCGGTAATGTTTATACAGCTCTGAATATACTATATTACATTGAATTTTTTGCTTTAAATTGTTAAATTTTTGGTTTGTGAATTATATCTCAATAAGGCTGTGACCAAAAAAAAAAAAATATGTACGTGACATGTTTCTGGTAGACAGGGCTGATTACAGCAATACTATGGTTTATAAAATAATCACGAACATTTAATGTTCCCTCTATGCCAGGTATGCTGAGCACAGCACACAGGAATCATCACACTCTCACACCACCAGATGCAGTGGGTACTATTAGCAGTGCCCTTTTGTAGACGAGGAAGTGGAAGCCCAGAGAGGTTAAGTGGCTTGTCCACGATCACACAGCTATTAAGTGGTGGAGCTGACATTTGAAACTGTGGTTTGACTCCACAGACACCAAGGTATTCTGCTTCTAGGACACAGAGAGCAATGCCGGGGCGGGGGGCGGGGTGGGGGGGGCCGGGGGGGCGGTGGCGGCGGGTCCCTCTGGCTGGGAATCGAGGAGGGAGAGGGATGGAAGGAAGCATAAACCTGGCTTGGAGACAGAGCAGGAACCCCATCTCAGACCCCACTTGTGCCCACTGCTGTGCCCCTGAGGACTCACATGATGTCAACAGGAACTGCCAGGAACTGCCACCAAGCGCCTCATTCCGGCTGGCCAGCCCCTGGAGGCCAGGCTCCGTGTCCCAGACGGCCTCGGCCTCGGCCCCAGCCCCGTCCCAACCCACAGCCACTGAGGGCAGGTAGGTGGGCTCGGAGCCCCTGCGGGTCAGCCCCAGCGGGAGTCCTGGCTGGGTGACAAGCGGCTCGGAATGGCGGCGGCCCCACTGCAAGTGGCCCGGGGGCTGCGGGTGCTGATAGCTGTGTGGGGAGGAGAACGGGAGGAGACAGGCCTGGAGCGTGGGGCTGAGGGGAGAAGAGGTCTGGGGAGAAGCCGGCCCACGAAGGGACAGGTCCTCCCGTGTCCCCACCCCCTCCCGCTGGACGAGGAGCGGTGCTCACCTGCACCGGTCTCCGTGGAAGCAGAATCCTCGCTGGAAGTACCTGCAGACCTGGGACGCCTTCCTGCCTTGAGCAAAGTGGCAGCTGGTTCCCGAGTGATAGGCCCCTCGGGCAGAGGTCCTAAAAGATCACCCGAGTCAGCCAGAGAGGCTGTGTGGTGGGGGAAGGACACAGACTCCGGAGTTGGTTCTGTGTTCAAATCCTACTCCACTGGGTAACCCTGGGTGGGTAACTCACCCTGAGGTGTGAGGGTGAAAATGCCTCACGGTTGCTGGGAGGGTTTTTGAAGATTTTGCACCACGCACATAGCAGGTGCTTAGTGAACCACAGGGGTTACTATTACTTCCTCCCAGCGCTAGTGCTGTGGTCCTGGAGTCGGATCCTGGATTCAAATGCTGGTACCAGGGCTGGCTTCGGGGCACGGACCTGTGCGGTCATGCGCTTTAATGCTCTGCTGTTGCCGTTTTGAAATTATGACATTTTTGAACAAGGGGCCCCGATTTTCATTCTGTGCTGGTTGCCACGGGTCATGTGGCCGCTCTGCCTGGTGTTTCTTGGTGATGTGAGCGTGGACGGGGCATTCAACCTCTCCATGCCTCGGTTTCTTCATTTGCAAAATGAAGATAATGTTAATACCTTCCTTGCGGAGTGATGTCAAGCTTAAATGAGAAAGTGCATGTGAAGTACCTGGCAGACAGGAAGCCCTCAATAAATATTAGCTGCTGTCATCACTCCACTGTCACCGTTATCATCTCCACCACCACCAGCACTGTTACAGGGCTTTCGAGGGTCGGGGTGGGGGTGGAAAAGGGCAGGAGGAGGCGGAGTTGGGCAAATGTTGATTGAGAGTCTGCCATGTACCCAGGCCTGAGCCTGGGGCAGTACAAGGTGGAGAGGAGGCTGCTCTTGTTGCGTGCTTCCTTGCCTGGAGGGGAGTGAGCCCACAGGTGAAGTGACCAGGGCATCAGAGACGGGGACAGAAGTCAGATACGAGTCCCCAGAGAACACAGGCTGCTGGCCCAGCAGAGGGGCTGCCATAGAGTGGCCCGCACCATTCCCCAGGCGGGCGAGAGGCCCTGGCAGAGAGGCAGGCGGAGGGCGGAGAGATGGGTGACGGGCACCCTCTTGTTGTTGTTAATCCTCACCCGAGGAGGTTATTCCGTTGGTTTTTAGAGAAAGGGAAGGGAGGGGACAGACACACAGAGAGAAACATCAATGTGAGAGAGCCCTGACCAAGGCCGGGATCGAGCCTGCAACCCAGGTACGTGCCCTTGACCGGAATCAAACCCCACGGGACCCTTCAGTCCGCAGGGTCCCACTGACCCAAACCGGCTAGGGCGACAGGCACCCTCTTGTTGGTGTTGGACTGTTGTTTCATGTCCTTTGTCTACAACAGGAGCCCCTGGACCAGGGAACCTGCCTAGAATCTGCGCTGAGGTGACGGAGCAGAGAAGCAAGAAACCAGGGCCAGGACTGGGGAGGCCACTGAGGCACGCACGTCAGACACAGAACTTCAGGGGACGCCCACAAAACCCAGTGATAAGTGGAAATCACAGTTTAGAGCAATTTTTAAAAAGATCAAAATTAACGCAAAAACAATTCACAATGAACAAAAGATGAAACTTTTAAATAAATACAGGATTCAACCTTAAAAAGACAGGATTCAACTCGGCACCACTTACCTGATTCGCCTCCCCCAGCGCAGGCACAGCCACCAGCGCACAGAGAAAAGACAAGGGCAGATGTGCAAAGGGCTCCAGCAGAAATAAATGACTGCGGGGTGTGGGGTTGGGGGAGGTAGGAGGGAGTGGTGGTGGTGATGGTGGGGGGTGGGGGGGGGGGACTGCTTCAGACAGGTGGCCAGGAAGGCCTTGGAGGAAGGGCCAGCAGTAATAGTCATGATTACAATCATGATTATTACATAATAATAATAGACATTGTTATTGATATTTTTCTGGAAGCTTTTTAAAATATATATATTTTATTGATTCCAGAGAGGAAAGGAGAGGGAGAGAGAGAGAGAGAAACATCAATGATGAGAATCATGGATTAGCTGCCTCCCACATACCTCCCACTGGGGACCGAGCCTGAAACCTGGGCATGTGCCCAGACCGGGAACTGAACTGTGACCTCCTGGTTAATAGGTTGATGCTCAACCACTGAGCACACTGGCTGGGCTTATGGAAGCTTTTATGGGGCCAGAGGTATAAAGTGAGTGAGATCTTTAAATAGTAATTTTTGACGATAGACCACTGTAACTTTTGGCATTTAATGCTATTAACAAAGTGCCTTTCATTTCCATCCACTATTTGTGTGAACAAGATTTCTCAGTGCTTCCATTTATAATAATCACAAGTTGCAATTGATGTTGAACCCTGTCTTATTCTAGCAATAAGTAATATATACCCATGGATACATGAATTTTGGGGGGAAACAAAAACAATAGTCCCATCTATAGCAAGAGAAAATTTTCTAAAAAAATTTTTTTTTATTATTTAGTAATTAACTGCCAAAGTGTATAATATATTTGTTTTAATCAATTGAGTACTACCAATATCTAAATCTAGAAAGAAATTAAATTTCTGTTTCACAAATATTTTCTTGCAGGAACATATAATATTGTGATCAGTAAAAGACTTCTGAGAGTAAAAATATTTATATTAGGATAAAATTCTGTGGGGAGAGTAGAATAGAATAGGTATTCAAGGAGAAGAGCCTGTTTATATACTTGTAAATGGATGACACTATGTGTCAGTGGTTCTCAACCTTCTGGCCCTTTAAATACAGTTCCTCATGTTGTGACCCAACCATAAAATTATTTTTGTTGCTATTTCATAACTGTAATGTTGCTACTGTTATGAATCGTAATGTAAATATCTGATATGCAGGATGGTCTTAGGCGACCCCTGTGAAAGGGTCGTTCGACCCCCAAAGGGGTCCGAGACTCACAGGTTGAGAACCACTGCTATATGTTAAATTGCTCTAGTATTTAGATGCCGCTGGATACATGACAAGAATAATGTACTTATTCAAATCCACTGGCTGACCTGCCATTTCTGGTCCGGGGCACACACAGCAGGTTCACTGGCAGGGCCCCACGCGAGCAGCCTGAAATACCTGGGACGCAGATTCTATGCTGCGGCAGCCTGCCCACCCGCGGTGCCCTGCAGCCATTCTCCCTGCGGCCTTGGGAAAGCAGCGCCCCAGGAAGACCCAGTTTTTGTGGGCTGGCTGCTCTAAACACATCCCTCAAAATCCTGCCTGGCCCTAGCCGGTTTGGCTCCATGGACAGAGCATCGGCCTGTGGACTGAAGGGTCTCAGGTTCGTTCCCGGTCAGGAACACTGGCCTGGATTGTGGGCTCGATCCCCAGTGGGGGACATGCAGGAGGTGGCCGATCCATGATTCTCTTGCATCATTGATGTTTCTCTCTCTCTCCTTCTCCCTTCCTCTCTGAAATCAATAAAAATAAGAGGAAAAAAAAATCCTGCTTGAAGAGCCAGTCTTGGAGAAGAAAGATTCAGAAATGGTGAAGTCTTTTGATTTAGTGACGTAACTTCTCTTAAAAACATCTTTAAAAGACCTTTTGGCCCTGGTTGGGGAGCTCAGTTGGTTACAGCGTCCTGATAGGCCAAGGTTGAGGGTTCGATCCCTGGTCAGGGCACATACAAGAATTAACCAATGGATGCCTAAGTTAGTGGAACAACAAATTGATGTTTTCTTTCCTCTCTCTCTAAAATCAATAAATAAAATTTAAAAAATAATAAAAGTATTTTGGAATTAAAAAGTGTAATATAATCGTTTTATTTTTAAATGGGAAGGTTGAGGGGTGAGGTGGAAATGAGAGTCGCTGAGGAAGGGGTGGGTGACTATGAAAGGAGGGGCCCCTCATCTCTTAGTAACCCTTAGAGGAAGGGTTCACAGGCCTCCTGCCCCAGTCCACCAATGGAAGCCTCTGGGAGGGAAGATGTGCTGGGGAAATTTTGCTTTTTCCCCCAAAGACCACCAATAAGGCTGACCTCCAGGACAGCCTAGAGAGGCCACCCCCACTAGCTCCTCCCACCTGGGAGGTCACGTGACAAAGCTCTCCCAGAACAGCCAGTGGGGCTCTCAGCCCATTAGAGACCCATAAGGGCTCTGTATTCAAATTGATCGGAGAAATTCTTCCTTCTATGGCAGTGGTTCTCAACGTTCCTAATGCCGTGACCCTTTAATACAGTTCCTCATGTTGTGGTGACCCCCAATTTCATTGTTACAAATTGAACATAATTAAAGCATAGTGATTAATCACAAAAACAATATGTAATTATATATGTGTTTTCTGATGGTCTTAGGCGACCCCTGTGAAAGGGGTCGCGACCCACAGGTTGAGAACCGCTGTTCTATGGTTTCTTAGAGCCATGTTGCATCTGCTTATTGTATATTAACACATTAAAGGCTCTGATAAGTTCTGCAGTGGAACATGTTTGATTTGACCTAGCATTGCTTAAACGTGCTTTTGTTGTTTATTTAGGCCCTCTACCCACAAACACTTAAATTACCAATACAACACAATGTTTGGAGAAATGTCAAGTTAGTTCATTTAATCCTCAAAACAAGCGTTGAAAGTCTGGAGTCATTTTTTGTTTTCAAAATCTGAGGCTCAGAGATGAAAAGTAACAGACCTGGTACATAACCCAAGTGTCCTCACTTAGCCCAATAATCCTCCAATTAACTGCGACTGCCTTGTCAGGGGTGAGGGCTGCTGGATTCGGGGAATTTCTCAAGCTAAATTCTGAAGTCGGGGGTGGGGACAGAGGAGGCAGCAGAGGGACTTGGTGGCTGGGGGGCTGGAGCAGTGGACCCCTGAATAGTGAGCCTGGGGAATCAGGACCCGACAGTTGGGATGGGGCTGGGGGGTGGTGGGGTGAAGGTTGGGGGTGGGTAAGAGAAGGGCAGGGAGTAAGGAGGGTGGGGTTGGGGGAGTACGGGGGAGGTGGAGCCCCCTGATCAGGGTTTTGAAACTCGAGGGCCCAAACTTTGTCTAGGCCCCTGCCTCCCTGGCCGTGCCCGGAGCTCAGGAAAGAACAAGGAACGAGATCTCCTTCATTGAGCACCTCCTTTGTTTGTCTCCCTCTAGCTACCTGGCTGCCTTTCTCCCACTAAAAGGAGCTAGGAAAACTACTCCACACCGAGACCTAAGACGTACAATTATCCCTCCTTTACCCAAACTTCAGTTCTCTCTGGGGATGCGATCTTCTAGCTGTTGGCAAATTGAGTTTGTGCGAAGGTATTCGACTCCAATGGGAGGCCCAGTAAGCTAGCGCGCCCAAAAGAATGACTCTCTAATGGTGTAATGTTCCATCTGAAGTTTCCGCTCAAATGCTTGTGAGCACCTGGCACCGTGCTAAGTAAGTGCTGGGCTGCAAAGGTGACCAGGAGACCAGACCTTACCGCAGGGAGCTGTGTGGGTTTCGGGCAGAGAAGCCTTTGTGGGTGGAAGAGAAAGCAGGCAAGTGGCAATCCCTGCCCTAAACGGGCAAACGCTGAGCTAGCCTCGACAGCTGTGCAGCCTGAGTACGCCTGTTACCCCTCTGGCCTCAGACGCCTCCTCTGGACTCTGAGGGGCTGGGAGATGATCTCTAGACCCTTCCAATGTTGGGGTACAGAACAAGGAAGCCCCTCTTCACCTAAATTCACCCTCAAATTCTTAGAGAACGGGCTTCCAATGGCCAGGCCGAATCCCAAATGATTCCCTCCCACCTTCTTGTTTCATTCCCCTGAGACCCAGGTTCCTACCTGAATGGCCAATGGGAGTGGGGTCTGTCCTCCCCACCATGGCTGCCGCCACCACCACCGCCACCGCCATCCAGCCCTGCAGGGTCCATCCCAGCTGCAGCCCCTCGTGCGAGTCAGGCAGGGCTCGCTGGTGCCCTTTATCCCTCCCTCTCTGGGCAGGGCCAGTGGGAGGCGGGGCTCTGCGGCCAGGCCCACCCCTTCCCAGGACCCCAAGCCAGCAGATCGGAGTGCTTGAAGGGTGGAGGCAAGAGGGCCGAGGACCAGGGATGTCGGTGGGATGGCATGAAGGCCTTCAGAGATCCCCCGGTGAGTCCTGCAAGGAACTGCGGGTTGGTGTAAGTACTTTAAGGGTCCAGAAAGGCAGGGTGACTGGAGAGGGGCTCATGGGGACCAAGGACCTGCGAGCTAGGAGGCTGAGTCCTGGGGCTGGTGTCTGAGGGGAATTGCTAACTGAGGCGGCCAGAGGGGAGCTTCCCCCCAAACTCGGGGCAGTGTGAATCCCACATGTGGAGCTGAGGTTGATGGACAGGTCAGAGGGTGGGCTGGGAGCCTCTGGAGCCTCCAGAGATGGTATGAGCCAGGTGAGGATGCAGGGAGGCCTGTCAACTGGCCAGGACCTGGACAGACCCAAGAGGCTCTGGGGACCTGCCTCCAGGCCCGAGATGTTCTTCCTTCAAAAAGTCGCTGTGCCTGGTCTGTTTGTCATGGGAGCCAGCGTGTATCCTGGTCAGAAGACATTAGACTGGAGCTGATGGCTCAGCAGGGGTCCTGAGAGGTGGCCGGAGGGGTTGCCTGAGGCGCTCTCCAAGGAGGATGTTCCCATTGGGTCAGCCCATCAGCGGGCTCTCCTGGGCCGTAGAACTGCCTGGTGGATTCAGAGCTTGCAGTGGGAGGACATCGGCCTGGGCCTTGGAAGTGGGGGGTAGGGGAAGGAGGGCCATGAGCTTTAACAGCCCTTCAAGCTCTGTTTCTAAGACACCCTCTCCTCCCATCTCACTCCGCCAGAGCTAACGCTCTCTCCAATATGCTGCACTGTCTGTCCCACGAGGGTGGTAAATCGGGTAAATTTGCTGTACAACAGCAAATTAGAGGAATTTACTTAAAAATTAAAGGAGAGCCCCAACCGATTTGGCTCAGTGGACAGAGCATCAGCCTGCGGATTGAAGGGTCTCTGGTTCGATTCTGGTCAGGGGCACGTACCTGGGTTGCAGGCTCCTCCCCGGCCCGGGCCCTGGTCAGGTCTAGTGCAGGAGGCAACCAATCAATGTGTTTCTCTCACATTGATGTTTCTCTCTGTTTTTCCCTCTCTCTTTCACTCTCTCTAAAAATCAATGGGAAAATAT
Source organism: Myotis yumanensis (assembly GCF_028538775.1). Classification (NCBI taxonomy): domain Eukaryota; kingdom Metazoa; phylum Chordata; class Mammalia; order Chiroptera; family Vespertilionidae; genus Myotis; species Myotis yumanensis. Next base: position 91,696,830 of record NW_027223757.1, read on the forward strand.
CCTCGGGTGAGGATTAAAAACTAAGTAAATAAATAATTAATTAGAGATTTTAAAATTGAATTTAAACAACTTCCTATGTTTATCAATAAACTGAGACACTAGATTGGGAAACCAATAGTCTCGAACATCTAGTTACTTCTTTAACTTTTGCTGGATCACAATTATTTAAAAATTTTGTCATAGGTGCTGCCTGTGTGCTGTCTATGAGGCTGTGCCAGTTTGTACGTCCACCAATAGCATGAGGGAGCCTGTCCCTGCACAGCCTCGCAGCACAGTTACCGAACGTTTTAGTATTTGTTAGTTTGGTGAGTAAAAATCTGTATCTCGTAGTGTTAGGGTTTTTTTGGGCTGGTGACACGGGCTGTGAAAGAATTCACAACTAAAAGAAGAGATACACGTAGAGAGAAAGGGCCAGTGCATTGCTAATCAATACAAGGACAAGGAATAAAAAACTGCTCCCGCCTTTTCAAGCCTTGGACAAGGAAGGAAGGGGCATTTTCGGGCTGTTGTTGTTGCTAGGCGACATTGAGCAGACAGTAGGGGGGGTTGTCTTTGTTAGTTTTTTATTTTATTTTAAAGTATATATTTTTATTGATTTCAGAGAGGAAGGGAGAGGGAGAGATAGAAATATCAATGATGAGAGAGAATCATTGATGGGCTGCCTCCTGCACACCTCCCATTGGGGATCAAGCCTGTAATCCAGGCATGTGTCCTAATGGGGAATCGAATCGTGACCTCCTCGTTCATAGGTCGATGCTCAATCACTGAACCACTCCTGCTGGGCTACAGTAGACTTTTGAAAGCTCTATTCACTTCAAGATTATATAATTTTCCCCATCTATTTTGTTTCTTTCTTTTTTTTAATATATCAAGTTTATCCATTGTCCTGTTGATGAACATTTTGATTGTTCCTAAGTTTTTGCTATTCTTCAATAAACGTAATTTGGTGGGTTTCACTCCAGGGCAGTGGTTCTCAACCTTATGGCCCTTTAAATACAGTTCCTCATGTTGTGACCCAACCATAAAATTATTTTCGTTGCTACTTCATAACTGTAATGTTGCTACTGTTATGAATCGTAATGTAAATATCTGATATGCAGGATGGTCTTAGGCGACCCCTGTGAAAGGGTCGTTTGACCGCCAAAGGGGTCGCGACCCACAGGTTGAGAACCGCTGCTCTAGGGTATTGTCTTGGGTTGGTTTCTCCAGGAAATAGATTTGGAGGTTCACCTGCAGGACACTCGCTGGGGAGTGCTCTTTGGAACAGCACCTGGAAGGAATCGAAGGCAGCAGGACTGGGTAGTGAGAGAAGCTGAACTTCAGTGTAGTTACAACAGATACTTCAGCTCTGGGGCTGGGCGATCCTTCAAGTTGTTCCAAATTGCGGTGAGGAGGCTTGTCCTCATGCCCCCATGCTGGCTACAGGCTGCCCCGGAAGGGGGCTCATCCTGGGCAAGGCAGCTCCCTTCAGTAGGAGCAGTTTCCTGAGAGGAACTCAGCTGTCGCTCAGCAGCCGATGTTCCCAGCAACCCTGGGATTAGTGCTGGGTCCTGAGGGCTAGCACCCGGGGGATGCCCACGGCATCGCAGGCACATTTTAACTTACTAGATTTTGCTTAAGTGTTTTTCAAGTTGCTTGTGCCAGCTTCTGCTCCCCTTTGCACTATGAGAATTTGTATTGCTATTCTTCCATTCCACATTTTCCATCTTGGTTTTCCTGGATTATTTTCTGGGTAATTTCTCCGGTCTTTCTTGATGTGCAAAAATGATCTCTTTGGCTGCTTCTAATCTGTTTTTTTATTTTTATTTTTTAAATATATTTTATTGATTTTTCACAGAGAGGAAGGGAGAGCGATAGAGAGCTAGAAACATCGATGAGAGAGAAACATCGACCAGCTGCCTCCTGCACATCTCCCACTGGGGATGTGCCCGCAACCCAGGTACATGCCCTTGACCGGAATCGAACCTGGGACCTTTCAGTCCGCAGGCTGACGCTCAATCCACGGAGCCAAACCGGTTTCGGCTAATCTGTTTTTTTAAATATTATTTTTGTCAATTCTCATTCAAGGACATCTCCCCCCTACCCCCCACACATACACTGACTTTTATTTATTTATTTTTAATATATTTTTTATTGATTTCAGAGAGGAAGGAAGAGGGAGAGATAGAAACATCAATGATGAGAGAGAATCATTGATTGGCTGCCCCTACATCCCCTACTGGAGATCGAGCCCGCAACCTGGGCATGTGCCCTTGACTGGAATTGAACCCATGATCCCTCAGTCCGCAGGCTGACGCTCTATCCACAGAGCCAAACCAGCTAGGACTACACGCACTGACTTTTAGAGAGAGTGGAAGGAAGGTGGGTGGGGGGAGAGAGAAACATGGATCTGAGAGACACATCTACTGGTTGCCTCCTGCACTCACCCCCACCAGAGCCAGGGATCAAACCTGCAACCCAGATACGTGCCCTTGACTGGGAATCGAACCTGTGACCCTTTGGTATGCAGGACAACGCTCTAAACATTGAGCACACCAGCAATGGCTAATCTGTTTTTTTTAAATCCTCATCTGAAGATATGTTTTTATTGATTTTTTTATTTTTTTGGGTGGGGGGAGAGGGAGGGAGAGAGAGAGAGAGAGAGAGAAACATCAACTGGTTGTCTCCCATGTGTGACCCAACCGGAGATCCAACCCAAAACCTGGCTGTGTACCCTGACTGGAAATTGAACTCACCACTTTGCAGTGTATGGGACGACGCTCCGACCACTGAGCCCCCAGGCCAGGCTGCATCTGCTTCTTAAAGCCCCAAGGATAGTGCCAGCCTGGAGCCCCTTTCTTTTCTCTCTCTCCCTCCCCTTCCTTTCTTCCTTCCTCTTGTTCTTTAATTTTTATAAAATTATTGCAATGATAGTATCTTCTAATTCTCTTAAGGTATTTTTCTTCTTTTTTAGTCTAAATATTTGATTCATTTGTCCTGAGCATCATTAAAAATAGACCAGGTGCCCGGCTGGCATAGCTCAGTGGTTGAGCATTGACCTATGAACCAAGAGGTCATGGTTCGATTCCCCATCAGGGCACATGCCAGGGCTGTGGGCTCAGTCCCCAGTGTGGGGCATGCAGTAGGCAGGCAATCAATGATTCTCTCTCATCATTGATGTTTCTGTCTGTCTCTCTCTCCCTCTCTGAAATCAATAACAATATATTAAAAAACAACAACCAGGCGACCAACTATGATCCCCAAGGTTTTGTTCATGGGTAAAAAGCAGAGTCTAGGCCCTGGATGGTGCACGCCAGCCATGCCCTTCCCAAGGCCTGGATGGTGTGTGCCGGCCATGCCCTTCCCAAGGTCTGGATGGGACACGCTGGCCATGCCCTTCCCAAGGCCTGGATGGTGTGTGCCGCCATGCCCTTCCCAAGGCCTGGATGGTGTGTGCCGGCCATGCCCTTCCCAAGGCCTGGATGGTGTGTGCCGCCATGCCCTTCCCAAGGCCTGGACAGGACGCGCAGGCCATGCCCTTCCCAAGGCCTGGATGGGACGCGCTGGCCATGCCACTTGCTGGCTGAGTGAGCCAGGCACACTCCCTACTCCATCGCACTTCCTTACCTGTAAAACAGCAGGAAGTCGTATTGCCTCGAAGGGTTGTGGTGAGGATGAGAATTGCACAATGCCCGGCAAAAACAGAAGCTTAATAAAGAACATCCCTAGTGATAGTGACGGGGCCGGAGTGACAAGGGGCTCTCCCTTGGCAGCGCCCGAAGCCGGGAACAGAACACTGGGCTGAGACTGAGCTGCACCCCTGGATGCGCGAGGTCTAGTTGATTGGCGTCCTGTACTCTTACCTCGGTAGCATCAGGGAGAGGACTGGCCTTCTGCAACTGAGCCACAGTTGTGGATTGTCTCCCCCGATGGTAGGAGGACAGGGAGGTGAGAAAAATAAACCAAACGAGGAGACGACATCGTGAACCAGGCGCTCCATTTCAGGGACGCCCCTTCCAAGCCTTCCTCCTCCCCCCTTATTCCCGTGCCTGTCACTCCCAGCGGAGATGAGTCACATGGCTCTGGCCAGCTGGCCAGCCTGACACAGGGAGGTGAGTGCGAGACGACCACCACCCTAACCTGCGGGCTGGCTGGGACCGCTCCCCTCTGGCCGGAAGTGTACTTTATGCTCATTATCTGCTGGCCCTTGCTCTTCCCCTGCTCCTCTATGCTACAGGGACTAGGGTCCTGCAAACCACACGCTTAGCTTCCGTTACAGCTGCTTTTCCCTCCCCCATCCTCCCCTCGGCTGACCAGGGCCTGGTCAACAGGCTGGAAGACAGGAGGAAGGGAGACTGTCCCTCCCTGCCAAGCGGACGGCACTTCTGGCAGGAGCAGCTGAGTTCCAGATGTGTCATCCCCTTCACACGCACCCCAAAGTCCCTGCAGGGAGGGATGGCACCTTCTCAGTCCCCCACAACCCTAGCCGACTGACGAGTGGCGAGCAGAGGGGGTGAGAGGCAGCTCCACAAGCCAGGACCTGCCAGCACCCCGAAGTCTCATTGGCCAACTGTTTCCTTCCTCTCTGTGCACCAGATACGGAGGAGGGGGAGCAGATCAGCCCCCAGGAAAAACACACAGAGAACTGAGTCAGCCCAAGTCAACTCTTAAATACTTAATTCCCATTTATTTAAAGTTCCATCAGTCTGTGTACACTATTTATATTAAAAACACAGGAAACAGGGGCTCCTAGCAAAAATATACATTTCCATTTTGGAGATTGTTCAGACACTGAGAAGAGCTGGGTTCTCAGCACTAGGGCTGGGGGTGGGGGCGGGCGGGGGTGGGGAGGCGGAGGTCGGGCACAGCGCCTCTCCCTCACAGTGCTGGCCCAAGGGAGCCCCCTCGGCCAAACCTCGGTCAGCGAGGGTAGGATGGGAGAGGGAAGCCAGCAGGGAGTGGTCCTGGGCATGGAAGGCCACCGCACTGGCAGGGCAGGCACTGGCTGTGTCCTCTCTCCAGGGCATTTCCTCCCAGAGCTGCAGCTGGACAGCAGGCCCCTCCTGAAGGAGGAGCGGACAGGACCAGGAAGCCTGGGCTCTGCACCAGGTTCTCCGAGACCCTAGCCAGCCTCCTCCCTGGCAGCAGCCTGGGCGCTGAGTGCCCCTGCGGAGGGGAGTGGGCAGGAGCAGGGGCCGGGGAGCGGGGTGGCCTGGCAAGGTCCCAGTCACCAGGGGCTGTGCAGGGTGTTCCAGGAGACCAGTGGGCTGACACAGGGGAAGGGAGGGTAGCAGAGCTGTGGGGACAGATGGCTGTCTCTGTCTACAGGACCAGTTTATCCCTGGCACCTTCCCCGTGAGCAGGTGCTGGGCTGACACAGCAGGACGCCCCTGCTGACCTCGAGGGCATGCAAGGATGTGGCCAGCCCTGGAACCGAGCCCAGCCTTGCCCGTCCACCTGCAGGCCCCTCTGGGCATGCATCCGCCTAGAGAAGGGGGTGTGTGGAACCTGCAGATAAAGTGAATCAGTGCTTGTGGTGTGCAGCGGAGCGGCGGCTCCGGGAGTGTGTGGCATGAGCTGCAGTGAGCTCGAGCCAGTGTCAGTGCCTCCTGGGTGGAGACAGGACGTCATCGGGGGGGTGAGGCCAGTCCCGGCCCTGCGGAGAGGCAAGGGCTGTGATGTCGACAGAATACAGGTGGCGAGGCTGCTGCAGGCTGGGGGAAGGGTGGGTGCTGATGGAGGGCAACCCTGAGGCCTGCTCACTGCTTCCCTGCCAACTTGCACCTCCCTAGAGGCTCACTCCTCTTCATGGGGGTGTGGGGCCCCCACCTACAGGGAACCCACCTCCTTCCAGGCTGGGGGGAGGTCCCGCAGCGGCCAGCGCAGGGGGCCATCAGCAACACTGGCCCGGAAGACCGGTGAAAAGACCAAAAAGGATGTTGGTTGAGTGGGGCTGGGGTACGTGGCTGAAGTGGGGTTGGCTGGGTCAGGGGTGCCAGCCTCAGGGTGGGGTGTGTGACAGTCTCAGGGAGGCATCCTGGCCTTCAGGGCAGGGACCCAGCGACCAAGGCCACTGCTGCGGTCGCCCAGGTCCGCTTGGCTTCCCCAGGAAGCCGGGCCCAGAGCTTAGTGTTTCTTTGGGCAGCTCCAGCCTTGCTGCGAGCACGGAGCAGTGAGGCCCCTGCCCCTGCAGACGGCCGGTGCGGAGGGCCGGCCACTCCCTCTGCACCGGGGCAGGGGGGCAAAAGCAGAAGTCCTGTCCTATGCTGCTGGTGAGATAATACCAACTGTCTCACAGGAAGACAGAGGGACAGACAGGGGATGGGGGGAGAGGGAGGGCCAGGGAGGAAGGAAGAGGGAACCCTTAGAAAGGAAGAGAAAGAGCAAAGAGAAGAACAAGGAGTGGAGAAGGAGAGAGGGAGGAAGGGACCATGGGGAGCGAGGCGTGGGTCTGTTTGCAGGGGTGTGATCAGGCGCCATGCTGAGTGCGCCTGTGGCCAACGGGGAAGTCCCATGTGGCCCCTGTCCAGCGCTGTCCCTGCCCCTGGTTCTCGGCCCCGAGGCCTGCTGGGAGGCCCTGGCTGTGCACCTCAGTACATGTCCTTGTAGATCTCCTGGAGCAGGGGGTGCAGTGAGGTCTCTGTCTCGGTCTTCTTGATCCGCTGCATCATCTGGGCATGCTCGGTGACCAGCTGCCGCAGGTCAGCCATCTTCTGCAGCAGCTTGGGGAAGAGGTACTGGGCGTCGGGGTGGTTGGCGTGCAGGTGGAACTCGAGGGCACGCAGGATGGTGTCCTGGATGGCCTCCACCTGGGACACGTTCATGAGGCCTGGCCGGTCTGTGGGGACACAGGGCCCAGGTATGGGAGGGAGCAGGCAGGCACGGGTCTCAGGTGGCGGAGGAGCGCCGCTACCCACCCAGCATGGGGGCCTGGCTCAGGGCACAGCAGGCCTCCTGGCCGGGATAGACCCGAGCCCCATCCTGCCAGGGACAGTCCCCCCTCCTTTGCTTTCCTGGCTCAGTTTAGTCTCATGGCTACTCGGCCTGGATTCACATCCCAGCTCTACCAGGCGAGCGGTGAGGCCTGGGCAAGTCGCTCAGCCTCTCTGGGCACATTTCCTCACCTGCAAACTGGGGATAACGGAAGTACCTGTGCACAGGTGGCTGTGAGGACCAAATGAGTTATAATCTGGGAAAGGGAACTAGAACAGTGCCTGGTAGGAAGTAGCTCTACGCCAGTGTTAGCATAGTAATTATTACAGTTATTGTGTTGGAATTGAAAAGTATCAGTAAAATACAGAAGATTCTCCACCAGCAAGAACAGCCCCATCAGCATGTTGGTATGCGTCCCTTTGTTCTTTTTCTATCTCATCTCCATCTACCTAAGATGGAGCGGGTCCTGCACATACAGCGGTGCCTCACACGTTCCCCTGCCATCATCACACGCACACTTCCCCACGGTGTCCGACCTCGCTTACCTCCGCACAGAATGATGGCCGCGATGAAGAGTGCCAGGTCACTGTCGTCGAGTTCCAGGGCATTGAACTTGACAGCAAACTCGAACTTGGGCTCGATGATGTCACTGAAGGGCTTGCGGAGGCTGCGCAGGAACTCCCGGGTGACAAACCCCGTGCCATTGGCCACCAGCAGCCCGTCCTTGTTGACGATGGAGGCCAGCATGGCGAAGATGGCTTCGTGCACTCCGTACTTGAGAAGGGTCACCTGGTCGTTGAGGAAGAGGTTGCCAAAGCTGGGGATGCTCTTGGCGAACTCGGTGAGCTCGCGCACCGTCTCCACCGTGGTGCACTGGCAGCGGTAGAAGACGTGCACGCTGATCTCCTTGTAGGGCGGCAGGCCGTTCACCAGCTGCTTCCACACCAGGCCCTTCTCTGCCTGCCACAGCGTCTCGATGTCGTGGATCACAAAGGGCTGAAAACCAGGCCCCATTAGAGGCCAGGCCTCGGGGACCCCACGTGTGCTCCCCATACTCCCTGCCTGTACCATGAAGTTAGGGGAGGGAGGAGGTCCAGTTCTCCCAGGAGTCTGGAGGGCGGCAGGGCCCCGAGCCAGGGACGCCGCCGTGCGAGCAGTGACACTCACCGCGGTGTGGCTGGTCTTGCCGGTGAGGATGCCGCGGGCCTTCTTCTTGGTCATGTTGAAGTTTTTCAGGTAGGCGTTGTAGATGTGCTTGGAGAAGGCCTTCAGGTCAGCCACCTGTGGGTTGTGCTGACTCCCCTCACTCGCTGTCAGCCCTGCCACCAGCTTCCTCTTCTCGGCCTCTGGCATCCGGCCAAAGCGGATGGCTGCATGGGGAGCAGGGGTGGAGGGCAGGAGTCATCGAGGAGTCCATGCAGGGCCAGCACCCCTCACCTCCTCATCCCTGCATGGGCCAAAGGCCTGAGGAGTTCTAGAGGCAGCCAGCTGGAATGTTGGGGGACCCTCCCGAATGTAAGCTCCAGGGGCAGGGGTCTGTCTGTCCTGTTCAGTGCCCACACACGAAGGCCCTAACTCATGGAGCGCCTCGCCGCGCAGCCAGGAGGGGTGCGGGGTGGCAGGTGGAAACAGCCTAGTCAGCGGCCTGTGCCCGAGCCCCAGCTCTGCAGCTTACTCGCCTCGTGACTCCAGATGGGCCACTCCGTCTTCTTTCTAATCAGAAAAGCTCACTGACTGTCAGAGCAATTAGATAATTCCCCTTGTAAGCACAACTGTCGTCATTAGTAATGGAACAGGAAAAAAACCTGGCTTCTCTCAGAGAAAAAGCGAGAAGAATCAGTCAGCCCTGAGAGCTCTTGGGGAGTCCCCTCACTTCAGCCACGTAATGGGGCCCAGGCAAGGGATCAAACCACAGACCCCCAAACCCATCACCTAAAAAAATCTGCAGTCGGAGACTCATACTGCCCCCCTCAGAGATGCAAGGCAGTCAGTGCATCATCCATGGGTGAGACATTTAAACAGGAGGCTCTCCCTGTCCTCTGGGGGTGTGACCCAGAGGGTAGAGGGGGCACGTGGGCTCTGCAAAATCCTACTCTACGGGGTCTGAAGACGAGATGTGCCAGCTGCCAGGAGCCTGGAGCACAGGGCAGGGCAGGCTGCCTCCCAGAGGGGCTGGCCTTCAGGAAACGCCCACCTGCTCCTGGCAGCTGGCACATGTGGCCATTTGCTGGCTCCCGCCTGCCCTCAATAACCAGGAAGGGCAGAGGGGGCCTAGGCCTCCGCAGGGGCTTTCCATGCTGTGCCAGGCTGGAGATTCTGGGAGCTGGGGTCAGTTCCTGCTGTCTGGGCCAGACAGGGTGAGCCTCGGGTAGAGAGCTGGGGACAGCCCGCCCTGGCCCCCACGTGGATACTGGTGGTCTAGGGAAGGCAGATCTTGGGCTAGGCTGTGCTGGCTCGGAGACTCAGGTCCAGATCAGCCAGGTCAGCAGCAGACACAGCAGGGCCCATGGCGTGCCAGGCACATGGAGGCGCCCTTTATGCGCCGAGACTGGCTTCACACTGTGTGGGGCCGGTGGCCGTGCTCACGGCGGGCTCTCACCGTTGTGTGACATGCCCAGTGCCAGGCACTTCTGGAAGCGGCAGTACTGGCACTTGTTGCGGTTCTTCTTCTGAATCTTGCAGCTCCGCTCACACTTCTCGTATTCCAGCTTCATGCGGATCGTCCGCCGGAAGAAGCCCTGAAGATGGTGTACAGGGAGGAAAGGCCACAGGGAAGGGAGAAAGCTGGGGAACCCTGGCTCATGGGGTGTACTGGGCCCCAGTGTGCATGAAGATGTAGAAACTCCTGAACTCTGGAAATAGGGGGGGAATTTTGTTGGAAGTGGGAGAAGGTAAACAACTCTAAAACTCCTGAAATAATTAAAATAATATGCCATATTATGCATATTAAATATGCTTCTTTGTTAATCTGGTAACAAAACTGTATCATGACTAACTTGATTTATTCATAAATGTATCTGGTTTTGTATATTTCCTAGGTAGTGGTTTAATAAAATATGGAAATGTGATGGGTGTGCGGTGAGGAGGAAGAACCCAAAAGAAATGCAACATTTCTTTTTTCTCCCCTCAAAGAGCCTTCTTCAGGCTTAGAGGTGCAGGAACCCAACCTCAGGAAGCAGCCCCAGCCTAAGACCCGCCCCTTTCTGTCCCGCCCGTCTTTCCCAGCCCGGTCCCCAGGGGGCGCAAGAGGCCAGGGAGCCCAGGTCAGCAGCTGAGTGCCTGGCAGGGCAGCCCTGACAGGGAACCCTCCTCTCCAGCAGGCCCAGAGCTGATGCCTGGAATGAGCCCAAGGCCCTGGCGGCTGCCCAGGCAGGAATTCCGCCGTGGGTATTATCAGGGACCCACCCCTGACAGGGAAAGCCTTTTTGGCAAGTTAACTCACCATGTGGCCACCGCCCTGCCGGCCAGCCAGCACCCCCACTGCCCCTACCTTGCAGCCCTCGCACGCATGGACGCCGTAGTGGAAGCCTGACGCCTTGTCCCCGCACACGCGGCACTCCATGTTGAGGCTGCTGCCCGGGGCCCCGTCACAGCCTGTCTGCAGCTGGTCCAGCAGCGAGGGTGGGGAGGCGCTCCGGGAGAGGTCTGCAGACACACGACACGACACGGCGCTTCACATTCTGCGGCTGAGCCCGTTTCTCACTCACATAGCCCTGGCTCAGCCATTTAAGAGCTGTGTGCCATGCGGGCCAACCTTTCTGAGACCAGTTTCTTTGCCTGGAATGTGGGGCTGACAGCATCTCTGGGAAGCTGGCAAAGTTTCCAAAGCATCCCCCCAGAGCTGGTGCAGCAGGTATCCCAGAAATGGCAGCTCTGCCTGTGGGGGCTGAGGCAGCACCTTCCTGGGCTGGCCGAGCCTGTGGAGAGGAGAGGGTATGAAGGGATGGCTGAGTTTTGGGAGGAGGGGAGGAAGCAGATATTGATATTTATTTTTTAAAAATATTTTTATTGATTTCAGAGAGGAAGGGAGAGGGAAAATGAGATAGAAACATCAATGATGAGAGAGAATCATTGATCAGCTGCCTCCTGCACACCCCCCTATTGGGGATCGAGCCCACAACCCGGGCATGTGCCCTTGACCGGAATCGAACCCAGGACTCTTCAGTCCGCAGGTGGACACTCTGTCCACTGAGCCAAACCTGATAGGGCAGCAGAGTCTCTTCAGATTGTCCTTAGGAAGGGGCCCACGTGGGGTGTGGAGTGTGTTTTGAGAAGATGGCAGAGAGCAGACCTGGGAAGTCTGATTCCTGCATGGACTGCACAGAGGCTTGTAAAGGCACTCCCAAGCTCAAGTTCACTCCCACGAAACGTGCTCACACAGGAAGAGCGTAGGTGTCAGCCACACTGGCTGGGCAGCACACTGAATTTCCACAGTGTTTTTCTATGAAATGTACAGATGTTTGAACCAGGTGCTGACTTAGCAAGGAGAGCACTTGGCATGGCAACAACTTGAGGGCATACACACGTCGGAGGACTTAGTAAGATCGGCTGGGAGTCTCTTCTGAATCTCTCCTTTGTGCACTCAGAAGGGAGCCCTGCCCTTGGAAAGGGGCCCTGCACTGAGCCCCAGCCTCCTGACCCTCCCTGTCCTGCCTCTGCCACGCCAGTCTGCCCATCTGCTGCTCTGCTGCTGTCTTCCCTGATGACCAAGCAAGTGCTTGGGGCAGGGTCCAAATCCCACATCAGAGAATTGGGGCTTAGAACAGACAGCTCTAAGGGAGACCCAAGCCCAGATGTAACATTTTCCACTCCGCAAAAGATCTAATTTTCCCCACTGTGGAGTGACTTCTCCCCCTTTCTCCTTGCCCCCTTTCCACGCCCCCTCACCCCGGTCCAGGGGTGACAGGAGGAAAGCTGCCACCCGGCCCCCATCCTGGACACAGAAGGGGAGCACAACCAGACCACAGCAGAGGACCACGCCTCTGCCCTCCCTGGTGGATGAGGCAGGGGTGACACAAGTTCCTGGTCCCTAAAACTGCCTGCCCTGTCCCAGAGCCACAGCTCCGAACCTTCAGTCATTCCAAAGGGTACAACCCCCAAGCCCACAGATGGGGAGAATGGGCTCCTCCATCTCCTGGGCAAGGAGCTGCAGGGAGACTGCAGCCTGGGAGGGCAAGGCTGCTGGTCCAGCGGACAGCCTGTGTTACTCAGTGCTGGGCTCTGCCACTACAGTAGGGCCATGGGCAGGTCCTCAAGCTGCCAGGGCGTCCTGGCTGGAGGGGCACATGGCCTCTCCTGGAGGCACTGGAGCAGGGGCAGGAGAAGTCCCATCCCAGTCGGGAGAAGTGAGGCACCGTGTGAAACCCTGAGCAGAGACCTTGTGCACTTCCGGCTCTGTCTGTGGTCTGTGTGCACGTGGGCTTTGTGGCACTTGTAAGCATCAGTGTTATTTCTGTGGCTGCACGTCTGCCTCCTGCTAGACTCGGAGTGTCCCGAGTCACGTCCCCTTTAGACCTCAAGCCACAGGGACCAGTCGCCTCAGTGTTCCCACCTCTTGGTGCTTCCTCGTTCTCCCTTGTGGCCCTAGGGGCTTGGCAGCTGTCTGGTCATTTGGTTGCTACTGGTGTTGCATGTGGCAATGCCACCCTCTCCGTTTTTTTTTTAATTTAAATTATTGGGATTGTTAAGTTTTATTTATTTTCTTTCAAATATATTTTATTGATTTTTTACAGAGAGAAAGGGAGAAGGATAGAGAGTTAGAAACATCGATGAGAGAGAAACATCGATCAGCTGCCTCCACTGGGGATGTTCCCGCAACCTAGGTACATGCCCTTGACCGGAATCGAACCTGGGACCCTTGAGTCCGCAGGCCGATGCTCTATCCACTGAGCCAAACCGGTTAGGGCATGTTTTTTTTTAATCAAAAAAATATATTTTTTATTGATTTCAGAGAGGAAGGGAGAGGGGGAGAGAGAGAGAGAGAGAGAGAGAGAGAGAGAGAAACACCGATGAGAGAGAATCATTGATCAGCTGCCTCCTGCACACCACCCCCCTAGGGATGGAGCCCACAACCCAAGCATGTGCCCTTGACTGAAATAGAATCTGGGACCCTTCAGTCCACAGGCTGATGCTCTATCCACTGAGCCAAACCAGCTGGGGCTGCCACCCTCTCTTTTCATTCAACAGACAATGATGAGCACATGCTTGTGCAGGGCAAGACCCAGACCCTGCCCTCAACTAGCAAAGGTAAGAAAGGGGTAAGAAAACTGGACCAGTGCAGCGAGCGGCCACACCAGCCCAGGCAGGCAGAATGGTGCAGGGCTGCGAGAGAGCCATCACCTGGGCATGAGAGCCAGGAAGGTGACTGCTCCCTCTCTGGCCCTAAAGTGAGTGCTTTGGCACTGGCTAGTGTGGCTCAGTGGGTTGGAGTGTTGTCCTGTACACTGAGGGGTTGCAGGTTCAATTCCCAGTAAGGGAACCTCCTAGATTGTGGGCTTGATCCCTGGTTGGAGCAACCTGTTTCTCCCTCTCTCCCTTCCTCGCTAAGAATCAATAAAACATCCTTGGGTGAGGATTAAGAAAAAGGTGCATGCTTTGGATCAGTGGTCCGTGAGATCTGAAAGGTTGGCTACCGCTGGTTTAGGGAAATCTTTGGAGCAGCGGTCGCCAACTGCTGGTCTGCGACCACTGGTGGTCGGAGGTCCGAGAGGCTGGCGACCGCTGCTCTGGATGACCTCCAGGCTGCTTCCAGGAGCTCAGGCAGCAGCAGGCGTAAGAATGTGGCCCAGGAACCCTGCAGCCCAACTTCAATCAGTGTCCTGTGCACAAAACCCAGCTCTACCTCTGGGCCTGTTTCTTCCCCTGTAAGGGGAGGACAACAGTATCTGTCTCAGAGTCACGGTGAGAATCCAGGAGTTAATACAGAGAAAGCTCCTGGACTCGGAAGTGCTGTGTAAATCCCAGCTCAAGCGCAGGTGATGTTCACTAGGAAGCCGCAATCCGCCGTTTCTGAGCCTGTGCCCCACACAGGCGGGGACCATGCCTCTCTCTTCCTCCTCTGGTGTCTCTTTCCCCTACAGCTTCACAGAAACCCAAGGTGTGTGTGTGTGTGTGTGTGTGTGTGTGTGGTCTCTGTTTACGAGCCTCTGGAACAAGACCCAGCCACCTCTCTTGTCGCCTGGCCTGCTGCTGGCCCCTGGATCGGGGGTGTCAGGACTACCCCAAACCCTGGAAGAATCCAAGATGCCCAAGCCCTACTGGTCACGGAGTCAGCCAGAGCTCTGGGTTGCGAAGTGAGACCCATGCAGAAAGAGCTGCAAACTGCACTGGAGAGAAACAGGTCCAGGGTGGGGGTTGGGGGTCCCTGGGAGAGGTCCTGCCGCAGGGAGTGAACAGCTGAGGCTGCTGAACTTGAGGGCAGTCAGGGGGGCCTGGCGGTCTCAGGGCGACAGGACAAGGCACCCCCTGCCTATCTGAGAAGAATAAGGAAACAAATGACTGGTATACCAGGCAGAGAGAGGCAGGGTGAGCGGCGCTGGGTGGGCAGCAGGCAGGGCACGCATCCCGCAGGGGTGCCTTTTGTTGTGGGGTGTATTGGAGATACTGAGGTGGTGGTAGTGTTGGGATGGGTTTCCCAAAGATAAAGGTTTCTTCCTGGATGCCCACCTGGCTTAAGGGTTCATCCTCAAATCACCATCACATCTTACCTGAACGTAATGGTGGTGGGATGCCCCATTCTAGGGACCAAGTTCTCAAGGTTCCATGACCTCCGGTGGGGGCCAGTTCTGAGAGGCTCTCCCCACACCGGGGACCCCTGCCTCAGTGCCCCTCAGGAAGCTGGGACAAGTGCCCTGGGCTTGCTGTTTGAGGGCTGCTGCCTGCACAGCCGCTCTCTCCAGTCCGCCCAGCGCATCCTCTCTTAGCCCCTCCCCTGCTCTCAGGAAATGCATTTGCTTACCCGATGGCCATCATGTGGGCCCCAAGCCCTGCCTCTGAACTTCCCCTCTAGCCACACCCTGCCTGCTCCCACCCCCGAATGTCTCCTACCTTTACTACCCCTAGGAGGGGCAAGGGAAAGAACGAGCGTTTATCAAGCCCCCACGAAATGCCAAGCACTTTAGTGTCTATGCCTGTATCATTTCATATCTCTCTAGAAGACAGTAACTGCCACCATTTAAAGGTGAGGACACTGAAGCTCGGTGAGGCTCAGGGATTTACCCAAGGCCACCTGAATACGTGGAGGGACTGGAACTGGAACCTAAACCTGACTTCCCTGCAACGGCTGTGTGTCTGCACCAATCACACTTTCTCAGCAATGCCTGCTGTGCGCTAGGCACTCCACTGGGTACTTTACATCATCAAAACAACCCTTCCAGCAGGTCTTCTTATCCCCATTTTATAGGCGAGACAACGGAGCTCAGAAGGTTAACACGCTGACAGCAGCTGAGGTTTATGTGATATGCCTTCTTGGCCAGGCCATGGTACCCAGTTTTTGGTCAAACATGAGTCCCGATGTTGCTGCGGAGGTGTTTTTAGGGGTAATTAACATTCAAACCACCACTCTGATGGGAGCAGGCCTGAAGGAAGGAGGAATTCTGTCTCCTGACTGCATCTGGGCTCCAATATCACCTTCCCTGGGTGTCCACCCTGCTGGCCTCTCCTATAGTTTAGACTCGCTAGTCCTCACAGCTGCTTGAGCCAAGTCCTTAAACTAAAACTCCAGTCTCCCTCCCTCGCTCTCTACCCACACACACACACACACACACACGCACACACACACACACACGCACACACACGCACACGCACACGCTATTGGATTTGTTTCTCTAGAGAACCCTAACACAGTGATGGTGAGGTTTATACAGGCCTTGGGCTTAACCGCTGCACTCTTCAACTTCCCATACACATAAACACGTGCTCATTCCTCCTGATCAATATTGTGATTATGATAAACAACGAGACACACCACTGCTGGGAATGACACTGTGCATCACTCACTGTTTGGACTTGGCATAAACACTAGCCCCTCCCCCAGAGAGTGAAGTATCAGTGGCACTATCTTTGATTACAAGTTGGGCAAATAGACACTATTGACCTTACTCCCTCACTAAGTGCGCTGAGTACCCTGCGTGTCTAGTCTCCATTGCCAGAGGCATGCTGCTGTCTGAGCTGGGAGGCCCGGAAGGGCTGGCCCTGACTGTTTACTTTGCTGGCAGAACCGCACAGAGCACAGCTTTTGGAGTGAGGGCCAGTTCTGCAGGGTTACCCAGCAGCCTCCTTCCTCCTGCTGTCCTGTCTGCCTGGACAGCAGCCTCCTCCAGGCAGCCACCCAGCCTCGTCCGCTGAATGGCTGCCTGGACGCCCACTAAGCACTTGCTGGGAGCAGGTGCCAAGGCCAAGAGGAAGGACACTTTATCTTCCTCAGCCCCACACTAAGGCCCTGACCTTTTTCTCGGGGTGACTGGGAGGTTCATCACTGAAAAGTGGGGGGGGGGGGGGTGAAGACAGGAGTGGGGTGTGAGCACCAGCTCCAGCTCCCCCCACCTCCAACCAGTCGGGAGACCCTGGGCATGCAAGTGTCCTGAGCGCTAACGATGAGGCCTGTCCTCCCTGCCTCCCTGCGGGGGAGGAGGAGGTGCTGGCAGGTCCAGAGACGCAATCAGTGCAGAAGCTCTAGGGTCAGGAGGAAGCAACTGTGCAGCCTTCCTGCTGTTTGAAGCTCAAGTTGCACCCCATCCTCAGGGGTCCCTGAGGGGACTCTGGAGGGTAAATCACAGACTCATGGGGTGGGGCAGGGGACCAGCAGGTGCCGAGAGCTGTGGCGTGTCCCAGCCCCATTTACTCCTCACCTGGCTGGCCCTTGAGGTGGGTAGGACGAAGCCTTTGAAGGGGAGGAGACTGGGGCACGGTGAGGGCCGCAGCTCCCAGTGCAGACCTGGGACTCCTGCCTGGTGTGAGATCCCCAACACGGACAGGCGAGGCTGCCTCTAGAGCCCTCACCTGCGGCCTTTTTGTTTTTAACCTTTTAAATAAAAGCAATGTAACTGCTTTTTAAAGTGGGAGAGCACTCCAGGCCTGCTGGGAAAAACACACAGGGTGCGGAGCAGCTTCTGGCAGATCCTCCACCCATGAGCCCACGTGTGAGTGAGCCCCTCTCGTCCTTTGTGTCTACTCCCCCAGTGCCTTCAGTGATGCATGAGGGCTGTTTTTAAGTTTTCAGCTGATGGAGTGGAGATTCCTTTTTATTACTATTATTATTGATATTTTTTAGAGAGAGAGGAAGAGAGAAGGGGGGGGGGGGGGGGGAGAAACATCCATCGGCTGCCTCCCGCATGACCCCTACTGGGGATTGAGCCTGAAACCTAGGTATGTGCCCTGACCGGGAACTGAACTCTTGACCTTTTGGTGCACAGGACGATGACCAACTGAGCCACACCAGCCAGGGCATACATAAGGATTTTTAAACAATGGGATGTCCAATCTGTCAGGAATGTGCTCCCCTGTCAGCACACTCAGACCTACCTTATCCTTTTCAATGACTCGAGCATTCCACAGTTTACATAACCAGTTCCCCACAGATGGGCGCTCTCCAATTTTTGCTTTCAGGAACAGAGCTGCAGTAAACAAGTGTGGCCATCTCCGTGCAACTGAGCGAGTGTTTACGGGGACACACTCCTAGGAGGGGACGCAGGGCCCAGGAAACACACATGCAAAGTGCTGGCTGCTGCCCTCCACTCCTGCGGCTACCGGGCCGTGTCCTCACGCTCTGGCCAACACGTTCCTCTCTGCCAATCTCACCTGAAGACACCTTCTTGGATCGGGGAGACTGAAAAATGTTTTGTGTTTTCTAGCCATTTGTATTTGTCCTACCGAGAACTGCCTATTTCTACTTTTCTGTTGCGTGGCTTGTCCTGTACTTTGTGGGAAGTTTACGTATATTATGGTTTTAACAATCCCCTCCTGTTTCAATTACTGAGCAAGGAAGTCTTTTTACCTCCACTTCACTGATTTATTGATAAACGGAATCCATCAAGCACAGGGTGGCTGGGCAAATTCTTCCCCAGACATCCCCCCTTGTGCCCTAAATCCCGCTGATAAAACTCCCCAGATGCAGTCACCGCGCTCACCTCGCCCTGAAGAGGAAGCTCTGAAAAACCCAGGACTTGCTTTGCAGGTTGAAAGCAGCGTGGCTCAAGGATTTGGGCTCTCTTAGTGCAGGCCCAGGCAGGAGCCTGTCCTACCTCAACAGTGCCTGCCCGCAGCCTTAACTCATCTTACTGATTTTAAGGGGGGGTTGGGGGGGGGGGGGGGGGAGAAGAACATCAATGTGAAAGTGAAATATGTTTTTATTGATTTCAGGGAGAGGAAGAGAGAGAGAGAGCAACATTAATGATGAGAGAATCATTGATCGACTGCCTCCTGCTAAGGATCCAGCCAGCAACCTGAGCAGGTGCCCTGACAGCAAAAGGAACTGGAAACCTTTTGGTAAACAGGACAATACCCAAGCTACTGAGCCACACCAGCCGGGGCCCCCCACTTTAACTTTTATCTCTGACACCACCCACCTCCTTCTCCCCAGGCAGGCACAGGGATCCAGAGCCCGTCCTTAGGAGACAGGCCTGCTCCTCTGCCTTGAATCAGCAGCTGTGGCAGGATCTCCATCAGCTGAAACCAGCAGCAAAGTGAGCGTGTCCCCTCCTGGCAGTGTATCCTGGCCCCAGTTCCTTCCCGAGGGAAGGGAGCAAGGATCAGCGGGCTGTGATGGCGCTCAGGCAGCTGGGCAGGGAGCAGGGAAAGCCAGGGGGCTGAGAGAAGTGGGTCTGGGTGCCCTTGAAGGTGGACACAACGCCATGATGGGATGAAGAAGATGCTGACAGACAGTACAAGGTACCAGAGAAAACTGTCTACACTGCTGTTGACAGTGGGTAAAGGGAACCAACAAGTGAAATAAGAGGAGCTAAAAACTGGCTGCACAAAAGTAATATTCGTTACAGTTAATCACACCAACTGCTCAGCACTGATGCCGCATTGCGGTGCAGCTCGATGGTGTGTACAATTAGCACCAGACAACTGAGCTGTGTGTTCTGAGTGATCATGACAATCACAGCTACAGGGATCTTTCTAGTGTGTGGCTGTTAATCAGATGGGTCCCTTGCAGTAGTCGTGGTGGAACAACCATGACAACATGCATGACGCACGCAAATTCCAGTAAGTCTCACAGAGCCCACTCTCCACCGCCTGGGATCCTGTCTGTTGTACAGAACGAAGTGGTGCCCCTGCCCACAGTCCTGCCTCCGATGAGCAGCACAGCGGGGAGTGAGGGAGGCCTGCGGCTCCAGCCCTACGGCCCGCTCCTCTGCACCCCCCACCCCAGGCTGTGTGAGGGCCAGCTCCTGTCCCCGCCCTCCGCACCTGTGTAGCTGCTGGAGGGAAGCGGGTGCTCTGGTTCTCCATTGAGCTCTGCGGCTCCTTGTGTCTCTGCCACTTCCTCTTTCTCCTCCTCTTCCCGGACCTCAGGGGCTTCCTCCGGTGGCTGCTCCATGGCTGATTTCCCCTCGGCGCCACGCCTGCAGGCCCGGTCATAGCTCTGGCATCATCTGGGTCTGGACGCAGAGGGACCCCAGGGCAGTTCCGTCAGCCTGGGCAAAGGGGAAGACAGGAAGAGGATGAGAGGGCGGTGGGAGTGGGGCATGGCTCAGGACCATCGGGGGCCAGCAGAGCAGGGGCACCTCACCTGCAGGGCTCTCCCATGGTCTCCACTCCTCGCATCGAGGTCACTTCCCCTCCCTCCCTTTGCCCATTGGCTCTTGCAGCAGGTCTGTGGGGCTCAGAGCAGTTCCCATCACCCAGATGGGGTGACACCCCCCTCTGCTACCTTTCCCTGCCTCCTTGGCAGCATCCTGCCCTTTGAGTTCCCGGAGTTTTCAGGAGACACACGAGAAAGCCTTGAGGGCTTTTCAAATGCTCAGTCCCCTGGAGATCCTGCTGCGCATCACACCTCCCAGCCCCATCCTGCCGCACCAGTACCCAGGTCCCAGATCACTGCTCTCCAAAGCCACCTTCCTGAAGGAAGTGTTAGGGTGGATAAAAGGCGTGAGCTCCCGCCAGGCTCGCTCACAGCGACAGCAGATCTGCAGAGCCACCAGGCAAGGAGACACACTCTGTCCTGGAATCTCCCAAACGGTGGGCTCCTAGATGGTGACCCCCATGTTTACGCCACCGGGAGGAGATGGTTCTAACCCTCTGCAACTAAGATATTGTCACAAATGCCACAGTTAGAGGTGTAAGCGCCTGAGGGGGGCGGGAGGCCTTCCTGCAGGGAACAGTAGGGAGAGGTCCAAGAGGGGTGGATTTTGAGCAGGGGAGATGGTATGGAACGCCGCTTGGGGATACAGCTTGAGAAAAGACTCGGAGGCAGCACAGTGGGGACCGGCGAGGAGTCCTGTTGGCTGGGGAGTGAGGTGCTGGAGAGAGGACCTGGCGGGGTGGCCGGGAAGGTGGGTTGTGGCCAGGCATGTGTGCTTCAGAGCCCTGATCCTGGGAGTGAGACGGACCTCATCCCATGTCAGGACAGGCCTGGAAGGGCCAGGAGCAGAAAAGACCTGCTCTAGAGAGATTCAAGCATCTGTGGAACCCCTTATCTTGAGGTCCCACAGGCAGCTGAAACTCAACCTATCCCAACAGAACCCACCATCTCCCCCCTCACTCCCCCTTCCTCTGTAACCCCGTTTTAGTGACCCACACACCCATCTACCCACTTATCAAAGCCAGAAGGCAGAAGCCATCAGAGATCCTCCCTCTCTCTCACCCTGCTCCAGGCTTGCAAACTTGGCTGCACTGGAGTCACTGGGGAGTGTGGTGATCTGGATGTCTGCACTCCTCCCAGAAATCCTCATTTGATGGGTCTGGGAGCAGCTTGGACATCGGAATTTTTGTTTTATTCCCCTGGTGATTGTAACCATTCCTTCCCATCAGGCCTTCATCTTCCCGCTTGGACTGACACAATAACCCCTCAGATGGTCTCCTGAGGCAGTTTGGAAATCAGCCCCAGAGTCTAAGCTGGGGAGTTGGAAACCTATAGCTGGGGGCATCCTTGTTGATGGGACAGCCACAGGAGGGATTCAGCTCACCAAGGGAGACAGTGACATATCAGGGAAGGACAGGAAGAGGCAGAGCAGACAACAGGGCAGTGGCCAGAGGCAGGACGAACTCGGGACAGCCTGCATCTCAGAGCCAAGGGAAGGGGTCAACCAGCTCCAATGCTGCAGGGCTGTAGGGCGACAACTGATACCACTGGATGCAGTGACTGTGAGGTCATCAACGACCTCGTGAAGCAAGTGTCAGCCAAGTGGTTGGGATGGACACCGAGCTCTGAAGAATCAGTGCTAGCGAGGAAGCTGGGACAGTGGGGGGAGGGTAATTTTTGGTGACTGTGTCAGGGAAAGAAATGTATACACACTAGACTGAGATAGTAGCAAAGCTGGGGAGAGGTTTTTCAGAATAAAGGAAACTCAAATAAACTGTGGGCAGAGGAGAGGTCTGCAGCGAAAGACAGGAAGATCCAAGGGGGAAGCCAGGGCAGGATGACTGATGGGAGGGGAATGATTCAAGGGCCCAGGATGAGGAAAATATGAAGAAGCATCATAGCAGTGTGTGTACGTGTGTGTATGGGGAGGTGGGTAAAGTTCACGTGGAATGGCCTCACAGAGTAGAAGATGGGACTTGATGAAAGCAAAGGGCTGTGGGGAGGAGAGGCACTCTGGCAAACATGGTAGGGAATGAGCTGGAAAAGAATAAAAAGAATTAAAGGAAAGCTACAATAACTGAAACACGGCGGTACTGGCACCTGAACAATCAATAAAGAGAATACAAAAGTCTATAAATAGATGCAAACACATATGGAGCTTTAATATGTTATAAAGACACCACTTCAAATCAAAGGGAAAAGGTGGATCCTTCAATAAATGGTATGTAGTGATCCCTACCTTACACCTTATACCAAGACAAGGCCCAAACAAATCAAGGATTTTAAAGTGAAAACAAAACAGACACTATACCAATAGTCTGGAGATGGGTGGAAGAGCTAAGAATGACACAAAATCCATAAGACTTTATGGGTTAAAAGAGTATGGGTAAAGATTAGTAAATTTGATTACAAAAAATATAAACTTTCTACATGGTAAAAAAAAAAAAAAGCATAAGAAAGAAACAGATAATAAACTGAGAAAAAGATTTGCAGCTCTCATTAGATAAAGGGCAAATTTCCCTAAATAGTTCCTGCAAATTAATAAGCAAAAGACCAGCAATCCAATAATAAAATGGGCCAAGGATATAAAAAATGTGTACAGAGCCCAGCCGGTGTGGCTCAGTTGGCTGAGCATTGTCCCATGCACCAAGAGGTGGCTGGTTCGATTCCTGGTCAGGGCACATGTCTGGGTTTTGAGCTCAATCTCCAGTAGGGGACATGCAGAAGGCAGCTGATCGATGTTTTTATCTCACTGATGTTTCTATCTCATTCTCTCCCTCTCCCGTCCTCTCTTAAAAAAAAAAAAAATCAATCAAAACATATTTTAAAAATGCATACAGGAAAGGTATACCTTTGGCTCTTAAATATGTGAAAAGATGTTCATCATCATTAATAAAAAGAGAAATGCAAATTAAAACAACACTGAAATACACTTTTTAAGATCAGATTAAAACAAATGCTAACATTGTTGCTAGGCACGTGGGAAATATAATCTCACACATCCCTGGTGGAAAGGTAAACTGGCACAACCTCTACAGAGACTGATTTGGCTACATCTATCCGAATTACAAGCACACCTTCCCTTTGACCCAGAGACACCACGTGCAGCTTGTAACATAAGCTCTACCTCCACTGAGCAAAACAACACAATGTTTCAGTACAAGGTTACTCATTACAGTACTATTTGACTAGTAGGAGCTGGGGAACCACCTCGAAGTCCATTAACAAGGACTTATGAAACAAATCATGACATGGAAACTTGCAGTTCTATGCAGCCACAAAGAACAATGACATCATGGACTGGCAATGGAAGTCAAATACTCAAGGAAAATTTTCAAAGGTAACAAGATACCATACATAGGCACATATAACTTCCAAACTATTACGGTGGATGGGGAAACTTAGAAGTCGTGTGGAACGCTAGCTTTCTGCCTGAGAAAGTCTCACAGACAGGACTATGGAGACAGAACCACCACTGCCACGTAGGATGGTGGACTGGGTGCTGACACAGAAAGGACAGTGGTGGAAAAACGGGGAGTTCCAGACAATCCCTCGGAGCTGAGTGAATGGCGTGTCCAGGGCCCATCTTAGTCTGGATGGGGTAGGATGCTTACGTAAGACGTCACTGCTGGGGAAGCGGATGACACCCGCAGGAGCCTGGCCACTGCTCTGCGGAACTAGCCCCGAACGCCCACCTCAGACTACTTGTTAGGTGAACACATTAGAGGCCTGTTTCCACGGCACTGCACACAGCTGAACACAGTCCTCAGTGAGCAGGACAGGAGGACCCTTAGCTAAGGAGAGTGGGGCTGTGGGGAGGGGCTGCTGACAACACTGGCCAAGGACCTTGGCGATCACCGAGGGCAGCCTGTGACTGCAAGGAATGTACTGAACTCTCTAAAGAAATTAGCTTTTGTCCAAATCACAAGGACCAGAGACACTGATTCTTTGTGCTTCACGGAACTGAAACGTCTGGAGGTAGAGGGGCAGGGGCAGGTGAGGGAGAGGCCCATGGCTAAAGGGCTGCAGGAGGTTTGAGTAGCATCAAGAGGATGAGCAGCTCAGTGACAGAGGGTCAGACAATGTGACGTCTACGAGCCATGAGGTCAGTGGTGGCACTGACACAGGGGGAAATGCACACCAGTGGTGATGAGAGCCAGTGAGTGGGGGACATGAAGATTTGGGGGTTCCCCTTAGCAGGTAGAAACAGAGGAGCAAAAATTGCAACAGGGCCTTGTATAGACACTTGACAAAATATTTTCTCACACATTGCCTCATGCCCTCTGAGTGACCTTGGGAGATGGGAGCAGAGTTCATTGTCGTGCCTGAATCCTGGAGGGGGGGGGAGGCACCTGCTGGGTACACGATCAACAGGCCCTGCTCAGTCCTCCAAGCCCCATAAGGAGAGCCTTGTGTGCTCCCCTGGGCAATGAGGGAAGTGAAAACACCCAGGCCCGCAGAGCCTGACAGGGTGTCCCTGCAACACACCAGAGGATGACGTCGACGACCATGGGGTTTCGGACACAACGGAGTGGCAGCCTGGCTAGGCCTTGGCGAGCTGTGTGCCCGATACCCCTGAGCCTCAGCTTCCGCTTCCCCACTAGCTGGCTGGTTAGGTCCCCATGCTCAGGGCTACTGTTCTCAGAGTCTGGGGAGCACACGGCGGCCTCTTGGGATCAGATGTGGTTCTGGGCCATGGCTGGAGTTTTGGATTGGGGCCAGGGTTCCTGGATTCCAGCCTGGAGCGTCTCTCTGGCTGTGACCTCTTCAGGACACCAGCTGAAGGGGGAGGGGAGCCGCAGTCTAGTTGCTCCAGAACCCACACACGTCCCTCGGGCTGTTTCTATTTAGATGCAACCACAGTACTGCGCCCATCCCTGCATGTTGCCAGAAGCCAGCCACCAGCACCACGGCTGCCCCACACCCACCACTGTTCTCAGCCTGTCTGGCCAGGAGCTACTTTGACACCCCCTCCCCCCTGCGCCCAGGCCCACAGGCTGGATTTTCCCAGGTAGCTGCCACTCACCACTGTCCTTGCAATGAATCCTATTCTCCTCTTCTCTCCTCAGGCCTGGCACTAAAAATAGCACACCCAGCACTAGGTTTAACTTTTAAGTGCTGCACTGAGAAATTCTGGTCTTCGCTGTGGCCCCCCACCCCTCCCTTCCCCCCTCCCCGCACTGTGCCAGAGCCAGGAACTCTGGTCAGGGCAGAGCTTCACCCCTTAGGAGGTTGGTGCTGACCTCAGACAGGATAAGGGCTGCAGCCGGAGTGAGGAGGCCTGCTCTGCTGCCCCTTGGAGACAAAAAGTAGTATCTAGCAAAAGAATTGTTGCCAAACAAATGCCTGGACTGTTCTGACCCTGGCGCGTGCACACATACACACACACACACACCTGCAGCACACATGTGGCCCCAGTGTTCCCATTCCAAGACCCTTTGTCCCAAGAAGAAACTCAGGCCTTTGGGGAGCTAAGCGGGGGGAGGGGGCATAACTCCATTCAGTTCCCATGGGCAGATAAGGTTAGGAGCTTACCCCAAGTGATCCAGAGCTCTAGAGAGGTCTGGTCTAGGGCCCGAGCAACGAAGCCACCTAGAGCCTTCCTCTTTCCAAGTGTAGTTGTCCTCAGGAAGTAGAGCCTTCCTGACGCCCGCACTGGCAGGCTGTACTTCTGAGTGGGCTCAGTGAGCGTGCGGGCCTCCTCACAAGGTGGCACAGCCACAGAGGCCTCGCTGGTCACCAGACCCCAAGCATGGTCACAGCTGCAGAGCCTCGGGCTCCCCACCTCCACCACCATGGTCCTTCCATTCTCCAGGGCTTACTACACACCAGGCCCATGTGTACAAACACATCTCATCCTCACAACGACCCCGAGTCAGGTACTATTCCTATCCCCATTCAACCGATGACGAGACCGTGAACAGAGGGCAAGTAACTGGCTCAGGTCACACATTAACGGAAGGAGCAGGATTTGAGCCCAGGCAGGTTGGCTCAAGTCCCAATCACTGTGCTGTACTCGGTCGTGGTGCTGGGTGAGACTGGACCAGAAGCTGGTATGTCCCTGCCTAGCTGGGGCCCTGAGGTCTGGAAGCTGCTCTTAGACTCAGTCTGGAGCCATCACCCCTGAAACCTCTGTCTAGCCGCCAGTTGCTATTTCTGTCAAGAACACCCCAATCAAAGCCTTGGATACTCCCTGCCAGAAGACAACCGCTGTGCACTGAAGACAGCACAGACACTGGTCCTGGCTCCTTCTCCAGCCCAGCCCACTCGCCCATGTTCCCACATCACTCCCTGAACATGGGGCTCAGCCTGGAATGCTGCCCCTCTGCCAGCCAGGCCTGTTCCTTCAGGTCCACCTGGCACCTCCTCCTCCAGGAAGCTCTCCTTGACCGGCTCCATTCTGTTCCTTCTTGCTGCAACCCTGGCCCAGGTCCTCCAGCTCTGCAATTACTGTACCAAACTGCCAGTCTGTTCACTGGTCTGGCCTCACCACGTTATCAGTCTCCCAGGCAGTGCCCTCTATCTTTCCAAGGTAGGACCCAGCACCCGGCACGGTGCTCGGCATTTAGTGGGTGTTCAACATACACTTGTTGAATGAATATACAGACTAAAAGCATAACCACTGTCACACTGTTTTCCGCACAGCATTTGCCACTGTACTGATTCTCATGTATTACTGCCTTTGAGATGAAATAATTCACAGAAGTTAATTCCACTGACTTCTGCGTGAGGCCTGGGTTCAAACCCTGCCTTTGCACCCCCTGCCCCCTCCCTCCCTGAGTTCAGGTGAAGACACCAACCCCTCCGAGTTTCTCAGCCCTAAAACTGGAATACCACCTAACCTGAGCAGCTGTCCTAAGGATTAAACAGCCACACACAACTGCTCACTAGTGCTGGCATACAGTAAGTGTCCAACAAAGAGGGACTGTGGCTGCTGCTGTTACTGTCACTGTTGGCTCATTCTAGGGACTGTGTGGAGCAAGTGGTAGCCAAGTCCAGAGCTGTACCAGCCTACTGGAATTCCAGGGACATAAACACACAATTTCCCAGCTCCTTCCTTACAACCCACTGTGGGAACAGGGAACTGACAGGGATCTCCCGACTCCAGCCCAGGCTTCACTGTTCAGAGAGATGAATCCAAACCCTCCTCCACTTCTCCCTGCTCCGTCCCCCACCGTACAGTGGACCCGGTTGCTGTATTTCCTCTCCCCATCTCCCCCCACACACCCCATAGCAGGACAAGGGTCAGCAGCCCTGCCCCACGTCTCAGGACCAGCCGTAAGGGAGGCCATGAGAGAACGGGCCTGGTTCATTCTCTCCCAAGCTTTCCAGTCTGGGTACTGACCCAATGCCCCGGTTTCCCTGAAGAGCAACTCCAGGGTGCACTTCTCCCCCATCTGCCAATCCGGGCACCCCACTCCCCTCAGGGCACACAAGGGGCCTGTGTGGCTTTCTGGCTGGAATGGATCCACCTCAGCAGTTCGACCCTAGGTGTGGCCTGGGGCTGGTTTTGTTCAGAGTGCTAGAACCAGAGAAAAGACACCCAGGAGCCACCCTGCCCCTCACCTCTGGGGTTCTTCCAATGCCACCAAGAGTCAGGCCCTAAGGCCCGTGGGCCATGGAGTGGAGTTAAACTAAAATAAAAGAAAAAGCTGGCCCTGACCGGTTTGAGTCAGTGGATAGAGCATCGGCCTGCAGACTCAAGGGTCCCAGGTTCGATTCTGGTCAAGGGCATATACCTTGGTTGCGGGCACATCCCCAGTGGGGCGTGTGCAGGAGGCAGCTGATTGATGTTTCTCTCTCATCAAGGTTTCTGAATCTCTATCCCTTTCCCTTCCTCTCTGTAAAAAAATCAATAAAAATATATATTTAAAAAAATTAAAAAAAAAAAAAAAGAAGAAAAAGCTAGCCTCAGGGAGCTACTGAGAATGTGCCCAGAGAGAGATCCAGTGGGAAAGAGGCTGTCACCAGGGACCAGCAAGGAGCCCCTGAGGGTGCCCGCAGCCCGAGCAGGGGAGACTCCAACCAGCAACTCCCCGCCCCGGCCGCCTCTGCCTGTGCCACTGAAGACTGAGGAGAGGCTGAAAACCTACAGCTTTCAGCCCTGACCGGTTTGGCTCAGTGGATAGAGCGTCGGCCTGCAGACTCAAGGGTCCCAGGTTCGATTCCGGTCAGGGGCATGTACGTTGGTTGCAGGCACATCCCCAGTGGGGGGCGTGCAGGAGGCAGCTGACCAGTGTTTCTCTCTCACCGATGTTTCCAACTCTCTATCCCTCTCCCTTCCTCTCTGTAAAAAATCAATAAAATATATTTAAAAAAAAAACAACCTACAGCTTTCACAAGAAACACAGCCTCAACATGGTTCTTTTTGCTGAGCGGGAGTTATAGGTGATTCTTATTTTCTTAATTACATTTTTCTGTGTTCTCCAAATTCTTTACAATGAGCATGAGATACTTTCATCACTGGGGGGAAAGGGAGAAATGTTTATAAAGTGTTTTGAACAAAGAAAACTAAAGAATTTGCTGAAAGACACAGAGGAGGTAAAAGGCCAGCCCAGGTCCTAGCCTGGGGGCTTTCGGGAGCTGAGGGCCCCTCGCTGCTCCAAGAGGCTGTGCGGGGAGGGCAGCTGTGACAGCACCAGGGGCCACACCAGGGCCCCTTCCAGACCCTTCTCATCCCAGGACCTCAGGTGCTGTGGCTGCTGTTGCCACCGATGCCCCTCCACTCTTCCTCTGGTCCCTGCCAGCTGCTTTCATTCACTCATTCAGCAAATATTGTTAAGCACCTACCACCATGTGCCAGGCCACATTAGTCAAGAAACCAGCACAAATACACAACTAGGAAGGACGGCCAGGCTGTGGAGGACAGTGCCGAGCGCAGTGGCGGCACTCTCGGAGCACGCCCCCCCCCCCAGGATGGGTGTTCCTGAGATGTGGCCTTTGACCCAGAGGCAGGTGAATGGGGTGACAGGGCAACGGGGAAACAGATGGGAAAGGCCCCTCAAAGGGAGGAGGGCATGGATCCTCAGAGGGGTGGGAGCAAGGGCTGTGTGGCTGGCGTGCCAGGAAGCAGGGAGGCTGGCAATCCATCGGGCCTCAAAGGGCAAGTGAAGGATATGGGTTTATCTGAAGAGCAGCAGAGAGCCTAGGAGGGTTAAGAAGACGATGGACAGGTTCAGAGTTGCATTTGAAAAGAATTCCTCCGGCCACTGTGGAGGGCGGACTGGAGATCATTCAGCTGGACTCTGAGCCAGGGTTGCAAAGCTAGCGGGGGCACTGGCGGGAGGGAGAGGCCACCCCCAGATCCCCAGACACCTGCCTCTTCAATTCCTGGGGAGAGCCAGGCTGAGGAGCCAGGCAGGAGAGCCTCGCCCAGAGCCGCATGCTCTCCTGGTGCCCACCTGTGCCGCACTGAGTGAAGCGGCAGGGCAGGGCAGGGCAGGGCAGGGCAGAAGAGCTCCATGGGCCCTGCCTGCTGACTCCCTGGCTCAGCCTCCCAGTGCTGTTCTGATCTTGGTGACTCCCAGCTAGACACACTCCTATCTGGGAGCACAAGTGGCACCTGGCACGGTTGGCAAGAGGCCAACTGACTCGGACAGCCACATCCCTAGGCCTGACACCTCCATCCAAGCCCCTCAAACTTCTGACACACATCTCTAGGGACTATGGACCAGACTCGCTACTCACACCCTTTTCCCTCAATGTTCACAAAATAATCTCTCTAATCTCAGGGAGAGGAAGGCAGACAAGACTGAGTGCGCCGAGCACCCACACTGCCCTCTGAGGCAGCTCTGACCAATGCCTCCTGCCGGGCGTGGGGAGGGAGGCTGGTGGCAAAGGAAGGGCAGCGCACTGACAGGCGGCGGCCTGGTGAGAGGGAATGAAGCTGACCGGCCCGGGAAAACGGGACACACAGTTGGAGGTGGAAGGCAGAGGGGTCAGCAGGGCTGAGTGAATTCTGAGCCTCCCCAAGGACAGAGGGGGCCAGAAGAGCCCTCAGCGAAGCCAGGATCAGCCAGTTCGGCCCAGGAGAATCTGTGGCTCCTAAGCCCAAGCTTCCCCTGAAAGTGCTCATGCCTGTAACCTTGTAATTCCCCTCATAGGAAACTGGACTAGGCTGTTCGATGCAGTTACTTATAAAAATGAAATCAACTTTTATAAATATGAAAATTTTATAATAATGAAAACTAACAGAAATATCTCAATGTCCAATAGTAGAGGAATGGTTAAATAAATGAGGGCACCTCCAGAAAATGGAGTATTATCCAGCCATGAAACTCATGTTTTCATAGAATATTTAGTAACGTTAGTGGAAAATAGCAGAATTCAATTATATAGCAAAAATCCTATAAAAATGACTAGAGAAAGAATGGAAGTTTCCATGTACGAATAGGGCAGTAGGTGAGTTACTGTTCCTATGTCACTGTATGTCTTAAACTTTCTGTACTGAACATGTATCATCTCCATCTCACTTGACCTATCAGAGCATGTGGTGCATTGCGGAGTCCTTCCTCTGTTACGCCTTCTCCTCTATTGGCTCCAGGTTTTCCTCTGACCTCCCTGGCTGCTCCTGAGCAATCTTTTTGCTGGAGTTAGTGAGCAATTTCTTCCTTCCTGGAGCCAGTGAGCAATTTCTTTCTGACCTCTTAGGGTCTCCTTCAATCTACACTCTTCCCTGCGTGACCTTATGCTCATCCGTGGCTTTTGATACCTTCAATATACTGATGGCTCCTATCTATTTCTCCAGCTCAGATTCTCTGATATCTCCACATAGATGCCCAATAGTATCTCAAGTCTAACACATTCATACTGAGCCCTTGCCTTCGCGCCCCCGCCTCCACCCCTGCCAACATCATTCCCATCTCAGTAAATGTCAATTCCAAGTTTCCAGTTAGTCAGGCCAAAATGTTGCTGCCAACAAATCCTGTTGTCTCTGTCTTTAATAAATAACCAGATTCGAATCACTGCTCATCACTTTCACTGCTATGACCCTGGTCCAAGCCAACATCCTCTCTCTCTCTCTTTTTCTTGTTAATCCCCACCCAAGAATATTTTCCCATTGATTTTTGGAGAGTGGAAGGGAGGGGAGAGACACAGAGAGAAAACCATCAATGTGAGAGAGACACATCTTGGCTGCCTCCCGACCGGGGCTGGGGATCGAGCCTGCAACCAAGGTAAGTGCCCTTGACGGAATTGAACCCACAACCCATGCTTTCCAATCAATCATTAGTCTGGGTACTGACTAACTTGTGCTGGTTTCTTGACAATTGTGGCCTGGCACATGGTGGTAGGTGCTTAACAATATTTGCTGAATGAGTGAATGAAAGCAGCTGGCAGTCTGCAGGCTGACACTCTAATTACTTAGCCAAACCGGCTGGGCTCGCTCTCTCTCTTTTTTTGTTGTTGTTAATCCTCACCCAAGGATGTTTTTTCTATTGATTTTTACAGAGAGTGGAAAGGAGAGAGGGAGGGAGAGAGAGAGAAAAACATCGATGAGAAAGAGACACATTGATTGGCTGCCTCCTGCACGTACCCCAACCGGGGCCAAGGATTGAACCTGCAACCCAGGTACATTACGTGCCCTTCAGTAGGATTTAAACCCACAATCCTTTGGTGCTCAGGCCGACATTCTAACCTCTGAACAAAACCAGCCAAGGCAAGCCAATATCATCTCTTGCCTGTATTATTGCAACAGCCTCCTAACTGGTTCACCCTCCACCCTCCCCACCACAGTCAGAGTGATCCTTTTAAGTTAGATTCTGCCCCTTCTGTGATCAAATCCCTCCAGGAGCTTCCTGCCCATCTTTACACTGGCCTGCCAGGCCTTCCCTCTCCCCTCCTGGTATACTCGGCCAGGCTGCTCTTGAACGATGCAGGCGCATTTGCCTCAGGGGCTTTGCAATTGTTTCCTCCAGCTGAAAATGTCCTACCCATTTACATGGCTGGCTGCCTCACCTCCTCAGGGTTTTGCTTAAACATGACAGTCAACCTGACCACAGGATTTAAAGTCAACCCAGCCCTCTCTCAGGCACTTCCATTTCCCTTCTCTGCTTCAGTTTTCTCTGTAGCTCTTACCACTATCTGGAATAGTATGCACGCATGCATGTATACATATGTATATGCACACATGTATAAAACATACGTGTGTGTATGTGTGTGTATACACATATATGAATTTTTAAAACTAATTTGTTTACTATTTCTGTCTCCCCAAAAGGATATAAACCCCACCAGGCAGAGATTTTCATGTTAGATTCATACTGATCCTCAAGACAGAGGACAACTGGCAGACAGTAAATTTGCTGGACAAATGAATAATTTTTATAACTGGAAAAAAGATTTCCATTCATGGACCTGCCCCATAGAGATCACCTGTCCTCAGGTTTCAGTTGTCCAGGGCGCCCAGCTGCTCTCAGCCCATCCCAGTCAGACAAGGGGCTCATCGGGATGACAGTTAACAGGCAGAGCCGTGAGCAGGGGGCGCAGGAGTCCAGGCCGTGGCTCCCCTGCCGCCTGCCAGGGGAGCTGGGGGAGGTAGCCCATTTGTCTTGGCTTCCTTTCCCCCTGGGAGGGGTGCTGGCTGCTTCCGGCCCGCTTTGACTCTGCAGTTGCTTACTGAGCAGACCCCACGAGCAGTGCGCATGAGGGGCTCGGGTCACTCACAGGACGTGGCTCTGCAGGGCAGGGGTGGGGGTTGGCAGCTAATCCTCGAGAGCCTTTAATGTTTACACTCGTCAGGGAGGAAGATAAGACCAGCACCTGCACGACTGTGACTGCGGGAAAGGCTGTACACAAACAGGGGAAGGGAGGAGGGAGGCCGAGTCCTGAGGAGGAGGAAATGGCCTCTGCTGGAGGCCTCAAAGGTTCAAGGCCAAGGAGAGCTGGGTCATCCAGAAATGACCTTACAAGTAAAATATGCTCATTAGAGAAAAAAGGGTTCAGAGAAAAAAATAAAATCAGGAAGTGGTTTTATTTTATATACAGACTAAGGGGTAGGAAGGGGGAAATGCAGGCTCCTAGCCCCGGAGAGGTGGTGGCAGGTCTAGAGCAGGCTGGGGAAGCAGGTCACAGCCACACACACACAGAGGCTCCCATGACTCTTTTTACGTGGGGCCTACTCCAATTCTGCTTGAACCAAACAGCACACAGCGTTCTGTGTGCCAGGCATGACTGAAAGCTCCTCACGTAGCCATCACAAGTGAGGACTATGAAGCAGGTACTAGTATCGCCTCCATTTTCAGAGGACAAAACCAGAGCAAGGAAGAGGGAAGTAAGTTGCATGACTGCTGGAGCCTGGATGCAGAGCCAGGAGCCGTCTGCCTTCAGGGTGGAGGAGCTCCACGCTACGGCCTCTCGCTTCCATTCCTGAACCCCTAATGCTACAAAGTGTCCGTATCCTGGAGAGTGGACCCTTCCTAGTCCCGTCCTCCCTGACCTCTGGGCACCCAGGCTCAGCCTGCACCACCTTCCTCCCAAAGCCACCGCCCCCAGGTGAAACCCCTGTTACTGCAGCATGTGTCACTGGACAGCTTCCCGACCCCTCCTCTCCCTCAGTCTATCACTCCCTCTTCATGTGTGGCCTCTAGAACCCCAATAACCAAGATGATGCGGAAGTGTCGGAATGGCAATACTTTAAATCCAAAAAGCCTATCTCCTATCTTTTCTCCTACGTCACTGAGAGGCCAAAGTGTCACCTAGGCGCCATCTGTTTAACCCTTGGATAAGACGATTCAGCAGATCAGAGCCCCTGCCCAGGCTCTGCTGCAGTCCAGGTGAGAGGACAGGGAGAGGGCTGCATGCCAAGTACACTCCCAGCCCTGCCAGCACCAGGCTGTGCCCCTCTGGGTAACCTCTAACCTCTCTGTGCCTCATTCTCCCATCTGAGATGGGATTCATATCCACATGCCTTCCCTAAGGCAGGCAGCAAGGCTCAGATGACAGAGTAAATGTGAAAAACATCTGTATTCTATAATTCACACACCAAAATGTTAATGATGAATATTTCTTAGGGATAATTTTTATTTCTTCTCTTATTGCTTATCTGATTTTCCTAAATTTCCTATAATGAACATGTGCTGTGTTTAGTAAGCAAGAAGTCTGAAAGCATGATACAAACATGAGACATCATTAGTTTAGAACAGGGGTCCTCAAACTTTTTAAACAGGGGGCCAGTTCACTGTCCCTCAGACCGTTGGAGGGCCGGACTATAGTTTAAAAAAAAACTATGAACAAACTCCTATGCACACTACACACATCTTATTTTGAAGTAAAAAAACAAAACGGGAACAAATACAATATTTGTATTTGCATGTGGCCCGCGGGCCGTAGTTTGAGGACCCCTGGATTAGAAAGTAGCAAGCAGCAGCAGCGGATGCCTCTCTCAGGATGCGGCATCCTGGCCCGAGGTGTCACGGCGTTCCCTGCCGACCTCCAGAGCAGCGGGCAGCTCGGGCAGGACGCCTGGCGCCCACTGTAACAACACAGACTAGAACACATCTGCCCCGCAGCAGCTGTGGAGTGCTCGCCGCCTGGACTGGGAGGGTGGGAAGGAGGAGAGAAAGGAGGGGAGATGGGCGGTTTTCCGTGCCTGCAGCAGTCTTTCTTTCATAACGAAGCTGAGCAGAAGAGAAAGCCTCCTTCCAACACTGCTGGCTGTCTCCCTCGCCAAAGCTCTGGTTCCCCTCGAGTGAAACTGGCTCAGGAGCGAGCAGCTCACCTGGCGTTGGCTCTCAGTCTCAGTATTTGCTTTCTGCTCTCCCTTTCCTTGCCAGGTGCACGCCTATCTGGTTGCTCTCTGAGGTCCCTGATAAGGGCCTAGTCAACAAATACTTGAAAAGCATGAAGTCCCCCAAGAGGGACGGGCGAACCAGAGGTGAGGGAGAGAAAGGACAAACGAGAGAATTCAACCTCAGGGAGCCCAGAGCAGCTTCTGAAACATCAAAGCACCGTGGAGTCAGAGAATCGGCCCAGGCCTCACCTTCCATCCTCATTCGGCGCTGCCAGGAGCGGCTCCTGAGTGTGTGCCAACACGACAGCCTGCGAGAGCTCAGTGAGGAAGCTGGTCCCAGCTGCCCTGGCGCCTCAGGACCCAGAGCCGGCCAGGAGGGTGTGCGGGAGCGGCGGGGAATTGCCGAGACTGGCGTGACTTAGTGATGACTTGGCGGATTCGTTTAGAAAGCGGAAGGCCTTACATGTCGGGTCATGTCAGCTCCCAGTCTGGATTTCAGCCCCATCTGGCAGGAGGGCGGTGGGGCTCCCGCAAAAGAATCAAGGTAAAGCCCAGCCACTGCTCCCAGGTGCTACTGGAAACACTGCTTTCCCGCGGAGGTCCCCCTCTGCAGGGATCTTTCTGCCCTGCTTACCTGGCTGCCAGTGCAGTGGGTGTGTGGGTGGGTCCTCCAAGATGCACTGTAGGAGGAGGTAGAACTCCCAGAACCCCCTCAGGGCCCACCCGGCACTGCCTGCTCCTGGCCAGGCCACTTTGGCCCAGGCCCCGAGTTCAGCCCCGTACCCTGCAGGCCCGTGAACGTGGGACACAGACTCTCCCGCACTCGCAACTCTACAGCAAGAGGACAACGTGGCTTTAACAGACCGTGTCCTGACTGAGCCAGAGCCTCTGCTTCCTCAGAACAACTGCTCCTGGGAACACACTGGGTGGCATGAGGAGCGACGCTACTCACCAGGTGCTCAGTGCTCCTGCCCTTGGGGAGAGATGCTAACCAGGAAAATGACAGGCTGGTGGGCCGGTCGCCAGCGCAGAGGGCTGGCAGGGCAGTCCTGGAGTGCCGTGTCGCCACCATGGCCTCCTTGCTGGCTGCCTCCTCGAGAACCTCACCCAAATCCTGGGGCGTGAGCGCACGTAGGCGGTAACTCGCCCCCACAGCGAAAGGCTCTGCATACCTTTCCCCCATGAAGGCTTCCAGTCTCTCTCTGTGCCCCCAGGGACCAAGGCAGGCTCAGGCAGTACCTTCTCCATCCACCTGATTGCCCTCAGGACTCATGGGCCAACTTGGGGATCCTAGGCACTGACCCTAACCCAGGCCACGGCCAGGTACGTGAGGCCTGCACTTCCCTGTCTGGACAGGCGGGGGCTGGAACAGCGCCAGCAGCTCGCCTTAAAAAATTTTTTTTTAAAATTATTGTCTAAAGTTTTACATACGTCTTCTTTTTCCCCAACTGACACCTGCCCCCGCCACCCCCCCAGCCATTCCCACCCTGGGCAAGCCCCCACCGCCCCAGTGCCTGTGTCCATTGGATATGCTAATATGCATGCATGTAAGTCCTTTGGCAGCTCGTCTTTGTAACATCCGCACGAAAGTACTTATTCCAAAGGTGGCGGAGCAGCGTCCAACACCCGCCTACCAGCTGCCTGAGGCGCCCAGCCTTCCTAGGAACAGCCTGCCACATGCAGGAGAGCAACGTGGGCGAGAGCGGTACCTCTCTCTTCCCTTTCACCTTAGATCCCTCAGGGCTGGTGTTCTGCTGGGTTTTCAGCACTGGTACGCAGTAGTTGGTGCCACCATAGTGATGACCAGCCACCTCAGAGGAGGCAGATTGGCAAAAGGGCAAGTGTAGGACTTTGGCCCAAAGAGAACTGGGTTTGAATCCTAGCTTTGCTACTTACCAGCTGAGTGGCCTTGGGCAAATTGCTTCACCTCTCTGAGCGTCTATTTCCTTATATGTACAAGGGCTCAGCCCAGGGAGATGACATAACTTATCTACAAGTCATGGGGAGAGATGGTTGTAGAGCTTGGTCCCAAATCCCATTTCCTGGCTCACAGGGCTTTTTTTTTTTTATTTTTTTTTTTATTTTTTTTATTTTTATTTTTTTTTTAAAAATATATTTTATTGATTTTTTACAGAGAGGAAGGGAGAGATATAGAGAGTTAGAAACATCGACGAGAGAGAAACATCGACCAGCTGCCTCCTGCACATCTCCTACTGGGGATGTGCCCGCAACCCAGGCACATGCCCCTGACCGGAATCGAACCCGGGACCTTTCAGTCCGCAGGCCGACGCTCTATCCACCGAGCCAAACCGGTTTCGGCTCACAGGGCTTTTTTGACTATATCAGCGATTTTCAACCAGTGTGCTACAAGAAATTTTAAAACATGCAATACCTGACTACTTAGTTAGGGGCACTGACCTCTTTTCCCTTAGATTTCCAAATAAAAAAATGACAACAGCCAGCAAACAATAGCCATCAGACGTGAATGAATAAAAATTATACCTATTTTATTTTTCAGATTAGCAAAAAATCTATTTTTTGGTGTGCCGCAGAAACTAATTATACCAGTAATTAGTTTATGTGTGCCGTGAAATGAAAAGGGTTGAACATCACTGGACTGCATCAAGATGTTTCTCAATAGCAGGTACAAATGACAGAGAAATAGTCTCTTTTCCAAAATGGCTCTCAGCTATCCCAAAAGTCAGTGAAGAGCTCCTTCCAAAGTTCTCTGCCTTCAAAACCTAACCAACCAACCACCACACCAACAAAAACCCCAAAGTTCTCTGCCTTAAAACGAAAGCAGTCCTCACGGACACCAACATAACCAGGTGATTACAGTCAGTATCATCTTTACTGGGGCCAACGGGCACCATCAGCTTCCTGGTGTGAAGCAACAGGAAGCACTCATCACCCTTGTAAGCTCCCACCAAAAATGTTAACGTAAACCTAATCACAAGGAAACACTCCTACAAGCATGGACTGTGGACAATCTATGACACAATGCCAAGGAAATGTAACAGCCCTGGCCAGTGTGGCTCAGTTGGTTGAGCATCCTCCCATGCACCGACAGGTCGCAGGTTCAATTCCCAGACAGGGCACATGCCCAGATTGCAGGCTTGATCCCCAGTAGGGGGTGTGCAGGAGGCAGCCAATAGATGTTTCTCTCATCCTATTTCTCTTTTTCTTTTTCCTTCTCCCCTCTCTAAAAAAAAATCAATAAAAACACAATAAGAAAGAAAGAAAGGAAGAAAGAAAGAATGAATGAATGAGAGAGAGAGAGAGAGAGAGGGAAAGAAAGAAAGAAAGAAAGAAAGAAAGAAAGAAAGAAAGAAAGAAAGAAAGAAAGAAAGAAAGAAAATGTAACTGTTAACAACTGGTGAATCTTAGTGAAGGAAATACAAAAGTTCAAAGTAGCATTCTTTCAACTTTTCTGTAGCTTTGGCATTTTTAAAAAATGTTTATTGACTTGATATAAGAAACATTAATCATTTGCCTCCCATATACACCCCAACCAGGGATCAAACCCGCAACCTAGGTATGTGCCCTGACTGGGAATCAAACCCACAACCTTTTGGTGTATAGGACAAAGCTCCAACCAACCGAGCCACCCAACTAGGGCAGCTTTAGCCTTTGGGTTAGATAAACAACAGAAAGAAAAAAGGCTGTTTGGCCCTCAGTTCACCACCTGGCTATGAGCCAACAGGACTCAGCTATATCATGTTTGATTTTTCTCCCCAGTGCCCAGAGTATAACAATCCAAGCTCCTATGCCCACTGCTCAAGGCGTAGCACAGTAGGGATCTCAGCATTTTCTAAGCTCATCTTCCACAGAACTCTACAATCTGAACCATCTTGTCAGCACAGTGATTTACACAGTGCATCCCAACAGCCACTGCCAGCCATTTATTCAGCCAGTAACTTCCATGGAGCACCTCCAGGGGTCAGGTGCCAAGCTGGTTCCACAGACATTGTGACGGATATGACACAGCGGCCGCCCTGCGGAGCTTACCTTATAGGTTACCTTTCAACACTTGGCTTTCCTCAAATCCTGCCTTATGACCTCTTTACAAGTATTTCCATGCAAGACTTCTTTTCCAACTTTTCTTAGGAAATTGATGTTTTACTGAATCTCAAATTCAGAGAAACATCCCAAATATTGACAAATTGGGAAAATGGGAAAAGGTCTAATCTTCTGGTGAGAATTAAAGCTTAACAATCAAACCTTAGAGATGTTATTGGTTTCAAGGAATCCACTACTAGTAACTTCACGTCAAAGCAAGAATAAGAAATTAACATGCAGAGTTGAAGGTCAAGGCTGACATTTCTGGGAATCAGGACACGAGTGCCACAATCAGATCAAGTCTTACTTGTAGCCATTGCCGTGTTGTAAGTGTGTGTTCATGACACTGTCTGCTGCTAATGGTGAGTCATTCTTGCAAATATATGTTAATATATTAATATATATAGTATATAGAAACCCTACAAGTAGAATTCTAGGAAGTTTAGAAACAAGTCAAACTGGCAATTCTGACACGTGATTCTATACAGTGCTGTTAACTTTCTTAGGAGATACGCTTGTTAGTTTATTCAAACACTACCCAATAATGTTCACTGGAATCTTCTAGCATTTGACTATTTGATACAGGAGAAATGGGGAAAAAAGTGAGTATTGTGGAATTTTAGGACATAAAATCAGAAACTGATCTTAATCTGAATTAGCAAAAGCAGTGCCCTGGTGCCCTGGCCAATGTGGCTCAGTTGCTTGGGCACCGTCCCACGCACCAAAAGGTTGCTGGCTCAATTCCTGGTTAGGAAACATGCCTAGGTTGCAGGTTCAATCCCCCATTGGGAGGCATGCAGGAAGCAGCCCACCGATGTTTCACTCTCGCGTCGATGTTTCTCTCTCTCTCTCTCTAACAATTAATAAAATTTTAAAATAAATAATCAGTATTGGTTA
This sequence comes from Myotis yumanensis, assembly GCF_028538775.1. Classification (NCBI taxonomy): domain Eukaryota; kingdom Metazoa; phylum Chordata; class Mammalia; order Chiroptera; family Vespertilionidae; genus Myotis; species Myotis yumanensis. The sequence goes on from NW_027223757.1 coordinate 91,736,171, forward strand.
GTAAAGGCAACAGCTAAACCAAAATTGGGGCAAAGGAAGTGTTTTCATCACTAAAAAAGAAAATGAACTTATTCAAAGTAACTATACCTCGATGTCCATCTTGAAAATAGTTCTGATATATGCTTTAACTATTCAATCAACATCAAGTCAAAAAGAAAGGAATTTTTCTACATCTGGAGTATTTGTCATGGAACCATGATCAATATCATTAGAAAGGGCAATTAATGTTTTGTGTATTTTACAATTTTATTTTAGACCCACACAAAATTGATTTTTAAAAAAAAATCCTCACCTAAGGATATATTTTTTAGAGTAGAAGGCAGGAAGGTGGGGGGCGGGGGGAGGGGGCGAGGGAGAGAGGGAGAGGGGGAGAGGGAGAGAGAGAGAGAGAGAGAGAGAGAGGCAGGGAGAAAGAGAGAGATATCCTAGTAAGAGAGAGACATCAACCGGTTGTTTTCCACACTCCCCCAACAAGGGCTAGGGATTGAGTTTGTAACCAAGTTACACAGCCTTGACCAGGAATTGAATCTGCGAACCTTCAGTCCATGGGCTGGTGCTCTAACCATGAGCCAAGCTGGCCAAGGCTGACCAATAGATTTTTTTTACACAAGAAAATGGCAATTCAGTAAAGTGAACAAATTGTTATGAAACAATAGAAACAACTAAAATGGAAAAAACTTTTTTTAAAAGAACCTTGACTTATGCTTTATATCTTTTATAAAATTAACTAAAAATAGATACATCTAAATGTAAAATTAAAAATTATAAACTTTTTAAAAGAAAACATGGGAAATTCTTTGTGAACTTGGGTTAGGCAAAAGGTTCTTAGAAATATATAAGAAACAGGATTCATTAAAATTTTTTTGATAGCCCAGCCGGTGTGGCTCAGTCGTTGAGTGTTGACCCATGAACAAAGGTTCAATTCCCAGTCAGGGCACATGCCCCGTTGTGGGCCTGATCCCCAGTGGGAGTCATGCAGGAGACAGCCAATCGATATCTATCTCTCTCATTGGTATTTCTATCTATCCCTCTCTCAAATCAATAAAAACATATTAAAAATTTTTTAAATAAATTGGATATCATCAAAATTGACTTCTGCTCTTTGAAAGGCACATTAAGAAAATGAAAAGACAAGCTACTCACTGAGAACATACTTGCAAATCGCATATCTGACAAAAGATTTGTGTCTAAGATATATAAAGAACTCCCCACACTTAGCAGTAAGAAAACAAACATCCCAATTAAGAAATAGGCAAAAGATCTGAACAGATATTTCACCAGAGAAAATATACAGATGACAAATAAACACATGAAAATGATGTGCAACATCCTTAGTCATTAGGGAAAAACACCTATAGAATGGCCAAAAACAAAACAAAAACTGACAACAGCGCATGCGAACAGGGCCGTGGAGAAGCTGGAACTCGCGCACACTGATGGTGGGGATGCACAGCACAGCCACTGTAGGAAACAGCTTGGCAGGTAACCTTATTCTTACCATACACCCAGCGATCCCACTCTTAGGGATTTACCTACGTGAAATGAAAACCTATGTTTCAACCAGCAGATGAATGTTATTCAAAATTGCCAAAGCCCAGAAACAACCTAAATGTGCTTCAAATGAAAGTTGTGGCCCATCCTTACATTAGAATACTTACTCACTAACAGAAAGGGACAAACACTGATACATGCAGCAACAACGGATGGGTACAGTCTATACATCGTGCTAAGTGAGACTCAAACGGCTATGACTCCATTTCTATAACATTCTAGAAAGAGCAAAACTACAGGAACAGAATAAGTAATGGGTTAATGATAAGGTGAGGTTTGACTACAAAGGAGTAGCACAAGGGAATGTCATCTTTAGGGGGTGATAGCACAGTTCTTTATATGAATCATTTATCTGGCGATGATTAATGACTATGAATTTGCCAAAACTCAGAACTGCACACCAAAAAGGATGAATTTTAGTGTCTGGAAATTTAAAAATAAAGATCTTAAATGTCACATTAAGAATAACTTTTACATATTAAATATTTGTGGCATTATCCTTAAAACATTAAATGATTTTTATTAGGCATTCATTTTTTTAAATAAATATTTTTTTATTGATTTCAGAGAGAAAAGAAGAGGGAGAGATAGAAACATCAATGATGAGAAAGAATCATTGATTGTCTGCCTTCTGCACGCCCTACACTGGGGATCAAGCCCGCAACCTGGGCATGTGCCCTGATCGGGAATCGACCTTCTGATTCATAGGTCAACACAACCACTGAGCCACACCGGCCAGGCAAGCATTAATTTTGTTAATGTTCTCTTTCTTTAACATTTTCTACTATCAAATATCTATGCCAGGTGGAGGTCATTTATACATGTTAATAAAACATATAATCTTGTCACAATATATTGTTCCCAAATAATAATAAACCATGCATTTATTATTATATATATATATATTTTTTTTTCTTTTACATGAAAACCTCTGAAACTTTTATCATAGAAAAAATAATTCACAGTTTATCATGGTCTCTCATTTTTATTTAAAAACCCATAAATACAGTGTTACAAAAGATATGACTTTGGGAATTCCCGGGAAATTCTATGCCTTTTCCCAAAATTCTGAAAGCCAGTAAGTGCAGGGAATTTGGCAGCACCAGTCTTGACACTGTCCCAGGCAGCCTTTACTAAGACCCGCATGGCAATCTTCCACCACCTCCAGCCAGAGCCCCCTTCAATTAACACATCGTTTAGGGATTGATTTGGGAACCTGTGCAACAGCACTGACTAGACTGCTTCAGGGAGATGCCAAAAAGAGCGAGTGAGAGACTGCCCTTGAGGAGGTGGGCGAACAGAGAGCTGTGTGGGGGGGGCAGCACAAGAAGTGGACATTTCAGAGGGAGAAATGTTCCAATCGGGAGAAGCGGGGTGAGTTTGGAGTAGGTGTTACGGCCTTTCTTTCAGCTGGGCCGGAGGCTGGGAAGGGCACATCCAGGCAGGCAAAGGAGTGCACGTCTGGGAACGGCAAGCTGTCCCTTTGGCTGGGGCATCCCATTCTCTGAAGGACAGATGAGGCACCCAGGCACAGCCTTGGTGTCCTAGTTCCTAAGGGTGGACTCAATTCTGTGGCAAGGGGGAGGGCAGAAGCAGAGAGGAGCGTTGGTTCCAATGCTTATAAGAGCAGAGAGGCGCAGAGCACCACTGAGGGCTTCTGAAACAGCAGGGAGAGAAGCTGAGGGTCTGAAATCACATCCCTCATCCCTTCAAATCTCTACACTGTTCCCTGAACTTCCAGCACAACGGCCTATCTCCCTCTGGGCCTTGGTATAGTCTGTTCCTTCCACCTGGGACTTCACCCCTTTCTCAACCTGACTAACCCTCCTCGTCCTCAAATCTCAGCTTACATTTCATTTACAGTCCTGGATTTCCCAAGCATCACCCTATCCACACTTCCTTGCTATTGCAGTTTACTACATATTTATTCAGGGATGCGCTATTTGCTTGCTTGCCCGATCACAGGGGTATAATGCTCTCATGGTGGGAGTGTGCAGTCTGCATTAACTCAATCGCATGGTGTGCCATGATGTCTTCCATTATATCCCACCACAAAACATCACCAGCCACCCACCACATTCACTCGCAGACGCTGCTCACATCTTCTTTCTGGGTAGACGTGTGTGCACCTCTAGACCCAGCTCCGCAAACCACCCAAGTCTCTCAAAGGAGAGACCCAGTTTTACTCTTCACTAAATGAACACCAACCTCTCTCGCCTCCTCATTGTTTATAAAGTATCCTGAGCTACAAAAATTGTCTTCTGGTCTGTCTTCCTCACAGGGCTATGAGGACCATACTAGAAAACAGTTGGGAAGATGTTTTATTTATTTATTTTTTATGTGTGTTTTTTAAAAAATTATTTTAGAGCAAGAGGAAGGGAGAGGGGGAGAGAGAGAAACATTGATTGGTTGCCTCCTGGACACATCCAGATTGGGAATCGAACCTGCAACCTGAGTATGTGCCCTGACTGGCAAACTTTCGGTGCACAGGATAATGCTCAACCAACTGAGCCACATCGGCCAGAGTGGGAAGATGTTTCAAACACCACAGTTCACTTGACAAATCTAAGGCATTTAAATGTCTAGTTACATGAATGTTTGCTGGAAAATTATTGGTTAAACTTTATGTACATCATATGAACAACAAAATAAGTTTTTTAAAAAAAGAATATAGCCTGGCAGGCATGGCTCAGTGGTTGAGTGTCGACCTATGAACCAGAAGGTCATGGTTTGATTGTCAGGGCACATGCCCAGGTTGCAGGCTTGATCCCCAGTGTGGGGCATGCAGGAGGCAGCCGATCAATGATTCTCTCTCATCACTGATGTTTCTCTCTCTCTCTCCCTCTCCTTTCCTCTCTGAAATCAATAAAAATATTATATTTTAAAAAATTTTAAAGGAATACAGTGTCAACTATCTTTTAATAAAAAATAAATGAATTTTAACAATAGCCTTAAAATATAATTAGCCTATATTCTAATATATATACCTTCAATAATAAAAAAGGAATGCAATAGATCTGTATGTGCTGATGTGGAAAAATTTTCAATATATACTTAAGTGAAAAGAGCTAGGGTCAAAACAATTCACTGTGCTCCCCACTCCACAGGGAACAGGAGTAAGAAGAGGAAAAATATATACACGTGAGTATGTGCATGGAATAATTTTGGAAGAATATACAGAAAACTGATCCCCATCACCTTCACAACCCTGGGGAATGGGGCTAGTGATCCCATGTCCAATCAGATCCTTTTTGTCAAATAACTTTCTCATCTATCGAGTGCTACTTGTCTATTAATAAACATCCTATATAATAATAGACAAACATGGTAATTGACTGTACCTTCGCTATGCCTCCCATTGGCTAATCAGTACGATATGCAAATTAACCGCCAACAAAGATGACGGCTAATTTGCATAATGCAGGCAGGGTGGGCCAGCGCGAGCCACCATCCACCTAAGCCCCGTCGCCAGCTGGGACCCCCCGTGTGCGGCCCTGCGCGGCCAGGACCCCCGTGTGCGACCCTGGGTGGGCGGGACCCCCGTGTGCGGCCCTGCATGGGCGGGACCCCCGTGTGTGGCCCTGGGTGGGCGGGACCCCCGTGTGCGGCCCTGGGCGGCGGGGCCCCTGTGTGCGGCCCTGCATGGCCAGGACCCCCGTGTACGACCCTGGGCGGGCGGGACCCCCATGTGTGGCCCTGGGTGGGCGGGACCCCCGTGTGCGGCCCTGGGCGGCGGGGCTTGGTGGCGCGATCGGCCCGAGGAAGCCCTATTCTTGCAGGAATCTTCCTGCAACGGGCTTCTAGTCCTATATAATAAAAGCCTAATATGCAAATTGATGGAACGGCAGAATGACCAATCACTATGACATGCACTGACCACAAGGGGGCAGACGGTCAACGCAGGAGCTGCCCCCTGGTGGTCAGTGCACGCCACAGGGGGAGTGCCACTCAGCCAGAAGCCAGGCTCGTGGCTGGTGAGCACAGTCGCCGTGGCGGGAACCTCTCCCCTCTGCTGCAGTGGCAGCGGTAAAGAGCAGCGAGCCGAGTGGTAAGGGGCACTGAGCAGGCGAGCGGTAAGGAGCGAGGGATCCTGGACTATGAAAGGGCGCAGGCTGGCCTGAGGGGACCCCACCACCACCACCACCACCCCAGTGCATAAATTTTGTGCACCGGGCCTCTAGTTTTAACATAAAAATAAGCTAAAACGAGGGGCTGAGCTTGTACCACCTCCACAGTCCTCCCCCACTGCCTGGAGTTCATCCTGAGGGTAACCTGAAGGCAGCCTGTTTAAACCTGGGCTTAGGCCCCGGAAGTCATCAGATTCTGTAACAGGCTGGAGGCAGAAGTGGAAGAGATGAAAACCGCCAGTGAACTCACTCAGAGCATCCCCTGGGGCCTTGTAAGGAACAACAACTGATGCAACTCTACCTTTTGTCTGGAGGTGTAAAGCTGAGAGCTGACAGCCTACGGCCAAAGCAGGAGCTAGGGGTCAGGACCACTGGCAGGTCAATGCTGCCCACCCTGAGCTGGGCCTGGGAGAGGCCTGGCTTTCCCGCCTCCCTACGAATATGCAAACCCAAAGTTGGGAGACGCAGCCCAAGGGAGAAGGCAGAAGGACGAGGGCCTGTAGGGGCTGCTAGTCTTCCAGCTCGAAGAGCTCCACAGAGCACATGGCAGGGCTCCCGGGGGCCAGAAAGAACCACGTGCACCTCCCTTTTTCCCCTCCTGCCACCTCCACCTGCTCATCCCCCAACACTTCCTGTACCAATCAGTGGGACACCATCCTCTAGTCGCATGCTGAAAGGCCAATGTCATCTGGTGGCCCCTCACGAGTTTCTTTTCAACCACCCACTGTTCCCTTTCCCTGACCTTGTGGCGATCCTGGCTCGGGCCCTGCCCACCCCTCACCTGAACCTGCCTCTAGACCAGTGGTTCTCAACCTTCTGGCCCTTTAAATACAGTTCCTCGTGTTGTGACCCAACCATAGAATTATTTTCGTTGCTACTGCATAACTGTAATGTTGCTACTGTTATGAATCGTAATGTAAATATCTGATATGCAGGATGATCTTAGGCGACCCCTGTGAAAGGGTCGTTCGACCGCCAAAGGGGTCTCGACCCACAGGTTGAGAACCACTGCTCTAGACACTTCCTTGCCCCAGTCCAGCCTCCCTACTCCTGCTGGTGACATTCCTAAGCATAGACATGATCCGTCGGACCCCTGCAGCTCCAGTGCCCAAATAAAATCCAACTCCTCAATGTGTCATCCAAGGCCTTCCACACTCTGGCCCCAACCTCAGTCCAACCACAGTGGGTAGGAGCAGTAGTAATAACAATTCAACGTACCAAGTGCCCACCTCCTAATCCCGGTAACAACCAGGATTACCTTTTGACAGACAAGAAAACTGAGCACAGGAGGGTTAAGTAACTTGCTCAGCATCACAGTCCAACCTCATAAGGAATGTACTGGGTTAGAACTAACAACCTTTTAACCCTTCTGTCTTCCCTAAAAGATTAAACCCTAAGGGCTGGGATATACTTTTTTTTTCAAATTGTTGTAGCAGGCTCTCCACTGCCTCACTGACTTCTCAAAAGGAACTGGGTGAGGGTACAGACGGAGAGAGGGCAATAGGGATTCCTAAGATGGAAAGCAAAGATACTGTGGGTCACATAAATTGTTCCTAAAGTTCTCCTTGAGTTCCAAGAAGGAATACCAACGTTAATGGCATGAAAATTGTATAAAAAGCATAAGCTGTATTTTTTTTTCTTACATATGAGTAACTATAGCATCCTGAGACTCCTGATTAATCAATGCAGATAAAACGCTCAGACCTACTTTACGAGACCCGGAGAAGGATTTTACTGCTCTAATGGCTGCATTTCACGACAAGCTGCCAGGAACAGCACATTGTAGCAGATGCCAGGTCCTGGTCAGGAACACCCCTCCTGATGACGACCCCACTCCTGAGCAGTGTCTCCTGGCAGTGCCATGGCTCGTTCAGGAACAGGATGCACTCCTGCCACTAGCCTCTCACTGCCCATGGGCCGGGCACCTGGCTCTTCAAACGGGTGGCTCCCATCCCAGAGGCTCCCACTAAGCTGCCAGCTGTTCCCACTTCCTCAGGTTCTAAGGGCTATTCCTGGGGTGAGAAGGAAGGGGCAAAAACAACCCAACAACGACAATGACGATAAAAGAGAGAGCAGGAGAGGGCACAGAGGAGCTAAATGGGTAAAGTTTGGAGGCTGCTCCGATGACCTCCCGGCAGGTGTGCAAGGCACTTTCTCATGCCTTCCTCCACTTCCTCTACCATCCTCACTTTGCACTGTACTTGTTTACTTGTCTATGGCTCTCCTCTGGAATGGGCACTCCTTGACTAATCCTAATAACTCGCTAAACTAATGCTGAATGAATGGTGGCAGCCCTTGTAAACTGTTTACCCCATATCGACCCCCCCTTCTCCCTTAGTTAGAAAATCCCAATTTTATTTCCGGCAGTCATGTGGCTGCCATTCTGCAGCAATGGGAGGCCAATATGAGAAGAGGAAACTACTGGGTGGGACTTCCAGGAAAGGTCCTTAAGAAGGAGACAAACAACCAGCATTCGTCCTTTTTGTCTCTCCCCCTTATTCCTGGAAAGCTGACGGGACAGCTAGAGCTCAGGAGCCATCTCAGACCATGACACGACCCAAGGGTGGCAGGCAGAGCAGAGGGGCCAGCTCTTAACTGTCTTCCCAGATGTCTGTTAAACACCTACAGAGAATAAACCTCTATTGGATTAAGCCACTGCTATTTCTGGTCTCTGCTTACTAACTGCCAAATGTAATTTCCAACTGATTCATGAATAAGCCAATTAAACTTGGTTTTCTTAAATTATGCATCGATGACTTATAGTTCAAAGGTCAGTCACCAACTCTAACCTCTGGCCCTTGTAAAATAATGATACTTTGCCATTAATTAGGGACATCGGGAAGAGAGACAGAGCAATACAAGGAAGAGGTAGTAAAAGGTGGACAAAATGAGGATAAAGGTGATGATGAGGGATGAAGGCAAGAAGGGACAGGAAAATTGGGAGCAGAGAAGAGAGGCGATGTGGGGGGAAGGCAGGGTAGGAATGCAGGGCAAAGGGCGCCAGAACAAAGGAAAGGGGAGCTGAGGGGCAGGGTAGAGACCATGGAGAGACAGAGCGGGGAGAGACGGCGAGGGAAGGGGGCAGGGCGCGCTGCGGCACAGTGACAGGAGCATCGCTGCAGGCGGGGCACTGTGCCAGGCCTCTGTGGCTCTGAGCCATTAAATAACTTTCCCTCACAGAAAGTGGTTAGAGACAGAAGACTTCCTTGAATGGGAGGAAGGGGCCCTCATCCTCCCCTCTCTCTTTATTCTATGGCCTGGAATGTGGATGGGATAGCTGGATCCACAGCAGCCATTTTGAACAATAAGGGCAACAGTCATGCCCTAAGAATGGCAGAGCAGGGAACTGGCAGAAACTTGGCTTCTTTATGACCTAGTGGAGCTTCCACAATTGCCCGAGGCTACAAACTACGCAACCCACTTGGAGTCCGTCCATAATCCATCCGCAACTGCTTGCTCCATTTCGTCCAGTCCTCAACAACAGATTCTAAGGCCCACTCCCAGAGATCCTGATTCCACCATCACTTTGAGATATACTCTCCTGGAAAAATGGAGCGAGACTAGAAAAGGTAAAGAAACAATCTGAGAGTCCACAGGAAAACCTTAATGCCTCAAAAGCAGCAATGGCTGGTGACCTGCCCTCAGGCGCCCTTGGAGGTCAGCAAGTGACACTGTAAAGTTAACCTGTCATTATTTAGAGAAATGGAAGAAAGGAGACGTTCATAAAGTCACACTTGGGGTCATTCCTTACAAACATAAAAGGTGGTCCTAGTAATCTCAGACCAGTTTGTGACGGTGCTAGCAAATTATCCAAGAAAATACGAGCTGACTGTCCGATCTGAGGAAGAGAACAGATCCTTTTGAATTAAAGCACCAGCTGTGGAAGAGGCAGGTGTGCACACAGCAGCACCACCTGGAATTCGTCTTGCACCGTCAGCTGCAGCTCCGTGTGCTGGGAATCTCTCCGACGAGACTAAACTCTCCTCTCTGGGGACAGGGACTGTGTCATTACTATTTCCGTATCTTCAGCAATAGCACGCAGCAGGGTAGTAAGCACACAGGTGCTGATTCAGGACTCGACTGAGAGTCCCAGGCAAGAACTAATGGCAATCACATGTGCTGCCCAAGTGTCCCCGACCCCTTGCTGAGTTGAAGCTGATTCCTGAGATCTCAGCCAAGCGGCCTGAGAGTCAGTGCTGTTCCATCAGATGGCTGCCTGCCCGACACCCGCTAGGGATCTTCAGAGATCCTCTGAGAACATTCCTGTGTCAGAGGCCAGAGGATCAGGCGGAGCTGAGGGGAAGGGATGGCACAGGCCCTGTTAGCTCTGCCTGGGCCTAGCCAATCCACCCTTTGCACTGTTGAAATCTCAGAGGGTAGAAACCTTAGCGGGGCTAGAAGTGATGGGCAGTCACGGGTGACACTTGGTGCTAAGCACCAGGCTACTGAGCTTTCACACCCTGTCTCCTCGGAGCACCGGGGTGCAGAATCATCCGCCCTAAAGCGACTGTCCCTTCCAGAAGTGCAGCCTTATTCTACAACGAAAGGTTCTGGGGCCACTGGAGATACCATTAGTTTGTATCCCTCTGCCTGGCACTCAAAGAAGCTGCGTTTGGGATGGAATGAGAGACGGGACGCTCAAGGCGAGAAACCACTTCAGTGTGCAGGATGTGGTGGCTTTTTCTGGCTGCCGGCTGGCTGTAAATCTCTGGCACCCTCAGCTAGATTGAGAACCGCTACCCTGTGTCCCGGCCATACGTCCATCAACTTGGCACGCAGCTTGCCAAATAAAGCAAACTTTCCTGCTCTCTCTTCCTACACCTGTGTCTCACACCACTCCCAGCCCTCGCCTCTACTTAACCAGAGAAATTCAACTCAACAGGCAGCACCAAGTGACAGGTGGAAGGAACGCCAGGGGCTTTGAGCACCAAGAAAAGCAAGATTCTGTTCTCAGGGGCTCAGAGTCTGGTAAGGAAAGGAGACATGCCAAGCAGCAACCCACGGAGTGATACTTACTACACAGAGACCCTGCACAGAAAAAGCGGGGGTCACTCCACTGAAGGGATGAGAAAGGCAAAGGGGGACTGGCACTTCCGGGAGGGACAGGCATGTGCAAAGGTGCAGGAACCTGAGGGGACTAGCAGGGGCTAGGTTACCATATGGCAGATGTCGCCATTTTACAGATGAGAAAACTGAGGCACAGAGAGGATAGATAAATAACTTGTCCAAAATTAAAAGTTATAAAAGAATAAATACAGGTTCTAAATCCAACTTTTAAGCATTACATATATGCTGAAGTGTGAAGTTTAAGAGTTAAGTTCACCCCTAGCCAGTTGGACTCAGTGGACAGAGCATCAGCCTTCAGACTGAAGGGTCCTAGGTTCGATTCTGGTCAAGGGCACATGCCTAGGTTGTAGGCTTAATCCCCAGTAGGGAACGTGCAGGAGGCAGCCAATCAATGATTCTCTCTCATCATTGATGTTTCTCTCTTTCCCTCTCCCTTCCTCTCTGAAATCAATAAAGATATATTTTTTAAAAAAGAATTAAGTTCATACATGGGAGGCAGTGGCTGCATCATGAAGGGCTTCATCCCCTATGCTAAGGATTTAGACTTGAACTTTCAGCAATATAGTGGACTGAATTAATGTGAAAGTACTTCCCCTTCCCACTACAGTCACCGAGAAATACTATATAAAACCAATGATATATTTAAACATATAGTCAAACTTAAAAGAAAAATAAATGCCCACGTGCCAAAGTCACAAGAAAAATTGAAACATGAACAGTAAGTGGAACTAATACCAAAGTGACCAATAGATTTTGAAACCACATATGATGTGATTTAATGCCTCGCTGTGGCTTTGAGCCCTGATGTCAAGATGAGAGCCTTACAGTGCTGCCCAGTATAGGGAAGCAACAAGAAGCCGGCCATCTCTCTAAGGCTGTGTGGAAGGGGGAGGTCAACCGTAGCAAACTACTAAGCTGGCCCCACCCACTGATATGAATCTGGTTTTACACTAACAGAGTTGGGTGAATGGGTTGCCCAACTGAGAAATGAACATAAAAACAACCAGGATCAATGAAACACTTATAGACCCCACCAGAAGCAAACTGCTTTGAGGAATACTTTCACAAACCAGGGCACAAAACTTGCCCATAAAATAGAGTCCATCCCAAAGATGAGTTCACAACCCAGAGTTACAAACCACACAAGAAAATAAACCATCAACAGGGGCAACCATCAGACACAAAAAGATTAAGAATCAGAACTAGCAAAACAATCTGAAAGAGATTGCAAAATGATAAAATGTAGATATTTAAAGAGAGAAAGCAACACACAAAAAACCAGAGACTTCGGTGGTAGAATGGTCAACTAGGTCTAAGAGGAATCCCAGAAAACTAGAGGAGAGAACATGGGAAAGAACCAGAGATAATGACTGACAAGTTCCCAGAATTTAAAAAAATAATAAAAAATTAAATGTTAACATTAGGGGGACCTGGGTGAAGAGATATAGAAACCCTGTAAATCTAAATTTATCTAAAATTATTCCAAAATAAGTTTTTTAAAGTAAACCTTCAGACAGAACTAGCACACCAATCCTAATCAAGAAAGTGAAAAATAAATCCAAATGGTTCTAAACAACAGTATATAGAGAAATGTATTAAGTAAATTAAAGTTAAAAACACAGATGTACGCTGTACTATCTTCATGTAGTAAAAAGATGAAGGGAAAGAAAAGTAAGAGTAAGACTAGAAATAAGATGTATAATTTTCAAATTAGTAAAGAGAATAAAGAAAACTCAATCTAACAAAGGGCAGAAAAGAAGAAAAACAGGCAAAAAGAAAGGGATATGGAAAGTACTCAAAACATGATCATATCTATACTAATAAAAGGGTAATATGCTAATTAGACCAGGAGACCTTCCGGACAAAGCCATGGTGGTGGCGGAGCAGAGGCAGTTAGGGGCGATCAGGCCAGCAGGAGAGGGCAGTTGGGGGAGATCAGGCTGGCGGGGGTGGGCAGTTGGGGGTGAGCAAACCGGCGGGGGGGGGGGCAGTTGGGGGAGAGCAGGCCGGTGGTGGGGGGCAGTTGGGGGGGGGAGCAGACTGGTGGGGGGGCATTTGGGGCCATCAGGCCAGCAGGCAGAGTGGTTAGGGCGAACAGGCAGGCAGGCAGGTGAGTGGTTAGGAGCCAGCAGTCCCGGATTGCGAGAGGGATGTCCGATTGCCTGTGGGATCGGGCCTAAACTGGCAGTCGGACATCCCCCGAGGGGTCCCAGATTGGAGAGGGTGCACCCCCACCCCCGTGCATGAATTTTGTGCACCGGGCCACTAGTATTTACATAAAATCCAAAAAATGTAAATAAAGTAATCGCATTTGGACAGATTTTTCAGATTAGCCACATTCTGTTTATGAAAGAACCTTCTAGAGCAGTGGTTCTCAACCTGTGGGTCGCAACCCTTTTGGCAGTCCAACGACCCTTTCACAGGGGTCGCCTAAGACCATCCTGCATATCAGATATTTACATTATGATTCATAACAGTAGCAACATTACAGTTATGAAGTAGCAACGAAAATAATTTTATGGTTGGGTCACAACATGAGGAACTGTATTTAAAGGGCCAGAAGGTTGAGAACCACTGTCCTAGAGGCAGGGCCTACCTCTTCCTGTTGTGTATTTCCACAGTCTAATAAGGTACTGCACACAGCTGCTAAAGTAATAATAAAATAGTGAACAATTATATGAGAAACCAAACATATGAGATTCCTGAGATGCAAAGAAAAGAATTAAGGTGTCTGTAACAAGGGTGATCTCTGGTTTCCAGAGGCAGAGGGAAGGGAGAATGAGCGAAGGCTCGGAGCACACTCCAGGGAAATGTGATATGAAAACCATGAGAGATGAATAAAAGGATGACCAGCCAGATGTTGGAGGTGACTTCCTAGGGCCTCACCTGACCCCTCACAGGGACACATCGCTCTCTGCTACACAAACACTGCCTTGCCGAGCAGCTCTCCCTTCCAATCCCAAGTGTATACTCCACCTACTTATATAAAAAAAAACAAGCAGATGCCGCAACTCATCTTTGAAAGAAAGAACTGAGGCAAATCCACGTGTGGGAGGCTGCCGCCATGACCTGGGGAAACCTGTCCCGAATTCCTGGCAACGCTCCTTGTCATGGGCGGCAGCAGGCTTTCCCGGGCAGGAACTGTGGAGAGGAGCGGGGACTGCAGCCAGACAGCCAGAGGTGACTCAGGTTGCGCTGGCCAGCACGTGGGTGCCCACCGCCTCCAAGGGGGCAGACGGGGCTGATTGCGTCAGACTTCCTGGAAATATTTCTTCACTTCTATTTTTGAAGGCACACAACTTCCAGAGTGACATCTCTCCTGATGACTTCAAAAGGCATTTCAATCAGCAGCTGAAACCAACACCTTCTTACATACACCTGACCAACCCAACTTGACTCACTCCCGACACGTCCACACGCGACAGGAGAAGTGGCCAGAGAATGCCATGCAGCCTCTGTAAGGGCAACAAGAAATGAGGCAACACTACAGGGCTAATGAGGACCAAGGAGGTCAGAGCTCCCAGACACCAGGGCATGTGACCCCTGACTCCCAAACTAACTGGTTCATGGGTCAGAGTGTGTTATATTTCAAAAGATCGCAGGACTTCCTTTACATATTATGTCAGATTTAGTGAGCCAGGCACTCTCATATACTGCAGAGGGGGTAAATTAGCATAGTTCTCTGGGATTTGGCAATCTGACAAAATGTACCAATATCCTTACATTATGATTCATTCCAAATTATACATACGTGCATACACACTACGTGCTAATACATACTTTTAAAACATACCTATAGCCAGGGCCAGGATGGTTCAGTGGTTGAGCGTCAACCCATGAATTGAGAGGTTACAGTTCAATTCCCCTGGGTTGTGGGCTCAATCCCCAGTAGGGGGCATGCAGCAGGAGGCAGCTGAATGATGTTTCTCTCCTATCAATATTTCTATCTCTGTCCCTCTCCCTAAAATCAATAAAAACATATTTAAAAAACACACAAACAAAAACAGTATCTACAAAGTGCAGGACTCTGCCAAGTAGTGGGAAGGCAATGTTGACAAGACACAGAGGTGGCCACCCTCACAGTTCTAGTCAGAGATTCAGACATTTAACCAATAAATTAACAAGATGGTTTCTGAGTACAAGAAGCATTAGATATAACAGTAAAAGATAAGAAAGAGCCTAAATATTATCAGCAGAACTGGTTAAATATGCTCAGATACACTCATAAGATGGAATACTGCTCTGCAGTTAAAAACACATTCTTGAAAACTATATTCAAATTTATAGTGATATATATGTTTAAAGCAAGTTTCTAAACAGTATCACTATTATATTCAGTGAAAGAAGCCAATCACAAAAGACCACATATTGTATGACCCCATTTACATGAAATGTCCAGACTAGGCAAATCTGTGGAAACAGAAAGTAAGGGGAAGAATAGATACAAGATTTCCTTTTGTGATGATGAAAAAGTTCTAAAATTAGATTATGGTAATGGTTGCACAGCCCTGCAAATATACTAAAAATGAACAAACTGTACTTGGTTTATTTACCCTATTTTATTTATCTTTTAAAAATTAATTATTTTTATTAAATTTATTGGGGTAACACTCATTAATAACATTATATAAATTTCAGGTGTACAAAATTAGAATATGACTGAAGTCTAGTTTCCTTCCATTACATATATTTGACCCTCTCTAACTTTTTTTTTCTTTTTAATCCTCACCCAAGGTTATGTTTTTACTAGAGGCCCAGTGCACCGATTCATGCACATTGAAAGAAAATTAATTAGAAGGTAACAGGTGGGGTGGGACTGGGCGAGACGGGCCGGACATGCCCTGGAGCCAACCTCCCGTAGTTCCTCCCCAGCTGGCTGCACCTGGGGTGGCGCCAGGGCTCGAAGGGCATCCGCGGAGTGAGCAGGGTGCCTCTGGCAGGTGGGGGTCCCTTAGCCTGGCCTGTGGGGATCAGACTGAAACCGGCAGTTTGACATCCCCCGAGGGGTCCCAGAGTGCAAGAGGGCACTCTGCAAAGTTGCTGTTGCTCAGCAGCTCCTGCATTGAGTGTCGGTCCCCTGGTGGTCAGTGCACATCATAGCTACCAGCCAGTCGGCCGGTCGCTTAAGCCTTTTATATATATAGATTGATTTTTTAAATATATTTTTAAAATTGATTTCAGAGAGGAAGGGAGAGAGAGATAGAAACATCAATGATGAGAGAGAATCACTGATTGGCTGCCTTCTGCACGCCCCCTACGGGGGTGGATCGAGCCCACAACCTGGGCATGTGCCCTTGGTCAGAATCAAACCTGGGACCCTTTAGTCTGCAAGCCGACGCTCTACCCACTGAACAAAACCGGCTAGGGCTGTTTTTATTGATTTGAGAGAGAGAGGAAGGGAGGGAAAGAGAGAAATATCAATGTGCGAGAGAAACATCCATTGGTTGCCTCCTGTACGCACCCTGAGTAGGGATTGAACCCACAACCTAGGTATGTGCCCTGACAGGTAATCAAACCGAAACCTCTAAAATCAATAAAAATATAGCTAACTAAGCAAAGGAATTGTGCATTCCAGATAAATCAGACCACCAGGTCCTGGTTAGGAAGGATGTGTTGACCATTACAGAGCTTGCTTCCCTCCGCAAACACTTTAAAAGAAAACCAATAGTCACCATAAAGCTCAGACACTATCAGAGAATATCAATTATTTGAACAAATGCAGTTGGAAACCTGGACACTTTCAGGAGTCACTTCCAGGCTGTGAAGTGTGAGGCCCTCATTGGCAGCCCCATCATGACCTCTAATCAGTGAGTACAAAGGCACTTCTGAGAAGGCAGTGGTTCCTCACTCAAGTCAATGGGGGGCTTTAAAATTCCTGGAAATCCGCCCTGACCGGTTTGGCTCAGTGGATAGAGCGTCGGACTGCGGACTCAAGGGTCCCAGGTTCAATTCCAGTCAAGGGCATGTACCTTGGTTGCGGGCACATCCCCAGTAGGGAGTGTGCAGGAGGCAGCTGATGGATGTTTCTCTCTCATCAATGTTTCTAACTCTCTATCCCTCTCCTTTCCTCTCTGTAAAAAATCAATAAAATATATTTTAAAAATAAAAATAAAATAAAATTCCTGGAAATCCTAATTCAAGAGGCGTAAAGCAAGGCCCAGGAATCTACATTTTCCCCCAAACTCCCTGGTGAATCTGCCAGCTGAGCCATGTCTGGGAATCACTGGACAGACACCATCTGGGACAACTCGCACCAGGGCCAGCCTGTACATCTGGCTGCAAGAATCCCACAGGGCCAGCGCTGTGGATCAAGTGTAGAGAGGGAAACTCCATGGGGAAATTCCATGAAATTCCATGCACAGTAGACAATTGGTACTGAAACCTGAGGGGCAGCTAGCAAATCCCTAGGACAAAGCCTATTTGGAAGGTTCTCTCAGGCCCACTGATCTTGGGTGCTAAACTGCGAAAAAGAAGTGACAGTGCAACCTCCTCTCTGGGAGGTCAAAATAAAAATCAGTTCCCTCTCTCACACATGAGCCAGCAAGCCTGGCAACCCCCAAGGAGTCAGAAGCAAAAAGGGACACAGTTTGGCATTGCAGAAAGAGCCCGGGTCTGAGTCACACAGATCTGGGCTCAAAACCCCGACTCTCCATTACTTATTGGCTGTCCGTGGACTAAATATGGCTACAATCTCCTTACCACTCTTCCCATCAAGAAGTGAAGTATAGTTCCCCGCCTTGAATCTGGACTTACCCAGAGACTGCCTTCCCAGCAGAATGTGGCAGAGGTCCTGCCCCCTGGCCTACAGCTGCTGAGAGGCAAACAACAATCCCACAGTACCCTTCACCAACAAGCTCCCACCTTTGAGCCCTTTTGGCCAAGGGTACATCTTCATTCACAAAGTACAGGAACTAATATTGAAGCTCGCCCTTAATTGGGAAGGACCCTGCCAACAAGTGCCCAATGTTCCAGGATGACTCCCCGTCCCACACCACACCAGTGTCCCCACTGGCCTCTCTTCTTCCTGTTACAGTGTCATCTTTGTCCCAGTTCAGAAAGTCAACCTCTCAGACTCCTCTGTCTGCCTTCAGCATCCAGCGAAGGGCCAAGACCTGGCCTCCCAGTCACCTGATCTTTCCACTCCCACCACCAACAAAAGACAGTCTTCAAGGCCAGACAGACCTGAAGACCTGCTAGCTGTGGACCACATGAAAATTTCTTAACCTCTCGGAGGCTGTTTCCTCAGCGGCAAACTGAATATAAATCAGTAGAGCCTTCTTTTTGTGGTCATTTCAAAGATAAGAGAAAATGCAGCCAAAGTACATAGTACAGAGGTACTTGATATGTAGCCAGTGTTACTACAGGCCAGAAACTTTCACCTGGGTAAACTCAGACACTGCCTAATCAAAGTCTCCACCTGGATATCTCTCACCATTTTGACCCCCTGGTAAAATGCTGGCAGATTAACTGCCCCAAATGACAGCTGTCACATTTATTCTCCTATGCAAAGGCCTTCCATGACTTCAACTGTTTTCAGACCAACCCCCACCTCTCAGACAAACATGTAAGATTATTATAATAATGGCCCCATTCATCTTGTCACCCTGGTTTGCAACTTGTTATTGGAGGCAGCCTTCTAAAATGCCCCACAGTAATCCCTGGTCAGGGCACATACAAGAATCAACCAATGAGTGCATAAATAAGCGGAACAGCAAAACGATGTCTCTGTCTCCCTTCCTTTCCCTCTAAAATAAATTAATTACTTAAGTGGCTCACAATAATACCTGCTTCCTAGTATTCATGCCTCCTGGGACAGTGAGTCATTCTGGAATATCGGGAACTTGTTGGCAGGGTCCTTCCCAACTTTATTTATATATATACATATACATATACATATACATATACATATACATATACATATACATGTATATATACATATATATATATTAATTTCGGAGAGAGAGGGAGAGAGAGATAGAAACATCAATGATGAGAGAGAATCATTGATTGGCTGCCTTCTGTATGCCCCCAACCGGGGATCGAGCCCGCAACCCGGGCATGTGCCCTTGACCGGAATCAAACCCGGGACCTTTCAGTCCGCAGGCCTATATACTGAGCCGAACCGGCTAGGGTAATAAAAATATATTTTTAAAAAAAGGAATGAAGTACCATTACATACGACGACACGGATGAACTTAGAAAACATATGCTAAGTGGAAGAAGCCAGACACAAAGGCCACATATCATATGAGTCTATTTATAGGAAATGTCCACAATAGGGAGTCCATACAGAAGGATGGTAGATTTGTGGTTGCCAGGGGATGGATGAGGGTGGTATTGGGACTTTGGGTTTGTTTTAGAGGTGATGAAAATGTTCTGGAATTAGATAGTGGTGAAGGCTGTACCACTAGCCTCCTTTAGGCTGTATCCTAAAAGAGGCAGTATACTAACAATCACTGAAGTGTGTACTTTATTATTTTTTAAAATACTTTTTAATTGATTTTTAGAGAGGGAGGAAGGAAGAGGGAGAGAGAAAGAGAAACATCTGTGTGAGAGAGAAACATGATCAGTTGCCTCCTGCATGCCCTCTACCAGGGATTGAGCCGGAAACCCGGGCATGTGCCTTGACTGGGAATTGAACCAGAAACCCCTTGGTGCACAGGGCATGCCCAACCAACTGAGCCATACCAGCCATGGCTACAGTGTGTACTTTAAAGTGATGAATTTTATGTTATGTGAAATATACATCAATTTTTAAATGCTATCAAAATATATGGAATATAAAAGAGAATAAACTGCTCACATTCTGCCTCATGGCTCAGTGATTCGGAGGCCTGTCCCTATCTACACCCTCCCACTCTGCAAGTCTGTCTGTCATCTTCTCCACCTCTGTGTCCTCAGGCACTCTGGCTGCTCACCAGCCCTTCCTTTCCCAGGACTTTCTGCTTTCTGGCTCTTGGGCAAGGCCTGCCGCTGCCTCACTGCACCCACCCCTTTTCTAGTGGGTCCCCACCTCCTACTCAGACCTATCCAAGACCGGCTGTAGGTTGAGATACCAGGCCCAGGAGTCACCCCAGATGAGCTGCCCAATGACCAGCATTGCGGTTACCAGCGTGTGTCAGCTGAGGGATATAGTTTCACACAGGAACTTAATTATAGCTCAGCAGTGGAGGAAGACAGAAGAGCAGTGCAGGCTTTGAGGAACCATACAGGAAGCTACCCAGCCCTGCAGCCTCTCGCCAGGACTGGGATCCACAGGAACAGACAGCTTATGGAAATTATCCCCTGTCATGCAACACCAGCCTGTGTGCAGACCACAGTGGCTCAAACAGGCCTTCTCACCTACTGCCAGGGACCCATGTTATTCTGTAAGAAGTAAAGGGGAGGTGTAGCTTGTTCCTCCCAGAATGCCCTTCTTCAATTTCCTCCCTGGCTTTGAGTTGTTTTTCTGGAATGGAATCTGAGCTGTCCATCCGAGGATGCTGGGAACATCTCCCCCATGCCTGACTACTACTACCAGGAAGTAAGTGCCAGGGAGCAGCTGCTGGCACACAGGTGTCAGTGGCGCGTGATGGCCCGGATACCAGACCCACCAAACCACCTGGCCTCAGTGCTGCCAGGTGGGGAAAGCAGACCAGGCGAAGGTTCATGGAAAGAGCAGGGCCTGGTGCAGGAGTAATTCCTGTCAAAACATAGTCCTTCTCCTCTATTTCTGGCCCATATGTGGGCCCCTTAGTCTCCGGGCCTCTTCCTGGACAGCTTGCTTGCCATCTCAGCAAGAAGTCCCCACAGCTACCTGCTACCTGCCCTGCTCCCCCCGCCCCATATACCACCCAGTTTGTTCTCACTGCTTCAAGGCAGAGCCAGGGACCCAGGCCCTCCTCCCTGTCATTCTTCCCAAGACCCCACCCCCAGCCCAGGCATAACCCTTCCCATCTCCTCTCTGAGTACCCCGCTTTTCTGAGCTCCTAAGAGGCTTCTCCCTAAAAGCTATGGAAAGATGCTTTCTGACTGGAGGTGGTATCCTTTTCCAGGTTTGCATTGAAGGAAAAAAGCGAGAGTGGGTAGGGATAGCAGACTGGGGTAGGGGGAAGGGGACAGGAAGAAACATGGACTGGGAGAGGCAGAGACAGACTCCACGCACCTCTCTGCCCTCCACCCTTCAAGCAATTACCAACGAACAACCAGAGGGCTCTTTCCAAATGGCCCCTTTTAAAAATATTTTTTTTATTATTGATTTCAGAGAGAGAAAGGGAGAGGGAGAGAGAAACATCAACGATGAGAGAGAATCATTGATCAGCTGCCTCCTACACACCCCCTCTTGGGGATCGAGACCATAATCCAGGCATGTGCCTGACCAGGAATCAAACCATGACCTCCTGATTCATGGGTTGATGCTCAACCACTGAGACACACTGGCTGGGCTCAAATGCCACCTTTTGAGCAAAATGCCTTCCTTTGCTCACTCACAAAGGGAAGGTCAGAGAACAGAGACCTAATAAAACCACCTAAAAATGGGAAAAGCAAGTCACAAAACTGAATGTTAAACAATATCCCATTTTTGAAAGAAAAAAAATATACACAATCATGATGAAATCTGAAAGAACGCAGAGCAAAATTTAATGCATCACTTATGGATGGCATGGTTATTTGTAACTTCTCTTTTCTTTTCAGTGCTTACCTGTATTTTCTAATTGTCTACAATGAATAAGCATTATTTATAATAATTAAAACATTTTAAAATAAATTAAAAATCACACACATGTAAACGCTTATGCCCAAGTGTCAGCGCCACATCCTAAAAGAGGCAGTTTCCCATATTCCCACAATCCTGGCCATTGGTGGCCATTGATTTCTAAGTCCCCCAATACAAGTTTCCAAAGGCGCCTCTCACTATTAGTTAGATAAACAGCCTGTCAGTGGCAAGCCCTTCCTCCAAAACCTCAGGCCCAACACCCAGAACCACCTGGCAGTGTCTGCTCCCATGGGACATGGCTCTGACCGCCTCAGAGCCCACACCCAGAAGTCAGAGCCTCAGAAAGACACAAGAGCAAAAACAGGGCTTGGGGACTACTGACACCTGAGGCTGGAAGACTCCTCACCCTGCTGCCTCTTCCAGAGCTACAGCAGCAGCTACCATGGGAATGACCCCGTGGGGTTGAGTTCTGAAGGCAATCACTGCCCGGAGTCAACACCCACTCCAGCCAACATTCAGATACAGAGAAAGACAAACTGTCTTGAAGTTCTGTTCAGTCCCACCAACATTTACTGGCACCGTCTATGGTGCTGGGTACCCGCGTCCAGAGATATGCTAACAATAAAGACACCAACACTCACTGACTGCCTCCTCGGTGCCTTCATGTATGAGCTCGTCTAATCCTCAAGTCATCCCTGAGCAGTAGGGTCTGCAGTTACTCCCCCTCACCCCCCATTTTACAGATGAGGAAGCCATCGAGGAATAAAGCCTAGCAGAGGCAGAACTTAGTCCCACGCAGTCTGGCTCTTAACCACTACCCCTCTGCATTCCCTCAAAGCCCTTATCCTCAGAAACAGCCAGCGAGCTGGAAATGCAGAGTGCCACCTGTGGCTTCCTGTTCGGCTCCAGGGGAAAAGCTCATTCCTTTCTGAGAAGCCAAGACATGAGGCGTGCCTGTCCCTCTGGCCAGGATGTCCTGGCCTTCTGTTAGCCTGAAGCAGGTGGGCACAGTCCCCAGAGCTCCACCAAGGCCACCGATGAGATGCCATCTATGCCGGCTCTTCTGATTCCCTGCACCTCAACCTCTGCCTCCAGCCAGGAAGGGGGAGCAGAAATAAATACAGCTCTCCAAAAATAAACCAGGATGACAAGGGGCAAGGGAACCAAGCGAAATGCCACTGCTGGTTTGAGGCAGTGAGTCCTACCAGTCTAGGAAGGGCCTGTGTTTGAGGACAGGTCCCCTTCAGCCTCTGCTCACAGCCTGGGATGCACACTTGTACACATTTGCACTTGGCTGCAAAGCCCAGGCCAAGGTACCATGAACAGGAACAGCAGAGTTACTGAACTGAGAAGAGGGGCTCCAAAGGGCTCAAACCCCAGCTCCATTCTTTGTCAGCTGTGTGACATCAGCAAGCTATTGAACCTCTCTGATCCTACCTACCCCTCCCCGCTGTCAAGTGGGAATAGCACCAATACCCACATCTTGCAGGCTGGTGTGAGGATGAGGAAGCTTTTCCATTGGAGAATGACTGGCACAAGGGAGAATCTGAATAAAGGCAATTTCCCTTCCTTCCTTCTCTCTGTATGTACACATCCGGCCAGCTTCTCTCTCTTCTCCCTTCACCAGACTGAAAGCAGGTTAATTAATTACTTGGAGCAGTTTTTTCTCCTATGAGTCCTTCCCACCGACATGAGTAGCCCACCAGTTAGCTGGTTATTTCTGTGGTTCTGGAAGGCTGTTCACTGCCTTGGAGCAGATCCAGGCAGCCACTAAGCACAGCCATTCTCAGGGGCTCCTCTGTCCACTGACCTGGAATGAGAAGCTGCAGGGGACCCAAAGCCTGCAACGTTTTGATTCTGCTCAGTGAGCAGCGAGACTGCGATGCTGGAAAGCAGGGAGTGTTCCCTGAAGCCAACTCCAGTCTGGCCAGTCCAGCAGGTATTTTCCGAAATGGAAGAATTAGATTCAGCCAGCCAGTCCTCTGTCGGAGGCCTTGCATGTGGTGATTAAAGGCACCACTTATTAGCTGTCCAGCTTTTGGCAACTTTAAAACAAGGTAATGTAAAATGATTAGCACAGTGCATTCAACACATGAGAGCCATCTTCCACTTGGCTACTGGGTATCTACTGGCTTCTGTGGGAATGGAAAGGGGATTAGACACAGGTGAGTCCAGCTCTTGGAGAACTCACAGCCCAATAGCAGGGCCTGGAATGTAGGCAATAACCCCACCATAATGTGCCATGGTAGGTGCCCAGGCAGAGATGTGAGAAGGGAGTCTTACCAGACCCGCGGTGGAGAAAGGGCAGAGAAGGAGGCACCTGGGAAAGACTGTAAAGATCCAAAATCCCAGTTGTCTCTAGCGGGCTTCAACCAAAGGGAGGGGCAACAACTGAGAAAGAGTCCATGAGTGAACACGTAGCTTTAGTTTCCTTCTAGAGATGTACAACTATTGTCCCATGAGATGACCTCCCAGACAGGGCTCTGGTGTAGGCTAGTGCCAGGACCACTCTGTAGGAAGAAGGCCATTTAGGCTGGCCATCCAGTCACCATTCCATCCAACAAGTGTTTGGTGAGCATCTCTGCACAAGGCACTTGCCCATTAAGGAACCAATTTCTAGGGAGATGACCTCTGATCACAACTGATGAACACCTTTCAGGACAGAGGACATGACCATGCATTGCAAGCTGTTCCCTTGAGACTCAACAAGGTCTGACTCAGAGAACATCAGATGGATGAACCAGTTCTTTTTCATGACAGAAGCAGAAAGCAGAAAGGAGGGCAAGGTTCAGGCTACAGTCCACTGGGAGGAAGAAGGCTATGGGCAGAGGCTCTGGGAGTGCTGGAACCAGCTCATGAGAGTATGTAATCCTTGGTTATGCAAGACATGCCCAGGGTGGGGGTATAAAAGTGAATCAAAAATAGATGGTCCTGCTAAGTGGGAGGAGACAGGGCTACCCTAGGCTTGCAGGGGACCGAGGCAGGCTTTGGTCTGAGAGCAGATATACACACTGGGTCAGGGAATGGGCCAGAAAACAGACTAAATATTTTTCTAAAAGGTGACACACTGCAAGAACATGAAAGGCAAATTATAAGATGTGTTCAATACGCTGGGGCGTTAAGATGCCAAAAACGCAGTCATAGGAATCAGACACTGTAACGGTATAAACAGGGCTGGCCTGACAGTTTTGACTGGGTGCACTCTGCAGTTTGGGAATAACCAGTGATTCTGCTGGTCATTTTTTATGATAAAAAAATTTTTAGTTGTCAGTAGCAATCACTTTATTACCAAAGACTTTTTTTATTTTTTTCAATAACAATCCATTGGTAAAAGTGAGTTCTGGCCCAGGCGGCATGGCTCAGTGGTTGAGTGTTGACCCATGAACCAGGAGGTCACGGTTCGATTTCCGGTCAAGGCATATGCCTGGGTTTCAGGCTCAACCCCCGGTGTGGGGTGTAGGAGGTAGCTGATCGATGATTTTTTCTCATTATTGATATTTCTATCTCTCTCTTTCCCTTCCTCTCTAAAATCAACAAAGACATATATATTTTAAAAAGTGGGTTCTGGGAGGAGCCGCCTACGACTATAAAATCAGGGACACAGGCACGGAGGATTTAGTCTGTAGAAACCATCTGTACCTGGCCCCCAGAGGACAACACAGCTCAGCACAGCCGACTGATAGGCCGTCGTTGTGGAAAGCTGCCAGAGCAGCAGAATTGTCACGAGGACACTGTGCAGGGAATGACTTTTCACGCTGGGCTTACCTGACCTTTTTGGATCTGATTCTTAGAAACCCAAGCAACACTGTCCTGAGGTTCAGAACAAGGAGTGGCTCAGGAACATGGGGGGGGGGGGGGGGTGCTGAGGACCCAGCTGATGACCATGGCTGTGCCGTGGCACCAGCTCCTGTGTTCCGTCTCTTTCTCTGGCAGCCCCGGGCACCTGAGCTGAGTGACGGGGAAGAGGGCAGGCTGCCGTGCTGCTCCTGCTCCGGGAGACAAGGCCGGGAGGAGAGGGGCTGTTAAGAAGGCATTCAGGTGGGCGACTGCGGGAGCCACTCTGGGTAGACAGGAGGGTGAAGTGGAGAGAAGCAGCAGGCTTGGGGCTGAGAAGGAGAGTGATAGTGAAACTACCGCAGAAGTGCCTGTGAGAGCGGTCAGCCCGCATTTCGAGGGCGCAGCACCAGACCACCACTGCCTTTATTAGTCACAAAGAGACGGTTGCTCCCCCCGCTTCTAATATTTTAAGTTGATTATGTTTACCTGCTAACATTCCCTAGGTATGATGTGACAAATATTCTACAGAAAGGAACTGAGGAACACAGGCATAAAGGCCAAGAGGTGGTGTGAGAAGGGAGGGAGGAAGGAAGGACGAGACAAAGGACCATGTGAAATAAGAGATTTTACAGTATTTCAGGGTCCCTGGCCCTGGCACTATAGAGTGGCCCCCAATCACATCTCTGGCCTCATCTCTTCCTCCCTCTCACCACTCAAGCAACACTGGCCTCCTGGCTATTCCTCAAACCCACCAGCCATGTTCCTTCTCAGGGCCTTTGTACTTGCTTTCCCTCTGTCTGTAAGATTCTTCCCACACATGGCTGTCTCCTCTTTCAACTCAAATATTACCTTCTCAGTGAGACTGTCCCCAGCCCTCTATTTAAAGCTGCCACTACCATCCTGGCTGGTATGCTCAATGGTTAGAGCACCACCCCCCACACCAAAGGGTTTGATTCCCGGTTAAGGGCATGTACCTGGGTTACAGGTTCAATCCCCAGCCCCAGTTGGGGTGCATGCAGGAGGCAACCAATCAGTGTGTCTCACATCCATGTTTCTCCCCCCCACCCCCTACTTCTCTCTCCCTTTCACTCTCTCTAAAAATCAATGAAAAAAATATCCTCAAAAGAAGATTAACAATAAAATAATTTAAAAAATAAAGCTTCCACTACCTATTTCCTGCTTTATTTTTCGATAACAGCATTTATCACCTGACATGTTATTTACTTAATGCTGGCTCTCTCCCCTGCCCCCATCACAACCACCATCAGAGCAGGAAATTTTTTTTTTAAATATATTTTATTGATTTTTTTCAGAGAGGAAGGGAGAGGGATAGAGAGTTAGAAACATCAATGAGAGAGAAACATCGATCAGCTGCCTCTTGCACACCCCCTACTGGGGATGTGCCCGCACCAAGGTACATGCCCTTGACCGGAATCGAACCTGGGACCCTTGAGTCCGCAGGCTGATGCTCTAGCCACTGAGCCAAACCAGTTAGGGCAGAGCAGGAAATATTTTTATCTTTGTTCACTCCCTCATCCCCAGTGCCTAGAACAGTGCCTAGCACATAGAAGGTATCCCACATACCTGCCGAATGAATGGAAGGAAGAAGAGAAGAGAGGGTGAAATGAGAGTCAGATTTAAACCGATCCTGGATCCTCCAGTCTGAAAGAAACCCTTTATTACTGACTGAACTGAACGTGTGGGGTGAGTTCCAAAAGCAATGATCAGCTACTCTCTGAGGCCTTCTCTTTTGCTCCCAAGTAGTCACTAAGACTCCCCTGAGAGCATATTGTCTAATATTTCTGGAAAGAGGCTGGACTTAGATCTCAAACTGCCGTGAAAGGGATGCTCCTAAGATTGTTACAAATAAGAACAAGGGTTAGCCAAGTCCCTGGAGGTGGATGAGCCCTGTGGTAGTTTCCTGTTGCCACTGAAACTAATTACCACAGACTGTGGCTTAAAACATGAACTTATTCTCCTACAGTTCTTGAGGTCAGAAGTCCAAAATCAGTCAAAATCAAGGTTGGCAGGGCTACACGTCCCCCGGAGGTTCTAGGGGAGCCTTCGTCCCTGGCCTTTTCCAGCTTCTAGAGCTGCATTCCTTGCATTCCTCAGCCTCTTCCTCCATCTTCAGGGCCAGTGGGGTAGCATCTCGCTGTAGTAGTCACACTGCCTTCTTCTGCATCAATGCTTCCTTTGCTTTCCTCTTAAAAAGACACCTGTCACTGCACTTAGGGCCCATTCAAATAATCCAGGGTAATCTCTCCATCTCAAGATCCTTAATTTAATAGCATCTGCCAAGTCCATTTTGCCACAGAAGGTAGCATCTACAGTCCCAGGGGTTGCAGCCTGGCTATCTCTGGGGGCCGTTACCCAGTCTACCACCATGAAAGAGACTCCAAGAGTTTGGAAGAAACACAGTTCAGACCTCGGGTCCACATGACAAAAGCCAGATGAGGCGTCGTGGAGCACCCCAGGCCAGGGTCTCTCTTTGGCTATTGGTGCTGCTGTGCTGCCAATTACCTTGATTTTGGCCCAGTGAAACGGATTTTGGACTTCTGACCTTCAGAACTGTAGGAGAATAAATGTTTTGTTTTAAGCCACAAGTCTGTGGTCATTTGTTACAGTGACAACAGGGGGTGTAATCCTAAGGGGTAAGGAATTCATTTCATGAAACTGAGCATTTTGGCCCTTGGAGGACTCCTCAGGAGAGAGGGTAGTTTTCTCTTCTTTGACCTGAAGCCCCCAAAGGACCACTCAGGAGTTCATCTCAGGATGCACGTGCTGAGGGTCAAGGGGAAACCATCAGGAAGGTTTTTATAGGAGGGAAAGTGCAAAAAAACAACCCCAAAAATACAAAATCATGTGGGTTAGACAAACAAGCTTGAGATCCGGGCTGGCAGGTAAGCTCTCTCATGATAACCGCCTGGGTGGAGGGCTCTAAGAACCCGTCTGGGTTTGGAGGAAGACAGCTGTGATAGAGTGCCAGATCAGCTGGTGATGTCTGACACCAGGAACTGGCAGGTTAATGACCTTTCATATGCCACCTTACCAACTCTGCTCTACATGGCACACTGGGAGCTACAGGAAAGGGACTTCTGCCCAGACATGAAAAGACCTGGGGCCCTCTGGCGTGGCTCAGTGGTTGAGCATCATGCCGATCAGGGCACATGCCTGGGTTTCGGGCTCTATCCCCAGTGGGGGTGTGCAGGAGGCAGCCAATCAATGATTCTCTATCATCATTGATGTTTCTATCTCTCTATCTCTCTCTCTCCTTCTCTCTGAAATCAGTAAAAATATATTTTTTAAAAAAAGACCTGGAGAAACACAACTACTCCAGGACACTATGCCTCTGTGGTGCAGCCATCATATGGTCTCTTACTAAGTTGGAACATGCTGCTCATCGCAAACAATTTCATTCCAACTCAAAACCCTCAGTGAGGTGGCTTTGACTAGAGTAAATTTCCAATATAAGAACTATATGCTTATCTTATTGGTTTTATTGATATGTTCACCAGTGGACCCAGCTGGCCTGAAATATTTAGTGGGGAAATGACAGAGCAGTGTTTCTCAGCCAGAGGTGTTTTTGCCTCCTAGGGGACATGTGGCAATGTTTGGAGACAGTCTTGGTTTTCACCCCTGGGGGTGGGGGTAGCGGGGGTACTGGCATCTAGTGGGTAGAAGCCAGGGGTGATGCTAACACCACTGGGGGTGAGGGTGGAAGGGGGTATTGGCATCTAGTGGGTAGAAGCCAGGGGTGATGCTAAACATCCTATAATACACAGAAAGCCCGCACAACAAAGAATTACCAGCCCAAAATGTCTATAGTGCTGGGGCTGAGAAAGCCTGAGACAGAGGAAATGGAACTGGAGGCAATAAAGTAGAGTTATGAACAAGGAAATGTTTTAGGCAATTAAGGGAAACTGAGGAAAAGCACGCCATGCTTGCTTGTTTGGAAAGGGAGTGATGAGTAGAGCTCTGGGTTCTGGCAAATTCAGGGATGGTCTGTCTGTGAGCAGAGTGGGCCCCACACTGTGTATTCAGGCTGCTTGGTGAATGCCGCTGTTGAGAGAGTGAACTTGGCCTTTATTACTGTCCAAGCCAATGACTCTGCCTCTGAAGTCACAACTCCTAGATGAGGAAAGTGCCAAAGCAGTAATAAGATAAGGATCAAGGAATCAGAGCAGATTACAAACAAAAGCAATGAAAATCTATTTTAAATTAATAATGTAGAAATGAACTTAAGCCCAGGTGGTGTTTCCACGCCACCAGGACCTCTCCCCTCAGTGCCTCCCCATGGGAGAACCCCTCCAGAGCTGGGTCGCTGTTGGCTGTGGAGAACGTGGGAATGGTCTCGGGAGAGCCCTGTGATGACAGCACGGCGGGTAGAAGTTAGGCTCTGCACACAGGGCTGGAAAGAAAAAGCAGGGCGCCGCACTGCACTGCCCGACGCCAACACCGTTTATCGGAAGGTGAAGGCTCCCCGTCAGAGGCTGGGCTCCTGGTGCCACAGCCGGCACTCTGGGGAGAAACTGATTCAGAAAGGCGTTTCTCCGAGTCCACCTCAGAGCTGAGCTCGGCAGGCAGGGGTGAACCAGCACTTACCGTGGTGCATTTTCCTCTTTAAGCCACAACTCCACACATGGGAGCCAAGGGTCACCCAGGTCTGCCCGACACCAAATCCACACCAGCCCTTCCCACGGCCTCTTCACAGACAGAAAGAGCTAGAGACAGGCCAAGGACAGGAGGTGCCACACCCAGAGGCCAGGGCCACAGGGAACACAGAAGGAGCCAGCTCTGCTAACACAGTCCACACGGAGCCTCCTCTCTGTCTCAAGCAGTTCCTCCAAGCTTGTCCTCCAAATTCATTTTCCGTTTTCCCCTCTTGACTCCACCCCTTTGTCTTTCTCTCTACCACTCTCTAATTTGTCCCCCTCCTTCTTCTCACTTCCTGTTGGTCTATGATACTGAAACTGAAGTGTAACTGAAGCACTGTTAGTAGTGTTACATGAAGTTTGAGATTTCCTGCTTTTTTCAAAATAAATCATGAAGCCTGGCCAGTGTGGCTCAATGGTTGAGCATCAACCCATGAACCAGGAAGTCACAGTTCAATTCCCAGTCACCGCACATGCCCAGGTTGCAGGCTCGATCCCCAGTAGGGGGCGTGCAGGAGGCAGCCGGTCAATGATTCTCTCTCATCATTGATGTTTCTAGCTCTCCCTCCCTCTCCCTGAAATCAATAAAAACATATTTAAAAATAAATAAATAAATGACTAACTTTTTAATGTACCTTGACAATAAAACCTAAATTTTTTTTTTAACTTTTTTTAAAAAAATATATTTTATTGATTTTTTAACAGAGAGGAAGGGAGAGAGAGAGCTAGAAACATCGATGAGAGAGAAACATCGATCAGCTGCCTCCTGCACATCTCCTACAGGGGATGTGCCTGCAACTCAGGTACATGCCCCCGACCGGAATCGAGCCTGGGACCCTTCAGTCCGCAGGCTGACGCTCTATCCACTGAGCCAAACCGGTTTCTGCAAAAACCTAAATTTTTTAAATCCCCACCCAAGAATATGTTTTTATTGTATTTATTTATTTTTAAAATACTTTTATTGATTTCAGAGAAGGGAGAGGGAGAGAGAGACAGAAACACCAGTGATGAGAGTGAATTATTAATCAGCTGACTCCTGCATGCCCCACATTGGGGATGGAGCTCACAACCCGGGCACATGCCCTGACCAGGAATCAAACCGTGGCCTCCAGGCAGGCTGTTTTTATTGATTTTACAGAGAGAGAGAGACAGACAGACAGACAGACATCGATGTGAGAGAAAAACATCAATCCCATATGTACCCTGAACCCTGACCAGGAATCAAACCCGTCACCTTCAGGTGCACAAGACAACTTTCAAACAACTAAGCCACACCGGCCAGGGACAGTTGCCTCAACTTTTGTGAACCTGTAAATCTTTCCAGTGTATCAACATTCCTAAATCACAGGGGTGGGATGGGGGTGCTACTCCACCCGTGCTCTGGGTACCTTAATCTATGTGGCAGATAGATCAAAATCAGTAATTTTAACAGCAACCAGAGAAACTCAAATTTAACACGAGGAAGAATTCCCTAACATTTAAATTACTGCAGTAGTCTCCTACCTAATCTATTAACCTCCATTTTTTCCCCATTCAATCCGCCTTTTTGCAACATTAACACAACCACTCCTTGTTTCAAAACCACCAACAGATGCCCAGCCAGGTGGCTCAGTTGGTTGGAGCGTCATCCCATACATTGCGGGTTTGATTCCCGATCAGGGCACATACCTAGGTTGCAAGTTTAATCCTGAATGGGGCATGTACGGGAAGCAACCCATTGATGTTCCTCTCTCAGATTGATGTTTCCATGATGTTTCTCTCTCTTTCTCTTTCTCTCTCATCAATAAACATATCCTCAGGTGAGGATTAAAAAAAACAAAAACAGCCCTACCCGGTTTGGCTCAGTGGATAGAGTGTTGGCCTGCAGACTGAAGGGTCCCAGGTTCGATTCCGGTCAAGGGCATGTACCTTGGTTGCGGGCACATCCCCAGTGGGAGGTGTGCAGGAGGCAGCTGAACGATGTTTATCTCTCATCGATGTTTCTAACTCTCTATCCCTCTCCCTTCCTCTCTTTAAAAAATCAATAAAATATATTAAAAACAACAACAAAAACACCAATGGCTACCTACTGCCCAAAGAACATAAAGTGCACATTCCTTCACCTGGCATTCAACAGCTTCTATCAACCTACTAGAAATTTCCCAACAATGGTTTCCAGGAATGGAAATCATG
Source organism: Myotis yumanensis (assembly GCF_028538775.1). Lineage (NCBI taxonomy): Eukaryota > Metazoa > Chordata > Mammalia > Chiroptera > Vespertilionidae > Myotis > Myotis yumanensis. The sequence continues at coordinate 91,768,216 of NW_027223757.1, forward strand.
AGAAGAAGCACTTTTCTCCTAAAAGTATTCAGATACTAGCTAGGTTATCTCACATAAAAGATGCTGGTCTCTAAGAAGGCCTTTCTCACTCCCAATAAACCATGCCTCTTGTCATTCAAACCATTGTGTAGTCCCCTCCTTGAATCTGAACTGGTCCTATGATTAAGAAAATACAGAGGAAGTGACATTGTGTGACTTCTAAAGCGAGGTCATAAGAGACCTGACCATTTATGCCTGGATCTCTCAGTATACTCACTCTTGGGATGTTTCTGCTCAGAATCCAGCTGCCATGTTGTGAGAAGCCCAAGGCACATGGAGAGCCCACATGGAGGCACTCTAGTGAACAACCAGCCTCCAGCGCCAGCCATGTGAGTGAGCAAGTGGGGAAGTCCAGCCCAGCTGAGCCTTTACATGACTCCTGCCCAGCCTCCATTCGACTATAGCAAAAGAGAGTCCCCAAGTGAAGACCACCCAGCTGAGCCCACTCAACATACAGAATCGTTAAAGATAATAAAGTACCGTCCTGGCTCAGTTGGTTAAGTGTCATCTCCTGCACCAAGAGGTCTCCACTTCGATTCCCAGTCAGGACTCGATACCCCAGTAGGGGGCATGCAGTAGGCAGCCAACTGATGCCTTTTTCAAACATCAATATTTCTCTTTCCCTTCCTGTCTCTCTAAAAACAATAAGAACATAATTTTTAAAAAGATAATAAAGTGCCAATTTCACTTAGGAATGTCCTAGATCCGTGGTCGGCAAACCGCGGCTCACGAGCCACATACGGCTCTTTGGCCCCTTGAGTGTGGCTCTTCCACAAAATACGACGTGCAGATGCTGAAACTTCGTGGCCCATGCGCAGAAGTTGGTATTTTGTGGAAGAGCCACACTCGAGGGGCCAAAGAGCCACATGTGGCTCGCGAACTGTGGTTTATTGAGCCGCAGTTTGCCGACCACTGTCCTAGATGAACCACTAAAAATTAACTTATTAAATCTTGACCCTTAAGTGCACATCTTTTAAATATTCTGTGTAACAAAATAGGAATGACATGAAAAAGCAGTTGTGTGACTGTTTGAGTTGCAAGCTAAACTAGCCACTTTTCTCATGAAACACAATTTTTACTTGAAAGAAAAGATGAACAAATTATAATTATTTAGCCCTGGCCAGCTTGCTCAGTGGTTAGAGCTTCCCCCATGGTTCACAGGTTTGATTCCGGTCAAGGGCATGTACCTCGGCTGCAGGCTTGATCCCTGGCCCTGGTCGGGGTGTATGTGGGAGGCAACCAGTCCAAGTGTCTCTCTCACATCAATGGTTCTCTCTCTGTCTCTCCCCATCCCTTCCACTCTCTCTCTCTCAAAATCAATGAAAAAAATATTCTCAGGTGAGGATTAACAAAAACAAAAATTAAAAATATATATAATAAATTATACTTGGGTATTCAACCAAGTTTTTCTTGAAAATAAATGAAGTGGCAAAGACACTTCAAGAAAAAAATCTGACAGTATATTACCAATGATAAAAATCAAGCTTTCACGAGAAATTCAAATTATAGAAAACCTGCATCCACCACTGTGAGGTTGACAGTTTCTCAATACTTGAAGACTTAAAAATATATAGATAGATAGGTAGATAGATAGATAGATAGATAGATAATTGATTTCAGAGAGGAAGAGAGAGAGAAACATCAATGATGAGAGTAAATAATTTATCGGCTGCCTTCTGCGCGCCCCCTACTGGGAATTAAGCCCGCAACCCAGGCATGTGCCCTTGACTGAAATTGAGCCAGGGACCCTTCAGTCCACAGGCTTAATGTCACAAAGCATAAAAAGTTTGTTGATGACCGGCTGGTGTGGCTCAGTGGTTGAGCATCAACCTATGCACCAGGAGGTCACGGTTCGATTCCCAGTCAGGGCACATGCCCAGGTTGCGGGCTCCATCCCCAGTAGGGGACATGCAGGAGGCAGCCAATCGATGATTCTCTCTCATCATTGATGTTTCTATCTCTCTCTCTCCCTCTCCCTTTCTCTCTGAAATCAATAAAAATATATTTTTTAAAAAGTTTGTCGATAAGGTTTTAGACTCCACATTACGACTAACCTTTAAGATTATCCTACCACTTGTCAAGTTTTGTTATCGCATCAAAGAATAGCCACAATTACTGCAAAATATATTAAAATAACCCTCTCATTCTCAACTATGTATCTGTAAGAAAAAAAATTTTTTTTTTCATATCCTTCCAATAAGACATATTTTAAGAGATCGGACATAGAAGCAGTTATAAAAACACAGCTGCCTTCAATTAGATTAGGCATTAAGAGATTAGCAAAAATGTAAAACTGTGTCACTCCTCACAACTTTTTTGTTTTAAAAAACAGCTATTTTTCATTAAAATTTTCATCTGTGATAAATGTAATGGGTTTATTATTATTATTATAGTAAATGACTTAATAAATTAGTAATTCTTAGAAATTCCTAAGTTTTCATTTTTAGCTTGATAATAAACAAAAGTTCTTGGGGCCCTTAATAAATCTTAAGAATGTAAAAGGGTTTCAAGGCCAAAAAGCTTGAAAATCACTGTTTAACAATATTCTAAAGCTGACTATAAAATAAACCAACTTTCTTTCTGAAAGGGCGAGGGCTAGGTCCTCCATCTTGCCCCAGGGTAGGGGCTACGTCCTACTCTGCTAGCCACACCCAGGCAGCAGAGCACAGTCCTTTCTCCTCCCCTTACTCCAACCCCCCCCATAAAGCCCGTCTCTACGCGGGGGTTCGCTCTCTCGGCCACTTGGCTTGCCATTGTGTTGGCGAGTCTGGTGGACGGGGAGCTCAAGCTAGCTTGAAATACAGATTCTTATGCTTTTGCATCGGACTGGCTGGCTCCCTGATGTTGGTTTCTTGGGGATCTTGAAATCTGGGCATAACACTTTCAAAGCGCAATCTGAACTCAGCTTCTTCAGGGACAAAGCCAGTCCTCAGTGGTGACTTGCTCCTCTCAGTGAGTACCCATGAGCAGCATGTTCTCAGAACCCGCCAGCTCCCTAATGTCTTAAACATCTTTGTGTGCATACATCTTCTCTCCCCAACAGGTTCCACACACCTGGGGCGTGAGGCCATGTGTGAAACATCTGTCACAGCTCCTGGCCCACAAAAGTGCCTCAGAGAGGAAAGACTAAGATGACAACACCAGTTTTGTAGATTAACACTGAAAAAAACCTGATAAAGCTATAGGCTTACCTTTGCCAGGGGAAACTGAAAAAGAAAAATTTTAGCTGAGACTGGGAGCACACAGCTCAGGGATGAACTGGACAATTGACCCGTGGACAAGTATGCTACTGCCACTATGGCTAGCTGCTGCTGCTGAAACAAGTGATAAAGCAAATCAACTCAACTCAGTAGCTCTTCCTGCTCAGGGGAACTCCTACTTCAACCCTTCTCAGGGAACCTCAGAGGCCTCCCCAACCCCCTCCTTCCTCCTTCCCATTTCCTTCAGAGGAAAGGACTTGGTGTGGGTTTGAGAACAGGAGTGGCCCCTGCCTGAGGGCCTTCCTGCAAGATCCACAAACAACCTGACCCCCACAAAAAGAAAGACACATGGGCTCAGCACCCTGTTTGGCAACAGGAAAACCCGCGGGGTGTTAAAGGCGGGGGAAAGGGAAGTGAAGCCATAAACAGCTACTGGAACCATTAAAACCTGGAGATTAAAACAAATCAGACAGGAGCCCCATGTTACCCCTGGCCCCCAGCAGGGACCCCATCACAGCCCAGCCTCCCAAAGAGCTGGGACAATGAACATCGAATTCCCTGGAGCTCCCCTCGGAGAATTTATAAAACCTGCCAGGCATCCAGAGAACAGGGAAACAGCAATGGGAAGCCCAGAGCATTGTTCAGACTCTGGTAAGGACCCACCACCCCAGCAGACATGGAAGGAACAATTCTGTGTATTATGCCCAGCTCTCATATATGCCAGCAAATACCGACCCATGAGACAGGGGTTGATTCTGTTTTTTTACTATCATCCTTTCCCAATGCCGGTACTGTGCCTGGCACATAGTAGACACTCCAAAATGTTTAATGCACAAATGAAAGAGAATGATGAACACCATCTTTGTGGCCTGGCACCTATATGGGCAGAGAGAAAGTGTGTGCATTTATTCACTCAACAAATATTTATTTAGCATCTTCTATGCCAGACACTGTCCTAGACACAATAGCAAACAAAATAAGTCCCTGTCCTTGTGGAGTTTATGTTTAGTGGTTGTAAAGATGAAAATCTCAACGCTCCCCAAAAAACTATGTTAAGTCATAGACATTCAATAATCGTTTAGTAAGCGTCTGCTATGTGCAAGTGATGAGTACCAGGTTTTATGACAGGCACCTGGGATCTGGGACTCAGTCCTAGTGAAATTATTTCATCTTCTAGGCCAGGACCCTGTATCGGAATGTGTGTGCCAGCTGTTAGAGGCCCCTGGGTAAGGAAAACGTGATTACCTCTTTGGCGCATCTGTCCTCATCTGTCGGTGAGCAGAAGCCACTGCGTGAGTACCACGTACATGCCCAAAACACCACACAACACTGCAGGATGGAAAGAAACCCAACATCTTTAGCTGAGACGTGCCGGAGTCAGAAAAGCAGCTCTAATATCTATAATAATAAAAGCGTAATATGCTAATTAGACCAGATGTCCTTCCAGATGACCTTCCGGACGAAGCCAGGGCTGGGAGGGAAGCCGGTGCCGCAGCCAGGGGAAAGGACTACTCTTGCAGGCTTTTCGTGCATCGGGCCTCCTGTGTTATAATAAAACACTAGGACGGACACATGCCCAGGTTGTGGGCTTGATCCCCAATAGGGGCATGCAGGAGGCAGCCGTTCGATATTTCTTTCTCATCAATGTTTCTATTTCTCTTTCTTCCTTCCCCTCTCTCTAAAATCTATAATACATTTAAAAAAAAAATAGACACTAGGGCTCAAAGAGTGCTCCTAAGGCAAGCGGGCTCCCCCTCTGTCCCTCATACACCCCCGCCTCCCCCCTCAGTCCACAGGAGCCCCAGTTTGGTCCAGGCAGCCAAACGAGATGTTGTTATTCTGAGCCTACGTAGCAAGCATTTCCCAATCCTGGAAGTACTCTGCTCATTTCCAAGTAAGAAGACACTGGCTCTGCTGACTGTACCGGGTGGGGCAGGAGGAGCTGGCAAGATGAAGGAGGTGCTAGAGCCCAACACTTCCGATGGTTAACAACTCATAAAGGAGATGCCCTGAGTCATGTCTGATTCCTTGACCAAAACCCCATGGAGACAGGACCGGGGTCACACCCCAATCACCAGCCTCTGAGCTATGAAGGCCAGGAACTATCTCCCAAGCGAGAAGACCCACATGTCTGAAATCTGATGCGATGGGACATTTCCTCCCTGCCAGCAAGTGCCCAGCTCCCCTCTGACACGGTGTAACTCAGCTGCTTCAAGTAACTCCTCCCCTAGATCCAAAGGCACAGAAACGTGCTCAGGACATCAAACCATCAACAAGCAGCAGCCACTGGGCAATCCGGGACAACACAGCACAGACAAGGGCATCACGCACAGAACTTCTTCTTTTTTTTTCTTTCTGTTTTCTTTTTTTTTTTTTTAATTAAATCTTTATTGTTCAGATTATTACATTTGTTCCTCTTTTTCCCCCCATAACTCCCCTCCTCCCTGTTCTCACCCCACCCACTGTCCTCATCCATAGGTGCACGATTTTTGTCCAGTCTCTTCCCGCACCCCCCCCAGGAATAGTCAGTCCACTCCCTTTCTATGTCCCGCACAGAACTTCTGACGTGACACAAACAAGAGCCTGGCAGGACCGACGAAGTCCATGGAGATGCTACGTGGGAAGGAAGAAGAGTGTTCCCAGCATGGAACTGCTGGGCTGTAGGGCAGCTCCTGGCATTTCCAGGAGGGCCCACAATTAGCCTCCCAGATGCCAGGAAACACCCTGGCAGGGGAGCCTCAGGGACAGGATGGAGCTGAAGCCTTCAGAAGAGCCAGGTCCACTCCTCCTGAGAGAGAGGAGCTGCAGTCCCAGGACACGCCAGCATCCGCAGGCCCTGAAGACAGCTTGCCTGGCAGCCAGGACAGCTGTCCTCTACCCAAAGCAGGGGCCTGGTAGCTTCCCAGGCCAGCATCCAACACTGGCTGTCCTCTCACCAGGTCGGGGGAGCGGTCTCAGGGACCACGGGTGGAGGTGGCAGGCTGAGTAAGGGCAATTCTTCCTCAGTGGGCTGAGGCACACCCCAAAGAAGGAAAACGTGGTGGTGGAGAGGCAGGGAGAAAGGCAGCCAAACGAAAGAGTGGCTCAGTATACTTAGCTCATTCAACCAGAAGCAATGGGCTACACCATCTGTAGATACTGTCAGAGGCCCGTCTGCTCACACCTTTGCGAAAGAGGCAGGCTGACCCTGGCTCTGTAAAAATCACTAAATGGGAACTTGGGGACGGACAATCGTAACTTCCCACATAGAAAACGACAGCGTGAGCAAACTGCAGGAAGCTATAGGCCAGGGATGCTGGTGCCCAACCTGCTCCACAAGGAGTGGGCTTGACCTCTTCCCAAGCCCTCTCACCTACCCCCTCAGTGGGGAGTGCAGGTGAGCAAAGACAGAGGAGTAGCAAACTGCTCAGGGGCAGGCAAAACCCTTGGGAGCCTGAGATTCGACTAAATAACTGCCAAACCCACAACCTCAACTTCATTAGAATTTCCCATCCAAATCCTGTTTTTCATAGAACAAGGGACCCCTTTTGGTCCATTCTGCCCAAATCCCCCCAACTGCTGCTTAAGAGGGGACTCTGGGGTCAGTGGAGAGGGGACTGGCTCAGCCATCCTGGATCCTATTTCTTTCACAGAAAAGTTCAGTGCACAAGAGGATTCCAAAACTTGAAGTCTGGCCTAGCTAGTTCAGTTGGCTCTCCACCAAAGCCCCTGAAAGTTGCCAATTCTGTGTCCAATTCTGGCTCAAAGACAGAGAGCACGATCCTCAAAAGAGAAGACCTAGAAACCCAGAGCCACGTGAAACAACAGGCCCTCGTTTCTGAACGTGAGAGTGGGTCACGCTTTCTGAATCTTCCAGACCAGATCGGGCAGAAACAGGGGCCTGTATGTTCCTTCCTGACGATCTCTCTAGGGTTACCAACTCCAAATAAAGGAGTTCAGGTGGAAGATATCTGAAAAGAACTTTCTGCCTGGCGAGAAGGTTACATACCCCGACACACCACAAAGGTGGTGGGCTCTCTGGCCCCAGACAGAATTGTCTCTGTGACTAGAAGCGACTGAAGCTCTTGCCACAGTCTGACTAACGCCGTCCCAGACCGCCTGGGCAGACAGTGACCTGACCTTTGATGTAACGCCTGGGCAAAGGGAACAGAACTTCAGTGTCCACTTCCCTCTTGGATCCACAGGAAATTAAGCTCCCAAGGAAAATGCAGGGAGAAACTTCAAAAGAACCCGCTCAGTGAGGGCCGGGAATCAGAGGCCCTGACGCAGTCCGTGGATCAGAGATGCACGAGGGAAAGTCAGCAGCTGGTTCAAGCCATCACCAGCAAAAGGGACAGATGTCTGCCAGCCCCGGAGCTATCGGGCGGCAATCTGTTTAAAACTCAAACAGGAAAAACACTGTCTGGAGTCAGCACAGAGGGAAAAGGTTGAGAACCACAGGTCCGAAGGTGGGAGTCAGGGCTGCCATGGGCTGGGGTATCACGATGTGCATGTGTTCAGTACGTCCAGAGTGGAAAGACACGCAGCCCTGTTTCCTGGAAGGGGAAAAGAGCTGGACGAGGCCTCCAGCCACGCCTGGCGCACGCCCAACTCGGCAGCCAGTCTCTTCCCAAGGGTTCCTGGAAGTCAACAGGCCCATAAAGAAGTATTACAGCTGAGATGAGAAGAACGATCTACAAACTGCACATCATCCCTGATGCAACACCCCAGTAAATTCTCCCACGAAGACATAACCTGCTCTTTATCTCCGACATTCAATGCTCCTCACCCCCCTGCTATCTCAGCTGCAGGTCAAGAGGGAAGCACAGTAGTGTGTGAGCTAATGCTTCTCCCTGAGGCAAGGCCCTGGGAGGGAAGGGGTGAGAGGGGCAAAAGCAGGGCCTCTGAGAGGAGCCGGGCAGGACAGGCTTAGGTAGACAGGTAAGCAGCCCGGGGCTGAAGAAGCCTGTAACCCCACGAGGGAGACGAGGAGGAGCCCCAATACTGAGGGGCAGGCAGCGGGGGACGGAGGGGACAGGGATGGAACAGAGCAAAGGCTGAGGGCAAGGATGGAAGGACGAAGGCCGGGGACAAGGATAACCAGGGGGCAGGGAAGATCCCCAAGGAGACCCCGGGCAGAGGGCAATGCATCTGGGGACACCGGAGAAGAGACGAAGGAAGGTCAGGGGCCAGGGTGGGGAGCGGGAGACCACCCGAGCCTGAGCCCGGGCTCTCCCAACACTGACGCGGGAGGAGACGGGGCCACGAGGCCCAAGTGGGGTCACAGTCGGGTGCGGAGGCCTGCAGCTGGGCTCAGACAGCGGTGAAGGTCCCAAGGGCTGGGGCACAGGGGCGCCAGGCAGCAACGGGCCACCACAGACCGGCCCGAGTCCGAGCGTCGGGAGGCGGCGGCGGCTCGGTCCCCGGACCCCGGCTGCTGTTCCCGCCCCCACTCCCCTCTGGGCCTGGCGTCCCGGCCGCGTGGGCCGCCTCGGCCCGGACCTGCCGCTTACCTCCGCTGCGTGCCGACCCGCCTCCCCGACCCGGACTGACCTGTCCCGGCCGCCTCTCGCGCCGCCGCCGCCGTCCCGCAGGCTCCTCCGGCTTCTGCCAAAACTTTTCCCATTAATCCCAGCTCCGCCGCGGCCGGGCGTCACACGCAGCGCCGCCCCGCCCCGCCCCCGCGGGCGTGACGTCACCGCGCAGCTCGGCTTCACCCCCCCTCCCCACGCCCCTTTCCGCCCGAGCCAGCCAATCACCGCGCCTCCTGGAGGCTCCGCTGATCCTGCCACTCCGCCCACCGCACGCCGCTCTGGCCGCTGCAGCGCCCTCTGGTGCCGGATGCGGACCCGGCCGCTTAGGGAGGAGCTGGGAGGGAGCTCCAGGCCAGCGAAACAGGTCTAGCAAGTATGTATCGCTAAAGGGAATTTAAAGCTGGAGGGAACTAGGGGTCATCTGGTCTAGCCTCTTCATCCTCCAGTGGAGACAAGGTGCGTGACTTGCTGCAGGAAGCAACAGAACCCGACTCTTCAGACTCCAGACTCCACTGGACGAGATTGTGCTGCTCGTAACTTTCATAAAAGGACTTTCCTGCCTCTCTAGACTCTAGAGCAGTGGTTCTCAACCTTCCTAGTGGCGCGACCCTTTAATACAGTTCCTCATGTTGTGGTGACCCCCAACCATCAAATTATTTTCGTTGCTACTTCATAACTGTAATGTTGCTACTGTTACGAATCGTAATGTAAATATGTGATATGCAGGATGTATTTTCATTGTTACAAATTGAACATAATGAAACCATAGTGATTAATCACAAAAACAACATGTAATTATATATGTGTTTTCTGATGGTCTTAGGCAACCCCTGTGAAAGGGTCGTTCGACCCCAAAGGGGGTCGCGACCCACAGGTTGAGAACCGCTGGTCTAGAGGCTTCTGCAATAGGAATGGATGGTTCTGGGCTTCTTACCTGTCTTCCCATGTTCTTATTGAATACACTTGAGCATCCTTCCTACTGTTGAAGAAAATTTCGTTCTTGCTTCTAACCCAGGTTTTTAGGATCTGGAAGAGCCCTGTTGCCCCAGCCTGTGCTTTCAGATATACCATACAAAGGTACCTAGCAGCCGGGAGGCAGTCTGGTGGAAGAAGCTGGGTTTGTCATCTTGACTCATGAGTATATGATCAATGGGTAACTTCCTCTTCTTCGCCATCTTTAAAGATGACCCCTCCCCTCTCCCATATGCTCCTCAGGCCACACCCTCAGATATCTGGATGGTGGAACTATTGAGTGATTTTTTTTTCTTTCTGCTTCTCTTTTTATTTTCTATTCTTTAAAAATTAATATGCATTACTTTTGTAATTCAGATGTCAACCTCCTTACCCTTTGAGGTTGAAGTAAGAATGGATTGTGTAAGTCAAAACCTTCCCTAAGATTTCTGCAAGGTTCTGAGGATTCATATTCTCCTAAATCTCTCTGCTTCTGGGCTCCTGGTTCAGCCGGGCTATTGCAGAACCACAATTCAGAAATGGAGAGCTGAACCCTTCCTGAGGACTCCCCGCCTCTTCCCTCACAAAACATTCACAGGTATAGAAGTCATCATGATCCTCTGGGCCCTGAGGCAGGGGCAAATGATACTTTACAGTTTACACGCACACAGCGGCATTCTTTGAAGTTCTTCCCCATCCCCAATTGAATTTTTCTTTCTTTTTTTTAAGGAAGGTTTTATAGTTTAAAAATATACTTGAGGTTTTGATAAACGGTTGTAAATATTCTGAGATTCTACACAAATAATTCTATGATTTTAAGAATTTATACATTTGGGCAGCAAAATATCAGACACATGTCGTAGCAGTATCTTTACTGACACAGCTCTTAGGGCAATGGAAACTAAGGAGAAAATAAACAAATGGGACTACATCAAAATAAAAGGCTTCTGCACAGCAAAAGAAACCATCAACAAAACAAGAAAGTCCACTGTATGAGAGAACATATTTGCCAATGTTATATCTGATAAGGGCCTAATCTCCAAAATTTATAGGGAACTCATACATGTTAACGAAAGAAAGATAAACAATCCAATCAAAAAATGGGCAAAGGACTTAAATAGACACCTTTCAAAAGTGGACATACAGAAAGCCCAGAGACATATGAAAACATGCTCCACGCCCCTAATCACCTGAGAGATGCAAATCAAAATGACAATGAGGTACCATTTCACACCTGTCAGAATGGCTACCATCAACAAATAGACAAACCAAAGTGCTGGCGAGGATGTGGAGAAAACAGAACCCTGGTGCACTGCTGGTAGGGGTGCAGCCACTGTGGAAACAGTATGGCATTTCCTCAAAAAATTAAAAATGGAACTCCCAATTCACCCAATAATCCCACTTTTAGGAATATATCCCAAGAAATCAGAAACACCAATCAGAAAGGATATATGCACCCCTATGTTCATAGCAGCACAATTTACAGTAGCTAAGATTTGGAAACAGCTTAAGTGCCCATCAGCAGATGAGTGGGTTAAAAAACAGTGGTACATCTACACAATGGAAGACTACACTGCTGTAAAAAAGAAAGAACTCTTGCCCTGGCTGGCTTGGCTTAGTGAATAGAGCGGACTGAAGGATCCCGGGTTCGATTCCAGTCAAGGGCACATGCCTGGGTTGCAGGTTTGATCCCCAGTAGGGGGTGTGCAGGAGGCAGCCGATCAACGATTCTCTCTCATCATTGATGTTTCCATCTCTCCCTCTCCCTTCCTCTCTGAAATCAATAAAAATATATATTAAAAAAAAAGAAAGAACTCTTACCATTCGCAACAGCATGGATGGACCTGGAGAGCATTATGCTAAGCGAAAGGCAGTTGGAGAAAGATAAATATCACATGATCTTGCTCATTTGTGGAATATAATCAACAACATAAACTGATGAACAAAAACAGATCCAGAGACAGAGAAGCATTAAACAGACCGTCAAACTTCAGAGGGAAGGGGGGGGAGGAGGATGAGGTAAGAGATCAACCAAAGGACTTCTATGCATGCATATAACCAATGGACACAGACACTAGGGGGGTGAGGGCATGTGCTGGGGGCTGGGGGGTGGCCAGGGAGAGGTCAATGGAGGGAAAAGGAGACATATGTAATATTATATGTAATACTTTAAACAATAAAGAATTTTTTAAAAAAAAATAATGAATGGATAATTATTTTTAAAAAGAGAAAAAGAATTCATACATTTGGCCCTGCCCTGTGTGGCTCAATAGGTTGGTGGATCATCCTGTATACCAGAAGGTGAAGAGTTTGATTCCCAGTCAGGATACATACCCAGGTTACGGGTTCTATCCCTCAAGCTAATTGATGTTCCTTTCTCTAAAATCAAATTTTAAAAAAAGAATTGATACATTTGTTGCCTTTTTATAATACATACACACACACACACACACACACACACACATATATAAATAATAAAAGTGTAATATGCTAATTAGACTGGACATCCTTCCAGATGGCCTTCCATCCTTCCGGACAAAGCCAGGGCTGCGAGGGAAGCCTGGGTCCTGGGTGCCAGAGGAAAGCCAGTGCCGGCAGCCAGGGGAAGGAAGGCCTACTCTTGCACAAATTTCTTGCATCGAGCCTCTAGTATATAATTGATTTCAAAGAGGAAGGGAGAGGGAGAGAGAGATAGAAACATCAATGTTGAGAAAGAATCATGGATCAGCTGCCTCCTGCATGCCCCACACTGGGACAACCCAATCGAGCCTGCAACCTGATCGAGCCCGAAACCTGGGCACATACCCTTGACTGGAATGAAACCTGGGACTCTTCAGTCAACAGGCCAATGCTCCATCCACTGAGCCAAACCAGCTAGGGCCTTCGTCCTTTTAAGTAGGTGTAGGTAAGACTTGTCAACATGATCAATTCCCCATCTGAGGTTTTCTAACTGGCCCTTTATCCCTTAGGGCCTGGCGTTTTCCCAAATCACTACTTCTCCTCTCTGTTCTTTATCCCACCCTCTCCAGAGAAAAAAACAAATTCCTCTGGCTGGGCTGTTTTTATTGATTTGAGAGAGAGAGGGAGAAGGAGAGAGAAACATCGATTGGGAATTGAACTGGAACCTTTTGGTGCCTAGGCCAATGCTCCACCAACTGAGCCACACCAGGCAGGGCTTAGCTATGTTTCTTTATTGCTAGGTTTCCTGTCAACACTCATGCCCTAAAGATCTCACTCACTACCCCTAACAGGCTTATTTCCCCTAATAAAGAGAGTTCTCTCCCTAAAAGAAATTCCGGGAGCACTGTTGAGATGCTACATTTTCACCTCATTTCACTTTTATATTTAAAAGGATACACACCCAGATGGAGAGTTCTGTTCCAGTCATGTGGGAGACAACTAATTGATGTTTCTCTTTCACATCAATGGTTCTCTCTCTGTCTCCTCTTTTCCAATAAAATCAACAAAAACATATTTTCAAATATAGTTATGAAAAAAATTCTTTAAAAAAAATGATGCCTACAAAGATTTGGTTAAAAAGTGGGAAATGTTATGATCTGATTTTCAGTGGGCAAAAAGCAGGATCTGATAATATGTTTAGCATATATAGATAAGTATATCGCTTGGAAAATAAAAAAATAGCATAGAAAAAACTGGAAGCACACACTAAAATGTTACCAGCAGTTGTCTTTGGGTGGGGTTGTGTGAGTTTTTAATCTTTCTTTATTTTTATTCTGAGCATTTTTTTTCCCCATAATCGAAACATGATTTGCTTTTTAGGCACAAAAAGAAAAATCTTCCTTATATTGAGGAAAATTTTGTATTCTCTGGTTATCCTACCCAGTAGTCTTAGTTCTAGTTCTTGAAGGTGCGCTAAGTCAAACTGTTTTCCATATAAGAGTCCTTTTGACGTTTGAGCCCACTCCCCTATATTTTTTCTTTTTAAGCTACAATATCCTTTGTTCCTCAGATAAAATGATCATAGTGCCTTTTGCCACCCAGATTGCTGGCCTCACCATGTGCCATTTTATGAATATCCATCCTCTTCAAGGCTTTCCTTGGTTTGGGCCTCCTAACTTCTGAATCACCTACCCAAATTTGGGGGATCTCCCACTTGAGAGACTGAAAATGTCAGGCATTTGCTTCCAGCCTCCTTTGCAGCTAAGGCATAGCCACGTGACCGAGGCTCCACCAATCAGATGCACTGGAGACTGGGAGGACGAGGCTGTGGGCAGCACAAATAATCCATTCAGGTAAGTGGCAGAGCAGCGGCTCCACCTAATTTCCTGTTGTAAGAAGCAGCAGTTGTAAGAGCAGAGTCCAGCCCTGCTGACATCAGCCACAGAAGCAGCAGCGTCTGCACCTAGAGGTGGCGGCAGCTGGGCTGTCTTCATGAGGACTGTGCCATGATCTTTGGTATTGTTCCTCACTTTACAGCCTCCAAACTGGCTCTCCCATCCCCCCAATTACTTAAGGAACTTCTCTATACTCTTTAATAAATTCCATTTTTACTAACCTGTTACCTGAATCACAAACCCAGACTACTATAGCTTCCCCAAATCTTCATTTTGACTAGATTTGCCCAGGCACAGCTCAAAGTGGGGAAAGCTGGGAAAAGCCTCGGCAACACTTTCCAGACCCACCAGAGGTCTCAGCTTTGAAAACCTGCTCTGGTGCCCAATTACAGTGTAAATGAGTGATAACCTAAAATGTGGAGCAAGAAGGCTGGCTAGGTCCACTTTGAATTACCGGTAGATTCTGACCTCCTCCACAGCCATTTCAGGCTCCAGCCAGCAGGTGGGGCCCTCCTGAAGTCAGCCTCCTGGGCAATCTCTCTCCCCACCCCACGCCCCCAACAGCAGGGGCCAGAGAGGCATCTTCCAGCTGGCACCTCTCCGGTAGACACTGTGTCTACCTCTCTGGGTAGACACTGTGCCTGAGGAGGAACCACCTTGCATATCCTAGCAACAGTTTGCAACAAGCTTCTCGCTCTCCAGCCAGTCACATCTCCTTATATACAAACCACAAAGGCATGACCTGGGATCCCAAGGCCTGTGCTCCTCACGTGGCCCCGAGGGCATGGGTATTTCTGAGAGCATCAGAGATTGGATACACTCGGCTTTATCTGGAATGTTGGAAAGGACGGAGGAATTCTTTTCTAACCCTGGAATTAAAAGACTGGGAAATATTTTCTTCTGCCCCCGAGGGAGGGCCCCCGAGACTGAGAGCTCCCTCTGCCAGTCCCAGTGTGGATTGCATTCAGGCATCCGGTGATGTTTCTTTCACTATCTCACACACCCACCCTCTATGCCAGCGGTTCTCAACCTGTGGGTCGCAACCCCCTGGGCGGTCGAACGACCCTTTCACAGGGGTCGCCTAAGACCATCCTGCATATCACATATTTACATGACGATTCATAACAGTAGCAACATTACAGTTATGAAGTAGCAACGAAAATGATTTTATGGTTGGGTCACAACATGAGGAACTGTATTTAAAGGGCCAGAAGGTTGAGAACCACTGTCTATGCCTTCCTATGTCCCATTATAGATATTCAAAAGCCTGGACTAGACCCCATTTAGAGGTGAGGAAACTGAGGCTGAGAGATCGGCTTGCCAGCTCAAGTCTAAACTCTACCCAGCTTCTGAGACTCAGGCCTCATTCTACCTTTCTAGTCACACGTCTCTCATGGTAGTAGCCTCCTAAAAGAATAGATTGGAACTGTAAAGCTTCTTGCACATTTTTATGGTGACATCTAATATTTTTCATCATTAATTTAAAACAATAGTTTCAGAGGGAGAATGTAATTTCTACTCTTTAATAAATATTGACATTTTAATATAAAACTGCCATGTTACCCGTTTAAATATATTGAATAAAACTCAAATCCCAAAGTCATTTGATGCTTACCATTATTCATCTTAAAAATAACATGAACAACTCAGCCAGCCTGGCTTGGTGGTTGAACCTCGGCCTGTGAACCAGGAGGTCACAGGTTCGATTCCCGGTCAGGGCACATGCCTGTGTTGCGGGCTCGGTTCCCAGTGTGTGGTGTGCAGGAGGCAGCCGATCGATGATTCTCTCTCATCATTGATGTTTCTCTCTCTCTCTCCCTCTCCCTCTCTGAAATCAATAAAAACATATTTTTAAAAAATTACATGAACAGCCCTACCCGGTTTGGCTCAGTGGATAGAATGTCAGCCTGTGGACTGAAGGGTCCTGGGTTTGATTCTGGTCAAGGGCACATCCCCAGTAGGAGGCATGTAGGAGGCAGCTGATCAATGGTTCTCTCTCATTACTGATGTTTCTCTCTCTCCCTCTTCCTTTCTCTCTGAAATCAATAAAAATATATTTTTACAAAATAACGTGAACAAGCTTTTCTTTAGCAATAAAAACATTTTACATTGTTTCTTGTTCTCCTTGTACTTGTATTTCCATTCCTCTTTCCCCTCAAAAATCTAATCTTAATGTAACATATTTTATTCTTGGAAGTCTTTTATTGATCACAATATCATACATCTCTGCAACCAAAGTATGTATATAAGTTAAAGTTTAAAAAGAATCTAAGCTTTATGTAACTAAAAGCTCTAAGTGAGAAATTTTTTTCTGGTTTGAGTGGCCATCAGAAATATTAGTAGTACTCAGTTGAGCAAAACAACATAAATATTATGATTTTTATACATATTAAATAAACATAAATACAAAAATGCATTGGAAATGTATTTACCAATGAAATTCATGGACTACTTCCCCCACCCCCACCCTCAGGTAGTTCAGATGTTCACAGTTGAATATTATTTATTAGAATGAGACCGCATTCAGCATCAATTCTAGTTCCTTTTTTTTTATTTTAAAGCTGAGAAACCTTGTTCACTTCATAAGTAGATAGGAAGTGAGAGTTTGATTTAGCAATGGCATCTACTTCTGAGTTGTCTCCCCCCATCAAAAAAAAATCATAAAGATCTATGATAAAAAATATTGTTAAGGGTTTTGAAAGCAAAGATCCTGCCTTAAAAACCAAAAGAATTTGTTGTCCAGGTTTTGAGCTGCCCACTTTCTCAGCACCTACAGCCCTGCACTAGCATTTCAAATAGGAGCTTTGTTTAGAGCACCAGGAATTTCACCCTCTGGGGAGTCCCCTACTGAAAGACAGCGGATGGGGAATGGTGAGCCTCGCTACTGAAAGTAGGGAAGGTGAAATTGTGAAAGAGGAAAGAGTTTTGGTAAACAGAACTTGGAAGCTGAAGATCTGCAAGTTGATTTTCTTTTGTTAAAATATGTTTTTATTGATTTCAGAGAGGAAGGGAGAGGGAGAGAGAGATAGAAACATCAATGATGAGGGACAGTCACTGATTGGCTGCCTCCTACTTGCCTCCCACTGGGGATTGAGCCCTGGGCCCAGGCATGTGCCCTGACCAGGAATCGAACTATGACCTCCTGGTTCATAAGTTGACGCTCAACCACAGAGCCATGCCAGCCGGGCAGCAAATTGATTTTCTTAAAACTCCTTGTACCCTAGAGATACCCACACCAATAGAGGACCACTGATCCTCCCATCCAACACCAGAATCCGGAGTTCTTGTGCCCATACATGTGGTATGCTGCCTTCTACGTGTATTGTTCCTATGTTTTCCTACTTACTTATTAAACATTTTAAGGACCATCTTGAATCTCAGCTTCTACCTAATGATTCCCCTTTTCCTGAATCCCTACTACACTTAAGAGCTTTTTATATATATAATTGATTTCAGATAGGAAGGGAGAGGAAGAGAAAGATAGAAACATCAATGATGAGACAGAATAATTGATCGGCTGCCTCCTGCATGCCCCGTACTGGGGATCGAGCCTGCAACCGGGCATGTGCCCTTGACCAGAATCAAACCCAGGACCCTTCAGTCCATAGGCCGACTCTCTATGCACTGAGCCAAACTGGCTAGGGCCACACTGAAGAGTTTGAATCTCACTTCCCACCCCTGAACTATGCATCGTGTTATACCGGCAGCTTTGCTTCGTGACACTTTAGATTATAATGAGGCTCTTTGCAACAGAATTTGGTGAACTTGCAAAAGACATGAACTTTGATACCACATAAGCACATAAGTTCCAGGAGGGCAGGGGCTCTATGTTTTGTTCTATGTCATGTAGCCAGCATCTAGCACAATATCTGGCATACAGGAAGAGCTTAATTGTTGAATGAACAGACTTGAGTTTGAATCTTACTTCATCCCTTTTAAGCTGTGTGACACCCAGTCATTAACTTTAGAATAAGTTTACTCATGAATTCATTTTTAAAAACATCTGTTGCATGCTTCCTGAGAGCCAAGCACACTGTGCTAGGCACCGGGGACCTACAGGGAAGAAGACACGCCCCTGCCCTCAAGGAACTCAAGCCTCTAGTTTGGGGACTGTTACGAGAAGTAAGGTGGACAGAACAGCCCATGCGCAAGCCCAGAGCTGCTAGTAGATCCAAAAGCTAGAGGCATAGGATGTCCGCCTGGGCCAGATGTTCACGGGCCTCGCGTGCCCATGGAATTTAGGGAATGTGAACTTGACTGTCCAGGCTACCACTGAGAGGCTGGAAAGTGGGAAGAGTCCGGAACAGATCTGCATTTTAGAAAATCCATTCGGGCAGCCCTAGGGAGAAAAGTAAGCAAGAAGACCCGGTTACTGCTCTTATCCAGTTGGAAGGTGGTAAGGGCCAGAGGAAGGCACTGGCCATGAGACGTGGCCCCAAGAGGATGGATATGAGAGTGACCAAGAAAAGCCAATCAATTGGACTTGGAGACTGATTAGATATGGGCAAGATGGAGGAGTCAAAGGTGACTGCAGAGAGAAGATACAAAGGTCTTAGCCATGGCAGTGGCCATGGGGGTAGAGGAGGAGTAGATATGAGAGTATGAAGGAGAGAGAATCTACTGGATTTGATGATGGGTTGTGCATGAGGTGGGTGAGAGGGAGGGAGCAAGTCATTCTAGATTCCTAAATCTCTGACTTAGGTAATAAGGTCAGTGAGTCAGATAATGTGAAAAGACCCCAGTGGGGTAGCTCAGTTGGTTAGAGCATCATCGTCCCAATACACCAAGATTGTAGGTTCAATCCCCAGTCAAGACACATACAAGAATCAACCAATGAATGCATAAATAAGTGAAACAACATTGATATTTCTCTCGCTCCCTCACTAAAAAAAAATAATCATCAGTAAACAAATATGGGAAGAGAAGCAAGTTTGGAAAGCTTTGGACAAGTTACCTGACCTTTCTGAGCCTGAATTTCTACACATGCATAACATCTACATCTCACAGTTGCCATGAGGATTAAGTAACCTGGGAAATTGCAGGGCATAGAATAGGTAGATGCTCAAGAAACACTTTGGTGACACTAATAACAGTTCTTGCTCACGTGCCAAGCACTTAATCCTCACAACACCCCGATAAGGTAGGTACTATTATTATCCCTATCTTACTAACCTGGGAACTGAAGCACAGAGAGGTATAGAAATGTGGCCAAAGTACCCAGTTAGTGAGTGGCAGAGTGTACTTTCCTAGCCCCTGTACTATATGCCTTATTCTTTCTTGGGCCTATCACTCGGCTTGAGGGAGGAAGAGAGGAAACGGCAGGAAGAATGGACAGGAGACCTGATTAATAATTCACTCCAAGAAGTTTTTATTTGGAAACGTGCCTCCACGACTTGGTGGCAGTCTGGGGCTCATGGCCCCTGGCTTGCTTGTTTACTCTTTTCCAGCCCAGGGCCTAGGATCCTTGGGGTTAAGGCACAGGATCAAGTTTTCAAGGATCAACATCCCAGGCAGCCTTAGTGGCCTGGGGCCTGGAGCTGCCTGGGTTCCATTCCGGATTGTTTCGTGGTTGGAGGGCCTCAGCCCCTGACACCAGGTCCTCAGCTCCCTTTTTGCAGGGGCCAGTGTCACCCACAGGCCAGCTGTGGCCAGGTCCTGGTGGGCATGAGGTTGGGGGGAAAGAGGCTAGCAAAGGCTAGTTTTCTGGTTCTGGGTCCAGTTTATCTTCCTGAGGGACGGAAGCCGAGATGGGAGCCTCATCCCCACCGTTGAGGGACTTCTGCTGCTCACTGGTGCTGGGTGAGGTGGTCCTGCTGCCCTGGGATCCCCAGCGGGTCAGGCGCTTCAGGGAGGAGTCGCGGCGGGCAAGGAGAGGGGGCTGGAAGCCCGTGAAGGAGCTGCTGGTGGTGGGACGCTTGTCTGGCAGAGAAAAGGCAGGCGAGTGTCAGGAGAAAGGTACTGCGAAAGGGAGCGGTTGACAGGCCTGGCCTCAGCCCTGGGGAAGAGGACCTTCTGGCCTCCAGCCCTGCAGGCTCTGTAGGTCTAGAGGTGCCCCTCGCCCTCCCTTCTCCCTCCTCACTCCGGGGAGAGCGCGGAGGTCTAGCCCGTTCTCACCTCCAGGTTCAATGGGATGCATGAGCCTGTTCATCTGGACATTCCAGTGTCTCACGTTGGTGCTGGCCTGGCGCAACTTCCGCTTGGCGGCCTGGGGGACACGACACAGCCAGTGGGGCGGGGTCAGAGCCACTATCCAAGACAGGGTGTCTTGACCGTTACAGGAGCACAGGCCCCTTAGGATGTGACCAAGGCTGCTGACTGGCTCCTCAGAGAACTCATGCATATTCGCAGAGTGAGGTATATATACAGAGTTGGTATCCAATTTCAGGGGACTCATAAGACCCCCCCACAGGGTTGCAAATAGTCATAATTATAGTTTCCATTTATTAAGCAGCCAAGATGTGTTAAGTATATTTATTATCGTATTCAACCTCCAGAGCAGACGTTAACCACAAACAAGTGCAGAAGAGGTTAAGTGACTGGCCGGGGACACACGCTGACCTGACACCACTGCCCCACTGCCTCTCAGGAACTAGTGAACAAGCCTCTGCTCCGATGTTCACCCGCCCTTAGCCGCAGGGGGTGGCGTTGTAGAGGAACTTTTCCTTTCCATGTTACATATTTTTGTGTGTGAATTTTTTAAAAAATATATATTTTATTGAATTTTTTACAGAGAGGAAGGGAGAGGAATAGAGAGTTAGAAACATCGATGAGAGAGAAACACCGATCAGCTGCCTCCTGCACACCTCCTATTGGGGATGTGCCCACAACCAAGGTACATGCCCTTGACCGGAATCGAACCTGGGACCCTTCAGTCTGCAGGCCGACGCTCTATCCCCTGAGCCAAACCGGTCAGGGCTATGTGTGAATTTTTTATGATGACCACGTAAGCCAACAAAGGAAGATAAAATAAACACTATTAATAAGAACAAAACATCAAAATATAAAACCTCTCTTCCACAGAGATTTGTGCTTCAAGGAGAGGATGCAAAATACAGGGATAGCAAAATAGGATCTTGGAAGAGAAGGAGGAAAAATTTTGCCCAGATTAATAGTAATGATAAAAATAGCAGCTAACGTAGCCCTGACCAGTTTGGCTCAGTGGATAAAGCATCGGCCTGCGGACTGAAGGGTCCCGGGTTCGATTCCAGTCAAGGGCATGTACCTTGGTTGCGGGCACATCCCCAGATGTTTCTAACTCTCTATCCCTCTCCCTTCCTCTCTGTAAAAAAATCAATAAAATGTATTTTTTAAAAAATAGCAGCTTACGTTTCTCCATCCCTTACTACATATGAAATATCACCTATTATCTCGTTCAATCTCATAACCAGTCCCCATTCCCCAATGAGGGACTTGAACTCAGAGAGGTCAGGCAATTCTCCAAGGTCACAGCTAGAGGGGATGCAACCAGGGTTTGAGGAAAGGCGGGGACGGGGGTGGGGGGTGGGGGGAGGGGAGGGAATCTGAGGTTACGGCTCTCACTCTGCGAGTCACCGCCCGTCCATCGCAGGCCTCACCTCCACGTCCTCATCCGCCCTCTGCCGATTCTGCCGCACCTCCTCCAGCTGCTGCTGGGCCAGCTGCAGGGAGCGGCTCTGCAGGGCCATCTCCTGCTGCAGCTCTTGCTTCTCCTGCTGCGCCTGCTCGATGTAGCGCTCCTGGTCCTCCTTCATCCGCATCAGCCGCTTCAGCTTCTCCTCCTCCTCCTCCAGCAGCCTGCGGCCGGCCGGGCGCACTGAGTCGTCTCCAGAGCCCAGGCACCAGTAGGCGCTCAGCAAGCGGGGCGGCGGGAAGCCGGGGAGGGGAGTCCGAGGTCCCTCAGCCTTACCTGGTCTGGGCCAGGCGCACGGCCTCCTCGTCCCGCCGAGCTTTCACCTCCAGTTGCAGAGCCTCCTGCAGCCTCTGCTGCATGTCCTCCAGCTCCTCGATGCGCTGCCGCTGCCGGGCAGCCTCCTCCTCCTTCAGCTCCATCTCAGCCTGCATGGACGCCCGGGCCTGCCGGGGCGCAGAGCAGCTCAGTGGGGCCCAGGGCAGGGAGGCGGCGGGCGTGCGCCCTTTCCCCAGCGTCCTGCTAGGCTGGCCCCACTAGTTCTCTCCAGGAGAGTGTCTGGGGAGTTCCTGCCTGTCAGCTCTTCTGACCCGATCCCTTTCCGAGAGCCTGGCTAGGCCAGATAACCATCAGCGAGCTGATGCGCCTAGCACCAGCCTTAATCATTACTATTATATGTGATAACATAATGTGTTATAATTAAGGCTGGTGCTGGGAAGGGAGTGACTATAATTAGAATAATTGTTATGACAGCTGTTTCTCATTTGATCCTCACCAGACCTCTGCAGTCAACATGCCCCTGGTAAGTCACTGAGGGACAGAGAGGCGGAGTACCTTGCCTGCGATGCCAGGGCTCCGAAGAGGCATCGCTGGGAATGAATGAATGCACGTGTCTGACTCCAGTTCTAGATCTCTTCAATCCTAAACCTCACGGCCTCCACACGCTGAGTACGCCCCCACTTTCATCCCCCCTTCCTCCCATCCTGAATTCCCCAAATTGGTTTCATTGTAAACTCAGATCAAGTCTAGTGTAATCTACTCCAACCCGAATCCAAGTTCATCCCTAATGACGTGGTCTTTAGGGCTCCGGCCCTACCCATCCGTTGGCTCAAGCCCCACCTCACACCTTCTCTTCCCTCAGCCACCCCGCTGCCAGTTTCCTGCACCCTCCACCCAGTCGTATCCCTCACAGGCCCCGTCCCGCCCCGGGCCCTGCCCCTGCCCCGGACCCCGCCCCCGCCCCGCCCCGGCCCCGCCCCCGCTCCGGCTCGGCCCCGCCCCCAGCGGCCTCACCTGCTCGGCCTCGCGCAGCTGGCCCTCCAGCGCCTGCTGCAGCTCCTGGTGCTGGCTGCGGCGCCGCGCCTCCTCCTCCTGCAGCAGGCGCTCCGCCTGCCGCTGCGCCTCCTGCAGCAGCTCCAGCTCCTGCAGCTTCCGCTCCTTCTCCTCCTGCAGTTGCTGCAACCGCAGCAGCTCCTCCTCCTTGGCGGCTCGGCGCCGCTCCCGCTGCTCCCGCTGGTCCCGCCGCTTCTGCTTCAGGTCTTTGTGCAGCGATGTCTTCCCCTCGGCCTGCAGCCGGATGGCCATCTGAATGGCTGCGAAGGGAGCGGGAGGGAGTCAGCAGGCGGCTAGCCCGAGGCGGGGCGGCTCGAGGTGGCCCGCTGCCGGAAAGGGACCTTAGGAGTCGCTGGAGTCGCCTCCAGCCTCCCGCTGGGCAAAGTGTCATCAGCCACTTTACACAGATGAGGCGACTGAGGCCCAGCCAGACACAGGCCACCCCGTGAGCAACTCACCAGCGGTCCACTCCTGGCGCTGGCGCGTGTCCGAGGCGCTCATCTCGTACGTGCGCGAGGCCGTCTTCACACAGAACATGCAGCGCTTTCCCTCGCGGTCAGGCAGCACCTGGGAGAGGGCAGGTGTCCAGGCAGGCTGGGCTCACTGAGGTCAGGGTCAGCTCCAGCTCCAGCCCCTACCCCTCCTGGCTGACCATCTTCCCTGGCCACCCTCCCACTCTGTTTGCTGGAGCCTGTGTGCCCAGCTTGGAGTTAGGTCTGGGGCTACGTGTGTCCTCACAGCTCTTGTAGACTTTGCTCTTTGAAGGGGAGTGGGCTGTTTCCATCTTGGTATCTCCCCACAGGGCCTAACATCTAGTCGCCACTCAGTGTTCATGCAGGTCATGCTTGAACACCTCCAGTGACCGGGTCCTCACTATCCAGAATGTTCTCCATTCATTTATTTCACAGATATTTTGGAGTGTCTGCTGAGTGCCACTCATTGTTCAGGCATGTGGGATACTGATGTGTGCCTCACAGACCAAATCCCTTCCTGCTAAGCTACACTCTAGTGGAAAATAATAGTTACCACGTTTTGAGCTTCTTATGTTGTAGGGTCTGTACTGGTGTTTTATATGCATCATTTATTCACTCCTCCCAGACAACCTTGTCAGCCAGGCATCATTATCTCCACTTTACAGAGAAGGAAGCCGAGGCTCTAAGAGGCCCAGAGCTTGCCCAATTCACACTGCCTGTTAGTGGTGGAGTTGGGATTTCTGCCTAGATCTGTGTTCTTGCCACAGTGACACCTGTTTCCTCATTTGACAAAAATGGACAGAGCCTAGGGTGGCTATAATAATTTTTTAAAATGTAAAATAACAAGTGTTGGTGAGGATATGGAGAAATTGGAACCCTCATCCACTGCTGGTAAGAATGTAAGCAGGTGCAGCCACTATGGGAAACAGTTTGTTCCTCTAAAAGTTAAATAGAATAACCCTATGATCCAGCAATTCTACTCCTAGGTATGTACTCAGAGAAATGAAAACACATCTCCCCCCAGAAAGTTGTACATGGATATTAATAACAGCATTATTCACAACTAGAGGCCTTAGTGTACGAAAATTCGTGCACCCGGGGGGGGGGGGGGGTAGGGGGTAGTCCCTGTGCCCTCTCGCAGTCCAGGACCCCTCAAGGGATGTCCACCTGCTGGCTTAGGCCCGCTCCCAGGGGGTTGGGCCTAAGCTGGCAGTCAGATATCCCTTTGGCAGCCTGGGAGCCCTTGGGGGATGTCCTACTGACGGCTTAGGCCTGCTCCCCATGGGAAGTGGGCCTAAGCTGCAGTCAGACATCCTTAGCGCTGCCGAGGAGGCGGGAGAGGCTCCCGCCACTGCCGCTGCTCTCGCAGCTGTTAGCCCGGCTTGTGGCTGAGCAGTGCTCCCCCTGTGGAAGCAAACTGACCACCTGGGGGCAGCTCCTGAGTTGAGTGTCTGGTGGTCAGTGCATGTAATAGTGACCAGTCGTTCCCCCATTAGGGTCAATTTGCATATTACCCTTTTATTATATAGGATAGCAAACAGATGGCAACAACCCAATGCCTAGCCTATATAATAAAAGCTTAATATGCTAAGTGTCTGGTCATTCGTTCATCCATTCAACCAATCAAAGAGTAATATGCTAATGATATGCTAAGGCCGCTCAACTGCTCGCTATGATGTGCACTGACCACCAGGGTCAGACGCTCCAACTAGTAGGTTAGCTTGCTGCTGAGGTCTGGCTGATCGAGACTGAGTGAGACGGGCTGGACATGCCCTGGAGCCCTCCCATGGCCCCTCCCCCCACCGGCCCCACCCACGATCGGCCCCCAACACTTCAAGCAGGGGCAGGGCCGGCCAGCCAATCACCTGTGGTCCCTCCCCCCAGCTAGCCTCACCCCTAATGGGCCCCCATTGGGGGCGGGCTGGTCAGACCCCACCCGTGCACAAATTCATGCACTGGGCCTCTAGTCAACAAATAAATTGAGAAGCAAAATGTCGTATATCTATAATGGAATGTTATTCAGCCATGAAAAGGAATGAATTCCTGATCCATGCCACAACATGATGAACCTTGGAAACATTATGCTAAGAGAAATAAGCCAGACACAAAAAACCCAAATATTGTACTATTCCACTTATATGAAGTGCCTAGAATACTTATTCATGGAGACAAAGGAGGGGTGGGTGAGGATGAGGATGAGTTATTGCTTAATGGGTACAGAATTTCTATTTGGGATGATGAAAAAGTTTTGGAAACAGGCAATGGTGATGGCTACACAACACTGTGACTCTATTTAATGCTACTGAATTGTACACTTAAAAATGTTAAAATGGCAAATTTCATGTTATACATATATTTTTCCTACTATTAAAAATCTTTTTGTGCCTGGCTGGCATGACTCAGTGGTTGAGCATTGACCTATGAACCAGGAGGTCACGGTTCAATTCCTAGTCAGGCAACATGCCTGGGATGTGGGCTCAGTTACCAGTGTGGAGCCTGCAGGAGGCAGCTGATCAATGATTCTCTCTCATCATTGATGTTTTTATCTATCTCCCTCTCCCTTCCTCTCTGAAATTAATTTAAAAAATTTCAATTTAAAAACCAAACCAAACCAAAAAAAACCTTTTGTTTTAAACCTCTAAAACAAGCATGTCAAACTCGTGGCCCATGGCTGCATGTGGCCCACAACGAATATTTTTGTGGCCCAGCCAATATAACAGTAAGAAACGTTTTAATAAAAATTTTTAACTTAATTTTTACAATATCTTGTTATACATGATCTATATATATAAAAGCCTAGCCCTGGCTGGTTTGGCTCAGTGGATAGAGCGTCAGCCTGTGGACTGAAGGGTCTCAGGTTCGATTCTAGTAAAGGGCACATGCTCCAGGTTGTGGGCTCAATCCCCAGTAGGGGGCAAGCAGAAGGCAGCTGTTCAATGATTCTCTCTCATCATTGATGTTTCTATCTCTCTCTCCCTCTCCCTTCCTCTCTGAATTCAATAAAAATACATATTAAAATAAATAAACAAATAAATGCTTAAGTGACCGTTACAACTGTGTCACTATGATGCACACTGACCACCAGGTGGCAGATGCTCAACACAGGAGCTGCCCCCTGGTGGTCAGTGCACTCCCACAACCAACCTTCCGTGGCCAGCCCAACCTCCTGTGGTCCCCCTCCCTGGCTGGTCAGCCCCAATCAACCCCGATTGGAACTGGGCAAGATAGCCCTTATCAGCCCCCATCCCCGGCCAGGCCAAGAAACCCCACCCGTGCACAAATTCGTGCACCAGGCCTCTAGTTATTAATAACGAACTACAATGTTTGCTTATGACTGATTACTATAATCATGGTGCATTCATTTTCCCTTATGCGCCTCACGCACAGATGCACCATTTCCACTAATACTAGCAGCGAATATTTTAGCAGCCGATTGCCATGTCATTAGTCTTGGGCTGACTTGTTTGGTGTGCACGACAGGAAATATTTCGTTTTTGGAGAACAAGAAAAATAGGTTTATTTGCGTTTCGCTTATTAATTTGTGCAGTTATTCAGTGTCTGGTAAGTTAGTGTTCAAGAAAAAAATTAATTTTGATTAAAATGTTCTATTATTTTATGTTAATGATTACTCACTTATTTCAGCCCTTTGTATTCAGCATGTCTCTATCGAAATAAAACTACATTTCTATGAAAATTGAAGCTTTTGGGTTTTTGTGGCCCACTTAAACTTAAACTTTGCTTATTTGGCTCGTGTTAGCTTTTGAGTTTGACATGCTTGCTCTAAAATAATAATGGACACAGCCAAGGGAGGAAGAGGGAGGGGAAGGGGGAAAGGAGAGGGTGGAGGAAGAACAGGAGGTGAAGAGTTGCCAAAGGGAATGGACTTTGGGTGAAGGAGAAAGACCTTTAAAGCAGATTTTGAGGTTTTGCTGGGTAGTGTGAGACAAAAGCCGTCTCCTCTGAAATCTTTAGCAAAATCCACATTATTCACCAATGACTTTGCAGGTTTTTAAAATATATATATACATATATTTTTAAAATATATATTTTTATTGATTTCGGAGAGAAAGGGAAAGGAAAGGAGAGAGAGAAAAACATCAATGATGAGAGAGAATCATTGATCGGCTGCCTCCTGCATGCTCCCCACTAAGGGTGGAGCCTGCAACCCGGGAATGTGCCCCCGATGGGAATCAAACCCGGGACCCTTCAGTCTGAAGGCCAACGCTCTATCCACTGTGCCAAACAAGCTAAGGCTAAAAAAAATTTGTTTTTTTATTGATTTCAGAGAGGACGGGAGAGGGAGAGAAAGATAGAAATATGGATGAGAGAGACACTCCCATGGGCTGCCTCCTGCACACCTCCTACTGGGTACTGAGCCCAGCCCGCAACCCAGGCATGTGCCCTGACCAGGAATCGAATCTGGGACCTTTTGGCCCATGGGGCATGCTCAATCCACTAAGGCACACCCGTTGTGTTGCAGGTTATATATATATATTCCCACACACCTGACATGGATAAGAATGGCCTTGAGGTACCCAGGTACTAGTATGTTTGGGTTACACACATCTAAGCAAAAACAGTCACTGGCTTTTCTCCACTCGCCCTCCTGAGCCTCTTGCCCTCACACCCCACAGAAGGACTTCTGGGCCCCAAGGTGCGCGCCAGCCCTCCCCTGCCCCCTTACCTCCACGCAGCACTGCCCGTCCAGGGGGATAGTGCCCCTTTTCTCCTTGCACTCTTCATTCCCAAAATAGCAGAGGCAGCTGGGCTGCAGCTGGAACCAGCGTTCCGCCCAGTTCCTCCTCAGGTGCCCTCGCTTCCACAGGTAGCCCTGCCAGACAGGGCAAAGTCAGAGGCTTCACTGCCCCCCTTCACTCCTCCTTGGGGTCCTCCCCTGTTGCCTGCTTGGCCTGACCTGCTTCAGGACATCTTGGATGAGCTCCTGGTAGACCTCGTGGATGGCCATGCTGAGGGTGTCCCGCCCCACGCCTCGAAGACAGCGGCCGGAGTTGAAGAGCTCCAGGAACTGCCAGACGCTGAGCCCCCCGGAGGTCTGGGCCGCCTGGGCCTCCTGGGCCAGCAGCTCCTCCAGCTCCGCCAAGCTCACCTCCAAGCTCATGCTGCTGAGCACCTTCTTCAGCAGGTACTCCACCTGCAGGGGGAGAAGGCCTGTGACTGCCCAGGCAGTGTTGCTGGTGCCAACACTAGGGGGCGCTCCCCACCTGGCTCCCAGAGCCTGGGCAGAGGTGACCAGGAACAGGGGGGTGGGTGTGGGGACAGAAAACTAAACTGGTGGACCAGGGTAGAGATTTGGGAGGGGATCCTGGAGTCACAACCCCAAGTCAGGCATCCACTCCCTTTCCCCAACTTACAGTCCCATTCCTTCCTGCCTTAAATGAAGGGCAGGCGAAGGTAGGCGCTATAGGCTAGGCAGGGGTTAGGTAGGGGCGAGGCAGAGGCAGCAGGTCACAGAATATATCAGAGGGGGTGCAAGAGCCCTCTCATCCAATACCCTCACTTAGCAGATGACAAAACTGGGCCCAAAGGGGGAAGTGACTTGTTCTAAATCACACAGCAAGTTGGTGCCGCCAGAACTTGACTCGGGTCTCCTGAATCCCATGTGAGCCCTCTTCTGAGCCCCAACCCTGGGGGCCCGCCCTTATGGGAGGGCGAGGGGCCTGACGCTGGGGGTAAGCAGGGCAGGGACAGGAAACCTGTTGGGGAGGAACCGGAAGTGGTGGTTGGGGTACATCCTGCTGCAGTTGGTTCACACTGTGTGCTGATCACAGCAGCAAGCAGCCTTCTGGGAGGCCACCTGCCCTGACTGGCAGGGTCTGGCAAGGCTGCCACCCCGGTGTGTGTAGATGGACACACGTCCCTCTCCTGCCCCAGCAGCTTCTTGGGAAACCCCGGGTCTCAGCTGGGACTGGGGTGGGGTGTGCCAGTTCAGGGCTCAGGTGGCTCCCCTCAATGTTCCCACAAACAGAAGCAAGGATACAAATCTGAGAGCAGTCAGATGTTTTGAGTACTTTGTAAACACGGAGGACCCTCCCCGTTTGCTCTAATTCGAAGACTTAAGTTCACCCTGACACCCTCACAGCCAGAGGGCTGAAAGGGCGGGAGAAGGCTGAGCGGATGGGAGCGGGTGGAGAGCAGAGGGCGGCAGGTTGACGGAGAAGGGGGCCGTGCCCTGACCTCACTGATGAGTTGAGGAGGGAGGTTGCATTCCTGGTCTCTACTCCCAGGAGACCTCCCTAGTCCTGCGCTGAATCTGCTACTGCTCCCTGTACTGTGGCAGGAGGGGAAAATCTGGAGCCAGGTCAGATGCAGTTGTCCACCTGGAGTAACTGAGAGAGGTCCTAGAAGGGTCTCCCGCCCCCTCATAGCACACCTTCTCCCAGGGCCACAGTCCTCAACTCCTGCATCTGATCTTAAATGTTTTTGTTTTAAATGCCCAGTAATGAATCGGCATTCACACCTCTGTGTAAATAGAATTGCAGGTCATTTTCCGGCTGTGAGGCCAGCAGGGTCTGAGGAAGTGTGGTTTTGCTTCTCCTGGGAGAAGGCACAGGTGTTCTGATAGGGGCGGTTGGGGGTGCCCGCAGGTAGCGGGGTGGAGCAGGCATCAGCACGGGAACACAGAGAAGAAAGGGGATGTGGGAAAGTACAAAGGCCACTGGGCTTCCTTCACGGTGTGGCTGAGGCCTGGCCTCAACTGGTGCAGTCCCTGGGGCTGCCATCACCCTCACCTCATCGGGAACCATGATCAGAGGGTACTTGTCTTCAGACAGGAAGTTGAAGAGGCACCAGAGGCGGAAGGCATCCTGATTGGAGAGCATGCTGTTCCCGTTGCTACCCGCCCGGTAGTTCTTCTTGGCCGTCAGGGTCCAGCACAGCTCATCAAAGTGCTCCTTAACAAAAGCCCCCTCTTCCACCTGCCCCCAGGCCTGAGGTCAGCCAAGCAGGCCGCCCAGCCCGGCTCTACCCCACACCAGGCTCCAGCTGGTTTCTCCTGCTCCCCACCCAGCCAAGTCCCCTCTAACTGAGGTATCCCTGAGCTGATTACCAGGTAACTAGCTGGTTCCAACCACCCTGACCGCCCCCCCCGCCCCCCCCCCCCCCCCACACACATCCACACCCACCCAAGTTCCCTTAGCCCAGAGGAGAGAGAAGGAAGGCCCTGGCGGGGTGGACAGTCAAGAAGAACCTGAGAAGACAGTGAGTGACAGGAGGAGCAGGGGGGACAGCAGCAGGGGAGCTGGAGAGCTCTTTGTACAGGTTACAGCCTGAAGCTGGAGGTGGGGCCCGGCAGGGAGGGGGCGGGAAGCTGTGGGAAGGGTGGAGGCTAGGAGGGAGCTGAGGGAGACCCAAGGTGAGCTCAGGGGGGCAAGGAGGGGTGAGTGGCTGGGAAGTGAAGGATGGACAGGGGAGAGGTACAGAGGGGACAGAAGTGGGACTTTGTGGGGGAGGACATGTGTTGGGTGCTGGCTGGGAAGTGGGGAGAAGTAGCGGTGCCTCCCCCCACTGGGCCCACCTTGTCCAGGATGTACTTGTTGAGGTAGGGCATGTATCCCTGGCTGGACACGGGGCCATCGTCATCGTCTCGGAAGTGCTCCTCCAGAGCCACGGGGTCGTGGGGGATGTGCAGGACCGTGTACAGGTTGTGGGACAGCACCTGAGACAGAGGGCAGTCAGCCTCCCTGCACCCCCGCCCGAACCGGGCCCCCAGACAGCCCCCACCGCTGTCCCCTTCCCCATCCTGGGGAAGTCCTCTGCACTCGTCATGCAATTCAATCATAACTGAAACACACACAGATATAATGGAATATTATTCAGCCATAAAAAAGAATGATTTTTGCCATTTGCCACAACATGGGTGCTAAGTGAAATAAGTCAGAGGAAAACAAATATGTATAATCTCAATTATATGTGGAATCTAAAACAAACAAACAAACACAAAAAACCCTCATAGATTCAGAGAACAGACTGGTGGTTGCCAGCGGCAGGGGGAGCGGGTGGGGAAAATGGGCGAAGGGGGTCAAAGTTACAAACTTCCAGCTGTAAAACCAGTCACGGGTGCAACGTCCAGCGTGATAACGGCAGTTAATAGCACTGTATTGCGTATTTACAAGTTGCTAAGAGTCCATTTCTCCAGCAGGAGGGAGGTTGGAGCTGAGGAAAAGAACTACATGTCTTCCAGGGCTTTGAGGAGACCAGATGCGTGGCCTTCTGGCCAGGCGTCTGCCATTGCACATTGTTGCAGCGATCATTGTGTCCCTGGGGGTTGCAGCTTTCTGTGAGTTTGCTGTGGGGGAACCAAGAAAGAAGGCACTTGCAGATTCCCACAGGAACTGTAATTCCAGGGAAGAGTTTGAGGAGATGAAGAAGGCTGGCATCTCTGAGTGCAACGTGACCTTGGAATGTAAGGAATTTCTTTGGGTTGAATTCCATGGGAGTTTGTCACTGAGCTGTGCTCCTGAATATGAAACAGGGATATCTGAGCTAAGGCAGTGATGGCGGACCTTTTGAGCTTGGCGTGTCAGCATTTTGAAAAATCCTAACTTAACTCTGGTGCTGTGTCACATATAGAAATTGTTTGATATTTGCAACCATAGTAAAACAAAGATTTATATTTTTGATATTTATTTTATATATTTAAATGCCATTTAACGAAGAAAAATCAACCAAAAAGATGAGTTCGCGTGTCACCTCTGACACGTGTGTCATAGGTTCGCCATCACTGAGCTAAGGAATAGTTCTCTTGATAAAGAAATGATTTGATAAATAAATGATTAAGAAATAAGAAAGAGCCCAGTTGGCGTGGCTCAGTGGTTGAGCATTGACCTATGAAACAGGAGGTCACGGTTCGATTCCCAGTCAGGGCACATGACTGGCTTGCAAGCTCGATCCTGGTGTGGGGTGTGCAGGAAGCAGCTGATCACTGATTCTCTCATCATTGATGTTTCTATCTCTCTCCCCTTCTCATTTCCTCTCTGGAATCAATAAACATATATTTAACAACAGCAAAAAAATAAAAATAAATAATAAATAAGGAAGTTGCTAAGAGAGTAAATATTAAAAGTTTTCACCACAAGAAAAAACCTTTTTTGGTACCTACACGTGGTGATGCATTTTAACTAGACTTATTGTGGTGGTCATTTCCTAATACAGTTGACCCCTGAACAACGTGGGGTTAGGAGCACCACTACCCCCACCTCCACCCCCACAAAGTCGAAAATCCAAGTATAACTTTTGATTCCTCAAAAACTTAACTACAGCCCTGGCCCAGGGGTTGGAGTGCCGTCCTGTACACTGAAGGGTTGCGGGTTCGATTCTCAGC
The DNA here is from genome assembly GCF_028538775.1 of Myotis yumanensis. Taxonomy (NCBI): domain Eukaryota; kingdom Metazoa; phylum Chordata; class Mammalia; order Chiroptera; family Vespertilionidae; genus Myotis; species Myotis yumanensis. The sequence goes on from NW_027223757.1 coordinate 91,800,965, forward strand.
ACATACCCAGGTTGTGGGTTTGAGCCCCAGTTGGGGTACCTATGGGAGGCAACAGATCGATGTTTTTCTCTCACAACAGTGTTTCTCTCTCCCTCTCCCTTCCCCGCTCTAAAATCAATTAAAAAGAAACATTAAAAAGCTTTTTTAAAAACATAACTACAGTTGTCCCTTGGTATCTGCGGGGGATTGGTTCCAGGACCCCGTGGACACCCAGCTCCGCAGATGCTAAAGTCCTTTCTGTCACATGAAAGGATGGCGTAGCATCCAGTCGGCCATCGCTATTGGAACCCCAACCACGGACTGAAGAGACTGTTTGACCCACGGTTGGTTGAATGTGCAGATGTAAACCGGTAGATAGGGAAAGCTGAATGTATGTCTACTGAAAACTACCCCCATATAAGTGGACCCGTGCAGTTCAAACCTGTGCTCAAGGGTCTACTGTACGTACAAATAGTGAATCATTACACTGCACGCCTGAAACTAATGTTAAATGTCAATTATACCTCAAAAAACAAGCACAAAAAACCTAAAACTTATATACTCACTCTGCACCAAAAACTGAGCTAAGCACTTTGTGTATACTTCAGTTAACCCCCATAATAACTGTTTCTATGCCTATTTTAGGGATAACAAACAATAAACCTAGGCCCTGAGACATTAAGTAACCCACCCAAGGTCAGAGAGCTGGCAGAGCTGGGATCAACCCAGGCAGCCACGCTCTGAGCCACTGCGTAGGGAGGGGGGTCTGTCCTCTTTCAGACAAGGACACAGAGGATCGAGGCGCCACCGGCAGCAAGAGCCTGCCATTCAAACACAGCTCTGCAGACCCCAAAGCCCAAGCACTTCCTGCGATGTGGGGCTGTCGGCAAGGAGACGGCCTGTCACCCAGGACAGAAGCCCCAACCTGACTGGTTCCCACCAAAGACTCTGTGCTCAGGCTGCAGCCTGCCTGGTACCCGGGTGTGTCCGCTGCCATAGGCGGTGTGAGATTCCAGGCCCCGGCCTGGTAGAGATGGAAGGGAGCTGCAGAGGGTTCAGAGGAGCGTCCTGAAAATGGTCTGTGGGGGACAGATGTGGAGGACAAGGCCTAGAAGTGATGGAGGCCATAACGGTAATGGAGGGGAAGCAGGGGTTGGTTAACAAACCCATAATATTAGACACAAGAGGTTGAAGTTTGAACAAGGAAATCGGGGTGTGGAGGGATGCCTTGAGGTAATTCTGCTATAGTACTTATCACACAGCATAAACGATCAGTCACTGTGCACACCTACTATGTGCCAGCCACTGCATGAGGTGCTTTCTCATGGCTGACTCCACCATCAGTTAACCTGGGAATCAGCTCCTCTGAGGCAGAGCTGGCAACATCTACAGAGGGCATGCGTGCCCAGTCTTCGTTTCTCTGTTCTCTCCTGTGACAGGAGGGGGAGAAAGGACTGAGACTTCTCCCCAATGTTCTTAGGCCTCAGGTTCAACTTGGCAAAGTGGGATGTTGGGGGGCTCAGCAGATCGTGTTTTCTTTCCCCTAACTTCCCTCTGGGCAGCCATCCCTGATCCCCACCCCAACCCTCTTTCCCACACTCTTCGAATGATCTCACATGCCATCTTTGGTTTCGCCTTCTCTTGTTCTAGAGGACAGCAGAAGTTTCTTCCTCATGAACTCTGCCCCCTCCCTATTTTGATAATAGAGACTTGATTTCCCCTATTCTCAGTATCTGTGCTATTGACCATTTGCACCCCTACCCCACCTGTCTGCAAGGGTGGGCACATCAAGGTCACAATGATTGCTTCAAGGAAGGGCACATGACCAAACTGGGCCAATGAGAATCAGCCCTAGAATTTTGCTTCTTCTGGTGAAAAACAGGTATACCCTTTCCATGGAATTGTTAAGTTAGTGCAGCTGACATCTTTGTCCCATTGTGGGAAGTGCCTGCCTACAAATAAAGCCATCAGTGAAAAAAGCAGAATCAAGAGATAAAGAGAGTCATCATTTCAGAACGTGATCCAGCCATGCCTGACATCAATGCTATGCTTAGAGTCCTGGTTAGGTGAGCCAGTAAAAAACATCTTCCTTTAGTTATCTTCAGTTGGGTTTCTATCATTTATATCCAGAAAAAACATGACTAATACATCTGTGATCACAGGACACCAATCCCCAGTCCAAGAGGAGCCACTGGCTCAATGCCCCTTACAGCCCAGGGTGACTAACACGAGAGAAATATCCACTTCTGGAGAGACACGCGTTACTCTAAGAGTTTTACATATTTCCACCTGTTGCCTCCTTATCTTCCTTCAAGTCTCTTAAAGCCCGGCCCTAAGAAGCTCCCTGCATAGCCCAGCCAAAGCGCTACACTCCAGTGGCGGGCATGGGGTGGACGCCTTCACACTCTGAGCCTAAGCGTTGGCGTCAGTAACACAGGATAACGCCTGCCGTGGCTGTGAGGCTGAGTGCCAGACTTAAGTCTGCACCGAGCAAATGGCAGTTCCCTTCCTGTATCGAAAGTGCAGTTTGTGTTGTTCATCCTCAACCAGAGGACATTTTCCCATGGATTTTTGTTATTTATTTATTTATTTATTTATTTAAATTTATCTTTATTGTTGAAAGTATTACAGATGTCCCCTTTGTTTTTTTTTAAGTATATTTTGTTTTTTTTTAAGTATATTTTATTGATTTTTTATAGAGAGGAAGGGAGAGGGATAGAGAGTTAGAAACATCGATGAGAGAGAAACATCGATCAGCTGTCTCCTGCACACCCCCCACTGGGGATGTGCCCACAACCAAGGCACATACCCTTGACCGGAATCGAACCTGGGACCCCTCAGTCCTCAGGCCAATGCTCTATCCACTGAGCCAAACCAGTCAGGGCCCCTTTGTTTGTTTGTTTGTTTTTCCCACTGAGCCCTCTACCATGCACCTGCCCCACCACTGTATTGTCTGTGTCCATGATTTTTAGAGAGTGGAAGGGGGGAAAGGTGGGAGAGAGAGAGAGTGAGAGAGAGAGAGAGAGAGAGAGAGAGAGAGAGAGAAACATTGATGTGAGACATCGATTGGTTGCCTCCCACAGGCACCATGAATGACTGAAACTGCATGTGCTGACATTCTAGCCACTTAGCAACACCAGCCAGAGCAAAAGTGAGCTTTTTTACAAACAAATTGACATAGACGCAAGAGTCGGATCAAGTCCTGAGGAGGCTGTGGAGAAAAGGAGACTTGAATGCCCTACTTGTGAGGTGTGATTGGTAGTCTTCCTGGGGGCAAGGATCTCTCAAACTTAAAGAGCACGAGCCCAGCATTTCTATGCATCCAACCCACAGATGCTCCAGGGAACAGCTACATGCACGAATGCTCACGAGGCCTGTTTATCATGTGAAGAGGTGGAGACAGCCTGAGGCTTCCTCAGGAGGGGAAGGCACAGTGTGTTGCAGGCCTGTGTGTGCTCATGGGCAAGTAATTTAACTTCTCCAAGGCTTTCATCTTCTCTGGGAGGGCCATAAGGGGGCCTGTTCCACAAGGATTTTTCTAAGAAAGAGCTTGTTAGCACAGTGCCTGGTGCCTATTCCTGGACTAGAGTCGCTCTTAATTCCAAACCCCCAAGGAAGGTGCATAGTGCGTTGTTTAACAACAGCTGTGAGCCATTTTTATTAGTATAAACAGACATAGAAAGCTATACGCAATATATGGGCAGGTGAAAAAAGTAAGCTGTAGGATAAAACGTTTGTAAAACAAATGTGTGCTAAGATTAGGTTGAGCCTTACCGAACGGCTATTTTGGTAGGTTAAAACATCAGAGGTCAGCAATTTCATATGTTCAACCTTATATATTTACTAGAGGCCCGATGCACTAAATTCGTGCAAGGGTAGGCCTTCCTCCCTCCCCCAACCCACCCCCGCTGCTGACTTCTCAGCCCTGGCCCCCGCCCGCACCCACCTTGGCCTGGCACTACCCACGTCCGCCACCATAGACCCCCGGTTCCCCGGTACCGCAGAGCCCCCCGCCAGCCCCTCGATTGATCACCCTGCAGAGGGTGGCCTGGGCCTCCCTCTGCAGGGCGATCATGAGGTGATGGCAGGGCCCCCTGACCAATCACATTGCACCCGCCTTGGCTGGCCTGGCGCCAGTGCGTGTCATAGCGTGGTCGACCAGGCGGTCATTCTGCTGTTCAGTCGTTTGGTTGACTTGCATATTATGCTTTTATTATTATAGCTTTGTACATAGAAAAAAAAAAACTAGCCCTGGTGGTGTTGCTCAGTGGTTAGAACGTTAGCCCGATCAAAGGGTCGCAGGTTCGATTCCCAGTCAAGGGTGAGTGCCTTTGTTGCAGGTTCCATCCCCTGCTCCAGTCAGGGTGCATGTGTGAGGCAACCAATCGATGTGCCTGTCTCACATCAGTGTTTCTCTCTCTCTTTCTCTCTCCCTTTCCTTCCCTTTCACTCTCTCTAAAAAAAAAAATCAGTGGAAACCCCCACACTCCTATCCCCATTTCTACTTTAATTTCCTCCAAGTCATGTATCAGCTTCCATCAGATGATCCTTTTTTACTTTTCTCGTTTATCATGTTCTCTGCCTGCAGTGGTAGCACCACAAGGGCTGGGGTAGGCTCTGTTTGTCTTACGGCCGCATCACTGGGCTGGCACACAGTGCATGCAATAAATCTGTTGAATGAACCTAAATGCTTCACGGGGAGAAGAGGAAAAATACAAAAGCCGGACAGAATGGACTGAATCTCTCTGAGCAAGTTAACCTCACTGGGCCTACTTTCCTCTCTAAAAAGGGCGCTCAAGGAAATAACGTACAAACCCCGCCCACCCCAGGATAGAGCCTGCCACACGGCAGCACATGCGTTAGCTAAGCCACCTTTCTCCTTGGTCTATGGGCCCACACTGTCCTCCTGTAAGACCTACCTTTCTCACCTGTACTTTTTGCCAGTGGAATCTGAGGGGCCCAGGGCAGAGGACCTGATCCCCATGAGCTGTCAGGAGTCAGGACAAGGAGGAATTAAAGGCTCCAGACACTCAGGGCTCAGGGCCTCTCCGCAGAGAGCTCAGCAGACCTCAGACTGCCAGGCTTCCGGTGCCTGGTGCGGTGGGGGCTGGGCGGGGAGCAGGTGTGGCCAGAGGGTCGTGCTGGAAGGAAATGGCCGGGATGGGGCCAGCAGGAGCCGTCAGTCCTCAGCCCCGAGGCAGGGACGCTCACTGCGCTCATTTTGCAGAAGAGCACGTCAAGGCCTGCTCTGGATCTCTAGGCTACGCTGGCTCTGGCTGAGCATCAGAATCGTCTGGGGAGCTGGTGAAACTGAAATATGCTGGGCCTGCCCAGACCTACTGACTCAGAGTTTCCTGGGGTGGGGTCCAGGTGTCTGCAGTTCACAGGCTGCCATGTGGCCTCCCTCAGAGAGAACTCCCACAGGCCCCCCCCACCCACCCAGGTAGCCCTGACCTCTGGGTTGGCAGCCATTGACCTTGGACAGGTTTCATTTATTCACTGTTTCCTCTGGAGGCATGTGGGGGAGTGGTGATCCTCTGGGGGTTCTGGAGTGCCCTTAGAGCTCAAGTGCAGGGATCGGGGCTGCTGCCGTGCCCACGGCTCTGTAGTTTCCAGCCCTCAGGAGTAGATGCAGATACAGGGGCTTTGAGGACCCGTAAAAGCACCAAGCAATGACTGCAGAAAGACTGGACGGTCACTCTCCCCTCCTCCCTCCTCCATGGCCTACAGTCTTTACATGTATCTAGGTGCTAAGTGATTATTTTAAAATATGCAGATCTTTTAAAGAATTACTGAATGTATTTTTCTCAACCAGCGGGTACTAAAGTTTGGCTGCTACCATGAGGGAGGAGCACTGGGAATTTTAAAAGGCCAGAGCTGTGTGCCTGCTGAGAGCAAGAAGGGGCTGGAAGGGCTGGGTGTGGGCATCAAAGGGAAGAGAGGCTCCCTCCGAAGAGGGAAGGAGAGCCGGCGTCAAGGCTCAGTTTCACCTATTTGATGCATTTTGTTCACATTTATTTTCGTAGGTTGCTAGCTGGATAGCTTAGTGATCCCCAGTTCAACCCTAGGACTTTGCAGATGAGAAACTGGAGGTCCAGAGATAGCAGTGATTTGCCAGGTCACCCAGCTGGGGAGTGATACAGGTATACAACTACGTGACTTTGCATCGAGTGGTTTACCATTAAGCCATCCTCCCCCTCTGAATTCCAGCCTGAGGAGACCAGCAGCTGGTAGAGGTCAAGGCAAAGCTGATGACCTCAAGCCAGCAGATTCCTGGAGTTGTTCTTAACTTCCCCTCCACCAAGAAGGTGTTGTCTCTCTCCAGAGGAGGCAAACAACTCTACTGAGCTCTAGGACTACCCTGAGTGCCGACTGGAAGCTCAAGAGCTTCCCCGAGCCAAGTAGGGAAGCCCCAGTTCGCCCTCCCTGCCTTCCCCGGCTCCTGTCGGCCAAGGGGACGTGGTAGGCCGGCTCCCTCCTAAGATCCTCATCAGCCAGAGACATGATGTCCCACCCACACCCCCAATCCTAGGCCCCTCACTGTGGGCCTGGCAGTCTGGGTCAAATTCTCAGTGGGTCCCCCATTAGGCCTAAAACCAAAGCTGCCCCCCTAATGTGGCCATTAGGAAGCCCAGCCTCCCCAAGGGACCCTCCCTGCAGCCCTGTCAGGGCTACTTGCTCCTAAAGTTCTTTAGGGAAGGAGGTTCTGAGGACCCTGCAAAAACTCAGTCCTCAACCCCTGAGAAATTCTATGCTCAATCCCAATCCAAAAATGTCATTCCTATTGCTCTAGTTTTTAAAAAATTGACTTCAGAGAGGAAGGAAGAGGGGGAGAGAGATAGAAACATCAACGATGAAAGAGAATCACTGATCAATTGCCTCCTGCACACCCCACACTGGGGATCGAGCCCACAACCAGGGTGTGTGGCCTGACCGGGAATCGAACCATGACCTCCTGGTTCATAGGTCGACACTTAACCCAACTGGATAAAGAGCACTGTACTTTCTAAAAGAATTCAAAGAGAGGAAAACTCATCTGATCTCGCCCCTAGCCTTCTCTTCTCCAGAGAAAACACTCCTGACCCCTTGGGCTACTGTTCAGAGGACCTGCTGTTCTTCCTCTTCCCTCTGGCCTCATCATGGCTTTGCCCAGGACAGTCAGTGGCAGCCCTTCTACCAACACATCAGAGCAGAAGTGGCGACTTCACAGACACACATAGCTTGCTCTGGCTGGTGCAGTTTTCCTGCTTGGCTCCAACCAAGGACTCCCAGCCCAGGGGCAGTTTTAGTGAGGAGATGCTACCCCCAACTTATCCCTTCTCCCCAAGTTTTTTTAAAGGGGAGAGGGTGGAGGGTGAAACCAAGATGGTGGCATAGGTAAACACCGGAAATTGCTGCCTCGCACAACCACTTCAAAAATACAACTAAAAGACAAAACGGACATCATCCAGAACTACAGGAAGGCTGGCTGAGTGGAAATTCTACAACTAGAAGAAAAGAGAAAAGCACACTGAGACTCAGAGGAGGTGCGGAAGTAAAGTGCAAAGGTACGGAGGCGCATGCGGAAAGGGCTGGCAACTGAGGACGCGGTTGTCTTTTTCAATTAGGATTGAGTCTCAAGCTCTGACTGCTCTGAACTCCAGTTCCGGGCGAGTCTCTGGGGACACAGACTCATACGGAGAAACTGGACTGTCTGTCATGGGTCGGAACTCGAGGGCGGCTTTCTCTCAGAGGTGCTTACAGCAATTACTGGGACACTGAGACAGGGGCCTCTTAGGGTAGGACTGAGGAGCAGCCATAACTGTTTGCTCTGCCCTGTTGATCCCCTGAGACCCCACCCCACCCAAGCTGTGCGCAGAGGCTTTTGCATATGCCCTTTGCAATCTGAAAATTACCTAACATACTGCAGCTGGGTCCGAGAGACCCAGAACTTCCAAAAGAAGGTCCAAGGCCCCACAGCAGCTTGTATTGCTTCACAGCTGGGCCTCATGTGGGCACCTCCAAACCCCAAACAAAGAAGAGGAATCTGCAGATCTCTCCATAGCTCTTGCTGGGTAGCCTCAGGCAGAGGCTAAATTAGCACCTCCTTAGAGATGCTAAGAGCCAGTGTACCCAGTGGTCAGAGTGGGACCATCCAGATTACAACTCCTCAGATCCATAAGGGACACACTCATGGGGCAGACTCAGTGAGCACTGAAGTCCCACTGAAGCAAGTCTTGTCCCAGAAGGGTGTCTCCAGCACAGAAGTTCTCCCACTGCAGACATAGCTGATTCTCACAGCCAATTGGCCTGGAGGTCAATTCCTCCCAGTGATACCTACAACAATCAAGGCTTAACTACAACAAGACTGTGCACAAAGCCCACAAAGGGGTGCGCCAAGAGTGTCCACCTCAGGTAATTGGGGAGGCTGAGCCACTGGGCCCTATAGGACACCTAGCACAGAAAGCCACTCTATCAACACAGGAAAGCATAAAAATGCAGAGACAAAGAAACAGGTCACAAATGACAGAAATGAAGGCAAGCAAACCACTGGATATAGAGTTCAAAACCATGGTTACAAGGTTTTTCAAGAATTTTCTAGAAACCGCCGATAAATTTAGTGAGACCCTCAAGAAATCTAGTGAGACCCTCGAGGTTATGAAAAAGGACCAACTAGAAATTAAACATATACTGACTGAAATAAAGAATATTATACAGAGTTCCAACAGCAGACTAGAGGATCGCAAGAATCAAGTCAAAGATTTAAAATACGAAGAAGCAAAAAACACCCAACCGGAAAAGAAAAAAGAATCCAAAAATATGAAGATAGTGTAAGGAGCCTCTGGGACAACTTCAAGCGTACCAACATCCGAATTATGGGGGTGCCAGAAGAAGAGAGAGAGCAAGACATTGAAAACCTATTTGAAGAAATAATGACAGAAAACTTCCTCTACCTGGTGAAAGAAATAGACTTCCAAGTCCAGGAAGCACAGAGAACCCCAAGGAAAAGGAATCCAAAGAGGACCACACCAAGACACATCATCATTAAAATGCCAAGAGCAAAAGACAAAGAGAGAATCTTAAAAGCAGCGAGAGAAAAACAGTCAGTTACCTACAAGGGAGTACCCATACGACTGTCAGCTGATTTCTCAACAGAAACTATGCAGGCCAGAAGGGAGTAGCAAGAAATATTCAAAGTGATGAATAGCAAAAACCTACAACCAAGATTACTTTACCCAGCAAAGCTATCATTCAGAATTGAAGGTCAGATAAAGAGCTTCACTGATAAGTAAAAGCTAAAGGAGTTCATCACCACCAAACCAGTATTATTTGAAGTGCTGAAAGGTATCCTTTAAGAAGAGGAAGAAGAAGAAAAAGGTAAAGATACAAATTATGAACAACAAATACACATCTATCAACAAGTGAATCTAAAAATCAAGTGAATAAATAATCTGATGAACAGAATAAACTGGTGAATATAATAGAATCAGGAGCATAGAAAGGGAGTGGACTGACTATTCTTGGCAGGGGAAAGGGGTGTGGGGGTGCGGGAAGAGACTGGACAAAAATCGTACACCTATGGATGAGGACAGTGGGGGGCGGGGTAAGGGCAGAAGGTGGGGTGGGAACCAGGTGGAGGGAAGCTATGGGGGGAAAAAGAGGAACAACTCTAATAATCTGAATAATAAAGATTTAATTTTAAAAAGAAAAAAAAAGGGGGGGAGAGGTTGGATATCTCTCTCTCATCTGCTTCTTCCTCCGCTTCTGACCACTTCTCTATTGCTCTCTTGCCTTTCCGGCATCCCCACCCCCAACACTATCACTACTTCCTCCCATTCCAGGGTTCACCTCAGATGGCACGGGCTCCATATTTATGCCCCATCCACCACCTGCGGGAGACTCTCACAGCCAGCTCAGGTTCCCAGAGTGAGCCAGTTTTCTGTCGTGTGGAGGGAGAAATCCACCACTGACCTCGTGTGACTAAAGAGGCTGCTGTGGGCTCAGTTTGAGCTGTAAAGACAGCAAACAGTTCAATTATGCATGCTTCTCATGGAATCGTCCCTGCAAATACTCAACCTGTGGGGTGGGGAGCAGCCACTGGCCTGGTTAGAGGCCAAGACAGAGGCTCAAGAAGAGATGGATTTTGGATGATCTGCATTTCTTCTGTCTAAACTGAAGACCCCGCTAGATGACATGAGTGGCAATAAACGAATTGAAGTAGACTATAGGGAAGAACCTGCCAGTAGCGTTGTTATCCCAGGCGATCAGAGGCTTAGTGGAATCATTCATTGGGTGCTCACAGGCTGGCTAAGGGTTAGGTTGCGGGACAGGACCAGTTTGGGATAGCCAGTGACATTGCCTCCAAGATCAGCAGGGTAGGCGGCTGGAATGAGGATGCGGATAACACCTACCCAGTTCCATTCACCTCCGGTTTCTAGGCACCTCCTACCTTGGTCATTAAGAATGGAGATTTCCTTGAGACTACACCCCTATTTGGGAGTGCCCAGAGGAGACACCAGGAATCTAGGGCCTTAGCCTCATGCCAGGTACATAGTTGGTGATCAATAAATATTTGCCGAGTGAATGAATGAGCCCCTAAGGCAGGTCCAGAGAGCTGAGGCCTACCCTGCTCCCATCTCCCACTGTTCCCTGGTTCTAATAGTTCAGGGCAGCAATTTTCAACCCTTTTCATCTCACAGCACACATAATTACTAAAATTTTGTGGCACACCAAAATATATTATATTTTCTGCCAATCTGACACACACAAAAAAGTTTAAATTTAAAAAAAAAATCTTCACTCAAGGAGTGAGGATATTTTTTCCATTGACTTTTAGAGTGTGTGAAAGGGAGGTTGCCTCCTTCTTGCGCCCCAACTGGGATTGAACCTGCAACCAAGGTACATGGCTTTGACTGGGAGTCAAACGCAAGACTCATGGGTCTGTGGGCCAACACTCTCATCATTGAGCAAACTGGCCAGGGCAGGTATAATTTTGATTCATTCACACCGGATGGCTATTGTGGTGTTGGCTGTTGTTATTTTTTTATTTGGAAATCTAAGGGCAAAGAGGTCAGTGCCCCTGACTAAATAGGCATTGCATGTTTTAACAATTCTTGCAGCACATGGGTTGAAAAATCACAGGCCTAGGGTCTTGCTTCTTGCCCACTCACTAGGGTGGAGAAGACAGCATTCCCACAGGACTGGACGAAGGAAGGAGAGAAACCATTGGGCCTACCAGGCACTGTCTAGGGCCAGCGAACCTCAGGGCAATCACCGATGGCTCTCCCTGGGCTCAGATTCCACCCCCTTCCTACCTGAGGTCTCAAAGCTTAAGGCAACAGTTCTCTAACCCGAAGTGGGGGGAGGGGGAAGGGGAGGTAGGGGAGGGGGAGGTAGGCATCAGCATAAAGCCCTTCCCAGCTCAGTCCCGCTGGGAGGCAGGCTTCCCAGGAGCAGTTCTGCCGAAGGAGACCTCGGCCAATTTGGACTGGGAAAGGCTCTGTGAACCTCTCGGCCGCGGAAGTGACTGACAGGCATTAGCTAACTGTCTCTCTTCAAAGGCAGGAGGAAGCAGCAGGGAGGAGCAGGGTACGTGCCCAAGCTTGACTCCGGGGCGATGTGTACTCATCGCACGGAGTCTCGGACGTCACCTGGCCCGTGGCCCTCAGAAACCATGATGCCGCCTCAACATCCCGACAACGGCGGGGCAGGCTCTGGGCGATGGCTCTGCACCGCCCCTGCTCCCCGGACAGTGGGCAGCAGCCACCCAGTACTGGCCCCCTCCGTGCCTGGGCCTCTCGATGGCTGGGTGCCCGAGAGTTCAGTGTTCACGCCTGGCTCGGCGGCGGGGCCCGTGGGTGTCTGCCAGCCTCCCTGGGCCCCGTGTGCCCTCACCTTGAGCTGGGACTTGGAGACCTTGCCGCTCTTCTCCACGTCCAGCGCGGTGAAAGCGTACCAGATGGACTTCAGCAGCTCCTTTCGCAGGGCCATGGCTGAGGCGCCCGCCCACGGTGGCTCTGACACCGAGATCCGGTTTCAGGAAATGCAAACGGTTGCCGAGACCACAGAGGGGCTGGCGCGGGGCGAGAGCTCCACCTGCCTGCTCGCCAGCTGCCTGTGCTGACTGGCGGGGCCAGCCTGTGGCTCCTGCAGGGCTCTGTGGCTCCACTCGCCAAGGCAGGGAGGCCCAAGCCCCAGAGCTGGGGCCCCAGGTCTGTTCCGCTGGCCCCTGGGCTGCCAGAGACAGCCTGCTGTGGGCAGACGCAGGCCCAGCCTGGCTTTGGAGTCACATGGGGGTGAGGGGAGTCCTGTCTCATTCCACACTTACCAGATCCAACATAAACTACTTAACCTCCTCGAGCAGCTTCTCCATTGGTAAAGCAGGAAAAACACCCAGCCCCCGAGTTGTAAGAAGGCCCGAGAGCGGCCGTAAGCAGAGTAGGCGCTGGACAAAGCATTCCTTTAGTGCCATCTGACAGGACTGGGGGGTGGGGGCTCCTCCCAGGCAGGAGACAAAGGCAGCGGCACAGAACTGTGAGACTGGGCCAGGGCTTCTCCAGGTCAGGCGGACCTGGCACGTGACCTGCTGCCTCCTGTCCTCCGGGCTTTGGCTCTAAAGGCACTCAGAGCACTGCCCACTCGGGCCCCTGGCCCTGATGACCAGGCTGTGTCTGAGGCACACAGGGTGGGGCGGCAGAGGCTTGGGGCTCAGGGCTCCAGAGCAGTGCTTCCGTTGTTTTAGATCCAGTGCCCATCAGGGCCCAGACACCCTCCCGCCGGGAACAGGGGTCCATGGATGTTGAAGGTGCCAACTTAGGCATTTGAGAAATCGCCTCCCTGGGGCATGGCCCAGGCCCCCTGCCTCCATGGAGCAGGTGCAGGGTAAGTGGGACCTTGCTAGGCATCCCAGGAGAGGAGAGGACACGTGGGCTGGGGGAGAGGGTCCCGTTCCTGGGGGGTAGGAAGTGGCCTGGGGCACCTCCAATCCCTGCAATGTTCCCAGGCAGGAGGGGTCAAACCCAAAGATTCTTTCCATCAAATCCCTTCTCCCGCAGCCCTTCCCTCCTGTCAGGGCTGGTCTGGTCCTACCACAGTTTTTGGTGGGGTCTGACTGTGGTTTTGGAATTCCATGATATGGCCCCAGACACCGAGGTGGGTACTCTCAGAGCTGGGTACCAGAGCCAGGACTTCAGCACCAGGGACCCTCAGTAACCTGAGCAAAGGTACCCCTGCCCCCTCCGATGCGGGGCTTTGTCCACTTGGAGCAGCTGACTGGGTCTGGACGGGCTCTGACTACGTAACACAAGGTCAGAGATCCCACCAGAACCTGGAAGCAGTGGCCGCACTGGTCCTGCTTGATCACTGTGAAGCCCACCTGATCGGCTGTGGGCGGGAAGCCACTGGCAGCTCCTCAGGGCTACCTCCCACCTGTGCCCCTGGGAGGGCAGTCCCACCAGTCCAGCACCAAGGCTCCATGGAGTTTGTGCCAGGGATACAGAGCTAAGCGCCTGATTTGACCGGACCGGTCAACAGGGCTCAAAGCTGAAAGAAATGGAGGGACCCAGGTGGAAACTTGAAACTTTATTAAATACTCATTCACCCGTTTGCCACCACTGCTCACAGCAGGAAAAAATTATCAAAATGCAATTTAGAAAATTAAACCCAATCCCCAGTATGTACAGGCTGTTCCTTGCCTCTACCACAGAGGTTGAGGGGCAGATAGGGGTGGGGGGCGGTCGGGCACCTTTTCTCCAGCTACAGGCCCCTGAGCAATTCTGACTGTGGCAGCAGGAAGTACCCCGCTGCCAGGTGACCAGGCATCGCGCTGGCCTCTGGGGAGGTGGTTATTGCTGGGAGGGGCAGGGCTGGGGCTGTTCTGTTCCTACTGGGCTGAAGACCTGTCTGCCTCTCTCCTGGTGGACAGCGACCAGTCCAAGTGGATGACCAATCCCCACAGAAGCCCCAATTGCCACCTGAGAAGGGGAGTGGGAGGGCAGGAAGGGTGTTCTCTGGAGAGAGGACAGTGGGTGCCCAGCTGATTTTGAGGGGAGGACGCCCCGGTGCAGCCTGGTGACCACGCTTGTCCTTAGCTCCTGAGGATGACACACTCCCCTGATTCCGGCTGTCCAGCCCTCCTCTTGGGCAGGGCTCCCATCCCCCTCAGTTAGGCCATTTTCCTGCTGTCTTCTCACCCTGGAGACTACGTGGCTACCTCCCACGTGTCAGCCTCAGCCTGCGCCTGTGGAGGCGAGGATGGCTATGCGGCACGGTGCCTCCTCCATGTACAGGACCCAGCCCTCCAGGACTCAGCAGCCGCTCCCTGTCTCTGTGGCCTCCAAGGTCACGGCCCCTTGCTGCATGGCAGCAGTGGCCACGCTGATGGCCTCCTCCAAGGTCTGCTGCTCCTCCAGCTGTGGAGAGAGGAGGAGAGAGTGAGACCCTCTTCTAGGTTCGAGGGGTGGTGGTATGTGGCCTACTTTTTGAATTCCCTCCATCCACCCAGTGCCACACACTGAGCACTTAGTGGAGCCCCATTAACAGGAGGTTCACTGGTGAAGAGTCCTGTTAGGCTAGGTATGGCCAGGGAGCCACAGAATGGTCCAGGGTCAGAGAGATGGGCTTGTTCACAGAAGGGAACGACTGGTTGGAGAGCCTCCTTCTTTTCCTGGTGAAGAAATAAAGCTGGGAAGAGACGAAGGGTTTAGACCACCAGGTAGACTGCCACTGAAGTTACTGTGAAGGCTGGAAGGGGCTGCTCCACTCTGCCTCAGTCAAGAAAGGGCCGAGACAGGCATGTGGATTTAGGAAGAAAGGGATTTTTCCTCTGAAGTGAGCCCCTTTTGAGCCAAATGCCCTTCTCAAGATCTCCATCTAACTCAGCCGTGGGCAAACTACGGCCTGCGGGCCGGATTCGGCCCGTTTGAAATGAATAAAACTGAAAAAAAAAAAAAAAAAGACCGTACCCTTTTATGTAGTGATGTTTACTTTGAACTTATATTAGTTCACACAAACACTCCATCCATGCTTTTGTTCCGGCCCTCCGGTCCAGTTTAAGAACCCATTGTGGCCCTCGAGTCAAAAAGTTTGCCCACCCCTGATAACTCCTCTCCCCTCCTGGCTCCTTTCTCTGGTGGTGGGATCCTCCCAGACCTCTACCCACCTGCACAGCAATGTGCGTTCCGTTGGCTGTGGCCAACAGCGCCACCTGTTGATGATGAAGGGGTGCTACACTTGAGTCATCGGCCACCACAGCCCCAGAGGTAATGATTGTGACCTGAAATACAGATGAAAGAGGTTTTCCAACTCACCTACATTACTCTCCCTCCCCCAATCCAAACAAATCCCTCCAATAAGAAGGCTGGGAAAACCCTGAAGAGAGCCGATCAAACCATTCTGGATCAGATTAATTGGGGTTCAGAGCTCACGGATGCTGTGTTTTTCTCTAAATTAACTTAGGGATTTTGAGTCATAGGACAGAGCTGTAAAAGGCCCCAGAGATCATTTAGCTCCCTCATTCGAAATGGACAAAAAAGCATAAAAAGTGACTTGCCTGTGGTAGCAAACAAATAAGGGCTAGATTGAGATTTCAAACTGCTTCTCCACAGGGAATGGCTGATGGGAATGCTCTTTTTGTAGGGGAATCTGGGTCCCCATAAGAAAGCTTGACTAGTTTAGCCTGCATTTAAATGTCCACCCAACGGAAAGGAAGGACAAGAGAACAAGAAGCCCCAAGCAAACTGCCTGGTCATACGGGCTGCGTCTGGGAGCCATCGGCGCGGACCATGGTGACTGTATGTGTGCCCGACGCGGCAAGGGTATCGTCGGGACGGGGGATGGCGAGGGCGGTGCTGCTGTGCTGGGTCACCATGCTGATGGCACTTCCCAGGGCCTGCAGGTCTTCCGGGGACAGGCTGACCTGCCAACAGGAAGGAGGAAGGTGAGCTGGGAGTGCAGTGGTGGGTTGTCTGGAAGCCCCTGGGAGGATGTTGCCCTCCCTCCCGAACAAGGTTAACTTATCGGTAACCTAGGAGATGGGCTGCACGTCACAGGTGGTCAGGGACAAGCAATGAAACAGGTCCTGGGCTGTACAGAGGCTACACTGGACCACTCCGCTGACCACTTCCATTACCACCACTTTGCCGCAGGGTTCTGTTCCATGCAACTCAGGGTCTCCACCTAATTCATCCTATGCCAACTCCCGAAGGCACAGTGCACTTGACAGTGAGGGTGCTGACAAGTCAGGTTTACTGCTGACTAGAATCGCCACCCCCGTGCTCTGGCCTCTGCACCAGCACGCCTCTCTTGAGAAGGACATCCAAGTGTCTCTCATTCAAGTGGTCAGGACCTGTCAACCTCCAAGTAAGGAGGGCAACTAACTGTGCTCCAGAAGCCCCAGAGACCCCTGGAAGCATGAGGAGAGGCTGTTACAAGACTCAGCCTCAGCTCCCTGACAGCCAGAGGCTAGAGAGAGGAACTGGGTGGAGGTGGGGCTGTTAGAACTTCCAGGCTCCCCAGAGAGAGAGGGAGAAGGTACTAGCCAGAGTGCCCCCCATCCCTACCCCCACCCCCAGGCCGGTACCTGCTGGGCACCATCCTGAGTGATCAAAGCCACCTGGGGGGCCCCGTTCTCCTCAGTCACCATAGCCACTTGGGCTGGGATGTCATCACCCTCTTCTTTCACCTCCGAAAGGTAAGCAATGCGAGGTCGTTTGGGTGGTGGGCTCTCCTCGGCTGCAGAGGCGGCTGGGAGAGGAGAGCCCAGGCTGACACCTGCCACCGGATGGCCAAGGGGAGGCCTGGCTTGTCCCCACTCTCACCTCCGGCCCATGCCCCTCACCCTCGAGCTGCTGCTGCTCATAGAGGGCCTGCTCGCTCTCCTCGGTGGCCTCCAGCTCGCCATGGGCGCTGCGCTTGTGCATGGCCAGGGTGGAGGTCTGCCGGTAGGTCTTGCCGCAGGTGCTGCAGGTGTAGGGCTTGCAGTGTGTGTGCACCACGTGGTGCTTATACAGGCTCGAGTACTCGGTGAAGCGCTTCCCACAGCCTGGCACCGTGCAAACATATGGCTTCTCCCCTGGGGACACTGGGCTGTGAGGGGGGTGGGAACTGGGGCTGGCAAGGGGAAATCTAAGGGGACGGGGGTGGGAGGTAGGGTTGGCGAAGAGAGTGCCAGAGGGAGGGGGAGGGACTAAGACCTGGAACTCTAAGTGGACAGACTTGGGGAAGATGGCCAGTGGAATAAAGGGGACACGAGTGTGGGGCTGCTGGAGACAGATGGAGAGAAAATGGGGGCTGGGCAAAGCTGGGGCTAAGGAAGGGGCTGGAGGGGAGCAGTGGGGTCTGTGAGGAGGGTCGTGAAGAGAAGAGGCAGGGAGGGGGTGGAGAGGATGACTGTCGTGTCAGGTGCAATGCGGAGTGAGGGGACCGAAGGCTGGACGAGGAACCTAACACTGGGGAGGGCGAGGATACACCAGTCATAGGACAGTGGATGAGGCGAGGAGCTGAAGGGGACATTTCCCTCTGCCGTTTCCCCCTCATGCCCGACCCTGGCCTGCTGCTGGGTGCTCAGCTGGAGAGGGAGAATTCAGAGTGGAGAGAGGTGGCAGGGAGCTGGGAGGGCAGGCAATACCTGTCAGATTGCACAGTGCAAGTGAAACGGTGGTTCCGAGGGCATGGCCGGAACCGCAGAACCCCCTCGCCCCGCCCACAGACCAGCCTGACTGGCCAGAAGCCTACAGTGAAGGGCGGGGCCTCCGAGGGCGTCCTGCATGCCAGCTGGCCCACCTGTGTGGATGCGCACGTGGTTCTTGTAGTTGGTGGCGCTGGTGAAGCCGCGGCCACAGTGGGGCTCGGGGCAGGTGTAGGGCCGCTCGCCTGTGTGGGTGCGCACGTGTACCTTGCGGATATTGGATGTGGTGAAGGAGCGGCCACAGCCCTCGAAGGGGCACCGGAACGGGCGTTCACCTATGGAGGGTGGAGGGTGGAGGGTGGGGTGTGGTCAGGAAGGGGGCACCTGGGGCACGTGGCCAGGACAGCACCAGGCTCCAGACCCGCCTACCAGTGTGGGTCCGGACGTGCTTCTGCAGGTCTCCCGAGGTCTTGAAGGCCTTGCTGCACAGCTCCTCTGGGCACTTGTATGGCTTCTCACCAGTGTGGGTGCGCACGTGACTCTTCAGCCCGTAGCCTGCCGCCCAGTGGGAGGGAGGGTGAGAACAACACTCCATGGGGCCTCATCCTCCACCACCTCACTTCCCAGCTCACGGCCTTCCACCTCAGGCGTGTCTGGGAGGCTCCGGGCCTCCTCTGGCCCACGAAGCCTGCGTCTGCCTCTATACCACCCCTGCCTAGGAAGGCGAGAAGAGCTGGGGAGCCCACTCTGCCCTCCTGCCCTCTCCAGGGGGCAGGTCCATTCCAGAGCATGAGTGAGAGGGAACCTAGGGAACCCTGGGCTAAGGCTCTCGATTCAGAGGAAAAGTGAAGCCCACAGATGCAGTGGCCGACCCAACACCCCGCCGTGGTTGGTGTCAGAGCTGACACAAAAGGCAGGGTCTTTGCCGACCCCCCCCCCCCCCCCCCCCCCCGCCGCCCCGTCTCCTTCTGCTTAAAGTAAACCATGTGCCACTTGCTTCTGAAACAGGGCTTCCTCCAGAGTCAGCGCCCTGCGAGTCAGGGGGCTCTGAGAGCAGTCTCTCCAGGAAGGAGCCTGGTGTCAGGGTCCCCAGGGGGAGTCCCTAAAGCTGATCTAGAACCTCTGCCTCCAACTAGAAGCAGCCCACCTTCGGCCTCCACCAGTAGATTACCTGTGGCGAAGGCCTTTCCACAGCTGGGGAAGTCACACCTGTACGGGCGGTCCCCTGTATGAGCTCTTTCATGCACCTGTCAGGACAAGCAATCACACAATTCAGAGGGACAAGGATATGAATGGGCTTGTCAATGCTTTTTAGGGCCCAGAGTATCAGCCCAGAGGTCAGTCACCTCCTTTATTTTGCTTCCTTTTCAACTGAGCGGCTACCTCCTCCAGGGAGCCTTCCCTGATTCCTGCACTCTTCATGGTCACAGCCCCCGTGAGGACATTTCTGTATACTCATCTCTCCCTCCAGTAGGCAATGAGCAACTTGAGGGCAGGGACCCCCAGAGGGCAGGTAGAATTGCAGGCTGGTGGGGAGATGGAAAGGCTGAAAGCTCTCTGTGGCAACCTTACCTTCAAGTGATGAGCAGTGGTGTACAGACGCCCACAGCCCTTGTAGCCACAGCGGAATGCTCTGTCCCCAACCTGCTGCCCTTTGCCATTATGGGGTGCCTGGCTGTCCTGCAGAACCTGAGGAAAAATTGTGGGGTCCCAATATGTATTCTCCTCAATGAAAGGAGGAAAGAGGTGGGACACAGGGCCCACTGGGGGCAGCTTAAGACCCAATAAGCAGGGTTAAACTGCCAGGGGGAAAGGGCAACCTGGGGTGACAGGCCCAGGCAGAGGGAAAAGACACACTGTGGAGAAACAGGCTGGTGTGGGGTCGCCACCATCTCTAATGGGCAGAGGGAGGACGCGTGTCACAGGCTGTGACAGCCATGGGAGAAACAGTGCCCGCGCCGGCTCAGTAAGGTGGGGAGGATGGTCTGCATGGCCACACTCCGGCTAGGCTGGGAGCCAGTGACCCCCCTTCTGACCACACACACCTAGGAGGCCGCCACTCTGCACCCTCTCTCCTCTGACGGAGGAGCCCGTGGTCCCCATGGGACACCTGTGCTCAGGGGGCATTAACCAGGGGGCTGCTGTGGGGATGGGCCCACCGAGGTTCAGCAGGGAGGGGCCACACTGGCACACTGCAGCACAGGGCGGGGACCCACAGGTGTCCCCAGCAGCAGCTCCAACCACCGCGCCAGCTAACTGGCTAACCGCCGCCCGCCCCCCCCCCCCCCCCCCCGGCCCCTTTCATCTCTCCCGGGAGTAGTGCCAGAGCCACCTACTCCCACCGGCCTCTCGTTTCAGGGAGCTCACTGCTCTCTCCTGGGGAGGGTCCTGCTGAGACTGTCCCTAGTCTTTGTTCTGGGACATTGGCCTTCCAGGAGCTCCCGAAACAGAACTCCAGGAGTCACGTGGGTGGGGAGTCAAGGGGTGAGGCCAAATTCATGGCAAAGTCAGGGGTCAGGGGGCTGACAAAGTTTCATGAACAATTCAGAAGCTGGTGGTTGGCGGGGAGGGTCACAGGTGGCCAGGCCTGCCCAGCAAGCTAACCCACAATGCTCTGCAATTTCACTCCAATGTCTCAGTAGCTCTCGGGGTGATAGAGGGAATCAAGGAACTTCAGGCTGGAAGTGACCTCTGAGGTCATCTGGTCCCATCTCATCAAATCAGAGAGGAGCAAGCTGAGGCCTGGGAGGAGAGTGACTACCCACAGTCCGACAGGGTAGAGGCAGAGCCAGCACAAACCTCAGGACTCGTGACTTAAAGCCCAGTTGTCTCCAACAGCATCAACTCTCAAATTGGCTCCTAAAATACAGTCAGGAACAGGGGCGGGAGTGGGCATAGCCCGGTGGCCGCTGTAAAGCTTTGTGCTCCGTTGTGGAAAGACATAGGGTTTTCTCCTCTCTGTGACGCAGCCACACTAGTTTCACCCTAAAAACGACCCCATCTCCGGGTAAAGCTCGCGCTCCAGGAGCCCCTCCACATCTACCCGAGGCTCCCTAGCTCATGCCACAGCGAGCACCTGGCTAGGGGAGCTCACAGGTCTCTGTGCTCGCCTCCCTGCGGGCAGGACCACGGCTCCGGCACAGACAGCTGGGACTGACGGACGTCTGAAAAGCCGGGATCCTCTTCCTTTGCGGCTGAGCTACTGTGTGGGCCTCGTGTTCCAAGAATCCCAGCTGCTCTGTCACATCTGCCCCGTCACCGCCTCCTGAGGTTATTTCCCCAAATGACTAAATGAGTCACAGAGAAGAAATACACACAAGGACATCTGACCTCAGCGGACGGGGAAAACTAATAAAAGTCACTGGCAAGGGCTTCCGGGCAGCCAAAGCAAAGCCAGGACTACGGATGTCCTGCTGCTCACAGCTGCCTCCCCCGCAGAGGCAGCGTAGACAAGGGTGAGCGTAAACAGCTGTCGGCAGGGCCGGCCAGGCTGGACGCACGCCCTGGATGAGGATGTGAGAGATGAGCCGGGAGCGGGGGTCCAGGGGCTAAGGGAGCAGCCCAGGCCAGGCCCAAGCACTGGCGGTCTTGTCCTCTAAAGAGGTGGCAGTTTTGGCAGGGCCAAGAGAGCTGGTGGGCGGTGAGGCTCTGCGAGCTCACCTTGCTGGCGTACTGCTCCAGGGCCACCACCGTGTCTGCGCTGAAGCCCTCGTCGTCCTCGGCAGCCAGGTCCTCCAAGCCCACCTCCGTCTGCACGGCCAGGATGGTGCTGTCCGCCGGCACAGCCGCTGGGTGGTGAATGTAGGCAGTGGAGCCGTCCTCCAGCTGGACGGCCTCCAGGGAGCTGGGGTCGTAGCCCTCTGTGGGGACAGGCGCTTAGGAGAGGCACTGGGCCCAGGAGGGTCTCGGCATCGTGTCTCCCGGCCTGTCTCCTGGGGCTGCCTCTCCTCAGGACGAGGCCTCCATGGAGCTCTTGCTGGGAACTCACAAGCTCCTGGAGAACCCGAGGGGACCACCATCTCCACCTACATGACCACCAGAACCTCCTACCTGGTGGTCCCTACCCCCTCTCTTCCCTCCAGGCAGATGGCGTCTGGGGGGATCTTTTCAGGACACAAAAGTGATCGTGTGGACCCAAGCAGTTCAGCTGCTTCCCACTGGTCTCAGGAGAAAGGCCAAAACCCTTCTCCTGACGCCCCAAGCCCTGGGCCCTGCCTCTGTTCGGCGTCATCTCCTCATCTTACCGATTCTGCCCTCACCCCCAGTACTCTAACTTCTAGCAACTGCTGAAATGGGCCATTCTTCCTCCCCATCTCTGGGCCAACGAAGGGTGTTCCTCTGTCCCTGCCACCCTTTCTTCCCTAGCAAGTCCACTTCATTCTTCAGCTCTCAGCCGTGTCACTTCCCCAGAGACCCTCCCCGAGCCTGGTCTCTGCTTGTGATGACCAGCTCCTCAGTGACTATTTGCAGCCCTTCTGTGTCCCTCACTGGACCCCAGGGAAGCTGGGACCGTCAGACTTTGTTCTCGCTTGTATATTCCACACGTAGCAATCCAGGCACACACAAGCAGTCACTCAGGAAACTACTTGCAGAAGGAATAAATTGTTATTCTTCAGTACCTTAGGAGATTTAGTCTTTTTTTGGTTTATTTGTTTCTTGTTAATCCTCATCTAAGGGTATTTTTTCCTTTGCTTTTCAGAGAGAGTGGAAGGGAAGGAGGGAGGGGGAGAGAGAGAGAAACCCAGGTACATGCCCTTGACCGGGAATTGAACCCATGACCCTTCGGTGTGCAGTCCGATGCTCTAACCACTAATCTCACTGGCCAGGGCACGAGCTTTATTCTTAAATGTAAGTTTTTTGCTCCTGGTCTTGGATGACATCCTTCGGTCCTATTTAAAGCCCTAAGATTTGTGTTGTGCTAGAGCCATAGCTGCCATCAAGGCTCATGCTATTGACCCCCAAGGCCCAGCCTCCTGGGGACAGGAACAGCTGCTCCTGTGGTGCGCACAAGAGAAGGCAGTTGAGATTGCTGATCCAGGGGAGCTGGGGGCCACGCTCCCATGACTATGCCCCAACTCCCAGGATATGCCACTCCACGCGCCCACCGCCGCCAGCTCGTCTCCCTTCCTTCCCCGCAGTCATGATGCCTGTGGCCCCACCTTTGGGTGTGCGGTGTATGTAGGCCATGCTGCCATCCTCCAGCTGCACAGGCTGTCCATCCTCAAAGGAAAGAGGTTCTGTAACGAGAGCAATGCCCGCCTTTCTCTGGAGCTCGGTGCCAAGCAGGGCTCCTCGATGGGGGCTGCCTGCCCGCCTCACCTTTCTGCACTGTCACTTGGTGGATGTACGCGGTGGTTCCGTCCTCGAGCTGGATCACTTGTCCTTCTAGCAGCTTCTCTCCTATGGAGACGGAAATGGAGAGGAGTGGGCCAGGCCCAGAAAAGGGCCGAAGACACCTGCCTGCTTTTAGCGGAGGCCTGAGGTACAGGTGACATTTTCCAGGTTACCTGGCTCCCTGCTCCCAAGGCCTGATCCATGAGGAACCCCACAGACCCCCACAGGGGGAGCCACTGCATCTATTATTCTATACATGCCCAGCAAAGCGGGGGCTTCCAACCTAACAGAGCAGTTGCTGAGACTGAACTAACTGAAGAACAAAGGATGCCCTGAAACCTAGAAAGGACCCAATGGGTCAAAAGTCAGATATGGCTCAAAATAACCAAATCAAAATACATTCCCCATCTCCCTGTGCCAGTGTGCCAAGGCCCAGCCCCTCTGATAGACAGTGTGGCTTACAGTTAAAGCAATGGGCTCTGGAACCAGCCCAGGCCTCCTGGGACGGCCTTTCAGCTCTGCCTCTTACTGGCTGTGTGCAGCTTATTTAACCTCTCTGTGCTTCAGCATCTTCTTCTTAAAATAATTAAAAATAGTCTCCATTGGGCTGCCATAAGGGTTAAATGAGTTAATGAATATAAAACACTCAGAACAGTCCCTGGGATGTGGCCAGCTCTCAATAACCTTAGTTTTTTGTTTTGTTTTTCTACAATCAGCCCAATCTGTACATTAGAAGAAGCAGAAAGGAAAGCAGTCGGGAGCCAAGTGAATGTGACTATTGTGCTCCCACATGTCCACTGGTCTCGCTCCACCCCCAATGGACACTGTCTCCTTCACTGACCTCTGCCATCTTCACTTGTCTGATAAAAAACCGACTCACCTAAAGCAACAAAATATCCAACTAAAAATTAATAAGACCACAGAGTGCCTACGATACTATCTTTCCTTTATCTCAGATTCTTACTGAGAAGCCCGTCTAAGAGCAAAAGATTCTTAGGAGTTTTGTGTCCAGTGAGTCTGAAAGAGGGAATGGGGAGGGGAAGAGAAAAAGGAGATTGAAGCACTAATGACAAATGGGTTGTTCATTCCTTTCAAGTTTCGGGTTCAGGAAGCTGAGCTCTTGTGTGGGACAGGCAATACTTTTGGCCCAGCTCCCTGCTGATGTCTCCTCCTCCGAGGAACTCCCAAACTTGTCCCCAGACTGAGTCCTCTTGGGTCAGTAGTTAACAGCTCTACAACCCAGCCGAAGGCAGGTGGAGTGGAGATGAAGGCAACAGGAGAGGAGAGAGGGAAGCCCCGGCCCGCCCCTTCCTGAGAGCAGCGGCCCCTGCATCTGTCCTGGCCGCACGCCAGTGCAGGGCTCTGAAAGCATCAGCAGAGATTCTGCTAGTGAACTGGGCATGGCCTCAAGGCAGAAAACAAAATGTTGAGAAGAGTTATTTAAGAAAAAAATTTTCTTTTTAATGTACAGCTATCAATATTTTATTTACATTTCTATATTTCTATATCATCCTTGATCTTAAAGTAAATCTATATTGAACACACTACATATATTTTACTAATGTACATTTAACCTATGTCATTCACATTTTAATTTAAAATATATTTTGAAATGTGTAATAATGGCTGAGAAAAACTTAAAAAAAAAATATTTTTATTGATTTCAGAGAGGATTAGAAACATCAATGATGAGAGAGAAACACTGATTGGCTGCCTCCTGCACACCCCCTACTGGAGATCAAGCCTGCAATCCGGACATATGTCCTTGACCGGAATCTAACCCGGGACCCTTCAGTCCACAGGCTGACGCTCTATATACAGAGCCAAACCAGCTAGGGCGGCTGAGAAAAACTTTAACCTAGAATTTCCTGTAACAACCAGAGGCTACGATGGGGAGGGGGGAGAAGAGCTGGTTGACGGGCCTCCCAGCCCATCACAGAGGGGCCGCACATTCCTGTCGTCGGGGCAGTCCAGTGCATTTATTCACAGCACGCTCTTCCACTCTCAGAGGAGTCGGGTTTGAATGACACGCTTTATGCTGACCCTAATTTCATAACATTTTAGGGCTTCCTGCGCAAGCAGGGGCCCAGGCACAGCTGCCTGCTGACAGGGATGAACGTGTCCAGTCAGGGGCTTCAGAGGAGCTCACCAGAGAGGCACCTTCCGAGACAGTGCGGTTCTGCATGCGGGAGGCCAGCTCTCCCCTCCGCAGTGTGCAATCAGCTGTGTGTGAGCGTGTGCATATGTGCAAGCACACACTGCAGCACCGTGGAGGAGGCAGAGAACAGAGCCAGGAAGAGTGATGAGAGAAAGACATAAACAGGACGTGGGGGAGGCAGAGACCCAGATACAAGAAGGAAAGAGATAAGAAAAGAGTGTGGCTTTCTCAGGCCAAACACCGCCACTTGCTTTTACTTATTCATTCAACCATTACAAATTGGTGCAGAAGACTGAGGCACGGGCGATAACTGGGTCCGTGGAGTAAGCACGCCCGTCTACACAGTTCCTAAGTGCTTCCACCACCGACGGCAGCAGTGGGCAACAACTGCGATGGGAAGTCTGCAAACACAGGGTTTCAGGATTCAAAAGGATTCTAGAGAAGTTTCATGTTCAAGAAAACTAAGCCAGCCCCACACATCCTAGTTCTTGATAAGAAACCTTTCCAGGAGGCAACCACACGCTATCATATGGAAAGAGCTTACTGATGAGATTAGGGGTCTCTTTGTCATCATCAGGAAGCAGACAATTAAAATGAAATCAACAAACAAATTATCTGTAAATATGGGAACCGAGATACATTTTGACGACGTGTTGAAGTGAGGGAGGGCGATGTTGCGGTGACAATGCCGTTGTGAGGACGGCGGCGCTCAGACCCAGAAAAGGCAAGATGAAGACTAGGAATGAGACAGTGTGTGCTGGCGCCGTCTGAGGGAGACGTGATGCCATCTGGCGTGTCTGAGGCTGGAAGGAGCCTGCGGTGAGGGAAGTGTCCCTGGCCCAGAGGCCTGGGGCCCTTCAGCTACACTCTGTTCTGAAGCCACCCTCACCTTGATCCTAGAGAATCTCAATTTCAGATATTCAATGAATTTTCTTTTAGTAGTCAGTGTTTTTATTTTAGTATTTTTAGTATTTAGTTCCATGCTTATACATGTCTATCCCATGTAGTATTTGGGACAGACTTATACTACAAAATTATTTATTGTTTCTGAAATTCAGCTTTAACTGTGTGCCATGTATTTTTATTTCTGGCGACCCTGGTGGGGCTGAAGGCATGAGCTCTATTCTTGGGTGTCCCTCTCTGGACCTGGAAGAGTACCTTGTGCACGGTGGATGCTCAGTAGATAGCTTGAGCGCTTAAACTTGCAGGGAAGTCGGAGTAACTGGACAGGGGTATTGAAAAGCAGGAAGTCAGAACCAGCACTGTGTTCATCTATTTCAGACGTAGTTAAGGAATTCTGCTTTCAGAGGGCTTGGCTCCTACGCTGGTCTGGCCTGATCTTCTAGCTGCCTAGATGGCGTTTGATTTTAAAGAGTTACCTCAAGACATGCTCCCGCAGAGCAATGTGGCAAGCGGGTGGGAGGCAGGGGAGACAGTGGACGGGGACCCTCCTCTCCAGAAGCTGGGGGCAGGGGGTTCTGAGCCTCTGGAAACACTCACCTTTGACCGCTTGCTGGACGTAGGCCGTTGTCCCGTCACTGAGGGTGACTGTCTGCAGCCCCAAGCTCTCCATGGCAAACTGCTGCTCGTGCACTCAGACATGAAGTTGGCTTCTGCCAGCACTGAGAGCCACAGCTGAGGGCAGGGTTCCTCCTGGGTCACAAACCTGAGGAAATGGACAGTTTCACACATGAGTTACAACGCTCCTAAAGCCGCAAGGACACAGGGAAAGAGTGAATGCAGACAGCCAAGAAGAAAGAGACAAATTCTTCAAAGTAGACAACTATGTTGGTTTTTATGAAGTAGGTTAAAAATATACACATTTAAGAATTCTAAAAATCAAAATAAATGAACAAGAAATCTAATGAACAAAATAAAATGGTGAATAAAATAGAATCAGAGGCATGGAAACATGGAACAGACTGATGAATCTCAGAGGGAAGGGGAGAGGGGGGACGGGAAGAGATTAACCAAAGATCTTACCTATGGACACAGACAAAAGGATGGTGAAGGCTTGGGGTGGGGTAGGGCGGGAACCAGGTGGAGAAGGGGTTAAATTGGGGGAGAGGGACATCTGTAATACTCTCAACAATAAAGATTTGGAGAAAAAAAGAATTCTAAAATTTGAGTATAAAAGAGAAGCATGCCGGCCAAATTGGTTGTAAATTAAGATTTAATTGATCAAAATCCACTTTTAAACTCGCTCTCCTTAGAGGGAGCCTCACTGAAGGCGGGCAGCCAGCCAGCCCCACTGCGGCTGGTTCTCTCTACCCATTTCCACCCCTCTCCTGCACTCAGACCCCCTCCCTCACCGGCCCTGCTGACCCTCCTAGTGAACATCTCACAGGCATCACAGATGGAATGGGTCCCCGGCAGAACTCACCACCCCCACCCCCAGGACCATTCCACTTCTAGTATCCCCTATTCCAGGGGGCACCTCCAGCTACCGGAATCAGGTACACCACTACTTAACAGCTCACACCAAAATTAACTCAAAATGGACTAAAGAGTTGCATGTAAGACCTGACACCATTAAATTCCTAGAAGAAAACATAGGGGCAAGCTCCTTGACATCAGTCTTGGTGATGATTTTTTTGAATTTGACACCAAAAGCAAAGGCAACAAAACCAAAATTAAACAAGGAGGACAACATTATACTAAAAAGCTTCTACCCAGTAAAGGAAACCATCAACAAAATAAAAGGCAACCAACAAAGTGGGAGAAAAAATTGAAAATCATATATCCAATAATGGTTAATATCCAAAACATATAAAGAACTCCTACAACTCAATAGCAAGAAACTGAACAATATGATTAAAAGCAGGCAGAGGATTTGTATATTTTTCCAAAGACATACCGATGGCCAATAGGTATATTTAACATCCCTAATCACCAGAGAAATGCAAATCAAAACCACAATCAGGTATCACCACATACATACAAGTTAGAATGGCTATTATAAAAAAGAGAAGAAATAAGTATTGGCAAGGATATGGAGAAGAGGGAACTTTTGTGCACTGTTGGTGGGAATGTGAGTTGGTATAGCCATTATGGAAAACTAGAGGCTTAGTGCTTGAAATGTGTAGATGTACCACAGTTTTTTAATCCACTCATCTGCTGATGGGCACTTAGGCTGTTTCCAAACCTTAGCTACTGTAAATTGTGTTGCTATGAACATAGGGGTGCATATATCCATTCTGATTGGTGTTTCTGGTTTCTTGGGATATTAGTCCTAGAAATTGGATTATTGGTTCAAATGGGAGTTCCATTTTTAACTTTTTGAGGAAACTCTATACTGTCTTCCACAGTGGCTGCACCAGTCTGCACTCCCACCAGCAGTGCACAAGTGTTCCTTTTTCTCCACATCCTCTCCAGCACTTGTCATTTGTTGATTTGTTGATGATAGCCATTCTGACAGGTGTGAGATGGTATCTCATTGTTGTTTTAATTTGCATCTCTTGGATGATTAGTGACTTGGAGCATGTTTTCATATGTCTCTCGGCTTTCTGTATGTCCTCTTTTGAAAAGTGTCTATTTAGGTCCTTTGCTCATTTTT
Organism: Myotis yumanensis; assembly: GCF_028538775.1. NCBI lineage: Eukaryota > Metazoa > Chordata > Mammalia > Chiroptera > Vespertilionidae > Myotis > Myotis yumanensis. The sequence goes on from NW_027223757.1 coordinate 91,829,597, forward strand.
TGATTGGATTGTTTATCTTCCTTTTGTTAAGTTGTATGAGTTCTCTGTAAATTTTGGAGATTAAACCCTTATCTGAAATAGCATTGGCAAATATGTTCTCCCATGCAGTGGGGTTTCTTGTTGTTTCGGTGATGGTTTCTTTTGCTGTGCAGAAGCTTTTTATTTTGATGTAGTCCCATTTGTTTATTTTCTCCTTAGTCTCCATTGCCCTAAGAGCTGTGTCGGTAAAGATATTGCTACGACATATGTCTGCTATTTTGCTGCCTATGGAGTCTTGTAGGATTTTTATGGTTTCCATTTTACATTTAAGTCCTTTAACCGTTTTGAGTTTGTTTTTGTGTATGGTGTAAGTTGGTGATCTAGTTTCATTTTTTTGCATGTATCTGACCAAATTTCCCAGAACCATTTATTGAAGAGACTGTCTTGACTCCATTGTATGCTCTTGAGGAGGCAGCCTATTTTTGATGTTTCTATCTCTTCTTTCTCCCTCTCACTTTTCTCTCTAAAAACCAATAAAAACGTATTTAAAAAAACCCCAAACAATTAAACAAAACCAAGCTCCTAGATATAGAAAACAGATTGGTGATTACCAGAGGATAGGGGCTGGGGGTGGGCAAAACGGATAAAGGGACAAACTCTGTTATAAAACAAACTAGAGTTCTGGTGCACGAATTCATGCATGGGTGGGGTACCCAGGGGTGGTGCTGAGATGCGATCAGCCCTCCAGGTGGGTGGTGAGATGCCCTTGCCGGCCCAGGATCAGGATCCATTCCACTGATGTTTGCACTGGTTGTTGGGAGCCACCTGGCGGCCACTTTTATGTCGTTTCTTCCTAGTGGGGCATCTAGGGACGAGAAGCGGCTGCCAACTTCCAGGAGGCTGGCGGTGTTGTCAGGATTGTGCTGGCAACACTGGTCTGTCAGTGCCTGGCCCATTCTCCAGAGATTGGACCTGCAGGACTACTGAGGGAGTGAGTGGCTGCTGCCAGGCTGGTGGGCTGCCAGGACAGGGTCGGTCAGCTGAGCAGTGCTCACTGTGGGAGCGCACTGACCACCAGGGGGCAGCTCTTGCATTGAGTGTCTGCCCCCTGGTGGTCAGTGCGTGTCATAGCGACCAGTTGTTCCGGTCATGTGGTCACTTAGGCTTTTATATATATAGATACGCTTTGGGGATACAATGTATGGCATGGTGACAATACTATATTGTATATTTGACAGTTACAAACAGGATAAATCTTAAAAGTTCTCATCACAAGAAAAAAATTCTATACCTATGTATGTTGACAGATGTTAACTAGACTTACCATGGTGATAATTTTTCAATATGTACAAATATTAGGTCATTATTGTTGTACACCTGAAACTAATGTGTATTATACAGTAAAACCTCAATATAATGGACTAATTTGGGCTAGGGGCTGTTTGTTATATAATAAAGTAGCTTTTCCAAATGTGTAGTTAAAAAATTGACAAATTAGTTTATGTTTTTACTTATGTAGACACGTTTGTGTAATTAAAATTAAGTACACATGAAAAGTTCAATTTCACAGAAAAGTTTTCTATATGTGTTACAGTAATTTTACATTTATACTGAGGTCTAGCAAATGCGTGCATTCACCAGTTACCTCGAGTAACAAATGCACACAGCTGGGGCATGGCTCAGCGCATGTAGGAACATCAGCCACCAGGTGTTAAAACTGCTGCAGAATTATAAAAACAATCCCATTTACTATCGCACCAAAAAAATTAATATACCTAGAAATAAACTTAACTAAAGAGGTAAAAGATCTCTACTCAGAAAACTACAGGACGTTGAAAAAAGAGATAGAGGAAGACATAAAGAGATGGAAGAACATACCATGTTCTTGGATTGGTAGAATCAACATCATCAAAATGTCCATACTACCCAAAGCAATCTATAAATTCAGCGCACTTCCCATTAAAATACCAATGGCCTACTTCAAAGATCTAGAATGAACTCTCCAAAAATTCATCTGGAATAAAAAAAGACCCCGAATAGCTGCGGCGATCCTGAGAAAGAACAAAGTAGGTGGGATCTCAATGCCAGACATCAAGCTGTATTACAAAGCCACTGTTCTCAAAACTGCCTGGTACTGGAACAAGAACAGACATATAGATCAGTGGAATAGAATAGAGAGTCCAGAAATTAGCCCAACTCAATATGCTCAATTAATATTTGACAAAGGAGGCAAGAACATACAATGGAGCCAAGATAGTCTCTTCAATAAATGGTGTTGGGAAAATTGGACAGATATATGCAAGAAAATGAAACTAGACCACCAACTTACACCATACACAAGAATAAACTCAAAATGGATAAAGGACTTAAATGTACAACAGGAAACCATAAAAATTCTAGAAGAATCCAAAGGCAACAAAATCTCAGACATATGCCAAAGCAATTTCTTCACTGATACAGCTCCTAGGGCAGTTGAAACTAAAGAGAAACTGAACAAATGGGACTACATCAAAATAAAAAGCTTCTGCACAGCAAAAGAAACCATCAACAAAACAACAAGAAAACCCACTGCGTGGGAAAACGTATTTGCCAACGTCATATCTGATAAGGGCCTAATCTCCAAAATTTATAGGGAACTCATACAACTTAACAAAAAGAAGATAAACAATCCAATCAAAAAATGGGCAAAGGACCTAAATAGACACCTTTCAAAAGAGGACATTCAGAAAGCCAAGAGACATATGAAAACATGCTCAAAGTCACTAATCATCCGAGAGATGCAAATCAAAACAACAATGAGGTACCATCTCACACCTGTCAGAATAGCTATCATCAACAAATCAACAAACGACAAGTGCTGGAGAGGATGTGGAGAAAAAGGAACACTTGTGCACTGCTGGTGGGAATGCAGACTGGTGTAGCCACTATGGAAGACAGTATGGAGTTTCCTAAAAAAGCTGGAAATGGAACTCCCATTTGACCCTGTGATCCCACTTCTAGGAATATATCCCAAGAAACCAGAAACACCAATCAGAAAGGATATGTGCACCCATATGTTCATAGCAGCACAATTCACCATAGCTAAGATCTGGAAACAGCCTAAGTGCCCATCAGTAGATGAATGGATTAGAAAACTGTGGTACATCTACACGATGGAATACTATGCTGCTGTTAAAAAGAAGGAACTCTTACCATTTGCAACAGCATGGATGGAACTGGAGAGCATTATGCTAAGTGAAATAAGCCAGTCAATGAAGGAAAAATACCACATGATCTCACTCATTCATGGATAATAAAGACCATTACAAACTTTTGAACAATAATAGATACAGAGGCAGAGCTGCCTCAAACTGATTGTCAAACTGCAGTGGGAAGGCCAGAGAGGGTTGGGGGGCAGAAGGGAGGGGAGTAAGAGATCAACCAAAGGACTTGTATGCATGCATATAAGCATAACTAATGGACATAAGACACTGGGGGGTAAGGGAGGCCAGGGGATTGTCAAGGGCGGGGGGTGGGGGAAGGACACATATGTAATACCCTTTGTAATACTTAGTATAATATTTTTTTCAAAAGAATAAAAAAAAAAACTGCTGCAGAAAGACACACCACGTGACAACAGAACCAATTATCATGTGTGATGCGGTGTGATCATGTGCTAATCATTTGCTGAACATTGTTTACAAGCAGTGATTTTTGCATTTAAATATGTACACCAGCGGTTCTCAACCTGTGGGTCACAAACAATGAAAATACATCCTGCATATCAGATATTTACATTATGATTCATAACAGTAGCAAAATTACAGTTATGAAGTAGCAATGAAAATAATTTTATGGTTGGGTGTCACCACAACATGAGAAACTGTATTAAAGGGTCACGGCATTAAGAAGGTTGAGAACCACTGATAGACTATAGTTATATCATATTTATTTCTGTTGGCGATATTACTACAGTGTTTTTTCCAACATATAGCCTATTTGTGAAATTTGTTAAAAATAACAGTGAATTCATAACCAAAAAAACCCTGTTAATTTCATTATAAGCAAATATTGGTTAAAAGTATCTTAAAATTAACAGGGTGTTAATTTTCACATATGACATACGGACAGGAAATTTTATCAGTTAAACCTCAAGTCCATTAAATCAAGGTCCACGAAATCAAGGGTTAACTGTATGTCAATTATATCTCAAATTTTTTAAAAAGCCTAGCTACCTGTTTCAGGCGAGTATCACTCTTACCTCTCGACTGTATACTATAAGAGTTTCTAACCTATGTCCTCAAACAAACTCTTCCCGGATTCCTATTCATTGTGTAATTTTTTGTCAGGATGACTTAACAAAAAGTACAAACCTAAATTTACCACTGTCTGGATCAAAACTCTTCAAAGGCTTCCTCATAATCCACCTTGCAGACAAGGCTGGTCCCTCCGAAGTCCCTGCAGCCCCGGGCACTGCCTCTTCCCAGCACCCGCACTTCTTCACCTTCTTCACTCCGTATCATACCTCTAACACCTGCTGCCTACACAGGACTCTGGGCTGCAGCCTGGTTCCCGGGTCGCTGTGGGCTCTCTACAGATCCCTGCAGAGTGACTCACAGGGTCCTCATGTGCGAGGAGGGAAGCACTGGAGCGTCCAGCTGGCAGACTTCCTCTGCATCTGCCGTGGCGTGGAGCCGACTGGGGCTGGAGAGCCCACACTCGTGAAGCTTCTGCTCATGGTTCAGTGGTTAAGATTCTCTTTGCCACACAACCAAAGAATTCCCCTGGGCTTGGAATCTAGATGGGCTACTTGATCCTCACTACCCACCAGCTGATCTTCTCATCAATGCTGCCCAAACTGTGTCCACGTCACAGCACCCAGAGAGGAGAGGATATTTGCACGCGACACCTTGGATATTGCTGCCTGAAGCCAGAAGCAACACCAGCTGGGACTTTGGTAGCCCCAAGGGCTGAACAGATCAATTTCTTAACATAACTACAGTCCATTTGTGACACACTGGTTGGGATGCTCTACCCTAGACTTGGCATCTCCAGTAGGATAATTCATTCATTCTGTCCATAAACACTTACAGAATGGGCTAAGCTCCAGGGACAGCAATACTACTACCATCAATAATGAATACCGCTGTAGAGCTAACCATGTACTAAGCATTTTACATGTAACTCATTTAATCCTCACCACAATCCTATTATTATCTTCATTTTACAATTGAGGAAACTGAAGTGGGAGAGGAGGGTTTGAACCCAGGCCGTCTGGATCTTAAGTACTCTACTATGCTGCCTAGTACAGAGGATTTTACTAGTAGCTGGGGTTTATGAACCCTGAGGCTACCTAAAAACAGTGTGAGCGTGAGCATTTTTCTGAAGTGGGAGGAGTCCAAGACTGCCATCAGTCTTACAGGGATTAAAGGTAGCCCTTGCTGGTTTGGGTCAGCGGTTAGAATGTTGGCCCACAGACCTAGGGGTTGCAGGTTCGATCCCCAGTCAAGGGCACATACCTTCGTTGCATGTTCCCCAGCCCCAATAGGGATGCGTGCAGAAGGCAATCAATCAATATGTCTCTCTCACATCGATGTTTCTCTCTCTCTCCCTCCCCCTCCTCCCTCCCTTCCACTGTCTCTGAAAATCAATGGAAAAAATATCCTCTGGTGAGAATTAACAACAACAACAACAAACAACTGGTCTAGGTGGGAATTCTGACATCTGACCCATCTTCTGGTTTGCTGGGACCCCAGCAGTGACCCCCCAACTTGGCCCAGAGCCCTGATAACTCCCACAGAGTCCCACTCTTATGGAAGGAAGCTCTGGTCTGGCCTCTCTCAGTCTGCTCCATGATCGACTTTCACGCTCTTTACCAGGGAGGGAAATTGTTCTGGTAACCGGTTGTTGTGTAAAGGTATTGTGTCAGAAACAAAACATGTAAGAGTCTAAGTCTGAAATAAAGCAGACTATAAATTGAAAGGGATTACAAAATGACCTCAAATCTGTCTGGCTGGGCCCAGAGCTGCTGCAGCAATGGTGGTTTAACTGAGCTCATCTCTATACTATTGGGACTTTTTGAGGAAAATTCATAGTGTGGTTATGAACACAAGCTCTGCAATGAGATAGTGTGGATTCTATCTCTTTGAAACTGTGTACTCTTGGGCAACTGAACCTCTCTGAGCCTCAGATGGCACTTCTACAAAAGGGGATAGTCCTGGCCGGTGGCTCAGTGGTTAGAACGTCAGACTGAGCACCGAAGGGTCATGGGTTCGATTCTGGTCAAGGGCACAGGTTTGATCCCCGGCCTCAGTGGGGGCATGTGCAGAAGGCAACCAATTGATGTCTCTCTCTCTCTCTCTCACATCAATGTTTCTCTCTTCCTCTCTCCCCTCCTTTCATTCTCTCTCTAAAAAAATAAATAGAAAAAATATTCCTGGGTGAGATTAACAAAAAGGAGGGGGGGTGGACAATAATGAAACCTTCCTCACAGGTTGCTGTAAGAACTAGATGAGGTCACATATGTCAGCATTTAGCACAGGGCTGGGATATAGGAAGTACTTTGGAAATATGGGCTCCAAGGAGGGGATGGGAGAGGAGCCTAAAGGGAAATGCATTTGAAGCAATGGGTAGTTCTAAAACAGAGCCAGGAACAGTGGCAACAGCCCAGGACTAGTCTGCAGAAATGGCTTCTAATCTTAATTCCACCTCCCGTGACAGCCACCTAATCTGTAAAATGAAGCACTGGCCCTATGGCCCTGAATTCCTTTCCACTGCTCATGCTAGTTATATTTATCAAATATATAGCCCTTAGTATGTGCCTGCCACTGTTCAGAGCACTTTACCTACATTAACTCTTTTATTCGTTTTTTAAAAATTTGTTTTTATTGATTTTAGAGAAAGAGGAAAGGAGAGGAAGAGAGGGAGGAAAGGAGAGAAAGAGAGAGACATCAACATGAGAATCATCAATCGGCTGCTTCCTGCACACACTCTGACCGGGGACGGAGCCTGAAACCTGGGCATGTGCCCTGACCAGGAATCGAACTGGCGATCTTTTGGTGCATGGGATAATGCTCAACCAACAGCCAACCATCTAGGGCAGTGATGGCGAACCTTTTGAGCTCGGCGTGTCAGCATTTTGAAAAACCCTAACTTAACTCTGGTGCTGTGTCATATATAGAAATTTTTTGATATTTGCAACCATAGTAAAACAAAGACTTATATTTTTGATATTTATTTTATATATTTAAATGCCATTTAACAAAGAAAAATCAACCAAAAAAATGAGTTCGCGTGTCACCTCTGACACGAGTGTCATAGGTTCGCCATCACTGATCTAGGGCAACTCTTCTTTCTAATCTTAAGAATAATCCTATGAGGATGTAGGTACAATTTGCCCATTTTACAGATGAGGTGACTGCGGCTTAGAGGTGAAGTAATTTGTCCAAGTTTCCATAGCTGAAGCCAGGATTCAAAGCCAGGCAGGCTGGCCCCATACCTCTCAATATCTGGTTTATTTCTTCCTTCTGCCAATCCACTGTGACACAATGTCAGCACTTAAAACCCTAGAATATTGGTTGTTTAACTTTCATCTCATCCACTGCAACTGAAACCCAGTTCTTCCTGACCTGCCACAATGGAAAGCGGGAACAGCTGAGAGCCACATTTCCCTTCGAGTCTCCTTAGACTCAAAGCAAAGCAATCTCTACTCTTTCACATGTTCTCATGTCCAGACTAAATATTCAATTTTCCTCCTTAAGCTTTTATAATATAAACCTGGGTGGGGAATGTCCGACCCAAGGGCTGTATAAGGTCCGAGAAATCATTTGGCCTGGCCCTGCCAAGGCATTAGGGGTGAGTTAATTAAATGTTTGACCAAATATAGCAGGCTAATTTTTAAGTTGATAAATTTGTATGTCCTGAGAATGATGTTATAAACATACAAATGGCCCTTGGCAGAAAAAAGGTTCCTCACCTGATTATAAACCTTTAAGACAGTCCACTCTTGCTTGCTAACCTTTCCCCGACGTCTGACACTGCCTTCCAACAGAGCCTGACAGAGGTGCTTCGTGGCTGCCAGCATGTACAAGTGTCTGCCACTTCTCTCCCTTGATTTCATCAAATGGTTTTCTCTGAATCCTACTGCGTCGGTATTAAACTAACAACACTGAGACTGACAGAGTCAAAGAGAGGCCTCAGATGGCTGCGTGTGAGTTCCTGCCTGCACTTGACATTTTAGATTCACAACCCTGGTGGCCCCCTGAGGAAGGGCGAGGGGAGCAGGGCAGCTGCTCTGTTTCTCTGCGGAGGGTTAGGGTTACCAGCTCCCCCACGACCTGAGCTGAGGGGGGAGAGACAGACTGGGGGAGGGCAAAGGGGATAAGAGCCGTGACAAAAGGTAGGGATGACTCTCCCAGAAGTAGCAGCAAGGCCAGTTTCAGTTTATTGCTTTTTGTTGTTGGTATTTTTTGTTAATCCTCACCCAAGGATATTTTTCCATTGATTTGTATAAAGAGTGGAAGGGAGGGGAGAGACAGAGAGAGAAAGATCGATGTGAGAGAGACACATCGGTTAGCTGCCTCCGCAAGCCCTGGGCATCAAGCCTGCAACCCAGGCAGCGTGCCCTTGACTAGACTCAAACCCAGGACCCTTCAGTCCATGGGCCGACGCTCTATCCACTGAGCCAAACCGGCTAGGGCTGTTTGTTGCATTTTAAAATGAGCTTAACCTATTGACTCTGATGCAGGAAATAGCCCTATGACTTCATAATATGGGGGGGGGGGAATAGGTTTATAGTTATGAGTACTCAAAACATGGAGTTTATTCTTGAATTATTATTATTATTTTTAAATATATTTTGATTTTTTACAGAGAGGAAGGGAGAGGGATAGAGAGTTAGAAACATCGATGGGAGAGAAACATCAATCAGCTGCCTCCTGTACACCTCCTACTGGGGATGTGCCTGCAACCAAGGTACATGCCCTTGACCGGAATCGAACCTGGGAAGGCTGATGCTCTATCCACTGAGCTAAACTGGTCAGGGCTCCTTGAATTATTATTTATTAATTATGGTATTATTTCCATATTAACAACTGCAAACCCACCCCATATAGAAATGCTTTCCAATGTAAAAACATAAATTATACTTATTGGGGAGAAATAACATTTAGAAAAACTTTTTAGAGACTTTAGGTGTTTAGGGCTCGCTGTGAAACAAAGTGTGCTTAACCTGCATCCTCACGGCAGGAGAAATGCGGGACCTGAGAGATGGGAAACTAGAGGAGCCATGTGTTTGTTTCTGCCCTCCATCCACCCGGTTCAAGGATAACCTGATCCACACACACCTGGGCTCCTCCCTGACCTCAGCCTGCTCTCTCTTCCATCACTTTCTGCTACCAGCACTCCCTGGGCATGTAGAGCAGGCTTTCTGTACTCTGTCTCAGCCAGCCTGGAGGGCAACTGTATTTAGAAGCAAAAAAAAAAAAAAAAAGGAACTTAGGAAAAAATGTGACTTCTCACTCAAGAAAGTCCTCATTTGGGAATATAGAAAACTTCTCAGAGAGGACAAAATGGCATTAAGTTGGGAGGGATAAAGGCCGAGAGAGTTAAGGGGTAAATTAGAACCAGATTTGGAAGAGCTGTAGTAAAATTATTCAGTATTTGTTACTATAGAAAAAGACTTCAAGGCACACACACTGATGTTAAAAGCCCAAATCACTTTTTAGTATGGTTCCTATTTGGCTACTACAGTTTCACAGTTTTGAATTAGTCACAGCAAAAGGAGTAATTAGGCAAAAGGATTATTTTCAATTTCAAAAGGACAGTGAAGATGCAGACCCCGTTACTGTAGAACAGAATTCATTTAAACGAACGCAGATAACTTAAAAATCTACTTGTCAGCCATATGTTTAAGTGAATTTTAACACCTTAACTTTTAAACGCCCAATCATGGCTGAGTTTCAAAGCCACATTTTGTCCATGAACAGAAAAGCCCAGGATAAAGGCATTTGGAAGGGTTTCCTAGGGGTTTGCTTTACACCAACAAGAGTTAGTAGGGCTCTGATGAAGTGCCACTGGGACTGTTTGTGGAGTCGCCGTGGGGCGACCACTGGCTGAGGAAGGGCTATTGAAAGTGGAGCCGTCCCTCACCAGCAGGACAGACGGGACGCCACAGCTAGTTAGAACCATCGCCCTGTGGCAGAAAGGTTACATTTACTTCATTAGCTCATTAAAATGGAACAATAGCCAGATCCTTACAAGGAAGAGAAGGCAAAAACAAGCACACAAAAAAATTCAAGTCAAAAGAAGAGTTAGTTTAAAAAAACATTAGGGAGAAATAGTAAAGAAATAAACCATAAGACATGATATTAAAAACACATGCAACTGAACTGTACACTTAAAAATGGTTGAGAGCGCCTGGCCAGTGTGGCTCAGTTGGTTGAGCATCGTCCCATGCACTCAAGAGGTCACCGGTTGGATTCCCAGTCAGGGCAAATGCCCAGTTTGTGGGCTTGATCCCCAGTGTGAGGCATGCAAGAGGTAGCCAAATGGTGTTTCTCTCTCATAGATGTTTCTATCTCTCCCTTCCTCTCCCTCTGTATAAAATTAATAAAAACAATGTATTTAAGAAAAAAGATGGTTAAGATGCCCTGGCAGTTGTGGTTCAGTGGTTACAGCGTTTGCCCTTGAACTGAAGAGTTCTGGCATTTGATTCCTGGTCAAGGGCGCATACCTGGGTTGCAGGTTTGACCCCTGGCCCCTGTTGGGGTGAGTGCTGGAGGCACTCTTGTATCAAAAATTTCTCTTTCCCTCCCCCAACCGCCCTCCCTTCCACTCTCTCTAAAAACCAATTAAAAAATATCCTCAGGTGAGGATTAACAACAACAAAAAATTAATTAAGATGGCAAATTTTACGTTACGTGTATTTTGCCACAATTTTAAAAGTTGGGTGACAAAAATACATGCAGACACATAACAAACCTCTAAGAACAATATCCAATTCCCACTGGACAAATAAGGCTACAATATGAAATGAAAAGCAAAAAAACAAACAAACAAACAAAAAACACACACAAAGAAAGAATAATCATGACACTATTTTACTTACTGGTATTAAATTACCAAAACTCAAAGTAAAAGTATTAACATCCAATAGACAGTGAGATACTACTACACCCCGATTAGAATGGCCAAAATCCAAAACACTGACAACACCAAATGCTGGCAAGTATGTGGAGGAACAGAAACTCTTATTTATAGCTGGTGGGAAGGCAAGATGGTGCTCTGGGAGACAGTTGGGCAGTTTCTTACAAAGCTAACCATCCTCTTACCAAATGATCCAACAATCCTGGTCCTAATTTACCCGAACGAGTTGAAAACTTGTGTTCATACCTTCACTCTCGGGAAGCAGCTGAGAGTGTCCTTTAAAAAATAAACTGTGGTGCATCTACACAGTGGAATATTCAGTGGTAAAAAGAAATGAGCTAAGTCATAAAAAGACATGGAGGAACCCTAAATGCATTTTGCTAAGTGAAAGAAGCCAATCTGAAAAGACTACATACAATATGAGTTCAACTATGTGGCATTCTAGAAAAGGCAAAACTATGGGGACAGTAAAAATACCAGTGGTTGCCAAGGGTGCAGAGGGAGGAGAGGAGGGATGAAGAGGTGGAGCACAGGGCATTTTGGGCAGTGAAACTATTCTGTGTGACATGTAATGCTGGATCCTGACATTATGCAATTCACACAATCTATGGGATGTACAACGCAGAGTGAATCATAATGTACACTGTGGACTTTAGTTAATAATGCACCAACACTGGTTCATCAATTGTAGCAGATAACCGCATAATGCAAGATGTTAACACAGGCATACCTTGTGTTTTTGTGCTTCACAAATACTGCTTTAAAAAAAATTGAAGGTTTGTGGCAATTCACTGAGTAAACATTAACAGGAGTTTGGAAGAAGTTGATTCCAACCCTCATGGATGACTTTGAGGGGCTCAGGATTTCAGTGGAGGAAGTAACTGCAGATGTGGTGGAAACAGCATGAGAACTAGAGTTAGAAGTGGAGTCTGAGGATGTGACTGAGTGGCTGTATCTCGTGATAAAACTTTAACGGATGAGGAGTCTTACCGGTGAACAAAGAAAGCGGTTTCTTGAGATAGAATCTACTTTGGTGAAGATGCTGTGAAGACTGTTGAAATGACAACAAAGGATTTAGAGTGTTACATAAACTTAGCTGATAAATCAGGGTTGAGAGGGCTGGCTCCGATTTTGAAAGTTCTACTGCAGGTAGAATGCTACCAAACAGCGTCACAAGCTACAGACAATCAGTCGTGAAAGGAAGAGTCAACTGATGTTGCAAACGTCATTGTCTTTTTTTTAAGAATCTGCCACAGCCACGCCACCCTTCAGCAACCACTACCCTGATCGGTCAGCAGACATTGACATCGAGGCACAACCCTCCACCAGCAAAAAGATTATGACTTGTATGATTGCTGAAGGCTCAGATAACGGGGAGCAGTTACTAGTGACGTACACTGTATTTTAACACATAATGCTAATGCTCACTTATAGACTGCGGTATAGTGTCAACATAACTTTTATATGCATAGAAAAACCCAAAACTTCTATGACTCACGTTATTGCAACATTTGCTTTACTGTCGTGGTCTGGAACTGAACCTGAAATATCTCCGAGGTCTGCTTAAAATAGGGGGAACTGGGAACGGAGGTGGGGGGAACTATATGGGATTACTCTGTACTTTGTTCAATTTTCTGTATACTTAAAACTGCTCTAAGAAATAAAGTCTATTAATAAAAAAAAATCCCAACCATGGATGTTGGCAACACCAGGAGGCTGGCCCACGCATGCACTGCTGATGGCACTAGACTCCCCAGAGGGCAGTCCGTCAATGCCGAACCCCACTGGGGAAAGTTCTGCATCTGAGAGCTAATAACCTCGTCTTTGTAATTCATCCCACAAAAGGAGTCCACAGAAAACAAGAGCTATCTGCACAAGGATGCCTGTTTAAACATTTTAGACAAGAACCACGGACCATCTGGATTAATGGAGAAGGGTTCGCAAATTAATGCTAAGTGAAAAAAGACATCAGCTCACAGAAACCTTAACTCCAAGTGAGATGATGGTAGAAGAGGCCAATAGTTGTGCTGAAAGGGGTATAATCTTTAAAAAAAATAAGGTCGCTGACATGAGTAGGTAGCGGCACTGGGCTGAGGTAATTCTCCAGTGGACACGAAACCCGTCTGCTTGGTTGCCAGCTCCTCCCTAGGATTTTCCTTTATTCTCCCACAGCCTCCCTATTACTCCCTGCACCGCACCCCTCCTCGGTACTGCACTGCAGAGAGAGGTGGCTGTTCTTCCTCTAATGCACGCCAGTGTGAGTGCTGAGGTCGGGAACGAATTCCTCTGGAATTTTTCTTCCTTTTTTCTAACCACCAAAGGCCCAGTTACCTCTTTTGAATATATTTTTAAATGCAATGTTCTTCAAACTAGACTGTTGTGCTCTGTGTATCTTCTGGAACTGAGTGTCATGGTGGGGCTCCACGATTCAGTACCTACCCTGACCTCTAGGTAGTCTATATATTCCTTTTGACTCTGAGAGTCTGTTCATTAAAGCCGGAGACAGTGGAGCGGGAAGGATTTAGAACAGAAGAAGCAACAGGAGAGCCGAGCGGGGCTGCTGTTAGCTCACCAGGAAGGCAGAGAAAGGGGGCCTTGGGGACAGGTTCAGGGAATTAGCCCGGGACAAGCTGCCGCTGCCCATTGCTCCCCTGGCTGCAAGTGTTGTGGGGACCCTTAGCATTTAGGAGATGTGCGACTGAGAGGGAAGAAGGGCATGCGCATGCTCCGGGGAGGGAGCCCACGCTATGTACATTCTTAACTCAAATCAATGTTCATGATGCCAAAGAGAAACAGGCATCACGTCCTGGGAGTACACTCTGGTACAAGCTCTATGTGGAGCAATTTGCCGTATCAATCAAAATTAGCAATGTATACACCACCTGACCCAGCAATTTCAGGTCTAGTCCAAGGTTATTCATGGCATCCTTGTATGCACTAATAATAAAAAATTAGAAATAGCATAAATAGAAGAAGCAACAGGAGAGCTGGGGCGGGGCTGCTTTGGCTCTCTAGAAATACAGGACTTCTTTACTATGTAGACATTAATAAATGAGGAAGCCCTTAACATATTGACATGAAAAACTAAAATACAGGTTGGACAAAAGTAGGGTTAGAGTTGTGAGAACACAGAACAGTTTATTCTTGTAGTATTATTTATTAATTATTGTATTATTTTCCACACAAACAACTGTAAACTTACTTTTGCCCCACCCTGTATATTAAATAAAAATGCAAGGTATAAAACAGTGCCTTTTGTATGCACCCATGGGCATTAAAAAATAATCTGTGGAAAGATAATGAAGAAATTATTAACCAGGGTTGCCTGTGGAAGGCTGAGTGACTGGGGCAAAACAAGAGAAGGGTGACTCTTCACTATGTATCTTTCTTTTTTTAAATATATTTTTATTGATTTCAGAGAGGAAGCGAGAGGGAGAGAGAGAAACATCAATGATGAAAGAGAATCATTGATTGGCTGCTTCCTGCACACCCCACACTGGGGATCAAGCCCGCAACCCGGGCATGTGGCCTTGACTGGAATCAAACCCGGGTCCCTTCATTCCGCAGGCTGACACTCTATCCACTGAGCCAAACTGGCCAGCGCTGTATTTTTCATACTTAAAAAACCCCCCAAAGCTTCATGAATGTATTACCTATGTAAAAGAAATAAAAATCTTATCTAATAAAGAGGGAATATGCAAATTGACCACTACACCGTAATGGTCAAGATGGCTGCGCCCACAGTGGAGGTAGGGATTCCGTAACACAAGATGGCTGCGCTCACAGCGGAGGCTGAGTTCCTGTAACAAGCCTTAACGAGCAATCAGCAGGGACCTGAGGCTGCGTGGCGCTTGGCCCCCCCACCCAGTGGGGCTTGACAGGGGACCTCAGGCCACGTCCCCCACCTGGCAGGGCTTGATGGGGGACCTCAAGGTGCACCCCCCGCCCCGGCCTGGGCTGGGGGACCTCAGGCTGCACCCCTCGCCCAATGGGGCTTGACAAGGGTGGGGCTGGCGGGGTCTGGATCTATATGGGACTTGAGGAAACACTGTGTGTCCCAGCCTGGCCACCAGGTTGGGTCCTGCAGGAATAGTGGCTAAGCAGGCTTTACCTCCCCCCTCACTGTTTTTTTAATTTCCCTTCACCCACGGATATATTCATTGATTTTTAGAGAGAGAGGAAGGGAGAAACATCGGATCAGTTACCTCCCTTATGCGTCCCAACCAGGGATTGAACCCTCAACTCAGGTATGTGCCCTGACCAGGAATTGAACCCACAACCTTTTTGGTGTATGGGACAGCGCTCCAACCAACTGGGTCTCCTGGCCAGGGGGCTCCTCACTGTTTTTAAGGTCCCAGGACAGTACTTCCTAGGTTAAGAGGATGAGCTCAGATCCAGAGAACTGGTCTCAGGTACCCCTGCCTCACCCTCCACATCCAAGCCTCAGGCCAGTTCTAAATCTCCAGGGGCCCCCTGTTCCTCGGTTCCTAACTGTGTGAGTCTCATGCTTTATCAAAATCCCAAAGCAGCAGGGACTTCCACCAAATGCAGGGGTCCTCAAACTTTTTAAACAGGGGGCCAGTTCACTGTCCCTCAGACCGTTGGAGGGCCGGACTATAGTTTAAAAAAAACTATGAACAAGTTCCTATGCACACTGCACATATCTTATTTTGAAGTAAAAAAACAAAACGGGAACAAATACAATATTTGTATTTGCATGTGGCCCGCGGGCCGTAGTTTGAGGAACCGGAAATAGAGTCATGCGGTGAGAAACACTACCAAGCTAAAAAACTACCCCTGGGCTGCAGAGATGCATCCTTCACCGAGGGCAGGCTTGGATGTGTGACCCAGCGGCACCGAAGCATCGGACGTCCCGCTGAGACAGTCTGAATGCTGTGAGGCATGGGACGTCGCATCCCACACGGCAGCTCTTTCTGATGCTGCACTGCACTTCCACCAGCAAAACCAAGATGACTGCACAGCACAGGTGAGCTCCTCACAGGGTCACTCTCATTTCCATACCGTTACTGACAGTGGCCAGGGCAGGAGGCCCCTGCGGTTCTGTCAGTAGTTTAATGCCACCTGTTAAAGACAATGGCTTCAGCTGCACTTGGATTTGTGTCTCAGAGACTCTGTTTAGCTTGTCAGAGACTCTCTTTGCAATATAAACATTAACATCTAAATGACATAAGGGTAAACACACGGAGCCTGTGCTACCAGACGCAGTGAGGAGATGAACCCTGCCATATGTTTTCCTTACACTTGACTCTTTTGGGGGGAAAATAACACACTCCTACTTTCTGTTATACTGCTTATAATTCAAGTTCCTGCGGAGCATGCGTTTCAGCTCAATCAGCACCTAACAAAGAATGTGCCCACAGATATCAGTACTAGGTCACATTGTGAATTGAGCTCTTTAGCTCAAATCTGAATTCTAAATCAGCGCCACTTATTGTGAACTAAATCCAATTGAAACTCCACAGACTTCCATCTACTCTAGAACTATGAGCTCCTTTAGAGAAGTTCCTAGCAGAGGAGTAAATGTTAAGTGGAGGAAAGGAACTGAGTCCCACCACCCTAACTCTACCCCAGCCTCAACTAGGATGACCAGTTTCCCCACTTGGAATACTACCTTGCCTCATCCTGACGTCCATGTTCAGTTTTCTCCCACACCCAGGTCAATAATAAGGTTTCCATGGTTAGCATCACACCAGACAACAGACTCCAGCCCATTCCCTCTGCACTTGGCAGTGAAGCTACATCAGGCGGCTTAAAGGCACGGGTGCACCTTCTATGCCATCATAGCCCCTGGATCCAGTATAGCACCCAGCGCAAGGTGGGTACTCTCTATACATTACTTTAGGGAGAAAGGGAGGGAAAGAGGGAGATGCCGCCACCTTATGTAGGGCTCAGCACAGAATAATCTCAAGCTTACAGATGTATTACCTTCTTTACTCTAAGCACTAATTCATCAACCCTAGTCTAAAGCAGTCATTTCGCAGATAAAGATACAGAGGCCAGAGCTGCAGAGGCGTCCCAAAGGATCACACAGCTCCACAGCCTCACACCTGAACCGCCTTCCCACCATATTCCTTCATCTCTTCCCCAGTAAAAATATTCTTTTAGTTCCCAGGAGAGCAGAAATCTACTCATGTCTAACATGCTTGTAAATCCAGCTCCTTTGTCAATATCCCCACATCCAAAAAAAAATCTCAAAGTTGACATGTTCCAAAGTGAATTCTTTATCTTCCCCTTCTCACAACCTCCTCCTCCCCCAGGCCCCTGATTTTTACTAAATGGGAACTCCATCCTTCAGTTGCTCAGGCCAAAAATGAGGGAGCCATCCTCACCTTCTCTATTTTTTTCACGTGCAGCATCCAATCTATCAGCAAATCCTGTTTGCTCCTCTTTCAAAACATATATCCAGACTCCAACCACTTCTCACTCTTTACTTCTTTACTTTGGGTCCAAGCCACCAACTTCTTTTGTCTGGACCATTGCAGTAGCCTCCTAACCAGTTTCCCTTCTCCCACTCTCGGCCCCTACACTTTTCAACACAGCAGCCAGAATGATCCTTTATGTCAGTTATTGTCACTTATCTGCCTAGAATCCTCTAACGCAGCGGTTCTCAACCTGTGGGTTGCGACCCCTTTGGCGGTCGAACGACCCTTCCACAGGGGTCTCCTAAGACCATCAGATATTTACATTACGATTCATAACAGTAGCAACATTACAGTTATGAAGTAGCAACGAAAATAATTTTATGGTTGGGTCACAACATGAGGAACTGTATTTAAAGGGCCAGAAGATTGAGAACCACTGCTAATGACTCCCACCTCACTCACAATTCACAATAAAATCCAGTGCCCATGAGGCCCAATGTTATCTGTCACTAGCCCGCTCCCATCCCTACATCTCCTGCTGTTTGCTCGCTCACCTGACTACAGCCATACTCACAGGCATCCTCATGTTTCTCAAACATACGAGGCATCCTCCTGCCTCAGGACCGGCGTACTTGCTATGCCCACCGACTGGAATACATTTCCTCCACATGTACACTTGGCTCATTCCTTAACTTCATTCAGTTCTTTGCTCAAACGTTAGCTTTTTAGTGAGACCTTCTCTGACTACTCTATTTCAAATGTAATACCCTGACTCCTGGTATCCCCTATTTCCCTTCTCAGCTTAATTTTCTCAATATATACTTTCCTTATTTGTTTATTGTATGTCTCTCCCTCATCCACTGCCCAAAAGGTGAGCTCTTTAAGTCCTGGAACTTTGTTTTATTCAGTGCTGTACCCCCAGGGAACAGTACCTGGCCTCTAGCAGATCCACCAGACATTTGTAGAATGGACGAGTGAATGAACGAACATCAATACCTTTAGAATCTTCCAGTAATAGAAAGGCTTTAGACCAGAAGAACCTAGTTGAATCTGATCTCTCCCTCGCCTCCCTCATGGCCTTGTCTTCTTCTGAGGTCCAGTCCAGTCCAGTCTATTACCACCAGAAACCACACCTGGGCTGGGACTCACGGAAGGCCAGAGCCACAGGTGCTTGTTGCCAGGATGTTACAATTCCCAGGCCATCAGGTACAGGATTCAGCAGGGTGCTAATTTTTGTATTTAGCATCCTGGTATCTCACAAACAGAAGAGGTCAAAGATAGGCCAGGACTAAAAATACTACCAACCTAGATAATGGTACTGACTCAGCAACAGCTCAGTTACTTTGAGGTGTTTTCCAAGAAACTGTGCTAAACTCTCACTTGTTCATCTAGCTGCCCTTTTTTTAAAACACACACACACACACACACACACACACACACAAAACCACAAAACGATTATATTATGGATTTCAAACATACACAACAGAAGAATAGTATAATAAACCCCATGAACCCATTACCCAACTTCAATAATTATCAACATTTTGTTAATTTGGTTTCTTCTATTCTGTCTCTGAAACCCCCACTGAATATTTCATCTAGCTGTTTTTTTTAAGAACTGGTCTATATATGACAGACCCTGGCCTTGTAACCACGGTATTCTAGCAAGTATGTCAACCTAATCGCTAATCTTACCAGAATACAGTAAAAACAAGCACTTATACCATTCCCCCACTGGAGCAATGACTAAAAAAAAAGAGATGTCTAAATTCCAGACTGTTAAAATCAAGGAACTCTGCCCACTGTCACCTTTAGAAGGATTTGCGGAGAGGGCTGTTGTAGCTACAAGTGAATGTAGATGTAAGCTGTTTCTGTTTTCACTTGTTTGTACTGATGTAAAATTTCTGAATGTGTTCATTCAACCCAGTATTTACTGACTATCTGAAAATATGAGGGACAGGATTAAGATGACAGAAGGTAAAGAAAGCCCAGTCTCTCTTCTCAAAGAAATCACAGTGGGGGTGGGAAGCTGGGTGAGAATACACAAATAACAAAGATACAAAGCAGCAGAAGTACTGTGCCCTAAGAAAGATTAAATAAACCTAAGGCAAAAACCCTGTTTAATTTAATCCCGGCCAGCGTAAACTAGGCAGGTTTGAGGGCAAGAGGAGTAATGGAGCAAGTGGTTGAACATCCACCTATGCCCAGGTTGTGGTCTCCATCCTAGTGTGTGTGTGTGTGTGGGGGGGGGGGGGGGGGGTGCAGGAGGCAGCCCATCAATGTTTCTCTCCCATCACTGATGTTTCTATCTTTCTCTCCCTCTTCCTTCCACTCTGAAATCAATAAAATATATTTAAAAAACAAACCCACAGCCCCATCCGGTTTGGCTCAGTGGATAGAGCCTCAGCCTGCGGACTGACAGGTTCCAGGTTTGATTCTGGACAAGAGCACATACCTAGGCTGCAGGTTTGATCCCTGGCCCTGGTCAGGGCGCATGCAGGAGGCAACCAACCAATGTGTCTCTCTCACAGCATATTTCTCTGTCTTTCCCCTTCCTTTCCACCCTCTCTAAAAATCAATGGAAAAATATCTTTGGGTGAGGATTAAAAAAAAAAGTAAATAAATAAATAAAATAAACCCACGGAATTTGTAGACCCTGCAGTTTACCCCTCCTTAACTCTGGGTTATGCCCTCTGCTATATTTATTGCTGTAGAGTCAATAAGTACATTACAGGAAGCCTGGGAATTTGGTGACCCACAGAACAGACTTTTGGATGTGAATCTTTAAGGTTACATTTTGCTACTCACCAGTCTTCTGGTGGGAGAGGATAGGAAAGTCCTCCCAGGGCTTGGAAAACAATGGAGCTAATTCAATGCAGGCAGAAGCTGACACTCAAAGCATTCTACCCCGAGGGCATATACAGCAAGCAGTTTCATAAACAGGATAGGGTCGTGGGAGTGGGTCAAGGACACAAGGTTAGATTGATTCAGAAGAATTTCCTTGCTCTCTAAAGGACTGTGAACTTGGTGATCTATTATCAGAACTTTCCAGAGAATTGTGTAGTTCTTTGGACAAGCCAAAGAGGCCAACGGTTTGGACAGTGCTGTGTGTGAAGGAAGGAGAGGGCTGAGTGGCAGGGTCGTTCATGTGGTCCTGGAGTTAGATGCACAGGAAAAAGGAAGAAGGCAGAGTTGGGATGGGAGAGAGGTTTACATTATAATCAATGTTATCAAGATTGGTGAGGTGAGGATGGTTGGGAGAAAAATAAGGGAAAACGAAGAGGATACTGTGAGAAGGAACAGGGGCACAGGGAGAGGGGAAAGGTGATAGATGATTCGGGTTTGAAAAGGATATCACTGATGAAAATGAGGACAATGCCAAGAGATCCGGGAATCTGAGAGGCAGGATCTCACAGCCTATTGGACAGAGTGTAAAAAGGAGGATCTTAAGATGAAAGGGTTATAAGCTGGGTGAAGGCAGTCACTACATCAGAGCTAATTACTAGTAGATGAAGGTTTAGGTAAAGGATGGCAGAAGGGATGCAGCTACAACACTAGAAGAGACTGAAAATAGGAAGAGATCATATGAGGACAGACTGCAGGGCTAGAAGGCGTTAGAATATATGAATTCCTGTGGGTAAGGAACTTAATAGGATGAGAGGATCTGGGATAAAATGTCAATGAAGTAGGAGACACTTTAGGGTGAAATAATGCAGTGAGAAGGAGCTCCAGGGACTCTTAGGGTGAGATGACAACTGGACAAAGAATGAATATATTAAGGTGCAGGGGTATCAGGGCATGTGGGGTCAAAAGTCATGAACAATGGGTTGAGGAAGTCACAAAGCCATGGGGAAAAGGGTCACAGAAACCTTGAGTTTTGTGGAATGAGTTGATATAGGGCTTAGGAATCTATCTATCTATCTATCTATCTATCTATCTATCTATCTATCTATCTGGCTAATATGCAAAGTATCCCCTCAGGAGTTCGACCAGGAGACCTGGAGTTCGATTGCTCACTATGACATGTGCTGACCACCAGGGAGCAGCACGGAACATGGCAGGCCACCAGCGGCGGTGGCGGGGCACTGAGGGAGCGAGGGAAGGAGGCAGGGAGATGGGGAACCTGATCGGCCCTGATCGCAGGCCAGACCTAGGGACCCTACCTGTGCACGAATTTCGTGCACTGAGCCTCTAGGCTGAGGGTGACCTAGAAAACTAGATAGGTTTGAGGGCTCGAGAGGTAACGGAGCAAATGGGTTTTGAAGACTGGGTTCAAATCCCAGCTGTGATACCTATCTGAGTTTCAGGTTCCTCATTTATTTAAAACCAACTCAAAATAAACAAAAATGGGAAATGGTGGTGGATATAATAGCAACCATCTCATGAGGTTGTTGAAGGGTAAACATGGGCCAGGCAAGGTGCCAAGTGCTTTGGACACCTTATCTCAGGCACTACTATCATCCTCACTTAACAAGAGTGGAGATGAGGGTTCCGAGAGGCTAAATGGTATGCCTGAGGTGCCACAGCTGAAGGGCTACAGTCACACTAGAACTCGGGTCTCTTATCACATCAATGCCTAGAGCTGAAGCATTCTGCTGTGCTGCTTGGCAAGCATGTTAACTGATGGGGCCTGATAAAGGGAAGTGGGTACGGACTATTAAGAGTGTAGGGGGTCAGGGGAGTGAGAGAATAGGGACCAGGAAGCAAGTGGACCCTGGGATGAGGTTACCAGAGTAAACTCCTTAGGGCACAAAATGATTGCAAACGAGTATTATCTTGACTGAGAATTGCAGACTTTCACAGCTGGAAATAAACTCAGGTCCTTTAACCCAACCTGATCACAATACAGATGAGAAGCTGAGGTCCAGAGTGAAGAAAGGGCTTCTCCCAGGTTCCCAAAGCACAACCCCGGCAGAGCCAGGGCCCACACACTCAACCAGAATTATTTTGGCGCCTCCAACCATTACTACTTCGTATTTATCTCCGTATCTTCCTGGCACCAGCATGGTGCTAGGGCATTTTTAAATCACGTGCCGATTGACACTGGCGGGCTGGGTGCAGCGAGGATTGTCAGTGGGGGTGACTTTAGGATGAAGGGGGGACATGGAATGAAGACCATGAGGTAACAGGGCAAAGAACGGCTGATCAGGCATTGAGGGTTGCAGATGACCGGGTGGGAACCTACGGAAGGAGGCTTGAGAGTCACCAAGTTTTCGGGAGAACACGGTAGAAAGGGCGGGGTTACGGGACCAGCGGGGTCACTGAGGTTTGCGGTCATCAAGGAGGGGCGTGGGGATCCCGGGTCCGGAGTGACTGTGTGAAACTGAGGGAGTCACTGAGTTGGGGGTCCCTGCGCAGAGCTGGGGAAGTTCCTAGGTTGTCGGAGTCAATGACGAAGAATTGAGGGTTCCCTGGGAAGGTCTTAGGGTCAGTTGGTGGGACGTGGGGCCACGGAGGTGGAGGCGGGCGCCGCCACGGGTGGGGTTTGGGAGTCCTGGGGGAGGAGCAGCAGGCGGAATGGAGGGGAGGGCCGGGGGCGGGGGCCGGGACCCTGGTGGGGAAGGGTCAGGCCGCCGTCCAGCCGCCTGGCCGCCGGGCTGGGGCAGGAGGAAGGTGGGCACGACGGGCTCGGGACCTTCCGGGGCCCTGCGCCCGCCCGGCCTCCCACCTGGGCACGGTGGACCCTCTCTTCCCAGAGCCACCAACCTGACAGCCCCCGAGGGCGACTCCGCCGACAGACCGCCATGCACCGGGCCCCGCCACCAGCGCCGGCCCCGCAACCCGCCTGCGCCATCGCCCGCCCGCCCGCGCGCAGCTTGCCTCGCGCGGTATCCAGGTTCCAGGGCCGCCGCACTGTCCTCTCCGGTCGGCGCGCCTCTACCGGCCCCGGAACCCGCATGCAAAATACCGGGCACGTCCACCCCGAACCCCCGTCGCCGCGGCCGCCGTCCTAGTTATCCTGGTTCCCGGGCTCCTGCAGCCCGGGCGGCCGGGCTCCGAGCCGTGCCCCTCGCAGCCCCGCCCCCGCCGGGGTGACGCACGGCCACTGCCGGCGCCCGGGAGGGCGTGATGACGTCACGACGCCCGGATCGGCGCCCGGCCGGCGGCGGGCGGGTTGTCGCTATAGCAATGCGGAGGCGCCACCTGTCGCGCCCAGGGACTCGGTCCACCTGAGACTCGGCGGGAAGGGGAGGAGCCCGGGGTCCCACGGAGGAGCGTCGCGGCCTGCGGGCTGGCAGGTGCGCTCGGGGAGGCGGGGTCGGAGGGGCAGCCTGTGAGCGGAGCGGTTTCCGCGGGGCCCCCTGCCCGCGCCCCGCGCTCAGCCCAGGTCGCCGCGCCTCCCGTCCGCGGGCACAGCCTGCGAGCCGAGCCCCCAGGGAAGCAGCGCGGGGACCGTGAGCTCCTTGCGGGAAAGGAGGACGGTGAGGAGCGCGAGGCACTGCCCCTGCCCTTGGGTTCACTTTCATTCCCCCTTCGCCCCACCCCAGCCGCGAAACCCCTACTCCCCTTGTATCCCCGCTCGGGGTGAAAGAACCGAGCCCTTTGCTATTTCCCCTCCCACGGGGGAGAGGCTGCGATTGGGGCGCTCGCAGAAATCTAAGGGAACATTAAAGGGAGGAAATCTTTGGTAAAAAACATAAAAATAAAAATAAGTTAATAAGGCGAGGGGTCAGATAGGGAACTGGTAGAGGTTGCTTTTCAGGAGAGGAATTGAGTGCCTGGAGGAATGAGGTGAGCAACTTTTCCATCTCTATCCTTTAGACTAACTAGTTTCTTTTGTTTCCTCCCTCTCCTTCCTCCTCCTTCCACCCCCCCCCCCAAAAAAAACACCCAATTTAACTTTAAAAAAATGGAAAGTACTGAGTTTGGGGCTTATGGTGGCTAAACATGCCAGTGGGGGCACTGACATCCTATTCCTCTCCTCAGGTCTGAAGACCTTAACCAGAAAGCCCTCTCCTTCCGTTTCAGACATTGCCTTTCCCCATCTTTATTTTGGCTCAACATTTCCTGAGGCTGGACTGGGGCCACAGTTTCCTTAGGTACTCAGGAAAATACCGGGCACGTCCCGTAGTGGGTAGCAACTGATGGCTTATTCTTATACTAGAGGCCCGGTGCACGAAATTCGTGCACTGGGTGGGTGTCCCTCAGCCCAGCCTGCCCCCTCTCACAGTCTGGCAGCCCTCAGGGGATGTCCTACTGAAGGCTTAGGCCCATGGGGAGCAGGCCTAAACCACAGTCTGGCCGTGGCAGCTCGGAGCACACCCCCCTGGGCGGTCCGTGGGTCTGCTGGGGGCCTTGCTCCCAGGGCAGGTGGTGCGGCGTGCCTGCCCATGAACCCCTGGCGGGAGTGGTCTCAGAGCTGGATGGTGCTGGGGCTGGGGGTGGGCTCCAAGCCACGCCGCAGCCCTTAGAGTCCCCCCCCCCAACCCTGGAGTGTGGTGTGTGTCTGCTGGGGCTGGGGGCGTGCTCTGAGCTGGTCATGATGCAGCCTCCTGAGCTGGTCGTGATGTCCCGGCCTAATTTGCATATTTTTCTCTTATTATATAGGATAATAACTAGAGGCTCCGTGCACGAAAATCATGCAGGAGGGGGGTGGTCCCTCAGCCCTGCCTGCGCCCTCTCGCAGTCGGGACCCCTTGGGGGATGTCCGCCTACCAGCTTAGGCCCCAGGGATCCCTCTTGCAGTCTGGGGCTCTCGCAGTCTGGGACCCCTTGCTCCTTACCACCTGCCTGCAACAGAGGCGGGAGAGGCTCCCACCACTGCCCCTGCCTCAACAGCGTGAGCCCAGCTTCTGGCTGAGTGGCACTCCCCCTGTGAGAGTGCACTGACCACCAGGGGGCAGCTCCTGCATTGAGCATCTGCCCCCTGGTGGTCAGTGCACGTCATAGCGACCGGTCATTCCGTAGTTTGGTCAATTTGCATACTAGGGTTTTATTATATAGGA
Source organism: Myotis yumanensis (assembly GCF_028538775.1). Classification (NCBI taxonomy): domain Eukaryota; kingdom Metazoa; phylum Chordata; class Mammalia; order Chiroptera; family Vespertilionidae; genus Myotis; species Myotis yumanensis. The sequence continues at coordinate 91,855,029 of NW_027223757.1, forward strand.
TGAGTAATGAATCCTATATATATCTCCTGTTGTATAAATAAACAGCCTGACCACTACAGTGGAAATTTAGCAAGTTATTTTATATAGATACACAGAATAAGTAGCTTGTCTTGTAGCATCAACTCCTGGTTAGAAATAGAGCAGGGAACAGAATTCAGGTTGTCCTAGTTTGTCCTCCCACCACCTTTTTCATAATAAAAAATGCATCTGTTCTTTCTCACATTCCTTTCAGATTTTAATGTGATTGGCTAATCCTTTCTCCCATTACACAATTAACAGAAACTCTGGGAGCCCTGCCTGTGTGGCTCAGTTGGTTGGAGCGAGTTGTCCCCTGCACCAAAAGATTTCGGGTTTGATTCCCACTCAGGGCACATACCTAGGTTTCAGGCCAGTATGGGAGGCAACTGGTTGATGTTCCTCACATGGATGTGCCTCTCCCTCCTCCTCCCCCTTCCCTCTCCCTCCCTCTCTCTAAGATCAATAAAAAAAAACAACAACAAAAAAAAACAAGCAAACAAAAAACCACTCTAGGAAACCAGTGTCTGCATTTGAAGTGATAAGATTCTGATGGTGGGTAATTTCATGTACTCGGGAGAACTGGTGAGGAAAATACTTTGGAGTGGATGATTGAAGATCATTTCTAGCAGCTTCTGTTCTGCCTTTGGTCCCCACCCCTGCAATATGCCATGTAGAGTAGTGATCTTCAGAGTTTTTTTTTTTTTAAAGACAGACTCCATAAAAGAATTTTAAAGAACTGTGTGCCCCATTATTCATTTTAAGTTGGTATCTATATTTTCCATCATAAATTTAAATACTTGTAGAGGATATTTCTGACTTGCTGTAAGTTTTGACACTTTAAACTAAAACAATTACATCATTCTTAAATGTATCCACTGGACTCCAAATACTCTAAATATATGATGCCCACCATCATCCATTAAAAAATATATAAACAAGCTCTCTTTTTAACAGGAATTTTAGTTTTCCCTTTCTTCTTGAACTCCCAATTCCATTTTCTTCCCATATAGTACTTTATCCTAATTAGTATATTTGTATGCTTTAAAGTCTTTTATTGATCACTGTCATACTTTACAACAAAAATGAGTGTAAATTTAAATTTATAGCCTGTGACTATGGGCTTTAATTGTTAACATTTCTTCGGAACTGAATTGTCATTATAGTTATGACTAGTACACAGTTTATTAAACAACATAAATATGTTACACATGCTTATAACTTGTGAAACCTAAAAAGTACAATTTTTATTGAAAATATATCTCTTAATGAGAAATATGGTGTTTCTCTTGAATTCTCATCAATTCTCTGTTTTTTATTTTTATAGACATAAATGCTGAGAAGCCTTGTTTACATAGTAATTGGGAAAGGAAGAGATCTGTCACAATGATATTCCTCGAGTCTGAACTACTTCCGAGTCACATGCCAACAATCACAGAGTGACCTACTACCAAATACTATTATCAGGTACTATCAAATAGAGTCTTCCTTTAATTTTATTAAAAGCAAAGAATTGGAAACCACTGAATCTGCAAAAGGATTTGTTAGCTGTTCATTGGAGTCTCAGTTATAGTCTTATAAAAATGAGTATTAATTTTGTTGTCTTTTCACTCAGAGGCACCTCATTAAATTGGATGTTAATTTTCATACTCTATTGCCAACACTATTTTTTTTTTTTGCCAACACTATTTTTTGATAATTTTTTAACCACATCATTATGTGTTCATATTTTTGTTTAAATATTGAAGTGCAGCCCGGTCAGTGTGGCTCAGTGGTTAAGTATCAACCCCTACACCAGGAAGTCACCAGTTCCATTCCCTATCAGGGCACATGCTCAGGTTGGGGGCTGATCCCTAGCAAGGGGGCATGCAGGAGGCAGCTGATTGATGATGATGTTTCTCTTTCATCAATGTTTCTATCTTTCTCTCCTTTTCCCTTCCTCTCTAAAATCAATAAAACATATTTTACGAGGGAGGGTTGAGGGGGCAGGAGGGAGCGGGGTAAGAGATCAACCGAAGGACTTGTGTGCATGCATATAAGCATAACCAATGGACATAAGACACTGCGGGGTAAGGAAGGCCAGGGGATTGTCAGGGGCGGGGAAAAAAAGAGGACACATATGTAATACCCTTTGTAATACTTTAAGCAATAAAACAATAAAAAATTTAAAAAAAACCTCAGAGGGAAAGTAGGGGAAGGTGGGGGTAAGGGGGAGAGATCAACCAAAGGACTTGTATGCATGCATATAGGCCTAACCAATGCACACAGACACCAGGAGGATGAGGGCATGAGTGGGAGGGGATTGGGGGGCAATGGGGAGATAAGGACACATATGTAATACCTTAATCAATAAAGAAAAAAAGTGAAAATAATAAAATGGGAGTGATAATTAAAAAGAAAAACAAAAAAAACATATTTTAAAAAAATATAGAAGTGCAGGTTTACTTCAATGTGGAAAATAATGCCATTTGTGGAATTAGCAAAACCAGTCTTCATTTAAAACTACTAGCCTCTATGGTAATCAGCCAAGTCAGAATTACTTTCTTTCAGGAAAAAGTTTGACTTTATTCTTCAATTTAAATAAATATGTTAATGTTCATTTTAAAGGATATAAAACAATTGGGAAATAAATTATTAACTGTAGTTTATAAAATTGATGGCTAAAATCATGTTTAAAATTATATAGATCTAATATTATTATTATTGTTGTTATTAGTTAAGCCTCACCCAAGGATATTTTTTCCATTGATTTTTAGAGAGAGTGGAAGGCAGGGAGGGAGGGGGGGAGAGAGAGAGAGAGAGAAAGAGAGAGAGAGAGAGAGAAACAGAAACATTGCTGTGAGAGAGACACATCATTTGGCTGCCTCCCACTCGCACGCACCCAACCAGGACTGGGGATCCAAATTGCAACCCAGGTACATGCCTTTAATTGGGAATCCAATCCTTGACACTTCAGTGTGGGGCCGGTGCTGTAACCACTGTCCCACATAGGCCAGGGCTATATATCTAATATTAATATTATAAAAAAGTTTTTATAAACACAAGATAATACTGTTTGTCATTATATAATTTGGAATAATGCCATATAGCTAAATCCATTTGTTAATTTATTAAGAGATAAGTAGGGTAGAAGGCATATTATCTCCCTGGCAAATGTGGGTATGTGCTTGTGTGGAACTCTGACTTAGGCTTTTGGGAACAATTAACATATCGTGTATAAAAATCAAAAAATAGCTCCAATAATTTTGTTAGACGTCATGATCAAACTTTTTCTTACATATTAATAAAAATGATGGATTGAACAGCTAATAACTACTTTCATTTTTACAAGTAGGAGGTAGAAAATAGTAAACATAAGTTGAAATACATAAGAGGACTGTTTATAATGGGACTATTTTGATATAAAAGGAAAACACCCCTCCCTCCTGCTTCCCAGGTTTTTACACTCTGGCCATGCATTAAGATTCAGAGTGGGTGAGGCATACGCCTTTCTTTTGTAAAAGGAGGACAAGGACTGTGATGAAAGAGGAGGTAGGATGGAAGTGTGCATGAATATGCCAGCTGGCTCTCAAACAGATTAGTTTTCGGGAAGATTTCTTATAGAAGTTGAGGGTCTGGAAATTTATTTCCTTAAAACTCTCTTCAGATTGATGTCCTTGCCTTGGAAAGTCTTCCTGTACCCATTTTAAAGACTGCTTGGTATGAGCTGATCTGCACTCCGCTGTACATTATTCTGGGACATCACTGCAAGTGTCCTAGGCAGAAGAGGGAAGACTTGGTGTTTTTGTAAGATAAGAAGATTAAGAGGGAAGTCAGAGAACGGCCCCAAGTTGGTGGCCCCAAATTTCATGTCGGGGAATTATAAAATTGCAACAATTAAGATTGAGTCTCATTTATGAGACTGGAGCTTGCTCTCCCGTGCCCTGTAGTAATGGTGGTAAAATGTCATAATTCTGTTTCATGGCATAGAATGTACTGCATAAAAAGCACAAGCTTGGGTGAATCTCGTTGCTGGTACTTTGCCAGAGGTGGGACATCTTAACTAGGGAGGTGTCTGAGCCACTCGTGGCCCTGGCCAGATTTTGGGAACTGTACTGTGATGAGGAGGAACAATATCCTAAATTTCCCCTGCTCCCTAGATCCCCCTTGGGGGCTAATTTTTGGTACTGATTTTAAAAATAGACAAAAGGGACACGCCTTTTCAAATTCTAAAACCTTTAGGAATAAGGTGGGGAAATGGAAAATTTGGGTAAGTGCAGAAGCCAGAAGACACTTTGTTTATTCAAAGCTTTTTTCTGGCTCTAGGATAAGCTACTGAGATGGAGGAAAAGATGCCAGGCTGAGGAGTTTCATTAAGTATTTTAATAATAATAATAATAAAAAAGGACAATACAAAATCCAAACATTTCTTTTTACAAGTTCAGATACATTTTTTCTCCAAGTGCAAAATATTCTATGAACTGCATCATTTACTGTTTATTGTTGATTGTGTAGGAGATACTTATTATATCGGCAGCAGTGGAAGGCAGATATAAATACAATATTTTGAGATTTCTTCTGCATGGAAAAAAGAAAACCTCCTACGTGATAATGGTTATTCTGAAACTTCAGTTCAACTCACACAAATGAATAAAGTTTTCAGTTTGTCCATACTACTATAGTCTGTGTTGTCTAGATAGGCTGATAACAGAACTGGGGATTCTATTCCCTGTAATCATATATTTTCTTAAAGGGTTACTAGTCCAAATAATGGCCCAAGGACAGGATGTGCTACCATTGAGACAGGTTGAATTTGAAGACATCCCTGTGTTATTTGCTTCCACTTTTTTCTTACTGTGCTTAAGAAGCCAAGCAGATTAACATTATTTCCTGCTTATGGTCACTTACCCTTTGTCTCCCTTTGTCTCCTAGTTTGAGCCTCTTATATTGAGGTTAAGCAGCAAATACAAAAGTTTGAATGCTCCATAACGTTTTCTGACATTTTGAGATAGGACCTCCTAATCCATTCCAGAATCACCTTAAATATGCATATGGAGAACATTCTCAAATATAAAAATTTCATTAGTACCAAAAATCAGGACTGTATTACTGAACTTTCAGCAACAAATATGAGCCTCCACCAAACTAAACCAGTCCATCCTGGGGAAGTCAGAGCAGTCATAGCTCAGTGCCAGCCTCTGGGCATTTGTAGGCCTAGGGCAGGTGGCAGCTCACGGCCGGACTCTGATCATTTTTTTCTCACTCAGAGTTCCCTCAGGCTTAGTGAATGGGCCTGGTCCAATACAGAAAGAGGGCGGCAGAGAAGTAAAAGGGATGACATGCTGCTGAGGCTCTAAGTGCCTTTCTGATACGCATTACTTGATGCTCAGAGCCCCTGCAGAAATGGCTTCCCATTCCCAGACTGAGATCAGGGCAGGTTTTGTACTAAGAGAAATGAAGCCGTATAACCATAAGTACTGTGGCCTTGTAAACACCCATCCTGCTGAGTGGCCTCTGGGCTGATTCATGAAGGATTCCCATTTACACCATCTTTCCACTTCCCCAGCCCTCCTTTTCTGGGTCACGACCCCTGAAAATACATGCTGCATATCAGATATTTACATTACGATTCATAACAGTAGCAAAATTACAGTTATGAAGTAGCAACGAAAATAATTTGATGGTTGGGGGTCACCACAACATGAGGAACTGTATTAAAGGGTCGCGGCATTAGGAAGGTTGAGAACCACTGGGAGAGTCCCTGAGTGTTGACTCCTCATTCAGTTAGTTTGATGCCCCAGGGCTGGCTTCCTCCATGGGTTCGGTGAACAGTTGTCTGGGTTCTTACACCTCCAATTTGGACAACCTAAATTAAACTTGGCGGACATTATTAGCAGGTCTTCGCGTGCTCTCCACGATCTGCCTTGACATCAGTTAAGAAGCCTAGTTAGTGGCCAGTACTTTCCAAACTGTGGAAATCATTTGCAGGTCCCAGAAACCATGGAATAAACGATGGGAGGACGTGTGTTTGTATACGTATGGGGTGACAGGAAAGGAAGAGTGCAAGAAGCCAGACCCTGAAGGCGTAATTTGGGAAGCGCTCCGGCTGGCTTTCTAAGAGAGATGCAAATGGTAGGAAGAGAGGAATCAGAACGTTATCCTAGCTTCTGGCAGAGAATGAGGATGGTCAAAGTTAATAAAAAATCAGTTTTTATGGCCTATCCCAGGAAGTACGGATTAACTGACCATTTTCCTGCTTGGAGGCAGCCATTCTGGATTTTTATAGTGACACTGTCTTTGATCCTGAGACACGAAGGGAGACAGACACTCCACCCCTAAGAGCCATGGTGTTGACTAGTGGATGTGAGGGGATATAGCTGTGACATTGGCTATGTACTCCTTAAGGCTGGGTGGATAGTAATGCTACTGATTGGTGGAGGCCAGGCTTCTGTACTTAGTGTCGAGTCTCCTGGGGAAGCAGTGGCCTAGAACAGTCACTTGGAAATAAACACTATGAGTCAACTGGTAGCCTTTGATGGAATAGGACACAGCTTTGGGGGAATGAGAAGGAGCAAATGGAAAATAATTTTACAGGCAGCAGTGGATTGAGGCTTACGCATGGACTTACTTCTTCTTCCTCTTGAAAAGCAGTAATTGAGGCAACTAGGCTTGAAGTCAATTCAGAGAGGGAATGGCCATGTTCAGGCAAACAACTTCATGCCTGGATACCTGTCCTGTTCTCGGCTTCCTCAGCCCTGTCTCTGGCCGCAGGGCCCTTGGTCAGCCCATCCCCAGGGGGTTTGTCCTGGTCCTCTTCCATGTGCACACCAAGGGGAAACAGGAGGAAGGCAGGGAAAGGATGGAGGTTTCCCTCTTGGGGTAGAGAATCACTGACCAATTCCATCGGCTTCTACAATCATGAGGTCCATACTGAATCATGGAGAGGCATAGGGATAGCAGGATTGGTTTAGCAAACACAGGTCCCTCTCCTTCCTGCTCCACAAAGTCCCCAGAATTACCGTCCTACACGTCAGGTGCCTCGGAGTTACAGCCCTGGGTTACCCACACCGAGAGCTCAGGAGGTCTGGATGGCCACTGGGTGAGGAGTACAGACAGATCAGATGCTCCGGCACTCAAAGTTCATGAGATTCAAAACCTTTCTCTTCACTCCAAACATATACTCTTCCGTTGTGGGCAGCTATAAATAGGGTTGCTCTAACACAGGAGAAAGAAACAAAACCAAAAAATAAAACCAGAAAACAAAAACCCCTCCCTCTAGACAACATAGACTTAATGATTGCACTTATTAGATGCAGACGGGGTGGGCAGAAGGCTTGCCAAGTGCACACGCATTCCTCTTGCTGCCCATAGCCTGGGGCCAGAGGTAGGTGGCTCTGGGCTGGCTGCAGAGTGGGGTCCTCTTTGCTGGAGCCCACAAGCCATCTGAGGCTACAAGGGAAAGCCAAATCTGGGGTCAGGCCCAGGCTGGCTTCTGCTTAGCAGCCACGTTTCTTTAAGGACAACACTTAGCAAGGGGAGTAGGGCTCCCCCAGGGAGCACTCGGATCAGGGTGAGGGGATGGCTGGGCCAGGGAAGACAAGAAAAAGGATTAGGGTTTGAGGCTGGCTTCCAGTTGTTCTGTAGTCTAGTCCTTTAGATGATGCAATTTCTTTGCTTTTTTTTTCCTTTTTTCTTTTTCTTGGCAATGCTCTAGAACCTGGTTTCTGTCCTGCAGAGCTACATATATAGTCTTTCTCCTGGGGAGTGACAGCAGCACTTTCAACATGGTAATGCCTGCTGCTCTTCCTCACTCGGCTGTGTCCACTAGCCCAGTGGTGTGGGCCTTCTGTAAGCCCTCGTGGATTGGACCCAAGCAGACATGGCAGAAGTAGAGGAGCTGTCTAGACCCAGAAGCGGCTGTGTGGGCGGTCCCGAGCTCAAACCCGAGGTCCAGAGCTCACACCACGTGCCCCAGAGGACCAGTGCTAGCATTAAGCCTGTAAGTCAAAGGCCTCTTTGGCAGAACCTTGGGCTGTTAGAATCACCTGGGGGGAGGGAGGCAGCTGGGGGGCCCAGCCAGGGGACATTTTGGTTCCTGACTAGTAAGGCACAACCGTATAATGGCAGAAGCCCCTCTTCTCCCTCCCCAGTCCCCAGCAGACCCACTTCTTTCTTGGGCCTCTAGCATTCTTCTAAGCTGAAGGGGTTAGGGATGTGAGCTGGTAATGTGGGCAGTGTGGCTGGAGAGGGGTACTGTTCCTGCACCCCTCAGGGGGAACACAGCCAGTACTAAATGGCTTTTCCAGGGAGAATGCAGGAAAAGGAAAAACAGGAGAGAGGTGAAGAGAGAGAAAAAGAGGCAGACAAGGAAAGGAGGCTAGAGCGATAGAAAGGGAGAGTTCTTGGTCTATATAGTGATTTTTTTTTCTCTAAAAGAGAGGAGAGAGTTCCTTATCTGGGGGTGGGGGCTGCCGGCTCTGAGGGCTGAGGAATCTGGGGTCTTCAAAACCTGGGTCTTGGGCACAGGGCACTATTTGTAGGGCCTCAGGAAGCTGGAAACTTTGGAGCGGAGCAGCTTGATGAAGGATTTTGGCAGCATCTCCTTGTGCTTCTCTGTGTATTTGAAGTAGTTCTGGGGGTGAGCCAGCACCTCGAAGAAGGCCTTGATGAGCTTCTTGTCCTGCAAAGGGTGGCAGGTGGCAACGTGAGTGTCAGCAGGGGAAAGAGGGACCCGCGTCAGCTCAGCAGCAGCCCCTCTTGCTGTCTAACAGGGCTACACCGAGGTGAGCTGGATCCCCACCCCCACTTCCTGTTCCTCCTTTAGAATCTACAGCTCAGTCAGTGGCAGCCCCAGCCTTCCACGGCCCAATCCTTGAAGCCATCCTTGACTCCTCTTTTTTGCTCACAACCACAGCAAGTCCTGTTGACTCTACCTTCAAGATATATCCAGAGTCTGACCACTTCTCACTGTCTCCACAGCTAGCACCCTGTCTAAGCCACCATCGTCTCTCACTTGGACTATTGCAAGAGCTTCCTAACTGGTCTCCATGCTTCTACCTACCCTATGCTTCTACAGACTGTCCTTCCCCAGAGTGACTTTTAAAAAATGTTTAATTAGGTCATGTCCATTCAAAACACTTCTCTGCTTCTTTTCACTCAGTAAAGCCGAGTCCCTTGCATGGCCCATTCGTTGAATGTGATCTGTGCCCTGTTCTCTCTCCTCCATCCTCTCGAATTTTCCTTATTTTGTTGACCACACTGGCCTTCTCAAAGTTCTTGGACATGCCACACTGCTCCCATGCTCCATAGCTTGGAACACTCCTCTCCTGATCGTCTGATAGGTAGTCCTTTACCTCATTCAGGTCTCTTCTCAGAGGCCTTCCCTGAGCAACCTGGCAACGTGATGTGTGGAGAGCCTCGTACACTGTGCCTTAGGACTCAGATCTTCCAGCTTCTAGGGAAGGTTCTTTCCACTGCATCAGCAGATTTTTAAAATAAGAGGTGGGGCTTTGAGCCTCTCCTCCCCACTTTAATCAAAACAGCTCAACTACTTATGCATTAGAATTCCATAGCATATCTATATAATAAAAACCCAGTGGTTGTAACACCATAACGACCAAAGACCGGTCACCAGGAGGTGACTTGACTCTGGGTCCCGTGGCGCACCGAGTCTGGGTCTCGCGCGATTTCGTGCGCTGAGCCCCTAGTTTGAAATAAGGGTTCAGATGCTTTAAAAAATGTGTTGTTTTTTTTGGTTTTGTTTTTCTGTTAATCCTCACTCGAGGATATTTTTCCATTGATTTTTAGGGAGAGTGGAAGAGAGAGGGAAAGATAGAGAGAAACACTGATGTGAGAGAACACATCGATTGGTTGCTTCCTGCATGAGCCCCAACCAGGGCCCAGGCCGGGAAGGAGGCTGCAACCAAGGTACGTACCCTTGACCAGAATCGAACCTAGGACCCTTTGGTCCACAGGCCAACGCTCTATCCACTGAGCCAAACCAGCTAGGCTAAAAAATGTTTTAAAAGCATTTCTGAAATGATATTCTTTGCAATCTGCAAGTTCTAGAAGATTTTTGTTATCATGTCCATTATTTTGATGATAATACAAAAATTATCAACATAGAGACAAACCTTTTTAAAATTAATAATTTATGAAAGACTGTGACTAGGACTATAGTTTCTTAAGTAAGATTTTCTCAAACTGGGATCCACATGACCCAGGTGTCTAGTTGATTCTTCAATGCTGAAAACATTTCTTTTCCTTAAAAGAGGTCTTTACTGAATCAACTCTGAGAAATGCTGTGCTAATTTGCTTTTCTGTGGGAGTGAGGGAAGGAAGGGACTTAAGCAAAAACATCTTTCTATACCTAATTTTCCCTAGATTTAAAAAATATATATATTTTTTATTGATTTCAGAGAGGAAGGGAGAAAGAGAGAGAAACATCAATGATGTGAGAGAATCATTGATTGGCTGCCTCCTGCACGCCCCCTAATGGGGATCGAGCCTGCAACCTGGGCATGTGCCCTGACTGGGAATCAAACCCTGACCTCCTGGTTCATAGGTGCCACACTGGCCAGACCCTAGAATTTTTTATGGAAGAGGTAGGGGACATTACATCTCCTCATCTTCCCTTTGTCTTCCCCCAGGTGTGGGAAATACTACAGTCAGGTGGGCTTAGGCTCAAATTTCAGCTTAATCTCTGGGCAACTTCTGTAATTCTCTGTGTCTCATATTTCTCATTTGTCAAGTGGGAATGAGGAAAGTACCTAATTCACAGAGCAATTGTGTGTATCCAATGAGAATATTCATGTAAGCACACAGCATATGCTTGCACATTGTTACATACATCTTCATTAAATGTTGGCTATTGTGATTTATATCCACTTGCCTTTAAAATCTCCTGGTGGTTTTCAGATGCATAGAGCCGACCATCTCGCACAATGTCTTCTACTAGCTGCTCATAGTCCTCTGCAGAGTCAACCCAGGGGAAGAGCTTAGGGGTGGGAACCCTTCCGTTCCCCTTGCCGCCCCCCGAGGCCCTTGAGCCTCCCCTTTCTCAGCCACCCCCCTGGCTCTCCTGCCCTTGCTCACCATCGTAGGTGACATAGGGGATCTGGAAGCCACGGGCACTGTTGGCCTCGCTTGTCTTGAAGTTGATCCAGAGCTTCCTGGAGCGGGCTGTGAAGGCGATGGGGCGCTCGTAGGTCTGGCAGGTCTCATAGGTGGTGATGGAGGATGGGGAGGCTGGGAAGGCAAGCAGCATGTCAGGGGAGCAGCAGGGCACGCTCCCCAAGCCCTCCTGGAGTGAGGGCTGTGGGAGGAGGAGTCACGCTGAGAGGCATCACCTGAGCATGCGCCGCCCCCCACCCCCATACATATATTGTCTCCCACCCTCATGAGCTTGTTCCACAACTCCTCTTTGACATCCTGGCACTCACAAAGTGGAAGAAATCTGACATTTAAATGAATGGAACAGCAAAAATCCTAGAGGAGGACGGTGGCACATGTGACACTACTGGAGTTCTGGTCCCAGTGCTGCCTTTCTTAACTGCTTTCCACCCACCATGCGCATCATGGCTGTTTTCCTCTGTGAGCGTCTCTCCTCCCAAGGCCTCCCTTGCCACGGCCCCAATTCTTCCTGTGCCAGTTTTCTCTTTCCCTCCCAGCCAGATCTGGATTGCCCTTCCCTGGCCCAGCTGTGCAGCCACCCACAGTTCTTTCTCATGACGAGGACGTCCCCACACTCGTCCTCAGACGGCAGGAAGATCTCGGGTACCACGATAAGGATCTTGCGCTTGGGCGGGGGGTTGATATTCCAGACGCACTCCACGCCGGCTGGGTAGTTGCCTGGGTAGTTGGGGGACTCGATATAGCCAGTGAACTCACCCAGCTCCCCGCCACACTGACGATCTGTAGCCAAGGGCAGCGGACACAGCAAGAAAGAGAAGTGAAGTCAGTGGGGAAGTGGGTTGGGGAAAATGAAGAGCTCTGAAGTGGAGATCAGACACACGTAGGTAGCTAGCCACCTTCTGAGCTCATCCTTCCTCCAAGTTCTGGGTCCCCTTCCCTCCTGCTCTGTTAGGACCTTCTTATCTCCCCTCTCCTGTCTTTGCCCCCCCATGACCTGTCTCCAGGGAGAGAGTGCAACTGGTCTTGAGCCTGAGTGAGTTGGGGAGAGCCGGAGGGTGGGACGTCCCTGCCCCTCCACGCCCCAGGCCCGCTCCCTGCTGGTTATCTCCCACCTGCTGCTTCCTGTGCCCACTGCGCCCGGCCTCTCTAACCCCTTTCCTGCCGCCGGGCCTGCACATACTCTTGCACTGGGCTACGCTGGTGGAGCCGTCGAAGTCAGTGCTTGTGTTTCCTGGACAGCGGGTGCAGAAGTTCTGGCGGAAGTCGGGCTGATAGGAGCCCATGGCACAGCGGATGCAGCGATGGATGCTGGTGTTGTAGTAGTGCCCCGGGGAGCACTGGACTGCAGGCAAGGGGGAAAGGGAGGCGTTAAGGTGGCAGGCAAGTGGGAGTTCTGGGACGTGGGACGGGCAGGACACATTCATTCTGGAGAATCAGGAGACTGATTCTCCAGACACCACGGTTTCTCCCAGAGTCCCATTTCCTCGTCATGCCAGAGTTCAGGGCAGGGAAGGCAGCTTGGCAGTGGTCGGCTGCAGTGCCCATCCTTTTCTTTCAGGCACTGAGCAGTGCCAAACGTGCACCGAGACTCGTTTGTAGTGTTGGGGAGACTGTGCCACCAGTTTTCCAAAGCAGAAGGGTAATCGTTACTGTTATTTATCCCCCAATTCCCAGGCTTGTGGCTGTGGTGGGTCAGGATGGGCCTATGAGCAGGATGGTGTGGCTGGTCGGGCAGCTGGGCCTTTCTTAGTTTGGGGAAGATGGCGGAGCAACAAACTTGGGTCTACTCTGGAGACTTGGGGAGTTTGGGGAAGTGTTGGGGGTAGGGGAGCCCCTGAAGGGGGAGCAGCCTACTCACCTTTGGTGTCACAGTCTTGGAAGGAGGTGGCCCCCTCGTGCTTGGTGGTGAGGCCCCCGCCACACGGAAAGCACAGAGTCCGCCCCGCTTCAGGTTGGTAGGTGCCACGGGGACACGGCTGGCAGGGCTTGAACCCATCCACAGAGTGCTGGCCCGGTGAGCACTGACCTGCAATGAACCAAGGGCCCAACTCTGATGGGGATGGTCCTGGTCATCCCTTTGGGGTCACCCAGTCTCAGGGGACAGAGGCACACAAACAGGATGTTGACCATGAGAGTAGCCTGGAGCCTGGGCCTGCCCTTGGGAAATCCCATGCCCATGGGCATCCCAGTGCCCACCCTGCCCCACTCTGCATTGTTTGTTCCCCTGGCACCTGCACATGTGGTGACGTTGGTGGCTCCAAGAGGCCCGTGGGCATCACTCCCAGGGCAAAGGTCGCAGGAGAGCTGCCCTTCTCTCTCCTGGAAGGTGCCCGCTGGGCATGGCACACACTGCTCCGTCTGGCCGTGGTAATACGTTCCCTGCGGGCAGCTGACTGAGGGAGAGTCGGCTGTGCTAGCCACCCACCCCCCCTATTTCCCACCACCCAGGCCTGGGACTCCCCTTCCCGCTCCCCCAGATTTAAGGAGAATCTCTGTCTGGAAACAGAATTCTACGTGGAAGAATCAGGGGCCAAAGCCATCTGCAGGAGGGTTGGTGGCCCCACCTGTTGTCCTAGATTTCAGCCTGGGACCAGGGAGGGGCAGGAGGGTCTTGGCTGCCTCCCAATTTGAGATGCAACTGAGGCCATAACGTATTCTGCTCTGGTCCCAGCTGGGTCTTTCTATTCCCATGCTCCCCTATGTCCCAGCAAGCTCCCTTACCACACTTGGCCCCCGCGCGGTGCTGCCCAGGCCTACAGGCCTCCACCAGCTCAGCTCGCTCCCCAGCTACCGGGCCCGGTTTGTGGGCCAGCTCATAATCAAGGCCCGCCAGGCGCAGGAGGAAGCGGTCCTGGTTGATGGACTTTCTAAGCATCTTCAGGGACCCTTTCAGCCGCCGTTCCATCCGCTGTCGGAGGCAGGGCAGCCCACAGCTGGCTGTGGCGGGTGGTGGTACGAGCCAGAGGAGGAAGAGAAGAAAGTGGCTGTGAGCAGGAGGGGAAGAGCAAAGCTGGGGCTACAGGTGAGAGGACTGGCTCCCGGGCTTGGCATTAGGCAGGGTCTGCCCCTCGTGCAGGGCTCCCCCCCGTCCCCCTTGCTGTTGAGACCTGTGGTTGCCCTCCCGCCGCCCTCCCTTTCTGCCCTCCTCCAGCCGGGCTCCCAGTCCCACCTGTGGTTTCTTCGGCTCTGACCTCTGCCTCCAGTTCCAGGGTGAGCCGAGTGACTTCCTTGCCTGGAGGGGTCCGGGCCCTGCGGCCCTTGCCCTTCCGAGAGGAGTCACACTTGAGGTGGATGAAGGTGACCTGGCAGTCGGAGCAGGATGCAGCACCTGGTGGAAGGCCTTGTCACCCCAGCTGCCTCCTGGGGATGGGGAAGTTCTCGCTCCAGCTCTCACCCTCCAGCCCAAGCCTGACACTCCTCACCACATCTCTGCCTCTACCTCCCTTCTTTTCTAGTTGCAGAATGTCCTGGGGCTTCCTTGGGCTCTATGCCTACATCTGCTTTTGCCCCTGCTCTTTCTAGAGTTCAGGGTCCAGTGGGTTTTCGGCCATCTCACTAAGCAGAAGAGTTGAGGGGTGGGAAGGGTTTGATGCCAAACAACCTATTGGAGTGGGGTCCCCAGTCCAAACCTGGCCCCAGGATTCTGCTGGCCTCCTCCATTTTGCCTTTGTTTCGCAGGTGCAAACGGCATTTGGCGTCCTTGATCTTGAAGGAGGCCCGCTGTTTAACCGACAGCACTGCAGCCTCTAGAGGGATGGGAGAAGCTCAGCAGAGCCTGGGAGCCCTGGGGGTGGGGCGAGGGCTGCTGTGGGGGGCATTGAGAAGCTGGGCAATAAGCCAGGGCTTGGCTGGAGGAGAGGGATTACAAAAGCCAAGGCAATCAGATGTTAGGGGAAGAGGGAGCAAGGCAGCAGGGCTGGAGAATTACAGAGCAAAGAAAGGGAATCCAGAAAAAAGTAAGGCCAATGGTTAGCAAAGAAGAGAAATCGGGGTCAATTAGCAAGAGAGTGGGGTGGGAACAGGCCTTAGGCTGGTGCTCACCATGGCAGTGGTTGGCATTTGTGCTGTTCCCAGCGTGGCCAGCTCGGGCTGGAGCGGCCCTGGGGCTGGGGGTGCCGCAGCTCACCGTGAAGCCATTTTCCGACTCTGAGAGAAGGGGGCTGTCACAGCTCTGACCTGCCCCCCCAAAACCCTCACTGGTTGGACATCTCTAAGGGCAGCAGAGTTACTGCCTGAACAGCCAGTCTTCCTCCCCCCTTACGCGCCCCCCCCCCCAACCCCCTGGGCCCTCCAGCAATCTCCCCTATGTACCTGGCAAAAACCGGGCCCGGGAGGGGCAGGTCAGGGCACAGGTGTCCTTCTTGCCAGCGCGGTTGCAGCTGAGCATAGCTTTCGAGGCACCAGGACTGCTCTGACACTTCACAGGCTCTAGGAAGGGAGAGAAGCCTGAGGAGGAGCGGGCCTGCTGGTCTCACCCTCTCCCTCAGCTGGGTAATGTGGAGGAAGAGAATTAGCTACATGCAGAACTGTAATTGTCACTTACACAGAGACTGATAAAGGAAGGAAAGGGTTATTTACTGGAGCCTTCCTGTGTCTAACAAGCAGCCACACTCTCCACCCCTATTACTACCTCACTTTCCTCAAGGTGGAAGGTGTTGCTTTCCAGAACCCCTGAAATGGTAGTGCCAGCTGCGGCCAGCAGAGGGCGATGCCCACCTGTGCAATCCTTGCCATTCCAGTGCAGTCGGCCCTGGCCTGCGGGGCAGGTACACTGGTAGCTGCCAGGAGTGTTGATACAGCCAAAGCGGCAACCTCCCCGGTTGATGCTGCACTCATCCACATCTGGGGGGAGGGGGGGAGAAGGAGCCAGGGAGTGGGCAGTGAGTAAGGACCCCGGGTTAGAGTTCCAGGCATTTCAAGATGACTACGGGTCTGAGAAGAGGTCAAACCGAAGACCTCCTTTCTTTATCTCTGTCCACAGTCAAAAGAATGATTGAGAAGGGGCCAAGGTGATGAGCTTTGTAAAGCCTTCCCCTGCTACCTACCAGTGGGGCTGTAATTGGGAGCTAAGGATTAGGAGTCAGGGGAAAGTGATGGGGATGGGAGATGGAAATTTTGGAGGCAGGATGCCAGTCCCTGATACCTGATTCCCAGATGTCTTAACTCCTCCCATTTCATCCTGATGGATGCAGACATGGCACATGTACCTGGGGATTTGCCCATAGCCACAAGCCAACTCAGGGGCTCATTCAGTGGAACAGTGAGGAGGTGAGAGGGGCCTGGTAGCTGAGGGTGCAGATTTGCTGGCTTACCCCCGCAGTGGGTGACACCATACAGCAAGTAGCCATGATGGCAGAGGCACTGGAAGCTTCCCGGCGTGTTAACACACATGTGGTCACAGGTTCGATCAAAGGAACACTCGTCTATATCTGGAAGAGCAAGGATTCAAGCCGGAGTCTGTCTTGGGGGACTTGGCCCTGGGACCCCTTGCTCAGGTGAAGGGCCCAAGTGAGAGGCCTTGGCTCCCTCCTTCCATTGAAAGCCCCTATGCATGGCCCAGCCCTAGAGTCAGCGATGCAGCAATGCTCCCACCCCCTGGCCCTCCGCTCGCATCCCTGGAGTCAGGAACTGCGAGACCGGATGCCTCTGGATCAGGGCCACTGTGTGTGGTTAGGCAGGTCAGACCCTACCAAGGATATGAATTGGGGTGAAACCCCTCCCTCCCTTCCCCTGCCAAGCCACGCACCCCAGCGCAGAGCTGGGCCGCCAAGAAGGCGTGCGTTTGCTAATTTGCAGCACGACCCTGCTTACAGAAGGTCTCCACCGTGTCTGCTGACTTTCTCAGGCTCTGGCCTGCTTGAAACTCTCCACCCCAAGAACCTGTCCAGGGCTTTCTCCTTGGCCCAAGTCTACTCACCCTGGCAGTTCCTCTCATTGATGAGAAGCTTGTAGCCCTTCTTGCAGCTGCATTCAAAGCTGCCCACCGTGTTGCGGCAAATGTGGTCACAGCCCCCGTTGTTCAGGCGGCACTCGTCTATGTCTGGGGAAGCAGGGCGAATAGAGAAAATCAAAGGTAATACTGGAGGCTGGGGACAAGCAAGGATACGGGATCACACCCTGCCTCACAGCCGGAATCACGGAGAGCCCCGAGCCTGCACCTTCTGACTCTCTCCCACTTCTTCCCTGTTTAGGGATTGTCTGTGCCATTAGCAACACCTTTCCTCGGGCTGAGTCCCCTAAGAAGGGGACGCAGGGGAGCCAGGTCAGGCCCTTGGGGAGCTGCCTGGAGCAGGAAGTAGGTGGGCTTCTGACTGACAGGGCCAGTCCATGCCCTTCACTCTGCTGCTGGTGGCCCTTCCCGAAAGGCTGGAGGATGGGGTTTGTTCCTTTCCTGCCCCTCCACCCCCTGCCCCCGCCTGCCACAGAGCCCAGCAGGGTGGGTGAGGAGATGGCACAGAGACGTGGCTATTCAAAGGGACAGCTCTTCAGAGGGAAAAGCCAGTGGAGTGAGGCTGGGTAGCTGATGGGGGAGGGGAGAGGGCCAGGCAGGGGCTGGACTGGGAGAGATCTGGAGAGACTCAGGCCTGAGGCAGCTTTCAGCACTAGGAGGGGGGGGGGGGGGGGGGGGAGTGAGCAGCTTCCTTCCTGAGGTCAAGTTCCCCAAGCTGGTGGCAGACAGGACCCAGGCTAAGCAGCCCTCTTTGGGGGAGGGGCAGCCCTCCCCTTCACTCTCAGCATACCTGTCAACAGTCCTTCCCAGCAGGAAACCTCTCAGCTCTGGCTGGCTGACCTGCTGCCCCAGCCCTCCCAGTCCTCTCGGCCAGCTGCTGGCCAAAGGACACAAAGAATGAGCCCAGGCCTCCTTCCAGTCCTCACTCCGCTGACCAGGGAACAGGCCCTGATGAATCATTGTTTTCAGCATGGCTACCCTGCACTCCCCAACCTTCCCGTAGACCTGGCTCATTAAAGGAGAGGAAATAGATGCCCAGTGTGGGAAAGTCTACCGTCGTCACGGCTAGCACAAAGTGTTCATCATTTGTCAGGCCTGTTCTAAGTACTTTGTAATTTATAACTCCTTCCCTTCTTACAGCATTCTGCAAGCACCCTCACTGTGGTGAGACTCAGGCACAGAGATGCCAAGTTACTTGCCCAGGATCACAGAGCTAAGCCGAGGCAGAGCTGGGATCTGAACCCAGGACCCAGGCTCCAGCATCAGTGCTCCCACCCGACCAGGACAGCCAATGTGGGATAAGGGGACTATGGAACATACTTCACACACACAGGCTCACATATCCTTCAGACCCAGGACAAATGTAAATGGCATGTTCATTAGCCGAGAGGGTTAAGGATCTGTAGGGGACAGGAATGAAAGTAGGGAAATCAAGGTCGTGTGGGGCGGGGGGCACTCAGGGACTGGCTGGACTTCTGTGCCCCGTGAATAGAGATGGGGAAGGCGGACAGCAGATAGGCCTTAGCGATCACCTCAGCTCTTTAGCATCAGGGTAGCCTCCAGTGCTGCAGGAGGTCTGGTCCCAGGACAGGTACCCTCCCCCTCCGCCCCCGTCCTTTGAAAGCCCTCACCTTTGCAGGTCTTCCTGTCCGGCTGCAGCATGAAGCCCACGGGGCAGCTGCAGTGGACACCTGTCGCTGCGTCGTGGCACTTACTGTCGCAGCCCCCGTTGTTGACGGCACAGGTCTCTGTTTAGGAGGGAGCCGGGACGGTAACAGGTTATCGGCCTGGAGGAACCCCAAACTCCACAGAGGCCCGAGGGCAGAGGCGAGGCCTCGGCTGCCTCCCTGTGCTTTACAAGGAGCAGTAAGCGGAGGCTCCCAGCCCCCAGCCCCTCACAGTGCAGCCAAGCAGTCACGTCCCTGCCCCCTACTTGATTGAAACAAGGTGGACAGCAGTGAGGCAGGTACAAGCCAGAGCTGTCAGGCAGGAATGTGCTGAGGGTGGAGGAGGCAGAGAGGGCGGGTGCAAGGAGGGTGGGAGCAGTCGCTACCAGGGAATAAGAAGGGGCGGACAGGAGTTCCCTCCTCTTTCCACTGACCGCCTCCTTTGGTGGGTGGGAGGTCGTGGTGGGGTAATCTTGGGCAGAGTGAGCCCGGTGACTCCTGAGACGGCCGATGGCCACCGAGTCCTCTTTCCCTGCCTCCCTGCCCAGCTGCTTTAAGAACAATTCCAGTTCAAGGGCCGACTGCTGGTCCTCAGAAGAGACAGCAGTCATTTCTCAGCCCCTTCGAGGCTCCCCCTGCTCCCCCCAAGCCCTCCTTTTAGGAGCAGATGGAGACAAGCGGGATGTCCTGTTGTTCTACTTTCCTGGTGGGGAGGAGAGCAGAGGGGCAAAAGCAGCAGGATCAGAGCAGGAGGGGCGCAGGGAGGCAGGTCAGCGAGCTACAGAGCCTCAGCGCTGTCTCTGCTATCACCCCCTCCTGACTGCTAAGCTTCCCTTCGCTGAGAGTAGGGATGGATGGATGGGTCACTTGCCCTATTTTCAGAATTCAGAGCAGGAAAAAAACAGATTTAACAGCTGAGGAGTGTCATTGAGGCAGGAAAAACCCCCAGCTCAGATCATGCAAGGCCCTGCACAGGGGCTGTGAGGAGGTGTGGGCCATCCCCCGGGGGCCTAGATTCTCCCATCAGAGAGACAACATCCCAAGGCCTCTGTGAGGAAAGAGAGGAGGGGTTCCCAGAATCGGGAACCGAATGAGAAAGGCACCAGAGAGCACTATCGCCTTGAGTCGTTGACTCCTAAAACTTCGGCCCAACCCTTGTCACTGAGGAGACCGGACGGCCGGGCACTAGAAGGCCAGCTGCCGGCGGGGCCCTGGTTATGCCCGGTCCCGCCAATGCTCAGGTTTGGGAGCAGCCACAGGGGGGTCTCCTAGGTAGCACTCCCGCCGGTCTCTCCGGGGGTTCCCCAAGGTCATGGGAGGGAACCTGAGTTCAGACTCCAAGCCCAGCCAGTCCCCCAAGAATGTCCTTAGCATAAGAAGGGGTGCCCCAAGCCCAGAGCAGTGAGAGGGGAGCAGAGATCTGTGCGAGTCAAGGCAGACTCGGCAGAGCTAGAAGGCGGCAGAGCCAGAACCCGGAGTCAGGTCTGTCGGAACGCCAAGGCCATGATCTGCACCATATGGAGGGAGCGGGCGACGCGCGATGCTGGGACTGGAGCTACTTCGGGAACGAAGCCCCGAGGAGGGTGGCACAGTGGACACGATGGCTAAGATGGGGCTGCTGGGTCTTCAGCTGTGTCGAAGGCAGAGAAAGGGAGGGGGCGGATGGCTGGGCTGGGGTGAGGTGTTAGAAGGTGGGTGAGGGAGAAGGTGGAAGGAGGGGGCAGGAGAAAAGGAGAGGGATAGGATCCAAGACAAAACCAGCATGAAGGCTCCTGGGCCAGCTCTTGGGGACTCAGGAGACACTCGGTGGGCGCTGCTGGCAGGGGAGCCAGCCAGGCCGGGCCAGAGGGCATGCGGTTAGTGGGAGCCCCAGCGGTTAGCCTTTCCCCTAGCAAGCCAGTGAGAGCAAGCGGGGAGAGCAGACATATTTACCATTAGAAACGGCCTGGGGGGGGATGTGCTGCTCTAGCCGCCTTCCCCCTGTTTGACATTGTAAAAAAGCTGTTTAGATGCCGGGCAGGAGCCACTGTGGCCCACCGAGCCCCGCCCCTCCCCACCCTCCTCCCCGCTGCAGGCCCAACCACTGTCCCATATATGAGCCTGAGACTCCAAAACTTCACTCCCCAGCCTGGTCCTGCCTGGTCCTCCAGGAAGCTGGGCTCCCGCCAGAGGACTGATGGGAAAGCCTCAGAGCGGGGCAGTCATGGGCCCAGGACACACAGCATGCCCAGGGCAGAGCTGGGAATCCAACCGCAAGTCTTACAAGCTGCCAGGCCCCAAAGGGTGCCCACCCTCCCTGCTCAGCTACTGCCCTCCGTCTGCCCAGCAAATGTGAGTGTCCTGACGCTCAAACAGTGAAGCTCCCGCCTGCCGGGCTGGGAGGGTGTGAGGTCAGGGCAGGGTCAGTACGTTCTGCTGGAGGCGAGGGTGAGGGTCGTGGAAAGAAGGTGGCTGTGGGCCCTAGAACAGCCTCGTGTGCTCGCTTCTGCCTCACTTGGCCGTGGCCTAGAAGGCAGAATGGGTCTTGCATTAGGGAAGAGCTCAAGCTTAACAGGGTATTTCCAAAAGCAGCCGAGGGACCCAGCCCTCACATCGTGGGCCGCACTCCGTCCTGAGGCATGCAGCTTTCCCTGGGGACTGCATGCAGTTTCTCCTGCGAGACTGGGGGTGGGGGGAGAGTCGGCGGGGGGCGGGGGCGGGTTTGGAAAGCAGAATTAGATTTATGAGGAAGAAATGAAAGGAGCTGGTACGATCAGCCTAGAGAAGGCAGCAGGAAGACCTCGAAGGTTCCAGGGTCTTTGAAGAGTTAGTTCCGAGGGAACACGGAGCAGGCGAGATTTACTCAGAGGACTTTAGAGCCCTGGGTGCCAGTCTCGGAGCAGGTGCTGCGGGAGACCTTTCACAGCACCATCTGCTCCCGTTCCTGTGCTGGGGAAAGGCGGTGCTGTCTGCAGAGACCGGTGGGCCTCTGGAGTAAGATGGGGGACAGCCTGGTTCTTAGCTGACTGTCATGCCTGATGGACAGAGGGGCTGCACGCACACTTCCCGTCCCCAGCGTGTTGTCGCCCGCAAGGTGAGCCCTACCCAGGAACACTGTGCCTGCAGGCCAACGTGCCCCTGCCTGGCCCGCTCCTTCCTTTCACTCCCACTCCTCCATCACCTCTCAGCACCCCGAGAGCACACAGTACCTGGCCTTCACGAAAGACCTAAAGACTAGGGTGTTCGGAGTTAGACTCATCCGTGGTACCTGAGGATGCGTGAAGTGAGGCCTAGGAATTCAGGAAAAGGGATCCAGGTGCTAAGAAGTCCCCAAAGCAGGGCAAGAGGATGGAAGGCTGGCATTGAAGTGAGAGGCCAGAGGGAGCCTGGAGGGAGTCCCACTGGAATGTGGTGGAGAGAGAAGGAAGTGGGGGAGCGGAGGGGAGAAGGCTACAGAGGAAAGATTCTGGAGTCAGGAAACCCCACTGTCAATGCAGAGCTGGGTGTTTGGAAAGAGCACTCTGTCCCCCTCAGCCCCAGTGGGGACAGTGGCTGGGACAGCTCCCGTCTGACACGGGTCAGCAGTGCCTCTGGTCAGGCTAATCCTGCACCGCCTCTCCTCCTCTGTCAGCCACAACCCTGACCAGCAGGTGCCCCTGCTGACAATTCCCAGGTTGGCAACACGTTATCCTGGATGAAAAGGGTGGTGAGGCTCCCGGCGGGGGTGAGTGGAACCAACGGGTGGGGAGGAGGAGAGGGGGGGGGTGAGACCTGTCTCTCAGAGCTGACCCTGTCTCGACCTGGCATCGTCCGGTCTTTAACTCACCAGTCGGCCGGCGCCCAGCACGTGGGCTCCATGTGCTCCCCGCTCCCCTGGTTCCCAAGGACCCCTCCCCTCCCCCATCACAGGTGGACTGCGTTCTCCCCCGACCTCACCCACCGATGCATGTCTTCCCGTCGGTATGGAGCACGAACTTGACATGGCAGCCGCACCGGGGCCCCTGCTCTGTGTCGTCGCATGTGTGCTGACAGCCACCGTTACCATAGTTGCACGTCACTGTGCAGAGAGGGCAGGAGGCCTGTCAGCTTGCTTCTCCCTGGGCACTACGGTCTCCAGAACTCAGTCCCTGGCCTTCTTGTCGCGTTGCCTCCCCCATGCTCCCTTCCCCCCCACTCCTGCTGCTGAGACCCCACCCCCACCTCATCGTCTCCCTTCTCCCGCTGCCATCCCAGGGGTCTCACATTTACAGTCCCGTTGGTTCTTGGTGAGCTCGAAGCCAGGCCGGCATTCACAGGCAATACCCCCTTTGGGTGTCTCCCGGCAAATGTGAGCACAGCCGTGGTTCTTGTTCATGCAGTTCATTCCTTCTAAAACGGAAGAGCAGCAGGGTGAATGCTCTGTACTTCCGGACGCCGAGGGGAAGAGGAACTAGAAGGAATAACTGGGGCCCAGGAAACTGGGAGAGTCCCACCGAGACTGCAAGAGGGAGAGGAGACGGACTCGCCCTCACAGGCCCCCTGCCCTGCCTGCAGAGCTCAGAGCCATTCTGATTGACGTACAGGCACTGACACCCAACCTCCAGAAAGCCTGCGGTTGGTTACCTCTCCTTCCCGCCTGTGCCAGGTGCTGGGTGGATTTAGGAAGGACCCGTACATAAGATAAAATATAGGACATATATATTTTATGTCCTCAAACAGCTTACAGTCAAACTGGGAAGCAGATAAGTATCAATGTGGGTGGGAGTAACTGGATAACGCCTACATGATTCTATATCTAATAGACAAATATCTAAGCTCCTACTACATGCAGGGCAGTTTATTGGGTTCTGGGGATACAAAGATGATTTAGACACAGTCCCTGTCCTCAGAAATGTCAGTCTCGGGGGGAGGGAGTCTCAGAAACAGACAACACATACCCACTAATTCTGCTGACCCTCCCAAGGAATGCGGCATCGGTGAGGCCCTCTCATAACAGCAGCTTAGAGCTCAGCCGTCTACCATTCATTCATCAGGAGCAAGATGCACTCAGTTCTGGACACAGAGAATGCCCCACACTGGCCCCAACTCCAAAGGAATTCCCCCTGATTCTGCTTTAAGACGGTGTCTACCTGCAGAGCCCTCAGGATGTGGTTCGGTTGAGGGACAGAGAAGGAGCCAGTGGAGTTGAGATGGAGGGGGAGACTTGGGGGATGTTGGGGAACGCTCCCAAGCAGAGGAAGGGGCGCAGGGAGCAGGCCCTCCCCGGCCAAGGGCTGACCTTCGGGCCGCTGGATGCAGGTGTGCTGGTTGTCGCTGAGGAAGAAGCCCTCCCGGCAGTGGCACTCGTAGCTGCCCATCATGTTGACGCAGCTCTGCTGACAGCCCCCGTTGCCCTCGGCACACTCGTCCACATCTGTGCGGGACAGCGGTTGGTGAGCGGTGAGTGCGGCCACCGGGTGGGGGGCGCAGTCTTCAGAGACCAGCACACACACCTCCCCTCCTCCCCAGTCCAACACCCGGCCTCAGGCCAGGCCGTTCTCACCGCTCAGCTCCTGCTCCAACTCCCACAGAGGCCACCTAAGAGGGCAGAGCGGGGGAGCGAGCACGTGGGGAGGGGACCTGTGAACATGGCTCACTTAGGTGGAGAACCTCTTGGAACTGAATCTGAGGGCAGAAGAGATCAGGAAAGAAGGCAGAGAAGAGGAACAGAGATGAAGGTAAGAGTGGAGGTTGGATGGAGCGAGGAACTGGGAGCAGCTGGTGGTGGTAAGAGCCAGGGAATCAGAGAACCTGGGAAATGGCTTCGTGTGCAGAGAGAGCTATGGCCATGGTGCTGAGGCGGGTGAGGCGGGGTGGGGAAGGCAGTGGCCTCAACTCCTTGCAGAGCAGGGACCATATCTGTGGACAGGCCACGCCCCGGTCCTTCTCCCCTCCCCCCAGGCCTGGGCTTGCTGCCATATTCCCTAGCCTTTCTCCTATTTTGGTTTAACAAAACAAAGTCTGGAGCTTGGCAGCGAGTGGGGGGTGCAGCAGGAGCTGCCAGGCCACACCCTAATCACCACCACAAATCACCACCCCCAGGTCTGAGCGCCAAGCTCATCCCAGGTCCCCCCACTTCCAGGCCTCGACTCTGTCTCTATGCTCCCTACTTGCCCTCCCAAGTCCAGTTTTCCTTGGCCCAGGAGGCATGAGGGAGATTGGTTCCCAAATGTAGCAGCTGGGACCTGGGCTCCTGAGGGCTTCATCTGTCCCCCTCCCCATCCTCTCTGCTGAGCCTCAAAACCCTGTCCTCTCCCCTCTGGCCAAGGGCCACGGGCCCGGACGCAGCCGGCTCCTGCCGGAGATGCCCTTGTTAGGAAAGCCAAGGAGGGGCACTTTCCTCTGCCTTGTCCCTGTCCCTGCCCCTCTGTCACTACACTGTGACTTCTCCCACCCGTCTTCCTGCCCTTGCCCATCCTACATTCCATCCTTCTTTGCAGTGGTCGCCAACCGGTGGTCCCCGGACCGCTGGTGGTCTGTGAGGTCTAAAAGGTTGCCGACCGCTGCTTCTTTGTTCCCTTCTATTCCGACCTTTGCTACTCTGGCCAAGTTCTTTCCTCCTATTCTCAGTGGGGAAACTGAGGCCACCCAGGGCCTGGATGACATACTCAAGGTTCCCCTAAAAGCCAAAGGTAAGATTGAGACTTTGAGCCCCAACCCTAGAGTTAATGTTAGATAGACCGTTGCTCTCCCTGGCCCCTTCCCTACCTACTCATTCCTTTATCTTCTGGTTGATTTTATAAGGAAACGACGATAGAATCGGGGCCTAGAGAGGTCAAAGGCAACCAAAGAACCCAGACGCTGATGTTCACAATCCTGTAGGCAAGTCCCTGTCCTGGTCCCAGCGTCGCAGCTCCCCTTTCCCAAGGAGTTCCCGGGGCCGGGGCGGGCGGGGGGGGGGGGGGGGGGGCCTCACAGGTGACTGGGCAGACAAGGGAGGCCGTTCTCTGGTAACCACAGTGGTAAGAGGTGGCCAGGGCTGCGGGGAGGGCCCAGCAGGAATCGGGGCTTCAAGGCCCGGCTGGGAGTGGAAGCCTAGAAGCCTGGTTCCCCTGGGTTTGGAATGTGACTGGGTTTGAAGGCAGCTCGGTGGTCAGGAGGCTCTCCTAGGCCAAGGGGACCTCAGATAATTCCTCAAATAATTCCTGCTTTTCTGGGCATCCTTCCTGCTGCTTCTCTTCCTCTCCTGGTCTATTCCTCCAGTCCCCTGTGTCTGTGATGGCACCAGAGAGAAAGAACTTGGGGAAGGACCCTGGGTTCCTGTCTCAGATGCTGTGGGATTCAGTTTGTCTACTTGGGGAGGAGTCTGACATGGTCCTGGTAAGTGATAGAAACCAAAGTTGAGTTTAGTTACTTAGAGATTCTCCTCTTTCTGATCCAGCTCCTGGGACAAAGGTCAGGTCAGACAGGCCTCAGAGGTGAGGAGAGGGCGCCTGGAGAGTTCAGAGAGGGCTGGGAGAAGACCAGCCCTTCGCGACAGAGGCTCCCCAGGGCGCAGGGGAGCTGCAGCAGCAGCAGCAGCAGCAGCAGCGTCGACGACGTCCTGTGCATGGAGCACCCACCCTGTGCCAAGGACTGTCCAGGGCTCCTTACACATGTTCTCTCATGGGGTCTCGCCGGGAGCCCTTTGAGCAAGCTGAGGTTCCCAGAGACTGTGAATCTGCCCAAGGCCACATCCCTGGTGAGCAGCAGGGCCAGGGTCTGTCTGCAGCCAAATCACCTCCCACACCCCTCACGGGCTACGCCCACTACTGTCATCGCTGGCCCTGCCCTCTCCTCTGCTGTGCTCACCCAGCCCAGGACTGGTTCACCCCCAGTGCCAGTCTCAAAGGGGAGGCGGACCTTGTTCTCTATTTTGCAGCTGTTTGGGCCACTTTCCTCGCCTTGTCTGGGAAATGGGAAATGCTGGAAACACCGCCTTCCCCACCAGACCCCCCTCCCACACCCCCTCCCTCGCTCACCCAGACAGTTGTGTCCGTCATGTGCCAGGTGGAATCCGTCGTAGCAGGTGCATCGGTAATTGCCGGGGATGTTGACACAGTCGTGCACACAGCCTGCGTTATCCTCTCGCTCGCACTCGTCCACATCTGCGGGCAAAGAGGAGCTGGACAGCTGGACCCACCTGTGTGCCCCCCACTCTCCAGCCCTGGGCTCAGCCCTGTGGTGGTTTTTAAAAAAACAAACCACCTTGTCTGTGTGTGTGTGTGCACGTGTGTATCTCTGTGTGTGCGCGCTTACATAGTTGCTTACATAGCCTACAAACCATTTTGCATTTTGCTATTTTCATCTAAAGTCAAACATTTTCTCGTATTTCCACCCAGCCTTTCTAATTACCAATGTACATGGTTGCAGGATATTCCATTGTGTCGCTATATCCTAATTTGCTTTTTCTCTCTTGTTAGAGCCCTTCCATTTACTTCACTATCATAAATAAAGCATCAAAGAATATCTTCTCTTGTATATTATTTCTCTGAATTTCCTTTGAAGAAGTTCCTATGAGTAATATTCCTGGGTCAAAGGGTATAAATGCCTTTGGGATTCCTCTAGGGATGACAAAATCACATTTCCAATCATACTGTCACCAGGAATGACGAGTGCACCTGTCCCTGCAGCCTCGTCAGCACTGAGGGTCACACAGGGACGGAGCAGGGCTGTTCCGTCTGCCCGGCCTTCAGGACAAGGGGTGGTGCCTGTCTCTAGTATGCATCCCGTCCGTCCTCGCGCTTTGTGGTGTAAGGGTCTGAAGACGGAGGTTCCAATGTTAGGGACCCTCGGGCCTTCGTCCCATGATTCTGACCCCTACACAGCCCGGCTTGTCTGGCTGTGAACTAGCCTAGATGGAGCCTTTGTGCAAATTAGAAAATGGCGCTCTCTCTGGGAAGAAATGGCTCCTCCCCTCCCCGCCTCCATCAGCCCCCTCCCCACGCCAGTGCGACTGCAGGCCTTAGTGTCATGCAGTGCAGCCCCTGGGCAGGGCAGCACCGCTTTCCCCTCTGCAGGTGCCTTCCCAGCCTCACCTTTGCAGTGTTTACCGTCGCCTGTGTAGCCAGACTTGCAGATGCACTTGTATGACCGGGGGGTGTTCTGGCAGAGAGCATCAATGTGGCAGCTGTCGGTCCCCTCCACACACTCGTCCACATCTGGCGGGGCAGAGGGCGCGCGTGAGACCCCTGCCGGCGCCTCCCAAGGGCACCTTGACGTGGCCCCCAATGGCAAACCCCCCTTCCCTCCCAAAGAGAGGCAGTGACTCCTCCTGAAGCAGGTGCCCCCCCACACCCCTCTGGTTTCAGAGTGGCCCGAATGTGATCCCAGGAATCCAGAAGAAAACCCACTTCCCTCAGAAATGCTTAATCCACAATGACAGGTAGAACTCCATCATCTGAAACACTCCTCTTTGATTTAAAAACAAACAAGAACCCTTGGACTGGGTGGCACACTTCACTTGACTAGAAATATTCCGCCTGGCGTGAGTTAGGAGCAGGCTTGGGGGGAGGGGGCGAGAGAAGGCATGTAGGCAGTGACCTCTGGGAAGGGGCAGGGTCCAGGCCACTGGTAATTAAAGGGGAAGCCAGGGGGACGGAGCACCTGAGAAATCCTCACTTGCCTCATGATTCTACCTGCAACCAGACCTGCTTCCACTTGCCCACTATGGCGCCAGGAATCCTTTGAGGAGAGAACTTCCATCCTGGAAGGTTTCCCTCGGCCCCTGTGCCGTCCGTGCCGTAGGCACCGGAAGCTGGCCGGGCTGGCACCAGCACCTGGAATCTGACTCTCCGGCTGACCCAGGCAGGCCCATCATCCCACCGCCCGAGCTCTTTCATCTCACCTCAGCGCTCCCTCCTCGCCTGACCCTCTGACAGGAGGTGCTACTCACAAAGCTATGCTAAGGGGGAGGCCACCTAAGACCCAGCAAAAAGAGGGTGGTTCAGAAAGGACAGAGGAAAGCATCATTGGTCCCCTTTTGGCAAAAGACCGCCTCTCCCGGGGCAATGTTTTGGTGCGCCCAAAGCTGAACTGAAAAAGGGGAAAGTGTTTCATTCAGTTGAAACTGCTAGGCAAGGTGAAGGTGTGGAGGCTTGGAGGTGACTCCGCCCACCCAAAAGGAGACCGATAAGAAACATGAAGCAGGATGTGGCTGAGCGCCACGAAGGCATCAGAGGAGGTTGGTCCTCGACCCTGGCTGCACGTCAGGGTCAACTCCCCCAGGAGATGCCCAAGCACCCCCACCCCGGGATTCTGGCCACTGGCCTGGGCTGGGGCCTGGCCCCCAGCTTTTCCTGACGCTCCAGTGAGTCGAGTCTGCAGCCAGGCTTGCGAATCTGCTAAAGGGACGATTGAAGGGAGAAGGGGCTACTCCTGGCTGCAATTGGGAAACCAAGTAAAAAATATATAAAAGACTATAAATATAAAGAACTATAACTTCCAAGTGCAATCGGTGGATCATAGAACTGCCTGGCTTTTGTTAAAATGCAGATTCTCAGCTTTATCACTGAACTATTTGAACCCAAATCCTTAAGATGCTTAATATATTTTTCACTGAATGGATGAACACGGGGACCAGCAATAACAGGCACCCATGAGTCCAGCTTCAAACAGCTGGCTGTCCTCTGCTTTCCTATTTCAAGAAGCACTGAGGGCGCAGGACTGAGGAGGTTCCTGGAGCTAAGAAGGGAAGTGAAATGTGGGAGAGCCCCAAGCCCTGCCCCAGATCTCCTGGGCTTGTCAGCTCCACACTCCACCCTCCAACTCTCTTCCAATCCCACGCGCCATGTTCCCCACTGCGGGTCAGCCCCAGACTCCAGTCCAGCTCTACCACTCTAGGGAGGTTTCTCATCCTCTTATTCCTTCCTCCTTGAATGGGGGTGACAGTGCCTCCTCATGAGAACTAGATCATGTCTGTCAAGTGTCTGGCAAATAGCAGGTCCCCTGGAGATGCTGGGAAGGATTAACTCACTGTGCAGCCAACAGGTGCTCAAGGACCATGCCGCCTAAGGTGTTAGCCGCGAGGCACAGGCGGCTGTTGACATTTAAATGAACTTAAAATCCAGTTCCTTCGTGGCTCTAGCGTTAGCCACAGTGGCGAAGGCTGCCAGAGCGGACAGCACAGGTACGGAGCATTTCCGGCACCTGGCGCTGCTCCAGGAGCTCTGGATCGGGGAGTCCCCTGGGCCTGTGTGGGCCAAAGGCACTCCCCCAAGGAGTGGGGTTCCAGCGGAGTTTTGGAGATGGGATAAATGTTAGCAGGAGAGAGGAAATACCACGTGTGGTGAATCGTGAAGAAAAACAAGGCGCCCAGAGTTGGTTCTTACTCTGTCCCCACATTTACACATACCCTCCTCGGTGGGGAAAGATACTTTTAACAAAGAATTCCAAATGTGGCGTGGCTCAAGGCTAAGTGTTATCTGTTCTTGTGGGGTCCCTGCAGGACGGGGACTGGATGATCGCCCCCTTCCCTGTGGTAACCCTGTGAGTCTTAGAGGCGGGCAGGGGCATCGGACAATCCCAGTGACGGAGAACCAGCCTGTCCACCCATTGGGAGCTCTCTCCATCTGCCCCCGGCGGCTCCGCAGGGTGACGGGGAGCCCCTTTTGCAGGCCACAGCGGGGGTACACGCCTGTCTTGAACCAGTTGGTGCGCCAGTAAGGTCAGCATGGGGCCTTCGGGCTCCCGGCCCTTCCCTTTGCCTCCAAGTCAGTGCTCACAGCCCTAGAGTGGCCCCCGCTGCTGCTGCACAGCCCAGGCCCCTGCAGAGCCTCGGGACTCTCCCAGCAGCTGGGCTTCGCCCGCCGTCGGACCCCACGGCCTCGGCTCCTGCTCACAATGCCAACCCCTCTCCCTGCACATCCACACACACCTCGTTCTTCACAACTAAGGTGCTCCCTCTCTTCCAGCCACACTGTGCCCAGCTCCCCAAACCCAGCTCACACCATCTCCCCAAAAGCTCTTCCTGCCATGTTCCTGGTCCGGGGGCCTCCGCGGGCCTCGCTCACTCAAGGCTATTGCTGCCCTGCTCTGCGAAGGCTTTTGTTCATTTTAATTTCTTTGCTAAGGCTTTGAAGCCCTCTCGGGAGGCAGGTACCACTCTTCACACTTGGCTGGTCACTCACTGAGGAAGGGACTATTTGGACGGAACCTTTCAAAGCAGAGCAGGCCGAAGCCAGAGCTCGGAAATAGGGCCCCGGAGTACCTCCAGGCCTCGTCCTCGGCCAGTTCATTCTTTCAGGGCTCCTCCCACACCTGCCCGCCCACAGCGTGTCCGGACGGGGCCCATGGACAGCCCAGCGAGGGTATCAGCCTGCGCCCAGGTGCAGGCGTTTCCTAGCTGGTCCGACAGTGCACACTGCGGGGTGAGGCTGCTTTAGCCAACGGTTCTCAGCACCGGCCGCACGGGGTTCCGGGGGCCTTAAGTGTGACGGTCCAGGCACCCTCCTCCACCCGCTGGCAGGTGTCCAGGGGGAAGCTGCGTTGCTGTCTAGCTTCCTTTCCCAAGGCAGGTGATGTGAACAGACTGCTCAGGCTGGGCGGAGCCTGGGGCAGCAACAGGACAGAGTTTGAGAAAAGGGGCTCTGGAGTGGTACCGTGTCAGTTCCAATGCCAGCGCCCATGGCTGGTCCCGGGCCAGCCTCTCAACCCCCCTGCTGCCTCCTCTGTAAATGGGAATCAAGATAATAGCACCTCGCCCTGGCCGGGGGCTCAGCTGGTTGGAGCGTTGCCCTGACACCAGAAGGTTGTGGGTTTGATTCCTGGTTGGGGTGTGTACAGGAGGCGCACTCCGAAGGAGAAGCAGGACGGCTCAGGGAAACACTTCATCACGGCGACCTTTCCCAGGTCCAGCTCAGGAACAGCGGCAAATGGACCCAGACGGGAACGCAGGCGGCAGGCACCCCACGCACCCGCACATCACCACAGTAGCTACCCAACCACTCCCAGTGCTGGGTGGTTAGGGGCAAATCTGCTGGGCCCAGTGCAAGGTCCAAAGCAGCCGGCCTGGCGTCCTAGCGTGCCCGCACGGCTGTGGCATCCTCCTTGCCCCCGCCAGGTGAGCCCGGGACCTGCCTACGCCCCTCCTCCATTCTCCTCTCCTTCACTGCCGCCAGGTGCCCCCCAGCACTGAGGACCAGATCCGGGGCTGCTGGACGCCACTGGCGGCTGTCCCGCCTTCTCTGATCTGTTACTCCTCTTCACTCCTAAGGCTTTTACTGTCAGGTTCTCTGGCCACTTAACCAACCGCTATCCTGTGATCCCTCTTATATGCTACCATGTGCCCTTGTGTAACTTCTAGTTCTCTCCCCACTGAAGCTGTACGCTCCCCGAGACCACGGCTTCTGAGTCTTTGAAACCTACCGAGCAGCTGAAGGGTTGAGCATATTCATTCAGCAGTGAACAAGGCAGCTCATATACTGAAGGCACTTAGTATATGTTTGTTAAACGGACGGATGGATGGTGGATGGATGAATGGGTAGATGGGTAGACAGGTTGGTGGGTGAGGGGATGAGGTCCATATTCGTGGCATCCTCTCTGTTCTAAGTTACCGCAGAGGAAAAGCTCGCTCTTTACTCTCCTGTGACCCCGCAGCTGTTCTGGATGGAGGGCATCCCAGGAATTTTAGTCTTAATTTAAGGGTAGCAAGACAGGAAACTCAGAGAAGGTAGGATACCTGCTTACAGGCATCCCTTTGGCGCTGCGGAAGCCGGCAAAGCTGGGACCCGTGAATCTAGGGTAGGATTCCTAGGGGCTCCTGCAGAATCATAGGGTTTCAGGGTCTTCAGGTGAGCTGGCTGCTCAGGCATCTCTTCAGAGCATCCTTGTCAGGTAGATGTCCCACCCTCGGTGACAGGGCACCGGGAGCCCTGCTGCTCCCGGCCGGCTCCCTCGTCCGTTCCTCCAGGCTGCCTCCCCCACTGCGTCGCACCGAAACAGAAGCAGCCCAGCTTCGCTTGACACCCCGCCCGCAGCGTGTGCACACGTGCCTGCCTATGCGCACATCCGCTCGACCTCCACAAGGGCAAGTAGGGAAGCGGGCGGAGCCTGGCTCCCCGCTGGCTTCTCCATGTGCCTTCCCCATGTGGAGCGGCTGAGCCTCTGCTGCCTCAGCTGGAGCCGGGACAGGGCCCAGGCCGGGGAGCGGGGCCTGGAGACTCCAGGAACCACACAGATGACCCGAAGGAGAGGAGGCAGAGTACTTGCTTCTTTTTAAAATAGTACCCTCCCCTCCCCCTTCTTTAAATGTTTTTATTGATTTCAGGGAGAGAGAGAGAGGATAGAAACATCAACGATGAGAATCACTGATCGGCTGCCTCTTGTACGCCCCCCACTGGGGATCGAGCCCACCACCGGGACATGTGCCCTTGACTGGAATCGAACCTGGGACCCTTCAGCCCGCAGGCCGACACTTTATCCACTGAGACAAACCAGCCAGGGCAGTACTCTTCCCTCTCACAAAAGCAGTGGTGCCTGGAAGGGAGTGGGCTGAGCCTGAGCCTCATCACCCATCATCCCGATGCCTTTCTCTTTGAGGTCCGACCTTATCCCTAATCCAGGTCCTCGCCCATTTGAATGTACCTTTAAACGGACAAGAATGTTCTCCCTTCCAGTGTGAACTAACCCAGCAACCTTGAGTCAGAGCCTGGAGAGGACAGGGGAGTCCTGGAGGTGGAGGGGAGAACAGGACACGGAGAGGGGCAGGCAGTGGGCAGTGGACTGAGGCAGGATCCAGTTCCACGATGACCAGTGAACCTCTCTACACCGATGGGAGCGACATAGAGAACGATGCGGTCGGGTGACGTGTGGCTCCATGAAGTGTGCACAGCTCTTCCCCGGGGGTTGTTTTATTTGGTCCTCAAACGGTCCTGCCTGACATGCAGATAAGGAACAGGCCCAGAGAGGGAAGGAGGGGAAAGAGCAAATAGCGAGTGCTCCCTGCCCGTGCTCCCCATACACACTGTGATCCCGGAGGGGGGAACCCATGCTTCATCTCTGCGCCTCCTCCCACCCACCTCAGCACTTAGCCCCGGGTGAAGCCAGCGCCGGTGCATGGTAGGAAATCAGCAGCAGGCACGCCGTGGCCTGGAGGCTGCGGGCACGGGCGGCGGGGAGAGGGGCAGGGTGGGTGGTGTACGGAGGAGGGTGGTGCACGCGGAGTTGCAGGGAGGAAGGGTGGGCAGTGCGGCAGGGGGCAGGTGTCTCCTGCCCTTGGATTCACTATGCTGGGCCAAGCAGCTGGTTAGAAACAAAAACAAACACCAGGGATACAGGTTCCTGCTGTTAACAGCTTCAAACCGCCAGAGGAAAACTCCAAATAAATATAATTAGAAACTTGTAAAAACGTCCTCTCTGTAAACCTGCTCCCCAGGGGCTACCCTCTAGGCACCCCCCTTCTCCCACCCCACCCCCATGTCCACATACCCTGGCACCCCACCCTCACCCGGGGGCTCCTAAAGTCTCGTGCCTTATTCTGGATCTTCTGCCCACGTCTCTCCCCAGCTTGTCCCCGTCAGCGACCAGATGCCAACAGCCCCTGGCCCGGGACTCAGACACCAACCCCCAGCTCTCTAGGGCGATGGTTACAGCCACAGGGAAACCGGAGGGAAGAGTGAGAGCCGCAGCGCCCTGTCCAGCTATCATCCCACACGTGGGGCCGATCGAAGCGTCCAGTGGCAACACTAAAAGGGCCTTGGTCTGGAGAGGGGAGACGCCCCGGCTGGAGCAGAAAGCAGGGGGCTGGTCTGAGGGGGAGGATCCGAGGCAAGAGAGCAGGGCCGGCCGGGCCTCACCCAGGTGCTGAGTTCCCAGAACACAAACACGTCAGCTCCGCTCCCCGGCGCTGAGGATGCACACACATCCACACACACAGACACTTGTTCTGCAGAGCCCCGTGCCGGGGAAAGGCCCCGCTGACGGGGAGCAGGAGCCATTAGGATGCCGAGGCCCAGGACATGGGGTCGGGGAAGAAAGGAAGAGTAGGAGGGCGGGGCCCAGGACAAGAGAGCTGAGATGTGGGTGAGAAGCCCAGGAGGCAGGAGGCTTGCGAAGGTGCCTTCTGCCTTCGTGGACAGATTTCCATACACGCAGTCTCGGAGCTGAAAGAGCCTACTCGAGCCCATTTTACAAGTGAGCAGGAGCATGTCAATGATTTCCTCAGAAGCCTCAATCCGTAGGCTCTACGTCTGTGTAATCCCTGGCACCACACTCCCACCCGGTGCCACTTAGGGCTGTCAGTACGTGGGCACGGGAGGAGGAGAGCGGCCAGTCTGGTGACAGAGGGGCCACTGGAGACAGGCTGAGGGCTTATGTCCCCTCTTAGCCTCGGTGGCTCGCTCCTCTCTCCCTCAGACATCCCTGGACTGGCGGTGGTCTCACTTTTCCCCCAAGACCAGCAGTCTCTCTGCTCCCAGAACCGGTCTCATAGCTGAGCCGAAGCGGTCCCCTCATCGGGCCTCCTGCGGGCACTGCCAGCCTCACAGCGGCTCTGCCGTTTCCAGCCCTGACAGGGACTCTTTCTTGTAAGTGGTCATGTGCTAGGGGTACAGGACATCAAAGGAGGCCCACACCCTGACACGCGGGGACCAGAGCCAGGGCAGGACTGGGGGGGCTCAGGCAGCAACTCTTCCACCCCCGTCTCCTCAAGAGGGGCTGCAGCCACCAGTGCCTTCCCCCACCCCGTCCCCGGCACCGGACCGAGCCATTCCACCTCTTCACTCTTCCAACGAAAACAAAATACACATTGCCCCGCTTCCTTTTTCCTCTCACAGGAGCAACACACACACACACACACACACACACACACATGCACGCACGCATGCACACACACACGCACGCACACACAGACGTGCACACACAAGCATGCACACGCACGCGCACACAGGCACATGCACACACACATAGGCGTGCACACACGGGCATGCACGCACGCACCCACCCCCCCACCCCCCCAGTGAATGCACACTTCACCTCGCATTCCCAAACTCACACCCAGGGCCGGCTCCTTTTACAACAGGTCCCAGCCGCTCACATCTCAAACCGGTTCTCATGCTCTCAGATTCCTGAAGGTTTCAGAAAATAATCTCATTTAGGAGTTGCTGATAACTTTCTTCTTTCTCTGCCTGCGGAACTTCTGGCTCCTGTGCCTTCTAGTCCCCTCTCTCTCCTTCCACCCTGGAGAGACTCAGGGAGATGAATTGGAAAAGTTCTCCAACCCCACCCCCCACGGGACATGTCACTGAGAGAGGAGAGGTCAAAGGGATTCCTGAGGAATTTCTAAGCAGTCCAGCCCCTCTCTACCCTCTGGAAAGATGGGGTGGGGGGCTGGATTGAAGACCAGGCTCCCAGAGTGGGGAGTGACTCTCTTCCCAGTGGCCTGGACGGGGCATGGGCATTAGCCGGCTGCCCATGGGGCCACCCTCGCCCGCTGACACGGTTATGGTTTTCATTTCATATTTTGGAGGGAGGGGCTCGGAGGAACAGTCCCCTCACTGTAAGAGCTGGCCACAGGAGCCCAGGGAAGCGGGAGGAGAGGAAACAGCCACATTAAAGAGGAAGAAAGGGGTGGGGGAAAGAAAGAGAGACACACACACCCAGACAGAGACCCGGGAGACGCACCGAGACAGAGAGACACTGTTTGCCGCCCGATGAACGCTCTCGGCCCCGGGGACGGCGTTACTTGGAAACTCTAAATACACGACTTTATCAAAATTCTATCCCTAATGAGGAGAGAAAACAACCAGGTAACTAAGCGGCCAGGCTGGCTCTCCCTCCAGCCCCTCCTGGGGACACATTTTCCCCGAGGCCAGGAGACCTTTCATTCAGCTGTAACCTGAGCCCTGCACCAGGATTAGGCCTTTTTAACCACTGCTGCACCGCGCCCCCCCCCCCCCCCCAAAGCAAATTAATGCTTTTAAGTTAACAATTATCTTGGTTATCCAGTCTGTCTACTTTAAAATACTCAGACAGGCACTTGAAAAACACTCAAAACCATGTACCCTCCTGCGCACTCACCCCAGTCCCACAGCTTACCCACCACTCATCCACAGTCTCAGCAACACTGAAACATCCGTCACAGTGCACACAGGCCCCAGCCGGGTTACCTGTGGGCGATCCTGATGACCCACGCACGCACACGCACACATGCTCACCTGCACACTCGGCTCCCTTCCCTGTCCCTCGCCTCTTCCCCACTCCACACCATTTTTGTCCCCCCACCCCTACCCACCTCCGGAGAAAAGGGACAGAGATGCAGATATCCCTAGAGGTACAGTAACTGGACAAGATACTTGCCAAGGATATCTGCATTTTAAAGACCTGCTAGAGCTTCATTTAAAAGGATGTGGCATTAAAGGCACGCTCTATGGAACTGGCGAGACCCAGGAGATATATTTGGGAGCCAGGGATGTCCACAGCATTCTGTCTGTGAGTAAGGCTGCCCTGCCCGGTCAATGCTTGTCCCTCCTGCAGCACTGGCCTGCAGATTTGGGTCTAGCGACATCCTTCTAACTCAGCAAAGCTGCTGTTTGGAAATCTCTGGAAGACTAGGTTGATACATTTCCTGAATAGCAGGGTCAAAGGTAGTTGGAATGATAGGCTTCGATTCTACGCTCAGCCAGACGCAGGGATCAGCAGGAAGGAAGATGCAAAGCGAACTATGGCCCAGTTGGAGTAAGTGTGGCCCCAACGTGAGATAAGCAGTGAACAAAACTATGTGTAAGTTCCTTGAGGGCAGGGGCCTCCTCTCTGACTGCACCCCCCCATCCCCCCCCACCCCCGCCCAACCCAGCAGGGTGTTCCAGGAAAGAGTGAGCCTAACAGTGCCTTGGAGGGACTCTGAGTCCTCCTGCCCCTGAATGATGGGCTGACCTCCCAGGCTTGGAAGCCTTGGCTTGATGGCACCTGTCCCTTTTAGGCGTCTCCGTCTGCCCCAGGAACCCCCTTGAATGAATATACTGCTTTCTCTCCTCCCCCCCAACCCCCAGTCTTACTCGGCCACTACAGACACTGGCTCCAACTTGAAAGAGGCCCTTATCTTGTCTCGAGATTACCGCTCGAAATCTGTTCCTTCCTTCAGACTAAACTCCCGAGCTAATTCCATGTTATGAGTAAGTCAGCACGCACTACAAAAGCCAGCTTTGTTTATGAAAACACAAGCAAATCCACGGTGGGAGAGGGGCTGCTCGGGCTGGGGGTGGCGGTGGGAGTGGGTGTCTGGAGCCAGGAGGGGAACAGAAGCAGTTTGGGGTTGGAAGGGCTGGGGGTGGGGTCTGGTGTTTGACAGCTGAGGGTCTCTTGAGTTTTGGTTCTGCTAAAGGACGCGTTGGAGGAGGAAGGGGTAGCTGAAGAGGCAGTGTTTGGGGAGGGATGAAGAGCACTGGTAGAGCACCTTCCTTTAAGCAGAGAGGGAGCCCATCCAGTACAAAGAGCAGCTTAAGAACCAAGCGCTCAGGCTCCCGGACACAGCGACCTGACGACCGGAGACTCAGGCTTCCCCAGCTCCCAAGTTCAACTTTCCCTTCGGGCCCGGCCACCTCCACTCCCCAGCTTGGCCTCAGGAGCCCTTGGGAGAACAGGCAGAGGCATCACACCCTCCTGGGCAAAGCCTTGCCAGGAGGAGTTTTCTTTTTTGCGCATATAGGGTGCAGCGGGGTCAAGGGGGGCGGGGGAGGCTGTCCCAAACAGAACTGCAGTCCACCAGCCCGGTTCCTGCCAGCCCAGCCCGGGGACTGGCCAAGCAATGATCCTGGGGTCAGGGGTGGGGGCGGGAGGGCCTCCCCGCTGCTCTCTTTAATTCCTAGAGGGATCTGTCAGAGCTCCCCAGCCTGGAATTTTACTTTGTTATTTTAATGCAATTCTGACCTGGATTTGAATGGAATTGGAAACCCGAGGCCTTAATAAATAAATATTATGATAAGAAATGAAAGCCATGCAAGATGCGAGAGTTCCCCTCACAGAGGCAGAAAACTCCACATTCTTGCCCGGTAGCAGTCACAGAGATTTCTTCTCATCTTCAGCCCCCTGCCATCCAGGGAGAGAGGAGTTGCCTTTTGCATAAAAGATCCTAGTTTGCTTGAACATTTTTCTACTGATAAGACAACTACTTCAAAATTTCTGTCTCACTTTGCAGGAGGGCTGGGGGCTAGGGGAAGGAGTCTATGGCATGGCTGAAAAGTTTGCCTTCTCGCCTCTCCAGGCGCTGCCTGAGAGAAGACTCTATCTCAGACTTCTGGAGGACAGAGGTTTTCGAAGATGCTGGGGTGACAGTGAAATAGGAAGAATTCCGAGGTGCGTGATCACGGCTGCCCAGGACTCCCCAAACTTCCCACTCACCCGTGCCACCCCTGGCTCTTCTAGCCTTTCGCCTGGGGCACAGCGCCCAGAGGTCAGGTCCCCACTGGGGGGCAGGGGGGGTGCACCGAGCGGGTCCTGACAGCAGCACGCTTCCCAGCACCTGCCCTGCCCCTCGGAAATCGCGCCCCCGCCCTCGGGCCCCGCAGCCCCGCGCCCTCCTTCCTTACCTTGCACGGCTCTGCTGTGCTGGGCGGCGCGGGCGTGGGCCAGCAGGACGAGCAGGCAGAGCCCGGGCAGGCGCCGCGAGCCCATGCTGGCGCTCCCGGGCCGGCGGCCGGGGCCGGGCGCGCCGCTCCGAGGGCGGAAGCGGGCCGGGCCCCCGCGCGCCGGAGGGGGAGGGGAGGGGCGCCCCTCCGGGGCCCCGGCCGGGGGCGGCGGGTGCGGGGCGCGGGTCGGCACTCGGGCTGGAGGCTCCCGACACTGCCGGCTTCTCCCGACCCGACGCCGGGAAGAGCGAGGCGGAGAGCGCGGCGAGGCTGGGGGTGCCCGAGCCGCGGACGGAGGGAACCCCCGCCCTCCAAGCGGCTGTGCTGGCGGCGGCGGCGGCGGCGGGGTTGCTCGGCAGAATCCCACCCAATTTCCAGCTTCGCCCGGAGAGAGCTGCAGCCCGAGAGAGCGCAGAGCCCGGGCGAGGGACCTGAGAAAGGGGAGGGGAAACGCAGCGCCAGAAACACGCCCTTTCTGCCTCTTTCTTCCTCTCTCGCTCTTTCTCCGTCTCTCGGGCTCCGTCTCTTTTTCTTCGCCTTTCTCCTCCTCCTCCTCTTTCTCCTCCTCTCCTCGCTCCTTTTCGTTTTCTTCCTCCTCCCCCTCCTCCTCCTCCACCACCTCCTTTTTCGTGCCCTTTTTTCTTTCAAATGGGGCCTCGGCGCGGCGGCCGCTCCCCCCGTGCGCCGGGCGCGGCCCCCTCCCCAGCTGCCGGGCCGCAGCCTGCAGGAATTTACAATCCGGGCTGGGGGCGCGGGCCCGGTCTCCATGGAGACGGCTTCCCCGGGAGCAGGGAGGTCAGGCGCAGACCGCGCACAATCAATGGATCAATGCAAACCCCGCTCGGCTCCAGACCAAACAGCACCCGGCTCCGGCTCGTCCTCTCTCCCCGCGGAAAGAGTGGGGGCTCAGGGTGCGCCCCCGCACTCGCACGCGATGAGGGCCGTGCGGCGCAGGTTTGCACGCACACCTCCACGAGGAGACAAAGAGCGAGGGGTGTCGGGGAGACGGGCGGGCAGGACCGCACGGGCGCCCGGGCATGTCCGCCGACACGGGGGACACAGCCACACAGGACCTCGAAAAACCGAACAGCTCGAAAACGGGCCGACTCACGCCCTCCCAACTCCACCACACGCCTCATCCTCAGGACTCAGTTCCCGCTTGTGGTGCTGAATCCACTTTAATTGAGGACCAAGAAGAAAGCAGCCGTCCCCCAGCTAAACCTGCCAGCTCCAGGGCCAACTCCTTTGCAGTTAAGGCCTTGAAGGTAGCCCACTGAGCCACCCTCCCGGAAGAGACCTGGGCGCACATGTCCAACATTCTAATGCGCTCAGCACAGGGGAAAAGCTAAGCGACAGAGCTCTGCCTCGTGTGTGAATGCAAAGACAGCGCTTGTCCAACGCTCCTCCAGACCTGTCCTGGAGGGTGGTAGGCACAGGGTGCAATATACAGATCTTGTAACATTGAAACCTACATGTTCATGTTGACCAATGTCACCCCAATCAATTAAAAGAAAAGATATGGTCCTGACCAGCCCATTAGTCCTTTATCCCTCCAACTACAGGGGCAGCTGAGGAAAGGCAAATGCGATTTAAAAAAGCAGGGCAAAGTATGCCGAAGGAGCAGTGTCCCTGAACCGTGGCCACCGCCTCCAGACACACTCACAGCTTTGCATCCCCTCACCCCTGAGCAGAAAGAAGGAGGAGAGCAGAACCTGAAAGGTGGGGAGGGCTTTCTTGGACTACGGGCTTCAGTCTGATGGAGTTGTCAGAAAATTATGGTTCGGAGCCAACTGGGACCCATCTAACCTCATAGAGCCCTCAGGGCAGCAGGAAGGGACAATAACAGGATCTCCCTGAAAATAACTCAGTTCTTAGACCTTTGACACTGGCAGCCCCCATCTGCTGGGTGACAGGCAGCCTTTGTCAAGGTCTCCTCAGCCCCGGGGAGAACTGAGCCCTTTCTTCTCCAGGGATGGAGTGGACCCGGGGGAGGAGGGAAACAGACTCCATCATTTGGGTTCCTGTCTCAGCTCCATCCTGGGTGAAGATTACCTTTGGGCAAGTCCCATCTCAGTGGGCCGCAGTGTCCTCATCTAGAAAACGAGACGGATGAGCTCAGTGGTGGCCAGGACACAGTGCCCTGAGGACGCCGGGGGAGGAGGCTTGGGAAGCTCCCTACCTGGGGAGAAAGGTGGTGGTTGGGATGGGAGCACAGGGATCATGGGAATGGTGTGGAGGCCACAGAGATGTTGGTCAGATGACCTCCAAGGTCCCTTCCAGCCCTGTGGTTCTAGGACTTCCCTCCTTCATTCCATTCACAAACCCCTCCCCTTGCGGCAGCTTCGCCTGCTGCCACCAATTATGTGCAGGGCTGGAGGGCAAGTGCAAACTTGCCATCCTCTCTGCCCAAACAAGAGAGTGATTTTTAAGAGGAAAAAAAGAAAGAATTGTAGGTTGCCAGATGATGCTTGATCTATAGGGGGAAAGGGGAGAGAGCAGAGGAGCGCCCAGGGTGGGGAAAGGGAGAGTGTACTGTGCCTTGAGCTTCTCTGGGTCCCAGGGAGGAGGGCTCCAGCCACCCTGTGAAGCAAGTGATGGGCACAGAGGACTCTGTGGGGGCGGATCAATAGGTTATCTCAGACCTTCTCTCCAGTTCAGGGTGACGTCCTGGGCCTCTGAGTGTGGACATTGTCCTGGCTGAGGGGGCGGGGGGCTTGAGCGGGCTATCCCACCTCAGCCCGTGTCTCCAGGAGCCTTGGTGTCTTACTCTCCTTTCCTTTCCCCCTTCCTTTGCCGGCTTTTCCTGTTTCCTCTGCTCCTCTTGCACCAGGCGAGCTTCCTCCGCATCTGGGCAGAAAGGACAGGTCCCGCCTGCTCCCGCCATCCAGCCTGGTTCCAGCCACCGCCAGCCCTTCCGAGGGTTGGACCGGAGCAGGGGCAGGCTCGTGTCACCGGGGCACAGCGAATCGGGTTGCTGGTCACATTGCCCTCTGCACCGTCCACTTCTGCAGGGACTCCCGACTGGATCGTGCCTCAGGAAGGTGACAAGGGACAGTGAGATGGCTCCTGCAAACGGTACTGCAGAGCAGCAGCCTATGCCAACCCTGCGGCTGGGGCACAGTGTCCCTGGGCTCTCTGGCCTCCCACACTCACCTCTCAGGCTGCAGTTCGCTCTTGGGCCTCACTGTCCTTCTGGGATACTTCTGACATACATTCCATTCTCGTTTTCCCTGTAAATGTCCAGGGAGAAGACTGGGCCTGGGGGCCCCTAGTTGATAGGTGGCGGTTCTGATCCTGCTTAGGGACACCTCTGCCTGGGCTCCACCTCCTTCAGGGACTTCCCCGCGCTGCCAGGTCTCCTTCCACGAGCCTTTGCTTTTTCTCCCTGCTCCTCAGCTTCCCCATCTGTGAAATGGGTCTAGTGGCCCTACCTCAACAGGCAGTCTAGTCCAGTGGTCGGCAAACTCATTAGTCAACAGAGCCAAATATCAACAGTACAACGATTGAAATTTCTTTTGAGAGCCAAATTTTTTAAACTTAAACTATATAGGTAGGTACATTATTATTAACTTAATTAGGGTCCTCCTAAGGCTTAGGAAGAGCCACACTCAAGGGGCCAAAGAGCCGCATGTGGCTCGCGAGCCGCAGTTTGCCGACCACGGGTCTAGTCTAATGGAGAACATGTGTGTGTTGGAACTAGACTCCCCAAGATCAATGCCAGGCCCTACCATTTCCCAGCCATCTATCTATTTTATTTATTTTTTATTTCAGCTTAAACAACAGATGCGTATTTCTCACAGTTCTGGAGGCTGAAGTCCAAGATCACGGTGCCGGCCACTTGGTTCCTGGTCGAGGGCCCCTTCCTGGCTGTAGACAGCTGTCTTCTCACTTGTCTTCAATGGTCCACGTGTTCCTGAGTCTGGGCTCAGGGCTGACTCATGCTTCTGACTTGCTGTGACCGGGGATAGGTCACCCCTCTCTGTGCTTCAGTTTCCTCCCCTTTTTCCCTCCCTTCTGTTCTTTGCTTGTTCGTTTCCTTTCGCCTCTCTCTTTACTGCTCCTTGTCACTCTGCGATCTCTTTCCTAGAGCGCCCCAGGCCCATCTGGATTTTGAAGGGAAGGTCAGGTGGGGGCCGCTCCCACCCAGTGGGTTCAGGGAGGGACCTGCACTGGCACGAAGATCGGATTCTTCTACTTTCCAGGGGAGCTTTCTGCACAGGAGGACCCCGCCCCCCTAGGGGCCATGTTCCCCTCAGGCGTGCGCGCTCCCGCCAGGCCTCCCTCTGTCAGTTCTTGGTGAGTTATTCTACGTCTCTGGGCCTCAGCTTCACCATCTAGAAGTGGGTGTGGCCATCTGACCCAGAGGTGAAGCACACGTCACCATCTACTGCACAGGCTCTAGAGGAAAGCAAATCGGGTTCTAATCTCAGCTCGGCTACTTCACAGCTGTGTGACTCAGGTAGGTTATCAGTCTCAGCGAGCTTCAGTTTTCTCTCCCAACAATGGGAATGAAATGCCCACCTCCTAAAATATGCTGCTAATTCCGTAAGATAACGATGCACTCAGTAGGCGTTCACTAGGCAGCGGCCATTGTTGTTATTTCCACTATTTCTCGGAAGGGACAAAGGCTAGTGTTTGATAGTAAAGGTGCAGCTTATCCCAGGCTCAACTTGGATGCCACGGGGTGTGCGCGCAGCAGCCGCTCGGCTTGATTTTCACCACGCCCCCCCAATAGGTTCCTGTCTGTCACACATTCCTACTGAGAAGTTTCCAAAAATGCCATGCATTCCAGCACGCTGCCTTGTCTGCAGTGCTTCCAGGTTGGAGACTTAGAAGGAAGCTCACCTGCCAGGAAAGGTAGCCCCAGAACTCCACTCTCCCTACCACGTGACGGCACAGAAGCTCTGAGACACCAGTCTGAGCTCATTGCTACCC
Organism: Myotis yumanensis; assembly: GCF_028538775.1. Lineage (NCBI taxonomy): Eukaryota > Metazoa > Chordata > Mammalia > Chiroptera > Vespertilionidae > Myotis > Myotis yumanensis. Next base: position 91,899,245 of record NW_027223757.1, read on the forward strand.
TTCACTGAGCACTTTCCATGTGCCAGGCACTGTGCCAGGCACTCCACCACAAGTCTATTCGGCAAGATTGTTATTCCCATTGTGTTGATGGGAAAACTGAGGTTCAAGTAGTTCAACCTGCCCAGATGACCAACTAAGAGGCAAAACAGGACTTGGGCCCAGGCCTGACCCTGAAGCTTCTATATCTCCTCCTTTCTCTATACTGCCTCCTCCGACTCCTCAGAGACCCAGCACATTCGTGTCACTGTCATGGGTAATCATTCGGGGCAGGCTGGCCCCTTCCCACACTAGAGGCAGGAGAGGGTGCCCTTGCTCTGGGGGACCTGCAGCAGTGGGACTCCAGAGACTTGATGAGAGGTCACACGATCTGCCCAAGGTCACGCAACATACCTGAGAGACAAAGCCAGGAGCAGGTCCATGTCTCCCATGACGCCTGACTCCTGGTCAGTGCTCCTTAGCCTGTCCCCCCAGAGCGGGCAGCCCCCCTTCTTTCAGCTCTCGCTTTTCCTTTTCCTGATGATTTGCTGAGAACCGAATCCTTCCATCAAGTGGCATATGTTTCTTATCTCAGACCCTTCCCCAATACACACTGTCCTGGGCCCTTAGGATATAGAAAAGCAATCATAATCATAATCATAATCATAATCATAATCATAATCATAATAGAAAACGTGAACCCCGCTCAAAGAGTGTATGGCCCCAGACCCCCTGCATCACAAGGCGAGTCCCCGATGCCGAGTCTTACCAGGAAGACAGGGGTTATGCGGCAAAGCAGACTCTCTGAAGGCGGCATTAAGCAGTCCAGACAGAAGGTGCTGCAGAAAGAAAGTCAGAGGAAACGGACGTGACCATCCAGGAGGCTCGTGGACAAGGAGGCATTTGAGGAGAATCCTGATGACACTGAAACAGGAAAATAGGTGGACAAGATAGATATACAAAGAAAAATCAGTGATGGACCAATGGAGAGAGAATTTAAGACAGAAGTCAGAACAACAGCAAAAGAAAGGGAAGGAGGGAGGGGGATCATGCTAAGTCACAGACAGGTTAACCCTGGTTGGTCCATGCTCCCCACCGGCCAGGATGGCTTAGGAGCCATTTGGCCATAGAGGCAGAGGATTGGAAGCCACACTCTCAGAGTCTGTTCCAACCCCAGGATTCTGGAGTAACTTGCTCCACAGCCCTTAGTCTTGCCTTTACAGAAGGGTCCACGGGCAGCCCTGCCAGGAGTTAGGGTGCGGCAGCCTGGTCCAAGCTGCCCACACCTGCTCCAGCCTCGCCCCTGGCCACTTGGGTGCCCTCCTTGGCCCCTCACCCCAGTGTGCTCCCAGCTCTTCCTCCCTGCCCACCCCACACCTGAGTCCCTTTACCACCTGCTTCTCCCCACCTGCTCCCTGGCTGCTTCCATGAAGGAAAAAAAAATCTGCAACCTGCCAACTGGCATCAACACCCTTGTGTGGTTCCAGACCCCTCCACATCCCAAGGCAAGTCTCCAAACTGCCCGAGCCTGCACCCCCTCCCCTTCCACACAGCTGCTCTGCTAAACTTCGGGTTCCCCTCTGCCAACCTCAGCCAGAGCCAGAAACGATCTGGCGTGGACTTCCTATCCCTCACCCTTCCTCCCTTCACTGCTGGGAGGGGATCCTTCCTTCTGGCCAAGGCCATTCTGACACATCCCACCTCTCTTGTCCCTACAGGGAGCTGGCGCTGTCAATCATCCCCTCCTAATCCTTCTCCTCCTATGAATACAGTATAACCTGCAGCACCCAGAGCAGCAGCAAAGCTCCCCAGACCCTGCTGCCTCTTGTCTTTCCGGCTCTTGGAGCACCCGGCTCTGTCCCCATGTCACTGCCTCCCTTCACCCCTCGCCCGAGGGCAGCCTGGCCCAGGCCCCCTGCCACCCTCTGCTAGGTCTTCAGCCTCCTCCACATCTCCACACTCGGCTGCCATCAGTCCTTATCTAGCCTGACCTCTCGGGACATTTCCTTTTCCCTTAGGGAGCCCTTCCTTCTCCCGAATCTCCTGCTCGCCGCTCTCCCTCCACCGGCCTTTTCAGTGCTTCTAGCTCGGCTCTTCCAACGTCACACACTACGTTTCCTCCCTGGGGACTCTCACCCAGAGACAGCAAGGGTGACGGGAAGAGCACTGGCTTTGTGGCCAGAAAGTTCTAAGTTTGAATTCCAGCCCCGTCAATAGCTGAGTTTCCTCATCCACAGAGTAGAGAGGATGGAACTCCGATTTGCAGGGTGTTGGAGGGTCACTGCTGACAGTCGTGTGGACTGGACACGCTGGCTGCACACGTTGTGGGGGCAGGGCTCCAGCCACCACCAGGGCGCCATGACTCCCAAAGCTATAGCCCTAGCCCCCACTTTGCTCCTCGCTCTAAGTCGATGTGTCCGATCTTCAGATCTATATCTCCAGCTTCCTCCTCTCTCTTCTATTTAGTCCTATATTTCTGCCCACTTTTCCCAAGAGAGCTGAACTGACCCCCAACCAAACTCTCATTCCTCTCCACACGGCCTCCTGACCTGCCTCCTCCTGTGGGCTCCGTCTCGGGTCAGTGGCTCCATAACCCCGGCTGGATTTCTGTAAGGGCTCTTTCCTCCTCCCCACCTAACAGGCCACAGATCCTGTTAGAGGATAAAACTTCTGAAACCTCCCTCAACTCCATCCGTCCTCACTGCGTCTCCTGAACCATTGTCCGACAGGATTAAGTCCCAATTCTTTTTTTAAAAAAAATGTTTTTATTGATTTTATAGAGGGAGGGAGGGAGAGGGATAGAGAGATAGAAACATTAATGATGAGAGAATCATTGATTGGCTGCCTCCTGTACGCCCCTCACCCCCCCACTGGGGATCGAGCTCGCAACCCAAGCAGGTGCACTGACCAGGAATCGAACTGGTGACCTCTTGCTGCATGGAATGACACTCAACCCACTGAGCCACACCAGATGGGCAAGTTCCAACGCTTTAGCACGGCACCCGTGGCCCTCTGTGCCAGTCCCGAGCCCTTCTCTTCAACGACATTTCATGTTTCTCCTCTGACCTCACCATCACACACCCACGCCACATCATGCCTGGCACATACCATGTTCTTGCCAGCTGGAAACCCAATGCTACCCGTCAAGCTCCAGCTTCAAGGAACCTGTGTATGACGTCTTACTGCCCCAGAGGCTTGGAGTGCAGTGGTTTTTGAAACCCAGCCCTGGCCATGCTGGACCGTGATGGTCTGTCAAACCTTTGAAGGCAAGACCCATATGGACACCACTCTGTCACTTAGTTGTGCTCAATGAAACAGTGAAGACATGGTGAGCTCATGGGAATCCTCAGGAAAGGTAGGGCACCCACCCCTGACCTGTCTCCCGGCCCCCACCGGCCTGGAGAGCTGCAGTCGGCCTACGGGACTGCGGCGTGGAGGGTGGTAAGTGAAGGAGCCGTGTGGAGCTGCTCAGCTAAAGAGAAACCAGAGTTACAGTGGGTCTCGGAGGGGACTCTGGCCAAAGACTCTCAGATTCTGGAAGATAAAGAAGCAGAGCTGGAAATTTCCAAACGAGAACTCAGGATCTCCCCCAGGCTTGGAGCACGGGGTGGTGGCAGCCTGGATAAAGCAGCCAGAGGCGGGAGTCTGGTGAGAGAAGCAGTGACCGGGGCTGGGCCTAAGGGAGGTGGGTGGGTCCGCAGGCAGCTAGCTACCATGTGGACCAGGAAGAAGCAGACTCAGGAGGTAGCGCCTCATCATCTCTCCCCCTTCATCAAAGATCTTTTCTACAGATGCTTAACATCCCACCATGGGAGGACCACTCCTTTGAGCTAAACCCGTGTTCCTTGGGTCCCAAGTACACAGTATCCCTGTGAGAGAGGGTGACAGGATGAAGCCTTGGCCAGTTTAGAACTTTAGTTACTAAGTAAAACCTTAATGAAGGTGTGGACATCCGTCATGAACTTCCTAACTCAGCTGAGCGCCGACTCCGCCTTGCTCCCCCTGCCCTGTTTCTTCACACACACACCCCTTACCCACTGGGCTCCTCCCCGAGGAAAAGATGGAGAGAGGGAGGAGGACCTCTGCATCCGACAGTGTGATTCCAATGAGTATCGTGGAATAAAAAGGATGAGTGAGGCTATCAGGGCAAGTTCAAGGTCCTCGTGAACCAATTCATAAGGTGAAGTGCTGTCAAACCAAGCTCACCTCCCCAGTATCATATTCTATTCTGTTTCCCGAGAAGGGCTCCCATAGGACTGAGAATTCTTTTAGAAAAAGCTGGAAACCTGCAGCAAGAACAGGGTCAGAATGTTTGCCAGCTTCGTGCTTATGTTGAGTGTCGATATCCGTACACTGGTCTGCCTCCCTCGTTTGGCAAGAGGTTTTCCATTTGTCGTGCCCGCCCCCCGCGCCCCCCCCTCCCCCCCCCCCCGCCTCTGTCCTACATGGAGAGCTGTGAGGCATCATGCCCAGGGGCATCGCAGCCAGGCTGGATTCCTTGGTTGGTGTCCCACCCTAGTCCTGCAAACATCAGTCCGCAGGAGGCTGCAGTGCGCTGGAGCGGGAACAGCCTCTACCCTGTCTCAGGGCCGGGCCTTCCCCTGATCAGCCCAAGGGCTACTGAGGAGAGAGCGGAGCTCCTTCTAGCCCGCTGGTGCCCACACCGGCCCCTCCATGCCCTTGTCCCGTCCTGCTGGGATTGATGGAGAAATTCAGTTGCTGCGCTCTGGCGGCCCCACGCTGTAATGTCGCTCTTCACCAGTAGGTGCCGCTGTCTAACATACCATCCTCCAGCCGGTGGCGAGGTTCCCAGGCCCACCTGGGGGAGCCTACGCAAGGACCCCGTGCCTCAGACAGATTTGCAAATGAAATTATTATAAAAAAGATGCACCACGTTGGTGATGTAAAGCTGTGGAATTAATTGTATGTGGGTTTCCTTATAACCACAGATTCCATTTGTAATGAGTTTGACATTCCTCGTGTACGCCCTCTATGCCAGGAGCTCAGAGGATATGGGGATTCAAAGATGACATGGTTTCTCCTCTCAAGTTCATAATTAGGTAGGAGAGAGACATTTGCATCTAAACAATTAGAATATAAGAAGAGCATGGTACATGCCCAAATACGGAGGTGCCAACATGGAATTCTAATGAGGGCAGAAAGGAGACAGATGAATTCCAGCTGCAGGCTTGGGGGCGACACAGAGGAGGGAGGTTTTAAAAAGACGGCCTCAAAGAATCATAGACTTCTCACCCGTGGAGCCGGGTGAAGAGCTGAGGCTTTCCAGGCCGTGGAAACAGGTGAGCAAGGACCGGGAAGGGGTGTCTCCAGGGAATCGGTAAGTACCCAGGGGTGGGAGGCGGACCCGAAGGTGCTGGGCCGGAGGGTGAAGAGCCTGCTCCCACCCCATGCGAAGGGGTTGGCGGGCACAGGCTCCGGGATGCCAGTGACCTTACTGCAAGGCCAGCTCACATCACCAACTGGCGTGATTCCTTGGGGCTTTGTGTGTTCACAGGGTCTTTTCTGTGTTCAGGGAATTGACTTCATCCTGGGCGCAGGAAGAGTGTGGTGGTGGTGGTGGTGGGCGGGGGGGGGGGGGGGGGGGGGTAAGGGGACACAAACAGGAGTGAAAGGAGGGAATCATGGCTGATGGAAAAGAAAGATGGAGAGGGAGGAGGAGCAGCAGGGACGGGGCGAGGCCGACCCACACGGGAGGGGGAGCCGTTCGGGCTTTTCCAGGCAGGGCCTCTGGCTCCCGGCCCTGGACCACAGAGGACAATGTGAGGCGGGCTTGCTCGCTGATGTGTGTTCTGTGGGTCCTGTTGGTTTGTTTTTCATTTTTCTGGCAGTGGACACGTCTGTGGTCGAGAAGCAGGAGGAGGTCAGGGGCGTGGCTGGCATTGACAATGGTCCCCGGGCCAGCTGAGCTGGTGGGATCCCTTAGTGAGGGCTGTGGGCCTTGGAGCTGGACTTTTGATGTCCCTGGGAGGGGCCTCTCTGTGGGCGCCCAGAACCAGGTGGCCTGCTCAAGCCCAGAGATGGTTGGCCCCAAGCCCTTTGTCCCCGTCTTCCCCACCCCAGAGGAGAGAATTAGTGCCTGAGGCCTGGGCTCCTTGCTGGGGTAGCCAGGAGTCGTGCTGGGCTGGGGAGCCCGTTGGGGTAGCAAGAGCAGCCACTTCCAGAGCCCTGACGATGGGTCTGGCTCTCTCCTGTCCCGCAGCCCTTGGAAGCCAACCTAACGAGCACTATTAAAGTTAATGAAATGCAATGATTCCTCCGTTTGCTCAGTTAGAGCTCTTTACGAGATTGCTCCCTCTTGTAGAAGAGATTCATTTGAGCTGCCAGGGCTTGGCCTTTGTCCCCCTAATTTTTATTGGCCCATTAACAAGATCAGAAGCTGCGTGCTCACCGGGAGTATCTGGTACTGGGGTCCCAACAAGCCCCATTGGGTCAAGTCTCAGGTGGCCTTTTGAGTCCAAATTAACCTAAAAACAGCAGGAACTGGGAAGGCTCCAGCGTTAGATGCTTCCCCAACCCCCTGAGGGAGTCACTCCCCTGGGGAGAATCTAGTTCCTTTGGTTTGAGGGCTTTACTCCCCATCAAAATGGAAATACACTCAAACTTGTTAGTCATTTACATGTTGGTGTAAATTAGTTCATAAGGTCATAGATAGGCTCCAAGGAGACCCATAATCTCCTAAACTGTATATAAACTATTGTCTCTAATGTTCATCTTTTTTCAGTTTCTTCAAAGTTTTCCTGACATACCCCAAAAAACACGTTTTTAAAAAACTTCTCTAGCCCAGCCGGTGTGGCTCAGTGGTTGGACGTTGACCTTTGAACCAGGAGGTCACAGTTCAATTCCTGGTCAGGGCACATGCCAGAGTTGAGTGCAGGCTCGATCCCCAATTTGGGGGGGCTGGGGGAGTGCAGGAGGCAGCCGATCAATGATTCTCTCTCATCATTGATGTTTCTAGCTCTGTCTCCCTCTTCCTTCCTCTCTGAAATCGATAAAAATATATTAAAAAGCAAACACCTCTCTAGGAGTGGAAGAAGAATGGTCCACACCTGGGCACAGAGGACAAACTCGCCTCGCCGCACCACCTGCTTGGCCTGCCTCTCCCGCCCGCCCCCCCCCCTCCCCCCACAGGAGGCGGAGTGCCCTCCCCATAGAGCAGCTCCTCCACAGACCTCCCATTGTCACACGGCTCAGCCGTGTCTCCTAAATCTTCAAACCGACCTCAGGCTGGGGTGCAGGGGCAAGAGGAGAGCCCGTCAACACTGCCGGATTGACATGGCAAGGCTGTAATGATAGGTTCCGGGCTGGTGTAAATACTCATAAACCTGTTGTAAGCCCCGGGCATCACATGCCTTCGGGTGCCAGAGCCCCTGCAGCCCGGCACAGGCCCGGCATTCAGAAGGTCAGAGAGGAGGCGGGTGCTAAGCTGGCAGCTGGCAGCTGGTAGGACAAGGTGCAGGTGGGACCATGCGGGGAGAGAGCGCCCTCGTCCTCCCCCACAGAACAGGTGGGCTCTGCAAGCGATGCCTGGAATGGCTTCTCCCTGCTCGGCCAGTCTGACTGTTCTTGTGGGCGATGGCGTCGACGCCAGCCGCCTTACAATCGCAAGGGCCTCCTCGGGAAGATGAGCTGGGCCTGAGCGTCTCTTCTTCACACGGCAGCCAGGGCCATCTTAAAGCAGAGCTTCATGACCTCAGCACTGCTGGCATTTGTTGTGGGGTGGTCATTTGACTTGGGGGAGGGGCAAAATGGGGTCTCCCCGACCCCCACCCCATTGAGAATCTCTGTCTTAAAGAATGAATCCTGCAGTGTCTTCCCATGGCTCTGAGCATGAAGTCTCGCTCCGTGGCGCAGCCTTCAGGGCCCGTGCGGGCGAGCCGTGCCATCCTCTCCAGCCCCAAGCGCACCCCTCAGCCGCACCTGCCCTCGCCCTTCAGCCACAGGAACCTATCTGATGGACCCAAACCAGCCAAGCTTTTTCTTGGACAGAATGGAAAATGGAGAGACATCAGCAGATTTGGGATATGTTTTGGAGGCCTCTTTATACACATTTATGACAACGCTTAAATACTTGACTCACTGTATTACTTACTTTTATTTTTTCTGCCATCCCCAGTGGAATGTAAGGGTGGGATCTTAAGAAAGAGCAGGGACCTTGTCTGGCCTGTTCACCATTGCACTCCATCACCTCCCGTAGGGCCTGCCGCACCCAATAGGCCCTGAATAATTGCCTGTGGAACGAATGAATGGGGGGTGGCCGGAGTTCAGAGGGAGGGGGCTCTTCTGGAGGAGAGCTAAGGGGAGGTTTCCTGAGCACAGTGAGGCTTGAAGCTTGGATGGGAAGAGTGGAGGGCAGGAAGAGCAAACCGTGTCCTGAACAGGCGTAGGGAAGGCAGAAGCAAAGGCCCCAAAGCCACAGTGGCGAAATGCATTGATGTTGTCCCAAGGGACACAGGTGGCAAACACTCCTCATGGGCAGGACAGACCTGGTGTGAGCGAGACTGTCAGGCTGCATCCGCATGGAGTGAGCCAGCCAGGTTAGAGCCTAGAGAAATGGGGACCACCCCCGGGAGGTTGGGACAGCTGAGCCTGAAGCCTGGACTTGGCCGAGTCTCTGAAAAGTAATGGTTATTCCTCTCCCCGTGTCTGATGTTGACGACTGACGGCTCTGATCCCCTCGCACCCCTGGAACCAGCTCTGTGGCTATAGGGGAGTCAGGAGACCGATTAGCCCCGTGAGCCTAGACCCGTGCAGACGGCCCTGGGACCCAGCAAAGAGGCCTGGGCCGTCCCATCGTCCCTCCCTGTCTCCATGTGTGGCCTTGCTCAAGGCATTGGACTGCAGCGGACCTCCCTGTCCTCACAGTTAACAATACCTGCCCGCTCAGAGGAGGAATGAGGTCATGTTTGTGCAGCATTGCGAGCTCACTGGAGACAATGAGTGTATTCTTCCCAACAGTAACAATAATAATCATTACTGCAGATCCAACCAGCAAATACGTCTCCTCAAAGCTGGGGCCGGGCTCCTCAGTAGGACGGCAATTAGAGTTAAAAGGAAATCTCCAGATGGGGGAATTTTCTGGCCCCATTTTGATCTTTGGGGTTTGCAGAGTTGATATCGTGGTGGGAGGGAGAGGCCTGAAGCCATAATTCATCTCAATTCCATTCAATTGCATGTATTGTATCTCTTGTCCTGAGTCATCCCCAGTGGGTTTTGCAACTTCTCACCCTCTTTCAGTTGGAGAATAAAGAGGTGCCTCACACTCCTCATCTCCACACTCACTGGGCGCCCCGTTGACTCAGGGACGAGTGATCTGGCTATTAGAGATCCTGGATTCGGCCACAAACTCGCCTGCAAAGTAGGTGGCCTGTACGGAGCACTCGACTCTCCTTTCGCCCCTCCCATTAAGTAGTGACGATTCCCTGAGTGAGCTGTGCGCTCACAGTGCCCAGGAGCGGGGCCCACGGGTTCCCAGTGATTCTCACGCAGCCAGCCAGCACCTGCCTGAGTGTGGGAATCACCAGGTTTAGGGAAATATTGGTTATGAATGCAACCACACGGAGCAAAACAGTGCCTATACAAGGTATGGTTGCTGCGTGGGTCGAGCTGGCAAGAGATCCTCTCCCTTGCCTCCAATCCACAAAATGACAGGAGCCCCCCACCTATATTATAGTATGAGAAACAAGAGAGAACCTTCACCATATAAGAAGCATTGGGTTCCAGAAAGAAAAAGAACAGATAACATCAAAGCTGTAAAGAAATCAAATGGAGGAAACCACAGCTGGAAACATCTGAAGGAGCCACTGCCGGTTGCGGGGCTCCCAGCCTGAGACAGCAGACTCAGGACGACCGAGGAGGTGCCAGAGGGGTCCCTGCTGCCTCCTGACCTGTGCCCAGCAGCTGGCAACAGCGGATTTGCCCCAAGCACTGGGGATAGAGTGGTGGATGTTTCATCCACGTGGGGAGAGAGAGACAGGGAGCCCTCGTCCAGGAGAGAAGCTGCCGGCAGGCCACTCGCCTCCCTCCCACCCTCAATAACCAACAACAGGTTACAGTGAACACAGAGCTGGCCAACGGGATTCGCAAATACAGAGATGAGCTGGACATCAAGAACCACTGAAGATTTAAGGGAAAAGAAAACCATGATACAGAGACACTCTACACCAGTGCTGTCCGGTAGAACCTTCTATGGTGATGGGAGTGTCCTATTTTTTAACTGAATTTTTTACTTTATTTTAATGAATTTGAATAGCAAACAGCTACTGTATTGGATAGCATAGCTCTAAACTTAACAAATAGAAGAGCTAACGCCCAAAGAAATAGAGATAATAGAACAAGCAACAACAAAAACCAGTTTACTTGGAGAATAATTATCTTCAAAAGATGCAAAATAATAATAAATCCATTTAAAAAAATCAGTGACCGTAGAGATTTAAAGCTTGATAACCAGAATTTGAAACTCAGTAGACAGTCTGAGCTGGATTTTATGACCTGGTTATTAGAAACAGTGAGCTGAGGAAGTCCCCTTAAACGCCCTGAAAAGGATAAAAAGATGGAAAGTCTGAGAAAAAAAGTTAAGAGACACCCGTCTAATAGGCGCTACCAAAGGAGAGAGCTTCAGAGAACAGAGGAGAGAAATGACTAGGGAGCTAATAAAAGAAAGTGTCCAGTCGTTGAAGAAAGAAATTCGTGATTAGAGTGAATGTTTCCAAGAGACAGTTCACTAGGCACGCTACAGTGAAACGTCAGGACAACAAAGATGAAGAACAAAAGATAGCCTAGAAGCTTCCAGAGAGAAAAAGCAGGTCACCAATAAAATAATATTAAGTTGGCATCAGATTGGATGCTAAAAGACAATGGGACACCATTTCCAAAGTTTCAAAGGGAAATGAAGAATTCAAGGAGGAGGGGAAATGAAGAATTGTTGTATTACAAGGGGAAAGTCTGCCGCCCTCATATTCTTTGAAGAATTCCTAGGGGAGGGGCTTCAATGACCAGAAAAAGTGAATTCGAGAGAGGAAGACGTGGGACGCCGAAACTATGGTGAACAAAGAAACTAGTAACACGTGTAGTGACGTCTAAATAATGATTGCGGCGCAATGTAAACATTTTTAAAACAACAATTGGGAGCCATAATCTACCCACTCTCAACCTGGGAGGTGGTGAGTGGGAATGAAAGGAAAGTTAAAGTGTGCTACGGGAGAAAGAATTCCTGATTAGCTCTATGCACGGATAGAAAATCCCAAGTCAGAGAATACAGGATTCAATTTTTTAAACACATGTTTTATATTGATTTCAGGGAGAGAGAGACAGAGAGAGGGAGAGAGAGAGCTAAAAAACATTAATGATGAGAGAATCATTGATTGGCTGCCTCCTGCACTCCCCCTACTGGGGATCGAGCCCACAACCTGGGCACCTGCCCTGATGGGGAATCCAGCCCTGACCTCCTGGTTCCTGGGTTGGTGCTCAACCGCTGAGCCACAGCAGCAGGGCAAGGATTCAATTTAAGAGTCACCAATAGAAGATGGGGAACGGGGGAATCAGCTTCCAAATCACTACAGGGAACTTTAAACGGGGCAAAGAACACTTAATCCACTTTCGTCCTCTTGTCATCACCAAGCCAGGGCTGCAGAGGAACCCCCATCGCTACTTGTTGCATGAGAAATAGATGGTCAAGAATGGCCCAGGCAGGAAATAGCAAGGGTGCTCTCTGTGCCTCAGGAATGTCCCCAGGGGAACGGAGGCAGTGCTAGCAGGTGGCCGCCACCATTGCCGCAGTGGTGAGAAGGCAGGCTTTGAGCCACGCTGACTTGGGCTTGGCTCCCAGCTCTGCCGCTTCCTCGCTGTATGACTGGCTGTGAGCAGGCGCCATGCTCCCTTTGAACCCCAGCTTGCGTCTCTGTAAGACTGTGGACGATGAAATCCGCCTCTAGGGTAGTTTAAGGCTCAGTAAGATAATGCGCAGAAACCTTCTAGGACCTGGGAGCCCTGATAAATGGTCATTCTTTTTTGTTGTGGACACCAGGTGTGTTCCACGGGTGGCCTCCAATGGCTACCAGCCAGTTTCAAGTGGTTTTGTGCCCGGGTAACCTTCACAGAGAAGACCCCACTGTCCCCACCCCTTCCCGCAGTTCCTACCAGCTCCCATCCGCCCCCACCGGCCGCTGCGCACGCACACTCGCCCTGACTGTTTTTCAAGTCTTGTCCTCTGTGAACCCAGACACCTGCCCACACAGAGCTCTCCCCACAGGGGACTCTTGAGGGCTGGTCACTTGATTGACAGCAGGTCTGGCTGAGTGGGCACGCACGCTCTCCCAGCCACCAGCTTCCCCTGCCACATGTCCCAGGGCTACAATTCCTATGACCAGAGAGGGCTCCTTTGTGATTGTTCTTACCCTCAGGACGGTCCTCTTACTGTAGGTAATTCCCGGGAGACCACCTGTGTTCAGGTTCTTACCTTGCGTCACAGCCTCCTGTGTCTTAACCTCCCAATGGTCAACTGGTCCCCGGGCTGTGTAGTCCCAGATGAGAGCAGATCTCTGCAAATGATTTCAATGTTGTGGAGAGAAAGATGTAAGTAAGAGTATTCTTAGTGTCAAAAGGTATTCTTAATGGGTCATCCTCTCCGTTTTATTGCAAATGGCTTTTGAAATAGGCCCCAGAGGAGTGACTCTCTAATGCAGTGGTTCTCAACCTTCTGGCCCTTTTAATACAGTTCCTCATGTTGTGACCCAACCATAAAATTATTTTCGTTGCTACTTCATAACTGTAATGTTGCTACTGTTATGAATCACAATGTAAATATCTGATATGCAGGATGGTCTTAGGCGACCCCTGTGAAAGGGTCGTTCCACTGCCAAAGGGGTCGCGACCCACAGGTTGAGAACCGCTGCTCTAATGGCAGAGTCTCAGACTGGAAAGTAAGTTAAAAAATACGTGAGGGGCCAGAGGCAGGTACTTCCCCCCCGCCCCCCCCCCAGGCTCACCACCCAGGGGACCATGGAGTCGGCCAGTTCCGGGCCAGTTCTGACACTGGAGTCTTGGAATGAAGAAGCAGCTGGAGTGACTGAGTTGTTAATGCTGAGGCTTACAACCCTAATATTCCAGATGAGGAAACCGAGGCCCAGAGAGAGAGAAAGTTGCTCACTCATCCACAGTGGGGGGCCCACGTAGGAAAGGAAGCAGGGGCTAACGTAGCTCGGGTGGGGCCAGGGTGAAGAGGGGTCAGAGGCAGACAGAACCAAAGCCTCTGGGCAGTGCTACCCCAGCCAGGGCTTCCCCTGTGCGCACCCCTCACCCAGGCTGCCCCTCCCACATCAAGTGAGGGGAGGCCTCCTGCCCCCTGCCCTTGGCCAGGGAGAGAAAGTGGGAAACAATGCCTTCAAAGTGAACAATGGCCATTAACAGCTACAGAACCAGAGCAGAAAAGACATGAATCCTGGGTGCCTGGGAGCCTGGAGTGGGGGGAGGGGACAGAGGTGGGGAAGCCTCTCCTGGCTCCTCCTGTAACCTGGCTGCACCCCTGCCCCCTGGCACTTCCAGGGGCAGCTGGCTTTTCCATTTGGAATGCCCCTGCTCTCACGGGCTCTGAGGGGCTGCCCAGGCCAGGGTGCTCTGGACACGCGCCCCCAATGCCCCAAGGAGAGGGGGCTTCGGTTCCCTGAGGAGCCCCGGAACCCCCCGCTGGGGAGTGGGCAGGGCCATGTGGGTGCCCTGGGGGCCAGGGACTGACCCCCAAATCCCTCACTGTGGGAACCCCCAGCGTGGGCTCTTTGGGGGTAGCTGAGACAATGAGCCCGCTGAGAGCAGGAGATGACGCATTTTGGTGGCCACAAGCCTCTCTGACGGGTCCGCCCCATCAGGGAGCAGCTGAAACCTCATCCCACCCAGCGCGGCCTTTGTCTGCACCACATGTTTGTCCTATTTGGGAGATTTTTGTGGGTTTTCCCGTCTTTCTCTAGCGCTCAGCGCCCTGAGGGGGACAGAGGCCATGTGGGGCGAGCAAAAGGGATAAGAGACACTGCGCCTGGCGGTCTGCGCACCATGAGGTGGGAGCCATCTGCCCCCAACACACCCTCTGTGCCCACGGGCACCCTGGGCCCAGGCCACATGCCTCTTCTCTGCTGGGACTTGCGCCTCCCCTGGGCCTTCCGGCTGCTTCCTCCCTCTTCTCTCAGCCTCCTCAGCTCCTTCTCTGCTTCCCTTTGATTCCTTCATGTGGCTTCCTCCATCAGCCCCGCACTCGCCATTCCTGCCTCCTGGCCTTGCCCTCTGTGCCCTCCGCACCCTCCGCCAGTCGGGCCTGTGCAGCTGCCATCTCCCCTCCTTGCTCCCTGGACTCCAGCCCTTGGCAGGGTCTCCGGTTTCTAAACTCCGAAAGTGTGTGTTCCTGTGCCCTCTGTGACTCCAAGCTCACCTGCCTCTGCGCCGGCTCCCAGCGGCGAGCGCAGAGGCCACGGCTTTTGTCCTCTGGTTCCTCCCCACCATGCCTCCCACAAAGCAAATGTGCAGTTAATATTGTTTGCTGGCCGTGAACCAAATTACAGAATCTCAGTGATGGAAGAGACCTACCTAATCCAATGAGGCCCTTAGGGGCTGAATTCCTGCTACAAGGTGTCCAGCTTCAACTTCCATGCCTCCAGTGGTGGGAATCTCACTGCTTCCGGGGCAACCTGCTCCCTCTCCTGAGGGTTCTGACCACAGGAAGTTCTTTCTCAGACTGAGCGAATCCCCTCCACCTTCTGGCTTCTCACCACTCCCAGCTGGGTCACATAGAGCCCTCCCCGTCCTGCCACAGCCGCCCTGTGGATATCTGAAGTCTTTTCCTTCCTTTTCTTTTCTTTCCTTTAAGAAATATTTTTATTGATTTCAGAGAGGAAGGAAGAGGGAAAGAGAGATAGAAACATCAATGAGAGAGATGAGAGAGAATCATTGATCAGCTGTCTCCTGCACGCCCTACACTGGTGATTGAGCCCGAAATCAGGCTTGTGCCTTGACTGGGAATTGAATCCAACCGTGACCTCCTGGTTCATAGGTGGACGCTCAACCCCTGAGACATGCCGAGGGGGCTGAAGTCTTTGTTTTTCCGGGGGAAACACCTTTTGTCCTAACTTCTGGTGCCGCAAGGCCCCGATGACCACAGGCTTCAGGTGTCACCCCCACCCCGTCCCTCACCCCCGTGCAGAGCCTCTCCCCTAACCCTGCTGAACACATTGTCCTGACACAATTTTCCTCTTTCTGGGTCAAGATGGATGTCTAACCTTTCAGGAGGGGCTTGCCTCCAGGCGATTTGGGGGATGTCCTGGAGGAAGGGGCCCACTCTCCTCCTCTCCCTGCTGTCAGGGAGCAGCCCTGCTCCCCAGGTGCTACAGGCACATCTGACACCCACTGACCCTTAGCGGAGGCCTGGCTGTCTTTTAGTCCTCCGTGGGCACTTTTACGCAGGTACGCCAGAGAGAATGCGAAGTGCTTTAAACCAGAGGGGTGACTCACCGTGCCATTTCAGGCCGCGGAGATATTTTGGGACGAGCAGATCTTGTGGCGCCTGGCCGGCCTCTCCTGACCTCCGTGGTGCCGGTGCCAGCCAGCCTCCAGCCTCCAGCCTCCAGCCTCCAGCCTCCGGCACATTTGCATTAGGACCAGGCACTTTCCAAGCCCCATAGCCCAGGCAGTTACTGAGACTCATGCTTTGCTGCCTTGCATAGTTCGCCGCTTTTCTTGAGTTTGTGTGTCTTGTAGCAAATGAAGAACTTCTTGAGGAAAACGACAGGGGCCTTCCAGCCCTCTGACCAGCGGTCTGCATCTTGACCGTGGTGGTACATATACCATGTATGCGTTAATTGAAACGCATCTGCCTGTATACTTAAAATGCTTGTGTTGTATTGTATGTGCTTTATACTTTGATGAAGGCGTTTATTTTATTTTTTAAGGCTTTCACATCCCTTACAGAGTCTAAGTGTCACATCTTGCTCGTGCCTGGGTTCACGTGCATTTGTGGTGATTTGCTGAGTTAGGCTGTACCTAGAGCGATAGCCGAGAGCCATCTTAGCGTGTATGCCAACTTCCGGCTTGACGTGGCTCCTCAAACAACGCTGCTGAAATAAAAGTGCACGGTCTGGCCTGGCCTGCAAGCTGGTCCTTCTGCCCAGGGGCTCAGGCCCACATCCGGGAGACACACCTGACTCCTCACCCCGCCTCTCCTGCAAGGTGGCTTTCAGGTGCCATGGCCACCGCCATCACTAGGACTGCTATGACGACTGGTTCCTAACACAAGCTCTGCCCAGCCTTGCCACTCACTCACCTGGAGAGTTGGAGGCTCCAGCCCGAAGCCCTAAATGCGGGGGCACTGTTACCCACGGTCAACTCACCAGACCGTGACTGAGTCCCATGAGCTTCCCAGCCGCCCTGTTCCAGGTGCCGCCCCGCTCCTGACGGGCTACTGCCCCTGGGCCAAGGCGTTAACCATCTTGCCTGAGTTATGACTCAGGTGTCTGGCCCCCTTGGAGGCGAGGCCCTTCCTTCTGCCCCAGTGCCTGGCGTCTTCGTCTTACCCTGAGCTCGTGAGTGTGTCCTTCACAAACAGAACTCGGTGACTGCCTGCAGGGCAGGACGGGGTGGCCTTTGCCTCTTTGTGCTTTGCAGTCTGTTCTAATGACTCCTGAGTGAGTGCATCTATCTGGTCTACCAGAGTGCAAGCTCGCTAGGGCAGGGAAGGTGTCCGATAAACATGTATGGGTGATGGATGCGTTTTCCATTTCATGAAAACCATGCAGAGGTCCCACACTCACCAGACGGACCAGGTGTTGATGGGGACACAGGCTGTAGGCTACGGAGGGCTGATGGGGTGTGACTTGGTCGGGCCATTCTGGGAGAGCTATTTGACAATATCTTGTCAAGCGGAAGATGCCCTCCTGTCTTTACTCTGGAGAACCTGGCTCTTGCATGTGGGCAAGAATGTTCGTGGCAGTGCTGCCTGCAATTACAAAAGGCTGCAGGTCACCTGTGCTCCCCTCCGCATGGACACGGGGCAGTCACACAGTGGACTGCGTGCGCCACACCATCTACCTCAGCTTCACTCATCCACGTGGGGGTCTCAGACACGTAGGCGATCAAACACAAAGTTGCAGATGGATGTCTACAGCATGATACCACTCACATGGTCTTTAAATAAATGCAAAATAATGCTACATATTGTTAATCCTGCATATTAGGCCTCAGGACAGCATGATTGGAGCCTAGGGCCCAGGTCACGCCTCTGCAAAGGGCAGATACTATTGACGTGTCGCGTATTTCTATCCATAGAGTAAAAGAGAGAGCAATGGACACCGAGTTCAGGAGGAGAGTCACGGGGGGTGGGGGGCAGAGAGATGTACTTGAGTCAGGGACACGAGGGCTCACCAGTATTGGGGTCGTGGTGCTCACTTACCAGGTGGGGGGAGGTACCTGGTGTTTGTGATGTAATTCTTTATTCTGTGGACGTCATCACTGTTGTTCAGCACACGTTTGCGGCTCCTCCCCCTTCCAAATGCGGAGCAGGATTGTGCTTCCCTGTTCCCTGTGGTTAAGAGGGGCCCTGTGACTAGTTCTGGCCAATGAGCTGTGAGCTAGAGCATTAGATCGCCTTTCTGAGACTCCTGGGTTTTTCTGACAGCATTTGAGATGGTGGCTGTTCTGTCAGCCGAGGTCCCGGAGCGATTCAGCGAGCCCTTGCTCACTCACCCCTGAAGGACATGTGGTGGACGTAGCAAGCAGCCAGTGGCCGAAGCACAGTGTGTTAAGACATTGAGCTATCAGGGTTGTTTGTTCCTGCAGCAGAAGCTAAGCTATTCTGACTGGTACATACATACCTTTTATGTGTTGAGAATATTTCAATTAAAAAAATGAAATGAGGGAAACCATCCTTGCCTTTTAGGCCAGTGCCAAGATTTGACAAGAGAAGAGGCCATGGGAGAGACGGGCCTGCTGTTTCCTTAAAATAAAAATAAAAAGCCTTTTCTAGCTCCCTTTGCCCCTGAGTGGTGGCGATGGACAAAATGAGCATTGACTGCGGGGAGACTTCAGGCTGGAGTGCCCCCAGCATCTCATTACACCTTCCTTAGAAGCCCATTCAGCACCCCGGCTCCCCTGGCAGGCCTCGGCCTCAGGAAGCCGCGCGGCATCGCTGGGCATCAGACACCCGCAGGGCAGACGCCTTGGCACCTTCTCCAGGCTTCCGAGTCCCCTCCTCCCTGAGCGCGGGAACATCAGCCAGAGCAGGTACAGGGGATCAGGGCAGACAGGATGTGGGCAAGGTCTGGCCTTCGGTGCCGGTGCTGTGCCGGGGCGAGAGCCTGAGCCTGGGCCCCCAGGAGCTGGGGCCTGCGGCTCCCTCAGGGGCTGAAGCAGGGACACTTCAAACATGGGCCTCCTGCCTCCGCCTCTCCCGCCTCCGGAGGAAGTGCTCCTGGATTACCTCGATGGAGGGGAGGGAGAGGGGGCTGCAGGTAATGCCTGGATTTCGATGGCGCTTTTCTTTCTAAAGCGTCGAAAGACTCCCCTCTCTGATCTCCCGTGGCCTCCCCCAGAACAGGGCAAGGAGAGGAACATTCTCTCATCTCCCAGTCCAGGTGAGGAACCGGGGCCTGGAGAGGGAAGCAAATGGCCTGAGGTCACAGAGCAGGACAGACCCCACCTCCCAGCCTGGCCCTAGGCCCACCCGGGGGCCTGGCTGGCTTCTCTGTGTGGGCAGCAGCCCCCGAGCTTCCGGTGCCCTTTCTGAGGGGTGAACTGGGGCCTGGGTGTCCCCTCAGCCTGTCCTGGGCCTGGGCGGGTAGCAGGAGGCTCCTGGGTCAGTGCCCTCCCTCGGAGCAGTGACGCCAGGTTGGCCGGGAGCCCCGCGGTCCCGCCACCCGGAGGTCAGGCCAGGGAAGCTGCCAGAACAGCGGGGCTGAAGAGCATCCAGATAACGCAATTGGGGTAGCCTCTGTGGGTGGAAATGACATTTCTTGGCTTTAAATAGCTCTGTGTCTGGAGCCCCAGAGCCTGGGCAGGGCTATTAATTCCTGGACGCCCGGAGGGCCCAGCCCGTCACCCTGTTTGCACAAGCTGTGTAAGATCTCAGGCATTTTCCTGCCACCGTCTCCCCACCTCCCTTCAGTTTTCCTGTGTGACTTCGACAAGGGGGAGTTTATTTCTAGTAGGAGGCCTGGCTTTCGAGCTGACCGCATACATATTTTGTCCTTCTTACAAGTGACACAGCTCAAGTCAACAGCAAATGCTTGAGGGTTTTCTTTGTAACCTGGTGTCTCCGTAATGAAAGGTGATGTGTAAGCACATGAATGGCAAACACACGCGTCCATGGCTGTGTGTCAAGCTAACGAATTAGTTCATCCCCCGTTGCGTGTGAGCGCTGCTGTGTCAGGCACTGCGCTAGCTGGGTGCGCAGGACAAACAAGAGCCCTAACTCAGAGCACAGTTATCCCTCCCCGGGCCTCCAGCGGGGTCTCCTGGCCCAGGTGGGCATCTCGGCCTCTAGTTCCAAAGTCTCCGAGTCCTGCCCTTGGCACCAAGCCCCCCGCTGAGCCCTGCTGAGAATGATGAAGAGGAAGGGACAGGCAGGAAGGAGGAGCTCCGTGCAGAAATGGACAGGCCGTGGTGGCTGCCTGCCTGGCTGGAGAAATACGAATCATTGTCAGTTCCCAGGTGCTCAGCCTGAGGCAGGGAGGGTGGAGAAGGGTAAGGACAGATGCATGGACGTGGGAGGGGCCGCTCGCCTCAGTTAGGAATTGACTTCGAATAAAAGCCCAATCACAGTGGCTTAAACTCGCAGGGTCTCTTCTCTCCCGTGAATCCCCAGCCCCAGGGCTGCACAGCAGCTCGCAGTCCCCAGGGTCCTTCTGTCTTTCTGCTCTGTCATCCTCAAATGCTCCTCGTGGCCCCAAATAGCTGCTGAGGTTCCAGGCATTACATCTGACTCCCTGAAAGAGAGAATGAAGGACAGAGGACAGAGAGGGTATATCTTTCCGCCCCCCTTTTAAGGAGGCTACCTACAAGCCACCCATCACCCTCTGGTTGTCCCTCATGAACCAAAACAGTCCCACGGCTACACCAAGCTGCAAGCCAGCCCTGGAGATGGAGTGCTTCTGGCAGGGCGCTGCCCCCGCTGTGCCCGCGTGAAGAAGGGAAGACGGGCACTGGGACGTGCCCCGCAGCTCCAGAGGTGCGCGTGGACTCGAACTGAGTCAGGACCAAAGGTGAGGCACTGAGGCCGGGGTGGGGGGCAGAGTGTGCAGTGAGGACGAAACATCCTGCCCGAAACGGGCGAGGAACACATGCGAAGGGAAGGCCGGTGCCCAGGTTCTCTGGTCGCCCAGCCTGGGTCACATACACAGCTTGCAAGAGAGAAGCACAGACCAGCGCTTGTCCATTGTCACTCTGCGACCTCGTCTGGGCTCCATCGCCTCCGGTCAGTGTGTGGGTCTTTTTTTTTTTTTTTTTTTAACTAAATCTTTATTGTTCAGATCACATTTGTTCCTCCCCCCCGCCCCCCCCCCCCCCGCCATAACTCCTCTCCTCCCAGTTCCCGCCCCACCCTCGGCCCTCACTCCCCACCCATTGCACCCACTGTCCTCATCCATAGGTGCACGATTTTTGTCCAGTCTCTTCCCCCATCTCCCATTCCCCTTTCCCCCTCAAGAATAGTCAGTCCATTCCCTTTCTATGTCCCTGATTCATTATAATCACCAGTTCATTCTGTACATCAGATTATTTATTCACTTGATTCTTAGATTCACTTGTTGATAGATGCATGTTTGTTGTTCACAATTTGTATCTTTACCTTTTTCTTCTTCCTCTTCTTAAAGGATACCTTTCAGCATTTCGTATAATACTGGTTTGGTGGTGATGAAGTCCTTTAGTTTTTCCTTATCTGTGAAGCTCTTTATCTGACCTTCAATTCTGAATGATAGCTTTGCTGGATAAAGTACTCTTGGTTGTAGGTTCTTGGTATTCATCACTTTGAATATTTCTTGCCATTCCCTTCTGGCCTGCAAAGTTTCTGTTGAGAAATCAGCTGACAGTCGTATGGGTATTCCCTTGTAGGTAATTGAGTCTCTTTCTCTTGCTGCTTTTAAGATTCTCTCTTTGTCTTTTGCTCCTTGGCATTTTAATTATGATGTGTCTTGGTGTGGTCCTCTTTGGATTCCTTTTGTTTGGGGTTCTCTGTGCTTCTTGGACCTGTAAGTCCATTTCTTTCACCAGGTGGGGGAAGTTTTCTGCCATTATTTCTTCAAATAGGTTTTCAATATCTTGCTGTCTCTCATCTTCTGGCACCTCTATAATTCTGATATTAGTGCGCTTGTAGCTGTCCCAGAGGCTCCTTACACTATCTTCGTATTTTCGGATTCTTTTTTCATTTTGCTTTTCCAGTTGGGTGTTTTTTGCTTCTTCACATTTCAAATCTTTGGCTTGATTCTTGCGCTCCTCTGGTCTGCTGTTGGGTATAATATTCTTTATTTCAGTCTGTGTATGCTTAATTTCTAGTTGTTTCTTTATCATAGCATCGAGGGTCTCATTAGTTTTCGTGAGGCTCTCCTCAAGTTTATTGCAAGCCCTCAAAATTGCGTTTTTTAGCTCTATATCCTCCATTTCTGTCATGTTTTTTTGTCTCGGCATTTTTTATGCTTTCTTGGTGCACCCCCTTGTGGTTTTTGTGCGCAGTCTTGTTCTAGTTAAGCCTTGATTGTTGTAGTTAATACTAGAGGGATTTGACCATCAGGCCGACTGGCTGTGAGAATCAGCTGTGGGAAAACTTCTGTCCTCTGGGGAGGTGCTAATCTAGCCTTTTCCTGAGGCGATCCGGCAAATGGCTCTGCCCAGGGCTTGGGAGGGGCGGGTCGCAGGGGATCAGCAGGGCGGGCAGAGGGAGCAGTTATGGCTGCTCTCAGTCCTGTTCCCAGAGGCTCTGCTTCTCAGAACCCCGGCAACCGCTGAAAACCTCAGAGAGAAAGCTGCCCTCAGATTCCAACTGATGCTAGACAATCCCGCTTCTCCCATCTGAGTCTGAGTCCCTAGAGACTCGCCCGGATCTGGAGCTCAGAGTCTGAGACTCCCTCCTGATTGAAAACAACAACCGCGCCCTCAGCCACCAGCCAGCTTTGCGCGCGCACCTCGGTACCTTTAAATTTTCCACACTGTGCCTCCTCTGAGCCTCGGAATGCTGTTGTCTTTCCTTCTAGTTGAAGAGTCTCTCCTCAGCCAGCCTTCCTGTGGTTCTGGGTGATGTCCCTTCCGTCTTTTAGTTGTATTTTTGAAGTGGTTGTTTGCGGCAGCAGTCTCTGGTGTTTACCTATGCCGCCATCTTGGTGGTCCAATCCAGTCTGTGGATCTTTGAAGGCACACAGCCCAGCTCCCACTGTGGGCAGCTGCAGAGAGCCTATTCCCACAGCATGCCCATTCCCTCCTGTGCCCAGGCTGAGCATTCCAAGGGCATCCATAGGGAAGACACCCGCGCCTTCTCCTCCCCACGCTGCACCCCCTGCTCAGACCTGGCTGACAATTAGACCCCGAAGGTGGGGGACGACCTGTGGCGAGGGAGCGGGCATGGGAGAGGCGGCTCCCCTCACTATGTGAACCCTCGGGAAGTTTCTCCCAGGGGACATAGATCAGTGGAGGGGCAACGTTGCCCCTCAGGGGACATTTGTTCAGGTCCGGGAACACTTTATTGTTATGACCAGAGGAGTGGGCTGTGCTATTGAAATTAGTGGGTAGAGGCCAGGGATGCTGCTCAACATTCTGCAAAGCACAGGACAGCCTCCTACACCAAAGAGTTATCCAGCCCCAAGTGGGAAACCCTGGTGCACGTGAATCTGGTCAGAGGGCCCTTAAACAATGTCCCAGCCAGCCCCCTGCAATGCTGTGGGCAGTTGGGCTCCCCACCTCACCCCCGTCTCCCCGCCTCTGAAAGACCTATGTAAGCACCAGAGGAAAGCCTGAGCCAACTCATCACAACTGACTACCACTCGGTGACCGCCTACAGTATCCCAGGTTCTTTACATAAGTAACTGACAAGCTTTTCAACAGCCACACAGAAGTGGGCAGCAAGTCATTTATTATTCCTGTTTCACAGATGAGCAAACTGAGGCTCAGAGGGGTTGGTGACTTACCCAATAGCACATAGCTAGTAAGTGACCCCAAAGCCCACTCACTTTCCATTCCTCACACGCCTGTCATATTTGTTACATGCAACTGCTTATGGTCTCATCTTTTGAAAACTCACAATTGGGTGTGAGAAATGAGGGAATGTTCTACTAACTAGACCAGGGGTGGGCAAACTTTTTGACTCAAGGGCCACAATGGGTTCTTAAGCTGGACCGGAGGGCCGGAACAAAAGCATGGATGGAGTGTTTGTGTGAACTAATATAAATTCAAAGTAAACATCATTACATAAAAGGGTACGGTCTTTTTTTTTTTTTAGTTTTATTCATTTCAAACGGGCCGGATCCGGCCCGTGGGCCGTAGTTTGCCCATGGCTGAACTAGACCGTTCCACTCACCCTTGCACCCCATCCTGGGCAAATGGGAATTTCTGTGCCTGAAGTAAATCAATCTGTACCAGCAGGATGCAGTCCCGGGAAAAGCGAAGCCAAGTGGCCGCCAAGCAGATGAAAATATGCTCAAGTTCATGAAGGGGTCCGGGAAGTACAAGTTAGAGTGACAGCGAGCCACCTGAGCTGGCCCCGGCTCGCGAGGACCCAGCTCACAGGCACTGAGCATGGTGCTGGGGGTGAGGGAAGGGTGTCCTCACTCAGGTGGCAGCTGTGAGGCGGCAGGTAGGCCTTTTGCAACAGCGATATCTCCTAAAGCTGAACCCAGGGACACCTCCTCCCAGCAATCCGACTTCTGGGCTCATGTGGGCCTGTCACAAGGATGTTAGCACCGTAGCTCACAGCAGCAAAAAACGGAAATGCAGTGATGCCTGTCAGAAGGGGTGGTTTAATAAATGAACGAAGGTGAACTTCATTGCGTGTAGATAATATTTTTTAAAAAGACCACTCACTATACAACCACAGTAGTTCCTATGATGCAGAAAAATATGTCCGACGAGATTCCATTTTTATGCATTTGTGTATATGCAAATGCAGAAGACACGTTTGCATATGTGTATATGAACATGGATAAAAATATAGAGGCGCTCATTTTAGGTCCTCCATATGGTTTCCTGGCAGTGGGGACGATGCTGGCGTGGGGACCAAAGAACAGCGGAGAAAAAGGGAGGTGCCCCTGACCAAGCGTCTGCACTTATGCAACAGGGATAAATGAGTGGGTATATGCTTAAATTTAAAATTGTTTAAATTAGTTCTCAAACGGACAGAGCTCGGGTGGAGGCAGCCGGTCCCCTGAGCAGCACTGCGCTGGGGACCCAGGGCAGGGCAGCGGGCTGGTCCCGGCGCCTGTGGGTGTGGCAGCTTCACCTCCTAGGGTCTTGGCATCCCTCACCCTCCCCTCCGGGGAAGGAGACTCCGGGGATTTTCCATGAGGGCGGAGGCTGCTGAAAGGCCCATTGTTGGCGGGAAGAAGGCTGGCAGGGCACCTGGTCAGCAAGGCCTGGGGTCGGGGTGGGGGGCCCAAGCTATGCACCCCAGTGCTGCTCTCCAGAGCTCCCTGGGAAGGAGTCAGCAAGAGGCCTGATGCCCCAATTCAGCCCAGAGGCAAGTGCTTAGGGCTGCCTTACTTTAGGACCAAGAGTGGCTCAGGCCAGGGAGCCTGTGTTTGTGGCTCCCCCTCCCTGGGCCTAGCATGCTGGAGGCACTCAAGCAACAAGGCCTTCAACAGGCCCTGGCCAGGATGTCCCCTCTGGTGTCTCCCACCTCCCTCCAGAGCCCTCGGCCACAGTCTGTCCCACCAGAGTCCCACCTGATGGGCTTGATCCTGGTTTCTCGCCGGCCTCTGTCTCCCCGCGCCCCCCCCCCCCCCACTTAATCCCCCTCAACACACTCCTGCAGTCAGACAGGGCTGCCCCCAGGACAGGGACTCATGGGGTGCATTTGATCACTTCCCAGAACAAACTACATGCAGCCCAACACACAGTTGGCGTCTTCCACCAACATTTACCTGGCGGGGCGCAGAACAAGGTCATGTTGAGTGAGGTGGTCCTCTCCTGGTCCCTTGAATAAAAATCTAATTAGGTCTTAGATGTGGCCTGAGCCCTGGGCCACGCAGGAGGCTGGTGGCAGGAGGGCAGAGGTGTGACAGAAAGTGTAGCTAAAACAAAACCCAGAGCATGAAGCTTGAGGGTTGAGTCCAAGGGGCCAAGAAGCTTCTCTTGTTCCCTTGCCCCAGGCTGTTTGCCAAGGAGAGGAAAAGGCTTCCGGAAAGCACAGGCCAGGTTTAGTGGCTCCAAGGGAACGATTTCCTACCTGAGCTGAAGCAAGAACCGGGCTGCAAACCAAACTCTTCCAACTCCCTCCGTGGCCAGGGAGATGCAGGGGGTGGGGGTAGGAGGGGTGGGAAGAACACTGGACTTGGGGTCAAAGGTCTGGACTAGAGCCATGGCCTCAGCCACTTAGATCAGCCCCTTAATCCTGGGAAAGTTTCTTGATTTTCTGAGCCTCAGTTTCCACATCTGTAGCCTGGGGATAATCCTTTCATTTTATTCTAACGCAGCCTGCTAACGGGTGGTGAGTCCCTACCTCAGTCCTGCACACACAGCAGGTCCCCAGGAAAAGATCCGCGCACACGCATGCTCATAGCAGCGTTGGCCACAACAGCCCAAACGTGGAAGCAACCGGGTGTCCATCGACAGATGAGCGGGTCAGCAAGGTGAGGTCCACCCCACAGTGGAATACTATTCGGCCATCAGAAGAATGCAGTTCTGGTTCTGGTTCTGGGTGAGCCTTGGAGACACAAGGCTGAGCTGCAGAAGCCGGTCACAAAGGACAGACATTGTGTGACTCCCGTTGTGCGAGGCACCTAGAACAGGCGCAGTCATAGACACAGAGCACAGAATAGAGGTTCCCAGGGCTCGGGGCGGGAAAACGGAGAGTTAGTGCCTAACAGGTAACATTTTGTGTTTGGGATGATGAAAACATTTGGAAGTAGTGGTGATGGTTGTACAACAGTGTGACTAATGCTACTAAATTTATACTCTTCAAAATGGTTAAAATGGCAAATTTTATATTATACATCCCCCCCCCCCCCCCCCCCCCACACACACACACAGGGCGTGGGTCCTGGTTGTGAAAAGAAAGCTCTGTTTTTAGCAGCACTTTTGTGACAGCTCCCAACTGAAACAGCCCAAATCCAAGTGTCCCTCTGCAGCAGAACGAAGTGTGGTCATTCGCACATGGAATGCTCTGCTGTTGTGAGAATAAATGACAACCACTCTACAATCTGGGTGAATCGCACAGACACAACTTATAGTGAAATCAGCCAGACTCGAAAGAGAAGGGCCTGTATGATCCCATTGTGCAAAGCTCCACAACAGGAAAGTGAAGCTACAGCGCAGGAGGTCAGGAGGGCTACCCTTGGGGAGTAATTACTGGCAGGGGCCCCCAGGGGGGCTTTCGGGGCGCCAAAGCTCTATTTCTTGATTTAGATGCTGTTGTCTGGGTGACACTTGGGGGAAATTCTCCGAGCTGCTTCGCACGTACCGTGTGCTCTTTTCTGTATACTGTGTATGTTTCCTTGAACAAGACTTTTCTCTAAGGTCCTGGTGTTAGTCTTGAGTGAAGGGGATGGTGAACTAGAAAGTAAAGCTACCGAAACCTGACTCACACGCTTACTCTGTGCCAAGCCAGAGGGCAGGGAGCCGGCTTTATAGCTCTCTGCACTGCTGTGATTTGTGCTGCCCCACTCCCCCAGGAGCTGTAAGCAATTAGTTTTTGAACCTGAATAGTCAGCTTTCCAAAGCGCACCCTGTCCTGGACCTGGAGGGGAAGGGGGCACCCCCCAGCACCAAGGAAAGGCCCTGACCCCCACGGTCAGGCCTCTGGGGTGGCAGGCGCACAGTAGGCCATCAGAAAGCCCTGTGGGTGGACTGTGTCAGAAAACTTCCTCAAGTGCACCCCTGAGGTCCCACCGCCCCCTGGGGGAGCTGCTTGCAAGGACGGGGCCCAGAAAAGAGGCTGTCCCTTCCCCCTCCTTGGACACTGGGAGAGCTGATCTGAAACACTGGCCTTGGCCCTGGGTGACCCAAGGTGACTCCTAACACCAAACAACCCTGCAGTTGGGGTGGGGGGAGGGGATAGTTTATATATTTGCTTGATGACAAACTGCTAAATAATAGATCTGGCTGGTTCTGGTTTCTCCCCCACTGGCTGGACCAATGTGTTGGCCTATTGACTCAATCGGCCAGTTATTTTGGCCTGTGGGCCCCAGAACTTGGTTTCTGCTCCCGGAGGCCTCCCCTCTCCCCTGGGGGTTTGGGCCTCCCCCAGGTGTCAGGTTTGTTTGCCTGCCTGTCTGGGGCCCTGAGGGCTGAAGCGGGACCTTTGCCAGACCCTGGGTTTTACGTGACCTGGGGCATGTGGCCCTGGGGAACGGCTCCTGCTTGCAGCTTCTCATGCACAGCCCAGTGGCAGTGGCATCTCCGTCCTCCTTCTATGTGTCCAGCCAATGCTGCCTCCCCCTTCCTCAGGCTCTTCTGCCTTTCCCCGCAGCAAGCAGCTGCCCCTCTCAGCATCGGTGGCAGAGCCCAGCGCAGCCCTTACATGGGAATGGTGCTTTATGGTCTATGAAGTCCTTCCACAGCGTCATGCCACTTGGCCCTCCACAGCCCTCTGGGACTGAGGCTCAGGGAGATGCTGAGAGTCACTCCAGGTCAAGGGCTCACAGAGGTCAGAGCACATCTTTTGATTTTGGTCCTGTCTTTTGCCTTTGGAGACTGGGGCAGGGGCTGGTCATAGCCATCCCCCTTTTTTTCATTAGCAATAGAACCTCACATTTTATATTTTTCCATTTATTTCTTAGAGAGAGGGGAAGGGAGGAAAAGGAGGGAGAGAGAAAGAAAGAGAGAGAGAGGAGAGAGAAACATTGATGTGAGAGAGATGCATCAATTGGTTGCGTCCTGCATATGCCCAGAAAGGGGCCAGGGATGAACCTGCAACCGAGGTATGTGCCCATGGCCAGGAATTGAACCCACGACTCTTCTGAATGGAGCCCTCAGGTTCCCTCTCTGTCAATTTATGGCATCCCCTGTCGTCAGCCCTGACTCAGGTGGCATCTCTCCACTGGCTTTCCCCACTCCCGACTCCCTCCTTATGCCCCTGGACTTGCTTTCTGAGGTCAGGCCCCTTGTGGCTTGCCTTCCCTGTCTCGGGCCTATTCACCCATCAGTTCCTGCACCCTCTGGTAGTTTTCAAAGACGTTCTCTCGATCCTGGTGTGCAGTGAGATCCCACCGCCTCTCCAGGAGGAGGCAGCCTAAAGGTCTGGTCTCTGCTAGAGATGAGACCTGGTTTCCGATTTTCTCTCTCAAACAGGTTCAGAGCACTAAGGGCTTCATGTGTGTTAGCTTGCATAACACTAGGAGGAACACACTATCACCATCATCATCCCCACTTTAAAATGAGAAGAATGGGCACAGAGAGGTTAAGTAACTTGCCCAAGGTCACACAGCTGGTAGGGGCCAGAGCTGCACGTTTGCCTGGGCAGTCTGGCTCTAGAGCCCATGTTCTTTTTCTGTTGGTTTGTATTATTTGTTTTTCTCTTTTCAAGTTTACGAAAACTTTAATAGTACAAATTATCCAGATTGCAGATTATCAAAAGATCAACTCAATAAAGTCCACGTTTAAAAAAAAAAAAGGACAAGCATAAAACAACCCAAAAACAATGAAAAGAGGAAAACAACATAAAGGAGATTCCTCAACAAGTCTCCGAAACTTAAAACTGGAGACAGATGGAGATCAGACACTTATACACGCACTGGTCCACTTTTGCCTCCTCTGTTCCAGGGCTGGATTCCTGATCGCGTTTCTTATCTTCATCACGTACCCGGCCGTTTTCCCGAGCCTTGGATTTTTGGTTTTCTTTTTTCAGCTGAGGATCTGTTCTCATCATCCTCCTTATTTTTCAATGTGGGGAACTTTAATTCAGTGTCCTGACTACTTGGTTTTTTTTTGAGAATGGACTTTGATCTCCATCAGCCTTTTTATCCCTGTTATTATTTGAACTATTATGATCAGGATTTTTAGAGCACATTCTCTTCTCACCCTCAGAATCTTCTGTGGGAACTCTTACTTTCTTGGTTTCTATATTTCTCTTTGTTTCTGCCTTGACTTCCTTCTCTCTCTGAGCTGCGCGAGTCTCTTCTCCTTCTCTTCCTCCCTTTACTTCCAGACCCACCTGGTGTTGCTCTCCTCCCTGGGCTCCGTGACCTCCCCCTTGTCCTGCTCTCCTGCTCTGTGCCCACCTTGTCCTGCTCTCCTGCTCTGTGTCTATGGCACTCCTGGCATCTGCTGCCAGCACACCGTCTGCTCCTGTCCCCACGTCTGCTGTGTTCCTTGCTCTGTTGTTGTAGCTGGGTCTGCCTTTAGCTGCAGCACGTTCTCTGTTCCGAGACCACGCGGCTCTCCTTTTTCTTACTGTTATTACGCTCATGCTCATTGCTTTTGCCTCTAACCGTCTGGACGCGAGTGTGACATGCGGGTCTAGACTTCCACTCCTTTCCCGGCCTTCCCCTTGAGAATCAGCACTTCCTTTCCCTTAGCAGTCGCAGGACCTTTCCTTTACCCCTGACCTCGTCCTCTTTTCTTCACGCCCATCATGCTTCGTATCTCTCCTTACTCTTTAACTTCTCTCTGCTTTTACTCCTACTTTTAGTTTTGCCCCTTTTCTTCACCTTGTTTTCATTATACTTACCTTTTTTGTCCTCCTGAATTTCTTCTGATGTCTCTCTCTTTGCTGTGAGATTTATGGTCTTTATTTTTTTTTATTTTCTTTTTTACTTTTCCTGTTTGAACTCTCAGACCCTGTGATCAGTTATTTTTCTCTTTTGCTCTCACTGGGCTTCTTTGGGTTTTTTTTAATTTCATTTAACTCACTCTTATCCCCTTTACCCATCTTTCACCACGTGATACTCTCTCATTCTTTGAGCTCTTTGCATCTCTGGGCTCCAATGTGGAGGAGTCTCACTATGTTTCAAGAAATCCCTTGAGCTGGAGCTGGATGGAGTTGGGTAGCACCTTGGTCCTCTCCTTGAATTTTCCTGCAGACCCAGTACTGAACGTCGCCCCTGGCATGAAGCAGGCTGGGAGTTGGGTGGCTGCTCTGTCTCTGCTTTTCCGTTCCTTTTCACCAGCTTTAGGAGGGCGTTTTCTCATTAGAAATCTGTTTTCAGGTCTGGGGGTCCCTTCTGGACGGACAAAAGACTGGGGTTGTGCGTCAAGATCCTCAGCCTTGTCCTAGCCGGTTAGGCTCAGTGGATAGAGCATCGGCCCGCAGACTGAGGGGTCCTGGGTTCGATTCTGGTCAAGAGCACACACCTCAGTCGCAGGCTCGATCCCTGGCCCTGGTTGGGGTGCATGTGGGAGGCAACCAAACGATATGTTTCTCTCACAGCGATGCTTCTCTCTCTCTGCCTCTCCTCCCTCTCTTCCACTTTCTCTTTAAAAATCAATGGAAAAATATCCTCGGGTGAGGATGAGCAAGAACAACAAAACGAACTAAAAAGGTTCTTAGCTTCCCTTTCACTAGATGCACTGCTCTTGCTTTTCTTTCGCTTCTTCTTTTCTTTCTTGTGTTTTCAGAATTCTTGTGTTTCTTTTTTCTTTCTGTCTTTCTTTTTTTTTAATTTAAGGCATTATTTTTTATTTTTATGTTTTAAATATATTTTTATTGATTTCAGAGAGGAAGGGAGAGGGAGAGATAGAAACAATGATGAGAGAGAATCATTGATCGGCTGCCTCCTTCACGCCCCCTACTGGGGATCGAGCCTGCAACCCAAGCATGTGCCCTGGACTGGAATTGAACCTGGGACCCCTCAGTCCACAGGCCGACACTCTATCCACTGAGCCAAACCAGCTAGGGCTCGTTCTTTCTTTCCTTCTTTCTTCCTTTCTTTCTTCCTTCCTTCCTTCCTTCCTTCCTTCCTTCCTTCCTTCCTTCCTTCCTTCCTTCCTTCTTTTTTTCTTTCTTTCTTTCTTTCTTTCTTTCTTTCTTTCTTTCTTTCTTTCTTTCTTTCTTTCTTTCTTTCTTCTTTCTCTTTCATTTCTCTTCAGAAGTACCTTCAGAATCAGAAGAATTGGAAGAAGGTTGAGAACCGCTTGAGCTATCTGAGTCACTGATGAGGGGGAGGAGGATTTATGCCTTTTCTTTTCTCCTTTCTTAGCTTTAGATTTGGGGACCACCCTCCACAACAGTGTCCATGCCTCAGCACATGGTTTGCTGGTTGCGTTGTTTTCTGGTTTGCTACCTCCCTCCCAACGTCTTGACCGGAAACCACGTGCCCAGAGACAACACCATGAGGAGTTGGTTTTCTTGTTATGAAGAACTGTGACCCATTTGTACCCTTTCCTCTGTTGGCTGTGGACCAGAGAAATTCTTTGTTGTGTTTAACAACAAAACTCTCAACTTCAAAAAAAAAATCCTCCATAAATAGAGTCTCCTCCTCACCCACTTCCTTCGCTGAAGTCTCCACTCTGAACCATGAACTCTGACAGCCCATGAGGCAGTGGCTTCTGAGTTGATTGGTTTCCTGTCCCCTTCCACTTGTACTGACAATGGCACACATCAGAAAATAACTCAAACAACTCTCCCAGCCGGTTCATTATTAATGGCCATGTCAAAAAAACATCGTGGCTCGGCAGGTGTGGCTCAGTGGTTGAGCATTGACCCATGAACCAGGAGGTCACAGTTCAATTCCCAGTCAGGGCACATGCCCGGGTTGCGGGCTCCATCCCCTGTAGGGCGCAGCCGATCAAAGATTCTCTTCATTTATGTTTCCATCTGCCTCTCCCTTCCCCTTCCTCTCTCTGAAATCAATAAACACATATTAACAAGACAAACAAGACAAAATAGACATCGTGGATGCCGAAGCTTCATTGCCGGGGCTCCAAGCTTTCAATCTTTAAACAGAGAAAAGTCAAGGACCAACGAATCCAGTCCTTTCGGCTCCGCACAGTACAGGCTCCTCCTCCCAGGTCCGGCCCTTTGACGCCCTTCAAACCCACCGCTGCCAGCAAAGGCCCCAAAGCCCACTCCCCACCGCCTCCCCCACCGTGCAGACCTGTGTCTAGAGCCCACACTAGACCATTTCTCATTTCTTAGCTTGCCTCTTCTTAGTCATGCGACCTGGGCAAGCAATTTAACCTTGTTGTTTTTGTAAATGTGGAACCATTAGAGAGGTCATGGCAGGCATTTGCCACTCCCCCGAAATATTTCAGCAGGTCTCTACCAAGAGCTGGGACAGTTCCTGCTATGACCTCCTCGCCCTTGTCAACTCGGGAGATTTGACATTGACACAATATTATCCCTAATACAGTTTCTTTCCAAATGTGCCTGTCTCCAAACCGTTGTTTTCAATATGGAGTCCAATGAAGGACCATACATTGTATTAGTTATAATGTTTTAAAAACGTTTTATTGAACTATAATTTACATACCATAAAATTCACCCTTTTAAAGTGTAAATGCCAGTGGTGCTTCAGTATAATCACCGAATTGTGCAACTGTCACTACTTTCTAACTCCAGAAAATTTTCATCAACCCAAACAGAAACCCGGTGCTCGTTAGCAGTCGCTCCCCATTTCCCGCTCCTCAGCCCATAGCAGCCACTAAACTGTTTTCTGTCTCGATGGCTTTGCCTGTTCTGGGCACTTCATACAATGGAGTCACACAATCTGTGGCCCTTCGTGCCTGGCTTCGTTCACTTAGCATAGTGTTTCCATGAGTCATCCATGTTGCATGCAGCATGTATGGAAACCTCATTTCTTTTTATGGCTAAATAATATTCCATCGTATGGATATGCCGCATCTTGTCTACCCACTCGTCAGTTAATGGACATCGGGTTCGTCCCACTTGGGGGCTTTAGGAACAATCCTGTGGTGGCAGTGTGGACATTTTGGGGTCCAGGCTGTTATTTTGCAGAATGCCTCTCCGCTTGGACTGCCCGATTGTTTTCCTTACAATGAGTTTCAGGTTCACGGAACCGGTTTTCATAGCCTCACAAGCGGCTTTGTCTTTCTGCTGAGCCCAGCCATGGCCCCCATCTCTTCCCAGCTGTCGCCGGCAGGTGGACCAGCCCGTGCGGCCAGAGCTCCGGGCCGCCCCAACAAAGTGGTGCTGTGCTCATTCGCCGCCCCCCGCCCTGGCCGCTGCCCTCCCTGCCCCGTGGGCACAGCGCCTCAGAGCTATTTCAGGCCCCTTCGTGGTCGACCTGGCCTGGGAAAATCTGAGGTCCTGGCTGCTGCACACAACTGCCTGCCTCAGAGGCCCGAAGGTCGCTCCCTGGGCTTGGCTCCATCGGTCGGTGGCCTACCTGGCCCCTTCTTCTGATTCCACCGACCCCCAGCAGTCCACCCCTGGCAGCCGAGGGAGGGAGCAGAATACGCATCCCTGGGATGGGCTTCCTGTTGACAAACGCAGGCTTGTGGCACTGGGTGTGGTGAAGGCTCAAAAGAGCATCTATCTAAAATTGGGCCCGTTCTGCTCAATGGATTGGGAGCACGTGTGTCTTTGAGTCATTGCTGTTTTCTTCGTGTGGGCAGAAACAACCCTTTCCCCTGCTGGCTTCCTCTGCGCAGCCCCAGGCGTCCCACGGGATGAATCCCGCCGGCTTCCCGGACCTCTTGCCCTGATGAACAGCTCGGCTTTCCTGGCAAAGCCTGCAGGGTGGCCGGGGCTGCCGCGCCATGGCTGTTTGTTTGTTTGTGAGAGCAGAAGGAGACAAGGCTCTGGAGACTTTCTGGCCTGCTGTGTGGCTTTGAACAAGTCCCTTGACCACTCTGTGCTCCTGTTTTCCCAGCTGGAAATGAGAGAACGGATGACACCATTCTCTGTGGCATTTACCCGCAGACTGAGGTTTGTTTATGGGTGACACAATGGAACAAGTAACTCAGATGGAGGGACCTCCTTCCTTGGAGGTGCAGGCATGTACCAGTAGGTCAGGTCCCCTTTGGGCCTTCCTGGCAGATGGAGAGGTGATTGGGGAAAGAGCTTAAACTTTGGAGCCAGACATTCCCAAGGTCAAAACAGGTCTCTCTGCGTCTTACTAGTTGTGTGGCCCCGGGCAAGGTCACCTCTCAGACTCCTTGTGCAATGGGGACGACAGCAGCCTTTTCAGGATTTGAGGGAGAGATTGAAGGAGGTCTTACCTCTGAAGTGTTGGGGATGGTTTCTGGAATGTAGGTGCTCAGTAAACCACTGATATGGACAAAGTGCAGCCAAACAGGGCAGCAGTGGAATAGCTCCTTGCAATATGTCCAAACCCTCACTCTCGCTGTAGGTATGTTCTCATGCTAGGGTTTGAGACAGGTGGTTGAGTGTCGGGTGAACATCCTGAACATTTTACTGCAGAATCTTCCCTGGAAATGAAGGTCCCCCTAGCTCTCTTCTTGGTCAGCCCAGTTTTCACCCCCTTGGAAAACAGAACCAACCGAAATGGGTTTCAAAAGGTCCCCATTCAGCTCAAGGGAAGCCTGGAGGTTGAATTGCTGCAGGGTGAGCTGTGAACCCACCTGTGGGGCCCGGCTCTCTGGGAGGCTTGTGGGTTCCGGCCTCCCCGGTGGCAGGGCTCTGCATGGGCCACCCAGGGGGTGAGATTTCAAGACTGCCCAGCCACAAATCCTCCCTGTCTTGTGGGCTCATTCCTGATAGTCCTCGAAGCCCATTGACTTAAAGCTTTGATCCCTGCTGGAGAGAGATGCCCCTGGGAAAAGATATCATTTAATCCTCTTCAATCATGTAGCCCTCAGTGTCTGTGACTGTAGCAACATATGCTGGTTGTCCCTGTGTCATTTCTCTCCGCCTTCATTTGTAATAGAACCCCAAGTTCTGGCTGCCCAGTTAGAGCAGGGTTTCTCCACTGAGGCTGTTAAACGTTTGGGGCTGGATAAGTCTTCCTTGTGGAGGGCTGTCCTGTGCACTGTGAGACATTCGGCAGCATCCCTGGCCTCCACCCATCACCACCCTCCCGGTTGTACCCAAAAATGGCTCTAGACATTGTCAGTGTCCCCTGGGAGTGGGGGCGAGATCTCCCCTGGTTGAGGACTAGTGAGCCAGAGACGACCTTCCCCAGCCTCCCTTGCAGCTAGACGTGGCCACGTAACGAAGTTCTGGCCCGAGGCACGTGACTTCAAACACGCAGGTGTGTCCGTGTGGGCAACTCCCAGGTTCCCTTAAAGCAGTGGTTCTCAACCTGTGGGTCGTGACCCCTTTGGCGGTCAAACGACCCTTTCACAGGGGTCGCCTAAGACC
Source organism: Myotis yumanensis (assembly GCF_028538775.1). Classification (NCBI taxonomy): domain Eukaryota; kingdom Metazoa; phylum Chordata; class Mammalia; order Chiroptera; family Vespertilionidae; genus Myotis; species Myotis yumanensis. The sequence goes on from NW_027223757.1 coordinate 91,934,625, forward strand.
ATCCTGCATATCAGATATTTACATTACGATTCATCACAGTAGCAACATTACAGTTATGAAGTAGCAACAAAAATAATTTTATGGTTGGGTCACAACATGAGGAACTGTATTTAAAGGGCCAGAAGGTTGAGAACCACTGCAAGGGGGGCACGTCCTGCTACTTCTTCTCTTTCCTTCCCACGGGCTGGAATGTGGACACAGCGCCAGGTGGCAGAGCAGCTTCGGAGGAGCCTGGGCGCCTGGCACTGCTGCATGCACTTAAACTGCTGTATCAGAGGGAATTACCCTTCTATTTGGAGACACCACCATTTTGGCCTTTGTCACATGGACCCTCGAGGTGAGAAAGAAAAGGGAGCCTCCCGTGGTTGAGCCTTTGTGATTTCAGCAGCCAAACGCTCTCCTAATTAATGAGTTTATCACCTCCTTTCCTGACTGCAGGGTCTGAAACAAGAAGCAAGGAGAACATGTTTATGCCATAAACAGAGGAACGAGTGACTAAAGCTGCCTCATAGGAGCCCCTTCTGAGTTCTCGGCACTGTGCACACTGCTCTCTCGTAATTCTCTGAGTCACTCCACAGGAGAGGGCTGAGGATCCCTGTGCTTCCAGAAGGGGAGGCCGAGGCTCAGAGAGGCTGAGTGACTTGTCCACATTGCACAGCCAGCAAGGGGCCGTGCTGCTCCTCTGATGGAGAGACCAGCAACCGTGAGGCTCCAAGCATGCCAGTGCCCTTGGGATGACCTGTCCCTGGGCGCCCTGCTCCTACGTCCACCCCAACACGTCTCTCCTCCCCTCGCACCTCAGGTCCAGCCTCACTCACCTCGTGGTCCTCAAAGAGCTAAGACTCTAGCCCGGCCAGAAAGTGCATAGGTTGAGCCTCGACCTATGAACCAGGAGGTCATGGTTCAATTCTGGTCAGGGCACATGCCTGGGTTGCAGGCTCGATCCTCAGTGGGGGGCGTGCAGGAAGCAGTTGATCAATGATTCTCTCTCATCATTGATGTTTCTAGCTCTCTCTCCCTCTTCCTTACTTTCTGAAATCAATAAAAATATATTTAAAAGAAGAGCTAAGATTCTAAGAGGAAGCTAAGAAGAAGTTGAATCTAGAACATATAACAAGACACTGTGTTTGGGGATCGTCTATAGCAGTGATGACGAACCTTTTGAGCTCAGCGTGTCAGCATTTTGAAAAACCCTAACTTAACTCTGGTGCCGTGTCACATATAGAAATTTTTTGATATTTGCAACCATAGTAAAACAAAGACTTATATTTTTGATATTTATTTTATATATTTAAATGCCATTTAACAAAGAAAAATCAACCAAAAAAATGAGTTTGCGTGTCACCTCATAGGTTCGCCATCACCGGTCCATAGAACAGGTCCCCTGAGGCCTCCAGCAGGCCCTGGGCTTTCTCGGAATGCCAGCTCATGGTCCCCGTGGTCTGAGCAGGTCATGGCTAGGAAGAGCAATGCACTTACTGCCTGAACAGCACACCGAGGTCCCATGGCTGGAAAGAAAGACCAGGCTCTGTCTTCCAGCCCACGTGCCTGGGGAGGGGGCTGGAGGTGGGAATCACCCTCTGTCTTGTTCTGGGAGCGCCTCCCCAGCCCCCCACTCCCAAGACCCCCTCCAGAGAACAAGGGCCCCTTCAGGACAGATGGCTCCTTCCTCAGGAGCTCAGGGCATCTGCAGAACCAGAGGACCAGCTGGCACCTCAGGACCCCTCTTGACCGCCCCACCGTGGGGGCACCCATCAGTCCACCATGTCCAGGTACTGCCCGCTGATCAGTGGGCTTGGATGTCTGGACAAGAGGCCCAGCTAGGAGCACACACTTTGCCAGAACAGCCTTTCTCTGTCCCAGGAAAGGGAGGGTGGGGATAGCAGTTATTTAACCCTCACACCACTCATGAGTTTGATTCTGGTGTCACCCTATTCATTAACCAGGGGATCTCGACGCCATTTTTCAGGGCAAAATGCATCCACAGAAGCACCGCCTGCACTGTGAGGCCTTGAGCAGGTCAGTTCGCCCAACGAGTGTCCCCTGGGCTGCGAGGCCCATGGAGCCACCTGCTCAGAGAGGCTGCAGGCATGGCCGGGCTGTGCTGCGGGTCCTCCCTCCTCCGCCAGCCAGCTGGTGCAGACACAGGGTCCTCCTGGGACAGGGCATCATTCTTCCACATTTGCGTTGTCCTCTCTGCTCCCCTTTCCCTCACTGACCACCCCCCGCTTTGCACAGCCTGCAGGGGGTCTGGCCAGTACAGACAAGGTCCCAGCTCTAGTCTGCCTCTCACCAGCTGTGTGACCCAGGCAAACCCCTTCCCCTCTCTGGGCCTCAGGAGAGAGTCAGGTGGAGCTGTCCCTTTGAGCACAAACGTCCTGTGATCAAAGGCCAGCGGAAGGCCTGCAGGATCCAGACGGGACGCTCACCCAGCTCAGCTGCCCGTGCTAATGGCTTTGGCGAAAGGAGCCCCCTGGCCTGCAAGCGGCTTTATCCAAACGCGTTCCAGCTCACTTAGATTACGCTTCCCTCTGCTGAACTTCAAAAGGGGCACAGGGTCCTCTGCACACAATTGCCCGAGGAACGTCAACACGGCCGGTCAGGCTTGAGGGGTCACCTCGCTGCAGCAGGCGGGCTTTCACGGACCCTGGATGGAGAGAGAAAGAGGAGACAGCTGGCGCTCACGTGGTTGCGCCTTTGTGATTTTCACATGGTTCTCGTCTTCCCCTGGTCTCCAGCTCAGATCCCAAAGACAGTCCTGATGGGGCAGCAGGACAGGCCGCCTCTGATAGGGTGAAATATAATCCGAGGGCCGCAGGCCTCACGCTCGGAGCCGGAGAACAAAGCAAAGCTATGAGTGGCTGCCGGTGGGGGAAGCGTGCCGGCAGCTTTGGGGGTGGAAAGCGGACTTGGGTTTCAGTTGATGATAAAAGTTACTCGTGTGATGTGGCTTCCAGAGACACTAACGCGTGGGTGATGCGTTCAGAGAAATATAGCATGACCTTGAAGAAGAGCAAGAATATTAACTGTTACCATTTATAAGTGCTTACTGCATTAGGCTCTGTACCTAGCCAGCTATATGGATTATCTCATCTGATCCTCACAATACCTGAAGTAAGCTCTATCATGCTCTCCCTATATTTCTGATGAGCAAATTGAAGTTCAGAGAGGTTAAGTGACTTGCCCAAGGCCACACAGCAGATAAAAGGCAGAAGTGGGCTTCAACCTTGGGTCTCTCTACCTATTCTGCCACCAAAACAGTATCATGTGAGGAACAATCGAAAGAGCAGTGGTTGTGAGTCTTCAACTATTTGAAGGATGTGGGGGGTGGGGGAAGGGGAATCGGCCACGCCCTGCATTGCGTTGTTGGCAGGAACCAAGGCCAAAGAGTGAGAGGGAACTATTTCTACTCGACACAAGGAAGACGTTTCTGACAGCCAGCTGTCTGAAGGCCACGCGCAGCCTCAGGAGTGGCTTCTTTGACCGTGGGGTGTTTATGTGTAGCCACGGGCAGGGAGGCAGGCAAGTGGGTTCTGTAGGTGGCTGACTGCAGAGCCCCGCTGCTAACCCTGAGGTGTGGGCAGATTCAAGGGCAGAGGGACCAGGTGGAGCAGATGCACTTTAGTCTCTGGCATTCAAAAAGTCTCTTCATGGAACGGATTCCTCCAGGAGGCACTGGCGGGAACCCGTCCTGGTGGCTTCAGGCCAAGCAAGCACCAATCCGGCTTGAAAGAACTCTGGTCTCAGGGTCAGGAGACCTGGTTTCTGGCTTCAACTTACAGCCCTGTGCCCTCGGGCAAGTCACTGCCTTCTGGGGACCCCAGTGTCCTCACTGGTCAACAGGAGCGAGGACGGAATCAGCTCTGTGGTCCTGAAACATGAACAGATGCTACAGAGGCAGTTGCGGCACAGACAACCCTGACCGTCTGGGAGGTGAGGCTGGAGAAAGGCCGGCGGCAGCCTTCCTTCCGAGAAGAGGAGCCTCAGGGGTGGGCCATGGCGGTTCTGGCTGGGAGGTTAGAACTCAGGAGCTGGGCTGGCGGCCCAAATGCAAAGCCAGTTCTTGCATTTTTATCGCAGAGAAGGTGGTAGGTTAATTCTCTGCAGACAAAACAAACATCCCAGGTGGGTTGTTGGAGGTGGGTTTTGTGTGTGGAGCTGGCGCCACTGCCGTGCCCTTCCTGCACTGAGACAGGCCGGACTCAGAGCCCTCGGGGCAGAGGGAGTGGTCGGTGCGAAGGGAAGAGGCAGCCGGCAGCTTCCGGGCGAGCTGTCCTTGCTTTGCAGGTAACGTCCCTGACGGCCTTTGTTTTTGTGAATGAGGAGGAGCTCCGGTGTCTGCTTTTCTTAAATTCTCACCCGAAGATAGTTCTCCATTGATTTTTAGGCGGGGAGGGGAGAGACATCGATGTGAGAGAGACACATCGATTGGTTGCCTCTGGCTTACGCCCTGACCAGGGCTGGGAATCCAGCCTGCAACTGAGGTGTGTGCGCTTGACAGGAATCGAACCCTAGACCCTTCAGTCTGCGAGCCAAGGCTCTATCCACTGAGCCAAACCGGCCAGGGCTGGTGTCTGCATTTTGAATTGAGGAAAACCTGGGCTCAAACCCCAACGCTGTCACCCGCTAGCTGGGGGAATTTGAGCAATTCACCTGGCCGAGGCGTCCATTTATCATCCAGATGGGGTGCTTTCAAGACTGGAGGGGAAGCTATTATTAATTATGCAGGGACAACAGCATAAACGGAGACTATGTGGGGCACACTAGGATATAGGTCACCCCACTCAAGCTCCCGCCTATTTCCGCATCGAGAAACATTGTGATGTTCATCTGCACGCGCCTCCCGCGGCCGAGCTGAAGGTGCGGTGAAGGGCAGCGCGCAGTGGGTGCTCCGCGGGAGGAGGCCCCGGGTCCCTTCCCCTCTCCCCACCCTCTGGGTGCTGGGCAGGGCCCTGACAGGCGGCGGGCCAGGTCGGACAGACTGGGCCAGGCCTCCTGCGAACCCTGCGTTCTTTCCTGGAGGGCCTGTGCCCCAAGCCAGCGAGGACTGGGGCCTCCCTTTGGGATCTATTTGCCTTTTCATAAACACAGACCCGGGTTTTTCTTGGCGAGGCCCTTCTGCTCACAGCTCAGGGATTGTACTTGAAGCATTCGCTCCCGTGTGATCTGAATCAGGATCTACCAGGAAGTTTGTTTTCCAAGGCCTCAGTCAACATGTGGGGGTGGAAACACGGACCAATTTCAATGTAGAGTCAACTCCTTTTTAAATAGGGACTTTCACGTTAGTCAGGCTTTCAAAACAACATCATGTTTAAACAAAATTCCATTTCCCCTTTCCACCAGCAGCAGCAGTTGCTGAAGATATTTCTGTTCCAACCGGAGGCTTCCCCAGCCGCGTCCAAGCGGGCCCCCCCCTGTCAGCGCCTGGCTGTGATGTCACAGCGGGGAGTGTGAAATCCTTCCGTGGGCCGGTTTCCCCTCTGGCTCCGCACGTGGACTTGAAGGACGGCTTGGGCCAGAGTCTGACTGCTGTCGTCCGCTCCCTGGGCTTGTTGGTTGCCTGGAAGAGCAGCTGCTCGGTCCACACCTTCCAAGAGGCCTCCCCGAAGCCCTGGTACCATCCCAGGGGCTCCCCATTTCCGCATCGGGAGCTCCGAGCAGACGGCCTCTGAGGCACCAGGACTTGGCATGAAGCACATTTGACAAAGTGTCATGGATCCCAAATGCGGTCACCCTGAGCAGGCCCAGACTTACACCGTCCCCAAACCTGCAAATCGGCCGGGCGCACGCACACATGGCACTACCCTGAGGTCTGGGCCCCCGTCCGTGTCTACTCGGGTCCTTTCCCCTCCGGCTCCTCCATTCCCAGGCTTGTCCTGTGTCCCGCCTCCATGTCCTGCCCTCTTCGCTGGCTGCAACACGCGGTACTTCACTTCATGAGCCATTTCCTTTCTTGAGCGAGTGCTCGGGAACCCGGCCGTGTGGACGCTACCAACAGCAGTGCCCAGTTTCACGGGGGGTAGAATGGGGCGACAGCAGGAGCTCCTCCCTCACTGGACCCGTGAGAGAGTTCAGTGAGTTCCTGAGTGTCAAGTGCTCAGTGCTGTCCGGCACAGAGCAAGTGCTTGGTTACGTGGGCTGTTTTATGATGAATCTCCACCAGGACCCGTGAGATGGGGACTGAGTTTCCCCACTGGCAGATGAGGACCTGAGCCGTGGAGAGACGAAGCGACGGCCCACGCCAGGTGCTGCATGCTGGCAGTAAGCGTGCGTTGGCAAGTTTGGGGCCCTGCTCTCTGTGACATGAGTCTGGGTGGAATCCCAATTCGGTTGCTTTTGCATATATTTATAGGCACCACTGTGCCAGGCCCTGTGCCAGGAGCCAGGGAGCCAGCAGGGAGCCCCGCCCAGCGTCCGGCCCCATCCAGGCAGGCGGCTCTGGACTAGGCACAGTTAATCTCCAGCCATCCCCATTGGCTTCACCTGGCTCATTAAAACCAGACACATTATGAGTTTATTTAGCATCTGCAGAGAGCGTCTTTCATCTTCAAAGGCTTCCCGAAGCACCAACCAATTAATCCTTACAACACCCCTCATCTCGCAGACAAATATTTATCCTCATTTCATACCCAGGAAAACGAAGGCGCAGAGAAGAGAGCGGGCAGGGCGGGCGCAAGACAGTAGAGAAGCCCGGAGCCCCGGCCCCCGGCTGCCCGGTCCCTCTGGGTGGAGGCTGAAGGGGACATGCTCCCCGGAATATCTTTAATTTTTTAATGGAAGCAGAACCTTTTGCAAGTTCAGAAGAATTCGATTTCTTTAAGAGTAACCTGCAGGAAATACATTAAAAACACATTCTATCAGTTACAAATCTTAATGTCACCAGCCAAGGATGAGGGAATTAATGCCGGGCCCAAAAATACATATAGTCAGCAACTCAGGGCAGGGCAGAGACGATTTATAGAGTGCGAGGTCTGGCCGTCTGGCGCAGGCAGCTGAGCTCAGCGGTGGAATGGAAACAGAGCTGTTTTCAGATGGGCGGAGGGGGAGGCTGAGGGGGGCTCTGATTCAGTCATTGTTCCCCATTTCTTCTCAGTGTGACTTTTTAGTGCTCTGAAGGCCAGGTCTGATCTGTCATGAGAAAACGGCTTTCATTAACATAAGCTCCTGTCAAGGGCTCTTTAAAAGAATCGGCCCCCAAAAGCCAGTGCCCCCACCTCACCAGCCCCAACCCCAATTAGCTCCCCTGCCTACCTGGCTCGGACAAAGGGGGGCCAAGCCATGGTTCGGCTGGGGAATCTGGACGACGAAGACAAAACAAAAGTTTAATTAATGTGGTTTCCCTTCCGTTAGCAGCAGGTAGCCTTCTTTACTTTTATGTTACGGGAAACCACATCAAAAAAGGTGTAGCTTAGCCCTAGCCGGTTTGGCTCAGTGGATAGAGCGTCGGCCTGCAGACTGAAGGGTCCCGGGTTTGAATCTGGTCAAGGGCACATGCCTGGGTTGCGGGCTTGATTCCCAGTGTGGGGCGTGCAGGAGGCAGCCGATCAATGATTCTCTGTCATCATTGATGTTTCTATCTCTCTCTCCCTCTCCCTTCCTCTCTGAAATCTCTCTCTCTCTCTCTCTCTCTCTCTCTCTCGTGAGTGAGTGTGTGTGTGTGTAGCTTAGTGAATTGTGATAAGGGAAACAGTGCAGGCCTTTTAACTTGCTTTAAGTTTTGGATTCAGCACTGTATTTCGTCAAACAGGAATCTAACTCATCCCTGGGAAAACCTCCAATCTCGGGGTGTAATGCCTCATTTGAGGCAGGAAAGTGCCCTAGCGAACTCTGTGCAGCACTCAGCTGGTAGCGGAGGACCACGTTCCCTGCCACGGGCTTGCTGCTCAGAGAGGACATTGAAGGACTCCGTGGCCGCGCCGAACCCCACAGGCAGAGATGGACTTGGTCCCCAGCACGTTCCCACCACTGGCCTCTCTTGTCAAAAGCCACAGGGCACCCCCCCTGGGGCTGGGCAAGTCTTTGTGGCCTTTCTCCTGGAGGGAAAGGTGAGCGGGCATTGCATCACATCCCCTTCCTTTACAGGCGAGGCACCTGGGGCCACAGGTCTGATCTGAGGTCATTCGCTAGTGGGAGAGCGGGTGGGTCGTAAGACTCCCTGTCCAGGGCTCGCTGCCACCCCCCTGCGCACTCTCCCAGGCTCTGAGCCTGGATCGGCCACTGCTCGTCACGAACTGGTAACCAGCACTTCTAACAAGCCCGAGGGCCCGGGGTTTGCCTGGGGTTGAGGTTTGGGGTTCCTGGAACACGAGGTTTGCAGTGTTCAACCTGGGGCAGTGCAAGGCAGACCGGAACAAGCTGGCCCCCGCGCTGGGCTGTGTCTGTGAACTGACGCCCAATCATGTTGACCTACTAGTAGGCACTCACCGTGTGGTGGGGTGAAAAGTTAGAGAGCAGGATGGGTTTGTCATGCTGCATGAATTGACTTGGAGTAAAACTGCAAATAACAGATATTTTAAAGCTACTGAAGGAAAAGTAGGCAACGCTTTGAGCATGCGTCATAATTTTAATGCATTTTCATATTCCAAATCTTAATTATTTGGGCCTTTAAGGCAAGGATGTCTGATTCAAGTCATTTTTTATGAAGTGGAGGCTGAGGCACAGAGTGGCCTGGCGGCCTGGGCCGGTGCACTTGCCGGGAGTGATGGAACCGAGAAAGCCCACTTCTCCGCACTCTTCTCCGCTCGGGAACCCTGGCTGGAGCCCAGACCCTGAGGTCTCTCTTTCATTGTCGGGAAGCAGGAAGCCAGAAGCTGGGGGTTTCTAAATTCAATTCCAAGGCCCTTGGATTAACACCAAAATAATTCCCTTCCTGGAGACTTGCTGTTAGAAAAGAACCTTGTGGGGCCAAAGAATTGTCTTGGTTTGATCAAGCAAGGCTATTTGTTTACCTTTACCCTCCCCACCTGAAAGCTGAGCTCCTTCTGAGAAAATCTTCAGCTCTCCCTCCCCAAAAGCCGTTCACACAGCCCCCACCCTGGTCACCGCTCTCCCCCGCGCTGGAGCGGGACCTGCGCTGAAATCGGAGCTGGACCTGAAACGCTTAGCCCTTAGCCGGTGTTGCCTTTCAATGCCTTTCTTCTCTTTGGGATTTTAACTGCTTTTTCTGGCCTCAGGGAATCCCTTGGAAGTTAATAAAACTTACTACATCAAAGGGCTCCACAACCATTACCCAATTAAAACCTCACAGCACTCCTGCAGCAGGTAAGCGTTATTAACCCCATTTTACAGATGGGGAAACTGAGGTTAATTGGTTTGCCCCCTGGCTACTGAGGAAATGAGTGTCCCAGCTGGCATCAGAACTGGGTGGTGTGCTCAGATCACCCAGGCGTGGTTGTTTCTGCTGAAATCCGTTTTTCAAAGCACCTTGATTCTTAAAGATTTCTTCTCCTTCAGGAAACAGACCCCAGAAGGCTGCACTGGGGTGGGGGTGGGGGTGGGGGTGGGGGTGGGGGGCAGGGGGGGTTGGATGAGGAATTTCTCCAAAGCTGGCTCCTCAGAAAGCAGCAACTCCTGCCTCCAACCAGGGGAGGTGCCATAAAACAGATGAAAGCTGAGAGTTCAGTGCAGTAATTTAGGAAACAATTTAGGCCTTTCAGAAATTAATGTTATTTAAAGATGCAGATTCATCCACCCCGTTGGCCTCCTGGGAGTGCTTTTCGTACCATCTGGCTCAATCAGCTCCTTTTCCTGCTGCGAAGCTCCGGGCTGTGTGTGTGTGTGTGTGTGTGTGTGTGTTGTGAAGGTTCCGGGGAACTCGCAGCCCGAATGAGGAGCAAAGACCTTTCTCTTTCACCAGCCACCTCTCCTCTTTTCCAAACAACATTACACTCTAATCCTGTGTATTCTTGGGGAGGGGGGGAAGGTATAAAATTCATGTTCCAACAGACAATGCAGAGATCGGTGGCGGCCTCCACCTGGGCCCCTGTCCTCTCAGGCTGGGTCCGGCCAAGATGGTTGGGGTGTCTTCCCCCATTCTCTGAGAGGACCTACGGACCCTGCTGGTGTCTGGGAATAAATCTGCCCAGGCCTGAGGAAGGAGGAAGCAAAAAAAAAAAAAAAAAGCTTTGGGTTTTTGGATTTTTTTTTTTTTTTTTGGTTTGGTTAAAACTATCCAGGGAAGATTTCAAAGACTTAGGTGAGTGTTTTCAAAGGAGGGTTTCACAGTCCCGACTGTATGAGTCCCCACTCCTTGCTGTTCAAGCCCAATTATAATCCACAAAGGCAGGATGCTGTGTTTACATAAATAATTACCAGATTTCGGATAGCCAGACGTGTTGCGGCACACAGGAGGCAAGCCCATAAATTACATTTGGGGAATTAAGGGTCAGATTGATTTTATCTCTGTAAATCCGGCCGAATTCCGGCAAGCTAAAGGCTCATCCGGTTGACAGCCTGGGGAGGCAGGAGCCCCAGAAACCAGTGATCCTGAGGATGGCACTGCCCCCCACCCCCCCTGCTCCTGCCTGCTCCGTTTGCTGGCTGGCTCTGAGAGCTAAGGGGTGGCAGAAAGAACTGTCCCAACTTGCTCTTTGCCCAGCCTGCAAAGGAGGAAGGCAGGAGAGGGGTGTAGACATCTCGCTGCTGTCCTCTCTTTCCGCCTGGACCACACAGGATCTCGCTCCTGAAACAACAGCGATGGTGTAGAGTAGTGATGGGAACCAGCAAGGCCAGGAAGGGAACCGAACAGTACATTTCCGCTGGAAATTTCCCTCCTGCACAGGCCGAACGGACATGTTTTCATTCATTCAACGGAGACGCACTGAGCAACTGCTGCGCCCCCAGGGCCAGGGCACCGTGCAGTGGCTGAGGACTCAGGCCCTGGGGCCAGAAGGCTGGAGTTCGAATCCTGCCTCTGCTGGTACCCTGGGCAAGTGACCTCACTGTCCTGGCCTCGGTTTCCTTATCCAGAAAGTGGGGCAGTGTTAGCACCACTCTCTGAGCGCGCGTGAGGGTTAATTGAAGTCATTCCTAATGAGCCCCCAGGACAAAACCTGGTACATAGTAAGTACTCAGTAAATGTTGGTTATTTTATTATTATTATTATTATTATTATTATTATTACTGTGCGAGGCACATGTGGGCCTCTGTGCTGAAGATGGTTATGACCTGGGTCAGATAAACACAAAGGCCACATGGGTGACTGAATATCAAGTGGATAGAAAAGACAAATTCTAAGGAGCAAGCAGGAGGGCGAACTTGCTGGGCAAGAAAAGGCTTCGTGGAGGAAGAAAGGCTGGAGCTGGGCTGAGGATGTGCCAGATTTGGCTGCACTGCAGACGGGCACAACGGGTGGGGAGAGAGCTCGAGGTGAGGGGCTAGAGCCCTAAGCATCCACACAGGCTAAACCCAAGTCAAAGTGTTATGCAAGTCTGATGCTTCTAGGCGTATAAGCGAAACCTTTTTTTTTTTTTTTTAGTTAGTTAGTTGTTTTGTTAATCCTCACCCAAGGATATTTTTCCATTGATTTTTAGAGAGAATGGAAGGGAGAGGGAGAAACAGAAAGAAACATCGATGTGAGAGAGACACATTGATTGGCTCCCTCCTGCACACACCCTGACCGGGACTGGGGAAACCTGCCACCAAGGTACGTGCCCTTGACCGGAATCGAACCCGGAACCTTTCAGTCCGCAGGCCAGTGCTCTATCCACTGAGCAAAACCAGCTAGGGCAAGCCAAACCTTTTAAATTAAGATTTCCAAACCCGAATGTTAGCCTCTCTTATCAAGAAATATGATTTGAGCTAACTTCACTGACAGAACAATATTACAAAGTGAGGGCAACAGGGCACATTGTGAAGGGACCAGAAGAGGCATGGATCAATTTTTAAACAAACTTTTGTTTGGGCATTACAACTTACAAAGGTGAATTAATGCAAGAAGAATTCAATGAATGAACCAACCATGTGCCCAGCACTGTTTTAGTTTCAACAAAGGATAAGAAAAAACTTTAACTCAAAGAAGGACTTTTGTATCCAACCAAGATGGAGCTAGAGTACTAGATTTTACTCTCCCACCTAAAACAAAACCCCCACAAGAAACCAGACAACATGTGAAACAATAGCTATCAAATCATTTCAAGCAATGAAGGACAGTTCCCGAGAGATGGGAAAGCAAACAAGGTAAACACTACAATTGCCCATGTTTGCTGCCTTATTAGAATTACAAGGCTGCAGCACAGTGAGAGAAAAACCAAGCAGAGTGTAGCAAATTATCTGAGTTGAGGAGACAGAGCTAAAAGCCTGGGGAGATCAGGGCGGCCAGAATTTGCAGGATAGACACCGGAGAGGAGACAGCTGCACAGAAATCTGGAGGTCTGCGGGGGGGAGGGAGGGGGGGTCCTCCCTCAAGTATTCAGCATGGTTGACTCATGAGTGTGAGGAAACTACTCAAGGCTGGAGAAAAAACACCTGAGAGGGTTAGAGAACAATACGAGGTGCTCACACAGAGCTGGGACAGTGTCTGTTCCCACCAGCCAGCAATGCTGGAAAACTTGGTTAGTCACTGGGTACTGGGTACGATACTCAAAAGGACACATTATATACAGAAAAACAAATATAAGGACAACTGCAGATTTCTCACTGGAAACAGTGCAAGTGAGAAGACAATGGTGCAAGATATTTAAAGTACTAAAAGAAGCCGAAACCGGTTTGGCTCAGTGGATAGAGCGTCGGCTTGCGGACTGAAAGGTCTCAGGTTCAATTCCGGTCAAGGGCATGTACCTGGGTTGCGGGCACATCCCCAGTAGGAGATGTGCAGGAGGCAGCTGATCGATGTTTCTCTCTCATCGATGTTTCTAACTCTCTATCTCTCTCCCTTCCTCTCTGTAAAAAATCAATAAAATATATTAAAAAAAAAAAATAATAAAGTACTAAAAGAAAAACACCCCCGCAATCTAAATATAAATACCCAGCAAAAATATCTTCAAATATAAAGATCATCTCACATATAAAGGCTGAAAGAATTCTTCACCTCAATAGTGGGGAATACAGTGGGGCCTTGACTTACGAGTGTCCCGACTAATGAGTTTTTTGAGATACCAGCTGTCTCTCGGCCGATTTTTTGCATTGAGTTGATAGAGTAATTTGAGTTAATGAGCTCCTTAATGAGCTCGGTCTTGGAACGAATTAAACTCGTAAGTCAAGGCCCCACTGTAGTTAGCCCTACACTGAACACTGCTCTGGTCCCACCTGACAACACTTAAAAGTAAGACCAAGAGAACAAATTGTTTCCTAGTACTCTGAGTCCCAGAACAAAGCTCAAACGATTTACAGAAATATCAAAATCTCCAGCACCCAACAAGGTAAAATTTACAATGTCTGGCATATAAACGAAGATGATCAGGCAAGCAAAATATTATCTATGATGAGGAGAAAAGTGAAATCATCAAAATTGACCCAGAACTGATACAGATGTTATAATTAGCAGCCAAGGATGTTAAACCAACTATTTTTACTGTATTCCATGTGTTCAAAAGAATGTATGTTCTAAAGAAGATGCAAATCAAATTTATAGAGATGACAACTACAATGAATAAGATGAAAATCACACTCGCTAAGATTAATAGCCAATTAGACATTGCAGAAAATTTTAGTGAACAGGGAGATAATAGGAACTATTCCAAATTAAACATACAGAAAAAAGAGAGGTTTAAAAAATGAAAAGTGCATTTGTGACCTATTGAACAACTTCAAGTAGCCTTATACACATAAAATTGGAATCTGCGCAAAAGAGGCAAGAGAACAGAAAAAGTATTTGAAGAATGGCCAAAATTTTCCTAAATTTTATGAAAATTATAAACTCACAGATCCAAGAAACTCAATAAGCTCTAAGCATAAGACACCTGAAGAGAAATACACCAACACACATCTGATCCAATTGCTCAATGCTTATGAAAAGAGAAAATCTTAGAAGCAGCCAGAGCAAAAGGACACATTATATACAGAAAAACAAATATAAGGACAACTGCAGATTTCTCACTGGAAACAGTGCAAGTGAGAAGACAATGGTGCAAGATATTTAAAGTACTAAAAGAAAAACACCCCCGCAATCTAAATATAAATACCCCGCAAAAATATCTTCAGATATAAAGATCATCAAATAAAGATCATCTCACATATAAAGGCTGAAAGAATTCTTCACCAGTCGAACTGCATAGTAAGAAATATTCAAAGAAGTTCTTCAGGCAGAAGGAAATGATACCAAATAGAACATGGAAGAGCACTAGAAATTCGTAAGTTTGTTTTAACTGTGTGTATATCACATTTAAAGATAATTGTCTGGCCCAGCCTGTGTGGCTAAATGGTAGAGCACTGATCTGTGAATTAGGAGGTGACCAATTGATTCCCAGTCAGGGCACATCTCCAGTTGCAGGCTTGATCCCCAGAAGGGGGCGTGTAGAAGGCAGCCAATCAATGATTCTCTCTCATCATAGATGTTTCTATCTCTCTCTCTCTCCCTTTCCCTTCCTCTCTGAAATAAATACATACATACATATATGTATATATACATATATATCATATATATGTATCATATATATATATATGATAAAGATAATTGTCTGCTTAAAAAATTATGATGTATTGTGTGGTTTATTACATTTATATAAGTAAAAAGTGTGACAGCAAAAGCATAAAGGCCAGAGGGAGAAGTAGACATACACTATACTAAGATTCTTACACTATATGCAAAGTGGTCAATATCAATTAAAGGCATGAACCCTAAAGCAACCACTAAAATAACAAAACAAAGAATTATAGCTATAAGCCAACAGAGGAAATAAAAATGAATCATGAAAAAATAACCCAAAAAAAGACATAAAAAAGGGAAAAAAGAATAAAAAGAAATGGAATGATTGTAAAACAAATAGCAAGATAATTGACTTAAACTAAACCATATCAATAATCATATTAAAAGTAAATAATCTGTGTTGTATGATTTCACTTATATGAGGTATCTAGAGTAACCAAACTCAGAAGCAGAAAGTAGAATGGTGATTGGGCTGGAGGAAGGAAAAAGTCACACAAATTCAGGAAGCACAGAGAGTCCCAATCAAGATGAACACAAAGAGACCTACACCAAGACATATCATCATTAAAATGGCAAACATTAAAGACAAAGCGAATCTTAAGGGCAGCAAGAGAGAGACAGTCAGTTACCTACAAGAAAGCTCCCATAAGGCTTTCAGCTGATTTCTCACAGAAACACTACAGGCCAGAAGGGAATGGCATGCAATATTCAAAGTAATGAAAAGCAAGGATCTGAAACCAAGACTACTCTGTCCAGCAAGGCTGTCATTCAAAATTGAAGGTAAGATAAAGAGCCTCTCAGACCACCACCACCCCCCAAAAAAGGCTAAAGGAGTTTATTACTACCAAACCAGCATTGCAAGAAATGCTAAAGGGACTGATAGAAGAAGAGGAAGAAGAAGAAGAAGAAGAAGAAGAAGAAGAAGAAGAAGAAGAAGAAGAAGAAGAAGAAGAAGGAGAAGAAGGAGAAGAGGGAGAAGAAGGAGAAGAAGGAGAAGAAGGAGAAGAAGGAGAAGAAGGAGAAGAAGGAGAAGAAGGAGAAGAAGGAGAAGAAGGAGAAGAAGGAGAAGAAGGAGAAGAAGGAGAAGAAGGAGAAGAAGAAGAAGAAGAAGAAAAACAAGAAGGAGGAGGAGGAGGAGGAGGAGGAGGAGGAGGAGGAGGAGGAGGAGGAGGAGAAGGGGAGGAGGAGGACGAAGAGGAAGAGAGAGGAACATAAGCATAAAGAAAAAAGGCAATAATGTCAATAATAACTATAAATGTAAATAGATTATGTGCTCCAATCAAAAGATGTAGGGTAGCTGAATGGAAAAGAAAACATGATTCAAATATATGCTGTCTACAAGAGACCTACCTTAGAATAAAAGACTCACACAGGATGAAAGTGAAGGGATGGAAAAACACTTCCCATGCAAATTAAAGCAAAAGGAAAGCAGGGGTAGCAATGTTTATATCTGATAAAATAGACTTCAAAACAAAGGCCATTGCTGGAAGCCGGTCCATCCTTGCTGCTTGACACAGTCGCTGCAGGAAAGAAACATCTGTACAGCATATGTTTCAATGGACCTGGCATATATAGCATACTGTTCTTAATATGTTTGCTCCCTTTAGCGCCATGTGTTTTAACCAAGGTCACCTCTCCGAGAAAGGTTGTTTCCCCAGGTGGGGATCTTTCCCTGAGGTTAGGGAGGGGATACAACCCCCTAATTAAGTGCCAGGCGGGTAGTTAAGCTACATAATCTTTACTCCCTGGAATGGAGGTAAGAAACGCCCTAACCTTTGTAATAGAAATTGACAGGATTAAAATCGGCTCGTATAAATACGGATGTAACAAGACAATAAACATCAGAACCTCATCAGTTCCTAACCAGAGCTCCGACCAGAACTTTGGCTGGAAATCCTGGCTATAGGTCCTGACTAGGCTGCTGATCAACTGAAGGCTGTCTTCGTGTCATTCCTTCTTCGCCGACTCCGTCCACACCTTTGGGGACCCCTGGACCTGCTGGGATTGGACCCCAGCAGGCCATAAAAGAGACAAAGAAGGTCACCACATAATATTAAAGGGATCAATCCAACAAAAGGATATAACCTTGGAAAAGATATATGCACCCAATATAGGAGCGCCTAAATATATTTTTAAAAAAAAATCTTGGTGGACTTTGAGGGAGAGAATGACAGCGATACAGTCATAGTAGGGGA
This sequence comes from Myotis yumanensis, assembly GCF_028538775.1. Taxonomy (NCBI): domain Eukaryota; kingdom Metazoa; phylum Chordata; class Mammalia; order Chiroptera; family Vespertilionidae; genus Myotis; species Myotis yumanensis. The sequence continues at coordinate 91,951,404 of NW_027223757.1, forward strand.
CTTTAATACTCCACTGACACCACTGACTAGGTCTCCCAGAGAAAAAATCAACAAGGAAACAGTGACCTTAAATGACACACTACAACAGATGGATTTAATTGATATTTACAGAACATTTCATCCCAAAGTTGCAGAATATACATTCTTTTCAAGTGCACATGGAACATTCTCAAAGATAGACCACATGTTAGGCCACAAAAATAAGTCTTTACAAGTTCAAAAAGATTGTCATATCAAGCATCTTCTCAGGTCACAATGGCATGAAATTAGAAATCAACTACAATTAAAAAAAACCCCTCAAAAACATTCAAACACATGGAAGCTAAATAGCATGTTATTAAACAATGAATGGGTTACCAATGAGATCAAAGAAGAGAAATAAAAAAACTTCCTGAAACAAGCGAAAATGAACACACAACAATCCCAAATCTATGGGACAGGGTGAAAGCAGTCCTGAGAGAGACGTTTATAGCATTACAGATCTACCTCAAGAAACAAGAAAAAACTCAAAGAAACAATCTAATCCTACAACTAAAAGCATTAGAAAGAGGACACGAAAAGCCCAAAGTAGAAGGAAGGAAATAATACAGATCAGAGCAGAAATAAATGACATAGAGACTAAAAAGAAACAATACAAAAGATTAATGAAACCAAGAGTTGGTTCTTTGAAAAGATAAATGAGATTGATGAACCTTTAGCCAGATTCATCAAGAAACAGAGAGGACCCAAATAAATAAAATCAGAATGAAAGAGGCAAAATAGCAACTGACACTAAAGAAGTACAAAGGATATTGAGAAAATACTGTGAACAACTATATGCCAACAAACAGGACAACCTGGGTGAAATGGACAAATTCCTAGAAACATACAATCTTCCAAAACTAAATCAGGAAGAATCAGAAAACTTGAATAGGCTGTTAACAACTAATGAAATTGAAGCAGTAATTTAAAAGCTTCCAGCAAGCAGGAGTCCTGGACTGGATAACCTCACAGGTGAATTTTACCAAACATTCAAGAAGAAATCACACTATGCTCCTCAAACTATTCCAAAAAATTCAAGAGGAGGGAAGACTTCCAAGCTCTTGTTTTGTTTTGTTTTATTTTGTTAATCCTCTCCCCAGGATTTTTTTAAAATTGCTTTTTAGAGACAGTGGGAGGGAGGGGAGGAGGGAGAGAGAGAGAAAAAAACACATCGATGTGAGAGAGACACATTGATTGGTTGTCTCCTGCAGGTGCCCTGACCAGGGCTGGGGATTTACCCTGCAACCCAGTTATGTGCCCTTCACCAGGAATCAAACCTGTGACCCTTCGGTCCACAGGCCAATGCTCTAACCACTAAGTACACCAGCTCTTTTAATGAGGCCAGCATTATCCTAATTTCAAAACCAGATAAAGACACTACAAAGAAAGGAAATTACAGGCTAATTTCCCTGATGAACATAGTTGCTAAAATATCAACAAAATATTAGCAAATCAGATCAAGCAATACATTTAAAAGATCAGACACCATGACCAAGAGGGATTTATTTTGGGGATGCAAAGCTGGTACAATATTTGCAAATCAATACATGTGATAGATCACATAAACAAAATGAAGGCTAAAAATCATATGACCATATCCATAGATACAGAAAAAGCATTGGACAAAATCCAGCACCCATTTTGTTGTTGTTAATCCGAAAATATTTTTTTACATTGATTTTTAGAGAGAGTGGAAGGAAGGGGAGCAGAGAGATAGAAACATCAATGTGAGAGAGACACATCAATCAGTTGCCTTCTGCACGTGTCCTGACCAGGGCCAGGGATTGAGCCTGCAATTAAGGTACAAGCCCTTGACTGGAATTGAACCCGGGATCTTTCAGTCCACAGGCCAACACTCTATCCATTGTGCCAAACCAGCTAGGACCCAAGACCCATTTTTGATAAAAACTCTTAGCAAAGTGGGAATAGAGGGAACATACCTCAACATTATAGAGGCCATATATGACAAACCTACAGCCAACATCATATGCAAGTGTGAAAACTAAAAGTGTTTTCTTTAAGAACACCTTCACCAATCTTGTTCAACATAGTACTGGAAGTCCTAGCCACAGTGATCAGAGAAGAAGAAATAAAAGGCATCCCATTTGTCATTATTTGCAGGTGACATGATATTGTACATAGAAAACTCTAGACTCCACCAAAATAACTACTAGATTTAATAAATGAATTCAACCAAGTAGCAGGATACAAAATTAACATCCAGAAATCGAAGACATTTTTATATACCAATAATGAACTCTCAGAAAGAAAAACTAAAAAATAATCCCATTTACCATTGCAACAACAACAACAAAAGATATCTAGGAATAAAGTTAACCAATGAGGTAAAAGATTGTACTCAGAAAACCATAGGACGTTGTAAAAGAAATAGAGGGAGTTACAAACAAATGGAAGCATATTCCGTGTTCATGGATTGGAAAAACTAACATCATTAAAATGTCCATACTACTCAAAGCAATCTATAGCTTCAGTGCAATCCCTATTAAAATGCCATCGACATATTTCACAGGTCTAGAACAATTATTCCAAAAATTTTATATAGAACCAAAAAAGACCCCAAATAGCCACAGCAATCTTGAGAAAGAAGAACAAAGTTGGAGGGATCACAATACCAGATATCAAACTATACTACAAAGTCATTGTAATAAAAACAGCCTGTACTGACACAAGAACAGGCATATAGATCAATGGAACAGAACAGAGACCTCAGGAATCTACCCAAGCTATTATGCTCAATTAATATTTGACAAAGGAGGCAAGAGCATTCAATGGAGTCAAGACAAATGGTGCTGGGAAAATTGGACAGGTACATACAAATAATGAAATTAGACCACCAACTTACACCACACACAAGAATAAACTCAAAATGGATAAATTATTTAAATGTAAGTTGTGAAGCCATAAAAATCCTAGAAGAAAACATAGGCAATAAAATCTCAGGCATCTCACATAGCAGAATTTTTGCTGATACATCTCCTAGGGCAAGAGAAACAAAGGGGAAAATGAGCGAATGGGACTACATAAGCTTCTGCACAGAAAAGAAACAATCCTAAAAATGGAAAGGGAGCCCACTGTAGGGGAGAACATATTCATCAATGATACATCGATAAGGGGTTAATTTCCAAACTATATAAAGAACTCATATAACTCAACAAAAGGAAGACACAATCCAATTAAAAAATGGGCAAAGGACTTGAATAGATACTTTTCCAAAGAAGACATACAGATGGCCAAGAGACATGTGAAAAAATGCTCAAAGCCACTGATCATCAGAGAGATGCAAATTAAAATGACAATGAGGGATCACCTCACACCTGTCAGAATGGCTACCATCAACATATCAACAAACAGCAAGTGCTGGTGAGGATGTGGGGGAAAGGCAACCCTAGTGCACTGCTGTGGGAATGCAGACTGGTGCAGCCACTGTGGAAAACTCCACGGCGTTTTCTCAAAAAATTAAAAATGGAACTGCCGTTTTACCCAGTGATCCTACTACTGAGACTATCCCCTCAGAATCTGGAAACACCAATCGGAAAGAAAATATGCACCCCTATGTTCATAGCAGCGTCATTTACAACAGCTAAGATCTGGAAACAGTCCAAGTGCCCATCAGTAGATGAGTGGATAAAAAAGCTGTGGTGCACTTATACCATAGAATACTATGTGGCTATGAAAAAAAAGGATCTCCTACCCTTTGAAACAGCATGGAGGGACCTGGAGAGTATTATGCTAAGTGAAATACAGAGAAAGACAAGTATCATATGTGTGGAATCTAATGAACAAAATAAAGTGATGAACAAAATAGGTCCAGAGACACGGATGCATGGAACAGACTACAGGTCTCAGAGGGAAGGAGAGTTGGGGCGAGAAGAGATTAACCGAAGAACTTGTATGCATAGCCCATGGCCAAGGACAATAGTGCTCTGAAGGCCTGGGGTGGGGCAGGGGCTGGGTGGAGGGAGATACAGGGGGAAATGCAGTCATCTGTAAAACTGTCAGCAATAAAAATGAAATAAAGAAAAGAGATGTCTATGACCTGGAAAGATGTCCATAGTATATTATTAAATTAAAAATACCTGTGAGCCCTGGCTGGGTTGCTCAGTCGGTTGGGGCATCAATACCCCAAGGTTGTGGGTTCTATCCCTGGTCAGGGCACATAGGAGAACCAGTCAATGAAAGCATAAAAACACGGAACAGCAAATAGATGTTTCTCTCTCTTTCTCAAATCAATCAATAAAAAATTTTCTAAAGTTTTGGAAAAAAGAAGATGGAGTGGCTATATTAACATCAGTAGATTTCAGAGCAATGATAAAGGGACCAACTCATCAAAATGACTCAATTCTAAAAGTTTATACACCTAATAACAGAGTTTCAAAATACATAAAGCAAAAATTGATAGAATCGCAGGAACAAATAGACAAATCACAATTATAGTAGGAGATTTCAATACTCCTTCTTTATATTGACATACAAGTAGGTAGAAAAGAATCAAGGACATAGAAGACGAATCACACCATTAACTGACTTGACCTAGTTGACATTCATAGAACACTCCATCCAACAGCAGAATACACATTCTTTTATATATGTATATATGTGCCCTAACCAGGAATCGAACCGAGACCTCCTGGTTCATAGGTCGACACTCAACCACTGAGTCACCACGGCCAGGCTACACATTCTTTTCAAATGCACATGGAACATTTCCTAAAATGGGCCACATTCTCAGCCATAAAATAAATCACAATAAATTTTTAAAGATTCAAGTCATAAAAAAAATGTCCTCACAACACAATGGAATTAAGTTAGAAGTCAATACCAGAAAGATTCTTGAAAAACTCCAAATATTTGGAAACAAGATAACACATTTCTAAATAATCTACCCATCAAATTTATTTTAAAAAGAGAAACTAGAATGTATTTTGAATAGAATGAAAATGAAAACAGTATGTTCAAAGTGTGTGGGCTGCCTATTGAATCAGTACTTAAAAGGTCGCAAATCAATAGCCTCAGCTCCCCCTTTAAGAAACTAGAAAAAGAAGAGCAGATGGAACCCAAAGGAAGCAGAAGAGAGGAAATAATAAATGACAGAGCATACATCGATGACAGGGAACACAGCAAAACAATGGCAAAGTAAATGAAGCCAAAGCTAGTTCTTTGAGAAGTTCGATAATCTTGATAAGCCTTTAGCCACATGGATCAGTAAGAAGAGAGGAGACACAGATTACCAATATCGGCAATGAGTGCAGTGGCCTCATTGCAGAGTTAACAGACTGAAGATCGTCCCACGGCTCTGGGTGTCTGCCCTGATCAGAGGGACCTTTACCTCGAACTTCCCTGACACAGCAACTCTTCTCACCGTAGAGTCGAACAGAAAGGGCGAAGACTTGGTTCAGTGATTTTAAAAGTGTTTTCTAGCTACACCATCCTCTGCGTCTATGGGATTAGGTCCACTCACTGCGTCTCTGACTCATCCACTCAGTGACATGACGCGTCATCTCTCCGTTTCTAAGCTGTCGGAGGCTGGACGCAGCAGGGCAGGACCGGCGTGGCGGTGCCTTCGGGCTGCTCGCCCTCCCGTGGGAGCTGGGGCTGCCGGCACCCTGGTCACACTGACTTCAACATAAGGGACCGCTGGCTGGATGCTGGGGAATCTCAGGCAGGAGGCTGGGCTCCAGGGGGTACCATAGTGAGGCTGGCAGTGAGATGGGCCCAGGGACTGTTCCCGGTCTCCCCTAACGGCAGAACAGAGTCCAGAGGCAAGAGTCTCCCTTCCTGAAGGGAGCGTGAGGAAGCAGAGTGAAGAACCTTCTGGAAAGCCTCCAGCCTCCTTGGTGGGATTACCCTTAGGCCAGTCAGACTTCACGAGCTGGGTGCATCTCAGGGACCCAAAACTAGAGGCGCTGCTTTATGCTAGTTGAGCTAAAATGAACTCCAATATGCACATAGTTAACGTTAACGTTGGTTCAAGGCAGCTCCCGGAAGCACTGGCTTCAAATACTGGTTTCAACTACAAACTCATTCAAGGGAGAAACCTTATAAAAACACAACAGAAGTGTCCAGAGCGTCCACTCTAGGACTGTTGATGGGCAATCAGGAAAGACTGCTTGGGGGAGGCAGTCCTTGAAGGGGCCACAGAAGCACATGGCTCGGCGTTGAGTTCTTAGCTCTGAGACTTAATAGGTGGGTAAACCCCTTAAGCTCCTGGAGACTCAGTTTCCTCTCCTGAAAAATGGGCACTAGAACACCTCCTTTGTAGGCTGTGAGAGGCCTCAATGGGACAATATGTGTGATGCCCCTGTGCCTATGCCTGGCACGTAGCGAGTGCGCAGGGCGATTGTCCACCGTGTGCGAGCCAGCCCGGCGGGCGGTGGCAGGAACGCACGGGACAGTTCCATTGGTTGCTCACAGCTTCTGAGAATCGGAGTTTCGGTCGCAGCTGACTGGGAGTAGGAGTACTAGTCACGTATTTGTCGAGATGCCGTTCTCTGCCTGGATTGCTTTTCTCCTGTGCTGCTCCGCCTCCACTTTTCCCGGAGGAGATGTGAAAGGCTGGCCGGGGCTCTGGGCCAGACTCCCCGGGTCCACGTCCCTGTCCTGCAGGTACTCGCCACGTGATGGTGGGCAGGATGCCTCGGTTTCCTCCCCTGTAAAGCAGATGCAAAAACATCCTTGCCATAGTGTGTGAGACTAGAGCAGCCCCTCCAAGTGAAGGTCTGACACATGTTCAGCACTGGATGTGTCGTCTGGTATTATGATCACTACTAGAGGCCCGGTGCACGAAATTTGTGCATGGGTGGGGGGTCCCTCAGCCCGGCCTGCAACCTCTCCAATCCAGGATGTCTGACTGCTGGTTGTCAGACATCCCCCTTGCATTCTGGGACTGCTGGCTGCTAACTGCTCACCTGCCTGCATGCCTGATCGCCCCAACCGCCTCTGCCTCAGCCCCCACCACCATGGCTTTGTCTGGAAGGGTGTCTGGAAGACGTCCGGTTTAATTAGCATATTGCCCTTTTATTAGTATAGATTCCATCTATCAGCTGTGACTCCTAAGTCCATTCTCGTTATCAGTCTCAATCTCTCTCCTTAATGCCAGCGGCTTATTGCCACCTGTCTGAGGAATACTTCCTGACAAAGACCAAACCGAAACTTCATTCTCCACCTGTCCTCACACACACACACACACACCCACTCCCTCTTTCCCCAACTGCCTCCCGGCCCCCTGGTCCTCTCTGACAATGTCCGTGTTATCAGAGAAAATGAGAGGAGAGGAAAGGCCTACTCCACATTTCAGAAAGCCTGCTCCTCCCTAGTCCAGCTGAGGGAACAGAGGTCAGAGCCATGAAGTGACATGCCCAGGGCCACCAGCAGGGGGCAGAGGAGGAGCTCAGGCCATTCCCCTGCCACCGCCCCAAGGCTCACTGTTGTGCTGAGGGTCCTGGGGTTGGGGAGGCGAGGCTGGGGGTCCCCAAGTAGTTCTTGGAACAATTAGAAATCGGATTTCATAAGCCAGGTCTTCAGTTACCCTGAGCTGTGCACTGGGAGAGGGCAGGGGGCCGAGGCCGGGGAGGCCAGCTCCTTTGAGAGTCCAAGCATGGTTTGCAAAGTGAAACCTAGCCGAAGCGGGGAGTCACTCTGTCTGTCACTCTGTCTGTCAGTCACTCTGTCTGTCACTGTCTGTCATTCTGAGTGGGCCTCTGTGGGCCATGAATGGGTGCAAGAGATGACCATTCCGCAGGGTGTACCCGGAATCCAAGGTGCCCGAGGGAGCTGCCCAGGCCTCTTGCATTCCCATCTCTCTTTGCCCTGACAGGGCTCAGGTAGGGACTTTACTTTTTAATTGATGTTGTTGTTTTTTAAGAGAGAGAGAGAAAAGGAGAGGCATAGAGAGGTAGAAACATCCATGAGAGAGAAACATCAGTCAGCCACCTCCTGCGTGCCCCTACGTGGTTCGTGGGTCGATGCTCCATCCCCTGGGCCACACCGGCCGGGCTCAGGTAGGGAGCTCGGTGGTGACTGGCACCGGGCTGGCCACACGCCGGCTGCAGACACCAGAACGGCCATCTAGCTCATGGTGCAGACGCTTCCTCAGACACTGAAGTCAGAAAATTCTTGCCATTCCTGAGCTCAGAACAGAGACTCAGACCCCGTGACCTCCTTTTGTTCTCACTGGGGCCGCGGCTTCATCTGGCGGCCGCTGTTGGCGGAGGGGGCTGGGGGCCGCTCTGGAAGTCTGCAAGGTGAAGAGAGGGTGGCCACCTCCCCACTCTCCGGCCAGCCATGGGAAGGGAAAAGCCCCGAAGCCAGACCGGAGTTTAAAACTGTTCTCTGTTCATAGGCAACAAGGCCAATAGAGATGGGGGTGTGTGTAATTGTTTGCTGAGTACAGAGTTTTTATTGGAAAAGGTTGGGGGTATAGACAGTGGTGATGGTTACACAACATTGTGAATTTGATTTATTTAATGCCACGGAATTGTAAACTTATGAATGGTTGAAATGATAAATATTGTGCTATGTAATGTACCACAATAAAAAAACAACAACCTATAATAAATGTTTTTTTAAAACCCTGTTCTCTGCATTTCTTTTGAAACTGACTTCAATAGACTGACCCTTAAATCTAAGCGGCTGGACTCTTGTCAGGAGATCATTACACTTCGCTTTAGGCTGGTGGTTCTGAAGAATTACGGATGACAGGAGTGATTGAAACTGATTTATTTCTCAAGTGTTTGAGATTCCTTCATCCCCACCTAACAATGTCCGTGCAGGCAAAGCTTGTCTCTCTACCAAAGTCAGAAAAATATAGAAACTGCAGAGGCCGCCACCTAAAGTGGACCTGGTTTAAGAAAATCTCCCTGTGAAACCTCAGATTTGGAAAACAAATTGGTGGCGGGTGACTTTCCTTACAAAAGAGTTTACTCAAAGGTTCGTTTAAGAAGAGAGCCCCCTGGTGCATTTAATGATATTATTGCATTAAAAAAAAAAAAATCATGCGACCATTCAAGGACATTGCACTGAAAATACATGAATGCATTGTATTGTGTTGTAAGAGTGGGAAGAAAGGAGCCAGACGTCTTTGACAAATGGACCGTTTCGGCCCAAAGTAACACCAGGCGGGAGCAAGATGAGTTTCTGGGCCACGAATCCTGGCAGCTTTCTGGGAACACTCTGGGGGTTTGTGATTTATTTAAGACCAGCTAAGCCCAAGGCCTGCGATGCGTCCATTCTGAGAAAGGGCCTATGACCAACTTCGGGCCAAAGTCCTTACTGCGCACGCTGACCCCGTCACCTGCCCGCGTCACAAAGACTGTCTGACGTGAGCGCGACTCTGTCCTGCGGCGGCAGAAAGTGGATTCTCTCTGGTGATGAAGAAGGGTCCTTATTTATGTCTGCAGAGGTATATTCTGGGGCCCATAAAGGTTTAATTGTCCCTCTAACTAGTTTTTTAAAAAACCCACAAAGAGGCTGCCAGCTTTCCCCAGAGCTTAAAACCGACTGAATGTGGTTCTGTGGAAACTGCTTTAAGTGTGTAACTTGCACCGTGTCCTGGGCACAAGGCGCGATTGTTTTGGGGACTCGAAAGATGCAGCTCTTAGGAGGACTTTTAAAACCAGTGCTTGTGGCTTGGGGCTGCTGCTGACCCTGGCCAGAGTCACTGAGTGAGGCTCCCTCAGCCGGAGCGGCCTCTGTGCATTACACTCCCGGGGTGCCACTGCCCCCTGCTGTCCCCGCCCGGTTCCAGGGCACCCAGACTTCCTGGGTGTGCGTGGCGGCAGTGGCCCGTCCCCTGTCACTCGTCCTCCAGGACTGCTGCCTCCTGTTGGCACCCGTTCGTCCCACCCACAGTTATGGACCGGGCACGGGGTGGATCAGGCGCACAGTGTCTGCTCTCGGAAGCTGACAGTCTCACGCGGGACTTGGACATTCAATCAAAGTTGATTATACAAACATATAATTTCACCCGTGAGCTAGGAAGAGAGAATAGCGGGCACTGAGAGCCGCTAATGGGGCCCATGGGCGCTCCTCTGGGGAAGTCAGGCCCACTAGCTAGACCTGAAGGATGAGAGGGAGGGAGGGGGAGAGGGAGCAGAAACGGAGTGGAGGAGGGGAAGCGCCCTAGACAGGAGGGACCCGGAGCAGGAAGGAGCTGGTGAAGTGCCATGTGGCTGCACAAGTAGGCAGTCAAGCTGCTGCCAGGACCTTCTCTGTCCTCCCTGGGAGCCCCCTTTCCCTAGAGCAGTGGTTCTCAACCTTCCTAATGCCGAAACCCTTTAGTACAGTTCCTCATGTTGTGGTGACCCCCAACCATAAAATTATTTTCGTTGCTACTTCATAACTGTAATGTTGCTACTGTTATGAATCGTAATGTCACTATCTGATATGCTATATGTGTTTTCCAATGGTCGTGACCCACAGGTTGAGAACCGCTGCCCTAGAGACTTATGATGGTTTCCCTACCCGCCACACTTCACTCTGAGCCTCCAGGGGCTGCATCAGTGCCCTGGTCGGTGTGGCTCAGTTGGCTGGGCGTCATCCTGTGCATGGAAAGGTTGCTGGTTCGATTCCCGGTCAGGGCACACGCCTGGGTTGCCAGCTCAATCCCTAGTCGGGGGCATGCAGGAGGCAGCTGGTCAAGGTCTCACTCTCACATCAATGTTTCTCTCTCTCCCCCACCTTCCTCTCTCTCTAAAAACCAATAAAAAAGATTTAAAATTTTTTAAAAAGGTCTGTGCCCAGATTCCTCCCCACCCCCCAGTACCTCAACCCTTCTCTCACTCCTCTTGGGTTCTGTGAAGAAAACACATTTGTCAAAAGACTAAAGCAAACCGTTTGACGTGTGGTTCTGTCTCGTAGGAGAGGCTGTGATGAAGTCAGTCCCAGTTTACAGGCTCCAGTGGTTCCACGTAAACGCCCCGCCCTATGGGTACCAGCGCCTCCGCCGAGGGGACACTCTCCTAGGCTCCAGTCTTGGCCTCCCTCTAACTTCTTCTCTGGCTCCTCCCATGCCATGGCCTGTCATTTACATTTTTCTCCGGGAAATGTAAACAGTTATTTACAGGATTAGCTCTTCCTCTTGCTTCGCTCTCTGTGCTATGGAGTAAACTGCGATATGGGTTCTAGCCCTGAATTTTCCATAAACTGGGGCTGACCTTGGTTAGGTCATGTAACCCTACTGAGCCTTCTTTGTAAGATGCTTCTCTGTAAAATAAGGTTGTGGGTTTTTTTGTTTTGTTTTGTTTGTCATTTTGTTTTGTTTTCTAAAGCTAGCAGATCCGCACGTAGGAGCCCCCCTCAGGCCTGTGGTCTGTACCTCTGCGGCCACGTAGGAGCGTGTCTCCTACAGCTCCGTCTCTATCCACCCCTTTCCGAATGTCTTTGTGGGCAGGGCCAGCTTGCTGTGTGCTCTGCTCTGGTGGGATAGTGCACCCAAGGTCATATTTAACAAATGAGGACAAATCATACTTTTGGGTTTGGGTGGAAGCTCACGTATGTGGGGAACTGGCTGAAAAGTAGGAAAATTCTAGCTGCAAGTTAGACTAGACTTCTTCTCGAACTGGGGTGGGTGTGCGCACGGCGGTACCCAGAGGTGTGCCGGCCAATTCAGGAAGCACCTCATCTGAGAGAAGAATTCTCAAAGATGCGTGGAGAGCAGACCGACTTAGTATTACCACAAATGTGGATTTAGGGGCCCGGTGGACAGCTGGGGCGCCCTGCCGTGTGAGCAGTGGCTTTGACTCCTGTCTGGGCCTGGGTTGCTTGAGGAGAACTTGTCTATGGGTCTTGGGAGACCAGTGCACTTTAATAGGGTAAAGGTGTCAAGTTACGGGGAGATGGGGGTGGGGGTGGGGGTGCCTTTTCTCTAAACAATGGACGTATGTGGGAAGCCCAGTTTCACCGTTAGGAGCGCTTAAAGAGGGTCTGGGGTTGAGAGGGAGCCAGGCCACACAGGAGACCCATTTCCAAAGACCAAGTCAGTGACCCAGTGTTGTTTAGTCTTGGTAAAGGCTGCACTTGAGCAGGTAGAAGTGATCCCAACATCTGGGGACCTCCCGCCCTTCCTCTGGCCTCCAGGAGCGCCCTGGCTTGGCCCCCGCTCTGGTGCTCACTGTACCATGACAAGTAGTTCTATTTTCTTATACAGCTTCTCGGCCAGAGGCAGGAGGTGGTGCGAATTAAAAGCATGTGATCAAGAGTCAAGACCTTGCTTGCCACGTGAGTTTTGGTAACTTCCCAAAACCTCTCTGATCCCCAGTGTGCTCATCTATTCAATGGTCCAACATAGCACCTACTTTGCCTCCTGAACGGTAGGGTTGTGTGCAGAGCGCATGGACTGGCCATGTCGAAGCATTTTGTAAATCATTAAACAAAAACCCATTATTATTAACTAAGACCCCAAGGGAAAGGGCGCATATCTCACATCATCTTTCCATTCCCCTCAACTTTGCCTAGTTAGTTCTGACATATTCGTGATAAAGATCATGAAATGCTGTCCCAGAAGAATGCTTAACTCTGCCTCTCCCCGCCCCCCCCCCCATCCCTTCCTCCCCCACACGTGCTCCCACTCTGCTATTGCTTCAGAGAATTCGGATTTAAGATGTACAGGAAAGAGGCTGTGTAATGTATATGATGGCGGCTGGGGTAACTCAGGCATCCGCAGGAAGGGTGTTATGGCCATGCCGTTTTTGTGGGGAAAAGAACTGGTTCCTTCTAGAAAATTTCTCCCACAAATAAAAATGACCAAACAGAATTCTTTCTTTCTTTCTTTCTTTCTTTCTTTCTTTCTTTCTTTCTTTCTTTCTTTCTTTCTTCTTTCTTTCTTTCTTTCTTTCTTGTTTTTTTTTTATTATTTTTATTCTTGATGAGACATCTACAACCCAGCCTATGTAAAAATGAAGAGTCATATTTTCATTGAACTCTGCTGAAGGCATGCGCCATCCGCCCACTTGGGCTGCGGAAAAGCCAGCCTGCTTCGCAGCTGCCCTTCCGAGGGCCCGGCAGGGTGGGGAGAGGGGGTGGGGGTGGGGGTAGGGAGAGGGGGGAGCGTCCTCGCATGGAGGTGCCTCCCTAAACGGGGCCCCCTGGCCACTCCCCAGGCCTCCGGGGCCTCCAGCCGAGTGGACTTCCCGAAGCACAAGTGCTCTCGGGCTCTTCCGTTTCCCTCCAAAAGGCACACGTTGTGCAAGAAAAACCCACGTCCCCCGCTAACGACAGCGGATCACGAGAACTCGGTTCTTACAGGCAATGCTCGCACCTTTTGTTTTAGGTTGTTTTATTATTTTTTAAATGAGCTTCTGTGGCAAGAAGCCAAGTCAGAGAGGTCAGGCCGAGGCCCAGGCCCGGGGTGGACACTTTCTTTTCCTCTTTCCCGCGAAGGGCAGGCCTGGGGGAGGGGAGTCACTGCAGGGGCCGCAGCGCAGAGCGGGGCCAGGGGAGGCCGGGCACCAGGAGCCCGTCGCCCGTCGCCAGGCCGGGAATTCGGGGGCAGAGCCGGGCAGGCGGGCGCCGATGGCGGCGAGGGGGGCAGGCCTCGCCCAGGGCGCCCAGGCGGTGCCGGGCTCCTCGCCTCCCGTGGAGGAACAGGAGCAGGAGCAGCAGCAGGAGGAGGAGGAGCCGCAGGAGCAGCAGGAGCAGCAGGAGCAGCAGGAGGAGGAGGAGCAGCAGGAGGAGGAGGAGGAGGAGGAGGAGGAGCAGAAGGAGGAGGAGGAGCAGCAGGAGCAGCAGGAGCAGCAGGAGCAGAGCGCCTCCCGCTGCGGCCCCCGTGCCCTCCTCCGCCGGCCGGGGTGTCCCGCGGGGCGGCCCAGCGACCCCGTCACCTGAGGCCGGGGGGCGTGGTGCCCGCGAGGGCGGGCGGCGGGCGGCACGTGACCCCGCCCTGTTGCCCGGGAGACCGCGGCGGTTGGTGTCCAGGTCCCCGACTCTCCACGAGCGCCCCGCCCCGGCGTCGCGAGGTCCGCCTCCCCGCCCTCGGCCCCGCCCACCCGGCCCTCGGCCCCGCCCGCGCCCCGCCCGCGCCCCGCCCACCCCGCGGTGGTGCTTCGGCGGAGCCTCGAGGCCGCCGGCCGCGGAGCCGCTCCAGGCGAGACGGCGGGTCCGGGAGGAGGTGAGGCGGCCCGGGGCCCGGGGCCCTGCCGCGGGGCGAGCGGGCGAGGAGGGGGCCCTGCCCAGCGGCCCGCCCCGCCGCGGCCCCTCGGCCTCACCCTCGCGCGGCGCTCCGACGCCCGGCCTCTCCGACGTCCCGTCCCTCCCCGGGCCCCGGGGCCCCCGACTGCCCCCGGGAGACCCCGAGGCTGCCCCCGGGAGGCCCCCGGCTGCCCTCCTTTGGTTGGTCCACGGGGCGCGGCGGCCGGGCCTCCGACCCCCTGGACAGTTGGGGAGCCCCTGCCCCGACGCCAACGGCGCGCCGTCCCCCCCACCCCCCCAGGTCCCCAGGTTCCATCAGCAAAATGCAGGCGGTGGAGAAGAACGTGCCCCTGCAGGACCCGAGCGGCGTAGAGAGCGGCTCCTGCAAGCCCGGAGCCCCGGGGCCCGCCCGGCAGGACAACAGCAGCCCGGAGGAGCAGCTCCCCTGTAGGTCCCGTCCCGGCGCTCGCGCCCCGCGCCCCTCGGGAGCTTAGTGTCCGGTCGGAGGGGGCCGCCGAGGGCCCGCAGTGCAGCCCTGGGCACCGCCCCGGGTTGGCTCGTCCTTCCTCCGCACCTCGAGGCCCGGGGACCGCAAGGCCCCAAAGGGAAGCGACTCGGGCTGAGGATGTGAATCGGGCAGGACGGGGCCGAGTCCGTTCAGGTCGCCCCTCTTTTCTCTCGAGAGACAGGAGTGTTGCAGGTGACTGTGCTGCGACCAGCGGACCAGGCGGCCTCCTGAGCGGGAGCTGCGCGGGGCGGCAGCGGGGCCGGGAAGGGCCCGGGAGGTGGCGGCGCCTGGGACCGGGTGGCACCGAATGTCCCCGGAGAGCGAGCAGTCCCTGCCGGGCCCTCCCCGCAGAGCCGCCCGGCGTCCTGTCTGAGGCTCCATCCTGAAGCCCCGTCAGTTCCAAGCCATCTTTGTTGTTCTTGTATTTTCAGTTTGTAGGTGGAAAATGGCAGGATGGTAAAGAACCCAGTGATCCCAGGCCGGAATTGTGTGATCTCAGCACTTCATTATCTCCAGAAGCGACTGCCCGGGGCTCCCACGCCCCTCACACTGTAGATGTTCCTGTTGGAGCACAAGGTCGCTTTGCTGGGTCCAATCTCACTGGGACCCGGCCTGCATTTCCCCTATAACCATCTGCAGAGTGTGACTAGTCACCCGTCGGCAGACCTGTCCACATCCAGCAACATGAGTTAAATTCTTTTTTTTTGGTTAATCCTCACCCGAGGATATTTTTCCGTTTATTTTTAGGGAAAGTGGAAGAGAGAGGGAAAGACAGAAACATCGATTTGGGAGAAACACATGGATTGGTTGCCTCCTGTACGAGCCCCAACCAGGGCCTGTGCCGGGAGAAGTCTGCAACCAAAGTATGTTGCCCTTGACGGGAATCGAACTCAGACCCCTTTGGTCCACAGGCCGATGTTCTATGCACTGAGCCAAACCAGCAAGGGCGTGAGTTAAATTCTTGAAGATTGAAGTGAGAAAAATTACTTCAAGGCCCTGCTACTTGAATTACGTTTGTTTCTCCTGTAGCCACATGGGGTCGCTGCTGGTTAAGAGACTGGCACTAAAGCGGCAAATTGGGTGCTTTGGAATCCAGATTTGAAATGTGGAGTCAAAGTGGGTTTTTTGGTAAATACAATTTAAGCAATTTAAGTTCTTGAGGTGGCTTTTTTAATGAATCCAGAGTTGAAAATCAACTCTCAGTAAGATAATAAAATTCCTCTTTAAAAAAAAATAAATTTGAAATTGTATATACTAGGTTGACTTGGTTGAGTTAGTTAGTTATATTATCTCGAAAATGTCTTTGTCCCTGGGATCAGGAATTTAAAAAACCTGTCTTAGTTGCTCTTTGCCTCTGCTTCCTCTGTGAGCCCTCCTTCCTGAGCGGCTGTTGGAGTTGCATGTGCTGTAGGGAGCATCCAGTCTTGTCAGAGCAATGAACTTGGATTTGTTGTCGTTGGAAAGTGTGCCTGTGTATATTTCCCTCAGTCCTTCAGTAAGCTGCTATAGCTCGATTGCTGAAGATGTTCTCTTAATTCTCATTTTGAACTAGTGAATTATTGGTAAGTTTACATATTTGACTGTGTTTGCCCATTTTAGCTGGGACTAAAGACTTCAGAGGCTGAAAAACAAAGGGAATTTCAACTATCCACTTAAGGTTCAATTCACCTAAGCAGGAACTTTGGTAAATCACCTTTTCCCCTTAACTTTTTTTAAAATTTATTTTTATTGTTGAAAGTATTACAGATGTCCCCTTTGTTGTTTTTTCCCATTGACTCCCTCCACCCTGCACCTGCCCTTCCCCACACTATTGTCTGTGTCCATGGGCTATGCATATACGCATATAAGTTCCCCAGTTAATCTCTCCCCTCAACCACCCCCAACTCCACCTTCCCTCTGGAATTCGTTAGTCTGCTCCATGCTTCTATGTCTACGGATCTATTTTGTTCATTAGTTTATTTTGTTCATTAGATTCCATATATACTTATCTATATGAGATCATGTGATATTTATCTTTTTCTGACTGGCTTATTTTGCTTAGCATAATACTTTCCAGGTCCATCCATGCTGTTGCAAATGGTAAGAATTCCTTCTTTTTTACTGCTGCATAGTATTCCATTATATAAATAAATGTACCACAGCTTTTTTTATCCACTCATCTGCTGATGGGCACTTGGGCTGTTTTCAAATCTTAGCTATTTTAAATTGTGTTGCTATGAACAGCAAAAGAAACAATCAACAAAGTGAAAAGAGAGCCCACCACATGGGAGAACATATTTGCCAATGATACATCCAATAGGGGTTAATTTTCAAAGTATATAGGAACTCATACAACCTAACAAAGGAAAGACCAACAATCCAATTGAAAAATGGGCAAAGAACCTAAATAGACACTTCTCCAAACTGTACATACAGATGGCCAAGAGACATGAAAAAATGCTCAAAGTCACTAATCATCTAAGACAGTGGTTCTCAACCTTCTGGCCCTTTAAATACAGTTCCTCATGTTGTGACCCAACCATAAAATTATTTTCGTTGCTACTTCATAACTATAATGTTGCTACTGTTATGAATCATAATGTAAATATCTGATATGCAGGATGGTCTTAGGCGACCCCTGTGAAAGGGTCGTTCGACCGCCAAAGGGGTCTCGACCCACAGGTTGAGCACCTCTGATCTAAGAGATGCAAATTAAAATGACAATGAGGTATCATCTCACACCTGTCAGAATGGCTATCATCAACAAATCCACAAATGACAAGTATTGGTGAGATTGTGGAGAAAAGTGCACTGCTGGTGGAAATGCAGACTGGTACAGCCTCTGTGGAAAACAGCATGGAGTTTTCTCAAAAAATTAAAAATGGAACTCCCATTTGACCCAGAGATCCCACTTCTAGGAATATATCCTAAGAAACCCAAATCACCAATCAGAAAGAATATATGCAGCCCTTAACTTTTCACCTTGAAATATTTTAAATTTGTTGAAAAGTTAAGAACAACATAGTGATGCCCACTCTGTTAGCATTTCTGCCACATTGCATGCACACACTATATTTTTTCTCATGGAAAATAAGTCATGTACCTCTAAAAACTTCATCATGTATCTTCTAAGAACAAAGGCATTCACCTATGTAACCTCTTTTCTACAATAACTTTACTTTTTGCATCATGAAATCTTTTTTTTAAATATATTTTTATTGATTTCAGAAGGGAAGGGAGAGGGAGAGAAGGATAGAAACATCAATGATGAGAATCATTGATGGGCTGCCTCCTGCACGCCCCCGACTGGGGATTGAGCCCGCAATCCAGGCATGTGCCCTTGACCGGAATCGAACCTGGGACCCTTTAGTCTGCAGGCCGATTTTCTATCCACTGAACCAAACGGGCTAGGGCCATTAAAGCTTTTTATAAATGGAAAACTCAAAACATTTACAAAAGTAGAGAGGCTAGAATAATGAATCCCCATTTCATCAGACCAGCTTCAACAATTACCAAGTCATGACCAGTCTTAGTTCCTCAGTATCCCCTGACGTCTAGGAGCCAAATACTTTCCTGTGAACAAATGACGCTTCATTGAAAGAGAGTGAGAAAAATGGTTTATTGTTTTAGATGCCAAGTATCCAGTGTAACTACCATATATGCCTATTTCATGAGAATCTACTGGTTGGGTCTTTACTAACAACTTCAACAGTGGTTCCCAAACGTTAGTGACAAAAATGCTTAGCAATATTTAGTAAAATGAAATAAAGCTACTGTGCTGAGTTCTTCCTAAAGCTAAGTTGATTCCTCTTACAGGACTGCTCTTTACTCTGGCAGGACTCCCTGTCTGTTCTTTTGGAGGCTACCCTGGGCTTTCGTCTGTAAATGATGGTTTCAGTGGTGGCAGAGTGGAGTTTTATTTGCGTATTTGCTTGTTTCTCTGGGCATAGACGGCTGAACAGAAAGCTGGCCAGTTGTCAAAGTCTTTTTGGAAATTTTATTAGTCTGTGACATACTAAAATGTGGGAGCTACTGCTTTAGAAGACCAGGTGATGTGGGCCCCTTGAGTACCATCGTGTGGGGAATTTAACTTTATCAGAAGCAGGAAGAGAAGTGTGGAATCATAATACGCGTTTATATCTTTGCAAATAAATTGTTTCTTTGCCACTTAATTGTTACTTTGTAAGAGAAAGATCTTAATCAGTTTCACTTGCTGTTTTTTATAAAATAACTTCTTTGGTCCTTTCTTACCCCCATGGGGCCTGGCATTCAGAAAACATAAAAGACTAGAACGGTTGAACGAGTTTGTGTAAGATCAGTTCGAATCCAAACGTGGGGCCTCCTCAGTCTAGTGAGTGTGAATAACTAGACACCAGACTTGTGTGGGTGCCCATTGCCCACCACGAGTTCTCTCCACCACAGGTCTGACAGAGCCAGTTAACGATGTTCCCGAGCTGAGCCGCAGGATTGGGATGGATCATGATTCCCACAGGGAAGAGAAGGTTTTACCTCCAAGCAGGTACAGGCTCCTCTTGTTTCCCTTCTTACTAGTCCTGGGGTAGGTGTTAGCACTAATGGCTGCTGGCCAGATGGGAAGCATTCTTATTTAATGACTAGAGGCTCAGTACACAAAAATTTGTGCACTCGGGTGGGGGTCCTCAGCCTGGTCATTGCCCTCTCACAGTCTGGGACCCCTCGGGGGATGTCCACCTGCTGGCTTAGACTTGCTCCCCAGGGGATCAGGCCTAGGCTGGCAATCAGACATCCCTCTGGCAGCCCCGGAGCCCTCGGGGGATGTCCACTTGCCAGCGGGGAGCAGGCCTAAGCTGCAGTCGGACTCCTTAGCACTACTGAGGAGGCGGGAGAGGCTCCTGCCACCACTGCTGTGCTGGCAGCCATCAGCCTGGCTTGTGGCTGACCAGTGCTCCCCCTGTAGGAGTGCACTGACCACCAGGGGTCAGCTCCTGCACTGAGCCTCTGCCCCCTGGTGGTCAATGTGTGTCATAGTGACCAGTCATTCCCAGTCCTTCTGCTGTTAGGGTCAATTTGCATATTACCCTTTTGTTATATAGAATACAATCAGTCATTGGATAGTAGCCTTAAGATAATGAAACAGAAGAGTGATCAGTTATAACTGGTGGTATCAGGGGGTCAAGAAGCAAATTTTGTTGAACCAGTGAGTAAACGAAAGCAATTACTGTTGTTGGCTGTTCACTCTGGGACCTCAGTTAATAATCCAATAGAAATATGTGGATGTCAGACCTCTGACAGCTACGGAGGAAGCAGCCTGGAATCGCCAGCCACAGCTGCAGCTAAAACAGTGCTCACTGTCTCTCAGTTTCTGTGGGTCGGAACCTGGGCAATGGCTTAACTGTGCCGTCAGCCTGTTGCCTGCTGGCGGGGGCATCCCTCAGTCCCTCGCCACCTAGACCTCCCCACAGGGCAGCTGGCTTCCCTCACTGGGAGAATGAGAGTGTGGGAGTCGCCGCCCAAGACAGAACGGCCGGCTCTGCTACTTCTGTTCCCTAGAGGGGAGTCCCTAAACCCAGCCCACACTCTAGGGAAAGAGTGCACCACGGTGTGAATACCAGGAAATACAGATCTTTGGGGTCATTTTATCAGCTGCCTACACCAGCCCCTATCACTTACTCTTTTGAGTGAGAACAGATGAAAAGCCACAGATAAAAAGATTAATTTTCTAATAGTGGCACTTTCACCTGTTTTTTTCTGGCTTCATGATCAGCTTAATTTGTGAATGAGACTCATAACCCTGTTGATAAATAGTCCTCCTCCCCCTCCAGCTTTGTTCTGAGTCCTCCTAGTCCTATTGACATCGCAGTAAGAAGCACTCAGTAAGGAGAAAGCGCAGGGCCCTGCTGCTCACTGGCAGTTAAGTGGGTAAAGTCACGTCAGATTTTACATGTTTAAACAGTTCTGATTCCCACCAATAACCAGGTAAATCATGGCAGAGGGTGGCCGGCTGCCTTACATGCTTTTGTATTCACAACTCCGGGAACCTGTTACTAAGGTGCCCTTCTCTGTCCCAAGCTGCTGCCCTGGTCTTCATGCTCTGACTGCCTCCTGCCCGATGCCAGCAGGTGTCCACACCTCGCCCAGCTCCTCTGGGACAGGTTTTCACCCAAATCCAGACCTACCACCTCTCTTGCCACTTAGATGTGGCAGGAGGGAAGGAAAATGGAACAGGGGAGCAGAGGTTCGCTGGGCGCCGTGGCCAAGGAGCAGGGCCGGCATAGGCGGAGAAACAGTTTGAGGTTACTCATTATTGGCAATTGGCTTTCCTGTGGGCTCATACGATGCTGTGGGTTCCTAAAGAAATCCCATGTTTAGGCATCATTCATCAGACATTGTTGAGTCCGTACTATGTGGCGGGCAGAATGCTGAGCGCTGGGGCGAGATACAACTAGAGCTGGAGCTGTAGGTGAGCCAGGCACTGTCTTTTGCTGCCAAGAAGCTTTCGTAGGGGAGACAGCTGATAGCAGAAAATGACGGATAAGTTGTGTGTATAGAGCTTAATGAGCTCGATCAGCTGCCCCCGGAGGATCAGAGAGGTGTGCCCTGGAGGGAGATTTCGCCTACGAAGACTTGAGTTGAGTCTCTGAAGATGAATAGGTGCTTTCCAGGTGCTGTCGACTGCTCCAGGTACAGGAAGCAACATGTTGGAGGCACAGAGTGGTGGTATAAGGTGCTCTGTGCTTTACAAGGGCTTGGTATGGTTGCACACAAGGCATTGAGACACAGGAGGAGGTAAATTGGAAAGGGAGGCAGAGCAGTATCAGGATGGTCATGCAGTATAAGCCATTTATGCTGCTGGTGATGGGAAGCCTTAAAGGGCTTTAAGTGAGCATGACATCATGATCAGAATTGCATCTTAGGAAAATCACTGGTTTTAGAATGAACTGGTGGAGAACAGATTAAAAAGAGACAAGACAGGCAAGAGGATCCGTGAATAGACTATGACGGTGGTCCAAGTAAGAGATGATGGTAGGCAGGGATGAACTCCAGAGACATTCAAGAAGCAAAATGTATGGACTCAGAGGTGGATTGAATAAATAGGATGAAGAGGAAAGAGCTCAGCACAATTCCAGCGCACACTGGACCGGGGGACAGATGATAGTTGGTTACCTCTGATGGCTGAGATTTGTGAGTAGGGAGAGGAACTTTGACTTGTCTGTTCATCTTTGTGTTGCCTTTTTTCCTTTTTACAAGGAGCATGCATCACTGCTGTTCTTTTTTAAAGGACAGATGTTTAATTCAAGACAACCAGTACCTATTTGGAAATGATGAGGTTCAGCCTCAGAATTTTCAAATAGTTCTTTTTCTATTAGTCTAACTCTGTAGCACAAAGACATCATTTAAGTAAACATTCAGAGGAAAATTGATTCCTGTCATTTCTGTTTTTTTAATTAACTAGAGGCCCGATGCACGAAATTCATGCAAGGGGCTTGGCCCTCACAGCCCCAACTGCCTTGGCCCTCGCAGCCCCGGCTTCATCTGGAAGGTTGTCCGGACAGTTGTTCTGCTGTTCAGTCTAATTAGCATATTAACTATTTATTATATAGGATATTTTTAGAGCAGTTTTAGTTCTACAGAAAAATGATCAGAAATTACAGAGTTCCCACCTACTCCCCTATTATTTACATCTTTATTAGTGTGGTGCATTTGTTACAATGGACAATCCAGTATCAACACATTAACTCAAGTCCATAGTTTATGTTGGGGTTCACTTTTTGAGATGTATATACTATGGGTTTTGAAAATGTATAATGATGTGTATCCACTATTACTGTATCATACATAGTAATTTCACTGCCCTAAAATTCCACTGAGCTCCACCTCTTCATCCTTCCTCACCTCTCCTCTCCTCCCCCCCCCCGCCCCACCGCCGCCCCCCAAATCCTTGGCAACCAGCGATCTGTATGCTGTCTCCATAGGCTTCCAGAAGGTCCTGTATTTGGATTCATCCAGTAGGTGGCCTTCTCAGATTGGCTTTTCTCACTCGACAGTGCGCATGTAAGGCCCCTCTGTGTCTTTGGGGGTCTTGAGAGCTCATTCCTCTTCAGCACTGAATAACCTTCCATTTACCCACTCACCTATAGAATGGCATCGTGGTTGCTTCCAAGCTTTGGCGATTATGAATAAAGCTCTATCGACCTCCATTTGCAGGCTTCTGTGTGGACATAGTTTTCAGCTCACTTGAGTAAATGCCAAGGAGTATGATGCCTGGATCGTATGGCAAGGGTGTGCTCGGTTTTGTAGAAACTGCCACATTGTCTTCAGGAGTGGCGGCACCATCTTCATCCCCACCAGCAGTGACTGAGAGCTCCTGCTGCCCCAGTGTTCTGGGTTTTGGACTTTCTGATAGGTGTGTACAGTATCCCATCTGAATTTTAATTTGCAGTTCCCTAATGACATATGTTGCTGACCATCTTTTCATAGGCTTATTTGCCATCTGCATATCTCCTTTGGTGAGGTGTTGGTTCAGATCTTTTTCATTTTAAAATTGGGTTGTTTGTTTTCTTATTGTTGAGTTTTAGGAGTTCATTGTATATTTTGGAAAACAACCCTTTATCAGATGTGTGCTTAGCAAAGACTGTCTGTGGCTTGTCTTTTAATTCTCATAACAGTGTCTCTCAGAGAGCAGTTCTTAATTTTAATGAAGTGCAACTTACCAGTTTTTTCCTTTTTTGGGTCTTGCTTTTGGTGTTGTATCTGAAAGTCATAGAAAAGCCCAAGGTGACCTAGATGTTCTCCTAGTTATCGTCTAGAAGTTTTATAGTTTTATGTTTAGTCTGTGAGCCATTTGTGGAAGGTAGAAGGTCTGTGTCTGAGTCATATTTTTGCCTGTGGGTGTCCCGTTGTTCCAGCACTGTTTGTTGAAAAGACTATGCTTTCTAAATGGAACTGCCTTTACTTCTGTTTTTTTTAAGGGTAAGAGGACCAATCTTCCTGGCTGCCATGACTGGCTGCCTGGTAGTGGCACTGAGCCTGGGGTAGAGGAGGAGCTGGTCTGGAGGAGGAAGATAGTGAATTCCATTTAGATGCCAATTTGGAAGTATCTGTGGGTATTTCAGTGCAATGTGCAGTCAAAGAGGGAAAATCCTTTCCTGGATCTGAGGACTAGAGGGCAATGACAGACTCTTTAGTGCATTGCTGTATATGCACACAAATAGAAACCGAGCCTCGTGTCATCTAGGCCAGATGCAAAATCAGGGCCAGAGCTCCACCTGGCCTCTGCTCAGGGTTCTTCCTGCCACAGAGGGAGGGCGGCTCTGGATCACCGGGCCCTTGACACCCACGTCTGACCCCAGCTCTTCAACTCTGCTGCAAGCCACACGCAGTTCTTGGCCTTCCCCTGTCAGTATAATGGTCTTTTATCGCAGCAAACACTGTCTGTGTGGGGCTTAAGAGACAGGACCTTAGGACTGTTTTTGGACAGAGAAAGTAATTTGTATTTAACCCCTTTACAGTCTGGAAGGCCAGGCCAAGGACGCAATGCACAATGCCTTTTGGGATCACCTTAAAGAGCAGCTATCTGCTACGCCCCCAGACTTCAGCTGTGCTCTTGAACTTCTGAAAGAAATTAAAGAGGTGAGTCACCAGCCTTCTGCTGGTAGGTGTAAAGTTCCCAGGCATCCCAGCTCATTCGAATGTCAGTGGCTAGCAAATGCCAACTGGCATGGCCCATGAATCAGTCAGAATCTAACCTGTAGACAGAAAGTGCACAGTCACTTCAACAAGGAGTTTTAATATAAAAATTACCACAGGGCATTGGAGAAATGAGGGCTGTGGGCTAGTCAGAAGTAAGGGGAACTCTCAGGAATACCGGAAAATCAGCTCTAAGGCAAGCCCACCACACCGAGGCTGACATAGACACCCAAGGGTCCACTTGGGAGGGCACAGCTGTGCCGGGGAAGTTGCTGGCCTGTGTGTGCTGCTGAGCACCGTGCACGGCAGGAGCCCGCCTGGGAGACACCACTCAGGCCGTGGGAGCCGGGCGCTGGCACAGCCATGCCTCCTGCAGGAGCTGCCAACTGAGCAGTCTACTCGGAGAGAAAGGCTCTCAGCTTTTGCCTTGTCTTTCTAGTATGTGATGGGCACACCCTAAATCGACCTGCACCCCACCCCACCCCGAGATCCACATCCTTAAATAGTCCTGTCTCCTTGATGGGGACGAGATCTGTAACTTACCTCTAACCAGTGGAATATGGCAAAGGTGGTGGGATGTCACACCTCACTGCGGAAGACTCTCAGCAGACGGAGGTCCTCCTGCGGGCCTGGAAGAACAAACAGGTGCCTATGGAGAGGCCACCTGGCAGGGAGCTGCAGGTGCCTCAGGACCATCCAGCCAGCAGCCAGCCAGAAGCTGGGGCCCTTCGGGTTACAGCTGTAAGGAAGTGAATTCAGCCACGATTTGAATGAGCCCAGCTGACACCTTATTACAGCCTGGCGAGACCCTGAACAGAGGACCCAGTAAATAAACTGTGCCTGGACCCCTGACCCACAGATGCTGTGAGACAACAAATGTATATGCTTTCTTTTTCTTTTAAAAAAATATGTTTTTATTAATTTTAGAGAGAAAGGAAGAGGGAGAGAGAGTTTAGAAACATCAGTGATGAAAGAGAATCACTGATCAGCTGCCTCCTGCCTACCCCCTACTGGGGATAGAGCCCACAACCCGGGCATGTGTCCTGACCAGGAATCTAACTATGACATCCTGGTTCATGGGTCAACCACTGAGTCATACCAACCAGGCTATATATGCTTAATTAAGCCTCTGAGTGTATGGTAATTTGTTATGCTGCATAGAAACTAATTAATAGTGCCCTCTACAGATGATGCTTAAAGTTTACCATCTAGTAAAGAAAAATTATTTAAAGGACTTCATTTCTTTCAAAGCTGAGAAAACAAGGGTGGATTTAGGGCAGAGAGACAATCAAGTGATGAATGTCACATTTCACTCCTTTGGTGCTCAGCTTCCATACGCAGCCTCCACACACTGAACCCCCCGTCACCCAGTCTCACCGCTGGGCAGGTCGGACAACACCGAGCTCCTCATGAGGAGCGCAGCCCCCAGGGCTGCCCGATGTCCGATGGTCAGGGCTTACTTTCTGACGAGGCCCAGGAGCCAGCCAGAACCATTTCTCCAAAGGCAAGTAGTTCTGCATAGCTGTGCTCCAAACCCCTGGAGACCTGTGCTGTGCGGCCCCTGCTGGCCAGAGCTGGACGGCACCCTTACTTGCCACGGACACTTCACGTATCTCGGCCCTGCTGGATGGTAAGGCCAAGTGGTCGTGTGGCTGGTACTGCTGCCTGGACTTGCTGCGGAGCCTCCTCGGGCTCTGGTTCCCACTGAAATTGGTAACCTATGAGCGACTCAAAATGGGTGTCGAATCAGAACTGTAGAGGGTTTTTTTAATTGTAAGAGTTTGAGTTTACTTGAGCCAAACTGACAACATGCCAGGAAGCAAGATCTCAAATACTCCGAAGGAGGACCGTTTTGCAGTGTATTTTATACACCCGGAACGAACAGTGGAGAAGAACCGTGGACAGGGCTTGCTTGAGGTGAAGATGCACCTTTTACTGAAGAAGTTATGTGCCAGCTAGGAACTTATGATGAGTCACGTGGCGTACCAGATTGGCACCAGAGTCCCTCCACCTCCACAAAACCCTGAGGTGCTGTATGCGGCCTCGACGCAAAGGCCTGCAAGGGCTGCGCCGCTTTTTCATGGTGGGTACCATGAGGCACACCGCCAGCCGTTCACCTGGGAGGACTTGGCTGGCCAGGTGCACACCTCTGGAGCTCTGCCAGCTTCACCAGGCCCACGGCAGCTGCATGATGCAGGGGACTAGCCATCCTCCAGTCTGCCTGCCTAAGGGCCATTTGGATGTTTATAACATCACTCACAGGCCATGCAAAATGGTCAACTTAAAAATTAGCCTGCTGTTTTTGGTCAAACACTTAACTAACTCACCCCTAAAGCCTTGGCAGGGCCAGGCCAAATGATTTCTCGGGCCTTATACAGCCCATGGGCCGGACGTTTCCCACCCCTGTCCTAAGGCATCCAAAACGTGGAGTACTTGCTACTTGCTGCTCATGAGAGCCATGGACATCAGCCATTTCAGTGAGAACTTCTCTTATGCCAGTTTTGTATCACTCAGCGTCTAATCAGGATGAAGAAACAAGACAGTAATTTGAACAAAGAGAAGCTGGGTGCCAGGCTTGCCCGGGGGAGCGCACGGACCAGGGGGACCTCTTCCTCTCGCTGTCACATGGGAGGCGCTGAGGGCTCCAGAGTGAAACTGGCATAGTTCACCATGAAGTACAGGGTACAGAGCAGCTTCCATTTCCACAGCTTACAGCGAAGCTGAGCACATGGGATCTTGTTATGACAACACGGTGTTCCATTCCATTAAACAGACGTTCATCGAACCCCATCCCTCGACCCCGCTGTGTTCTGTCTGCTACAGACGCATGGAGATGAGGCAGAGACTGCTCACAGGGACCTTACATTTTCAGTTAATAGACTGTTTCCGGTGACTCCTGACAGTTTCTTTGCCTTGTTCCTCCTTGCTCTTTGAAGTAAATCTCAAGCATGCCTGCTTTTTAAAATGAAGAGCGCCTCGTCGCTATGTGGTGTGTATTTTATATTTGTTGCACCCTGAGTTCCTTTTGATCACACGCCTTCATCTTGTTTCTCTCTTTATCTCATTCTGTCTAGAGAATGATATCTTATTGCTGTAATTGGTTCCTAAAGCCATGGCCTATTATTGGTCCTTAAACAAAGATAAATATTAGGAAATTTAGGGACCCGACTTCTTGATCCTTAAAAGACACAGCCTGGGCCCCGGCCGGGGTGGCTCAGTTGGTTGGAGTGCTGATCCATCCTGTAGGCTGAGATGGCAGGTTCGATCCCCAGTCAGGGCACATACCCAGGTTTTGGGTTTGATTCCCTTGAGAGAGAGAGAATCTCTCCCCCTCTCTCTGAACAGTAGACACCGGCTGGGATGTGTGTGGCTAATGGGGTTTCCGTGAGGAAAGTGGGGCTCTGAGCAGAGTGCAGCCTCCTGGGCTTTCTTCCTGGGCAGATCTTGCTGTCGCTGCTGTTGCCACGCCAGAGCCGCCTAAGAAGTGAGGTGGAGGAAGCTCTGGCCGACGACCTGCTGCAGCGGGAAGCGGAGCACGGGGACCTGAACATCCTCCGTCTCTCCAAGTGCATCCTCAGCATGATGACCCTGCTGTGCGCGCCAGTTCGGGATAAGGCCGTGCAGAAGCTAGACGGCATCACAGACTCCGTTCTGCTCCTGAGGTGAAGCCTGGCTACTGTCCCTAGAACCTGCCACCCCCGGGCCACACCCCGAGTGGCTGCCCCATCTCAGCTGCTCTTCCCTGCGAACCCCATCCTGAGTCCTTCTCTCTGGCCTATGAGCTTTTCTTTTCCAAAGATGGCCTTGCAGGGCCCTCTGGGGATCCTCAGGTGGGCTGGGCCCATATAACATCCTACCATGCAACATTCGTGTATGCAGCCTTTTCTTCCAAGAAGTTCAAACATTGCTTTCCCAGGTTTTCTTGTTGCAGTTCACATAGTATGAGGGGCAGAGGTGAGGGGTTATCCCCATTTCATAGCTCCAGAAAATTAAAAAAAAATAGTAGACCCACAACCCTGGCCAGGTAGCTCAGTTGGTTAGATTGTCGTCCCAATACTCCAAGGTTGTGGTTTTGATCCCCAGTAAGGGCACATACAAGAATCAACCAGTGATGCATAAATAAGTGGAACAAGTCTCTCTCTCTCTCTCTCTCTCTCTCTCTCTCTCTGTCTTTCTCCCCATTCCTTCCTCTCTCTCTCTCAAATCAATAAAATAAAATTAATTGGCCCAGAAACAGCATCACCTATAATCCCACTTCCCAGAGAGAATGGTTAGTGTCTGGTGTGGTCTTCCACCGACGCCCTTTTTAAGAGCAGAGTGGCTTGTGGGAGGAGGTCTGGCTCAGAGGCTTCGAGGTCCAGACACCTGTTTCCCACACTGCCGCCCGCTCGCTCTGGGCCTGGGTCCTAGCTCCTGTGTCATCTTTGTAAATGAGGGGGCAGGGCTGTCAGTTTAGAGCCCCCTGACTCCCGGAGACCCTCTTGGAGCATGAACACGCTGTTCTATCTTTCAGGGGGATCTTCCAGGTTCTGGGCCTGATGAAGATGGACATGAGAAACTACACGCTGCAGAGCCGCCAGCCCCACCTGCGGGAGCACTCCATCCTGCATGAGCGGGCACAGTTCCAGGAGCGCCTCAGCCAGCAGCCGGGTGCGTGGGTGGGCTGAGCGGCCTGGGGCTGCCTAGAAGGCCAGCCAGCACTGCCTCCTAGGCCAGTGATGGCGAACCTTTTGAGCTCGGCGTGTCAGCATTTTGAAAAACCCTAACTTAACTCTGGTGCCGTGTCACATATCGAAATTTTTTGATATTTGCCACCATAGTAAAACAAAGACTTATATTTTTGATATTTGTTTTATATATTTAAATGCCATTTAACAAAGAAAAATCAACCAAAAAAATGAGTTCACGTGTCATAGGTTCGCCATCACTGTTCTAGGAGAAGTTTCTTCCTCGGTGTGTGTGATGGTGGGGGGAGGGGGTGGCAGGGGGAGCAGTCATCTAAGACAGAAAGGCACCCTATCAGCGGACCCTCCCGCTGAGGCTGCCGCCCCGCCCCAGGCCTCCTGGACCACACGACCAAGTGGCTGAGCCGCGCGGCCGCAGACCTGAGGCCTGTCCCCGACGCTCCCACCTCCAGCGGGGCTGGCCCCTCTCCAAGTGAGTCAGCCTCCAGCCCGGAGCCCCTGAGCCCCGCCGTGGTGCTGTCCCAGGCTTTCCTGAACCTTCTTCTCTGGAACCCTGATGACGACAAGGAGTTCCCTGAGGTAGGCCTGTGGGGCGGCCCTGCAGCTGTGGCCAGGACCTCGGGCAGGGCTCCGCCTCACGGGCTGTCCCGTCCTCAGACGCTGCTGGCGGACAGGGCGCGGCTGCAGGAGCTGGAGGTGCAGCTGCGCCGCCTCACCGTCCTGGCCTCTGTCCTGCTGGTGGCCAGCAGCTCCTGTGGTGGCAGCATCCTGTTCGGCTCCCCGCAGTTCGTGGACAAGCTGAAGCGCACCACCCAAGCCCTCACCGAGGAGTTCGATTCCAGGTGAGCTGCGTGGACCTTTGTCTTTCGAGATGACACATCTGAGGACACAGGCGGGTACGGCCACAGCGAGGCCCATGGCCCAGGTCGCTGGGGTCTCTCTGTAGCTGGACTTGAGGCTTGTGACAGAGACACACAGAACTGAGAACTGTCCTCCAAGAGGAGTAGTGTGAAGGCTGTTTGCTGCGAAGTGATTCACCCTCTTGTTTGCTGCACAGGAGTCGCTGGGCTGAGAGGCTGGGGGGCTGGGGGGCTGGGCTTAGTGGGCTTGTGAGACGGGATCAGGTAGCGTGGCGTGCAGGCCCTCACGCCGGCGGGTGGTCACTGTCACTGGTGAGAGCAGGACAGCCCTGGGAAATGTCCAAGAAAGTCTTAAAATGGACCTCCGTGCACACAGACAAATGCCGGGGGGCTGAGGGACACTGAGGTGTTCCGAGGGCCGAAACCAATGCTCGTCGGAGTTGGTTTTAATTTATCTTGTTCCCTGAGCAGTAGAAGGTGGTGCTGTATGTAGAGAATAGTCGATGTGTTGAGATAAGAGCGAGACACCGAATCCACCCATTGACTGGGCTGCTGCCAGGCTGGGTGGGGCCAGGAGGAGGTCTGGGAGTCCCCCTCAAGGGCTCTGGCCCATGCCAGGCCGGTGGTGGCTCCCAGCCTCCTCTCCCTGTGCTCTAGGCCCGAGGAGGCCATGCTGACTGTGAGCGAGCAGGTGTCTCAGGAGATCCACCAAAGCCTCAAGAGCATGGGCCTCGCTCCTCTGAGCAGCGACAACATAGCCTCTCTGATGGGACAGATCCAGGACATTGCCCACGCGCAGAACTGTGTCCGCAGCGTCATCGGTGAGTGTCCCGGGTGGGGAGGCCGTGTGGCTGAGGGAGACTCCCCTTGGAAGTTGGCCGCTGAGCCACCTGCCGGTAAAAGGCGCGGTCTCTGGGCAGGTCACGTGTCAGGCTTTAGTTTTTCAAAATGTTGGGTTGAAAAAACATATCTTTTGTAGTTGAAAGACGGACTCTGGCTCTAAGGAAGATCCGCACCAGGAATTCATGACTTCCAGGTGTGGCACACGCCAACCACCCTATTAGCCCATCCCTGGCCTTCTTGGTCATTTCTGTCTGCAGTCTTAGACACGGGACGTTCACCCCTGCCCACAGGCAACGCTGAAGGCTAGGCTGGCGGCCGCTCCCCTGGCAGGGACTCCCGCCCCCACCATCCCACGTGGGAATGGAGCTCTGAGCTTGGCCTTGCTCTTTTTTTTTTTTCAGTTGATCAGCATAGCGAGGTTCTCCCTCCAGGATCTCCAGCCAAGTTCTGTGTACAGGTTCTCTCCAGGATCTTTTGCCATGTTCTGTCTAGGTTCTCCAGCCAGGTTCTGTGTCCATGTTCTCTCGCTAGGTTCTCCAGCCAGGTTCTAGTCAGGTTCTCTTGCCATGTTTTCTTGCTAGGTCTTGTCTCTAGGTTCTGTCTCTAGGTTCTTCTCTAGGTTCTGTCTCTAGGTTCTTCTCTAGGTTCTGTCTCTAGGTTCTTCAGCCAGGTTCTCTCGCTAGGTTCTGTTTCTAGGTTCTGTCTAGGATCTCTAGCCCAGTCCTGTCTCTAGGTTCTCTGTCTTGGCCTTGCTCTTAACCTCAGCCATCCAAGGGCTCAGCCTGGGCGCATCCTGTGTGTCATATCCTCATCAGTCCCTGGTGGGCACTAAGCAAGCTTTGGAATGGTCAGAAACATACCAGCCACTGGTTGTCAATCCTTGCTTTGCCCTTGAGGGCTATATAGCAGCTCTCCTCCTGGTCCCCCTCCCCAAACAAAACAGATTTCCGTGTCTAGTGAGGTTAACTTAGAGCTTGGATGAGTGCAGGGCCGCTTCTCCCTGAACGTTGCCTGCCGCTTCCCTTTTCATTGTTTTTCCTGCTCACAGATCAGCGGATCCACCTGTTTCTCAAATGCTGCTTGGTTCTCGGTGTGCCGCGCTCTCTGCTAGACCTCCCCGGGGGCCTCACTCTCATTGAGGCAGAGCTGGCAGAACTGGGCCAAAGGTTTGTCAACCTAACGCACCACAATCAGCAGGTGTTCGGCCCCTACTACACGGAGATCCTGAAAACCCTCATCCCCGCGGGCCAGGCCCTGCAAACAGGAGTGGAGTCCCTCTGATGGACCAGCCCTGAGCCCTGGCGCCTTGATCCAGGAGAGAAGTCCATCGTTTTCCTGGGTGACATCAAGAGACTAGCCCATCAGCAGCCTCCCTCCCTCCTGCAGCCAGTACCAGCGCTGTAGTGACCACACATGTAAACACCAGCGGGCCCCACGCATTCACTAATAAACTTGTGAACTGCAAGCAAATGCTCACTCTGTGCAGCCATGGCCAGAACCTGTGCCCTTGGCCCCCAGCGAGCTACAAAGCCAAGAGCCGAGCTGGGAGCCAAGGCACCAGGCAGGTTTTGTCTGAGGGCTCAGAACCCTGCAGAATGACCACTATGTGAGTATAATGGCTCCTGTGGAAGTTAGAAACTTGTTTTGTGCAGTCGAGCTCAGCATTGGGCGTGGTTGTAAGGAGTCCTTAGGAATCTGTCTCCAGGGCCTAATTCCCTGAGGGTTTCCAGTGGTGCAACACGAGGTCAATAAGTAGAGCTTCCACTTCCTCTTCTGTGGAGGGGTCTGGAGCCCAGTGCAGCCTGGGTAAGGTGGGTGCTGGCTGCTGTAGGCACACTGGTGACAGGTGTCAGAGCTCATGGCGTCTTGAGTGTCAGAGTTCAGGCTTGGACAGTGAGGCCAGGGACCTACTTGGGCTGTTTTCCTTGGCCCTGTCCTCTAGCTGAGTGATCCTGCCCCCCATCTCTAAGCTGAGAGCGCTTCCTGACTACATGCTGGGCCTGCAGAGGTTTGGGCTCTGAGATCCTGTTGGCAACACAAGTGAGAGGTGCTCGGAAAGGCCTGGCTCATGGATATCAGCCGAAGTCTTCAGGTGCCTGCAGATCAGCGCAACTTAGCAGGGCGGAGCCGAGAGTGCTCCATTCAGATTTGGTTCTTACCCCCTTTTGTAATGTGCAAGAGAAAGTGGAATCCACGTACGTGCTCTCCGGGTAGGGTAAGGAGAAACAAGGTTCTCATGTTTCCAGAGATGGAGGGAGCTGGTTATAACACTTCCTCCAGGGAGAACCAATAAGGATTGAGTTCCATTAGCCCAGGGCTCCCCCCATGGGCTTCCTTCTTAGAGAGCAGAGCCTGGACAGGCTGGCCAGCACAGCCAACTGTAGTGCGGCTCTGACCAGAAAAGCTAGGGGTCTGGACCTTTGTTTCCAGTCTCGTAGCCAGACACCCTCAGGGTGGGAAAGCCAGAAAAAGGAGTATCTACACTAATAAAAGAGAAACATGGTAATTAGCGTACAACCGCTACCCTTTTCATTGGCTAATCAGTGAGTATATGCAAATTAACTGTCAGCCAAGATGGCGGCTGGCAGCCAGGCAGCTAGAAGCGAACATGAGGCTTGCTTGCTTCAGTGAAGGAGGACTCCAACGTTCCCCACCTGCCTTGCCAGCCTCTGAGCTGGCAGTTTGAAACTTTGTAACAAATATAGAAGCTAAACAAAGCCCCAGAAACCAGCTTTCAGCCGCCGGGATCTCAGAGCTGGAGTTATACATTGTTTTGATTATAGAACGCAAACAAACCAGATACCAGCTTTCAGCAGCCGAGGCCTCAGAGCTAGAGCCAGAGCTAAGGCTGGCCCAGAATTTTTAAAAAAAAAGAAAAAAAGGAGCGGTTGGGAGCTTCAGTCAATCGCCAGCCTGAAGGCAGCCCTCAGCACCTCACCCAGACTGGCCAGGCACCCCAGTGGGGACCCCCACCCTGATCCAGGACACCCTTTAGGGCAAACCAGCTGGCCCCCAGGCCTCTATCCTATATAGTAAAAGGGTAATATGCCTCCCAGCACCGGGATCAGCGGAGGCGTGAGGCCTCCTGGCACCGGATCAGCGTGACAGAGGGCAGCGCCCAAACCCCCGGATCGCCCTGTGACTCTGTGTGTGACAGGGTGTGGCGTCCCAACCCCCTGATCAGCCCTGCTCTGTGGGTGAGAGGGCAGCACCCCAACACCGCCCCCCGCCCCCACGGGCCCTGCTCTGTGTGTGATGGGGTAGAGCCATAACCTCCCCATTGGCCCTGCCCTGAGTGTGACAGTGGCGGCGCCCCCAACCCCCTGATCGGCCCTGCTCTGTGTGTGACAGGGGGCGGTGCCCTAACTCCCCTATCGGCCCTGCTCTGTGAGTGACGGGGGGAGCTCCTCAACCCCCTGATTGGCCCTGCTCTGTGCGTGACAGGGGGGAGCTCCCCAAACCCCTGATTGGCCCTGCTCTGTGCATGACAGGGAGGAGCTCCCCAACCCCCTGATCGGCCCTGCTCTGTGCATGATAGGGGGTAGCGCCCGACCCCCTGATTGGCCCTGCTCTGTGCGTGACAGGGGGTGGTGCCGCAACCTCCCCATCGACCCTGCCTTGAGTGTGACAGGGGGCGGTGCCCCAACCCCCCAATCGGCCCTACCCTGAGCATGACTGAGGGTGGCATCACAACCTCCCGATCCGCCCTGCTCTGTGCATGACAGGGGGCGGCGCCCCAACTCCCCAATCAGCCCTGCTCTGAGCCCGACCAGGGGCTGCACTAGGGATTGGGCCTGCCCTCTGCCACCCGGGAGCAGGCCTAAGCCAGCAGGTCGTTATCTCCCGAGGGGTCCCAGACTGTGAGAGGGCACAGGCCTAAGCCAGCAGGTCGTTATCTCCCAAGGGGTCCCAGACTGCGAGAGGGCACAGGCCGGGCTGAGGGACCGCCCCTTCCCCGCCGAGTGCACAAATTTTTGTGCACCGGGCCTCTAGTCTATATATATAAAAGGCTAAGCGACTGTCTGACTGGTAGCTATGATGCTCCCTGACCACCAGGGGGCAGATGCTCAATACAGGAGCTGCCAAGCTGCAGTGACTTGGCAGCAGCAGTTCTTGGGTGATGCATCTGGAACCAGAGAGGAGGGAGCCCGATTCCAGAGTGCATCACCTGAGAACCACCCTCTTACAATCCGGGACCCCTCAGGGGATGTCAGAGAGCCAGTTTTGGTCAGATCCCTGCAGGCCAGGCCGAGGGACCCCACTTGCTAGAGGGACCCCGCTCACTTTGCAGATGCCTTTCGAGCCACGGCATTGCCCCAGGTGTGGCCAGCCGGGGAGGGACCGAAGGAGGTTGGCTCCAGGGCGTGTCCAGCCTGTTTCACCCAGTCCCACCCCACCAGCCACCTTCTAATTAATTTCCTTTCAATGCACACTAATCCATGCACCAGGGCACTAGTGTTTAATAAAAAACAAGGCTTGCCTAGATTCAGCCTCTGATTTTTAACAATTAATTTGAATATGTAAAATCTTACATTTTGGCCCAGGCTGCATGACTCAGTGGTTGCATGTTGACCTGTGAACCAGGAGGTCACAGTTTGATTCCCAGTCAGGGCATATGCCTGGGTTGTGGGTTCAACTCCCAATGGGGGTATACAGGAGGCAGCCGATCAATGATTTTCTCTCATGTTGCAGAAGACCAGAGAAAAACCAAGCAATGCTTTAGAGAAAAGGAGTTACACTGTTTATTACGCCGGGCGGACTCAGTGGAATAACTTCCCAAGTCTGAGCAAAGTAACATGCAGGGAGCTTCTCTTTTATATCTTTCTGGTGTCTTTGTCCCTCAAATATGGACTATGCTTCTGGTCCTTTTCGCGGGCTTTGCCAAAAGGCACCAGGTGTTGGGAGTCTCCAGGCGATATCTAATGTGTCTGGCCTGGCGCCAGCACTAATACCCCCCCGACCCACACACACACACACCCCGGGGCTGTGCACTGTTCACAGTTTATGGCCTCTGTGAAATGTGAGCATTTAGATAACAGGTTCTCCAAGACCAGTTTCTGGGAAAGAGGCAATGACTTAATTACAAGTTATCAAACATGTACACTGGGCTTGCTGGCACAGATTCAGATTGCTAGCCCTCCAAATATCAGGGTTACATTGGAATTAACCTTTTTAGCCTTCTCATCCCCCCCACCCCCTCCACCACAGCCTTGTCCCACAAGTTTCTCTTAGCCTTATGGTACAATGACTATGGGATGTTATGATGAACAGGCATGACGACTGCTCTTAGCTGCTTCCTGCTGATAAGGGGTGATGACCAAGGGGTTAGCATCCTGTTTCTTCCTCTCGGAGGGGTTTGTAGGACCACCTGAAGTTTAAAGGCATCTAGGAGAGATGAGATAAAGCGAGTTAAGAAATTTAGAAGACATGGTCCTAATGTTACAGCTATGAGTAGCATTAACAGTGGTCCTGCCAATGGGAGAAGCCATTTCCAGACCCCCCTCTCCCCCCCACAAATAGCCCAGGACTCGGACAGCTCCTGTCTTCTTTTTGTTGCTTGTTCTATTAGATCTTTTGCCTTATCCCTGACAATGCCTACCTGGTTGGCATAAAAGCAACATTCTTCGCCTAAGAAGAAACAGATTCCACCTTTCTGCTGTTAGTAAGTCTAATCCCCTTCTATTCTGTAGTACTACTGTGGCTAAGGAATCAACTTGATCTTGTAAGGCAGTTAGAGTCTCAGCTACTCTCTCTATGTTTTCTGAAAATTCTTGGGTCAAAACTTGATAAGAGGAGACAGAGTGAACTATTCCCCCTATCCCGGCTCCTATGCTACCCACAATTCCGAGTACTATTAGAAGGGGGATTACTTGCAGAGCCCTCTTATATCTAGTTACTGCTTTAAGGGGGGTCTCCAGGGATTTGTTGTTGGGTATAATAGACATATCTGGGGTTAAGTAGGCAGGAGTGCATACTCCTGTCCAGTTTGCAGGCAGGCAGAGGTGAGCAGTGGTCCCACACACATAGAATGTTCCTGCAGGGGTGCACCAGGGGTCGGTGGTGTTTTCAACCTTGAGAGTGGAGTTGCATAGATCATCTGGGAGACGACCTGTTGGATGTTGGCCCTAGGTACTGCTGAAACAAATAGGAACAATATTAGTTAGCTGCATATTGGCCGTGACAGGTCCTATTATTTTTTCTGTTAAGTTCCCTGGTTTAGTTATGTTTACTGGAGTAGCCATTAATAGGAGTGGTCCTGGGGTGGGGGTGGAGGGGCAAAGCCAGCAGTCTCTAGCCAAATAAGGGTTGGTAATACTGAGGAGGTGGTGGGTTGAATTGAGGAGCTGATAAAGCCGGGGGTCTAGATCATATCACTTCTGCGGGTGAGTCCTCAGCTTAGGTAATCTGGATGCTTTATGTTCAAGCAGCTGCCTGATAGTCTTTTTATTTTTTATTTTTTATTTTTTTTATTTTTTTTTTATTATTATTTTTTTTTCTGATAGTCTTTTTAATATCTTCCTCCTGGGCTTGGACCTGGACCCCGCCCCTTCCGCCCCCCATCAGAGTAGCCGACATGGGTGCAGCGGGTCCAGCAAGTTACTGAGAGTCCTCCAGCAGCATGAACTCACTCATTTAGGGATAAGTGAGTTCCTTGACAGATGCGTCCTGCTCATTTTTTTCTGGGCTTAATTCTTCCCATCCAAAACAATTCACCCCGCCTCCCACATGCATTTGATAGTGGAGCCATAACATGCCGCAGGCTGATAAGTATAGCTAACAAAAATCTGGCTTGATTGGGTTTTCCCGTAGACTACCCAGTCTAGTATATTTGGGTAGTGAGTCACTAAGGAAGGACACGTGGAGGTGGCCCCTAAGAGAGGCAAGTATGTGCTAGCTAATATTATTAGTGGGAGCATGTTATTCTCTCTATTGCTGTTCAGTGGGGGGTCCACAGCAGTGAACTGCTAGGACAAAGAGTAGTATTATGACCATTCCTGCAAGGCAGATGTAACGAAGGATGGGATGACAAGGTGTAGTCCAACAATGCATGATGACACCTTTGTTTCCTTGCTGTGTAGGAAGCAGTAATTTTATGGTGCTTCTATGTCCCAGCAAGGGCATATGAGTTCTCCTCCTGGTACTAGTCTCAGATTCCTCTGGCACTCATAGAAAGACATAATGAGAATTATTAGAAAGATAAAAACAATGATTATCCAGAAATACCAGAGCTTATTGCCTTTAGGAGAAGATAAGAAAGAAAGATTAGTGTAAGGAAGAATTCAGCAGGGTGTTTCTGAATTCCTTGGAGCAGGTTGGTCAGCCAGGTCCGTTGTCTTCTTGAGGGTGATCCGCAGGGGGTGTTTCTGGTCAGAGGTCACCTTCCACTCAGGCTGGGTGTCACTTGGCTGGTGGGCTGCTTTTACACGTGAGTGGTGGACCCAGGTGCTCAATCCTGCAACTTTGAGAGCTGTGGGGGTGGTTAATATGACTGGATTGGGTCCCTTCCAGGTAGGTGTGAGGGGTTCCGTTTTCCAATCCTTTACCCAAACCTGGTCTCCAGGTTTATAAGGATGTAAGGCTGTTCCTAGAGAGATGGGTAACCAATCAGTAACCCATCTGTGGACCTCAAAGACAGTTTTTCCAAGTCCTTATCATTGCTTCTGGATTCCTAAGTTCCCTATTTCCCCCAAAACCTCCCCTTGGCCGAATTAAGGGAGGGGGTTTAAAAATATAGAATTTCAAAGGGAGAGAAACCTACCCTGGCCTTTGGGGCACAGCGACCCGCAGGAGTACAAAAGGCAAGATATCTGTCCAGGGTAAGGTTGTCTCTTGGCATAGCTTAGCCATAGCCTGTTTTAGAGTCTGGTTCATGCACTCTACTTTCCCTGAACTCTGAGGCCTGTAAGCTGTATGTAGGTTCCATTTAATTCCTAAAGCCTTAGCTACCTGTTATACTATTTCTGCTACAAAGGCTGGGTCATTATTGGACCCTATGGTCAGAGGCATTCCATAACGTGGAATTATATGCTTCAGGAATGCCTTAGTGACTTCCTCTGCTAGGCCCTATTTCTGTAAAATATACTTCTAAGTCCTCAAAAGGAGCTTGCCCACAGTGCTGGACTGCTATCGGTCCCACAGGACCCTGTTTGACATTGTTCTGAGCACAGAGGAGGCAACACTGAGAGACTGAGGCACACAAGGAGGGAAGATGGGCAATTAGGTAGAATCTGCCTACCAAAGCAATCTTCCCTAAATGAGTGAGTTCATGCTGCTGGAGGACTACTTATGGGCTAACTGCTCTGGGACATAGACCCTGTGATCTGGGAGTATCCACCAGCCTTCCTTTGTTCTCGTGCCCCCTTCTTGCTGGGCCCATTCCTCCTCCTGAGGAGTGTATTTCGGAGGTTCAGGTAATTCAGGGCCAACATGATCCACGACAGTGCCACTTGTTATTTAGCTGCTCCCAGGAATTCCCGAATCTGCCGCCTGGTGCTAGGGACTGGGATGGCACATCCTGCCTGCTTCCTTTCAGTCCCTAGCCTTTGTTTCCCTTGGGTGGTTTGGAAGCCTAGATACTTGGCTTCTTTCTCACAAATCTGTGCCTTTTTCTTAGACACCCGACAACCTGTGTCAGTTAGTAGTCTCAGAAGGGCTCGTGTTCCCTCCCAGCACTGAGCTCATGTGGAGCTGACCAGTAGGAGGTCGTCTACATATTGGAGTAGAACACACCCCAAGTCCTGTCCTGGAAACTTAGATCAGATGCTAGTGCTCCACTAAAAAGAGTAGGGGAGTTCTTGAAACTTGTGGTGGTCTGGTCCCGGTGAATTTCTCCTTGGCCCCTGTAGTTGGGTTTTCCCAT
Organism: Myotis yumanensis; assembly: GCF_028538775.1. Classification (NCBI taxonomy): domain Eukaryota; kingdom Metazoa; phylum Chordata; class Mammalia; order Chiroptera; family Vespertilionidae; genus Myotis; species Myotis yumanensis. The sequence continues at coordinate 91,990,968 of NW_027223757.1, forward strand.
TCAAAGGTGAAGAGGGGCGGACTGGAAGGTGCCAACTGAAGGCAGAAAAAAGCACCTTTCAGATCGAGGCATGTAAACCATTCCGCCTCTGATGGAACGAGTCCCAGAGGAGTGTCGGGATTTGGCAGCGCTGAATGCAGGGTTGTAGCAGCTTCATTAACAGCCTGCAGGTTCTACACCAGGCGGTAGTCATTAGTCCCAGGCTTTTTGACAGGCAAGAGAGGCATGTTTCATGGAGACCGGCATCATTTAAGGAGTCCCCATTGGAGCAGCCGGTCTAAGTGGACCTGGATTCCTAGGCGTGCTTCCCTTGGAATTGAATATTGGTGGATTTTAACAGGCTGGGCCCCAGGCTTTAAGTTGATTAGCACCGGGGTGTGGTCCTTAGCCAGGCCTGGAGGATTCCCTTCTGCCCAGACCAGCAGGAATTCTTCCTCTAATTCAGGTTCTAATGGTGAGGCCTTTGACTGGGGGGTATAAAGTCTCCATTCTTCCTCCCTTGGCACTGCTAAGGACAGGATCATTGGGGAGGTCTCCTCAGTTAGGCGAAGCTGTGCTGGGCCATCTGGAGCAAAAGTGATTTCTGCCCCCATTTTGGCTAAAAGGTCTGTACCCATTTAGAGGCACTCGACAATCTGGCAAGTACAGGAACTCATGAGTTACTTGATGGCCGCCAAGTTGGCATCGGCGAGGGCAGCAGAATGATCTACGGGTCTGGTCCCCAGTAGCTCCAATGATGGTGCCTCCTTTCCTGAGAGAGGCGCTACTTTCTGTGTGATTACTGAGTGCTCAGCTCCCGTATCAGCCATAAAGTTCCGGTCTGGCCCCCAATGTTCATTCTGACCATGGGCTCGTGGGGGCCCAGCTGAAAAGAGCCCGGTCTGTCCTAGTCGGGATCAGCCATTGCTAGCCCAATGAGCTCTGCTTCAGGTGGCTCTGGTTGATAGCGACTGGGCAGAAAAGGGGGCCCAGTTTTCTTACTTTGCCGTTTGGGACATTCATTTTTCCAGTGTCCTGTTTCTTTACAATAGGCACACTGGTCTCATCTCAGGCTCGCTCTTCCTTTCCCCCCAATCTGTATTCTTTTTCTTTTTTTAAAAAATATATTTTATTGATTTTTTTTACAGAGAGGGAGGGAGAGGGATAGAGAGTTAGAAACATCGATGAGAGAGAAACATCGATCAGCTGCCTCCTGCACACTCCCTACTGGGGATGTGCCCGCAACCAAGGTACATGCCCTTGACCGGAATTGAACCCGGGACCCTTGAGTCCGCAGGCTGACGTTCTATCCACTGAGCCAAACCCGTTAGGCTGATCTGTATTCTTGCTTCCCTTTCTGATCTGTCTGGGAGCCTGAGCCTCTAAAAGCCGCTGCTATTATATCGGCCCTTCTTTGTATTCTCTTTTCTTCCTCCTTCCTTGCTGCACTGTCTCGGGTGATAAAAACATTGTTGGCTATCTCCAGCAGTTCAGTAGCATTTTATCCTGCAAACCTTTCCAGTTTCTGTAGCTTTCTCCTTATGTCAGGCTGGGCTTGACCTACAAAAGCTGCATTTACCATAGTTTGATTTTCTGGGGCCTCAGGTTTAAAGGGGGTGTAGATCCGGTATGCCTCACACAGTCTCTCATAGAAAGCTGCTGGACACTCATCAGGCTTCTGGAAAACCTCAGAGATTTTAGCCATGTTGGTGGGCTTCTTGGCTCCAGCCCTGACCCCCTGGAGGAAGGCCAGCCGATATCCTTCTAGCTCAGCCCTTTCGTCTTCTGAGTTCAGGTTCCAATCGGGTTCCTCATCTGGGAGGGCCTCCCTGGCCCATCTGTCTGTATCTAATATTCCTGCCAGGGCCTGGGTCTGGAGCCACTTCTGAGCCTCTGTCACTACTCTCATGTGCTCCTCAGTATTAAAGAACTTGAAAAGGAGCTGCTTGCAGTTCACCCAGGTGAGCTACTGGGTCTGGAAGATCGTTTTTAGGAGGTCTACCATGGCCTGGGGTTTTTCAGAATAAGCTGGGGTGTGATGTTTCCAGTTCAGAATGTCACTGGTGGTAAAGGGCTGATAATAATAGACTGGCCCTCCCTCCTGCAAGGTCCCATCTTCGCCAAGTACTTTGGCAGCACGGATCTCCCTGAGAGGCATCTGATGTGCCAGTTGTGGTTTGGGCCCTTGGTCGGCTGAATGCAAGCACCACCCAACAGGCTCTGGAGAGCCTGGTTGAGGAGAAACGGAGGGGAGTGGTGCTTCTAGACTTTCCGGACCTTCCAGACCAGCGGGGGGAGCACTTGGTGCTGCCTGTGGCACATATGGAGGTGGTAAAACTTGGAGGGACTTCCTCAGGGGGTTCTGGCAGAATAGGGGGTTGGGTTCCCTTCTGAGGGACCTGTTTCTTTTCTCCTACCTGCTTCTTTTCTCCTGCAACTAAAACCTTACGCTGTCCCTTCTTACACATGCAGAACTGGACCCAAGGCGGCAAGGTTTGAGCAATTTCTAACTAGCTGTCTATGTAGGGAAACTGATCTGGGTGTCCGAGGTCCTCCGTGACTACATTCCAGACCACCCTGACCAGTCCTTCATCTAAAGAGCCTTCCGAGGGCCAGCTGGCCCCAAAGGCTGGTCATTCTAATTCACAGAATTTCCCCAGTGTTTTGGGATTCATTTTAATACCATAGTCCCCATTGAAACCCTTTTTAACATTTTTCAACATGCAGTTGAGGACAGTGGGTTTACTTTGTCCTGACCCCATGACGATTGGTGGCGAGAGACAGACAAGGGAAGGGGGTGACCAGTTTTCACAGATCCACTCAGATGCCCACCTGGCTGTATCCCTTGGGAGCTTAGATTTGTCTTAGCTAAGGTGCACCTGTATAAACCCCGGGCTTGGTGACCCCATGTGGGGGTGAGTCACCGTTATGCTTTATGACAAATTTCGAAACCGCAGGTTGGGGCCCACTCGGACTCCATAACCGAGGTCGTGGAACCACACAAGGATAGGAGAGGGCAGGCCCTCTCCTTCCACACTCACACATTTCACCAGATATTCACTCAGAGGTTAAACAGTCCACCCGATTCCTGACTAATTTATCTGACGAAGTTGTATGACTTCCTGGGAGGTGATCAAGCTCCCCTTCCACTCTCTTGGAGTGGGGCCCCTATCTTACCGTTTCTGTCGACAGATCCAGAAGTGTCTGTCCACTTTCTCCAGGTGCCAGCCGGGTCCTAGGCTGAGGTCTGGGAGCACCTGGAGTCCCCTGGTTCAATTCTGCTAAAATCATCAGGGTGCACCTCCCAGAGGCCTATCCCGTGCCTCCAGGCCCCAAACCCCATCCACTCACTGGAGGCCAAAAATACCAGTGCAGTTGGGCTTCTTGGTCAGGGAACCAGATGTTGCAGAAGACCAGGAAAAACCAAGCAATGCTTTAGAGAAAAGGAGTTACACTGTTTATTATGCCAGCGGACTCAGCGGAATAACTTCCCAAGTCTGAGCAAAGTAATATGCAGGGAGCTTCTTTTATATCTTTCTGATGTCTTTGTCCCTCAAATATGGACTATGCTTCTGGTCCTTTTCGCGGGCTTTGCCAAAAGGCCCCAGGTGTTGGGGGTCTCCAGGCCATATCTAATGGTCTGGCCTGGCGCCAGCACTAATAAACTCCCCCCGCCCCCCACCCCAGGGCTGTGCACTGTTCACAGTTTATGGCCTCTGTGAAATGTGAGCATTTAGATAAGTTCTGCAAGACCAGTTTCTGGGAAAGAGACAATGACTTAATTACAGGTTATCAAGCATGTACATTGGCTTGCTGGCACAGATTCAGATTGCTAGCCCTCCAAATATTAGGGTTACATTGGAATTAGCCTTTTTAACGTTCTCAATCACTGATGTTTCTTTCTCTCTCTCCCTCTCCCTTCCTCTCTGAAATCAACATACCCCTCCTCCCCCGCCTACATTTTGGAAGCCTTGTTCTCTTAGAGTTGTTGAGTTTTAAGAGTTCTTTATATATTATCAGATATGTAATTTGCAAACATTTTCTCCCATTCTGTAGATAGTTCACTTTCTTGATAGTGTCTTTTGATGCACAAAATTTTAATTTTGAGGAAGTCCAGTATTTCAGGTTTTATTTTTATGGATTGTGCATTGGGGGTCAAGTCTGAGAACTCTGCCTAGACCCAGATCTCAGATTTTCTCCTATGTCTTTTTTTTTTCATGTATAGGGCGTAATGTCACAGGAAGGCCATAGTATTCTGCCACCCGTGAGGAGTAAGCCCAAGTTGCTGTTGGATGTGTTGTACACAGAGAAGCCATTTCTCCTATGTCTTTTGCTAAAAGTTTTATGTTTTACGTGTAAGTCCGTGACCCATTTCAAATTGATTTTTATATAAAGTGTGAGACTTCAGTTGAGGTACTTTTTCAGAAGCCTATGGATATCTAACCACTCCACCATAATGTGCTGAAAAGTCTCTCTTTCCTCCATTTAATTGCTTTTGTTCCTTTATTTTTATTAAAAATCAATTGGATGCTTGTGTGGGTCTCTTTCTGGGTTGTCTCTTCTGTTCAATTAGTCTGTCTGTCTGTCTGTCTCTCTCTGCCATACCACACAGTATTGATTGCTGTCGTTGTGTAATAAGTCTTGGAATTAGACAGACCCAGCCCTGGCACTTTATTCTTTTTCAAAGTTGTTTATCTACTCTAGTTCCTTTGCCTTCTGTAGACTAATCTTGTCTGTAACTACAAAAAACCTTGCTGGGGTCGGATAGGTTTCATCTTAAACCTGTGTATCAATTTGAGAAGAACTGGCATCTTTACTATTCTGAACATCCCAGTCCTTGAACATGGTCTCTTTCTTCAGTTACTTAGTTCTTCTTTGAGTTCTCTTATTAGCATCGTGTAGCTTCTATCATACATGTTCTGAACATGTATTGTTAGATTTATTCCTAAGGATTTTATTTTTTTTGAGTGATTATAAACAGGTTTATTTTTAATTGTGTCCACATATTCATTTCTAATGTACAGAAATACAATTGATTTTTGTATGTTTATGTTGTGTCCTGTGAGCTTGTTGAACTCATTGATTCTAATATTCAATTTCTATTGTTCCGCCTTCCGTTTTGTGGGTTTGGTCTTTCTTTTCCATTCTGCCTCTGGGCCCATCCACTAGGTTGTCATTCTGGCTCCTGTGTTTGTCAGGAGCAGCCTGGCCCGGCTGGCGATGGGCGCCCGTCCGCGTGGTGGCTGGCAGCTTTCTCTTCTTGCCTCTTCCAGTTGTTTGGCTGCAGAGCACAGGCTTCTGTCTGGGCCCTTGGTGTTTCTGCCGGGGTTTCCACTGTCCTTAGTGAGAAGCACAGGGAAGCGTTTGTCTACTTCGTCCTCCTGGAAGTTCAGTTCACGTTGATGCTGTTGTCCTGCTGTGACAGGCCGCGCCAACAGTTTCAGTTGTTCTTTACGGCACATTTTGCTATGCAGAAACGTTTGGTTTTTATATAGTTGAATATATTGATCTTTAAAAAAAGCAGAATTTTGTAACATGCTTAGAAGCAACTTTCTCATACCAAGGTTATGAAAACATCTCCCATTTTCTTATAACTTTTTGGGTTTCCTCTCTCTCTTTTACCATTTAAATAAGCACGCCATCTGGAGTTTATTTGGTGAAAGTAGGGACAGGACCCCCCCCCCCCCCCCCCCCATGGCTGCCCCATTGTCCCAGCGCCGGTTACTGGATAATGTTTCATGGTGGTAGGGCGTCTACTTTGGTCAATGCTTGTTTGTAAGTGTTCCCAGCACCTGAGGCCTGGGAGGAGCAGCCACAGCCCACAGAGGCTTCCCTGCACAACGGGCGGCTCAGAGCTCGGGGCACCGTGGGTGTGGGTCACAGAGCCTGGTGCCGGGTGGGCCTGTGGAACTGCAGGCCCACTGGGCTGCTGGCCTTGTTTGCAGGGAGCCAGTGGGCGCCAGACACCTTCAGGTGCAGTAGAGGTGGCCGGGCTGATGGGTCTCGAGCTGTCCCTGGAAGCGCTCCAGCTGGCAGAGTTCTGGGCCCTGCTGTGCGGCTGACTCAGCCTCCAAGAGTGACGCCCAGCAGCCCGGGTGCCGGGAGGATGCGGGGAGTGACAGAAATGGCCCGATGGGGAGGGGAGCACACGGGCGAGGCCTTGTGAGGGCCCATCTGCCTCAGGCTCCTCTCCACAGAGCAGAAGGCAACACCCAGGTCTCCTGACAGCCTCCGGTCCCGAGGATGCCAGTGTGGGCCCCCGACCACCGTGAGCCAGGGAGAGGTTGCTGGGTGGAGGTGGGGCAGATGCTGTTGTGTTGCATGTGCCCCATCCCTTCCTCCTGAGGCCTCCCCACCCCTTTCCTTCTCTCTTCGGCCCTTCCGTCCTCTCCCTCTGTTCAATTCTGGTTCCCATTTGGCCTAGGCTCAGAGCAGCGGGCCCAGGTGCCAGTGTGAACTGGCAGGTGTCCCACCCCCAGGTCCCCGGCCCAATTAGCACTGCAGCCAGGTCACCAGGCACACAGAAGGCTCTGATGGCACCAAAGGGACCAACAGTGACAATGTGTCCTGGGACAGTGTCTGCAGAAGGGGCACCAGTGGCCGAGGCATCTGCTGCCCAGGAGGGCGCAGGAGCAAGGGAGCAGAGGCCACCACTGGCCTGTCCACTCTCAAGGTGGCCCCTCGGAAGCCGTGTTGGAAGGACCCGGATTCGGTGCTGTCTGCCATGAGCTGGCTGGCTGCTTAGGGACAGTGCCCCTGCTCGGGGCCTTGTTCCCGTCATAAACACACCTGGGTGCTGGGTCAGTTCAGCGATGGTTGCAAAGCCCTTTACAATGGAGTATGTCACAGGCTCTGAGGACGCTGGACCAGGTTTCCAGGGTTCCCTTGGCGCCATGGGCAGGAGCTTTAACCTTTCTGAGCCTCAGTTTCCCTCTGTAAATAGGGGTGATAACACCCAGAAAAGCGCGAGGGCCGATGAGACGGTTGCCTGTATAGGGGCTGGCCAGTCAATGAAGGGGCCATTAGGGTCATTTGCAAACCTTCCCCTTTCAAAACCCAGCCTGGGCGCCTCCCCACCTTCCCTGCCACCGGCTCTGGGAGCACCGCAGGGCCAAGCCCCCACAGCCCCGGGGCTGCCCCGTGGGCCTTGCAGCCGGCTCCCAGCTGGTAGCTAGTTGTGTGTCTAAAACTCAACCTCCACAACCAAACTAAGCCCCTCAGGAAGACACTTCTTCCACAGCGTGGCCCCCACACTGCCTTGTGCAGATGCTCCACGCGTGCGGGCTGACCAGCCGACCAGGACACAGCGGACGCACCGGCCGTGGCCCCGCCGGTGCTGAGACGATGCTCCGGAGGAAGGGGCGGGAGGGGAAGTGCGGGGCCTTGAACCCAACCAGGTGAAGGGGAGCTGACCCTCCCCCTGAGGAACGTGGGCAGAGCAGATTCCCAAACTCGCCCGGCAAACAGCAGGGCTCACACCCACCCAGTGTCAGGCCTGTGCGGCACCAGAAAAACACCAGCAAACATTCCGATCCAAAGACTCCGAACAGCAAGGCAGGTTTCGTGTCGCTTCTGGTTTATTAGTTCCGTCTGTTCTAAGTTGCACGTTAGGAAAATAACAAAACCAATGCCGGGGCACAGGGTACTCACACGCCTGCAGTGAGGTCAGTCTATGTTGCTGCACAGATTGGCTGTTTGGTACCAGAAGATGTGTGTAATTCGGGCAAAACTGGACAGATGAACAATTATATGTACAGTAAAGTAAAAGGGGAAGTCATTCAAGTATCAAAATACAGAGACAGATTAAATAACATCTTTATTACAACGCGTTCCGTCGCCACACCATTGGCAACAATGCGTTCCTGGCAGCCATTCTGCGGCCTGGCCGCCTCAGAACAGACGAGGTCGGACCAGCCTCCAAGGTCTGGGCGACTGTGGCTGCCCGCCCCCGGGACCTGGCATGGATGCCCGAGGGAGTGAGCGGGCGGGCGCAGGGCCTGCCAGAGCAGCTGGCAGGCAGGAGGGCCAGCCAGAGCCTGCGGTGGCGACGGCCACCCACTCCACGTCCCACCTACACGGGCCCCACAGTTCAGAGACACAGAGACGGCTGTTACACGCGTGACCTGACGGAGACGTGCCAAGCAGGGCGTCCGCTGGAAGCCTGTCAAGTCCTGGCAGTTCCTTCCCAGCAGGGAGAGTGCCTGCCCAGGGGAGGGGAAGAGCAGGCCCCGTCCTTCCTTTTTGATATCCAGAAATAAACGCATCTCAGCACAAAGCCAGAGCCCAAGCAGACCCGCTGAGGCTTTCCAATAGGAAAATACCCTGAATAAATAAAGAACACGTAGCAGCTTCCAGGAGGAACACCTACATGTGACTCAACGCGGGCCGAGGGCTCGTCGTAGTGTCTGTGCCCTTTTGGCCTCATGGTACCCCCTGCCCTCGGCCCAGCAGAGGCCGCTCCCCACCCGCCTCCGCCCTCGCCAACTCCTGGCAGAAAGCAGGTCACCCTCACGGGGAGCTGAGGGGAGTCCTCGCAGGCCCTGGAAGCAGCAGGAAGTTGAGTCCAACTCCCAGGCTCCCGTTCAGTACCGAAAAGTGGGGGAGCCCCCTCTATCCCGGAGGGAGGCGACTGCCAGGGAACGTGGGCAGGATGGCCCAGCCTCCGGCCCTGCTTCCCATGTCTGACCGACCAGGTGCCCAGGGCTCTCCTGCACCCGCAGGCAGAGCTCCGCTTCTACCCTCCCTGGGAAAGACCTGCTGGGCCATGGCCGCCATGCCGGCCAGCTCCACCTCCCAGGAACCCGCCTTGTTTCTGGTCCACTGGGGGTGGGGGAGGGGGGGGGGGGTGGGTGTTGGAGAGATGGAGACACACACCACAGGTAAAAAGCAAAGCCCGTCCCGGAGGGCTGAGGGCAGTGAGCTCCCGACGCCACCTGCCCTGAAGGCCACACGGGGAAGCAAGCTGCCACCTTCCCTCCTCCGCGTGGAGCCAGGGGAGGGCCAGCAGCTGAGCACAGCCAGCCAGGAACTGGGAGAACCCGCGTGAGGCCTAATCAGAGGCCTGATTAGACAGATCACGAATCGGCAGGCAGCAACCTCAGCTGCCAACCCACTAATGCCCAAACTCAGCTGCCTGTTCTTTCCAACGCAACCAGGCGCCCGAGTCCCCAGAAAGCTCCTGGGCCAGGCAGCCGGGGCAGGGCTCCGACCGCGGCTCGGACCTCATGGCACAGGAACTGCTCGCTCGTCTCCAGCAGGACCTGGACCTTCCCTCCGGGAACCCCAGACCCGACAGCGACCAGAAGCCTCTGCCCCTGCCGGGTGCCTCTGAGGCGGGGCCCGGGCCAGGTGGGGACGAGAAGTGCGCTCACAGGGACCAGCGTCCAACTCGGCCGGGTGTGAAACGCAGACTAACAACACGCAGTCAGGGCTGCCCTCGGGTCCCCCTTTCCTACCCACGGGCACTGCCTCCATCCGACCCACTGGGCCTCCCAAACCCCGTCCTGAGGACAGAGGCCCTTTACCCGCCACGGTTCCGTCCCCTGACCCTACAGGCACCCGTCTAAAGGCTGGCAGTTTAACCTAGAGGTTTGAGGCAAGTGTTAAAAGTTCATTTTATAAAATTTTTTTTCTATTAAAACACGTGTTCTGGACAAGTCATATCTTGACCCTCTGGGCTCCAGTCTCCCGGGAGAGAGGCCCGCAGGGCTCCGAGCCAGGGCAGGCGCGCTCTGCAGGACGAGGCGGCAGGCGGCAGGCAGCCGGGAGGAGGCCGGCCTGGGGCTTCGAAGCTGCAGGTGATGTGGTGGTGGCGGTGCAGGTGGCGGTGGCAGAAGCCCGAGCTCCCACACCTGTGTCCGCAGCACAGCTGGTTCCTCAGTGGCTCAGCTTGGCAGAAGCAAACACAACGGGGGAGGAGAGGGTTAACCAGGGCCTGCACAGGTGGGGGACACGGAAAGGGACCAGGAAGCAGAAAGAAGACAGGAAGCGGAACAGAAGGTCCCTCACGGCCTCCCCCGAGCACCCACTGTCACCTCCACTCAGCGCGTCTGCCTGGCAGGCACGGGACAGACAGAGGACCCCTCGGTTTACCAGCGGGGGGCTCAGTCCTACAGCAGCACCACCACTGGGCGCTCTGCGGGAATGCGGTGTCCGCGCTCCCTACGGAGCTGCCCGGCTCCTGCCGCCCAGCGGACAGAGCCTCGAGGCAGCTGCAGGCCTGCCGTGTGGCGGACTGCACAGCCCTGTTCAGGGAGGGCCAGGCGATGCTGACTACCACTGACCCCGGCACTGCGGACAAGGTCAGAGGATGGGGCGCCATGTGCAGGGCGCAGGCCTCCCTCGTGCTGGGCCCTACAGGGAGGCCTTCCTCCTCGGTGAGTGAGACTCCAGGCCAGCCTGTGACTCACTGGCGAAGACAGGAGGGCCGGCCACATGTACCAGCCCTTCCTCGGAGGGAGACCCACCAGGCCCGAGACCGGCGGGGGCGAGGCAGGCCCGCGGTGCAGGTGCCCCAGGGCTGGGGCGGCCCTGGCCCTCACAGAAAGCAGCCTGGCCCTGGTCTAGCTCGTCGCCGAGCTCAGGGTCTCGGGCGGCCAGCACCTCGAGGGGAGAGGCGGGCAGCAGGAGCAGAGTGGGGGCTCTGGCTCCAGGGGTCACAGTGGTTGGTGTGTGAAGGAGGGTGCACACGGAGCTGTGAACAGCGGCCCCAGCGCTCGGCACAGAAGGCAGCGGAGGACACCGCCAGGGCCCGCCGGTCAGTGAGCACCGACGGCAGCGCCCCCGCCCGCAGGTGCACAGTGCCTGCCACAGGGCCCTGAGCCCGCTTGGCACCCCTCAAGGCAAGTCATCCCCCGAGCCGTCCGTGCCCAGGGGGCTCACAGTGTCCGGTGGTGGCACAAGCTGGGAGCACAGTGTCTGCAGCTACTGCCAAGCAGCACGGTCCCGGGGGGCCTGGCGCCAGTGGCTGGAAGGAGTCGAGAGCAGACAGGCCGGGCGGCAAGGCACAGAGACTAGTGGAGGAGAGGGTGGGTGCTAGAAGATAGTGGTCTCGTACTTGGTGCTGAGGCTCCGCTTAGAGTCTGGTTTGGGGTCCACGACCCAGGAGACGCTGGCATGGGACTGGGCATCTGGCTCCATGTCGGGCGGTTCCAGCTGCCAAGGAAGAAGGGAAGAGTCAGTGGAGCGCACACCTCCGCCCGGGGCAATAGGGCCCTGGTGCCCCTCCCCCTCCGCCCCACCCCTCTGGGCATCTCTAATGTCTGGGTGACTGTGACCAGCTGCCCACCAGCCCGAGGCTTCTCCAGCAGCGCCCGCTGGCACCTGGCGCTAGAAGCCCCAGAGGGTGTGGAGCCTGGCAGATGCAGGGCCCACAAGAGGCCCAAGTCCAAAGAGCAGGCTCCCTGTGTGCGTGTCTGTATGTGTGTGTGTGCGCATATGTGTGCATGTCTGTGCGTGTGTGCACATGAGCCTGTGTGTGTGTGTGTGCATGCCTGTGTGTGCGTGGCAGGAGCGACTCCCTCCCGGGATCATGGATCATGGTGGGAGGGCCACACTGGGCCTCGACATGGACAGCCTGTCCGGGGAGTCTCAGAGCTGTTGGCCTACGGGCGCCTCGCTGCCAGGGCATCGTGCTCTGAGCTCCACAGCTGTGGCAGGACCCCGGCGAGATCACAGCGCACGGGCCCTCCGTGGGAGGACACAGAACAAGGGCTGAAGCACAGACAGGACGGCGGGGGCGGGGCAGGAAAGGAGGACACCGCGCAGGCTGGAGGCCACGGCCTCAGAGACGGACACAGACGGGGACGGACACAGACGGGGACGCAAGACCTTGACTCCAGGACTAACAGACGGCAGCGGCAGGTAAGAAGGACGATGGGTGGTGCAGGTGTGACAGTAACAACAGCGAGTGTCGGGGGGCAGCGGCACCTGGGGTGCAAAGCAAAGCAGACAGACACGGCGACGTTACAGGGCGCTGCGGCCGCGCCGCCTGTGCGCCTGCGAGGCCGCCGGCGAGGACGGGCAGCGGGAGCCTAACGGCCGGGTTCTTTCCTGAGGGGCAGCTGCCTGAGTGTGGGAGACCCCGCGAGCCGGGCAAGGGGGCCACGTACCGCTGACTTCCTCACGCCCACGCGAGGCTTCGGCACCGGCTTGGAAGATCTCGTCTCGACGGGCTCGGCGGCAGAGGCCCCCACGGGCCGGGCCCTCTGGGCCTGCAGGGCCAGCTGGTAGGCCACCTCGAACGCCTGCCCCAGCGTCAGGATGATCTCGTAGGTCAGGGTCTGGGAGGAAAGAGCACGCTCAGCTGACAGGGGCTCCCTGGGCACCCCCTCCCCCAGCACAGGCTCGGGGCACCCGACAGGGCACAGAGCAGTCCTTTCTGTCCCAGAGCAACTGACGTATCAGGGAGCAACCTGAGCCCAGACACGTTTTGTTTCCTCGGAGAGAGAAGGTGGACGTGACCCTGTACCCAGCCGACCAGGTCCCCGGGAGACACAGAAACTGCCCAGGCGGCCACGGCCCACCTCTGGCCCCTCCCACAGGCGACCCCAGGCCCTGCGGGGAGAGCCCGCGGGGACTGGTGTCCGCACTTGTCAGCACTTTAGTTAGAACAAAGAGGGGCTGGGTTTCCGTTCCGCTCCTGTTCCTTTTGAACGTGTCACACGCTGATGAGTTTCTGCGTGTTGTGCCCTGGGCTGTACTGCGATTTTACAGGCCCGGGCCTTCAGGAGCACACGTCACAGAGCTGACGTGAGAAAAGCGGGCGACAGGTGAGTGCCAAGGACACAAAGATGGGGCGCGCTCCTCGTCCCCCCCCAACCCCACGAGGCGGGCGCATCACGCCCTCTCCAGACCAGGAGCCTGACGCTGGACGGGAACCAGCTTCAGACTCCAGAACTGCCTCAGGGCACAGGGAGTCCTCCCGCTCGCTCGTCCAGGCTGGGGCAGTGCCCTCAGCCCAGCCCCTGATCCAGAATGGGCAGGAGGGCCCTGCCGCCCCCACGAGGGGCAGAGGGCACTTCAGGAGCTGCAGGGCTGGGGACTCCGAGCGGCAGCCAAGGCCGTGACTAACTCTCGCCGGAGCAGGACGGCCTGTCGCTGAGCCCCGGACAGGCCGCTGTCCTCTGAGCCGTCTCCCTGTGCACAGAGCGGGTGGCGATGGCTGCGGGGGCTGAGCCACCAGGCGCCAGGGCAGCGCGCACCGAGACTACCCACCACGTCCACCGTGCTGAAGACGTGGCAGTAGTGGTGGCCCGTCTGCAGGTCCTTGGTGATGTAGGCGAAGGTGCAGAGGTCCTCGGGGTCCTGGGCCGCGCAGGAAATGTTCCGGATCTCGTGCTCTGCGATGACGTTCTGTTGAGGAGAGGGGCCTGGAATCCGGGCTCCCTGACACCGCCGCCTTCCTCTGCCCCCCACCCCCCGGGTGGGGACGGGGCGGGTGGCATCTAACCTCACCCGGTTTAGGTTTGGGGTCTCCCCCCTTGAGCACGGCAGCTGACGGGCTCTCCAGCCCTCCGCCTCCAGGTGGGGCGAGAGGGAAGGGCGTTGGCGGGTAGGCTGCCCGGCATGGGAGCCCTGTGCTCAGTACGGACCCCCACCACAAAGGCCCGTGAGCATGCAAGCGGGCGAGGGAGCCCACGTTGGGAACACGCAGGGTGGCGACCAGGATGGGGGTGTGGGTCGGGATGGAGAGGACTAGGGCTGCGGGGCAGGGGGAGCGCACCTTGTTGGAGGCGTCGATGAACTTGACGCCTTTGTAGGTGATGGACAGGGTGATGGTGGGGACCTTCCTCATGTGCTCGGTGGATTTCTGTAGGAAACAGGCCTGTGAACGCCTGCTCAGGGCCAAGCCCCGGGGACCCACAGCCAACAGCCTCGCCCCACCCGCCCCTGACATGGGGCCCCAGTGGCTGCAGCTGGTACCTAGCCAGCCCCGCTTCACCCCACAAAGATTACCCACCCGCATCTTGGCACAGGCGTCCTGGGTGGATTCTGTCCCTCGAAGGTCTTTGATCAACATGGAGCCCAGGTACTGTGGAGGGAGCGTGTCGGGCTCAGGAGCGCCCACATCACCACCGGGGTGACCGCCCCTCCCAACGACTCCCTGCCCGTGCGGCTGGAGGCCCCACCCCGCTGCTGGGCGCGTCTGAGGAGCCCCCCGAGCCCGAGCCGACAGCTGTGGGGGGCTGTGTGGGTGCACTGGGGTGGGGCAGGCAGCGGACGCTGCTGGCAGAGGGCAGGCACTCACATTGGCTTCATAACCGCACGACTCGAAGATGAGCTTTTCCGGCCGGTGCTGCCAACTCTGCACAGGGGCGTAGGGGGCGGCCAGGCTGGGCGGCCGGAGGGTCAGCCTGGCTTCTCGGTGCTCTTCCTGCAGAACACGCAGCGTCACAGGCTGCCTGCCCCCAACCTCCGGGCAGAGGTGAGGCCTGTCTGTCAGGGGAAAGGCGGCAGCAGGGGCCTGAGCCACCGCCCGCTCAGCCGGGAAGGCTCTGTGGTCTGAGATGAGTCTTCATGGAGGCGGGAAGGCGGGAAAGCACGCGGGCGATGCGGGCGTGAAGCGGGGGAGCGGGAGCCAGCTTCCCGGCCAAGGCCCTGGCTCTGGTCCTGGGGTGGGGACATCACGAGGCACCCACGGCCAGGGAGGCACTGGAGTGAGAGTCGCGGTGAGGTGGGGGGGCCGCTGCAGTCCCCGCGTGGGCAGTGGTGGAAGGAAGGCGGGGGAGGGGCAAGATTCAGGACGTATTTACGACCCCCCCCCGCCCCCACCAGCAATGTGCAAGTCTCTGGTGCAGAGCAACTAGAACTGCCAGACCACATCCTTTTAAATCCTGTAAAATTCATGGCCTGACGTGGAAGTGTGAGGTGAGGCAGGAAAAGGAGTGAAGCTGAAGTTCACCCCGAGGGTGAGGAGGGCACCCCGATCTGGAGGGCAGCTGCAATGAGCAAAGGCAAGGGCTGGGGTGGCCGGGAGCCGCGAGGGCGGGAGGCACCGCTGGGCATGGGAGGCTGGCAGCCGTGCCCAGCACTGGGCATGTGAACAGCGGCGGGTGGAGTTGCGGGGACAGAGAGTTCTGGGGTAAGGGCAGTGAGGTCCAAGGGGGCGAGGCGAGGGCTGGAGTGGGAGAAACAGTGGTGGTGGCCGGGGGACTCTGAGGAGGGAGGCCCTGGCAGTGACAGGTGAGTCCCGACGCAGCACCGGGAGGCTCGGTGGTGACCCAGCACGGCAGCTGCTGGGGATGCCGGGAGGAGGCCCCCAATGCCAGCCCAGCGGTGCTCGGGCCTGGGACTGGGGCTACGAGGCCCAGAGGAAGGAGGGGACCCCGCCTGCAGCCGCCCTTACTGCCTACCTGGATTCTGAAGCGCTCCGCCCGAGAGGGTGCCGCAGGGTCAGGGAGACTGTCTGGCCGCCTTCTGCCCGAGTCCCCAGGGGGCAGCAGCAGGTCAGCGGACCGGGCGGTGCACGAGTCATTCTGGCTCAGGGGGGATGACGTCTGGGAGAGCAAGTCTTGGCACTGCGGCGGGAGAAGTCCAGGTGAGGCTCAGAGCTGCAGGTGGGGGCCGAGGCCCAGCTGTGGGCCAGTCCTGGGCTGCTCAGGGCCCTCCCCCCACCCTGGCAGCGCAGACACGAGATGGGACAGACATGGGACAGGACAGACATGGGACAGGCACGGGATGGGACAGACACGGGACGGGACAGACACGGGACAGGACAGACACGGGACGGGACAGACATGGGACGGGACAGACATGGGACGGGACAGACATGGGACGGGACAGACACGGGACGGGATAGACATGGGACAGGACAGACACGGGACGGGACAGACATGGGACAGGCACAGGACGGGACAGGCACAGGACGGGACAGACACGGGACGGGACAGCAGGGGGCACGACGGCACAGGAAGTGCCTTCAGCTATCAAAGATAAACTGTCTGCCACAACCCATCGGTCTCTGGAGAAACACACAGCACAGCAGGGCCGAGGCCCCCAGAGAACAGGGATCAGCGCCTCAGTGCCCACAGCTGAGCATCAGTGGCGGCTCCCCAGGGCAGGAGGACAGAATAGCACCCCCTTTCTGAGACCCGGGGGTGGGCAGCTCAGCCCGAAGGCGGGAGACAGCGTCCTGGACCAGGACAGGGTCTGCCTGCTCTTGCAGCTGAGCACCTGTGAGGCTGAGTCAGGCTCTGCACCCTGCTGCCCAGGAACCTGCCTGCAGACCTGCCTCACAGCTCCATAGGGCGCAGGCGCGGGTCACACTGTCCGCAGGGGCCCCCCGGGGGGTCTGGATGCTTGTTTTCCTGCCTTTCCCAACAGGGCACTTCCTACTGATTCCTTAGATGGAGGCACGTGGTGGACAGAGAACCAGCCCAAACCACTGTGCCCCCCGGCCTCGGGGCAGAGAGGGAGGGTCCCCTGCTGAGGTCACCGTCTGAGACCCGTGATTCCCGCAGTTCCTACACCACAAAGAACACAGCCTCTCCCTCCCGCCACTCACTCTCAGCTGGGAGAACCTCGGGGGCTTCTGGGGCGGCTCCTCGCAGGGCCTGTCGGCGAGGGAGGCGATGATGCGCTTCCGATGGCCGAGCAGGTGAACCTTTAGGACCTGGGGGCGGGGATGCAGCAGTCAGGTGGTGGCCGGGCCCATGGCACCCCCACCAGGCAGGCGGCAGCCCAGCGCAGCGGGCAGCACACGCCCAGGCGGCTGCACTCACGTTCACCAGCTCCAGCTCCCAGAGGTTCCTCACGGAGTCGATGGAGCTGTAGCCACTGGACAGGAAGGAGTGGACGTAGTCCTGCAGCCCCAGGGAGTCCAGCCAGGAGGGCACCGACGGGGGGCTGCTCCCCTCGCAGCCCAGGGCCTTCACCTGTGGGGCGAGGGGGTGGAGCTGACACCTTGGTCCTCACGGGGCAAGGTCCCCGGGCGAGACCCAGGCCAGCGCACGCAGCCGCAGCAGAGACCGCGGCCGGGTAGGTACGGGGCAGCTTCTGAGGCCACGAAGGGGCCTGGTCTCCGGCCCCCCGTCTGGCGACCACCAGCAGCCCGAGTCTGGGTCTGGGGAGGTGGCCCTGTTAGGTGAGGCTGGTGGGGGAGGCTTTGCAGAAGGCCCGTCGGATGGGGTCACGGGCCTGATGGGACAGAAAGGGGCACTGGCCTCACTGTTGGGACTTGTTTGTGCTTCCTGCGCTCGGGGCACGTGGCAGGGACGGGGCACTGGACTCAGTCAGCGAGGAGCTCGCCTACCGGCCCCTGACTCCACCAGGGGTCAGCGCAGGCTGGCCCGGTCTCAAGTGATTCAGGAGAGACCCCAAGGGGCTCCGGGGCCAGGCCGGTGGGCACCAGGCCGCCCAGGGCAGATGCCTGCAGCCCTCCTGAGGCCGGAGCAGGTCCTCAGTCCCTCGTGCTCTGCTGGCTCTCGGGGCCTCAGCAGTTGGCAAAGTGAGTGAAACTCTGTTGCCCTCGGGGACCCAGGGATGAGGCAGCACCCCGCGTGGTCCGCATGCCCGAGCCAGGAGGTGCGGGGAGATGTCTGGCTGTGTCAGGGGCCCAGGCTGCGGGGCTGTGGGTGGTCACCTTGGGCAGGGCCCGCGCGGCCTGGAGCAGCTTGCGGCGGTGCTGCGGGTCACTGATGCCGATCTCCCGCAGGTCCTGCTCTTCCATCACGTTAGACCCCTGTGAGCAGGAAGGAGAGCGTGAGGGCCTCCTGCACTGGCGGCCGGGCCGCCAAGGGCGCCGGGTCAGCTTTTCCTGGCTCCGCGCCACATCCTCTGTGGCCTCAGGCACCAAGGAGTGGAGACTGGGCCTCCCGGGAGGTGTGTGCCCGCCAGAGGCGAGGGAAGCCGCAGCCAGGTCTGTCAGCCCGCGCTCCCACCTGAGCGGCAACCGGGGGAGCTGGGCCGTGCTGGGGCTCCGGCGGGGGCAGGGGCGCAGACCTGGGCGGGATCAGCAGGGCCCTGGGCACACTGCTCACTCAGGCCGGCCGCATGCCCTTGCCCACTCCGAGCGAATGTGCAGGCTCCGTGGCCATCCAAGGCGCAGGACAGGCAGACCAGCCCCAGGTCCCTAACAAACGACTTCATAGCTCACGGCTGTGACCATCGCCGCAGCCGGCACAGGGCGGGCACCCAGGGAACCGGCCGCCCCCGAGGAGGAGAGGAGTCCCAAGGGCCGGGAGAGGGTCAGAGCCGCGCCCACTGCCGGGCGCTGCGGGCCGGAGGAGGTGCCGCGTGCTCACTCCTGTGCGCTGGGTTCTGTTCTACTCCTCGCTTACAGATGAGGAAACGGAGGCACAGCGGCCAGAAGCTTGCCCAGGCTCACACACCGAGCGTGGAGCTAAGATGGGAGCAGACTGACGAGGCCTCCGCTCCAACCCTGTCACGATGGCCTTTTATTCACAGCCACGTCCGCCACAGACGGGTGTTTTCAGATTACGAAACAGGAAAATCCACGGGCTGCCCTGTCCCTCAGCCACAGCCCCCCGCCCCCCACTTCCACCTTCCGGGGCGCCGCCACTTCCCTGGATGTCCCCCCCCCGCCCCCAGCCCAGCTGGGCGCACACGCATGTGCAAGCTTCATTTTCACACAAACGTAATTCTTGTGCCCACCACTAACACGCACAGGAGCCGTCCCACAGCAGCGCGCGCGACCGACCGCCTCTGCTCCTGAGGCTGCGTAGACCGGGCTGTGGACGATCATGAATTACTGACCGGCTCCCCGTTTCGCTTTACACAGCTCAGCGGAAGCCCCGTCTGCGGCCCTTCTAGGGTGACATCAAGAAGAGATTGCTGGTCGGGTGTGTCCCGGTCCGGCAGACCTGGTTCCGACCTGGTTCTGGGCCCAGCACTTCCTGTCCTGCGGTGACGGAGGCCGTGCATCCTTCAGGCCTGTCCATCATGTGTCCTCACAGCACTCGGAGCCCTGCCCCGTCCCCCAGGCTCACACCCACCAACCCACCTCACAGGAGCTAGTCACCCCTTCACAGCCGGGTGCGAGGTTCGAGCACCGAGCCGAGGCTCCTTCTGCGGCCTGGGCGCCAGTGGGAACGGCGCTGCACCTTCCCCAGGAACCGCGGCCTCTCCTTTTGGGCCATCGATGGGCTGTCAGTTTTCTCTGGCTGAATGTCGGGATGCTGTCCACAGGAGGGTGATGAACCTCCACACAGGGGAAGGGAGACATCTGTGCCGCCCCCCCGCCCCCCCCCTTTCTCTGCTGCAGGGCTCGCTCTGCTCTTGGGGCCGGACTGCGGGCCCGGGGCGCTTCTTGGTTGTCGAGCTTAGCTCCAAGGTTCTTAAACAACCTTCCACATTCTTCCTGCGATTTTACCATTTCACGTTTACAATTAAACCTCAAATTACATGGGATTCACCCTCAGGTAAGGTGTATGTTCCCAGGCAGCAAGCTGTCCATCGCTGGAAAGGACTCCCTCCCCACCGGTCTGTGTCCTGATGTGTCCTCATTCCTGTTTCCGCTGCAGGTGAGGGCACAGGGCACAGGGCAGCACAGGTGCAGGACGCCCGCCCCGGCCACGACCTGCGCTCTGGATGGAGAGGGACGAGCACAGCAAGCAGTGGTCCTGAGGCCTCTGAGCTCGGGCAGAACAAGAGTCCAGGCCACCACTGCTCTGTGGGGGCCGTGTGGAGAGGCAGGCCGACATGGGTCCTGACACGTGCCGGTGCTGTGCCCGCTGGACTGGGCACGCTGACCACACGGCCCTGGGGCGCTTCTCAGCATGTCTGGCTTAGCAAGGCCTCCTGCTCCAAGGTTTCCACCACCTGAAAACCTGCCAGTAAACCTGAGATAGGAATCGCCCATTTGCAACGAAGCAGGTCAGAGGACTAACAGGATGCATGCACGGCAAGAGCTCATGAGCATCGGCAGAGGGACCATGACCCCACCTGCCACACGGCCAAGTCCGCCCGGCTGCTCTCCTGCAAAGGCGGGCGTGGTGGGGGCAGGGCAGGCGGAAGGTGCAGGCAGCAGCCGGGTTCAGGAGCAGGGACTGTCCCAGGCCTGGGGACAGGCCCCTCCAAGTGGGAGAAGCCCTCGCTGCCCAAGCCCACCGTGTCTTAAACAAGTGTCTCCCAGAGCACCCCTTCTCTACCTCCGGGGCGGGGGAAGGGGGAGCAGTGCTTCTTTCTTTAACTGGACAGAATTCCACCTCAGTGCTGAGTGGGCCCCAGAGACGGACAAGGGAGGCCCGCCAAGGCCACACAGTGAGGGACAAGCGGTCAGGACGCGGCCAGGCCTCCCCCAAGGCCACACGGTGAGGGACAAGTGGTCAGGATGCAGCCAGGCCTCTGCCAAGGCCGCACGGTGAGGGACAAGTGGTCAGGACGTGGCCCGGCCTCCACCAAGGCCTACAGCGGGGGACAAGCGGTCAGGACGCGGCCCGGCCTCCATGTCTGGGGGTCTGGAGCAG
This sequence comes from Myotis yumanensis, assembly GCF_028538775.1. Classification (NCBI taxonomy): domain Eukaryota; kingdom Metazoa; phylum Chordata; class Mammalia; order Chiroptera; family Vespertilionidae; genus Myotis; species Myotis yumanensis. The sequence goes on from NW_027223757.1 coordinate 92,011,373, forward strand.
GCTGACCAGGGGAGGCCAGCCGGCCTGTGGGACTCGTGAGGGGCAGGCCGCACTGCTCTGCGGAATGCCCTGCGCGGCCACGCACTGTAATTACAGGGGCCCTGCCCGACCGGCAGGTTAGAGCAGTGCCTCCGACCCCCTGAACGCCTTCTCCTTCCCACCAGCAGCTTCCTCGGCTCCAGCAGGCTCAGAAGTGGCAGCCTGCACAGCGGCTCGTCGGCCTGGAGCCCGGGACACAGCGCAGCGGGTGTAGGGGCAGAGGGGGTCTGCAGCCAGGGTAGGGGGCACTCCAGGTGGGATAGGGCTCCTGGGAAGGGAAGGAGCACAGGCAAGAACTGCCTCTGGGAGGCCTGAGGGAGGCCTGGCTCCAGGCGGAGGGAGGGCTGTGCCACCGAGCTCTGGCCTCCAGGGCTCTGATCCCCTGAGTCTTCTTGGCCACATGACTTAGAAGGAAAGGTCCTCACATCTTGAAAGGCATCTCTCACTTGTTAATATTTTGCTGGAAGTTTAACTGCTGGACTGTCTCTATTCAAAACCACTAGAGCAGGACTGGGGCCTGGGGAGCCTGGCACACTGCGTGGACCCCTGCGCCAGCGAAAACAGGCTGAGGACCCGCGGAGGCCCCCATGGCTGCTGCGGGCAGAAACCTCATTCCCAACTGTGCCTGGTGCACCATCTGCTCGACAAAAGCCTGCGGAGTGACCAGGAACCGTACGACGGGAGGGACTGACATAAGAACCAGGAAGAAGCTGACCAGCCAGAGCCAATGCTGCTGACTCAGTCTGGGCCCCTCTGGGCCCAGGTGTGGGAAGAGGTCTGGTGCTGGGTGGGAAGGAGAGCCCCAGGGGTCTGCGGTTGAGGAGGGGTGGAGGGGGGTTCACATACTTGTGGTGGGAGGGCAGAGAGGTGGGTTGATGGCTCTGTCGGGGGAGCATGGGAGGCACCAGGCTGGTGGGGCCTGTGAGGCGGGGTGTGGAAACAGAGGATGCAAGGGCTGCGGGCGAGGGAAGGGGGCTGTCCCGGGCTGGCTCTGCTGGAGGTGGGGGTGGCGGAGGTCCATCCTGGGAGTGACTTGCCTGAGGCCACACAGCCCGTCCCTGAGCCGCCTCTTTCCTAGCCTGACTGAGGACCAAAGCAGGGAGGCAGTCCTTTGAACTTCACCCTGAAGCCAGGACTTGTTACCCGCACAAAGGGCTCAGCAGTCCCTTGGCAGAAGGTGCCAGTGAGGGGAGGGGGCCAGCTACCCCTGGGTGAACTGGGGGTGCCTGGGAAGCCGACTCTAGATCCAAGGGTCAGCCAATCTGTACCCACGCCATGCCTGCGGGCGAGGTGGCACTGCTCTGCCCACGCCTGCACCCGGGCCGGGAGGCCAGCCCCAGTGAGCCCGCCAGGGGTGGGAGAGGCTCCTGTCTGAGCCCAGGGCTGAGGCCTATGGCCAAGGACATTGCAGCCCCTCCTCGAGGAAGGTGAGCCCTCAGCGTGGAGGTGCTGGGCGACCCTGGCACCAGGTCTAGGGACCCGATTCCTTGGGGGCTGGCCCAACGTGCCCCTCCTCTGACCAGCTGGGAACCTGGGACCCAGTAGGGGCTGTGGGATACGTCCCTGAAGCCCAACTCTCCACCCCCAACTCACTCAAGCGCAGCCTTGGAAGAGCAATCGGAGCTGAGGGCAGGCCCACAGGGGCAGGGGAGCGGCAAGGCGGGGAGCACAGCTGTCTAGGGTGTGAGCCCAGAGTCTGCCACTCCTCTCCCTGGGCTGCCCCTCATGCCCATGGGGAGGCAGGCGCGCTCACCCCTCCCCCGCCTGGCCCACCCCAGGGTGCGTGTGTTGGCACAGCCCCAGCCCGCAGTGGAGAAAGCCAGAATGTCCAGTGGCGGCTGGTCTGGGAGCCCAGGTGCTGGAGAGAGTGTGTTCATCGCGGCTACTCATAGAGGACAGTTAAATGGAGGGAAGTGTGTGCCTGCAACACATGGGTATGTGACAAAGCGGGCTCTCCACTCCCGCCGCCCATGCCCAGCTTCAGCCCCAGATCTGCCCAGACTGACTCCTCCAATGGAGGTGGGAGGCGGCCCCCTCCCAGAAATGGCTCCCCGACTTCCCACTCAGCCGCCCTCCAGTCTCATTTCCATATACGGCAAGGCCTCTCCCTTCCGACAATGGCGGTCCTTTGTCCTGCCATCAGCCACAAAGCCAAGGCTGAGGCCTCCTCTCTTGGGGGAGAAGGAATGAGACAGAGCTACTGGCCTGGCCTGATTTCTCTGAGGGGAGGGGGCGCTGGTCCTGGTGCTTCTCCTGCACCCCCACCCCCCAGTCCCTCTGGGTCTCAGGAGCAGGGGGCAGTGGGAAGAGATGCTCCAGACAGAGGGTGCCCTGAATTGGAAGGAGGGAGTGAAGTGGGGTGGGGTGGGGGGTGCAACTGGGGTTCACCTGAAAAGTGCAAATTAAGAACAGACTTCTTAAATCAGGGTAGGGAGGGTGGGAGGCTGAGGGAAGAGCCGGTCTGAGTGAGCGGACAGTCCTCAGGCCCACTGCTGCACTGATTTGTGGGGCTAGCGCTGCTCCCAGGGGAGGAGCAGCTAAAGCTCATCTATATATACAAAACCCTAATATGCAAATAGACCAAACAACCAAACAACCAGTCACTATGACGTGCGCTGGGGGGGGGGCGCGGGGGAGGTGCACTCGGAACATGGTGGGCATTGGCCGTGGCGGGACGGTGGAATAGGTGAGTGGGGGCACCAGACCAAGGCAGGGAGCTGGACACTGTCATTGGGGAGAGCCTCTGGTGGTTACCGAAAATTCTTTTCTCCTGCGCGCCATGGTCCCGCTGGGCACTCACACCTGCTGCTGGTGCCGGCCCTGGCCCTGCTCACACCCGCTGCCAGTGCCAGAGCCACTGCTTGCACCTGCTGCCAGCACCTGGCACTGGCCCTGATTGCTCAGTGCTGTCAGCGGGTGTGAGCAGCGGCTGCTGGCCCCGATTGCCACTCAGGACTTCTCCACCTCCCCCTGCTCCAGAGGGGCGATCAGGGCCGGCAGCTGCCTCTCGCACCTGCTGCTGGCGACAGCCCTGTTCACACCTGCTTCTGGTACTGGAGCTGCCACTCGCACCTACTGCTGGCACTGGCCCCACTCGCACTTGTAGCCAGTGCTGGAGATACCATTCACACCCACTGCCAGCACCCAGTGCCAGTCCCAATCGCTCGGCGCCATCAGCGAGTACAAGCAGTGGCTACCAGCCCCAACTGCCCCTTAGGGCTTCTCCACCTCCCCCTGCTCCTGAGGGGCAACCAGGGCAGCAGCCGCTGCTCACACCCACTGACAGCACTGGCCGCGTTGCTGGCAGTGGCCCCAATTGCTCCACGCTGTCAGCGGGTGCAAGTGGGGCCAACGCCGTCAGCACGTGGGAGCAGTGGCAGACAGGGGACCATGGGCCGGGCAGGGGCACAAAGGATGGGCCGAGACCCAACCCTGTGCCCACTGCAGCCTTGCGGCCCACAGTTCAAGGTGCATGAATTTGTGCACTAGGCCCCTAGTCTATCCTATCTAATAATAGACAAACACGGTAATTAACCATACCTCCGCTACGCTTCCCATTGGCTAATCAGCAGGATATGCAAATTAACTGCCAACAAATATGGGGGCCGGCAGCCACGCAGCTGAAGCAAACATGAGGCTTGCTTGCTCCAGTGATGGAGGAAGCCAAGGTTCCCCACCTGCCGCGGCCCAGCTCTGAGCTCCGGATGCAACAATGTTGCAATTATAGAAGCTAAACAAACCCCAGATACCTGCTTTCAGCCAGCCACGGCCTCAGAGCTGGAGCTGGCTCTCAGCTCCAGTGACAGCTATAGAAGGTAATTAAATCCCAGAAGAAAAAAAAAGAAAAAAAAAAAAGAGGCTGGGAGCTTCAGTCACCCGCCAGCCTGAAAACGGCCCTTAGCCCCTCACCCAGGCTGGCCAGGCACCCCAGTGGGAACCCCCACCCTGAAGGGGGTGTGACCAGCTGCAAACAGCCATCAGCCCCTCATTCAGGCTGGCCAGGCACCCCAGTGGGGAACCACACCCTGAAGGGGGTGTGACCAGCTGCAAACAGCCGTCAGCCCATCATCCAGGCTGGCCAGGCACCCAAGCAGGACCCCCACCCTGATCTGGGACACCCTTCAGGGCAAACCAGCTGGCCCCCACCCATGCACCAGGCCTCTATCCTATATAGTAAAAGGGTAATATGCAAACTGACCCTAACAGCAGAAAGACTGGGGATGACTGGTCACTATGACACACACTGACGTCCAGGGGCAGATGCTCAATGCAGGAGCTGCCTTCTGGTGGTCAGTGCGCTCCCAACTGGGGGAGCTCTGCTCAGCCACAAGCCAGGCTGATGGCTGCCAGTATAGCTGTGGTGGTGGGAGCCTCTCCTGCCTCCTCAGCAGCGCTAAGGATGTCTGACTGCAGCTTTAGGTCTGCTCCCCGCTGGCAAGTGGACACCCCCCCGAGGGCTGCTGGGCTGCCAGAGGGATGTCTGATTGCCATCTTAGGCCCAATCCCCCGGGGGGCAGGCCTAAGCCAGCAGGTGGTCATCCCCTGAGGGGTCCCAGACTGCGAGAGGGCACAGGCCGGGCTGAGGGACCCCCTACCCCCGAGTGCACAAATTTTTGTGACCAGGCCTCTAGTCCTATATAATAAAAGGGAAATATGCAAATTGACCCTAACAGCAGAACGACTGGGAATGACTGGTCCCTATGACACACATTGACCACCAGGGGCCAGACGCTCAATACAGGAGCTGCCCCCTGGTGGTCAGGGAGTTCTGCTCAGCCACAAACCAGGCTGATGGCTGCCAGTACAGTGGTGGTGGTGGTAGCTTCTTCCGCCTCCTCAGCAGTGCTAAGGATGTCTGACTGCAGCTTAGGCCTGCTCCCTGCTGGCAAGTGGACATCCCCTGAGGGCTCCTAGGCTGCCAGAGGGATGTCTGACTGCCAGCTTAGACCCAATCCCCTGGGCACTGGGTCTAAGCCAGCAGGTGGTCATCCCCTGAGGGGTCCCATACTGCGAGAAGGCACAGGTCAGGCTGAGGGGACCCCCCCCCCCCCAGTGCACAAATTTTTGTGCACCGGGCCTCTAGTATATATAAAAGACTAATATATAAAGTGTCCCCTCGAGAGTTCGATCGCTCGCTATGATGTGTGCTGACCACCAGAGGGCAGTGCAGAACGAAGGAAGGCCCCAGCTGGCAGCCAGATGGCCCTGATCGGCCCTGATCACCGACCAGGCCTAGGGACCCTACCGATGCATGAATTTCATGCACCAGGCCTCTAATCTATAATAATAGAAGCGTAATATGCTAATTAGACCAGACGTCCTTCTGGATGACCTTCTGGACAAAGCTGAGGCTGTGAGGGCCGAGGCAGTGGTGGGGGCTGAGCCCCTTGAATGGATTTCATGCATTGGACCTCTAGTTAGCAAATAAACAGCTCAGTCTTTGAGAGGCCAGGTGGCTCCTTCCCGGGCCAAGGTGGGATCTCCCCCCAGGACTCCCCCCTCCACCCCCACAGCCGCAGAACCTATGTGCTGAGGAAGTAATAGAGCTTCCTGGAGCCTGGCTGGCTCAATGGGACATTTACGCTGTCTCTGACTTCAAGAATGCGGTGGATTTGCCCTGGCCGGGTAGCTCAGTTGGTTAGAGTGTCATCCCGATACGCCAAGATTGCAGGTTCAATCTCGTCAGGTCCCCCCCCGCCCCCCCCGCCCCCTGCCTTACTCTCTAAAAATCAGTAATTTTTTTAAAATGTGGATTTCCACTGGGCACTGTCTTTATCTCTTCCCTACATTAAAACAATTTTTTTTCTGAGTAGAAAAATTTGAAAAGAGGTCAAGCACAAAGAGAAATGTAAAATCCACCGACTCCACCACCTCAAGGGAGAAAAGCAGGGTTACCCTGAGGGTGTATTTTTCTAAGTGGATTTATATTTTTTTAAAAGTAAGATTGGGGTCACTCCTACCATTTTGGTGTATTTTTCTAAGGTTTTATTGTTTTAAATTTTTAGCAAAATTGGAGTTGTAGTATATAGTTTTTTAACCTGCTTTTGTCACATACCAATGCACGTACACACTTCCCCTCCATTTAACTGCCTTCTATGATTTCTCTGGGGGAGGGGGTGCTAGAGTAGCTGCGATGAATGTACTCTCTCCAGTATCTGGGCTCCCAGACTTCAGCCGCCGCTGGACATCTGGCTCCTCCATCGCAGACAGTCCCCAGGCCACACTACTGGCCACAGGGACACAGAACAGGACCCTAGTCTAAGCCAGCATCGCCTTCCCAGGGTGGAACTGAACCAATCACACACGCACCCTGCAGGGTAGGCCAGGTGGGAGGGGTGAGCGCGCGTGTCTCCCAGCGCAGACCATGGCCCCCAACCTGGGGAGCCCGGGTGTGAGGGGAGGCCCAGGGAGAGGAGGGGTGACAGGGCTGTGGCCCAGGAATCTTGGTGACGGAAAGCAAAAGCCATGCTCCCTGAAGCACGCGCGCAGCCAGGGGCAGCTACTACACAGGCAGCTGCGATGACAAGGAATAAGGAACTATTTACATCAGAACTGGTTCAAAGCCCGACTTTGCCATTCAAGGTTGGTACAAGCCAGAACCTGGTGGACAGACATACACCCAACTGCTGGGCAGGGCTGACCAAGGACTCCCATGGTGCCGAGGACGGAGCTGCTGGCAGGACGGGTGCCCTGGGCTCTGCGTTCACTGTTCACCGCTGCCTGGCAGCCGACCTGTGCCTGCCCAGGCTGACACCTTCCTCCTGCTCACCATGCTCACACCTTGACCCACAGCCCTTACTCTCTTAACGACCCCCCACCCCCAGCCCAGCCCTCACATGGAGAGAGAGAACTTGATGGTGACCGAGAGCAGCTAGTTCCAGGGTCACAGGTTCGCAGTTCCTGCAGCCAGGGGCCCGCCCTCCTGTCCCTTCACAAGGGTGCTCAGGTGATAGGGACCCTTCCAGTTTCAGGAAGCAGCACCCTATGACCCTGGTCCTCCCGAGCAGGTCCCTGTGCCCCATTCTCTGCACCAGGCACAGCATCCGTCCATCCATCTGCTGCCCATCGCCCACACGTTTGCCTTTATGAGGCCTTATTTGAGGTCCAGGTGCCATATTCATCCAAATCAACAGTGTAGATTAGCGAGGCCCAAGTCAGTCTGGGGTAAGGGCTTGATCCCAAGACCACCCAAAGCACTTGACCCGCTGGATCCGAGGACAACGTCAACTGCTTCCTGCAGGGAAAGGCTGCTGCCAGCCTCAGTGCAGGGAAAACGCACCTACCGCCTCCCATTCTGTCACGGTCACCACGGGTAACAACGGGCCCCTTTAGACCTCACGCCCCCATGAAGTGAGCAGCCAATGAGGTCCCAGGGGACAGGGAGGAACAGGGAGCCGAGCCCCGGCCCCAAATCAGAGGGGACCTGGGAAAGCCTGTCTCCTGACTCCCGGGCCAGCGCTCTCTGCCAGGAGGGGGACTGAGCTTTGTCCTGCTGCCCTGTCCGGTTTACTTAACGGCGGCCTCAGCAGGCTGCCTCGGCCCGAGCTGCACCCGAGTGGCAGCGACAGGCAGAAACAGAACGCTGGGGCCCAGCTGTACTTGTAAGAAGTAGTCATAGTGCTCTGTTAACCAGGATTGTTTCCTGGGGGCACACCTGGAAATGCAGCCCATCTCCCTCAGCAGGGAGCTGCCTGTTATCACAGAAAGATTAACAACCTCTTGCAGAAACCAGAGCCTCCAGCCCTGAAGATCCCAGCCCTTTGCATGTCACTAACTCCTTTGAAGACATCCGGCCTTTGCTTGCCCAAAGGCCTTTGCAAATCTCTAGACCTGTGAACTCCCATTTGGCAGACCCTTTGCCTACTTCCCAGGTCATCTTTGCCCCCCTTCCCAATATAAACAGCTGGCTCACGGGGGCTGCAGAGCAGATTTTTGTGGGTGACCTGCTGTTCTCCCATGCTGCCGGCAGTATTGGAATAAACGCTCATATATGATTCCACCTATTTCTGCTTAAATGGCTCACGTAGTGACAGGCTGCGTGGACCCTTGATTGTCCGGTTACAGAACGGGTTACCGGAGGCAGGAGCTCCTGCGCCATGGCGTGCGGTGGGGGCAGCTGCCGGTCTAGGGGGGCAGGGCGGGCCCCGAGCCAGAGCCAGGAGCTTACGGGGTGGGGGTGGGGGGAGGGACGGGGACTGACTCCTGTGCTCGTCTCCCGTCCTCTGGAGAAGGCGCCCAGCACACTGTGGTGGATGGGGTGGTCTGCCTGACCCGGGCGGCACCTGCGAGCGACGTGCTAACCTACCCCTGGCTCCGATGCCAGGCTCCAACTCCGGGCAACCCACTGAGCACGAGGCCGACACAGCTCCCTCCTGGGAAAGGGGGTCATGGGGCCTGGAGAGGGGGCGAGGGCGCCTCTGGGCCAGGAGACCCAGCTTCCAGTCACAGTCAGCTGCCTGCTCGAGGGACAACCTTGGGGAAATTAATTCCTGAGTCCTGAATGGGACCCCAGGAGTCCACAGATGGGCTGCAGGGCTGCCCTTGGACCCTGGGCCCTGACACTTGGCGTGTCAGCAGGTCTGTACCTTAGGGAGACACACGGCCCTGCCCTGCCCTCTGGGTTCTCAAGTGAAGTGGCCACAGTCAGAGATGCCAGGACAGGACCTCTGCTGCGGCTCAGCCGAGAGGCCAGTGACCGGAAGCTGCATTCCAGGACCTGTTGCATTGATCCCACCTTCAAGTGCAGCTCGTTAACAGACGTGAGACTGGCGCTCAGATGCCCCTCCCTGTGGGGGCTGGAGGCCAGGGTGGTGCCAGGGGGACACATCCACCGCTGCCATGGCCCCTGCCCCTGCCGTCACCCTGAGTAACCCCGGGCCGGCGGAGAGAGAGCAGTGAAGGGGAACAATGTGCTAGAAGGGGCCCGTGGAGCGCAAGACGGTGTCTCAGACCAAAGAGCCCAGCAGAGACAGGGCAGCAGCTGCTGCGCACCAGCCCCGGGACACCCACCGAGTCATTAGGTTCCTAAGTGACCACAGAGCCGAGTTGGTCCCGGAGGCTGGACCCACGCGGCCCGAGGTGCCTCTCAAAGCCCAGCAACCTGAGCTCCTGGCACTCCAGGGCCGCAGGGAGAGCCGCCCTCTGGGGCAGGCGCTGCGGGAGGAAGGGGCAAGGCGGGGACTGCAGTGTGGGCAGCACCTCCCCTTGAAGCCTGGGAGGGAGGAGGGCGAGGAGGTGCCATCTGCTGGCAGTGCCCGCCTCTGGGCCTCAGCGCTCACCTGCGACTCCACCACAGTCCCTGGTTCGCCTCCCTCTGCGCCCGGCACTTACAGGCCTGGCCGGGCGCTCAGCACTGGTCAGGCTGCTGTTTTACTGCTTTACGTGCCTGCGCTGCCAGCTGCACGGTCATCTTAGGGCACCTACGTTTCAGACCCTGAAGAAGAAGCCGGTGTTCCCGATACCACTGCACACGGATCGCGGTGCATATGGATACTCGTGTCTCGGACTCTTCCTCAGCCCTCCAAGGTGGAAGTTCCCACAGACACTTCAAAAACACGTTTTCAATGTCCACATAACACCCAGCACTAGGGACACCGTCCTTCACTCAGTCAACACCTCCACGAAGTCCCAGGGACGGAGACCCGCGTGCTCGGAGCTGCAATGGCCTCCTCCCTGCTCCTAGGAAAGTCCATGTCCTGTGGGCAAGACCTGTGGTGAGCCAGAGTGGTGCCAGCCCCGGCTCAGCCTGGCGCCCCTGGAGGCCACTGCCCTGACCCCGCCCCGCCCCGCCCATCAAAGGCCCTGACTGCCTGCAGGCGAGAGTGTGGACGCAGGTCCAGCTGCAGTGCTCGCTGGTCTAGCCCCTCCATCACCTCAGAGGAGGAGCAGCCAAGAGGAAGAGGGTGTGGGGATGAGCCAGGACCGATCTTCACCTCCTAAAGCTACACCTGGGACCAGGGGGCAGCAGCCACAAGGAGACACATTTCTGCTCAATATGGAGCATGCTCTCAGTCAGCCTCGCGACGGAAAACACCGACGGGATACACTATCTCCGGGGTCAGTCCTGTCCCCGGAACATCATGACAAGGACTCGAGCGATGATCAGACCACATGTTGAGTCCCTGCCACCTGAGAGGGGCTGCGTGACGCCCACAGATGCCCTGTATTCCTCCCACAACAAGCTGTGGGAGCCTGTCAGGGGAAACCCCACAGCAGTGGCTCGTCTGTGAAACACCGTTTCCAGATGTTCTCACTACATCTGGAGCCCGGCTTCCCAGGAGTCCCGTGTGCAATTTGTAGGAGAGTCTCCAGGGCATTTCAGAACCAAGGGAGACAGGGCAGCACTGGAAACCACACGGGGACGCGGCACTGCCAGCGCGACAGACGTTACACCATATGTAATGTTTCTAAACAAACAGGGCCCTGCGCCTGTGTTTTGGTCCTCGTTTTTCTGGTTGCTAAAACTTAATTAGCCTCACACCCATCTGGCAATTTACATGCAGTTACCCAGGATGCTTTGCGAGGCCACCCAGGCCATTCTAGTGCCTGCAGTAATGCGCTGGTTCGTAGTCCCGCGATGGTTTGGGCGGGAGTCCGAAAGCAGTGAGAGGAACAGCCTGGGCCGGGGCCACAGGAGGGCCTGACGGGGCCTGGAAAAGGGGCTGCTGGCCTCCCGCGCTGAGGGCCCTTCCCCCGTGGGAACAGACGCCTTCTGACAGGTCTTGAGCGGACCTCTGGCCCAGGGCCAGGCTCCCCAGATGCCTGCCTGCTCCTTGCTGGTCGGGCACAGGGAAGGCAGGGAAGCGGTTTTAATGGTGCCCTGACAGTTGAGGGTCGGGAACCTTACCCTTTCCAAAATTAGCAGGAGGAGCGAGACGTCAAGGCTCAGCCTCTAAAATACTGAAGCACAGGGAGGGGACATGTGATGTCCCGGCCCCCCTCCCTCGCCCATCTGCGGAAAGGGTGCGCCAGAGGGAAGGCCCCTCTCCACTCGGTGCCAGGGGCACCCATCCCCTCACGGCTGAACCCTGCCTCCATTCTGGGTCTGTCGGCCTTCCCCAAGGGACACTGGCGTGTCAGGGGTTAGGTTAGGTTACAAGAACCATAAATATACTCAGTTTAACTTTAAAAAAAATTGTCATCCAAGCCGGTTTGGCTCAGTGGATAGAGCATCGGCCTACAGCCTGAGGGTCCCAGGTTCAATTCTGGTCCAGCGCACATGCCCGGGTTTCAGGCTCGGTCCCCAATGTGTGGCGTGCAGGAGGCAGCCGATCAATGATTCTCTTTCATTATTGATGTTTCTCTCTCTCTCTCTCCCTCTCCCTTCCTCTCTGAAATCAGTAAAAATATATTTTAAAAAAACTGTCATTTTAAAACCTAATATTTTAAAATCTGAAGACTTGCAGTCTAGCCCTACGCTGGCTTTGGAAGGTGGCTTGGTGCCGACGTCAGCCTGTCCTGGAGGCGAACAACCCAGGTAAGGGGAGCTGCCTGGGCCAGGCCCCTCCTGGGAGCACAGGCCAGCGCCCTGAGAGCAGAGCAGGCGGGCAGCTCGGGGCTGACCCTGACCAGTCCCTCAGCCAGGGCAGCGCAGGGAGGTGGGTGCCAGTGGGGATCTGCTTCCGAGAGAAAAGGCCGCTCGATGCCACGTCAGGACTGCGTTCCCGGGACTGTGCGGGCAGGCGGCAGGGAGAGGCGGGCAGGGAGGCTTGCCAAGTTCCCCGAAAACCAAGCTCCTGAGGTAACACGTGCAAGACGGCGACTGAAAGCACATGAGTGGTTACACCCACTCCCCACATCCACGTGTAAGAGGCGAGTGTGGCTCCGTGTCAGAGCTGGACCCTCGGGCCCAGAGTGCCTGGTGCAGGCTCCTCTGCTGCCGGTTCCTGGCGCTGTGACCACCAGAGGTGCTAACACGAGAGCTCACCCAGGGCTGCTGGGAAGCCCAGTGAGCCGACGCACGCCACTGCCGAGGGCGCCCAGCACACAGCAGGCCGGTGAGAGGCCATGCCGCCCCGAGGGGCCGGTCGCTGCGCCCAGCTGTGTCCCCCGGGGAGGTCTCGCTCCGTCAGAGGGAGCCGCCTCACGGGAGCCTGAGGAAGGACACCCAGGTTTTCCTTTCTGTTTCAACCTCGTGTTTGTAAGAAGAGCACGAAGTTACACCTCAGAAGAGCAGCCAGCCCTCCAAACCCCAACTCGGCCTCTGTCGGGGCCACTGCGAGGCCCTGGGCACCGGGCCCCTGGGGCCATGCAGCCACCCGGACAGCGACTTGCTCAGTGCCTACTTGCTGGACTGCAAAGTTCTGGCGAACAAAGGAAACTTCTGGTATCCGGCCAAGACGGGGGAGTCAGCACAGGGACCTGGCTGTCCCGTCCACCAAAACTCCTGTCTGACAGGAACGAGACGGCCCGAGGCCTCGCCACACCACACCTGGCCCCAAGTCCGAGAGGGACAGGCGGGGACAGAGGGCTGCGGTCAGGGACCTCCTCCTGGGGACGCAGACTTGCACAGAGCTCTCCCTCCAGGAGTTTCGGGAGCAGAGGAGAGGGACAGTCCAGAAAGGGCACATGACACGGCGGTTCAGACCGGGGCTCAGCTCTGCCCTGGTCGCGGCTCCGAGTGGTTCCAGACATCAGCCGGCAGCAGGAGCGGCTCCCACGCCCCGCCGCCTCGCACTTACCAGGAAGCGGACATCGTCAAAGCCGTTCAGAAGCAACCTGCTCTCGTACTGCTGCAGGCCCAGCGCCGCCAGCCACGCCCCGACGCTCTGCTCCAGTGCCCGTGAACCTGCCGAGAGAGGAATCGGCAGACGCTTGAAAAGGGAAAAACCATTAAGGCAGCAGCGGCACTCAGAGGAAGACAGATGGCACTGCCACATCATAGTCATTACCATAAAGCAGCCAAACCACGGACGAGAGACGAGAGCGGAGGACCCGCAGCGCCTCGTCCGTGTGCGGGCGGGGTAGCCCGCCAGGCGCCGTGCACACCCACAACCTCGGGCACGGGCCGCTCACCCCTCGGCCTCTGCCCACCGGCCGGGAAGCTAACCCCCAAGGGTCTCCAGGTCAACTCCTCATCAGCGTTCACACTGAGGTAGTTCATTCACAGAGTCCGGTCCCACGGGCACCAGTGGGGCTGGAAGCGCCTGTCATCCATGCATTCGGAGCCCCGTGGGCTGTGGCGCGGGGCCAGTCCTGCGACCTTGCAGCACACACGGGTCAGGAGAGCACACGCATCTTCATGCAGCCAGGGACACGGCACATGCACCCAAGCAGCAGCGCACACGGCAGGGAGGAGAGGCATTTACTTGTTTTCCCCCAACAGTCCCGGAACAAGCAAACCATGGCCCTTTGTGCCAGAGGCTCAGGCAGCGAGGAGCGGCGCCGGGCGCGCAGGACAGGGCTCGGAGACCAGGCTCCGGGTGCTCTGCTGGGACGGCGACATCACACTCCGCCCGCTGTGTGGCCAGTGGGCCAGGAGCCAGGTCCACGCTAGACCCCGGGCACTGGCGAGCGGGGCGTCTCCCGGGCGAGGGCGCTGTCTGAAGGGCTGCCTTCCCGGGCAGGGCGGGTGTGCAGGGGCTGGGTGTTCATTTTCCTCGGATTGTGGCTGTTCCTGTGACTCACCTGCCTGCCCAGGTGGAAAGCAGGCAGGCAGACCCAGTTCTTGGCTAAAGATGAGAAAGCCCAGCCAGATAAGAGAAAAGGAAGCAGTCCTCTGTCCGCCGCGCTGGCGGCTTAAGTCTGTGCACGCTCCGCGCTGTCCACCCGCCGGCCGAGGGATAAAGGCAGCAAGAGTCCTCCGGGGTCTCCGGATCCCGACGTGCTCCTCAGGGAGGGCAGGGAGGTGGGGTGAGGGAGGAAGTCCAGCCCTTCCCGGCAGACCGAGGGCGCTTGGAGCGGAACGCCTTAACCCCCACCTACTGCTCTGGTGCTCACGGGCAAGTACAGATAGAAGGGGGAAAAGAACAGGGGAGGAGAGAGAGGCGTGAGGAAGGAAGAGAAGAGCAACTACGAAAGCATCACCTCCAGAGAACTCTTGGCAGTCTTGCTGGTGGAAGTCATCCTGCTGTTCCTGGCACTTCTGCCCTCGGGGCAGCCAAGGCCACGGGCATGGTTGTCTAGGAGACCCCGGGGACCCAGGGTCCCAGGCTGCCCCTCATCTGTCCTCTGCTGAACAGATGGTGGCCGGGGACGGCCTCCCACGCACGGCAGCCCAAGATGCCGGGTCTGGGGCCACTTGAGGTGCCTGCCCTTGAGCGGGCTGTCTGCTCCAGGGACCTAAGCAGCAGGCTCTCGTCTACCCGTGAAGTCAGGAGTTCCCGGCTGCTGATTCATTCCTGCCTGTGATCCCGCCGGGCCGGGCCGGGCTGTGGTGCTGCTGGCTGCCAGAGGGTGTGTGCGCTCACAGAGCCGCAGCGGAGGGCTTTGTCTACAGGCTCCTGGGCTCCACGCCGCCTGCTGCCGGCCGCTCCACAGTCCTTGCTCACTCTCATAATGCCTGGCCCTCCCCTCCTCCTCCCCTCCTCCCCTCTACGCTCAGGAAATACATCAGGGATCGGACATCGAAGCAGAGGCTGCTGCCGCCGTCACCGCCGAGGGAGGACACAGCAGCACGAGCAGCCGAGCAAAACGACAGATATCCCAACATCCGACATTGGCCCACACCCGCCAGCACAAAGGGCAGGAAGGGATCTCAGGGAGGGTAGAGAAGAACATTCCTATAGTTCTGGCTGGCAGTTCCTAGGACGGCCAGAGAGGGGACAGAGGAAGGTCACCCACCGCCCAGAGGACACAGCCCAGGGGTTAAGGAATGACTGTGCCTCTCTGCCAAGAGGCATCACAGGAATCACAAAAACAGCGACCAAGTAAGGACGTGACACCTGATACTCCTCAGGTGAGCGCACCCAACAGCCCCGAACCGCCCCGAGCGACCTCTCTCCGGCCTGCGGGAGCGCAGGGAGAAGCCCCCGAGCAGGCTGCCCACAACCTGAAGGAGGGCACCCCAGGGGCGGCACCGGGGACCCGGGGAAGCCAGGCCCAAGCCCCAAGTCCAGCTGTGGAGACAGGAAAGGTAACATGTGCAGAAGACACCCAGGGACCACATGGGGACTGCACCCAACAGGCTGCTGCCGGCCCTGGTGCGGGGCTGGCGGGGGCTGGCGCGGGGAGGAGGCCCCGGGGGAGCAGGCATTCGGCGGCTACTCGACAGCGAGAATGGCTGGTGAAAAGAAGACAGCCACGCGGTCTCTTCCGCTTGACAGAACAAAGCCAGAGTGGCCTGGCCAGCGGGCAGGCTCACCGCCCTGGACTCGCAATGTGGGGTGAGCTGGAAATGACATCTGTCAGGGGATTCAGGGAACTGGCTCCAATGCTGGCAGCTCAGGGGCTCACGGCCCCAAACAGGTCTGAGACCCCAGTGCCACAGAGGTCTCGCCGGCAAGCCCACGCTCAGCTGTGGGCTGGCTGCTGCAGGGGCTGCTCCCCCAGCCAGGCTGGCAAACCCGAGCTCAGGCCCTTCTCTGGGATCCAGAAGCCCAAGGACAACCTGCACCCCGATACTGGTCATCAAAATAAACCAGAACCCTGCTCTGGGCCGAGGCCTGGTGCTCCCTGGGGTCCTGGCGAAAGCCCCCTCCTGACCCTCAGACAGAAAGCAGAGTGCCGGGCAGGCTGAACCCACCCTCTCCACACGTCACGCCTGGCAGGGGCCGGGCACGTGGGCGGGGATCGGCCACATGGTGGACACGCTGTCCCGGTGGCACCCTCGGGAGCCTGCCTTTGACATCCTAAGCTGGGGTATGAGGATGAGTCAACCCGTGAGAATAAAAGCAAGACCGTGTTGGGATCCAGGAACCTAGGGGGGTAGCGGGGCCAACCAGCTCCCACCACTCACATGGGTCATGGGGGCAAGAGCCGGCCGGGCAAAGGAAGGGCTCCACGCGCCTCCAAGGACAAGGGCTCCTCTGTTTCCAGAGGTGCAGCCGATCTCCCGACGGAGCCACGCCGAGGTGACTGCACAACCAAGCTCTCAAGCACCTGGAGGTGGGGCCCCTCTGATACAGAGGGTGCAGGAGCAAGACTGGCCTCGGCTGAACTGTCAGCCACCCATCCCTGGAGGGGCCCACCCATCCCTGGAGGGGCCCACCCATCCCTGGCAGAGCTCTGAAAGGGCAGTGGTGTTGGTCTCAGCCCTGAACTTCTGCCCTCAGACACCTGACCCTTGGTCAGGCCTGCACACTACAGCCGAGCTCAAGGCTGCAGGCCCGAGAGCAGCAAGTGCCTGCAGACAAGGCCACAAGCCAGGGAGCCCCTCTGTGGACCCTCCGCAACCCAAGACAGACACAGACAGACCAAAGCCAGCTGGGCCTGCTGGAACCCAGGGAAGCAAGGCTGCTGGAGGGAGGGCGCCCCGGAACCCAGTCTGAGAATGGCGTGGAGACAAGCCGAGCTGATGCCCCTAGGCTTCTCCGGACACGTCGGCAGTGGTTTCAGGAGTGGAAGCAAACACAGCCACTGTTCATTGAGTGTCTCCAGCTCAAATATTTGCACACGTCACTCAGTCCCACAACCTATGTGTAGGGACTGTTAGGCCAATGGCGGGAGTTGGGCTCAGAGAGGCTAGTGGCTTGTCTGAGACACATGGATCTAGAACCACGATTTGAACCCAGGACGGGGCCCCAGGCCTGTACTCCCACCACAAGCCCACGCCTCAGCAGGTCCTTTCTCCCCAACGTGCACACGCACCCCACCCACCAGACTTCCCCTCCAGGGCCAGGGGCCCACGAGGAACCGGAGGTCACTTGGTGCTAACGGGTCGGCCCTGGATGGAGCCCCCGAGCAAGCGAGGAAGCCTATCCCTTCGGTGCAAGAGGCCTCTCCTTGTAAGGGGCAGAGACGGGGGACGGGCAACGTGAGCACTATTCTGAGAGGCACCTTAAGTGTCACCTGACCTAAGAAAGTAACAACCACAATCAAGGACAACAGCTCAGATAAGGCCTCCTTGGCCCCTGTTTCAAGTGAAGGAAAGAGAAGCAGACCTCAGTCCTGAGGCTTTGAGATGGAAAAAACACCCAAAGGAGTAGTGAGCTGAAGTGAAAGACGAGCGACTGAGGAAATGGAGAAAGACATAGGAGGAAGCAGCAAAGCCGACCCCTGGGGAGATGCCCGCTCACAGCCGCGGCTGGGCCTGGGTTGAGCGAGGCCCCCAGTGGGGAGCCCAACACCGAGAAGCTCCGGTGTCAGCTCCTCGGAGAAAGCCCACATTCATGACAAGAATGATGACTGAGGGCTGCTCATTAGGAAATGTAGTTTCTGAATAGGCAGACCGAAACTCAACTTGCACACAGCCCCCTCCGATCTGTAAGAGGAGCCATGGCCCCACTGAGGACAGCGAGCTGGGCTGTCCGGACAAGGAGCGGCTGAGTGGGGGCACGGTGGCCTGAGGCTGACCTCTCGCCCCTCTCTCCACCTTCCGTGCCAGAGGAGCCCGGGGCGGAAGGGCACCAAGGCCTGTGTGCGCAGGAGGCGGCTCGGTTCGTACCTGAGACCTTCTGCTGCTCCTGAGAAAAGTCAATCCCTTCTCCGATGGAGCTCATGATCTTCTCAATCTGAAACGAAGAGGAACAGAAAGGAGAGGCGTCAGGCTCGGGCTCAGCAGGGGCAGCTCACCGTCCGTGCACCGGGCAGGCCTCGGGGCTCCTCCGAGATTCCAAGGGAGCACCAAACTGCAAGGCACCGGGACCTGCCACAGATGGAGAAAAGCCCACAATGGCCATGGCCAGGCGGGGCCTGAAGACAGGCTCTGAAGGGCGCGAGCGGGTGGAGATGCCAAAGAGCTGCTCTTCCAAGGCACGCGTGCATCACCCCCAATTCTCCCGGACCAGGCAGGCCTGGGCAGAGGGTGGGAGCAGGCCAGGCCCGGCACGCTACCCTGCACGCGCCAGCATTCCGACCCACGAGCGAGGCGGCCAGCTCCGTCGCAGCAGCCCATGTGCCGAGAGCAGCGGCAAGTCAGAAGCACTCCACAGAGCACCGATACCGCATGGCCGCCAGCTCAGGTGCGGCCGCTTTCCAGAGCGGAGATGAGCACGTAACCCTGAGAGGAGGGCCTTTTGCTCCCTGGAGGCCAGCCGTCCCAGACAGAGCTCCGCGTCAGGGATGCGAAGGGCCGGACACTTGTCCTCAGGACCACAGCAGACTGCTGGTCTCAACGCGTCTCATGTCTCCAGCCCTGGCCCGGTATGGACCACCTGTCCCAGCCACCTGGCTTCGGTCACCCCAGGAAACCTGGCCAGGGGCAGCAGGCCTAGGTGGCGAGGGGCCACCTCCTCTTCCTCCCCTCCTCCTTTCTGGGTTGCAGTGATCATGAGCTCATTCACTTGCTCTTTTTCCAAAAAAAATGGAAAGAGAACCTTTTGTACCAGGGCTTGGAAGCTCTCCTCTAAGTGCAAGCGAGGAGCCTGGGTCTGACAGTCAGAAAAACAGCCGCTCTCCAGCCAGCCTGCAGCTGGCAGACAAAGCTGGCACACTGACGCCCGGCAGAAGAGCTCAGGGCAGCCGGCCCTGCCCTGCCCCCCTCTCCCCCCACCCAGCCTGGAAGGGGCATTCTCCAGCTGCAGAAATGACTGCCTGCTACCAACACTGTGAACTCCACCCTGGGCTCAGCAAAAGCAAAGGGACCAGGACAGCTGACCGGTGGGATCGTGGCCGAGGCCGGCTGGCCGGCAGCAGCACCCCACAGCTCCCCCCTCAGCAGGCAGCGCGGTGCGGCGGGGAACGGCCCAGGTGGACAAGTGGGCTCTCAACACCAGTGCCTCCGCGTTCCGTCTGTAAAGCGGGACAGGTCCTGCCTCCCACGAAGGGGTGTGTGGACCAGGAGTATTGTGTTTGTAAAGCATCCGGCCGAAGCCCTGGCTCACAGAAGATGCTCCATACAAGGCTGGTCGGCTTTCCACGTCCCTCCGGTATCTGAATGCTCTAGCCCAGTGAAACTTATCTTTAAAGTTTTAAAACATATTTTTCTCACATTTATTTTGTGACAGGTAATGAATGCATCCACATGATTCAAAAGGTACAAAAGGACATTGAGAGAAAAGTCTGGAGGAAACCAGTATAACCAGTTTCTCCAGTGTCCTTCTGGGTCCATCCACTCCATGTAATCAAATCTATGAATGGATCCCACCTCCCCACTGATGGAGGCATTCCCTTTCCATTTAAGACGACCCCTTGGAATTTTAAATGGATGAGGCACAGCATCCCGGGTGTGGCTGTGCCATAATTATTTACCAGGCCCCTGCCGTGCGCGTGTGGCCTCCGGTCCTTTCTCATGGTAAGCAGGGCCGCAGCGAATACTGTCCCACACGCATCTCTGTTCACCTGTGCAGTCCCCCGTAGAGTGATTCCTAGTTACCCCGAGAGTCCTGGCAGGCACAGACCTCACAGGTCCTCCCCGCTCTGACTTTGCTAAGGCCTTCCGGAGACGGGCAGTTGCTAACTGCCCCAGTCAATTCACCCCATTTGCAGAAAACACTGATTTATAAACATTCGTCTTTTCACGACTTAAACCTTTTTTCTAACTTCAACCCAGGGGTCCCGCTGTTTCCCCAGGAAAGGCTCTTCTCCAGCGAGCTGCTCCCCACCCGAGGCTGCACGCAATGCCACGCCAGCACCAGGCCCGAAGCCTGGTGACCCAATCAGATGACAAGCCAGGAAGCTGGGCAAAGCACACGACACGTATCTGCTGATGAGCCTTCTTTTCCCTTTCCCACATTTATAGGAGGAAAGTAGGGCGCTCGGGTGAGGAAACATCCTACGTGGGTGATGGGTCCTTGCCCCAGGTACCCCTCCTCCAGGCCAGAGGGTGTGTGTGGGAGAATCACCATGCAACCACCTGGGCGGTGGAGTCAAGCATGTTTTGTTTGCTATTTTATACCCCCCATCCCTGGCCCCTGGGCTTGGCTCCACACACACACACACACACACACACACACACACACACACACGAGGGGGGAGGGAGGGGAGTAGATAGGAGAAATATGAGTGGTTTCCACTTGCTTGGAGCCGGCCATGAAAAGTGCGTTCAAGGCCACGCAGCGGGTCAAGGGTGGGAGAGCTGAAATGGAGGAGACTCCAGTGTCCTTTGAGGTGAAGTGGTCACCCACACGGCACATTTCACGGCCGTCATCACCTAATATCCAAAGCCCCAGCTGGCCTATCCAATCCACACCTCCTGGCTGCCTCATTCATGAGACTGTGCTAAAGGGCCCTCTGGAATCACAGCCAACAGGCGCCCTGAGGCCACCGACCAAGGGCCAGGAGACGCCCCACAGCCCTCGGGTGGTGGTGAGGACTCAGGACTGTCCCCTCCACTGGGAAGGGACTGTGCTCTGTGAACGGCAGCACAAGCCCGCGGAGAGGACCCGTTACAGGGGAGCTGAGGACCAGCAGCGCGCAGCAGGACTGCCAGGAGGGAAGGGGCAGCGCAGCCGTCCTGCCTGTTCAGAGCCCAGCAGGTCCCTGCCCTGGCAACGCCGGCACAGACTGGGGCGTGGTCCCGCCCGGCCTGGAGACGGGGAGGAGCTGGGCCACATGGTCTCTCCCTGTTCACCGCCCTGCCCCCTCCAGGCCCAGAACCAGCAGAGGGTGAATGTGGTCATTCAGTCTAGACTAAGAGGAGCGGTCACAGAAGGCAGACACCATTCTGATCTGATCTACATTTTGTGCAGTTTAACCATTTAGGCTGCTTTCCCAGGAATGGGGGGGGGGGGGGGGGGGTGATGGGAAGGGGGTGATGGGAAGGCTCAGCTCAATCTGTCTTCTCTACTGTTGAGAATCACTGTCATTTTTGGAGAGAGCTGGGAAACAGCCACACTGTCTTACTGCACTTCCCACCAACTCGATTAGGGAACCTGTGTCTGGTAAGGAAAGACCTGAAGGCTATTATCATAATGGACTCATGTTTGGAAATAGTCCATTTTTAGAAAGTATTCAGGATGATTCTATCCTCACCCCCCCCCACAAGGCTGTATAATATGCATTCCCTATGTGCCCCTCCCCCCCCGGGCTGTATAAAATGCATTCCCTGTGTCTGAAAACAAAACCAAAAACAAACACGGAGGTGCTGCTGCCCAGGCCACCTGACGTCTGCGTGCCTGGAACACGGAATCCTGGCTGCCCACGGGCTGCAGCGGGAGGTGATTCTGTGCACAGAGAGGCCCCCATTCGCCACCACCAGGACCGCTGCCAGGAGCACCTCGGACTAAGAATCCACTTTCCAGGCGAGCAGAGGGGGGCAGCTGGAGGAAAGAGTGCTTCCCTAGGGTTCTGAGGGCATTCTGTGTGCTAGGAGGTGTGCGGGGCACGGCCCGGCCCGTTCACAGCCGAGCCACCGGCCTGAGGGAAGCCTTCCCCGGGGGGTGGAAAGGTGAGAGGCAGGGGCTCCCAGCTGTAGCCGCGTATCAGCAGGAATCGCGTATCAGCAGGAATCACTCAGGTGGACCTGCCTGGGAGCAGAGGCCAGTGCAGCGGAGGGAGGGAAAGGGATCGCCTTCCTTCTACCTGCTTTTGTGCAAATGGGAACAAGGGATGTGTCTGTGATTCGCCAGCAACTGAATGTTGCTCCTGATGTCAGACACTCCCTCCCACCCCCTTCCTGCTGCCTGGGGAGCTGCCCGCTCCTAGGGCTCTCCCACCACTCGGGGAACACACAGCAGCCTCCTTGGGCCTGGAGCTCCACGTCTCCTCTGCCCCCAACATTTACCATCATATCCGCCCAGAACCACACTCTGCTTTGCACTGGTGCCTCCCTGGGGGGCTGTTCCACAGCGAGTCCCAGAGACACTGCCGAAGCATGAAGGGTGACGATCCTGGCTCCCAGGGGTGCCCTGTGCAGAGCTGGCGCACTGGCGTGCCCGGGACAAACAGGAACAGCTGCCATGTGCTGAGTGTGCACGCCAGGCCGGTCACTCACTGGCTCAGTGCGTGGGAGAGGCAGCCACCACGCCGGCCCAATCCGGGTTCCCTAACTCACTTCCCGCCTCATCTGTGCCTTTCCCAGATGGTGCCCATTCTCCAGGTGAGGAAGTCGAAGCTCCATGCCAGGACAGACTTCCCCGCTGCCCGCGGATGGCACAGGGCTTGCTCCCGAAGAGCTCGAGCTTCCTGCGGGGACCAGGTGGCAGCGGGGACTTTCCCGCCAGGGTCCCCACGCCAGGGCACAGGGCTGAGGCACGGGCCCTAACCTGTGCCCCAGGGCTGCTGGTGTCAAGGCCTCCTCCGCTGTGCAAGGACCTGAGACTGCTGACAGCGCGCTCCAGGCCAGAAGCCCCAAAGGACCCACCGCCACCGTCTCCACCTCCTCGCCGCAGGCAGGCTCTCGGCCCAGAGCGGGCTTCCCCTCCACACCGAGGAGGGTCATCGACTGCAGTCTACGTCTCTAACTGACCAGGTCTGGTCACTCTCCCCTCCCCCTAGAGCTTAGGAAGGGCAGGGATGGACTGAAGTAGACCAGTTGTCCTGATTTCGGACCTTGTCGCTGCTTTGAGGAGAGGGAGGTGGGACGGTGGGGGCGGGAAGGCTGCAGGCTCAGGGCTGTCAGCTAGGCCTCCTCCGCACAGGCTGGCAGCTCCGCTAACAAGGGGGGCCCCCTTCTCCACAGACGCGCTGGGGTCTCAGCTTCATGGGCCTCATCACAGGGGCACTCAGGCGGTGACCACATTAACTGTCCCACCCCCATCCCATCCCCTTTCCTGTGGGACAGAGACCACAGGGCTCCGCCCTCCCTGAAAGCCCAGTGCCGGCCTGTGCTGGGCCCCGTCAGACAGTGGGGTGAGGACCGTCATCGACCGCAGCCTCAGTCTCTAACCTCCTCTCTCCCTCCCCACGGAACCCCTCAAGTCCCTCTCCGAGGCTGATGCTGGGCCTTGCTCCCCAAAGCGTCTCTCACCCACGTGGACGGCCGGCCCTTTTCCTGACCCGCAGGTGCTCACGCCCGACCTACAGCCTGACTGGAAGGGAGTCCTGCTTGCACACAGTACCTGCCAGACGACCTTCTCAGAACGCAATCTTTAACGCAAAGCCCCAGAAACTGCTGGGAGAAGAAGAAACGTTGGGAGACGTAGATGCCAATGAACTTCATTATTGTCGCCACATCGCACTGGGTCTGTGCCAAGTCCTGGCTCCAAAAAGTGGGACAAGAATCTAAAAGTTTAATGAGGATATGTATTTGGATTCTAGTCCAATTTGCACAATCTACTCTCCATCCAGGAGCAGGCATCTTGGGGCTGGGGGGAGGGAAGGGGGCACACAAGCCTCAGAAAGGCCGCAGGCCCCTCGGACCCGGGCGACCAGCCTTGCGGGCCTCTGGGTTTTTTCACCAACCCCCCGTGCCTCCCTGGGGCCCTGTCCTCCCACAAGCGCAGGGCACCCCAGTGCACTGACTGTTAGCCTGGCTACGCGGTGAACTAGCCCCAGAAACACCCCAAGCTCCCACTCGAGGTCCATTTCCTCAGCAGTGTGGCCGGGAAAGGGTCCGATGGACGCCCACCGCGGCTCAGGTTCTGCAGGGAGCACCTGCCTCGTAGCATCCGGGTGGTCAGATGTGGAATTCTGAGCACCACACTTATATGTTTACGATGTCAAACGAAAACTGCATACACGTAACACAAACACACTGCCAGCCTCCATCGCTGTCCGGGGTGTCCTGCAGCTTGCTAGTAGCTCTGAACTCAGGAACAGGAAGACGTCGGGTAAATGAGGCTGAGAGAGTCCCTGAACTGCACAGTAAAGCACTAGCTAACCCAGTGATGGCGAACCTATGACACGTGTGTCAGAGGTGACACGTGAACTCATTTTTTTGGTTGATTTTTCTTTGTTAAATGGCATTTAAATATATAAAATAAATATCAAAAATATAAGTCTTTGTTTTACTATGGTTGCAAATATCAAAAAATTTCGATATGTGACACGGCACCAGAGTTAAGTTAGGGTTTTTCAAAATGCTGACACGTCGACCTCAAAAGGTTCACCGTTACTGAGCTAACCTCTCAGGTGAGCCTCACACAGAGCACGTGCTGCAGCGAGTCCGTCCCATGAAGCCAGAGGCAGCCCGAGCTCACAGCGTGGGAACGCCAGGAGTTCCTGGGAGGAGGGGCAGGACCTGACCGGAGAGGGACATGAGGGACTTTCTGGTGGTGACGATATTCCGTATCTTGACAGGAATCTGGTCACACAAATGTATGTGTTTATCAAAACTCAGGGAATGGTAGATTACAGATTTATGCATTTAACTCTGCATAAATTTACTCCCCCAAGTAACTATAGGAAAATACTGAACGCTGGTTAATGTTAGATATGATAACATGTTTAAGGGTGACATGTACCGATGGCTGCATGTCTGAAATGCATGGGAAATAACGGGTTCTTAAGTAGGCTGAGATTTGGAGAGCCACGAGATAGAGCAAGTACAGCACACACTAACTGGGAGCCGAGGCTCTCAGTGGGGACGGAGGTATGCACTCTTCAAAGTCTCTCTCCAGTTTTCTGAACGTTCAAATGTTTTCAGAATAAAATACTGGGGGGAAAACCTCTTTCAGGATCAAATCTCTTAGAGAAAAAGAAATTATAAGCTCAACCTTGGTTTGCGTTTCATTTCTAATGAACTCTGTTCAACATGCTAATGAGCAAAGACGTGCCCACAGGCCAGGGAAACAAGAGAGGCAGGAGGGAGGCTGACGTCACTGTCTGGGCACAGCGCCCCGGGCTCACAGCACAGCCTCTGCTGGGCGTGCTCGCTCTGCCAGAACCAGGTGACCCAGTCTCGACAGTCAGAGCTCCCTCTTGCTCCTTCCAGGGAGGGGGCCCGGGAAACTGGCTCAGGCTAGTGGGGCTGACAGACACTGACCCCTCCGTGGGCAGCACTAGGCTGGCAGGATGCGTTTGTACCCTTTACAGCCTGAAGCAATGAAGGAGGAGACCAAGTCCACCCGCAGGCACCGCCGGAGCCAGGGAGAGGCGTGTGATGTGCTGAGAGCTCATTACTTCAGGTCACCTTTGCTGATAATTCAATTCAGGTGCTGACACGACGTAGCCTTCTCTTCAGAAAGTGCTCTGATCAGTGTTAACACAGAGCCTTGGGTGCGAGAGTGGGGGTCTGGCCCTAGGGCTGGCTCCGCCCATGGGCCTCAGCACTGCACACCAGCTCATGCCTCCCTCCCTCGATTGGTTCATCCACACACCTGCCCGGGAGGTCGAGGATTCTTCCCATTTTACAGAAGAAAAAACCAAGCATCAGAAGAAATACGGGAGCGCCCATGGTCCCAGGCTGGAACATGAACCACTGCCCCACCTTATTCAGGGCCTCGCTTCTGCTCTATTAGGGCTCAGAGGACAGCTCCCACATGTGGGCCAGACCACTGACAAGGCAGTGGGAGCGGTGGGAAAAATGAGGACTTTGGATTAAGAAACTTGAGTTCAAAATCCACTTAATTAGTTGTGGAACCAGGGCCAGGTCACTTATTATTTTTTCAACTTCCTTTTCTATAAAGTGTGAAAAATGTCCTCCCCAGGGGAGCACTGTTGTGGACAAATCACCTCTCTTCCTCAGGCCTCAGTTTCCTCGAAGGCGAAGAGAGCTGCTGCAAAGGTCTGGCGAAGGGCCGTCTTGGTGGGTGCTCGGTGCGGACAGAGCCCAACAAGCTGTAAGTCACGATGACACGAGTTTGTGCAGACTCTGCGCTTCGTCAAGGACACGGGTCTCCGTGCAACGCCTCGTTCCCTGAAAGGCATCTCCCTAGAAGTGAACCAGGCTCCTGCGCGGTGAGCCCGGCGGTGAGAGCTGCTCCGTCCGCCCCGCTCCTGGAGGTTCTGGTCCCTGCCATGGCCGGGCCACAGCAGCGGCACCAAGGACCTTCTGACATCAGGTGACCGAGCCCACAGGTCACTGGGTTTCCCTCAGTACCCACCTGGCCAGCTGCCAGCCTTCCTCACACCCAGAGCCACCCGCAGCCCCTGTACAACCACAGCTGCCGGCGAACAGTCCGCACAGGCCCAGCTCCCAGCTCATGTGAGATTAGAAAGGGTTTGCACTCCTGATTCACACTCATCTGGTGCCAAAATAAACAGAATTCTACCTAAAAAACAAGTTCATCAAAACCCAGGTTCCTGTGTGTGTGTGTGTGTGTTAAAGGACAAGCCCGCGGGACGGGCCTCCTCTGGCAGACAATGCTGAGAACGTGCGTGTAACCGACAGCTGCTTCCGGGACACTCGGCAGGAGGCCGTGTTCAGGACAACACCTTTCCGGGCGGAGTGACGCCTCGAGAAAGGAGGCTCCTTGTATGAACAGAGGACAAGACTGAAGAGGGAGAGGGAACAGGGTCCCAGCACAGGCCTACGCCTGCCCTTCCCGCAGGAGCCGGTGAGGCCTGGAGGCTCCAGGGCAGGCAGGTGGGCAGAGACTGTGGAACCAGCATGGGCAGAGATAGCAGCACCCACCCTGCAAGTCTGTCGACGACCTCTGCTTCACCAACCTACCAGTTAGGAACTGCAGACCACCGATTCCCCTCTGCTTCACCAACCTACCAGTTAGGAACTGCAGACCACCGATTCCCTCAGGAAACCATACCAGCTTGGGCGGGGGAGGTGGGGGGAGCGGATTTGGGTGGGCCGGCAGCCGGCAGGCTTCTTTCACGCACCAGGGGCCTGCTGCTCCCACCCACTGCGTTCGCTGATCGAGAGTCAGCTGGGGTCATTTCCAACACTGTGTAAGACGGTTGTATTTGTTGATGAAAAGAGAAAATGTAATTAAACATCACATAAGTGATGAAACAAGTGAGTGTAACAAGAGCTGTTTCTGTGACAACCAAGTAGATACTTTGAAGAGACTGAATAACAGGATTTTTTTAAAATGCGTTCTTCAATTAAGTGTTGGAGAAATGTAAAAATCCGAAATGAATTCTGTACTGAGATTGCATCACAAGTGGCTAAATTCTTGCTTTGCTTTTTAAAAATAGTTGATTTTAGAAAGAAGAAAGGAGAAAGAGGGAAGAGAGAGAGGAAAGAGAGAGAGAGAAACAGAGAAACATTGATGTGAGAGTAACATCGATTGGTTGCCTCCTGCACGTGCCCAACTGGGGATCAAACCCGCAACCTGGGTATGTGCCCTGAACAGGAATCGAACCCACAGCCTTCTGGTGTAGGGGATAATGCTCCAAACTGAGCCACACCTGCCAGGGCTGGCTTTATCTTAAAAAACTCAAACTGGAAGTTTAAGTCACTGATGTACTGTGGATATGGCTCCTGTAATAGGACAGAGGACTCCAAATTAGCTGCCCATGTAGGTCCATGTGGGGAACCCACATCAATAGGCTGGGGTACACACCTACTTGTTTGAGTAAATTAAAATGTCTGTATTCCTTTTAAAAATGACCTCTCCTGCCCAGCCAGGTGTGGCTCAGAGGTTGAGCGTCGACCCAGGAACCAAGAGATCACGGGTTTGACCGGTCAGCGCACATGCCCGTGTTGTGGGCTTGATCCCCAGTAGGGGGTGTGCAAGAGGCAGCTGATCAATGATTCTCTCTCCTCACTGATGTTTCTCTCTCTCTCCTGTTAACTAAGAAGACCTTTCCCTCCCCTGACCTCCCCTGGCAGATCACGGGGCAGAGAGGCAAAGCAGCTGGAGTCCCCTAAGACTCACAGATGGGCTGTGATGCTCAAGGGCATCCAAGGGCATCCCAAAGAAGAAGCCTGAGCCAGGAAGGAGTCTGTGCCTGGGCCTACCCCAGCGCGACCAAGAAGTACAAAAATTATGGAAGAGCATCCTTTTGCCCCCAAATGTAATCATGGAGGACGCGATACGTGGAAACACTCCATGTGCATGACAGGCGCGTGGGGAATCATGTGCTGGGCAGGAAAGCAGAGCTCAGGAGTCCGGACAACAGAGCACATGGGATGCCTGACCGGCTGGAGGCCTGACGATGGAGCTGCCACCTACCTCCATTCCGGCTGTGCCGATACCGAGCCTGAGCCGGGCAGGCCTTTGCCTCCTCTGCACCCCACCCCTCACCTACCATTCCCTCAGGACCAGCTCAAGCCCCAGTATCTCTCACGTCGTGTGTGATCTAACGGAACGTTTTCAGAGCCAGAGCAAGGCTTCATGCTTGGTCTCCCTTTGGAAAAACACATCAGCTGCCTGAACTTCGTCTGTAAACTGGAATGACAACACCTGGTTCTCGGGTGGTGAGGGGATTAAATGCGATAACACATTTGATAACACGGCCTGGTCTGCTAGGCCGGTGCCCTGGCAGCAGCCTCAGACTGGCTGCATCGAGCTTAGAGTCCTGTGGCCGGGCAGCCCCGCCTGCCGTCCGAACGGACACCGCACACAAGCATGTTGGCGGCTGTGCTGGCCCTGCCGTGCGCACGGGCTGCGGGAGCCTCTTCTGTGCTTCCCGTGGGCCCAGCAGGACTGAGCACTGGGCAGGCGTGGTCACTACCCAGCAGGAAGCACATGAGGAGCTTCAGCGGCGTGGCCCAGCTGCCCGACTGTGGTTTGTAGGGAGGGGTTTGTTCGTGGCGGACACCTTGCTGGGATCTGAGATTTTTCCCCCGAAAAGGACGCGAGAGGGGAGGGAGGCGCTTCCCTCTTCCCAGGTGAACTCCCCCACCGCACCCTCACTGGGTCCCCAAGTTCCTGCAGCAACAGCCTCTCCATCAGCCCGTGCTGACCTCAGCACAGGAACCGTGTTCTCTCCTTTTTTAAAAGTAAAATATTTCTTAGATTCCAAGAGTCTATTTTACAATATTATGATTCAGTAACAGTAACAAACGGCCCGTCCACATGCCTGCCATATAGCTTCAGACCTGGAACACAGCTGATACTCAGAACTAAAGGCCCCTCCTGGACCAGTGCTCCACCCCCGCCTCTGGCTGACCATCCTGTCAGTACTCCTCCACAACACAGCCCCCGCCCCTCTACTTGGCCTCACGGCAGCAGCACAACTTGATGTCCCTGAAGTAACCCAATGGGTTCTGGGGCCAGAGCTCAGGGTCAGGAGCTCCCTGGCTGGAGAGGAAGGGGAGGCACAGGAAGGATCTGCGTGAGGAAACAGCCCTGGGAAAGGGAGAGCAGCGAGGCCTGCATAAACACAAGCACCCTGGGTAACAGCAAGAACACCACCTTCCAAATCAGCCTCGGCGGAGCCCGCGCCGGAGCCCTGCAGACCTGCACTCCGGGGTGCGTTGGCAAGGAAGCCTTGCCAGTTGCAAGTGCAAAGCACATTTTCTCAGAAGAGCCTGGGATAGTGCATGCCGGGAGGGAAGGCAGGAAGAGGGCACGCTGCCCTCTCCCCTCTGGGAGACCTCTGCACCGCGACCCTCGGCCACCGCCCGCAAAGACTCTCTCCAGCCTCGCCTGCACCGGATTCCACAGCAACCACACCGAGAGTCTCGGCGGGTTTGCAAGCGTTTATCGCCGCCAAGAACTGTTCTCAAGGGGCCTGTGTGAGGCAGGGCCCTGCAGGAAGGAGTGGGAGAGCCCGTTTGTCACTGTGAGCAAGAACCAGGGCCACGACCACTTTTAGTTCTTCCAATGATTTTACAACATCTCCATTGTTGCCTATTTACACTTTTGTTTTGCTCAACAAGCAGTAGACACTTAAAAGGGGTTTGTGTGCTTATTTCAGATACAGAAAAACAGGGAGACGACCGGCACCTCTGTCCTCCCTCCAGGCTTCTGGGCAGGGAGCAGAGGGGAGTGGGAGACCCGCAGGCGGCCTGACCAGTGTGCCAGTCCCTGAGGCTGTGGAGAGAAGGAGGGCGAAGGGAAGCTTGCTGAGGCCACGAGCGTCCAGAGCAAAAGGTCAGGGGTTCCAGGCTGGGCTCCCCAGCTCCACTGTTCACTGAGGTGCGGGGAGCCTTGGCTTCTGAGTCCACCTCTTACACAACCCAGTGCTGGAGCAACAAACGGACTGGTGCAGAGAAAGCAAGTTCAGACTGAAGGGAGTGTACTGCCACTGCACCATGACCAGCAGAAATTTGCTTTTCTCAAATATCTCTGTGCTCTGGCTGTGTGCATGTGTATATGTGTGCATGTATGCACATGTACACATGTGTACACGCATATACACGTGTGCACGTTTATACATATCTTTGCATGTGTGTTTGTGTATACATGTATATGTACACATGTGTCGTGTGCATGCATGTGTGTGTGTGTGTGTGTGTGCATGCACACATGTATCAGAATCTCAAAAATGCTCCTACATGGTTGAAAATAAAAAGGATGGCTTAGTCAAAACTGTGAAGTAGAAATCTCTAACCTGTTTTTGTTTTTTAGTTATTTGCTCCCAGAAGCGGGAATGAGTGAGGACAGCTGGTACAGGGATCAACAAGCTCAGCCCTTGGCTCTTGGCACCGGGTGGTGGAAACCGGGACAGGAAGGGAACCTAAGGCTCAGGGGGGTTGTGACTCAGCCGAGTCAATGAGACGGGCAGCAAGGGCGAACCCTTGCTTCTTGCCTCTGCTGAGCTCCCCGTGGATTCTGCAGGCGGGGTCGGGGGAGGATGGAGCAGCCCCTGCGAAGATCCTTAAGCCTCCAGGGAGCTGAGCCCTGAGGGAGGAAGACCTGAGGTGAAACTGAGCTTCCTCACCCTCAGGTCCCTGCATCCCTGGCCCTGCCTCTCTCAGGAACATGGCTCTGGGCAGAGCACTACGCTGTCCCCCTCAACAGGGGACCCGGGGCTGTGGTCCCTAAACTTAGCAAGTCTGTGAGCCCCGCGCCCCCCTCCCCTAGTTGGGGTAACAAGAATGTTTGAAGGTTGCCAACTTTTCATCACGGCAAATAAGGACTTTCAATTACCACGACAGAAGTGTGAGGGAGATGGCTGTGAAGCCGAACAGCTCTGCTTGAGAGGGCGGCTGCGAGAACCTACACAGAACAAGGTGGCCAGAGCCAGGGCACGTGTGCAACACTGGGGAGCCGGGAGTGAGGCCTGCGGTCAGGTCACACCGATGCAACCTCCTGGTCGGAGACTGTCCCAGGGCTATGTAATGTGTTGCCATCAGCAGAAACTGGGTAAAGGGTACTAAATAAAGGACCTCTCTGTTTTATTTCTGCAACTTCCTATGAATCTAAATTATCTATCTTCTAGATATATAAAAGGCTAATATGCAAAGTGTCCCCTCGGGAGTTCGACCGGGAGGCGGGGAGTTCGATTGCTCACCATGATGTGTGCTGACCACCAGGTGGTGGCGCAGAACGAGGGAAGGCCCCGGCCAGCAGCCGGAAGGCCCTGATCGCTGACCAGGCCTAGAGACCCTACCCATGCATAAATTTCATGCACCGGGCCTCTAGTTTCAAAACAAAGGCATGAATAAAGAAAAGGAATTTTAGGTAAACATGAAAACTATCCCCTCTGCTTTATATAAGGACAACCGAAGTACAAAAACAGGACGGACATCATCAGAATAAAGGCAGCTGGCAACCCACCGCCCAGCGGCACCGCCCGGCACGCACACTGTCCCTCACTGTCCCCTGCATGGCGGACCAGTCAAGGCTGTGCTGAGGATTATCACAGTAAGAACGCAAGTTCTGGCTTCTCCATCCTCACCAGCCTGGTAAGCAGCCACATCGGGCCAACAGACCCCCAGGGAGGCCTGGCACAGCTCCCGACTCCCCACCGGATGGGCCAGAACACAAACGTGGGCGGGACGCAGGCTGTGGGGCGGCGGGAAAGGGTGTGCGGGCTTTGCTGGCAAGACATTTAAGTCCCTCTTCTGCCTCTCCTCCTACCAGTGCCCAGACTCCTGCTTCTCCCTTCTCCCCCAGGGCAGAGAGAGCCCACGCACCCAGTGACAACCGGGGTTGCACATATACTCCACCTGCCCCCACCTGGCTCCGACCCTGAGACCTGGAGTCTCACTGCACTGCACCCTCCTTCCGGCCCCTGCCATCCCCCGCGGCAGCTGCTGTGTGACCGAGTCCCTGCCCGCCACAGCCCCTCCAGCACAGCAGCCAGGAGCAGGTCTGTCCTGAGAAGCCTGAGGCAGCGGTGGTGCTCGGGGACCCCTGGTGGGCCGGGCGCATCGAGGAGAGCCTGCGGGCCTGGCCTGGGACCACGGGCGGGCGCGTCGGTACCTGCCTGCACCGCTCGGCAGCATCATTTCTGAGCCCGCCAATCGGAGTTTTTAACAGCAAGCCCCTGCAACTCAGAGGGTCCCCGTGGGCCACCGAAGCTCCAGCCAGCACCCTGGGCAGACGGGCTTAGTGTCTGCCCTCCTCCCCCCAGGGAGCCGCCCTCACCCAGACTGACCTGGGTGGCAGATAAACAGCCAGGCTCCCTGCGCGGACTGTGGAGAACTGAGGCACCTGCCAGGGTCCCAGCAGGCCAGCCCGGGGCCCCTTGTAACAAACCCCTTATGCTCTGCTTTCCTCTCACCCCCGCTCCCCGACAGTGCATCTGGGCCCACCTCCCAAAGAAGCTGCCTGCGTGCAAATCCACCTAAGACAGATGGTCACAGGGCACCCAACAGTTAGGAAACTGGACCCAAATTTCATCTGTGAACGAGTGTACCCCTGGGTGTCTGAGGTTGTATATCTAGGTAATGAGGAAACTGCTCACACCATAGCTTATCAGACACTAGAAAGCTACTGGGGGGACCGTAAGAACTTGACGTGCGCAGGCAATACTCATTATCGCCGCTTATACAAACTGCTGTTCACTTGCCTGATTCCCGCTAGCACAGTAACTGGCATGGATATACTAAGTGTGTCAGATAAAACTCGCATGAAATTTACTTGATTACCAGTGCTCTGCACCCCACACTTGGTTCTCGAGTGCTCACGCCGCAGGCCGGCTCACGCCGGAGGACGCCCTGCTGACACCGAGCTCTCGAAGCAGGGCTGTCACTTCTGTGGCGAGGGAGCCACCGGGAGAGCTTGTGGGACACTGGTGGTTGGGCTCCGCCCGGCGCCTCATTCAGCCTGGGAGCAGCCAGGACCTCGCACTTCTCACCAGTTCCCAGGTGCAGCTGGTGCAGCCGCCCGCAGCCACACTGAACCCACTGCTTCCAGGTGCCACCGAGGAGGGAGAGAGCCAGCCACCAGGTTAAACTTTCCAGCCGGCGTCCGCTTCAACCGGAGGGACCTTCCAACACTCCCGATCAGCAGCCGAAGCAGAACAGGTTTGGTGTGCTGGCAGCTCAAACCCAAAATGGCACAATGAGCTCCGTTACTCAAACAACTCCCAGGAGGCCTGGGCGGTAGGTCACATCCTCTGTGGGCCTGCTTACTAACCTGAAAGGTGGCAACTCATATTTAGGGAACCTCCCAGCTCTGAGGTTTCACTGTCAATCAAAGCAGCCCTGACCCCGAGACCCTCCTGGGGTCAGTCCCATTCAGCAATGCCCCCAATTAAAGGTGCTGCCGAGGTGGTGAGGACTACGCCTGATACCAGCCAGAGAACACAGAAGCACCAGCATGAAATCCATGCCCACAACTGGCCCTCCCTGTTGGATTATGGCATGGAATCCCTCCCACGGCGGAGGGAAAACCGGAGCCGCTCACTAGAATGAAGGACGCTCTGATAACCCCTCGCGGGGTTTTAGATGAGCCTGGTGCTAATAGCTTTCCTGCTCTGCATGCAAAGCAGGGCGCCGCGGGGGGAGCTGCGGGCAGTCCCCTGTGAAGGGCAGCCCCTGTGAAGGGCAGAGTGGGAGCCGCTGTTTCTGAGGCCTGGCTTCTGCACGCCTCTCCCCCGTGTCCACAGGCAGGGCACTGACCTTGCAGATTCCACGGGAACCTGCAGGAAATGCTTTATTCTGTTTTACAGACGGAGGAACTGATACCCAACAAATCACCGTGGAACCAAGAAGAGGAGTGAGGCTGTCTGGTGTCTGACGACCCAGCGTGGCCATGTCTGATCAGCGTGGCCGGCCGGAGGTGGGGAAGAACCAGTTAAGCCAAGCTCCGCCCGAAGCCCCATGTGTCAGCGCGGCGCTGAGGGCACTGGTGGAGGCAGAGCCCAGCATCGGCAGCACCAGGAGAGCTCGCCCCGCCCATAATCGCAGGAGTCCCTCGCCAAGCCAGGCCAAGTGAAAACAATCCTTTATATGTGAACAGCAAACATCTTCTGTCTCTTGGAAGGTTACATAAATGCATATTTAGGAAACGATCTTTGTTGATCTAACCCATAAAACATCAGTAAAAACCGGGAAACACATCATTACGACAAGCTCCTAGTCCCTACTTCAGACTGCTGCCGCCCCTCCCTCTCCAGGAGCACCCCGACTTCCTTCAGGGAAGCTCCCTAAGGGAAGGAGCCGTGTCCTTCATCACAGTCCCTGCACCCAGCACCCAGCACCCAGCACGTGCCTGACCCGTAGCTGCCACCTCATACTTACCTGCTGGCTGAGCCTGTGTCCTGCCAGGTGCGGAGGCTCCCAGGAGGCCGGCAGGGCCTTTTCGCCTGTTTCCCAGCGAGCCGGTTCCTAAGCCAACGTTTTGCACCTGCTCACAGAGTAATGAGCCCCACAGGCTGACTACTGCGTGTAAAGGGAACTGTTCCCTTGATCTGGTCTCACACACCACCTTGGCGCTTTTGCACGGTGTTCTGTCGCACTGTGCCGGGATTCAGGAGCAAGGCTTGCTCAGCCAGTCAGCCCCTCTGTGCTCCCACAGGTGTCGGCTCTGCTCATTGCTGGGCTTCCCCTCCTGGGACGTGAGCCCTCACCTTGGTGATCTGACCGCCTCTAACAAGCACAGGCTCTAACAAGCACAGCCCAGCGTAGCACAGGCTGCACTTCCTTCCCCAGCTCAATGCTGAAGAAGCAGACACACCACCACATCACAAAATTTAGCACATGACATAATGACACTGGCCTAAGTATGCTAAGCCTACTAAGGCTTGGAAATGCATTAAAAACTTTTTTTAAAAAATATGCTTTTATTGATTTGAGAGAGAGAGGAAGGGAGAGGGAGAGAAATTGAAACATTGGTGAGAAACATCGATCGGCTGCCTCCTGCCTGCCCCATACTGGGGACCAAGCCTGCATCCTGGGCATGTGCTCTGACCCGGCATCGAACCATGACCTCCTGGTTCATGGGTCGACATTCAGGAGCCACACCAGATGGGCTGGAAATGTATCTTAATTAATACAAGTAGGGAGCAATGTCTAAACTTAATCAAGTAAAGGGCACAGCCACAAGCTGATAGGAATACACAGTGCTATACAAATGCAGACAGCACTTTTAAAAATATTTTTTTATTGATTTCTTTAAAAAATATATTTTTATTGATTTCAGAGAGGAAGGGAGAGGGAGAGAGATAGAAACATCAATGATGAGAGAGAATCATTGATCAGCTGCCTCCTGCACGCCCCACACTGGGGATTGAGCCCACAACCCGGGCATGTCACTTTGACTGGAATCGAACCCGGGACCCCTCAGTCCGCAGGCTGATGCCCTATCCATTGAGCCAAACCAGCTAGGGCTGATTTTTTTTTTAGAGAGAGAGGAAGGGAGAGGGAAAGAAAGAGAGAAACAAAGATGTGAGAGTGAAACATCCATTGGCTGCCTCCTGCATGCCCCCTACCGGGGATGGAGCCCAAAAACTGGCAACCTTTCAGTGCACAAGACAACCCCCAACCAACTGAGCCACCCCAGCCGGGGACAGACAGCACTTTTCACAAGCCGGGTCAAGACCCAGCAGATGTGGCTTTGTGGGATGACTGACCTAAGGCACTGTGGGTATCAACATCGCCAATGACTCCAAAGACAGCACCTGGTGGAGCTCTGCCCCAGGAGCCGGTTGTACAGGCTGCGGCACCCAGCCTGCCAGGCCCACCGACAAGTGAACCCTCCCAGGGCACCGAGTGCAGCACACGCATCCGTCACGGGCTCCGCCTTAGAACCCAGTGCTCAGGCTGCGGCCCAGGATGAAGGGACCCTGGAGGGGGACTAGCAGAGAGCCAGCGCCGTCTGCTGGGGGCATGGCCAGGCCTCTGTGTGAACACCCGACGGGACACTCACCGAGGACCTGACTTCTGGGTCCGCAGCAATAGTTCTAATATTTTAAAGGTGGGCTTTGGGAAGCTCCCTCAGTTCTGCCAGCACCACCCCCGTCAGAGACACTGACTCGTCTGCTCTACCGGATAAGGGCCTAGAGAGCCGGTAAATGGTCAGACACGGGACCGGTGGAGGACTTGCTTAGCTGAGCACCTGCACTGCTGCAGCCTGCCCTGGGGAGCCACGGGGCAGGGCACCCCACAGGCCAGCGCTGTCACCACACTACACCGTGTCTGCTTGGCGCTTTGCTCTAGATCTAACATAAAAGCTTAGGGCCAAGAACTGGCCAACCCGATTTCTGTTCTTGACTTAAATATACGACCCTGGAAGCAGAAAGAGCTGAACAAGGGCCTTCTATTTTCAACATTCTTTACAGACGCTAACGTGCTTTATGGAGGGGGCAGGGCAGGCAGTACATGGGGTTAGCTTAAAACTTACATTGGCATTTAAATGTCAAATTCAACCCCTCCTTTCTAAATTAGAATGTTTTCGTAAAGCAACATTTTCAACGCAAAGACATGGAGGTGGGGCTGCTATCCTATTAACTGGAGAAATCCATAAAACATCAGCAATAAACCTCTCTAGAATCCCTCAGCTGTAGCATAAAAGGGCTGTCACTTGCAGCTAGAGAATGAAAGAGTGACAGTTACCACGTAAGGCTGAGCTGAAGGAGGACTTGTCACATCTCCCTCGGGAGAAAAAGGAAGCCGCCTCTGCCTCAGCTCGGCGAGGCCTTCGCACCCAAACCTCGAGCTCCCGGGAGCGACGGGACCCCCGTCGTCCTCCTGGGGTCTCTCACTGCTGACTCCCATTTCTACCTGCCGTTCTGGGCCAGGAGCCCAAGGGCTTGTAAAAACGAACTGTCATCACTACCCTTGAAAGTCTCTGATCTGCTCAGGGAGGCAGGCCATGCATAAAACAAGACCAGCCAGGCCTGTGCCAAATGCGTGCCTGAGGTGAGAGCTGCGGAGGAGCCGGGAATCGCGTCTGCGACCTTGACTTCGGGGAGGGGCGGTTTTCTGGCAGAGCCGCGACATCCCCTCCCTGAGCCGGACCCTGGTCCCACCGCTGTTCACCGGGACCTTCCCCGCCTCCCACCTCTCAGCACTTGGTTCTTTTCCCCACGAGCATGTATTTTAGTTTGTGACCGTGCTTCTATGTGCTTGTACTTAATATCTGTCTCTTTCTTTCAACTCTGTTTCACAGACAGAGGAACTGACACCCAACAAATCACCGTGGGTGACTCTCTTGTTTACTACTTCACTTCTGGAACTCCTGAGCACACAGTAGATTCTCAAAAACATGTGAGTCCCAAAAAAATGTGGTCAGTGGTTGAGTGTCGACCTGTGAACCAGGAGATCAGTTCAATTCCTGGTCAGGACACATGCCGGGGTTGTGGGCTCGATCCCCAGTAGGGGGCGTGCAGGAGGCAGCCGACTGATGAGTCTCTTTATCACTGATGTTTCTATCTCTCTCGCCCTCTCCCTTCCTCTCTGAAATCAATAAAAAAAATATATTTTTAAAAATGTGTTGAGTGAATGAATGAGCAAGCTTTAAAGAAGGGTGGAATTTCAACCAAAAGAAATGGAGAAAGTCATTCCAATAAGGAAAAGCTATAAACCAAAGTGTAGAGGGAAACAGTGGGTATAAAAATGGAGTGAGGAAAAGAGTGTACAGGTGAGAGGGAAAGCCAGGTACAGAAGCTGACACAGGTTCATTCTCTGCAGAGCCATGACGACCAGGCTGAGGAATCTGGACTTGTGCTCCAGCAATGGGCACCACGGAAGGTGTTTAGCCAGCGGAGATATACAGAATATTTAGGAACATGATAAGGGAGCCACGGTAGAGGGACCAGAGAAGGAAGCCCAGAGGCAAGCAGAATACTGAGGGGGCCTGGAGAGGCGATACCAGGAAGGTGAGTGGGAATGGAGGAGGGGAGGATTCTGGGAGGAGGCCCTGGGGACGGACACAGGACGGCAAGTGAGGGCGGAGACACCCTCCATGGGGCCTGGCTCGGGCCATTTACACAACACAGGCTTTCCCAGGTCTCACCAATCCTATTGGTTTCAAGTGAAAACTTGGTGCAGAAGCATCTCCACCTGCGAACTGAGGTCATGGAGAGTTCTATAGCTGCCACACAATGCCCGAGGCGCCTCAGGCACCCGGGACGGTGCCATGCTGTGAGCTGGAGTGGGCAGTCACTGGGCCGTGATGGGTGCAGGGAAGACCTACACTGATTTTGCCAAAAAGCAAAATCAGAGGGGAGGCTGAGCTTCGTCTCCCAGGCAGGAAGCACAGGGGGTCACGTCAAAAATTTACAAAATATTTAGGAACATGACAAAGCTCTCAGTCACTTCACAGAGTGGCTTTCTGTACGTCCTCCTGATGGGGGGTGGGGGGCCCTCTGGAAGGGTCCTTGATTTGGGCTCACTGACAAACTGGTCCCTTAATTTTTCAGGGGAGGAGGAAGGCACGTCAACCCCCTTGGTGAACGTGACCGGTGCCAGGTCACCAGTAAAAGTCTCATCCTGGTGGGGGCCCTGTGAGCTGGATGCGCCCAGAGCGGCCAGGACAGAAGCCGTGTGAGAGCAGCCCCCGAGGGGAGCGGGAAGGGACTGCGGTGCCCGGCAAAGAGGCAAAAGGGCTGCGCGCAGGAGGACACAGCCAAGTGCAAACACCTGACAACAGCTCTGCAGGACAGGGCACATGACCCGAGCTAGACCCAGGTCGGCGAGGTGCCCATCTCGGCCTTTAGTGAGAAAGCACTTTCCACGACTTCACACAGGAGTAGAGCCAGCAGGGGCGGTCGTCGGGAGCGTCCGAGCCAAAGCGGAGACCACTTCCAGGGAACACGGCAGCAGCTGTTCACAGGCAGCTGGAGGACATGGCAACTCGAATTTCGTGCAAGTCACGGGAGGACCGCTAACAGCCCCTCGGGGCCCGCAGCCAGGGGGACATGCTTGGAGCCGTAACAGTGGAAAGGAAAACTCGGGCTTTCTCTGGAGTTGGGGAACGTAACCTAGTGCTATAATGATTTGGATTCAAACGAGGGGAAGTGGAAAGTAACTGCTAATTGACACCCAAACAAACGAACAAACAAGCAGCCTGCTCACCAGTATTCCAAATACAACCGCAACAAGACCGAGAACTGCAGCTCCACCCGGCTTCCCTCGCTCATCACTCCAACACCTGGGCAAGTCGTCAGCTCCCAACCTTGAGTGTCTTCGCCCCGAGGACTTCACGTGTAACATGAAACACGATTCTAAGTGAAAGCTGCCCGAGAGCGGGACGTCAGCGCTCCCACACACAGAAGGGCCACGTGTGCAGCGAGGGGCGCGCTCTGCCGTGGGGCCCTTCCACTCTGCGTGTGTGTCAACTCGTCCGTCCTGTGTGCACCTCCCACATCTCTACCTCAAAAAGGCCGTACAAAGTCAACAGGTGGCTCATTACTACTTATACACAAATAAATTCCACAAGAAACAAAGATTTAAATCTGAAAAGTGAAACCATGTAAGTTCTAGAATGAAAAAATAAAATAAATTTTTAGAGTAGGGAAGATCTTTTTAATTGGAACACAAAATCCACAACTCATTAATGAAAGGGTGGCTAGATTCAATTACATAAAAGTTTTTATTTTCTGCATGTTAAAAAGTAACATCAAGCCCTAGCTGGTTTGGCTCCGTGGCTAGAGTGTCGGCCTGCGGACTGAAAGGTCCCAGGTTTGACTCCTGTCAAGGGCACATGCAGGCTCGGTCCCCAGTAGGGAGCATGCAGGAGGCAGCCAATCAAGGATTCTCTCTCATTATTGATATTTCTCTTTCTCTCTCTCCCCTTCTCCCTTCCTCTCTGAAATCAATAAAATATATATATTTTTAAAAAGTTGTTAATTTTACCTAAATTAAAAAAAAAACAAATACCATAAACAAAGCCAAAAAACAACTGATATCACAGATAATGAACTAATTTCTTCAAACATAAAGAGCTTCTACAAATGCAAAGAGACTGAACCAACAATAAAACAACAACAGAACAAGGAGGAGGAAAGGAACGAGCAGAGCCCACAAAACAGTGCCAACCTCACAGTAAAAGGCAGCACTTCACAACTGCCCCACGACAACATGACCACCTGCTCACCGAGATGAGAGGCGCAGGCCCTTACCACAGCCGCTCATCTTCTGGGGGTGTTTATTTCCAAGTCACTGAATAAGGACATGCATTGCAGCATGACTTTTAAGAATCAGTAAAAACTTAGTAACAATCGAATTGTTGACCTAGCTGGTTTGGCTCAGTAGTGAGAGTGTTGACCCTCAGACTGAAGGGTCGCAGGTTTGATTCTGGTCAAGGGCACGTTTCTGGTCAAGGGCACATATCTCGGTTGCAGGCTCAATCCCTGGCCCGTCAGGGCGTGTGTGGGAGGCAACCAATCAAATGCCTTTCTCACAGGATGTTTCTCTCCCTGTCCCTCCCTCTTCCTTCCACGCTCTCTAAAAATCGGTGGAAAAAAAATCCTCGGGTGAGAATTAACAAACAAAATTGTCCATCTAGGGGAAAATTTTCAAATAAATAATAGTATATCCATACTATGGAATACTATGAAGTATAAATAAAGAAAACACATCATGTAGTTAATTAGAATGATTTTCAACAAAAATATTAAATGAAAAAAGCAAGGTTCAGAACAGAATATATAATATGGCACCATTTATCTTTTTAAAAAAATGTTTTTATTGATTTTAGAAAGAGGAATGGAGAGGAGGAGAAAGAGAGAGAGAGAGAGAAACATCCATGAGAGAGAAACATCAATTGGCTGCCTCCTGCACACCCTCTATTAGGGATCGAGCATGTGCCCTGACTGGGAATTGAACCAGGAACCTCTTGGTGCGTGGGATGATGCTCAACTAACTGAGCCCACCAGCCAGGGTGGCACCATTTATCTTAAAAAGAAAAATACTTGACATGTCTGATATGCTTATAGACCTACAAAACATTTTCGGAAGGATACTCAGAACACTGGGAGAGGAACTGCGTGTCTGGGGGACACAGAGAAAGGGAGACTTAAAAAAATTTATATTCTTTTGTACCTTTTAAATGTCAGCCACATTCAGGTATTATAACTTTTTAAAAAATCCCCTGAGAATAAAAATTCCATTTCCAGTTAGAAATGAAGGTTAGACAGATATTCCCTTGCAGAGCACAGCTCCAGACCCGGGGCTGGAAATCGCTGCCCTTTAAGTGCTTCTCCTGCTGCAGCCCAGGTCCCGGCCCGCACAGAGGGGGCGGCCAGCCCCCGAAGACACACTTCTCCAGACCGCCCGCCGGCCTGTGTGGGTGAGGGAAGCTCGCCCAGCAGCCCACCCGGGACTGGCAGCCACTGCAGAACAGACACAAGGCGCTCCAAAGTTCGGGGGGGGATGGCGGGGGAGGGGGAAATTCTTCTCAAAATAACTAACTCCAACGTGGAAAGGAACCAAAATATTTACACAAACCACACCATTTCAGCTGAGTTTACAACGGCTTCCTGGCTGCTTAAATCAGGATCAGCCAGAACAGACTGTCAGACAAACTGTCATTTGTAGGCCCCCAGTGAGCGTAGGCAGTTCCCACCTGTCCAGACACATAAACAGGCCGCCCTGAGTTACGGCCGGTGGGCTCTGTGGCGCCGGAGCCTGGGCTGCGAGCAAGACAGGGCAGGATGCCCAGGGAAGATGGCTCAGCATCTGGCCCTGACCACAATCTTCAGCCACAAGCATTTTCTTACCCGCTGGCTACTCACATCGTGGCATTAAACAGGAACGGGGACGGGGAAGAAAGCAGGAAGGGAAGCCTGCAGAGCTGAGCCGGGAGCCGTATCGTCGAGGGGGTGGGCACACTGGGGTCCAGAAAGCTCTGTGGCATTGCTGAGGGTCTAAATGCTTTTCAGTTCCTCCCTTTGCCTTAAAATCCCTGTTTTCAGATTTTACTTCTGCTTTAAGTTTGTGAGGCACCCATGGAAATGCACTTAATGAGACGATGACCTCTGACCCAACCCTCCACCACAACCCACCCGACCGTGATGACAAGGACAACGACATCTGAGAAACTTAGAAATTCAGATTCCATTCTAGTTCAATTGCTAAAATATATGGATGCAGGTAAGCACGTGTATATCACATATGTACATAGGTACCTATGTATGTTAAAAAAGTGACCCAAAACAGCTTAGTCAGAAAAAAAACTAGGGTGAAAAAGCAAGATGAGAAAAGAAGCAACACTGGCAAAAGAGAAAGAGAAAGGAAGTTAAAAGCAGAAGTTGATAATAGGAATATGTATAAGGCAATGCAGGTGCAGAACTGAACTATAAATTTCTCTTAGAGAGAAGGCAGCTCAGCCCTGCCCCCACCGCAGGCTGGGCGCCACCTCCTCCGGGTCTCCCTGGCTGCCTCACGGGCTGCAGCCCCTCTCCCCAGGGCTCCACCCC
Source organism: Myotis yumanensis (assembly GCF_028538775.1). NCBI lineage: Eukaryota > Metazoa > Chordata > Mammalia > Chiroptera > Vespertilionidae > Myotis > Myotis yumanensis. The sequence goes on from NW_027223757.1 coordinate 92,053,928, forward strand.
TTCCTCAGCTCTACTGCTCGCCAAGCAGCACGCCATGAAGCTAACTCACTGGCCCCTCCACCCTCTGGGATGCGGGCTCCACGGGGCAGGGGCCGGGCTGCTTTGCACGCTGCTCAGCCCAGAGCTGAGGACGATGCCCGGAACAGAGCAGGTGCTCAGCAAACTGCCTGGACCAACGAATAATCATAAAAACACTTCAATGTGACATTATAGTCGATTATGTAACAATACCTCTACTTGTTCCTTAAAAAAAAATGCTTAGAACAGTGGTTCTCAACCTTGGCTGCACATTAGAATCACCTGGGAATCTCTTTAAAATCCTGATTTCTGGGCCTCATCCACCAGAAATTCTGTTTCTTTGTTATGGGGTGGGGCCACAACATTAGTAACAAAGAAACAGAATTTCCGGAGGATGAGGCCCGGAAATCAGGATTTTAAAAGATTCCCAGGTGATTCTAATGTGCAGCCAAGGTTGAGAACCACTGGCTTAGAATAACATAAGGTAAACTACTATTCCCTAAATGATATACAATCAGTCTGTATACTACTGATGCCATTACTAGGGGGAAAAAAGGAAGAGCACAAAATAGGAACCAAAGTATATAAAGAATGATCCAGAAAATGTTTCGGATTCTCAGCCTCTGTATGCACTGGAATAAAGATCAAATTCTTCTCATATATCTGCCTACATTGATTGTCACTCAGCTTTTGGTCTGATGTGGGTGTTTTTGTTTTGTTTAAATGTAATTATACAAAAAAGGAGAAAAGGGAAATTCTCTTCTTGCTAGCAATTTCACAAATACCAAACCCCTCCGGGGTGCCCGAAGGGGCCTGTCCGGAGGCAGCTGGGTGGGGCAGTGGGTGGCGGCACGTGCGGGAGGAGCCCAGTTCTGGAGGATATATAAATGGGTAAAATGTTAAAAGGAGAAAATGAAAGGAAAACCCTTCTGGTGGCGAATGCTGAGAGGGAAAGGCTATGGAGAAAACCTCTCCTGGACGCCACCAGGAAAAGTAAATGAAAAAGGAAGGATGAAGTAAAGATGCAGGAAAAAGCATCGATGGAAAGGGGAGAACGGGCAAATGGGGGTAAAAGGGATAAAGAAGAAGCAGGGTGAGTAAAATGGCAGGAACAGGAGCAAAGAGGAGAGCGGAAGCAGCGAGCAGAGGAGAGCATGAAAATGAGGGAGAGAAGAGAGAGGTCGGGCTCCCAGACTTGCGTTATGAAGAGGCTGCGGCAGGGAGGGACCCTTCCAGGCAAGTCCCAGGCGCCCACATTGTCCAGCCAGCTGTCCAGTTGGAGGCATGACATCATCCCGAGAGGCTCCGGGAGGCGGGGGGGGGAGCACGACACACCAGACTCCTCATCACTGGTTCCCTGCAGAGCCGGGACCGACTCCAGCTCATCCTGAGAACAGGATGCTTCTCCTGTCAGCATTGAGGCCATGGAAGCGCCCACATGTTCACGTTTATCCCGGCCAACCAAAACCACCGGGTCTATCAGACAAAGGCCAGGCTATTTAGTCAGGACTGCCTACAAAATAAGTGAGATTATTATTCACTTTTATTTTTTAAAATGTTTATTTTAGAGAAAGCGAGGAAGGGGGACAATGAGGGAGAGAGGGGAAGAGAAAGAGGGAGAGAGAGAGGAAGGAGAGAGAGATTGATTTGTTGTTCCACTCACTGATGCATTCATTGATTGATTCTTGTATGTGCCCTGATTGGGGATCAAACCCACAACCTTGGTGTATCGGATGACGCTCTAACCAACTGAGTTACCTGGCCAGGATGAGATTATTTTTAAAATCTGAAAAAAAAAAACAACTCCATCTTAACAGACCACTTAAAACGGAGGGAACTTTAGAGGTTCCAGGATAAAAGCTGTGACTTCAGTGTATACATGGAAGCACCTTAGGCAGACACCCCAGGCTCTACTCCGTCCCGGAGGGCGGGAATGTCACATTCTCGGTTACAGCGAGTGCTCTGCTCAGCAGAAAGGACTGCACCGCACGCTGTGCGCACAATCAGGGACAGCCTGTGCTGAGTGCGGGGCGGAGGCTGGCCTCTGTCAGCGGAACCCCCTAGGCCGGCCCTTTTTATTCCCATCTAAGTGATTCTTCTTGCTCAGGTAGCCCTGAAGGGTTAAAGATGCCTGAGCCTCTGTGCAGCTGGACCAATCAGCTTTTCTCTTGATGACATCATGCTCCAACTGGACAGCTGGCTAGAGAGGGGAGGCTGGGCCCTGGAGGGCGGGAGGGGGGGGGGGGGTGCCCTCCCGGTGATGCCACCTCATGGCTCACGGAGGGACTAGGGGACCCTCAGCTACTATTTCAGCCGAAACTGGGACATTCCCCAAGTCCCTGGCCAGAAGTTATCCTCAGCTTGAACAAAACGCACATGAAGTTTGTACTGCTGTTTGCGCATTTCCCACCGGTTTAATATTTATGGAAGCCGATTACCAAACAGATTTATCCCTCAGCCGTTAGCCAGGGACTGAATGACTCATGTTTATGCTCAGCAGACAGGCAGCCTCGTGTGGTTTCTCTCAGAAGCTCCAGCCCCACTCAAAGGCAGGTGTGTGGGAGACCTAGCGGACCCACAGACTTTCCACACATTCAAACCGCAACCCGACCGGAGCCTCGTACTTCCTACCAGGGAGTGGTTTCAGACGCTGATTGACGCGTGTGTACGGTGGCGCATCAGGCAACTTGGGGACAGAGGGTAAGCCCCAAGGAGGAGACTGGGACTCAGGAGCCCCTGGTGGAACACTGGGCACACTGCCAGCTTGGCGGAAGCGAGGACAGTTTTCTTCCTATAACTGGGGGTGGGAAGGCGTCGAGCTAGGTGACTTTCTCCCACTTCCCAGCACACTGGATATGCATCTACACCAGCGGTTCTCAACCTGTGGGTCGCGACCCCTTTGGGGGTCGAACGACCCTTTCACAGGGGTCGCCTAAGACCATCGGAAAACACATATATAATTACATATTGTTTTTGTGATTAATCACTATGTTTTAATTATGTTCAATTTGTAACAATGAAACTGGGGGTCACTACAACATGAGGAACTGTATTAAAGTGTCGAGGCATTAGGAAGGTTGAGAACTACTGATCTACACCTTCTGTTCATCTGCAAATGAAGATTAATTCACAATTCACATGCATGAGCCGTGTTCTCTGCTCTGGCGCTCGGCAGCCAGCTTGCTCACAGGTGACATCTGTATCACCCAGGGTCCCTGCAGAAGGGTGGCCCATCCAAACTGGGTGACCAAAGGAGCTTAATAAAGGGTCACGACCTAACCGGTTTGGCTCAGTGGCTAGAGCGTCGGCCTGCGGACTATAAGGTCCCAGGTTCGATTCCAGTCAAGGGCATGTACCTTGGTTGTGGGCACATCCCCAGTAGGAGGTGTGCAGGAGGCAGCTGATCGATGTTTCTCTCTCATTGATGTTTCTAACTATCCCTCTCCCTTCCTCTCTGTAAAAAAATCAATAAAACATATTTTTTAAAAAAGGGTCACTTACACAGGTCTGGGTAGAGCACCGGGACGTAGCAAGGGAGGGAAGCCCCAGGCTGGTTACCAGAGCCCAGCGAGAGCAGCTGCTGGGAGAGGGTCCCACACAGGAGGGGGGTCATCAGCGGGGGAGGGGACTCACCCAGGAAGGCAGGGAGGGGAGGCAGGGATGATGGAAGTGCCTGCCCAGCATCCAACAACCAGGGACTGAACCACAACGAGGCAAACTCAGGAGGCAGCAGGCACAGAGCACTGCGCCCTTGGAAGTGACCCGAAGCCGGATGCAGACGGTGCCTGGATCCAACAGGCAACCCTCGGGTGAGGAAAGCCAGTGACAAACCTGTGAACACACTGAGACCCGCCATCTGGAAACCCATCCAACGTTCCAGAGGGTGACTGTGTGGGAGGTGGGGGTCCCCCCTCCTGGGTTCAAAGCTTCAGTCGTGTACAGCTTGCCCGTGTCACCTCTGTGATGCGGGGGTTCGACAGCAGAGCCGTGACCTCACCGAGAACACAGTGCCTCCTGAAGCTCCTATTCAGAGCTCGTCGGGTGCGGAGCGCTTTTTAAAAAAATAGGTTTTTATTGATTTTTAGGGAGACGGGGAGAGGGACAGAGAGATAGAAACACTGATGAGAAAGGAACGTATCAACCTGGGCCTGTGGCCTGACTGGGAATCGAACTGCGACCTCTTGGTTCCTGGGTCGACGCTCCACCACTGAGCCACCCCAGCTGGGCACGCTGAGCACTTTTAAAGCCAACTCTATTCGTTACCAAAGTACAACGGGCCCTAACCGGTTTGGCTCAGTAGATAGAGCGTCGGCCTACGGACTGGAGGGTCCCAGGTTCGATTCCGGTCAAGGGCATGTGCCTTGGTTGCAGGCACATCCCCAATAGGGGGTGTGCAGGAAGCAGCTGGTCGATGTTTCTCTTCACTGATGTTTCTAACTCTCTATCCCTCTCCCTTCCTCTCTGTAAAAAATCAATAAAATATATATTTAAGAAAAAAAAAAAAAGTACAACAGGAAGCAGGGAACATGCAGTCACGACAGCCTCTCTCTCAGAGGGGAACCCTGGCGGCTAACTTCCCAAAGTCCTCTTGTCGTTCGATTAACAAGGAGCAGCCTGTGTGGAGGAAGTGGCTCCCGGCCGTCAGCTGCGATTGCTCCAACTATGAAACCTCATTCCAAGCTACCACCGACCCAGCAGCCACTGCTGGCATCACCGCCGACCCTCTCACCCACTGCGGTGCCTGCTGTGGCTTCAGTTACCCGCGGTTAACCACACCACGGATGATTAAATGAAAAATTCCAGAAATAAACAGTTAGTACGTTTAAAATTGTGCACTGTTCTGAGGAGCATGGTAGAAATTTCACGCCATCCCACTCCATCACGCCGAGGACGTGAATCATCCCTTCTTCCAGCGACCCCTCGCTGTATACGCTACCCGCCTGTTAGCCACTCAGTAGCCGGCTCGGTGATCAGACCGACATTCATGGCAGCATAGGGCTTGTGTTCAAGTCACCCTTATCTTACTACTAGAGGCCCAGTGCACGAATTCGTGCATGGGTGGGGTCCCCTGGCCTGGTTGGCGATTGGGGCTGATTGGGGCCATCTCGCCTAGTCGCGATCGGGGCCGGCCGGGGGGAGGCACCACGGGAGGTTGGCCGGCCGTGGGAGGTTGGCTGTGGGAGGGCACTGACCACCAGGGGCAGCTCCTGTGTTGAGCGTCTACTACATGGTGGTCAGTGCGCGTCATAGTGACCGGTCGACCGGTTATTCGGTCGACTGGTTGTAATGGTCGCTTGGGCTTTTATATAGAAAGATTAACTAGAGCCCTAGCCGCTTTGGCTCAGTGGATAGAGCGTCGGCCTGCGAACTGAAAGGTCCCAGGTTCGATTCCGGTCAAGGGCACATGCCCGGGTTGTGGGCTCGATCCCCAGTGGGGGACTTGCAGGAGGCAGCCATCCCATGATTCTCTCTCATCATGGATGTTTCTATCTCTCTCTCCCTCTTCCTTCCTCTCTGAAATCAATAAAAATATTTTTAAAAAGAAAAGAAAAAAGAAAGATTAACTAGAGGCCCGGTGCATGAATTCGTGCACGGCGCTGAGGGGGCGTGCGGGGGGCGGGCAGATCCCTCCGGGTGGCCTGCGGAGATCGGGCCCCAGCTTGCACCCCCAGTCTCTTAGCCCTGCCTGGCACTCTGCCTTGGCCTGGAGCCACCCCTTCACCTGCTCTACCATACCACCTGTGGGGTGATGGATCAGGGCCGGGCCCCCTGCCCAGCTCCCTCAGCGCCTGGAAGCCGGGTGGTGGCCCCACCCCATGCCACTGCCGCTGGTCGCTGTCTGGGGGGCAACAGGCAGGATAATCGGCCCCTGCTCGTACCCGCCTTGGTCTGGTGCCGCCTGCTCACCTTCTCCACCTTCCCGCCATGGTCCTGCTCTCGTCAGGGCCCATCGGGCCTGGCAGCGCCTCCACTGCCGCCTGCTGCCAGCACCACGTCACTGATGCCTGTCATGGTCCGCACCGCCCTCTGGTGATCAGCGCATGTCATAGCAAGCAGTCAAACTCCCAGTTTCCTGGTCAGAGGACCACCCAAGGGGACAATTTGCATATTAGGCTTTTATTATATAGGATGGCCCCAGAGAGCAACAGCAGTGGTGATGCTAGCAATTCAGGTATGCCAAAGGGAGGCTGTAAAGCGCTTCTTATAAGTGAAAAAGTGAAGACAGTACAATCAGATATTTTGAGAGACAGAGAGAGATACAGAGACTACATGTAGCTTTTATTACCATATATTGCTCTAACTGTTCTATTTTATTATTAGTTATTGTTGCTAATCGCTCACTGTGCCTAGTTATAAATAAGACTATCACAGGGAGGCATGTATAGGAAAACATAGGGTCATCACTATCCACGGTTCAGGCATCCACGGGGGGCGTTGAGCAGAGCCCTCACGGACAAGTGGGGGACCAACAAATGTAGAGCACTTAAAAAATAAACTTCAAAAAAAAAAAAAAAAAAAAAAAATAAACTTCAGAGAGGGCTGCCTATGGCTGTCTAATCTCCCTTCTCTGCTCAGGGAGTTGGGCAGAGAGGCTCCTCAATTCCCCTAAGAACAATGGGGGCGCCTGCCCTCCTTTCCATCTGGGCGGCCCCTGGGGTCCCGGGGGGGGGGGCGGGGGGGGGGGCAGAGCCATGCAGGAATTCCTGAGTTGAGGGGCGTGAACTTGACTGCTTCCCAGTCGCTCCCCAGCACTGGACCACCCTGTAAGCTCTGCCTTCTTAGGGTCTGCAGACACCAGCCTCAACCATTCTCCAAAGCTCCAGGCACAATAATAATCTACCAGGCAGGCACCACTTCTCACACACAAGGGCCTGTGCTAGGCACCTGCCTAATTGGTAAAAACAACCCTGACACACAGATTTGACTGCCTCTGCTTCACAGCAACAACACTGAGGCTTCCTGAGGCCTCCCAGGCATCGGCGGCGGCGGTGGAGCTGGGGCTCACAGCCAGATCTGCTGGCTCCGGGCCGGAGCCTCATGGACTACCTTGTGGAGGCTCCCTGCCCGGCAGCCTGGACCACCTTCCAGCAGCGGCCTGGGCAGCTCACAGCACAACTCACTCACCATGTGCCGGGACCACAGCCGCCTGGGCCCAGAGCCTTCCTCCTCCGGGCCCAGCCCTTAGAGCAGCCCTCCCCACCTGTGGGGATCCAGTGATGACAAAGAGAAAAACCGGCCAGCACAGAGGCACCAGCAGCCTCGGGCGCTGCCAGGGGCAGTGGGAGCACCAGACTGATGTGCCTCTAGACAGGTGTCCGAGCCTGGGAAACGCTCCTGCGGTTTCTCTCTCGATACAGATTCCAGAAAAACGACGACAACAGGACTCAGAAGCCACGCCGAGGGTGGACACAGGGGGCCTGCTAGCGTTCACTCTGCAAGCAAGGCTCCATCTTCAGGCTTCTTCCTGTTAAGACCTCAACTGCCTCTAGTTTTTCACATTTAAAATGTAACTGCTCCCCGGCCACGCACAGACTGGCCGGGACACCTGCACAGGCCCCGGCTCACTGTCTCCCCGGCAAGTCCACCTGCAAAGGAAGCCCCAGCAAATGCAATTCCTCTCAGTAAGATGCCAGGAGGCGACGGCTTTACTGGCCCAAACAGCCCGCGTCCGTGAAGCAGGGTGCCTCTCGAGCAGGCGCTTCTCCTGGGGAAACGGTGGAGCCCGTACGACGGCCGGGCGCCTGCTGAGATACTGCCTTCAGATCCAATCAAGTCCTCTTCAGCCTCAAGCTCAAGGCCCTCCCACGATATGGTCCCAGTCTCACTTTCTACTCATTTCTCACTCTCCCGATGCAAACTCTACACCCGACAGAGGCCCAGTGACCCCGGTGCTTCCAAGCCCACACCTTTGGCACGCTATTCTCTTCATCCCACTACCTTCCATCTGGTTTTAAGCAAACACTGGCCTTTAACTCCACGTCAAATCCCACTTCTCTGTGCATTTCCTGAAGCCCCTTCCTCCCGCTCACACGTCCCCGATGCTGTTCTCTCTCCACCTGTCCCGCCATCTCAGAGCGCAGTGCACTCATCTTCCTCAGAGATGAGTTCTGCTGGACTGGAGTGAGGCGACCTGCTCTGGAGACAAAGGTGGCGAACAGGTGCCCACACACACAGTGTGGCCTCTGTGGGGCCTGCCGCTGTCCTTCCCGGTTCCCGCCGGTGGCTTGCACCTGGCACCGGCTCCCACACTGGCCCCCTCAACGGTCTTGCCTGGAGATAAGGTGCTGCAGGAGCTGCCTGCCCGCGCCCACAGGAAAATGGGATTAGCTGTGATATACATGCTCTGCAGCTGCAACCAGAACAGAGCCGGCCAGGCATGCAGTCCACAGACTGCTTCATAGACGTGCCAGCTGTCCTGCTCCCCCCCACCAAGAGCTAAATTCATCTCCCGCAAGTGTTCCTGGGAGACAGGCCCCGTCCCGTCCACCTCAAAGGCAGCTTTCTCCCAGCCAGAAGCCTGCAGGGTAGCCCTGCAACATTCCCCGGTGTTTACCACCCTCTGAGAAACATTCTTCTGCCCAGCAAGGCATGCCACAGGCGCGGAGAAGCACTCGGTACATACTTCAGTTACTCTGCAACAATGCTTGTGGGAGACCTGAATGCTCTCCCCACTAACCCGCTTCCTGACCCCCTCACTCTCGCCTCACCAACCTGGGGATGTGGGTGGGCAGAAGATTCTGCTGGGAGGGGGCGGGGGTCTCCCAGGGGACGCAGTGAGAGCCACCACAGAGGCTCCCCTTTCAGCAGCTGCTCCCAAAGCCGAACCCTCCCTCCGCCCTCCTCGCTGACTCGGGGCTTGCCTCCCTCAGTGGTCAGAGCCACACTGGCCACAGTGAAGGAGCCAGGGACACCCTGGCCACAACCTGGGCCTGGGAGTCCCGCACAGGGGAGTGAGCGGGGTGGGCTGTGGCCAGCTCCCCGTGACACCACATGTCCTTACCTCATCCCACTCCGAGGCGAAGGAGGGCGACTTCTCCAGCCTCTTCTTCCCGACGCTGCAGTTGGACAGGGACTCGCTGCGGCTCCCCATGGCCGCGTCCTCCGTGGGCGAGCAGGTCAGGAGGTCGGAGTCGGACTTGGACAAGCTGCGGCTGAGCTTGAGTTCAACTTTGGGTTTGCTGGTGGGAAGGACTCGGCTTCTGGCCCCGCTCTGGTCTCCCTCCTCGGCACCACCGGGGTGTGGAGATGCTGTGTGAGTCAGAGTTTCGGGGTGCGGTAGGCTGTTGGCGGTGGGCAGGCCTGCTGGGTAGCCCCCTCTCTGACTCTGGTCCAGGCCGCCGGGCGGGGAGCCTCCAGGAGCGCGCACGCCCGCCTCCTCCAGCTGCATGCTGGCCTCGTGGCAGGTGCCCTGCGCGGGGGACCCTTCTGGAAGGCTCTGGCCGGGGGCAGAGAGCAGCTGGAAAGCGTCCTGCCCCGCCTCGTACACCGGGGAGGAGCCGTGGAGGAGCCCGGAGAACTGCTCAGGGACCTGCCCGTCCTGCCCCTCCGCCGAGTCCTGGCTCTGGCCGCTGCTGCTCCGCCTGTGGTCTTGAAGTGGACGGAGAGAGAAATAAAAAATTAAACGTGGCAAAAATCAACAAAGTTCCAAAGCAGCGAGCAGACGGCAGAGCAGAGGAATTCAAAAACAGAGGGGGGAGAGGAGAGGGGGAGGGGGGAGGGGGAGAGAGAGAGGTGCTGAATGGGCTGGGAGAGGGCAGAGGGGGAGAAGAGTGAGGAAGGAAGAAAACAGTTTCGCATTGTTCTTAGGCTCAATTTGTACCCAAAGTCAGAGCATTTATGAAATTCCAAACACTGGCCTGGTTAATGCCACCTGGCAGCCTTCCCTGTTGTGAGGCTTCTGTCAGCATTAACGACCAGACCTTGCTATATAAGGCGAGAAGTGCTAACTACATCCTGCCTGGGGAAAGGACAGAGGAGAGAGCGAGCGCACAGAGAGCACAGTGAGAGGGAGGGAGAGCGTGCCAGCGAGCAAGTGTGAGGGCCGGCTCCTGGAACATCTGATAGGCTCCCATGGAGGCCAAGTGTTATTCAGAGCCGCTGCCGCCCGCCCTCTGGCGAGCAGCACGGAGGGAAGGGAAGGTCAGGATCCCAACCTGCAACTTCTGGAATTCCTTAACTGAAAGTGCAAAACAAGCGGCGAGAAATGACGCTTCCTTCCTCGGAGGGCTAAGTCCACGCCTCATCCTTCCTTCTGTGGCTGCACTTTCCTCTTTTCCTGAGAATGTGCACATCTCACCGCCCCAGAGCCTCCCGGCTGCTCCGACTGGTTTAGTTTAACCCCAGTTGGTCCACTGACAACAAAACAGTCTACTCGGCCAGTGCCAGGAGGCTCCTGGGCCTCCAGACCCACACCCAGCGCCCGATGCCTCTGCCCTGGAGGAGCACAAAAACTGACCAAGTCAGCGTCCAACACGGGCTCATACGGGATGCCGAGGGCTCGCCCGCACGAGCGGACCCATGAGGAGGTTCTGACCCGCACCGGCAGGCGGAAGACAGCCCTGCATCCAGTCCCAGCACACATTCCAGAGCCAGGATTCAGCTTTATTTCCTCTGCAGTGGAAGCTATGCCCACACACCAAAGGACTCCCCAGTCTGCCCAAAGCGCCCAAGAACTGTCCCTGAGATCCGAGTCTTAGATGAGAGGGTGGCATTTGCTGTTTTTACAGATGAGACGTGGGAGGCCCCAGCCCGCTGGTGGTGGGTCCGAGGGGAGGCTCTAACCCAGGCGCCTGACACTGGCTCTCCTGAGAGCTGTGCGGCCCTGGCAGTGAGCTGTGCAGCCCTGGCAGTGAGCTCTACTTGCTGGGCTGCAGTATCCAAAATAAGTAGGTTGGACTGCACGGTCCTTCAAAATCCCTTTTATGTTAGGGTAGTGATGAGAACCTAAGTCTTCCCCATCTGCGATGGCAAACTTCTTCCCCTCCGTGGGCGCTGCAGGGCCTGGCCTGAGCCTGTGTAGCACCCACGCCCCCCATCAGCTTGCCTGCAGCCTGAGAACCCTTCTTGAGGCTCAGTGCCCGAGGGAGAGGTGCCCTTCAGAAACCCGGTGCACTAAGGCAGGCCCCCTGCAGGGCACGGTGCTGGGTGCTGTGCCCCAGCGCTGCTCCCTCCAGACAACCTGAAGGCAGGGACAACACCAGCTCAGTGAACCTGTCACCCGTCACCCTGAGGTCTGCCCAGGACCAGGGCCGGCTCCACTCCCCCACCCTCTCGAGAAGAGCAGCCTGCAGAGCTGCGGGGCGGCGCGGTTAACAGCACTCTGCCCACAAGTATGAACTTTGGCGTCTCCTTCCTCTACACTCGACTGCTCCAGGACTCTCACCCTACCTCACAGGCCCTGCTCCCCAGAGGTCAGGGGCAGAGCACGGAACAAGCACAGAACAGGCCAATCAGTCCCCAGGGAGCAGAAACGCTGGGAACACAGAGCTCCACACAGCCAGGCTCAGCCCCGGACACCATGCCTCCAGGGCCAGGAGCACACAGGAACTCTGGCGCCTGAACAAAGCCGCCCTGTGCTGCCGGGTGGGGCCCAAGAGGACGGCACTTGACGTCCAATGACGATGGGGGACTGCAAAACCTGCCACCTCGAGGACTTATCCTAATGGCCAGCCCCCCGCAGGTCCTGCCCAGGGTGCCTGACCCTCTGACTGCTGGACACAGGAAGGACTGTAACCGGAGCACAGGCTGCCATTTCTTTGCATCAGCTTCTAGCTTCTTATTTAACAGTTTGGGGGGAGGGTCGGAGGGCGGGTAAGTCCAACAACAAAAGAGAAACACCACAGCCCAGAATCAGGAGCCTGCGTGGCCGCGCTGCGTGGGTGGACATGCTCTGCCTGCTGCCAGGGACCGACAATGAGGCCCTGTCTCGCAGCTGCCATTTAGGCGAGCCTTCAATGAAGAAAGAGAGACCGATGCCAACAGCTCAATACCAGACTCATGCCGGGGGAAGGAAGTGGGCAGAACAGAGAAATGGAAACTTATGGAAGAAGGAAACATGTGAAGAGGAAGAATTTCTGAGGGTCATAGTCCCATTAGAGAAACCACAATCCACCAATACTGTATGGAGCATAAGAAATCACCAGAGAGGACCCTGAGGCCTGACTGGCACCCCCGTGCTCTCGCCTTTGGAATTACAAGGCTCCCACCCTCCTCCCACCTGCCCCGGCACTCCTCACAGCCTGGCTTCTGGGGGAGAACAGAAGGGAGCAGGGCGTGCAGAGGCCCGCTTCCTCGCGCTCACCCTCATAAGCCAAGGCCAGCTGCTCCGAGGAACAGGACATTCCAACCTGCTAATCCCCAGCCCCTTCAACTGGCCATCATAATTCACTTTCCTGCACGCCATGAGCTGCTGAAGCAAGGGGTCTGCCGGGCTGCACGTAATTACTGTGATGATCCCTGGGGACCTCAAGGGCTTTGGAATAATAACATTTTAACATTTACACATTCTTAGTCACCCCTGCCCATTTAAATTAGGATGAAAAATGGGACTCATGGGAGGACTCTCTAAGTCAAATCAATCCCCAGACCCAGAGGAGGAAGCTGGGGTTCTCCCCTTTCCCAGACTGCTCCGCTCTGTCCCATTAGGTTACCCCACTTTCCCCAGAGGGGAGCTGCTGACTAGGTCATGCAGACATCGGCTGGACATTGCATCTGAGCAGACAAGTAGACTGAGGTTACTCTGGTCCGTGGCAACCAGAGAAACAGAAGGGGAGGCCCCAGCTGCACCAGCCCTGCGGCTTTTCCTCTCTGGGTCTTTTTCAAAAATGAGCGGCTGGGCTGCATTCTAGGGCTTGAGAAGCATGGCTTGAACCTGTGCTTAGACGACCCACGTTCCTCCCAGCTCCTGCTGTTAAGAATGTGAGCAGCAGAGCAGAGATCTGGGTGAAATGACTTAACCTCATGGCTAAAGAGGCTTTGGATCCAGCCAACCAGGGCTTAAGGCCCAGCTCTAACACCTAACTTCTTCCTCATCTACTTAACTGGGGTAAAAATAGCCCCTCCCAGAAGGTCTGTCTGGATATTTGATGATCTGAGCGTGTAAACGAACTCAGCACGTGGCTGGCCCATAAGAAGCATTCAGAAAACGGAAGCTGCCTTCCTATCATCCTCTTCCATCTACAGCCATTCCCTGCTCTCCATGTGGACACTGCACGCAGAGACTGCGTGCCTTTCTCCCGACTCTGCCAAGAGCCAGGTATCTCCTGAGTGGCCCTGTAAACAGGAATAAAACTCAGGCGCCAGGGCAGGCCCAGTAGTCTTGCAAGTTTGGTTCAAGGTGACATGTCACAGTGGCCAGGGGCCTTGCCACCCTCAGCAGCACCCTCAATACAGCACTGCTCTGGGGCCCATCGACTTGTCCCGATGCCCTCACATCCCCGCCATGTCCCTCAGTACCTCCTGAGCCTATACACTGCCTGCTGTTGGACCTCTGGCTCCTCAAACTGCCCTGGTTACCATATTTTTCCATGTATAAGACGCTATTTTTTTTTCTAAAATTGTTAGACTTAAAACCGAGGGACAGCCGAGGAGGGAGCCATGGGTGCCTAGCTGCCCATACCTTGTCAAACAGGCTTCCTCCAATCACAAGCCTTATTGTTATTGACGTCAGCTGATGCCATAATTGGAGGTGGAGGTAGAGAGTGCGCAGATGCAACAGGGACCTGAGCCCATAAAGATGTCAAAAAATAAAAAGATAAATACCGGTAATCGATTGTCTTACTCTGCAAAATTCAAACTGAATGCAATCAGCTATGCAAAAGAGCATGGAAACAGAGCTGCAGAGAGACAGTTTGGACCTCCTCCCACCGAGTGTGTGATCAGACAGTGGAGAAAACAGGAAGAGCAACTCCTTAAGATGCCAAAAAATAAGGCCGTAAGAGGAAAACCAGCAAAATATTTAAAACATTGATTTCCTAATTTTGGGTTGGAAAAGTGGGGGGCGTCTTATACGTGGGGGCATCTTATACACGGAAAAATACGGTAACCCGCCAGCTCCGGGGATGTGCGACCAGCGTGACATCTGTGCCTGATTTAACAGCACACTCGCCACTCCGCTCCCTTGATCTCCTGCCAGTTCCGACATGGGCATGCACAGCCATGTGCTTCCTCCTCTCCGGTTGCTGGAATGTTGAGCCGAATACTCAAGAAACAACTGACTGCGTCCTCTACCCATTCCTCTAGCTCAGCTGCTTCCAATCGCTTCAATGTACTAGGAGCTAGTGATTCTGTGCTAAGTAATGTTTTTTAATCACCACGGCATCCATGAGGTAAGAATTTGTATTCCTATTTTACATGTAGAAAATGAGGCTTAAAGAGGTTAAATGACTCCTCAAAGTCATCAGCCAATGAGCGGCAAAGCAAGAATCCAAGCCAGCCATCCTTTTGCTCATCTCCTGAGAACTGTGATATCTCCTTAAGATCGATTCCTCACCTCTTCCACTTTTCAAACTGTCATCTTTCCCACAGCACCTATACATACGCCTGGAAGATAGTCACGAATTTCCTGAGGAGACTTAGATCAAACTTCCTGAACCACTCTACGTCCAAACATGGGGATGATTTCATCGCTTCCCACCTGCCTCAGGGAAGCATTTCCCTGTCTGGGATTTACTAATGTCCTCCTAATCGCCTAACCCTTTTTCTAAACTTCACCTGTCCAGCCTTTTCTGCATCACCTGGCACTAATAACTGTTTGCCCCCTTCTTCCTGGGTTACAGGAATTTTTAGATTGGTTCACAGCCACCTAGAATGAAGACTACATTTCCCATCTTCACTGTAGTCAAGTGTAGCCACATGACCAAGTTCTGGCCAATCTACATATATAAAACCCTAATATGCAAATAGACTGAATGGTGGAACAACTAAACAACCAGTTGCTATGATGTGCGCTGACCACCAGGAGCCGCGCGCAGAACATGGTGGGTGTCGGCAGCAGGCGGCAGAGCGTGGACATGGTGGGCATCAGCCGTGGCAGGATGGTGAAGCATGTGAGCAGGGGCACCAGACCAAGGCAGGGTGCCGGTTGCTGTCATCAGGGCGAGCCTCTGGTGGTTACTGAAAATTCTTTGCTTCTATGCGCCATGGTCCATGCCAGGTGCTTGCACCTGCTGCTGGCACCCGGCACCGCCCCGATCGCCCCTCAGGGCTTCTCCACCTCCCCCTGCTCCTGAGAGGCAATTGGGGCCAGCAGCCACTTCTCGCACCCGCTGCCGGCAACGGTGCCACCGCTCACACCCACTGCCAGCGACGACCCCACTCGTACCTACAGCTGGCGCTGGAGCCACCGCTCACACCCACTACAGGGACCCTGATCGCTCAATGCTGTCAGCAGGTGCGAGTGGCGGCTGCTGGTCCCAATCACCCCTGAGGGCTTCTCCACTTCTCCCTGCTCCTGAGGGGTGATCGGGGCAGCAACCGCCGCTCGCACCCACTGATGACACCTGCCCCTCACACCCGCTGCTGGTGTCAGCCCCAATCGCTCTGCACCATCAGCGGGTACGAGCGGGTCTGGTGCTGCCAGCGCGTGGGAGCTGCAGCGGCAGGAGCAGGGTTGCCGGGAGACTGGGACTGAAGGCCAAGGTGGGAGGGGCTAGGCAGGGGCCCGGAGAATGGGCCGAGACCCACCCCTGTGCCCACCACAGCTCTCGGCCCACAGTTCCTTTCAAGGTGCACAAATTCGTGCACTGGGCCCCTAGTAGGTTATAAGTGAAAGTGGTCTGTGCAACTTTTGAGAACGGTCTTCAACACGTGCCCTCTTCTCCCCCTTCTTCCTTCCTGTGCTGACAGCTTGAGTAGTCATCCTGAACCAGGAAATGGCAGAAGGAAGCTGGATCCTTGACCTTCATGAACTAGCCCGGACTCCTTACCTCTGGACTTCGACCTTGTTTAAGCCCGTTAATTGGTTTCCATCACATCCAGCCTTGGCTTCAAAGACACTGCCTGATCCTGGTTACTCTTAAGTTTCTTCCCCTTGTGCCTCTTACTAGATCTATTCTTGACTTCTTCAATCTCTCTAGTGTTCTCCTCTACAATTGATTATCCTTTATGTTAACTATCACCACAACTTGATGACTCATGAACATATCTGTTTTTCTAATCTTTACATCTCTCTTGAACATTGTACCCACATTTCTAAGTGTTTATGGAGTATCTTTACCGGGATATTCTCCTGGAACCTTAAACACCTAAAACTTATATTCAAAATTGAACTTAACATCTTTCCTCAAACATGTCCTTCCTTCCATCCCCTATTTCTATTGGTTGCACAGTGCCATCCCCATGAACCAGGCTCAAAACCTCAGCATCATCCTCAAGACCCTCTCCTCCTCATTCTTCCACATTTCACTGTAAGGTCCTCCTCAATATCTCTGTCACCTATGCCCCCCATCGATCACTTCCTACTGTCCCCTAATTTGGGCTCTAGTTTCCTGTAAGAGATTCCTTGAAGACTCCTGACTTCAGGTTATTCCTGCCTCCAGTCTCTCCCTCCTGCAATCTAAGACCCACAATTATTCAAACTTAAAGAATGGCTTCTTCCCTGTCGCCTCATGCAAACGTTTCCACAACACGGCACTGTTTTTGGAATAAAGGCTGACATCAGAGATCCAATACTCCATGGCCAGTTCTTCGTTCCAGCCAAACTGATTCTTACCGTTTGCCAAACATGTGCTCTATCATCTGCCACCATCGTACTGCTGTTTATGCCACGCCCTCTGCCTGGAATGCACGCTCCTTCCTCCTGACTTCCGCCTATCAAGCAGAACTCTCGATTCGGGGGTTCAGCTCAAACACCACCTCTTTTATAAAGCCATTCCTGATCTCTTACAATGACACAATCTATCCCTCTTTTGAACTCTAAAATTACTTTTAGACCACTTTAACATACTCTGCCTTTTATGATTATTTTACATATGTCTCATGTATCCATATGTAAATAAATGGCTGTCATGCCCGGCCGGCATGGCTCAGTGTTTGAGCGTCAACCTATGAACCAGCAGGTCATGGTTCAATTCCTGGTCAGGGCACATGCCTGGGTTGGGGGGGGGGGGGGGGGGAGGGTCGATTCCCAGTGTGGGGTGTGCAGGAGGCAGCCAATCAATGATTCTCTCTCATCATTGATGTTTCTAGCTCTCTCTCCCCCTCCCTTCCTCTCTGAAATCAATAAAACTATATTTAAGAATTTAATAAATGGCTGTCGATACATTTGGTGGAGGAAAATATACATGTGTAGTTCACAGGCTTGGGCTTGTTTGAAAATGGAGAGAAAGGTGGACAATCCCAACTCAGAAGTATAAACGGAAAGAACAAGACCGTTTTCCAGCGGGGCCTCTGGCAGGAGCTCCTTAATGCAAGAAGGTGAGAGAAGGGAAGCTGCTGGAAATAGGGCGTCACTATGAAACTGTCATTTACGTTTTTTGCCTTTTGGCAAAGCACCCAAACTTACGCCCTGGAATCTACCAGGAAAAGCTAGCCTGGACTCTGAGGTAAAAATGGTGAACTGCACACAGGCATCTATCCTGAAGTCAGATGGAAGCACACTGAGAATCCCAAGCTGGCCAAGGGGAAAGCCAGGCCTTACACCGCAGTCCTGGGAGTAGAGGAAGAAGCTAAAGTAAGTTTTCTTCCCCTTCCCTTCATGAGGATAAAGGTCGTTATCCTCGTACACAAACCTCACACAGACCTAAATGCACAGCTCTCAGGAGTACTGACTTAATTAATTGCACCGAAGGCGCCTCAGCCATGTAGCTGCGTGCCAATGAGCCCACGCGTGTGGCCGTCTTCGGGTGATCACCCATCGTGGTGCTGAGCTAAGGGGACCTAGTGCTGCCGAAAAGCACACAGAGAGCGACTTGCAGAGCTCCCGGCCACTTTCCCTCTTGCTATCAAACCTGTCCACGGTCTCCCTGAGCAGCAGTGTGGCCAGCATGTCCAGCTGGCAAAGAGTTAAACACTGAAGAGAAATCAATGACGAGGCTACAGGAAACAGGAAGCACTGTTCTCAGTTACGCTGGCCCCGAACAATGGCTTCAGAAGACTTCCCCCACATCTGAAGCAATTTCAGCAGCAGAGGAATACCCCGCTGGATGAAATGATCACAAAACCACCTGGCCCGATGCCTGTCTTGGGGGATGAGTTTTCTGCCTCTTGGATCCCGATGGAGCTTTCTACTCCTGTCGGTTTTGTCACACCTACAGACACAGATGGCGTGTCTGGTGGAGTTCTCACTGTGAAGGGCTGTCCTGCACAGTGTAAGATGCTTAGCATTCCTGGTCACAGCAACGAAATGCCAGCGGAACCCCACCTCAGCCCGTCGTGGTGCCAGGCACTCTCCCCGAGCATCCACCCTAGGGGACGGTAGCAACAGTAACTAACCACGTAAAACTTATTTCTATCAATTCCCTTATTATTTTTATTATTTGTGTTTTGGAAAAGTACTTTAAAGATTTACTGTATAGTTTTAAACTATTTATATGTAGGCTTCTGCACACTCTTACATTAATGTAAAACATTTACACAGTATTACTTTTTAAAATGTCTGAATTGTGCTTATATATATTCTTTGTATTATTCTAATGTGTTTTTTATTTTTCTTTTCTTGATCAGAATTGTCAGATATCTTTTAAACTAGAAACAAGTTTTCATTGTAATGATCAAGCCTATTGCTTTGTTTTTTCACTTTATTAATTCTGCTTTTATTTTTTCTTTATGTAACTCAAGTGTAATGTGCATACCATAAAGTATGTGAAGTAAATGATCTGCTTTACCTTTATTAATTACTCTCTGCTACTTTCTCTTGGTTAAGTTTTAGTCTTTCTCGTTTCTTAACTAATAAATTTAAGGGTATAAACTTTCCTCTGAGTATCACTTCGGCAAAATATTATCAGTATTTATATGAAATGTTTCCACCTCTAATAATTTCTACGTAGTAAAATCGAGAGAAAAAAATTGGCAACTCGCAGACCAAATATAGAACACTAATCGACAAGATGCTCAAGTTCACTAATTATGCAAATACCAATTTCAAAACACACTCCTTGCTTCTCATGGTGAAAAACATTAGAGGAATACTGTGCCGGTGAAGGCGGGGAAGCGAGTGAGCTCACTCACCACTGAAGGAGTTCATTTAGCTCCACCAACAGACCCCGACGTGCACTTACCCTGGCTGACTAGTCCCCTTTCTACCAGTCCCTTAAGAAACAGTCTTATCGGCATGTAAGGATGTGTGTATGGAATGTCCACAGCAGCATAATTTATCACAGAGAAATACTGGAGGCAACTGAACCATCCATCATGGCGAATGGGAAAATGAGTCATGGGGTATTTAACCATTAAAAAAGAAAAAGGTAGATTTCTAAGAACTAAGACAAAATTGTACCCATAATCTATAAACAAGGTAAAAACAAAACAAAACCAAAAAACCAAGTTTGCAAAATAGTTTGTAAAATATGATCCCCATTTTAGGTCGGAAACACATGAAACAATCTCACACAGATGCTTTTGTGTAAAAATAGCCAATGGCCCGGAGCACACACCACACATTCCCACTGCGGTCGCCTCTGGCAACTGTGAGCAGCAGGGAGGCGAGGAGAATCTGAACATTTTATTTGTATTCACTTCTGTATTTTTTCAAACTTTTTTCCAGTGTGCTAATACAAATGTGATGATTTTAAAAAATCTCACATCCCACCCCTCACACTGTAGTTTCTTGGAAGTCTGAAAGCTCTGGTAGTCTCATTAACATGACCTTTTGAAAACTGGTATTTTAATTCATAAAAGCTGCCTAAGATCCTGACGTTAGTGGGAAATGACTTGCCTCACTTTTACCATCCCCAGTGGGCATTCTTTCCAGGCTCCTGAGTAACTGGTAGAGTCCGTTTTCATATTCAGTGTTGGATCCCAGCAGCTAGCCTGGAGGCAGGCACGCCCCTCGCTGTGGCTCAGTTAACCCTGCGCCCGGGCCACCCACTCCCACGGTAGCCGCACTGCAGGGCTGGACGAGGCCCGAGCACGGCAGGACTACATGTGAGGCTGCAGTTCTCCTTGGCGGCGAGTTCCCTTCCTAATCCGAGGTCTCTCGCTCTGGAGAAAGCACATCCCTACCCAGGGCACCTGGCAGCCAAGCAGACTGGCCCCCTCTTTAAAGTTCACCGACTTTCCCTTTTTCTTCCTTCCAAAGGCTGAGCCCACTACCTTGTCAGAGTTCTAGACCAAGACTTTGGAAGCGAGAAAGAATTGTCCTGGCCAATGTTGCCCAGTAGTTAAACTAAAGGGTCTCAGTTTGATTCCTGATCAAGGGCATGTACCTGGGTTGTGGCCCTGCCCCCAATAGGGGTGCATGCAGGAGGCAACCAATCAATGTGTTTCACTCTCCTCTCTCTCTCTGAAAAAGCAATGGAAAAAATACCCTCTGGTGAGATTTAACAAAAAGGAAAGAAGGGAAGGAGGGAGGGAGGGAGAGAGGGAGAATTAGAATCCTCCCCCTTCATGATGCTAATAATTCTTCCCCCACCAAGAACTGTTTTCAAACACACATTCCATTAATTACTTGTTCTCTAAGGTGTGGACGAAAGGGGCCACATGCTGACC
The DNA here is from genome assembly GCF_028538775.1 of Myotis yumanensis. Taxonomy (NCBI): domain Eukaryota; kingdom Metazoa; phylum Chordata; class Mammalia; order Chiroptera; family Vespertilionidae; genus Myotis; species Myotis yumanensis. The sequence goes on from NW_027223757.1 coordinate 92,074,592, forward strand.
TGACAAGCTCAGGAGAGGCCTGCATAGTGGTCTTGCAAACTCGGAGACCTAAAGTCACCACAAAGGATGGTCTGAAATTAAACTTTAACTAAAAGCAGTTTTGGTGGGCAGTGACGTCGTAGGCCAGTATCTTCCCTGACAAGGTCAACCTTTACCTTAACTGAGCCTACCTGTCTTTTTGCATCTATGATAACATTCCCTTGAAATGTCTGGGTAACTTGTGACTTCCCTTTATCTGGAGCCCCTGGGGCACAATCAAATGTGTTGGGCTCCAGGACAGGTACCATAAATTCCTTCATCATCATGTTAATTGTTCCTGCACCCACCTAAGTATGTGTCCATCATTTTACTTTTTATCCAATCCCAGGTGTTTCCCTGCTTTGCTTATCCCTCCTCCTGAATCTGTCACCAATGAATTTCATGTAACCCACCTATGTTCCTCCTTTGATTGCAATGTATAAATACAGATGTAACCCCGCCATTGTCCCGAGCACTATCTCAATTCATTGAGGTTCTGCTTCCCGGCATATGTCGACAGTTTGGCTCAAATAAACTCACAAAAATTCTTTACAGGTTTCAATGGTTTTTTTATGTTAACAAAGGGTCAATTTCCGTATGGATTTATTATTAAACAACCAGAGAAGGCATCGGTGCTCAACTCCACTCTCTAAATGTTTTAATTAAAAATCTACCACATGACCGGAAGACTCAATACATTAAGATATCAATTCTCCCCTAAGTGCTATATAGATTCAACATAATCTCAACAAAAATTCCAGCAGGACCCTGTAGAAATCAACAAGCTGATTCTAAATTTTTGAATGGGAAGCTAAAGGAACTAGAATATCTTAAATAATTCTGAGAAAGAGTAACAAAGAGGCAAAGGTAATTCCATGGAGAAAGGAGAGTCTTTTCAACAAATCTGGGCAAACAATTGGACGTCCCTATGAACAACCTATGCTCTTCAAAAGACACCGTTCAGGGAATAAAAAGATAAATCACAGACCAGGGGAAAATCACAGAACCGATAAAGAACTTTTGTCCAAAAAAATGTATAAAGAAAACTGACAATTCAGTAACGGAAAAAAACAGAAAAAAACATTTTTTTTAAATGTGCAAAAGATTTGAGCACTTTTTTAGATATAAGGATGATAATTACATTCACAGACACTCAAAGATCATTAGCCTTTAGGGAAACGCAAATTAAATCCACAATGAAATACCACTAAACACCTATTAGAACAGCTAAACAAGCTTTTAACCTGACAATGTTAAACACTGGGGAAGATATGTAACATCTACTTGATGGGAATGCAAAATGGTACAGTCTCCCTGGAAAATGAATTGGCAGTTTCTTATAAACGTAAACATATATTTACCTAGGACCCAGCCATGACAATCCTAGTGTTTATCCAAGAGAAATAAAACCTACGTTAACACAAAAAGCTGTATGTAAATATTCATAATAGCTTTCTTTGTTATTTCCCCCAAACTGTAACTGAAGCAAATGTCGTTCAACTAGAGAAGGGATAAACTGTGGTACAAAGGAATACTACTCAGCAATGAAAAGGCACAAGTACGAATATATGCAACAACATGGATGAATCGCTATGAATCCTGCTGAGAGGGCCAGACTCAAAGGATACATACTGTGTGATTCCATTTATGTGACATTCTAGAAAATGGAAAATTATGGGGAAAGATATCAGAGTGGGGACTGCCAGGCATAAGGGAAGGGTGCAGGAGTGACTATGAAGGGACACAGACGTTTTTGCTGTGATGAAACTGTTCTACATCTTGATTATGGTAGCAGTTACGTGACTATATCTGTCAAAACTTACAAAGCTACCCACAAAAGGATGAATTTTACTATGTCTAAATGATAATCTTTTTTAAAAAAGCTCCAAATGGAAACCAAATAAACAAAGCAAAATTAAAAACCCCACAGAGTTTCTGCAAGCCAGAGAGAAACCTTTTAAACAGGACCTTTATTTTATTTTTAATATATTTTTATTGGTTTCAGAGAGGCAGGGAGAGGGAAAGAGAGATAGAAACATCAATGATGAGAGAGAATCATGGATCGGCTGCCTCCTGCACACCCCCTACTGGGGATTGAGCCTGCAACCTGGGCATGTGCCCTTGACTGGAATTGAACCCAGGATCCTTCAGTCCCCAGGCCAATGCTCTATCCACTGAGCCAAACCGACTAGGGCTAAACGGGACCTTTAAAATTAAGATCCACAATGTCACCCACATAGGCACATGTCCTCTTTGCCTCCCCCACTTTCTGACAAGCCTAGCAAAGGGAACTTCTAAAGAAACCCTCGAATCCCCCATTCTTACCTGAACCATGGGCTGTCCTACGATGGGAAGGAGACACAAATGCTACCCCGTGACGGGCCTCTCCCTGCAAGCGGCAGAGAGCAGAGGAGAGGCGCCGAGCGCCCTGCCTGCCTGCCTGCAGGGAAGTGCCCGCCCTTCCTGCTCCTCAGGAGGCGGTCACAGGCTGCCGGGCAGGGCGCACTCACCTCTGTCACCGTGCCTGTGTCCACAGGCCTGGCTGGGTCCCGGCCCGCAGCACTCACTCCCTCACAGAGGAGGCTGAATTTGCAGTGGCAATGAAAGTAGGCCAAGGCGACAGAGCACTCCAGTTACCTGGTGGCAGCCAATCACGGCCCCCCAGGGTGCCTCAATCTGAGGTCAGGACTCAAAGCTGCGTCTGTGCTGTCAGCCTGGACCCAAAGGGACTGACTTGCTGGACTTGTTTTTCCACAGCATTAACCTGAGGGTTTATGACTTGAGACCCCAAATCAATCCCGGCCACCACACCTGGCCCACCTAACCCTCCCCTTGCTCCGTGCGCGGAGAGGTGGCAAGCAGACTCCCACCCCTGTGCTGACAAGGGAAGGATCGCACCACCCCCACCACCCCCCCCCGCAAGGCTGCAGAAACAGCATCCCCGCCTTCCATCGTGGCACAAACTGTACGAACCCCTTTAGCGTTATTTCTGCTGGCGGGAGGCGGGGTTATTTGTACCTTTTGTTTTTCTGTCCACTGCTGGCAGCTTCTTTGTTTCCGCCCTTAACAGCAGCTCATACGGATGCTCCTCCTCCTCCTCCCTGGCTGTGCTCTCCTGAACCCGAGTTCGCATGGCCGAGACCTAAGAGAGAAAACACCCAGACTTTTCATGCCAGTGGCTACAGCCCCAGCAGGTTATGCTGAACAAATCTGAGATTACTGGTTCCTTTTTTACCTGAGAGGATTGGGGGGGGGGGGGGGAAAGGTCAAGGATTCAAGCGTCCCATGGGTCACCACTGCTTCTGTGGATATGCACCGGGACCTCATATGGCAATGGCCTTTGATTAAAACACTCCCCTTTCCTTACTACACTGTATCTTTCAAAAAACCATAAAAAAAATCCAAGATGGCCCTCCCCCATTTCCACTGTGATCTGCACAATCTCTTTTCGTGGCTACTTCCCAGCGGAGCATGAAGGCCTTCTTTCTCCAGATCTCTGCTAACAGGCACAGGGACCACCTGAGGCTGGAGTCCTACCACGTCTGCTGTGGGACTGACATTCACAGGGACAAAGTGCTCTGTGAGTCCTCTATTTCTGTAGCCTTTCTTCACAGGTCCTCAAAGCCAGCTTCCACAGCATTTATGGTAACTAGAGGCTCGGTGCACAAAATTTGTGCACGGATAGGGTCCCTAGGCCTGGCCAATTGGGGCCTTCTGGCTGCCCCCTGGTGGCCAACGCACGTCATAGGGAGCAATCGAATGCGCAGTCTCCTGGTCAAACTCTCGGTCTCCCAGTCGAACTCCCGAGGGGACACTTTGCATATTAGCCTTTTATATATATAGAAGACATTTTAAATGAATTCCAGCCATCTTTGTTCTGAAAACAGTTGAGTGGTGAAGCAGTAGTGGTTCAGTGGAGGAAAGGCAGCTCTGTCAACTGAGAAAGCCCCAGACCAGGCAGCTACGGGCCTGATGCAGGAATTGGACCAGAGCTGCTCCTGCACTGCCAACTGGCTCCCTCAGCAGAGGGCCAGGGGCCACAGTTGTGGGGCCAGAGCAGCGAAGCTCGATCAGAGCCAGAAACACCAGGATTAGTGCTACGACCGCCCAGTGGAGAGAAGGAGACCTGGCTTCAGAGGGTAATTCTGGCTCATCTGTCCTAAGAATCCAACAGTTTCACAGGCACATTACGAATGGTCGAGCGTATAGTAGCTCTCAGGAGAGCAAACCACAGCACAGTCTCCTGTTGAGCAGCCTCTCTAGCACAAGCGCACACTGTGAACGAGGGGGAGGAGGGCTCCCCGCCCACCGGACAAACAGTGGTTCCTCACCAGTGAGGTTCTCTGACCAACAGAACCCTCCTGCACTGCCATGCGGCACAGCTCACCACACGGACGCGGGTGTGTGATTCATCTCGGTTTTGCTTGCCGGAGGCACAGCTCTCCGGGTTCCGCCTAAGGAGACGGCAAGGATCCCGCAGCCTCAGAGAAATGAGCCGGCCCCTGGATGGTAACAAGGCCGCCACTCGCCCCTCGAGAGCCTGACCAGAGCTCCTAACCAAGGCTGTGGGAGGCACAGCAGGAGCCTCCTTACCAAAGCCACCTGGAAGCCAGAAGCTATTTCATCACAAGAGCCATTTGCCTGTTACTTATTCCTCTGCTTCTTCCCAGGAACACAATTAAGGGAAAAAAGAGGGGCCATTAAGCAGTTCATTCAAGGTCAACTTAATACCACAGGCTGCGCAGACAGGAATCTGCGTCCGGGGTGTACACCCACCCCCACAGGGTGGCAGAGGCTGGACGCTGACTCTGAGTGTCCTGCAGGGCGAGGGCTCTCATGCACCCCGGCCTGCCCCTGAGAAGGACCCGCCCCTGCCGTCACAGCTAGAGAGCACCTGGTCCAGCTCGTTCATTCTGCAGAATCCGAAATCCAGTCCCCAGAGAGGTCTAGGGACTTGCCGGGGTTCCACAGAGAGCTCCCAGCAGAGCCGGGCCATAAGACCCACCCCTCTGACTCTGGACCAAGCTGGCCCCTTTTCCCGGGAGGTCTGATGTCTCCGTCCAGTTTGGAACGCATCCCCCTCAGATGCCTGAGAGCCCCCACTCATACCAGACAACTGGCAGGGTGAGAAGTTTGCTTCGTCCTGACCCCTGCCAGCTCCGGGACTAACATCTCACAAGAAAGCAATAAACCGCTTCCCAGTGCCCACTCAGGAAGCCCTGTGTCCCGGCGAGTATGGCAGAAACTGATTTCCACCTGAAAGGTGTCTGCCCTTCACTAAATTACTACTTAATCTTCTCCCCCTTCTTCCAGGGCTGGCAATAAATCAAAGCCAGAAGCCACACAACCGCACCCGTTCTCCGCTCTGCAGAAAACAACATTCCTGCTGCGGAGAAATGCTACTACCACCAAACTGGCCAATGGGACAGCCAGCTGGGCTGCGGGCAGCTTTCTGGGAAGAGACACCATAGCAGCTGCCACTTCCATGACGCTCAGCACATCTGAGCCCAGAGACGTGCACGGTCAGCCCGGTGCAGCTGGCAGCCCACCCGGTGGGCAGACACATCAATGTGGCGTGCACGCGCACAGGTGCGTGTGTTTAAAGGAGCAGTGCTCTGACGAGCTCTCCCGAAGCCAGGTATGCTCAGCATCCCTTAAAGGCTCCCATGGGTCACCTGACAATGACAAGCCAGGACACAAACACTGGGGAAGACTGCTGGCCAAAAATGAAAGTCTAAACTTGGATGAAGTCACTGCCTCCTAGGACAGTGGCCGGCAAACTGCGGCTCGCGAGCCACATGCGGCTCTTTGGCCCCTTGCCTGTGGCCACGAAGTTTCAATCCCACTGTACGTGCGTGCCCGCACGTGGCATTTTGTGGAAGAGCCACACTCAAGGGGCCGCAGTTTGCCGACCACTGTCCTAGGAGATGAAGTTTAGGGTAGTAAAAATTTGAGTATAAAAATGGCCCTGGCTGGTTTGGCTCAGTGGATAATGTGTCAGCCTGCAGACCAAAGGGTCCCGGGTTCGATTCCAGTCAAGGGCATGTACCTCAGTTGCAGGCTCCTCCCCGGCCTGGGCCTTGATCGGGGCGCATCCAGGAGGCAACTAATGGATATGCTACTCTCACATCAATATTTCTCTCTGACTTTCCCTCTCTCTTCCACTCTAATATATTTTTATTGATTTCAGAGAGGAAGGGAGAGGGAGAGAGAGCTAGAAACATCAATGATGAGAACCATTGATTGGCTGCCTCCTGCACGCCCCACAATGAGGATCGAACCTGCAATCTGGGCATGTGCCCTGACCAGGAATCGAACCATGACCTCCCGGCTCATAGGTCAACACTCAACCACTGAGCCACGCCGGCTGGGCTCTCTGCCACTCTCTAAAAATCAATGGAAAAATATCCTCAAGTGAGGATAAAAAAAAAAGAAAAAAAAAAAGATTTAATAAATAAATAAATAACAGTGAAGACTAGAGTAAAACAAAAAAAAAGCCCACTTTTGGAGAAGACTATCCATTCTGATTAGAGCCAACAGGACCTTCCTTAATCACTAAAAGGCTAGTGACCCAGATGCATCACCTCTATATTCACACACTTGCCCATCACTGGGCAAGCCAGGCCGGACCCTCACGGCCTTCCGAGACGGACTCTGGTGGCCCAACGGACCCAACGTTCCAGGCTACCCTGAGCAAGTCCTAGGAGACATATGGCCGGAGTCTCCCATCCGGAGTCAGCGTGGAGGTTTCTCCCCACCTCTCGGCACTGCATTAGCGCCAAAGTGTCTGCTCTAGAAAGTCAGGAGAATAGAAAGTCCTGATTATCCGACACTTTAAGAGCCTCGCCCTTATCCTTGCGCCTTAGGAATTTCAATTCAAGTCCCTGTTACAGAGCCCCACCCCCAGCCGAATATGCTCTGGATCACCAGGCGTCTCCCTGTAGAGAGGGAGCAATGAGGCAAACCTCTACATGACAGCACACAGGCTGACTGCACGCACTCATGTCTGCTCCAGGGTATGATCACCCCAGAGGCTGTCACTGTAGAGACCCCTTAGTTGAGACATGCTAATGAGCATTTTGTAATTAAGGGAAAGAAATAAGGGCAGAATTTGTACGTAGCATAGCAATCACCTCCTATCTCCAACACTGACTCACATTCTTAAAAGGGCTTCCTTGCATTTATACGTTTCGTTAAACTAAAGCCATCCTTCTGGTTCTATACGTTCATATTAAACAAAAGAACCCATTTTTCTGGATGGTCCATGGCAATACTGTGAAAAAAAATTAATTCCTACTTCTAGGGATAAAGGAATGAGACCTGACTAGTCTATATTAGCTAAAATTTAAAATAAAGAAAACCAGGGCTTTGAATGAGCTACAAAATAAACTACTGATATTATGTAATATTTTAAATAAATACTCAATAAACATTCTCTAAATGGTAGGAAGAGCTACAAAATAAACTACTGATATTATGTAATATTTTAAATAAATACTCAATAAACATTCTCTAAATGGTAGGAAGAGTTAAAGGAACATTTTGAAGGTGAAAGATAAAGGAAAATATGATCTTCTTCATAAACCTAAGTGAGAAGATTCTCACATTCTGTCACATTCTGCCACATTCTCCACAATGGGCCTGGTGCAGACTCTTCACATGAAATGAAGAGAAAAAAAAATGCAAAAACAGAAGTAAGCCATTTGGGACAAATCATCAAAACCTACTCATGTGACACAGTCCAGGGAGCAGCGAGCAGGGGTACCCTAGATTTTATGACAAAAGACAACACACTGCAAAAGGTGCAAAAGCCAAAGTGCGATTGGTCAGCCAGCCCATCGGAGCCAGGAGACAACATGCTGCTCCCCTCGGCTCAGCTGGGCTCCCTCGGCGCTGGCTGGAGCAGTGGCTGGCCGCTAGGGGGCGCCATTAAAATTCTTTGCTTAGTACTTCAGAGTGAGTTTGAAAGGGCTTGTTCCACATTACTGATATACACAATTCAGGTCTGCTAATCCAAAGAGGCGATAAGAAACGAGAAAGCACAGTCATTAAGCACACACGGATGCACTTTCCAACAAATCGCACACACCCTGACCCTGTACCTCAGAAGCCGGCAGGGGAAAAAGCTTCCTGTCCGTGGGGTCTTCCTCCTCCTCGTCCGGCGGGGGCTTTGCTGGAGGCGGTGGCCGTTCCCTCTGCAGACAAGAAAAGAAGTCGTCCACAGTCTCTTTTTTTAAGTATCTAACTTCTTGGTTTACTCTTAGCTTAGCCCTTGGAAATGAAAATGACTTTGGTCAAGCACTTCCCTGCGAGACCAAAGTCAAGGTCTAGAATCTGTACAGGAAGACTCTGCACACAACACACTTCAGTTCTCACGCTCTTTGCTTTCTGATGTTTATACCGGAGATTATAAACACCTCTTTCCTATCCTGATCACAGTGAGAAATATCAGCACTGAAATCACAGACCTGCCTTGTCGGAACACGTCCGTCATGAGGCTGAGGCGTGAAACTCGAGGAAAATCCATGCTGCCTCCAGTGAAAGGAGGAGACAGCAAGGCCCAAAACTCAACTTGTCAAGGAGCTCTGACAACCCAGTCACTCGGGTCCATTCCTGCGCACGCTCCCACACCATCCTATTACGTATCATTAGCATAAGAAAACCCTATCTCAGCTCAGCCCTTTTAAAAAAATAGTCTTTCTCAGTTCTCTGCCCTAGAGCGGGGCTGGCAAACCTTTTCTTAAAGGGCCATAGAGTAAATATTTTGGGCTTTGCAGTCAGCTCTGCCGCTGTGGTACAAAGTGTTCCATTAAACTTTATTCGCCATCAGAGGCAGCTGTCTGTGGCCCTGGCGCGCCAGCCCTGCCCTGGAGCAAGACACTCGCTGGAGAGGGACCAGCGGGGTCACCGGCAGACAATTTCAGGAACACAGAGCGGTCTTCGGGGAAAGGACGCTGAAGAGCAGCTTGCCATTGTCCCGCGGGACTTTCAACATCCTTTCTACCCTAAGCTTGCTCATCAGTGTTCCACGGGGAAGGCAGTGCAGCCGGAACGGGAGCTGGCTGGCAGGCGAGTTCCCTGTGCGGCCAGATCAGGAGCATTAACGTCAGGGCGGAGGGGAGGCTGAGCCTGTGGGCCTCAGAGAGACCTGGAGGAAGGATGGTTCTCCTGTTTTAGGAGCTGCCAGAGATGGTTAGCATCTGGCACCCATGATCTCTCCACTGAAAGGTGCTCCAGCACTCGGTACTCCACCTCCACAATGAAAGGGCGAGGGCTAGGCCCTCCATCTTGCCTGTATCCTCCATGTTGGGGCCACGTGCGGCCTTCTTCCCGGAAGCCCAGGCCTCTGCTGGCCACGCCCGGGATTTTAAACTAACCAATGACAATCAAGGGAAGTACGCGCCATAGATATGACCACATCCTGTGTAACAAGACCCGGCTTGCGCCTGGCCAATCGGCAGAGCACAGTCCTTTCTCCTCCCCTTACTCCAACCCCCCCATATAACCGGTCTCTAGGCGGGGTTCGGGCTCTCTCGGCCACTCGGTTTGCCGTGGTGTCAGTGAGTCTGGTGGATGGAGAGCTCAAGCTAGCTTGAAATACAGATTCTTATGCTTTTGCATCGGATTGGCTGGCTCCCTGATGTGGTTTCTTGGGAATCTTGAAATCTGGGCATAACACACAACTCGGCCCTCCCACAGTCCTGGGACCAGCTGAGGCCCAGCGGCAACAACTTCACCGCAGGTTCACACATTCAAGCCAAATCAAGCAGTTCAGATGCGGTTTCCACTAAGTCCCATTCCCCACCCCTTTGCTCCAGAGGTGCCACCTTGGAAGGAAGGGATAGAAAAAGCAGCAGGCCCATAACCCACACTGTTACCCAACCTTGGAACACAGACAGCCGAGGAAAAACACAAAGAAACACAACAAAGACCCCCAAGGCTGTGCTTCCTGAAGGAGACGAGAAAGAGGTGAGCACCAGGGACACTGGCAGGAAAGGGAGGCATGATCCTTTTCCTAACGTCAAAGCGCTGGCCCGGGCCTGGGAGTACGGCGCTGACTTATACACGCCATCCCTGGTGCTTACAAGGCACAGAACAGGCGGGTGGCCGCAGTTAGTTCCCCAGAGCCAGGGAGGTAGCACATCCACAACATACTCCAATGAAAATGGCAGAGCACAGCACCCCAAATGCATCCGTTTCTACTTAGAAGGACCCTAGGAGGCTGGGTTTCTAGAGGAAGAGGGAACAAAGAGACTAAATCAGTAGCCAAGTCCCACAGGAACTTGGCTATCCAAAGCTTAAAGCCTCCAGCTCCCTCTACTGGGCATCACCTGTAAGTACCACTGAAAGCAAGCCTTCCTCCACAGGTGGATCTGCTTAATTCCTTCGCTCCTAACAGGGAAAGAAGCGGAAAAGACCAGTTCTGTCCACAGAGCCACTATACTCCCGATGCGCACATAGGCACTGCCTCCACCACTCACACGTTTACCACAGTCCTGGATCACACCCTCGCTGGTGGGCTGCGACAAGATTGGCCGGCCTTTCCAAGCTTCAAATGGAAATTCGGCGTCTGTTCCAGGGCAGAGCAAGGAACCTAACTCAAAAGAACACCAAGCAACACCAGGCCACTCCCTGGGTACTCCCCGAAGCCCAAGCATCCCCTAGCAGCACCACCTAGCAGCATCACCTACAATATCACCTAGCAAGCAGCACCATCTAGCAGCACCATCTAGCAGCATCCCCTAGCAAAACCTAACAGCACCACTTAGCAGCACCATCTAGCAGCATCCCCTAGCAGCATCCCCTAGCAGCACCCCCTAGCAGCACCACCTAGCAGCATCCCCTAGCAACACCATCTAGCAGCACCACCTAGCAGCATCCCCTAGCAGCACCATCTAGGAGCACCACCTAATAGCATCACCTAGTAGCATCCCCTAGCAGCACCCCCTAGCAGCAGCACCTAAAAGTACCACCTAGCAGCATCACCTAGCAACACCATCTAGCAGCACTACCTAGTAGCATCACCTAGCAGCATCCCCTAGCAGCACCATCTAGCAGCACCACCTAGCAGCCAAAAGGCCATCCAAATGGTCATCAGCAGATCCAGACCAAAGCTGAAAGCCAGCCTCTGCAACAGGAAGAAACAATACACACGAGGCCATATGCCTGAGGTGGGATTACCCCGGGATCCTGTTAGAGCAATGGCCAGTTTAGTAAACGCCCAGGGCTCAAACTTCAGATTACTGTGTCAGCAACGCAGGAAGGTCAGTGGGACCACTGAGTCTGGCTCAGGCTCACAGTGAAACCCCAGGGAGAAGATGGGGTAAGGAGGCCAGAGCAGACGCAAGCACCAAAGACTAGTGAGACAGGAAGGTGGGCCTGAGGGAAAATTCAGGGCTGTCCTCAATGCTACAGCGGTTACAACTGGGAAGAACAGAAATGCCTCACGCCATACACATGATGATGTCGGGCTGAACCTTGCCACAGCCCCTGACACAGAAATCCACATGGGTAACCTCTGAGGTCAAGTGAAGGGGGCGTGACTCAGGGTGAACAGGAACTCGCTGCAGCAGGAACTGCTCTCCAGACAGAAAACAGGTTGCATGGCAAGGACCCCAAACACAGAGCAGCATTCAGGCTAAACACACACAAAATGCTTTAAACTGCTCTAGGGCCAAAAAGTAGTAAAAAGATGCAAACGGGTTATACTGAAATTGGAAAAACCAAAACGGTACCTCCACGAGCCCTCTGGTTTAAGCACACTGCGCGAGATGGAGCCGCAGCAGAGCCCAGGAGGCCTCCGTGCGAGCTGGCACGAGGGTACAGCTCTCTCCCCCGCCGCCCCCAGCACCCCAGCGAGCCCAGGCTGCTGAGGCCCCGGACACGTACAGGCCTCACTCCAGCAGCCTTCACTCCCGCGGCCTCGGCCTCCTTGTTCACGGAGTCCCGGTCGGACGACCGCCCGCTGGCCATGCTGTCCAGCGAGTGGCAGGAGACGGCGTTGTACAGCGCCTCGTAGGGGCCTTCCTCTTCAGTGCTTGTGTCAAAATCAATGATCAGTTCAGTCACTGCTTTCTCCACGTCACCTGAAGGGAAGGTCAGAGGGCAGGAGAGTCAACAGAAGAGCAGCCTCACGTTTCCAAGTTCTGCGACAACCCAAAGCCTGCTGAGCTCGGACTGCTCAGCACGGATCCAGAGCAGGACCATGAGCCAGGGCTGCTCCACGAGCAGAACACACAGGCCTCCCTGCTCTTTACACCAAGAAGTGGGCAGATTTCCCTCTAATTCAATATGGACAACTCTTGATATTGCTGAGGGTATCTCCCAAGATCTTCACAAATTCCCAGGGTAACATAAACCTAAACCAGAAAATGCAGCAAAGTACAACGAAAGAAATGTGAGTAAGCCTTGAAATTCTTACTAAGCAGCTCCATGTGCTCCAGGAGGAGGCGGCCCTGTCTGAGCTGGCGGTGCCTCGCTGTGAGCCTCCCTCGGGGATAACTCCGAGCCTCGGGGGACCAGATCCAAATCTATGACCCACCCTTACAGACCAGGGATCTCTGGGTTGCTTGCAAAGTCAAAACTGTGTAAGTGTAACCCTAGCCAGTTTGGCCCAGTGGATAGAGTGTCAGCCTGCGGACCGAAGGGTCCCAGGTACGATTCTGGTCACGTACCACAGTTGCAGGCTCTGGTCGGGTGTCATGGAGGAGGCAACCAATCAATGTGTTTCTCTCACATCAATATTTCTGTCTTTCCCTCTCCCACTCTCTCTAAAAAATCAATGGAAAAATTGGGTGAGGAAAAAAAGGAAAGGGGGGGAGGGAGGGAGGAAGAAACTTCATATAATATAAATAAAACAAAACTGTAAGTGTAAAACCACTGAATGCTAAGAGCTGAGGGAACTCCTAACCTCCATTACTAGAAGATTAGGAGGCCAGAAAAAAAATGTGACACGACCGGCCAGCATGGCTCAGTGGTTGAGACTTGACCTATGAACCAGGAGGTCAGGGTTCAATTCCCGAACAGGGCATATGCCCGGGTTTTTGTCTTGATCCCCAATGTGGGGCATGCAGGAGGCAGCCAATCAAAGATTCTCTCTCATCATTGATGTTTCTATTTCTCTCTCTCCCTCTACTTTCCTCTCTGAAATCAATAAAAATAAAATAAAATAAAAGTTAAAAAGTGTGACAGGGAGAAGGGCACAGCCCCAGCAGTGAAGCCAGACTGAGCAGCGTCAGCCGCGTCTCTGCTCCTGCAGCCCCTCCCGTGCTGCCTGGCTGTCCTGCTCCCCCAGGCTCTCCATTGCCATTTGCGCCTGGGCCAGTGTCGCTCCGTGTTTTGTGTTTCTCATGCATCACGCTCAGGGCCCCAAAGGCGGCCCAATACACCCGAGAAGGGGGATCCTGGCAGGAACGGAGCACCCAACCACATTCACTGGCCAGATGACGTACTACCCAAATCTGCATGCACACAGCCACCAATCACATGCGGCTCGTTACACACTGACCACGCTTAAGAGCCAACTGTGCTCGACACTAGGAAAAGGTTTCACTGAGACCTGACTTCATCTTGAGACTGTCCTGCCTACTACACATCTCAGATCTCACGGAGCCACCTGTGAACGCAGAGAATGCAATAAGGGCAGGAAGGGGCTGCTGCCAAAGGCCCAGCTGTGTCCAGAACAGCTTCATACAGTTGGAGGAAGAAAAGAACGTGAATGTGCACGTAAGTCCTCCTAACTCCCTGAAATTATTTAAATTAAGATTTTCCGTTCTGCTGAAGAACGTCCAACTTCTCAATGGGCGCCCTCCACAGAAGAGCCGCCTTACCCTGAGACTTCTGGGATATGGAGTCCGCATTGGAGATGAGAGGTGGCTGGGGTGTGGGAGTTTTCTCTGCCTCTCTTGCACTTCTTTTTCCAGTCATGTGATCTACATGGAAAGATTAAAAAAAAAATAGCTGCACCAAATACAAATGCCACGGTCTGGCCAGCGTGTAGCGTGTCCTCGTGTCCCCGGCAGGGAGCTGGACGGATACCTTCAATGAGCGCTGCTATGTGCTGGCTCTTCTGAGAAGGCAGTTCCCGGACCGTGTCCAGGGCGGTCAGTCCTCGGTGATCTTTTATGTTGACATCAATTCCTGGAAAGGCAAACCAGGTGGACCAGCGGCGTGAGCATTTGCAAGTCAGCCTCCAAGAGGGTCCAACTCCAGGACACCTAACGCTCCCAGTCGCACACCCTACATTTTTCATCCAAAGCCATTTAATCCAGCTATTCATGAACAATTCGCACACTTGCAATCAACCAGTGGAGACATACATACAACGGGTTCAAGTGCAGCCAGCAGAAGTCCCCTCCGGGGAGGCCGGGGACAGCAGCCCGGCCCTGCATGCGTGCGGACCCTGCGCTGCCGACCTCACCTGCGGCCAGCAGGATGTGCACCACATCGGTCTTGCCAAACAAAGCGGCCTCATGCAAAGCACTGCCCTTCTCCGTCTGGAAAGCAAACGAGAGCGCAGAGCGGGTGTCGTCAGGACAGCGGCTGCCCCGGTTTGGCGTGGCCACACACGACAAACGGGACGGAGACAGAGACAAGAAGGGACGGGAAGATAAATAAACCACGCAGAGTCCTGTCGATATCGTTCCCATTTTTCTTGTCTGGATTCCAAAACCACGAGCGTGGCCTGGCCCTCAGGGGTTTGCTGTGCCACCAGCAGGCCACACACGGCTGACGGTGGAGCCACGTCTGGGTAAGACTCCCCAGAACTCCACCTTCCTGGGTGGGCGGGGTCCTAAGGAAAACGCAGGGGAAAATACTCCTTCCAGGGAGGTCTGGACAGGGCGAAGCCTGAGGAACGACAGCGAACCAGCAAGGGAAACGCTGTCTCCCGTCGGCAAAGCCCGGCCGAGGGGCCTGGAGGGGCTGACGTGCAGCGAGACTCGGGTGGAGGGAGATAATGAAATGTTTCTAATCTCGAGGGCTCATCCATGACCACTTCTTTTCAGGGTGTAATGACTACGTATTACCCCTGGAAAGAAACAAAAAACAACAGCCTCACTCGGGGAGTTTATTGGTCTCTAAAGCCTCCCAGTAAAACGAGCCAACAAATGGAAGCGTCTGACACGTGGTGCGAACGTGCTAAGAGACAGCCCAGCAGCACGCACTGTGCCTTTTCCGAAACGACTAAGTCCCGGAGCCCGGGAGGTCCTCAGGCCGCTACCTGGTAGTTGCTGTCCATGCCCGCGTCCAGGAGCACCTGGACCACGGCCCTGTGGCCGTTCCTGGCCGCCAGGTGCAGGGGGGTATGCTTCTTAGTGTTGCAGCTCAGGAGGTTGGGGTGCGCGTTGAGGAGCATCTTCACCACCTCCAGCCGCCCGTAGAGCGCGGCCAGGTCCAGGGGGGTCTCGAACTTGTTGTTGCGCATCGTGGGGTCTGTGAGCTCCTCCAGGAGGACCTTCACCACCTCCGTGTGGCCGTACTGCGCTGCGCAATGCAGGGCCGTCTCGTTGTCATTGTTCTAAAGAGTTAACAAGCAGATCACATCAGAAAGGTGACTGGCAGCGGGGCCTGCGACTGGGACAATCACCCATAAAACCATTGAAATTTAAATGAGAAAAACAGCAGCAATACTTGGGGACTAAGAGAAGTCAGTCAGAATCCAAAGGTACTCCCAGGGAACAAGGCCGACTGCTCCAACAGCCACCTCTTCCCCAGGTGCTGCAAGCGGGGAGCGGCCACCTCTGTGCTGGAGGGGGGACTCCCAGCCCGGGAGTGACGGGGACTGTGGCAGGCCGTGGGAGAAGCCCTGGCACAGACAAATGCCAATAATATTACTGCCACTGATGACTCATTTTAAACTTCAACTGGTTTTACAATTTATATTTACTCAACCCTGTGGTTCTGATTCTGGATTTGTTGACTATCCACTGCTTCACACATGTTTTGAAGAGTGTGTCATGTGCTTAGCTTCTTGCATGCAAATAAATCAGCCGACAGTGAAAGCAACAGAGCAGAACACCAAAAACCACTCTGGCGATGCCAGCCAGCAGCCGTCTCCAGGAGAGGGAGGCACTTGAGGTCAGTCACAGAGGAGCAGGGCCCCGGTGCTGCCTGCACCAGCCAGTGCGTGCAGAGTCCGCAGCGGGGAAGTGTTTCTATGTGACAGATCCCATCCGACACCAGAAAGTTGCGTGAAAGGTGCAAAATATTCAACATTGTAACCATCCACTCAAATGGACACCCCCGGCCCTCGAAGCCCATGTGCTTCAAACTAAAGGTAGAACCTGGGATAAAACAGGAGAAGTTTGTGCTTTTTCAATCATCAGAAACTATTAACTATTCCAACGATGCTCTTTCTTTTATTACAACTGACGATGTATCATTAGAGCAAGAATAAATGATCTCCATGCCCCTTCCTTTGTAGGAGCACTGATGAAAGTAATTCTCCCTCGAGATTCTGCGATTCCTGAATTCACCCAGAAGCTTCTTCGGAGAAACAAAGCTTCCGAGGGGTTTGCCCATCAAGTCAATATTATGCACCTTTCAGTGGCCAAGAGATAAAAAGTAAATGTTCCCACAACTGCTTTAAGTCAATTAATGAGGGGAAAGTAACAGGCTAAGGAGTCACCCTAACATGCAAGCAATTCATCTGCTTTTGGTCTGGTATTTGACTGCATCATTTTTTCTGGCTGCACCACATGTACCAGAAAGATCCAGCGCTGTGGGGAGCAAGGCCCCAAGAGGCCAGAAAGAGCAGAGAAACTTAAATATGAAATAAGGACAGAAAGGGCAGTAGCAGGAGCCACATGCGAGATAAATGCACACAGATAAACAGAGGACGGGCACTGAGCTCGAAGGGGTTCGGGAGAGCAGCAGCTGAGGCGTGCGCCCTCACTCCCCCAGGGCAACTCCACTTCAACCTAAATGTCTGCAGGGAAGGGGCCACACGGGAGGGAGCAAATCCTTGGTTCCCTGAGCCAAACCAGCCATTTAGGACACGCATTTGGGACGCGCAATGCTAGGAAGCTATGGCATGAGCTGCCCGAGCAAACCTGGAGCTGTCCCTGCATCGTCTCATGCTGAGAAGACGGCCACATCCACAAGACCCACAGCCGCTTCCTGCAGTGCGACCCTGCGGGAGGCCTACCAGGGCTGCGTCACAAGGCCAGCGTGACAGCAAGCGCCCAGGAAGCCAGCTTGTCCCTGTTCAAACCCCAGCCCACAAGGCCTTGTTTACTCCGAAGCAGACACGGTCGTCTCTTCTATCTCCAAGTTGTCTCCCAACAACCAGAATAATCTGTCCTTGATTTTGTGAAAAGCATGCCAGGAGGGCCTGAACAACTGTGAAACTCTACACCGTCCAGCAGCAAATCAGTCTCCCTGTTCGTTTCGTTTCGTCTCGTTGTTGCCAGAATAAAGGCAGCTGCCACAAAGCCGCCTTCTAGGGAAGGGTGGTCACCACCAGGCAGTCCCCGCCCCTGCTGAAGCGGGCTGACCACATCTCCGCAGCACGGCATGCTCGGGCGCAGCAGGCAGCATCTCCCTGTGTTTCAGCCTTGCCAGACATGGTCTGGTGACCACGATGATCTGGAGTTTATGTCTGTGGTGAGCACATCTCTCGACTACTGACCACAGGCATCAGGCATCACCGTGAACTCCTCCTACTGCTTCCCGTGAGCCTGACAGCCTTCAGGGCAGGAAGGTGTCAGGGCAGGAAGGCACTACATGCTGATCCCTCAAGAGGGGAGGGTTCCAAGGAGCGCAGACTTCTAACCACCTGGAACCTTCTCTCCCACACCTTCCAAATTGCAGCACTGGTGCTCACAACACCTCAAGAGTCTCCTAGACCATTTTACTATGAATCTGGACTAAGGAAGGGGACTGAGATGAAATACCCTAATTTTCTCCAAAATCTCTGCACAAACTTTCCATTCCCACCCATCTTGAGAAACATTTTCATTTTTCCTTGCTATATATGGCCAGTACTTCTAAGACAAAAGCGATCCCTCATACCCTTTACACCTGGAGACCTCATTCGATGTGTAAATCCATTCGATGTATGCGTTTACACACACACTACAAGCAGCACACAACCACAAAGAAACATTTCCATGGCCTTTCTCTCCTTGGAACTATTCAGAACCATCAGTTCCCAGCCGAGATCGCACCCAGCTGCACTCTGTGCGCTGCGGACAGACGCCGAGCCTGGGGACACCTGGGAGGCAGCTCTCTGTAGCGACAATGGTACAGGCTCGAGAAATGGACCAAAAACTGGTACAAAAGGACAAACTGGGTCTACTGAGATTCAGAAGATTCAGGAGAAACGTGTGTACTGAGTCCGCCACATGGAAGGCAGGCTCTGACCGAGAGATGAAGGTTTAGGAAGACAGATGTCAAACAACCAAAACTCAGTGGAATCCTGAAAGAGGCTGCCAAGCAGTAATTTTGCTTGTTACTAGGAGAAACAAACAAACAAACAAACAAGAGGTAGATGGCCACCTCTGAGGTGAGAGAAGATTCCCGCTCTGGGTGGAAAGTTAGCTCAGATCAGTGGTTCTCTACCTGGCTTCGTTTAGGAATTAAAGTAATTAATACTAAGCCCCAAACCAGACTCGACAAGGCAGCACCTCAGAGGGTAAAGCCCAGGAAAACTATTATTAAAAAGCTTACCAAGCCCAGCAAGCTTGCCTCAGTGGTTGAGCATCAACCTATGAACCAGGAGGTCACGGTTCGATTCCCAGTCAGTGCACATGCCCGGGTTTGTGGGCTGGATCCCCAAGAGGGAGCATGCAGGAGGCAGCCAATCAATGATTCTCTCTCATCATTGAAGTTTCTCTCTCTCTCCCTCTCTGAAATCATAAAAACATATTAAAAAAAAAAAAAAGCTTACCACCCTGGCAGGCACCCACTCACCAAGCACTCATTCACCACCATCAGGAGTGAGACAGACTGACAGCCGTGCCTGTGCTGTGGCACACTAAATAGGAGGGACATGACATTTCCCCTGAGGTTCCCCGCCATAAACCTACACCCGGAACAAGGGTATCCGACCAACGCAAACTGGTGGACAGTCAACAAAGTGGGCCCACACTCTTCAAACTGTCACGCAGTGGAAGGCTGAGGAGCTGTTCCAGGTCACGTGTGATCCTGGATTGGATCCTGGACCGGGGGGAAAAATAACTGCTCTAAAGCAGCGGTCGCCAACCTTTTGGACCTCACGGACCACCAGTTGGCAACCGCTGCTCTAAAGGACATTATTGAGCAATTAGTGAAATTTGAACATGGATTCTATATTGGATAACAGCATTAAATCAACGTTGAACTTTCTGAATTTGATCATTGCATTATGGTTATACAAGTGAATGCCCTCATTCTTGGGAGATATGTGCTCAAGTATTTGGGGCTAAAGGCTCTGATGTCATAATTTCAAACAGTCCATCATCAACTATAACAACAGCAAAATATATGGGAGGGACATGCTAATATGACAAAATGCTAACAACTGGTTAATCTAGGAGAACACAGTGCAGTTCACTGCATTATTCTTGCAACTTTTGTAAGGTGGAAATTTAAAAAAATAAAAGTTTAATAAAAGCTTGCTAGATGATTCTGATGCAACCAGACAAGCTGAATAGCACGTGGGGACAACTGGTCTAGATCAGTGGTCGCCAACCGGTGGTCCGCAGACCACTGGTGGTCCATGAGGTCCGAAAGGTTGGCGACCTCTGGTCTAGATAACTTCCAGTTCTCTTTAAGCTCTAAGATTAAATTATTATTTTTTAATCTTTAATCTGCACCCAAGGATGTTTTTTCCATTTAAAAAGGAATGTTTAATGTGATATTTCTGAAATACCACAATTTTTTTTAAAGAGAGAGTGGAAGGGAGAGTGGTAGGAAGAAGAGAGAGAGAAACATCGATGTGAGAGAGACTCCTGCATGCACCCAACTGGGTCTGGGGATCAAACCTGCAACCTAAACACGTGCCCTTGACCAGGAATCAACCCCGAGACCCTGCAGTGTGTGGGCTGATGCTCTAACCATTGAGATTACTGGCCAGGCTAAGATTAAATTATTTTTAAGTGAATAGAAAAATAGATCTACCCTAAAACAATTTGATTGTTGCTCATCTTATGATATTCAGACTAAGTTAAAATTATTGTACTAGTAAAAGGGAAAAACAATTTCAATGGTTCCATCTTAGCTAAGGACTTAAGTTTGGACTGGGTTATACTGACTTGTGAAAAAGGGAAGGTGGAGATGAAAGCTCATGAAAACTACCTCCGCTCCCCAGAAAGGCCCCTGAGACGGGTGCCTGATATGATTTAGCAGCAAAAGTTCTTTAGCAGCCAGGACAGCATGAGTGTCGGCCCATGAACCAGGAGGTCACGGTTCGATTCCCAGTCAGGGCACATGCCTGGGTTGCAGGCTCGATCCCCCAGTAGAGGACATGCAGGAGGCAGCTGATCAATGATTCTCTCTCATCATTGATGTTTCTCTTTCTCGCTCTCTCTCTCTCTCTCTCTCCTTTCTTCTATCAGTAAAAAGATATATTTTTTAAAAAGTCCTTTAGCAAAACAACTCCTAGACACAAGCCAGGTCAATAAAAACCTATGGGGTGAGGATATAAACTAGGGAGCTCAGAGTCAAGTCAGCTCAAGAGGAGTTTGTATTCTTAGCACCCAAATAGCTTTATCCCTTGAGGCCTTTGTATCCGTTGCCCTGGGGCGGGGGCAGGGAAAGGCAGAGGCAAAGGACAGTATTTCCAAATAGAGAAGTATACTCTTATTCCATGTAGACTTCCTTTTATGTGTGTAGAACGGAGGGATAGGAAAATGTGCTTTCAAAACCAAGTACTGCCTTTTAATCAGCTTCGTAAGCTAACCAACCACGGAATCACAGAAGGGAAACCAATCAGCTCAAGGTGCCTCCCCCAACAAAAACTACGAGGAACAAGGAACAAATTCCAAACTGCCGTTTCAGAAACACCACCTTATACATTCCTTTTTAAGGGAGGGCCTCCAAAAGTACTACTGACCAGATAGTTATACTTCATGTGCATTATCTTAAACTCCAAAACAACCCAGCAAAGCAGATGGCATTCCCCATCTTACAGAAGAGGAGACCAAGGCTCAGAGAAAGTAACTTGTTTAAGTCAACAAAACCAGGTACGTGGTAGCACAGAATTTAAACGCAAGCCCGACTGGAGAGGCGGTGACCTGTGAGAGGCCTCACTCTACCACACCACCTTCAAGAAGAGAAGAAAACTAGGACAGAGTCACTTCTATTTTGAAGATGAGAAGACGGAATTTAAAGAGTGGCCCCAAACAAAAGCTAATGTGTTCCACTCCCAATCAAACTGCTTCCCCACCGTCAAGGCCCAACGGCAGGCAGCGGCTGCATGTGCTGAGTCAGCGTTTCTCAGAGGAAAGCACGGTGTGCCTGCAGAAGCACCGTCCGTCTCCTTCCCTGACGGCATTTCACAGCAAGAAAAAGGCAGTGACAACCACATACCAGATTGCTGCCAATCAGCAAATCTCACCCGAACGAAAACTCAGACCAAACACAGCAAGTGAGAGCGCTGAGGAAGAGGGGACCGCCACCACCACCACCCTCGGCCACCACGTGGCGAGGGCTGCGGGCAGCAAGACTGCCCAGCCTCACGGGAGGGAGACAATGCAACTAACTGCCCTGCTTGGCCTGGCAACTCCACGTCCTGTTTCAGAGCCTCCCAATGGCCAAGCGTGACCGTCTGGGAGAGGAATGGCGGCTTTACAGCCCCAGGCAAAAATGCACGAACCCAAGGAACTGCGGGGGCACAAGCCACCACGCCCGTCGCCCACACCTCCCTCTGCCCGCCACAAGCTCTCAAAAACCAGATTCCATTTCAAGAGAAAATAGAACTCAGACTAAAAAAATTTAATCCAGGAAATAAAACCTACTCATTTTTTCTGTGCTTCATAAAAAACAAGCTCATGTGTTTGACATTTTTCTTTTTTGAATTTAAATGTTAGAAATACAATAGTAAGTTATGCAAATATATGGCCCCATCTCCTTCCCCAATTCTGCCACTTGTACGCTTTTCAGACATTCCAGAAAAAGCACCCGCCTTCCAGAATTAGGATGGATTTTAAAGCAAAACCACGCCCCTGGAAGCTGCATTTTCCACTCCCAGACAGACAGGCCGAGGCTGAAGCAGACACCAGGGTGAGGAACCCGAGGGGACAGAGGGAAGCGAGGGGACCCAGGAGAAAGCACAGCTTGGAGAAATGATGCAGAGAAACCCTGACAGCAAAGTACACACCTTGGCATTGATATAAGGGTCAAAGGGGCCGTGCTTTTTGAGTTCTTTGATCTCAAGAGCATTCTACAAAAAGGAGAGGAAAAGAAAAGGTGATGATGAAATGGATGAAACACATCAAAGCAATTGCACAGCCCCGAGGGGCCCAACACTAGCACAAGGGGGACCAGCCCTCCGGGTGCCTGAAGGGAAGTTAATGGGGAAGATGGTCTCCAGGGCTCGGCAGGCGTCACCCCTCTTATCCAAGCATCCAGCTGAAACCACAGTCATGGCAATTACAGAAGTCGATGCAGTGCCTGGAACTACCTAGATCCATTCGGTTCTTCAAGCTGCTGCAGCTATCCCAGCCCCTGCCCCACCCCCCTGCCAGCCCCGCCCTCAAAGCACTGGGCTGTGTCCCCCCAAAGGCTAGTCCGGGGGGAGGCAGCTGTGAGCAGGACAAGCTAGCACACTCAAGTGGCTCAGAAGTCCAAGCGGCTGTGTTCCAAGGCAGACGTGAGCAGAGGCTTAGAGACGGCTGCTGAAATGTTTTTCAATGAGAAGGACTTCAATGGCTGACTAGTTTTTTCCAACACTGAGGAATATTACTTAACAGCAAACTTCCTTACAAAGTTCCTCCAGATAAGAAAAGTTACAATCACCTTAGCCAGGAGGAGTAAGGTGCATTCAGATTCTACAGAGAACACTTTTAATTCTAATGTTATAAAAACAAACACCCTCACTGATTACTTTAAATGTCTGTTGCTCACCAGAAAGTACAGCCCAGGAGGGGACGGGAGGCCGATTAACAGCTCCACACACACACTCTCCAGATGGGGACATGGGGGCCCTGGCCCAGGTTCTCGCGCCCCGGGGTGAAGCTGCCCCCAACCCAGTCGTGCCCGAACAGCGCACGGAGGGAGCGGGCGTGGCCTCACTGACAGATGGCTCTGCGAGTCGCCTCTTCCTTTTAGAGGAATAACCCTGATCTGGTCATACAGGTAGCTTAACAATCTGCTCTCAGCAGAGGCATTAGGAAAATAACCCCACACTCAGCGAGGATGAGCAGCTTCTCTCATTCAAGCACCTAAGTATCTGCTTCAGTGCTGAGCAGAGAGGGGAAGGGCCGAATGGCTTGTCTTACAGGGAAAGCCCATCTCCTCTCAGACCCAAACTTAAGGGCATTTCACAGGAGGCCTGTCTAGAACATGCATAATTGGAGTGTAACTTTCCCAAAGCAATAAGAGGACCTAAGTCCATGGCCACTGTGAGGTATTTTCACTCAAACGCTGCCTTTTTATTTTCTAAGAATTACCTCTGCTTTGTCACAGCATGCTCCCTCTTAAATGAACATTAGAGGGCGCCAGGGACATGCTCTGCATTCCGTGAAGACCCCCCGGCCCCCCACCGCCGTGTCTGGGAGCTCGCTTTCACCAGGCTCGGGCCTTCCTGGGCTGCGAGTGCTGCCTCGTGTAAAACAGCAGCAGGGCTCACACGGTACTCACGCACGGACACGTGCTTACCGGCTGCAGTCGCGATGCCATGTCAGTGGCATAAGCACAAGCTGCAATGAACTAATAAGCCCGCCAGCTTGAAACAGACGCTAAGAGTTTTGCAGAATTCGCATTATTTCCAATTTTGCACAAGGTTAGTATTTATGTTCCTGTTAGTGTTACTCCACGCCCGCATGATTCACGTGCATATAAAATGCATCTCATGGAATGGGATCTCCTTGATGCACTAAGAGGCGTGGTGTTGAGAGGAGGCAGCCACCCCTGGGCCTGGGAGAGCCGGTGCCTGGGGTCTGAGCTAAGGGACTGCAGCGGCGATGGCCGCGAGGTCTTGGCTGCAGCTAAATGGAAGCACGCGTCCCTCCCTTCCAACCTGCTCATTGACTCTGGTGTGAGAGGGCCCTTGATGGATGAGCAACCGCACGATCTGGGCGTCTCCTTTCCAGGCTGCCAAGTGCAGAGGGTAACAGCCTTTGGAGTCGGCCACATTGGTCAGCGCGTCGTTCCTCAGAAGAACCTCGACCACATCCCTGGAAGGCAAAGGTCAGTCATGAGTTTGCAGAACCCGGAAGTCTTTCCCACCAACGGCTCTTCACACATGTGCACAGCACAAAGCGTTGCACACACAGCTGGTACCTCATCCTGCTCCCCGTCCACCCGAGCTCATGCCCAGCCTCTTCCTTTTATTCCAGGGGCTACTTTGCACAGTTGCGGGCATGCGGCCGAACCGTCCCGTGTCCCACACACTGGTTCTTCGCCTCCCCGTTTATCTCAGTAACCCATCCATTTTCCATTACTCTGAAAACGTCCGGTCCCCTTGTCTAAGCTTTGCAATGTCTCCTTGTTTGTGATGTTTAAACAGCATCCAGGGACAGAATTTACATCAACGTCATGCAAGACAGATATCATCATCCACCACATTATTCAGAGCAGCGGTCGCCAACCTTTCGGACCTCTGGTCCTCGGACCACCCACTAGCGACCGCTGCTTCAGAGCGCTCAGTGTGTGGGAGCTGAAGTGGCCAGGCAGAGCAGAAGTAAAGCTGCTGCAAACATGAGCCAGACGCCTGTGCTTTCATGTCATACATCCAGGAAGAAGGACTTGGCATTCTTCGAGGTGACACCACTGATTAAGCAGCTACAAATGTACAGTCATCCCCATGCACAAGGCCGGAGAAGGCCCGACTGTAAATAAAAACAGCATCTGGAGATCAGCTTGGCTAACAAGTTAGTCTCTTAAGTTCAAGATCCACTTTAATTCAGGTCACCCCACTATTTAAGGGGGCGGGGTCTCCACATATTTCTTGTCAGCTTTGTCTAAAATGGCACAGAAAGGATGTGACGACCACATTCACTATATCTGAGAAAAGTGTAATGCAGAAGGTAACAATCAGAGTCAACTGGGCCTGGCCAAAGGCTGTACAGTGACACAGAAAACCACAAGGTGTGTGGCCCTGCTCTTGTTCAGAAGAATCTAAACTGGTTCCAATAATCCCTCCTCCTAAAAGCTAAACTTCTTCGCTCATCTCGCAGGGTATGTGCCAATCTCTCTCTATTCTGTGACGGCCTGGTTCCCATTCTCCCACATCCTGGTGAGCCTATTCACTGTACCCCACATGGCGCCTGCCCCTGGCAGAGCCCTCAGTCTCCTTACCTGATGGGCAGCGCCCTCTTTCAGCTGCCAATCATTTAAACCAACGCCTTCTTCTCCCAACCCCAAGCACACCTCCAGGAACTCTCCACACATCCCACCCAATCCCAATAACCTCTCTGTATGTCAGAGATTTAAATAGGCCTTATTTTTCATGTGTTTCTTTCCTTAAAAATAGTTCTTACTGCCCATGAGGAAAAATGGCAAAAGTAATTAAGTAACTACTTAATAGAAGGAAAGGTTTTCAGAACCAACCCATCAGTTTTCAGTGTGTAGAGGGGCTGTTACCTGACAGCTGCTCCAGCTCTTTCTGCCCAAAGTCGGTGCTCACATAGATGACTGTGGCACTGCACATTTCGGGGGGTGGGCGGAGGGCACCGAAGAAAAGGTAAGCTCAACCTTCGGCTCAGCCTTTTGAGGGGAGCGTGGGGAAGGATGTTCAAGTAGTTACACACTAAAGAGAGATTCGGGAATGCTGGGCTAAATTCAGTTTTTTTTTCTCAGCGCGGCTGCTCAGTAATCCTTCACAGGAACCCAAAGGCGGAAGGCCTGCATGGAAGGGTGGGTGGAAGGGCGGGCGGAAGGCGGCAGGTCAGTACTTACCTGTGGCCATTCAGAGCAGCGTGGTGCAGGGGGGTGTACCCCGTACTGTCTACACAGTTCACGTTGGGCCCTCTCCAGATGCTGTGGAGAAAGAAGAAAGGCCGAAGTCACACACCAAATTTGGATTCAGCTAGCTGCTTGGGAAGGAAGCCTGTGTGATGTTCAGGCCCTTCCCCATGACTTCCGACAAAGGCCGGCAGCAGTTTACCCAGCGGCCCCCAGCACCCTTCTCATCTGTAACTGCAGAAACCGCTCTGTCCGGGGCGGGTGCCTCTGAAGACTCCCAGGATCCTAAGAACAGCTCATTGAAAGGTCATCAGGAACACCGCTGAACCAAGCCCCTCGGCCAGTCGCAGGCCTGAGCACCCATCGCTATGCGGGTGCCGGAGGCTTCCGAGAGGCCTCCATACAGACCAGTGGTAATCAGGACAATTCAACCACCAGGGGCAAGATCAAAGGGCTCACATTCATAAAAGCACAGGGATACATGTGCTAAGATGCAAGAGACAATCTGCCTTTCCTTTGTGAATGTGTCTTATTGGTAATAAAAAATGAACAACAGAACTATAATTTCAGTGCCTTATTTGAATTAAAAGTACTATACTAGGAAGGTTGAAATGTCGTCTTATTTAATCCTCAAAGGCTTACTTCTGAATCCACACCTCAGTGCATTGGCCAGAGCTTCTAAAATACTCTAAGTAGCCCGGCCAGTGTGGTTCTGTGGTTGAATTCAACCTATGAACCAGGAGGTCACGGTTCGATTCCTGATCAGGGCACATGCTTGGGTATGGGGCTCAATCCCCAGTGTGGGCATGCAGGAGGCAGCTGATCAATGATTCTCTTTCATCATGGAAGTTTCTATCTCTCTTTCCCTCTCCCTTCCTCTCTGAAATCAACAAAAATATATTTTTAAAATAAATAAATAAAATACTCTAGTAGAGGGCAGCCTTATTTTGGCCTTGCTTTTAATGAGAATGCCTCTAATGTTTTTGGCAATTGGTTTGATACATGTAAACAAATATCTTATTTTTTCCTGTTTAAAGTATTATTAAAAATAGTTGTTTAATTTAAGCGCATTTTCTGCATCTATGGAGATAAACAGTTTTTCACATTTAACGAACTAATATGTTGTTATCAACAGGTTTCTTAATATTGAATGATTCTTTGATTCCTGGAATAAACCAAAAACCTTATTTGACCATTCTTCATTATGGCCATGCTGGTGAATTCTATTTGAGAGTGTTTTATTTACAATTTTCACATCTGCATTTGTAACTGAGACTGGTCTAAAGTTTTTGCTTTTTTGCTATTGCTATTGAATGCATTAGTGTTGGGGTTTGGTCACAGTCAGCTAGGAGAGATCTACCCATGTCTACATTCAGGAATCAATAACACAGAGCACTAAAATGATAAACAATCACCAATAAAACCATCTGGGCCCAGAGCCTTTATGCTCACATGTTGGAAGCAATGTTATTTATGACAACAAAATTCTGGAAATAACCCAAAAGTCTATCAATAGAGAATGATTTGAAAACTATGGTATAGACCAGTGATGGCGAACCTTTTGAGCTCGGCGTGTCAGCATTTTGAAAAACCCTAACTTAACTCTGGTGCCATGTCACATATAGAAATTTTTTGATCTTTGCAACCATAGTAAAACAAAGACTTATATTTTTGATATTTATTTTATATTTTTAAATGCCATTTAACAAAGAAAAATCAACCAAAAAAATGAGTTCGTGTGTCACCTCTGACACGCGTGTCATAGGTTCACCATCACTGGTATAGACCCATAGTAGAATTTCATATACCAGTTACATTGCTGTGCAATAAGACAGAATAGAGATTATAATATAATGTTAAAGAGAAAAAAAGAAACAAAATTCTAAATACTGTAGAGAAAGAATATGTGAGGGGTATTTCTGAGGATAGTGAATTGAGTGCACAAAATTTACTCAACCTCCTGTAAAAGTTCTACCAAGTGACAGAAATAATTCTCACCCTACACCAGAGAGAGAGAGAGAGAGAGAGAGACGAACAGACAGACAGACATCAAGTAACTGACAACACTGAGGAATTCTTAAAAGGCAAAAATCAGATGAGGTCGGAGCTACAAAGATACAACCCAAAAGAATGCCAATTACAGTAATCACATACTATTTTTCACCCAGCAGACTGAAAAATGAAAATGACAGGGAAACAAGCACTCTTAAACCCCACCGGTATGAGTTTAAATTGGTGAATTCCTGTGGGAAGACAGTTTGGCAGCATCCACCAAAACCAAAAATAGGCATCCACTCTGTGCCAGCATTTCCACTTCCAGGCAACTGTCCAACGGAAACGCTGCACGGTGCACCGAGGCCCGTACTTGCACAGGTTGCGTCCATGAAGAATCAAAACTAAAACCTTAATGACCATCCTAGGTGAGCAGTTAAATACCAGGTACGCCCATAAAATGAATTATATTATAACCATCAACAACAACGACAACAAAGGCAAGAGAAGAAAATGAGTTGGACCTATATGGCCTGACATGGAAAGAGTCCCCAAGACATTGTTTGTTATGGGCAAGTGAAAAAAAGAAGCCACAGCATAATACACAGAATAGGAGCCCCGCAGGGTATGTGTATATGTGCACCCCCTGAGGCGGGCGATGGGAACAGTGCTCACCCAGTGCTGGGCACCCCCGGGGAAACGTATGTTGGGGTTGCTGCAGAATGGTGAAGAGGAACATTCATTCATGTTCCTTCTGCATTCTACCACGGTTTAAAATATTTACAATGAAAATATTTTTATAATTTTTTTAAAGAGAAGAACCAAATAGGAATGCTAATAATAAATGGATGTATATGTGAGACAGGGGCCACTTTATTGAGCCTGTAGGTATTAGGCCTAAAATCTTGAGATAAATTTTCAGCTTGGCCCATGTGGTTCAGTGGTTGAGCAACGACCCATGAACCAAGAGGTCACTGGTTCAATTCCTGGTCAGAGCACATGCCTGGGTTTTGTACTTGATTCCCAGTAGATGATTGATGCTTCTCTCTCATCAATGTTTCTATTTCTCTATTCCTCTCCTTTCCTCTATCTCTAAAAATCAATAAAAACATACTTTAAATAAAAGAGCTAAAAGCATACTTTGAACCATGCACACTTTGTCACACCTGTATGATGATCTCATGGTCTAAACCAGTGGTTCTCAACCTTCCTAATGCTGTGACCCTTTAATATAATTCCTCATGTTGTGGTGACCCCCAACCATAAAATTATTTTCGTTGCAACTTCATAACTGTTATGAATCGTAATGTAAATATCTGATATGCAGGATGTATTTTCATTGTTCATGACCCACAGGTTGAGAACCGCTGGTCTAAACCAAACTGACAACCCATGCCTGACAATGGGTGAACGATGCAAAGTGAAATGAATCTGGAACGTCTAGGACAGTGGTTCTCAACCTATGGGTCGCGACTCTTTTGGGGGTCGAACGACCCTTTCACAGGGGTCGCCTAAGACCATCGGAAAACACATATTGAATATATAATTACATATTGTTTTCGTGATTAATCACTATGCTTTAATTATGTTCAATTTGTAACAATTAAAATACATCCTGAATATCAGATATTTACATTACGATTCATAACAGTAGCAAAATTACAGTTATGAAGTAGCAACAAAAATAATTTTATGGTTGGGGGTCACCACAACACGAGGAACTGTATTAAAGGGTCACAGCATTAGGAAGGTTGAGAACCATTGGTCTAGGAGATACAGTTTTCATACTTATTTTCAAGTTGCTCCACAGGACAAAAGGTCATCATCCTATATAATAAAAGGGTAGAATGCAAATTGACCCTAACGGTGGACCTACCAGGAACAATAGGTCGCTATGATGTGCACTGACCAGCAGGGGGGCAGGCGCTCGATGCAGGAGCTGCCTCCTAGTGGTCAGTGTACTCCCACAGGGGGAGCTCTGCTCAGCTACAAGCTGGGCTCATGGTTGCGAGTGCAGCAGCAGTAGCAGAAGCCTCTTCTGCCTCCTTGACAGCGCTAAGGATATCCGACTGCGGCTTTGGCAGGGAGTGGGCCTAATCCGGCAGTTGGACATCCTTCGAGGGCTCCCGGGCTGCCAGAGGGATGTCTGATTGCCAGCTTAGGCCCGATCCCTCAGGGAGCAGGCCTAAGCCGGCAGGTGGACATCCCCCGAGGGGTCCCAGACTGCGAGAGGGTGCAGGCCAGGCTGAGTGTCCCCCACCCCCAGTGCACAAATTTTTGTGCACCAGGGCTCTAGTTCTATTATAAAATAGGTAACAATAAAATACAAAACTAAATTATCTTCCCCAAATCACAAGCCAAATCAGTGGCAGATCCAAATCCCCCATTCCTGGAGCTCTTGGCATTTGGCCAAGCAAGGACTTTACAATCTAACGGGGATGAGATGAACATGTAATACAGGCTGTATATAATTCAAAGCAAGATGACTGGAATAAACCGACAGAACTTGGGAAGGAGGAAATACTGATATGAATTAAAGCAGTGGGAGCACAGGTCTGCCAGCAACTACTACTCCATCAGGAATCTATCTTCAGGCACCTCAGTCCAGGTGCCAAAGTAACTTTAAAACTAAGATTTAAACTGTGCTTGCTTTTAACAAAAAAGCAGGACTGAGCAAGCCCGCTGTCATTTTCTAACTTTTACCTCCATGTCTCTGGTTTAGAGGTTATTAGGGCTGGATATCCCAAACCAGCACTAAAACTACCTCAAAACAATGAGAAAAGACAAGGAAGAAAAATAAGAACTCTCCTGTATAAGCTGCAATATTTCCAACTAGCCAGGCCTCCCCCATTGTTTTCTCTAACTAGCATTTCCTCTAGATACCCATTTGGAAATTTGGGGGAATAGGGAATTATTAAATGGAAATGAAGAACTGCTTGGAATTTTAGCTCCAGACAGGATGGCAGTAACATCCCCCTCCACCCAAGTCTCTTCCTTTTTGGCAGCCCAAGAAAGAGCGAGGTCTTCCTTCTGATCACGGCTTAGGTTTCTCTAAAACAGTAAGTACCAAAGGGCTGCTCACCAACAAACAGAAAGCGAGTACAATGTGCCAAGAGAACCAGAAGAAGAAAAAAGAACAAAAATGGACCAGGAGATTCCTAAACAAAGCGTAACCCACACAGATTGTGCGGAAATGCACTGGCTGCCCACAACTGCGAAACAAACCCTCAGACCAGTCTCGGTGGGACGCAGCGCGGCGGGTCCCAGCCATCCCGCGGGCAGAAGCTTAGAACAGGTTCAGCGCTGAGGCTCTGCAGTTAGCCCACCGCTCTTCCAAGCTTGCCGCTGCCACCGTCAGTTTTGTGACCTGGAACGAGATACTCGTCCTTCAAACCACAGTCTCTGCAGCTGTAAATCCTATGATCAGCTCCCAGGACTTACATGGCTCATGGAAACCAACTAACCTGGCTTAACAGCATTAGGGTTGAGGTGTGGCAGCGGCCGCGTGCACAGGCGTGATGCCGAGGCTTGGGGAGCCTCGTTGCCTGTGTCTCAGAAGCGCCACCATTTGGACAAGGCATCTGAAGACACAGGAGGGGCAAGGAAGAACCTGACTGGTGAGAAGCTGCGCTTTTGAATTCCCCTCGAACGTCTCTCTCCATTCATTTAAAAGCTGGCTTTATTGCCCTAGCTGGGTTGGCTCAGCGGCTACAGTGTCGGCCTGCGGACCGAAGGGTCTTGATTTGATTCCCAGTCAAGGACATGTACCTTGGTTGCAGGTTCCCCAGCCCCGGTAGGGGCAGCCGGGGGAGGCTGCGGGAAGCAGCCAATTGATGTGTCTCTCACATCAATGTCTCTCTCTCTCTCTCTTTTTCTCTCCCGCTCTCTCTTCCTCCCTCCCTCCCTTCTACGCTCTCTAAAAATCAATGGAAAAAATATCCCCGGGTGAGGATTAACAAAACAAAAAACAAAACAAAAAACAACTTGGGGTAAAATTGCTTCATGTCTCTGTGGTCAGATAAGAACAGCAGGAAATACACCGAGACACTCTGTCCGGCAGAGAGTGGCCCGAGCCACGCCTTTCCTGACCACACTGGCTGATACTGATGTCACCCTCCTCCCATTCTCCAGATCATTCTGCACCTTCACCACAGCATCTATCACATTGGCCTTGAACCACGGCGAACTCTTCATGCTCATCTGTGTGGCAAAACTGAAGCCCGGGAGGGGCGTGTGCCCAAGAGCGCCGCACTACGCAGGAACTGGCACGGGGCCACCAGTCTGCCGCTACTTTTTAAAAATATATATATTTTTATTGATTTCAGAGGGGACGGGATAGGGAGAGAGAGAGACAGAAACGTCAATGATGAGAGAGAATCATTGATCGGCTGCCTCGTGCACGCCCCACACTGGGGACCGAGCTCACAACCTGGGCATGTGCCCTGACCGGAAATCAAACCTGTGACCTGGTTCATAGGTCGATGCTCAACCACTGAGCCACGCTGGCTGGGCCAGTTTGCCACTTCCAACATTCAGTGTCCATCAAACTGCAACCCCAGAGTGAACTGGTCTTTATGCAGTGAAACCTGCCATCCTGAATCCACCAAAACTGGCAGCGGTCTCTGGATGGGATACACAAGAAACCATCTGCACATAGAACAGAGACACAAGAACCGTAAGCTGGAAACAAAGTGCCCAGCCACTTCCACCGTGAAGACTCTGTGCCATCAGATTTCCGGATCAGCTCTCAGCTGGCAGCAAGCTTGGGTCATGTGGCAGCCCAGCCACCGCACTGCTTACTTTACACAGACAAGTAACGACACCTGATGCGCGGGCAGTGTCCAATCCAGTTACTGCACTGCCGGCCCGTGCCAGGGTGCGCCACAGTCTCCAGCCCTGAGTGCGGGCGAGTCAGACAAGCGAACAGCAGGCCACACTGTGACACTCGGTAAAGGGAGCAGAGAAAGGGTGGCCGGTGGGAAATGGGAGCGAGGGAGGCTTTGCAGAAGACATGCTTGAGCTGAGCCTGAAAGCTCAGAAGGCATCAGCGAGGCAGAAGAAACAGAGAGGGAAACCCAAATTCAAGGTCCCCAAGGAGTCCCAGCAAACTGGGGCCACTAAGTAACTGAGAGTGGCTGGAACCCAAAAGTGACAGGACAGTGAAGCAAGGACAGGGGGGCGGGCAGAGCCGGGCACCACGGTCCTGGGTGCCAATGCCAGGTGTTCAGCAGGGACGGATCAGGTCTGTGTTTTAGAAAAGCCCTTCTGAGGAAGCTGGGAGGTAGGAACGCAGGTGGTTGACTTGTTATTCCCCATAGTGCTGTGATGGCCGCACGTATCGTAGGATTGGGGGGACCATTATGCTGAACAGTTATACAGGTGATGCAGTGGGGGAAGATCCAGGGAGCCCGGTCAGCAGTCAGCAATTCAGGCGAGAAGTGAGGGCCTGAAGGAAGGCAGAGGACAGAGAAAAGGGGAGAGATTCAATAGGAAAGACAGACCTATTGACGGAGGGTGGGGGCCGGGGGTGCGTGTGACTGGGCAATTCAGTGGGTAATGAGAGCAAGGAAGGCAGGGTTGCTGTCTTGTGGTGTGGCAGTGTGAGGCAGGGAGGAGGGGAGAGGTGGCAGAGGGTTTTGTTGTGCATTCATTGAGGCTGAAATGAATTTGGGCTCCCATATATAGATGTCCAGTCAGGAGGTGGATGTCAGGGTTTGGACCACCACAGTTATGTGAGCAGTTTAAAATGACAATGTTCAGCCCGGCCGGAGTTGCTCAGTGGTTGAACGTCGATCCATGAACCAGGTCACGGTTCGATTCCCGGGCAGGGCACGTGCCCGGGTTTCCGGCTCCATCCCCAGTGGGGGCGAGTAGGAGGCAGCGGACCAATGTTTCTCCCATCATTGATG
The DNA here is from genome assembly GCF_028538775.1 of Myotis yumanensis. Classification (NCBI taxonomy): domain Eukaryota; kingdom Metazoa; phylum Chordata; class Mammalia; order Chiroptera; family Vespertilionidae; genus Myotis; species Myotis yumanensis. Next base: position 92,108,557 of record NW_027223757.1, read on the forward strand.
TTTCTCTTTCTCTTTCTCTCTCTCTCTCTCTCTCTTCCCCCCTGAAATCAGTAGAAAAAAAATATATATAATGTGGAACTGAAACAAAATCCCACACTTGACTTCGTGCATGGTCCTTCCAGTTCTCCAGGCTCTTAACCTTGACTATTGAGAGAAAACAGCCTGGAGCTCTAGGAGTCTCCTCCTTCGTTCTCAGGAGGTCAACGGCTCCCAGAGCACCGGGTCAGGAGAAGGTCTTCTCCATTTCAGACCCTGTGAAGCAGAGCAAGGGGATGAACTTGAGGAAGGAGGTTCTGGCAGCTCTCCACCACTCCTGATTACTGCCTCAAGGGAGGTCTACACAGGAGCTGGTCTCATCAGCCTTTTTCTGCCGCGCCTCGCTGTCTCCCTCTTCCGTGACCCTCGCAAAGGCAGGTCTCTCTCTGACCTCAGGAAGGGCTGGCAGTGCTCCAACACAATGAAACACTGCCCAGAGTCAGCCCAACTTTAAAAAGATTCATCTTACTGGGATGAACTTGACACATCCTTAACTAAGAAGCTTTCTACAGACTTAACTTGAGGGTAAAAGGAGAGATAGAAAGGAGCTTATGAAACCATCGCCGTTGTCAAAGAAGCTTGTGATCCTTCGAGAAAGACACGAAACCATCACCATAAACCCCCAAGGGAGTCCACCTAGCTAACTGGGGAAAATTAAACATGCATGCTTATTTCTGCCCACTGCTACACCTCATTAAAATGAGAGCAAAAACAAACAAAAAAGGAACAGGAGAAAGGTAACAGTGAGCATAAAATGTCAACGTTTTGAGGAAGATAAAGAATAGTCACAGCAGCAGAGCTGAGAGTGACTCCCGTGGCCGGAGAACGGATGTCGATCCACACAGGCACCTGGGGAGGCCGAGGAATAACGGCACCAGGTGGCAGAGGACCTCAGGGATGGAGGGGCTGGGAACGGGGCTTGATACAAAGTCCGTATAAGAAGGCAGTGGACTTCCAAGTCTCTGGTCACATCTGGGGCAGCCAGTGGACTATTGCTCCTGCACTCGGGAGGGAGAAGTGGGTTTATTCTGTGAAGAAAGTGAACCAGAGGGGGCTCTAGACTTGGGGACATCAGGGACAGGGGATGTAGGGGGAGCCACTGTACAAGGAGGAAGCCAGCATCCTGAAGGGCAACGTCCAGCCCACTTACCCACCTGGTCTCAGGGTGCTGGCAGCCACCCCACCCCAAATAGGAGGTTGGAAGATTCTTTCCTGGAGAAACCAAATACTACACAAAAAAGTTTAATGGATGCTGACTTTTGGGGATTCCCCAACAAAGCAGGTGGGCTCCTGCCCAATCAGCTTACAGTAGGTAAAACCCATCCGTGGTAAGCTCCTCCCACCTCTGCACAGACCTTCGCTTTTTCTGTGTCTCACTCTTAAATGAAAATGACAACCAAGGACCGCGGGACATCTGAAGAAAGCACTCAACATGAAAAGAGAGCACAAAACCAACAGAATGAAGGGACTCAAAGGAGCAGAAACAAGGACCCAAATAAAACCTCAACAATAAAAACCTTCTATTTGCCCAGCTCAGTGGCTGAGCAGTGACCCATGAACCAGGAAGTCACAGTTCGATTCCCCGTCAGGGCACATGCCTGGGTTGCGGGCTTGATCCTTAGTGTGGAATGTGCAGGATGCAGCCGATCAATGATTCTCTCTCATCATTGATGTATATCTCTCTCTCTCCCTCCTTCTCTAAAATCAATAAAAACATATTTTTAAAAAATAACCTACTATCACACAAGAATCAGATTAGAAAAAACTGGATCAGTGCAAAGTTCTTGGAAATAAATAAATGAGTAGAAATATATATATATAAGAGCTAGAAGATGAAGTTGAGTAAATCTCTCAGAAAGTGAAACAAACAAACAAACAAAAAAGAGAGATGAGAAATACGAGAGAAAAGATTTTAATAATTAGCGGGCCAAGAGATCCAGAGAGAAGAGGAGGAAATTATCAAAGAAATACTTCAGAAATTTTCCTAGGGGCATGAACTCCCAGCTGAAAGAGTCCGTCCCGTGCTCAGTACAGTTTTGAAAAGTCCCACCCCCAAGCACATTGTGAAATTTCAGAAACATTTCAGAACATACGAGATAAAGAGAGCAGTTTCCAGAGAGAAAAGCAGTTCGCACACAAAGGATTGGGTGGCATCAGAATTCTCAAAAGCATCTCCGGGAGCCCTAAGACAAAGGAGCAATGCTTTCCAACTCTGAGGCAACGTAATTTCCAACCTAATTCCATACCAGACAAAGAGCATGAAGGGAGAATAAAGGTATTTTTAGACATGTAGGGGGTCTCAATTTTTACCTCCCACACACCCTTCTTATCAGGAAGTGCCTGGAGTTTATATTCTATCAAATAAATGAGCAAACCAAGAAAGGAAAACACCGGGAATGAGCCCTGCAGCAAACCTCACGATCAGGCGACCCAGCGACCTCGGCCGGAGGACCCAGGGGAAGGCGGGCGGGGTGGGGGTGCTGCAGGAGAGAGTGCACCTGGCAAGATCAACTCTGTGTCCACCTGGGACGTGGGGAAGGATACTCGAGGATTTAAAAATTATGGCTGTACTTTGGAATTAAAAGTGAGCCGGACACAGGAAACTCAGAAAACCAACGAGAGGCAGTTAAGGGGCTGTAGGAGAGAAAGGGCTGTGGTATACTAACTGGTTCAGCAGGTGAGCCATACTAAGAGCCAGAACAGCATAAATCTAAATATCCAACCTGGTCTAACGAAAAGTCATGATGTATCTGGAGGGTGAAGGGAGAGGCAGCGGACCAAGAGAGTGGAAGCGTGAAACCCTCCTCTTCCGCCCAAGGCTGGCAGAGGATGTCTAAAACGTGAAAAGCAAGAAATAGCAGCATAAACACGACATTTAGAAATGCATGCGGAGGAAACGCCTGAGGAAGCTCAGAGCTGGCCCTGGCCCTGAGGGTGGTGCAGAACGACTCCGGCCCGACAGGGCAGGCTGCACGCCGTCACTGTGCGTGTGGAATGGCAGCCTCGGCCTTTTGGGCTGCAGGCACGGGATGAAGGGCAGTGACTCTGAAGGGTTTGTTCACGGGAGGGAAACACAATGGAAAGGCAATGCCCATTTTAACTTCACAGGAGACACAACTCACACAACGGAGTCGAAAGAATGGCCTCCTTATCCCTACCACCAACCAGCTACCCCCGCTCCTGCCGAAGACACTGTCGGAACACGTGTTATCGATGTTGCTCTCTACAGCACCCCATGCTGTGCCTTCTGGTTCTAGTCAGTAAGCTGCAGACAAACACACACCAGCAAGCTCCTTAAGAGCAAGGACTGTTTGAAACACCAGCTCTAAGAACTGCCATTTTCAGCCTCTGCTCTCTTAGGCAAACCTGCACTGCCTCCCCATCGGTGCCTCCAGCAGAAGGGGCAACGAGAACAGCGCTCGAGGGAGTGCAGAGTGGAACTGTCATTTTGCGACACGAACAGTATACCACCGTGACGTGGGCCCCGCGCCAGGAGTGCGCTGCCGCCACCAGTGTGCCCTTGAGGATTCACAGAGAAATCGGATGTATACAAGCCCCCGTGGTTTACATGATTACTGTGGGGGCCCATGCCTTTGATTTGTCTGTTTACCTTCACGTGCTTCTTAACCATAAGCATTCACTGCTCCTGCTTCCCAACTGAAAAAAGGGTGGAACTGCTTGCTGATTGCGTAAAAATAACCTCCGAGGTTCAAAACTCTGATTCTGAGCAGGGCATCGTTCAATGTATTCACTCACTGAGCAAACAGCTGTCTCACTGCACGCTCCGTGGGAGCGGGGCTGTCCTCTCTGTGCCCCCTTCGCAGAAGCAGGCACAGCATGCCTGGCACACAGCACACATTCAAATATCTGGGGCCAGGGAAGAAGGGAAGCGCCATAGCGCTGTCCCAGGTACCTTACGATAAATAAGATCGAGTTCCTGCCCTAAAGTCCCTCAAACAGAAACAGAATTGAAATGCAAAGTGATAGGTGCTACAGAAGAACTGTGCAGAGGCTAAGGGAGCCTGGAGCAGGGCTAGGCTGAGTGGCATTCCATTAGCAAGAGCAAGGGAAGAAAGGCTTTGCTCACACTCAGCCAGGATGCTCTTTAACACCAGCCGCGGCCCAGGCTTCTGCATTCCTCATGCATGGTACAGCGCCATGCTCCCCCACCTCCCCCCCAAGCCCCCTCCACCTTGCCGGGCAGGCTCTTCCTGCGCCGCTTAGAGAGCTCCTGTACTCTGCCACCATTGCAGCCATCTCAGGTTAGAGCTCTGCATCTGCCATTATTTGACTGTCTTTCTCACTAGACCACATGCAACCTAGAGGCAGATCCAAATACGTTTACTACTGTCCCCTCCCTCCGAGGACGCACTGCAGCTGGCACACGCGGAGCTCCACAGGTAAGAAACCGACACCTAGAGAGGGTGGGCAGTTATTTTTTTAGATTTGAAGAGCTGTAAGAACTCAAATATCCTGTCAAGTTATTTCCTGAGCAACAAACACTGTACACATTTTGTTAATTATATGTACAGACTCGTACTCCTCTAAGATAATATGTTACCTAGAAAGAAAAGACAATATTTCCTCTACTGTTTAATGAATGTGTGTGTGTCTGTCCTTCTGAAGAAGAGCTTTTAAGGATCACTTGTCTGTCTGTCTGTCTAAAGACCTTTTAAGAACAATTTGCTCTCTGGTTTGTCAAAGTCCAGAGGATTAACTGCGCTGAGGGAGGGAGGCAGATGTTTGGGTGTCCACCTTAGGGAAACCATAAATCTGGGCTGACAGCTGTTGTCCCACATGATTAACAGCATCCTGGCCTGGACAATGAATCACACGGTCACTCTACTCCACCCAGACTTTGAGATCCCTTTCTTGACGTTTTCATTTAGTCTAAAAGGCCCGGAAATAACAGTTAACATTGAATGTTCACTATGATAGCCCTGGCTGCTGTGGCCCAGTTGGTTGGAGCATCAGCCCGTGCACCGAAAGGTTGCCAGTTCGATTCCTGGTCAGAGCACATACCTATGTTGTGGGTTTGATCCAATCTATGTTCTCACATTGAAGTTTCTCTCTCTCCCCTTTCTCCTTCTCTAAAATCAGTAACGAAGTATACTTTAGGTGGATTAAATAACTCACTATTTACTTCTCAACAGACCTGAGACAGCATAGGGATTTGGGCCCAGGCCTAAGGAAAACCGAAGGTCAGAAGGAATCACCAAATAGACAAACTTAGCACAAGAGTGCAGGCACCCATGCACCCCCTACAAAGAATGTAAAAGCATTTGTCTCCCTTCTAACTGCTCACCTCCTTGCAGATGTTAAAACCACAACTCCACATGTGCAATTGATGAAGCTCTGACTACTACAGACCTCCCCAGGGCAATCACCATATTAGCCCTCAGAGGGCAGATGTGGGAGATAGTTGCTAAGCAACCAACAGAGGCAGCAGCCTGATCCTGACCAGGAAAATTCCACTCTGAACCCTTCACAAGCTCTCCTTTTCCACAAGCCTTTTTTTAAAAAATATATTTTGATTTTTTTTTTTACAGAGAGGAAGGGAGAGGGATAGAGTTAGAAGCATCGATCAGCTGCCTCCTGCACACCCCCCACTGGGGATGTGCCCGCAACCAAGGTACATGCCCTTGATCAGAATCAAACCTGGGACCCTTTAGTCCGCAGGCTGACGCTCTATCCACTGAGCCAAACCAGTTAGGGCTCCACAGCCTTTTTGCATAAGCCTGTCCGGTGTGTAAAAGCAATGCATGAGTCTCTCAGAGACTCAGTTTGGAGGACCTTCCTTTCCCCTGTGCTGCCTCCTTTGTGCTAGAGCATAAGCTTAATAAAATTTGTCCAGAAATTTCAGGCAGTTCCTCTAGGGCAGTGGTTCTCAACCTTCCTAATGCCGCGACCCTTTAATACAGTTCCTCATGTTGTGGTGACCCCCAATGTCACTGTTACAAATTTAACATAATTAAAGCATAGTGATTAATCACAAAAACAATATATAATTATGTATGTGTTTTCTGATGGTCTTAGGCAACCCCCGTGAAAGGGTCGTTTGACCCCCAAAGGGGTCGCGACCCACAGGTTGAGAACCGCTGCTCTAGAGTAACAGAACCCTAAGAGACAAACAAGTATGGAGGTGAATAACTTATCCAGGGTCACAGAGTTGGAATGAGTGACAACTGGGTTTAACTCCAAAACCTTAAGCGCTGTGCTATACAATTTCTTGAAAACAGCTCTCTCCACACAGTTTTTGCTCACAGTCTTTCATTTCCGCCCTGCTTCACATGCCCCCACTCCTCACTCATTCTCTCCTGCTCTTTTTCTTGCTCTCCAGGGTCATAAGAAACCAGTGAAGAGGACAGGGAGAGGCACTCTGTTCTATCTAGGAACCAGGTCCTGAGGGAAAGAAGTAGAGGTAGTTAACTGAAAAGCTCCCACTAGCATTTCCAGAAATCCAATTAGCTAACAAACTTGGTCACACAGGGTAACTAGTGAGAACATCAGCACTATAATGAAAGATATACACTGACTGAATTCATTTAATCTGAAGTAAAGATGATTATTTTGTTGTTTGAAGGAAATTAAAGTGACAATAATTTCAATATAGAAATCAATGCATACAAAAGGCATGAACATCTCAAATGAAATGTATTATCAGATTTTAGGCCCCAAAATACCACATACATTACCTAAATGTCTCAAGAACCAAAAGTAAAAACAGTATTCAGAATGTGGCTAATTTGTAAGCTGAATGTCAAAGATGTGTTTTTTTCTCATACGTGCAACTGACCCATAGGAGGGAATCCTGGACTTGACATGTATCAGCTACAAAACCTCTGGAAAATCATCTACCCGTGACGTAATGAGATGTCACCTGCCCGTCCTACACTGCGAAGGTTGCTGTATGAAATAACTGTCGTAATGCGTGTGAACTGTAATCTGAGATACAAGGGCTTGGCATCGGCATCTAAAATGAGGCAGGCGGTCTAAAGAATGGGACCAGTGTATAGCGCTGCCGTGAAACACATGGAAGATGTATGAAGTGGGAAACACACCTCCATCACAGCCTGCAGAGCATGATCTCATTTCTGTGAGAACCGTGTGTTTCTCCAAGCCAGTGCCAACAGTGAAGACTGGCTAGTTCTGGGGGTGAGGCATGCATGACTTCTATAACACCTCTCTCTCTCTCTCTCTCTGTCTATCTAATTCTCCCCCCTCCCTCACACTGCCCCTAGGCCTTGCCATTGGACTCCATCCCGTCTTTGGCTTGCTCAGCCAGGTTTTAGCAAGAATCCTGTTAATTATGTTTAACATCAGTCCCCCCACCCTGATATCTGATTGAGTTCCCCTCCCCCACCTTTGATGTCTAAGTCTTTGGCCTGCCTTTAGCAAAAATCCTGTTAGGTCAGTTTCAGCAAGAACCCTCTACCCTTCAAGTCTCCTCTTAGTAATTTTCCACGCACTGACCCCCGCACCCTGCTCCTTGGCTATAAATCTCCCCTAGTCCTTATTGTATTCCGAGTTGAGCCCCATCTCTCTCTCCTAGTCTTACTTAAATCAAGTCTCCCTTACTGTTTTAACAAGTGCCTGAACAATTTCTTCTTTAATCTCTCACACACACACACACACACACACACACACAGAGTTTCTTTTTAAGTGAAGCCAGATCTATTCCAGAGACAGGCTTCCAGTTATGAGATTCTTAAGAGTTCTTGTAAGGAGTTTTGAAGAAAATGTATTTCCGGGTTTGGCCTTCTTTTTGAAAAACCTCCTGTGGTCTTTGATTTTCCCAGCCTTTGGAGGATTAAAACCAATTCTTCCGACAGGGGCCAAGAAAAGCTGGCCCAAAAGGCTGCAGAACCGCAGTACCGCCCCAGAGAGGGAACCAGGCGGGTCAGGGATTTCAAAGGCGAGTGGGTTTCAGAAGGCTGTGTGGGAATTGTGCACATGGTTATGCAGCCGCTAAAGTGATGGGAGGTTAGAGGAGGTGAATGAGTCAACAGAGGTCCAATCCCAGATACTTACCTCCTAGAACAGTTCACAAGCATGTCCCTTCTCCATCTCCAAGGTCACTGCCTTACTCCTGAAATAACCTCCAAAGATCTTGACTCTCTTCCTCATTGACGAAAAACAACACTCTCCGATATTGTCCCTTTTCACTTTCTAAAATGTGTGTCCAATCAGGTTTCTCTCCTGAAAGCTGTGGGTGGCTCTCTCTTGCCCACAAGGAAAACCTCCCAGCCTGCCCTGCAGCAAGGATCTGCCCACCCATCCCCTTACCCTCCACACTCCAGCACGGGCTGGAGGCGCCAGGTACCCCCCATCGACTTCGCACTTGCCGCCCTCTCTGCTCCGCCCCCTCTGAATCTCTGTCAAATCTCAAACATCCTTCAAGGCCCCAATGAAACATCGCCCCACTTTCCAGCTGAATGAACTTGCACTGCAGTCTTTTCGGGCCTCTATTTAAACATCTGCAATACCATGTTCTCTCTATTGTTTACAACAACCTTGTTTCCTTCCTCAGACAATGACCCCCTCAAAGGCAGGGGCCTTGTTTATTCATCTGTCATCCCCACAGTGCCCGCACCATCTTGTCCAAAACTGAGATCCAGCAAAGAGGACAGCCGACCAAGGCCCACCCTCACCCTGACCCCTGCGCCAGGATAAATCCTCTCTACTTCCTCACAGGACCTTCCTCAGCTCCCTCCTTTGATCGGCCCTGCCCTTCTCCCCCAACAGCCTGAGCATTCAGTCCAGCAGACAGATGAGACTCGACTTGTTAAGGCTCAGAATCCTTTTCCTAACCAGTAAGTCTGTAAGTCTCGGTGTGAGGAGGTTGAGTCTGAGGTTTGCAAAGGAAGCCAGAGCACTGAGGGGACGACGCGTAGCACGTAACCCCTGCCTGGGGCTAACGTCTGGCCTGCCTGGCACCCAGCCCGAGGCCAAGACTCCATATCCAGTGCCATCCTTCACTCTGAACCGGGAGCCAGGACACATTTCTAGCAGCCTCGCCTCTGCTCTAGATTCATGCCAAGGTGACTTCCTCGGGCAGACTCTTTCCTTTCTAAAAATCACATTCTGTTCCTGAAGGAAACCTGGCAATTATTTCTCAAAATACAGACATACAGGTGAGAGAGATCAAATGTTGCTGCTGTAAGCTTTAATATAAACTCCTTTTTTAAAGTTTTTTCTCCATAACTTAGTAAGTTCTGTGGCCACTTAGTTGTAACTTTTGTTAATGAAAATAACTGAACAAGGCACATTACACTGGAAAAAACAATTAAGAAAAAACAAAACAAAACTTGCCGGCCTACACCAAGCCCAGGTTCCTCACTCTCTGTCTCTGCTGTAATAAGCCTAAATGTAGTTCAACCCCAGAGCCTGTCTCAGGAGCTCCACTGGGACCCGCGTTTAATCAGCCTCCCAAGGCCATTCTATTTGCCAAACTTCTCTTCTAGGCTTTCCAAGGGCACCAGCACCCTGTCCTTGGACTCTGCCCACAAACAGGCACTCATTCCGGATGACCAAGGACCGTGGCAAACGCCTGGCTAAGAAGCAAGGCTACGCTCCATGCAGCATCTACCAAGTGGGGGATGAGAGACTTGACCACGAAGGTTATAAAGGAAACAGTTGGCCCAAAGGAGGGCTTTTCCACAAACAGCTTTTTGCTTCTCACATTTTAAATGTTCAGTCAAGAGGCAGCCACGGACAACAACCAAAACTCTGGGAATAACTATAGCTTCCTATATCCAGGGACAAGGGGAAAGCCCTGCACCTGGTAATGACCCAGAGTAGAATACACCCTGAAAGCCTTGAATTAGTCTAATGCAGGTACAAGACTTTTAGAAGTACAAGACTACAATAGAGTCTACCACATACCAGGTATCATACTAGACACCTAACATAATTAGCTCTAATTTTCATATTAAAGAGTAAAATAAGAACTTGCTTTTATAAGCTTTAACACACTCAGAGATGAACAGAACACAGAACTAAAGCGAGTGAGCCACTTGGCGGAGGACACACAGCTGGCACCGGAAGCCAGCAGGCAAACTTGCTCGGCCTGCCGTCTACGGAACTGAACTCACCACCTACTCCAGTCAGTCGTCTGGTAGATTTAAGTAACTGTCGGTTCATACAGTTGTCCCTTGGTATCTGCGGGGGACTGCTCCCAGGACCCCTCACAGACACCAAGATCCACGGATGCTCAAGTCCCTCGAATAAAATGGCGTAGTACTTGCATATAACCTACGTGCATCCTCCCACATACCTCAAGTCATCTCTGGATTACTTATAATACCTAACATAATATACACGCTACGCAAATAGTTGTCATACTGTATTTTTTAGGGAATAATGACTAGAAAGAAGTCTATACATGTTCAGTACAGATGCAACCATCCTAGGCCTCACTACATAATACACATCAGCAACAACCTAACTTTTCTTTAAATTACTTTTAATCTGCAGTTGATTGAATCTACAGATGCAGAGCCCACGAATATGGAGGGTTGACTGCACAGCCACTCTGTTAATAGTGAAATAATGAGCCTTAAGAAGTCTAACGACGCCTGTGTTAGCTCCGCATACATACACCTTTGTGCACACATATGTACAGCAATTACTGACAAAAACTTAGAGACTAACTCAAAGCCAAGAAATACATGGCTCTAAACTGCAATCTCAACTAAGAATACCACACTCTAACCTGGTTCTTTGAAAATATCAATACAATTGATAAATGTCTATCTGGGCTATCCAAGAAAACAAAACACACCCACTACTACTCATCCCATGGACTTTGGAAAAATAATACGTAAGAAAATATTATGAACAACTCTATGCCCACAGATATGGTAACTTACACATGAAATGGACCAATTCCTACCAAAATTCACATAAGAAAAATAGATCATCTGAATGGGCCTATAGCCAAGAGGAAATTTTGAATCAATTAAAAACCTTCTCAATTATATAGATTGATACAAATTAAATCAGTGCTCATTTCCATTTTTCCTCCAAATTCTAATCTCCGTCACGGTGTCCCATGCAGACTCCCATAGGTGCCTCCAGGTAGTCATACTAAGTATATTGCCCTGAACACTCGGCACATTGATTACGTTTTCAAGAGAAACCATCTGAAACAGCACATTCCGGGCTCCTCGGATCCTCTTCAGGTCAGTGCTCCCAAGATAAGGGACGTGTAACTAATCTTTTTGTTATCTTCCACACCCTGGGCAGCTGTTTTCCTGAGCTCGCCATGTGGAAGCTCAACTTGAGAGACACAGTGAGCCATCGGACAGGGCAAAATACACTCTGTTCTAAATCCACATGGTGCTGATCTTGTGACTATTCTTGGCTCAAAAGACAAGTGAACAGGGCCCGAGGTGTCAAGTGTGGAACTGAGGGCGTTAGGGCCATCTAACCAGGACCGAGACCTGAAACTGCGCCTGCACCGGGCTCCCACAAAGCCTGCTCCAGGGCCTCAGCCATGCCCGCAGCGCGGAACCCGCCGCCCTGTTTCTCAGCTGAGCACAACAAAAGGCCACAGAAACACTACATGCTCAAGCTTCTTGTGGCTGATTTTTCCACCACCATTTACTTTGCACATATTTCCTCAAAGCAGAACACAGAAACCATGAACAAATACTATTAATTGTCCTTAACATATTCCTAAATGCTATTTTTAAAGTATATTTTTATTGATTTCAGAGAGGAAGGGAAAGGGCGAGAGTGAGATAGAAACATCAATGATGAGAGAGAATCATTGATGGGCTGCCTCCTGCACGCCCTCCACTGGGGACTGAGCCCACAACCCACGCATGTGCCGTTGACCGGAATCGAACCCAGGACCCTTTAGTCCACAGGCCGACGCTCTATCCACTGAGCCAAACCAGCTAGGGCTATTCCCAAATACTTTTTATTTCTTGAAAGCAAATAGCATGTAGTGCACGTCAAAATTGCTAAGACAAACTGGACTAATCATGATAAAAACAGTTATCAAATGCATCCTGCAACCCAGATGTCCATTGAGTCAATAAGACCTGAAAATAAATCCACAAACCTGGGTCACATCACATAAGTTTGTGGAGAGCACGTGTGAAATCCCAGGAAAGCTGCGAAGAGACCCCCGCCACCCCCCGACCCCCTCCACCCACCCCCACTCCCCCCACCCACCCCCGTCCACAGGAGGCGCTCTCTGATTGGTGTCTGCCCTGCGAGAGGGGAAGGGCTCCAGTGACAGCAACGACTCCAGATGTTAAAGTTGCGCAGCTCACTTGGCTGCAGATCAATTACCTTTGTTGGTAACACCAGTGATGTTTCCATCTCCATCTGTGTGAGTCTATGTGTATTTTATTCTCTTCAATTGTTTCAGAAACAACTAAAGAGAGGCATTCTTCAAATGGCGCCCTTACACCTCACTGAAGATACAAGGAACCTGAAATCAGTACTCTAAGTCCTCCTATAATAGACAATCAAATGTTTTTAGAACAAAAATTCCTAATTCCCAGGACAACCATTTAATACTCTTAACACTGTAACAACTTAGGAGATGAGTTTCAAAGACACACTTGTTTGTCAGACTCCTCCAAACTCATCGAGAGGGGAAACAAAAACAAAAAACAACAATGTAGGAACCACTGTGGCATCCCAGAAGTCAGAAAACAAATAAAATTAAATAAAAATAAGATTCCAGTGTGACAGCCACAGCCTCCGGGAGGGATGGAACGAGCGTGGGAAGTGCGCGACACAGGCCGTGGCCGTGAGAGGCGGGCGGCAAACATCTGTCCACCAAGGGGGCAGGCATCTGCGTGCATGAGGAATGGGGTGACGGTGCCAGGGCAGGGCAGTGACACAGGCCTTTCCCCCAAAGCAATGTCACCCCATCCCTCACGGGAGAGGGCAGCTCTCTTTGGGGAAGATCCTGGAGACCCCTCCTGCCCCCAACTCTAAAAACGTATAAAGAAGATTGATTTTTTTAGAGCCACTTGAATTGGCCTAAAAGGATTGTTCCCAATCTCCTTGATGCCTGAAATTCTTCTAAGAAAAGCCTTTTTAACCACAGTTAGGAATAAATGGCTTAAAACATGCTTTAAAATGATTGAGAAGTAATGCATTTTATTTCATTATGAGTAACTGACATTGAAGCCTCGCTTAGATGAGGGAGGAAGAGAACAGGAGGTCAATAGGTGTCTTGAGTGGAGGAGAGGTCACTGCAGAGGGAGGGGTAGGTTGGGATGGGAGAGAAGGATGTAAAACCATCATTTAAAATGACAGCGCACTAGGGAATTCAATGACAAAGGACGGTGTCCACAAATTCTGTTGGGCCACATTATAGAAGAGAAAAGGCTATGAGGTAACTGACAGTTCAGGCCCTAGATCTTTGCCCTAATAAACTTTCCCCACTATGGTCACCATAAGGACTACTGTCAGGTTAATTTTCCTAAAGCCCAATTCCAATCACTATCAGCTCAACCCAAAACCTTCCGTGGTACCCACACCCTTCAAAATGAGTCAAAGGGGTGCTCTCCCTCCAGGGAGCACACCCACGCCTTTCCCCTCCCCTCCCCCAGGCATGTCACCATCAGCTTCCTCATTCTCAAGCTCCAAGGGCCCTTCCTTTACTAACTGTTTCTTAAGCCCATTTCTTTTCTTTTTTATAAGTTACATTTCTTTCCTTTTTAAAAAAATATTTTTATTGATTTCAGAGAGGAAGGGAGGAGAGATAGAAACATCAATAATGTTAGAGAGAGGAAAAGGATAGAAACATCAATGAGAGAGAATCATTGATCAGCGGCCTCCTGCACGCCCCACACTGGAGATCGAGCCCGCAATCCGAGCATATGCCCTGACCGGGAATCAAACCGTGACCTCCTGGTTCATAGGTCAACGCTCAACCACTGAGCTACGCTGGCTGGGCTCCTAAGCCCATTTCTTCTAGGAATTACTTTTTCTATCTCTGTAATTTACCCAGTAAATGTTCTCTTACAGTTAAAAAAAAAAAAAGGTCAAATGGCTTAGCCCATGTGTCTCAGTGGTTGAGCATTGTGGACGAAAGGGGCCACATGCTGACCTGACAGGCTCAGGGGAGGCCTGCATGGCGGTCTTGCAAACTCAGAGACCTAAAGTAACCACAAAGGATGGCCTGAAATTAAACTTTAAGTAAAAGCAGTTATGGTGGGCAGTGACGTCCTAGGCCAGTATCTTCACTGACAAGGTCAACCTTTACCTTAACTGAGCCTATCTGTCTTTTTGCATCTATGATAACACACCCTTGAAATGTCTGGGTAACTTGTGACTTCCCTTTATCTGGAGCCCCTGGGGCACAACCAGGTGTGCTGGGTCCCAGGACAGGTACCATAAATTCCTTCATCATCATGTTAATTGTTCCTGCACCCACCTAAGTGTGTGTCCATCATCTTACTTTTTATCCAATCCCAGGCGTTTCCCTGCTTTGCTTTATCCCTCCTCCTTAATCTGTCACCAATGAATTTCATGTAACCCACCTACGTCCCTCCTTTGATTGCAAATGTATAAATACAAATGTAACCCCGCCATTCTCCAGAGCACTATCTCAATTCGTTGAGGTTCTGCTTCCCGGCATATGTCGACAGTTTGGCTCAAAGAAACTCACAAAAAATTCTTTACAGATTTCAATGGTTTTTTTACGTTAACAGCATCAACCCATGAACTGGTCAAGGCACATGCCCAGGTTGCGAGTTTCATCCCCGGGCGGGGGACCTATCGGTGATTCTCTCATCATTGATGTTTCTATCCCTCTCTTCCTCTTCCTGAAATCAATAAAAACGTATTTTTAAAAATGTTTTTAATGAGGTCAAATGATTGAGGGAAGGATTAATGACTTGTGTGGTCCAACTGCAACTTATCTTTTCCGCTCCTGTTTTCTTCTTTACTACTTTGTACCCCCACTGATCCAGCAAAACTAACTTTTCTCCAAATATGCACAGCTGCTTCCACTTTGATGCTTTCGTCACCCGCCTCCCTCCGGGCCCACCTCTCTCCCAGTCTGCCTCTCTCTCCATCTGCCTCTCTCCCTATCCACCTCATGCCTTAATTCTCCTCCTCCTTCAAAGGCTACAGCCTCCCCAACTATCTCTCTGGTCCCCGCCCACAGACCCAGACCACCCCGGTCATGCCCTCTGCTAAGGCTTTGCCTCAATTACGCTGTTTACTCCTCACACCCACCCTGTGACGTAGGTACTTACTGTCCCTACTTACCAGGTGAAGAAAGAGTCTTAGAGAAATGAAGTAACCCGTCCGAGGGCCCTACACCAGCAAGTACTAAACCAGGATTTGAATCAGGCACTCGGACTCCGGAGCCCAACGCCACCGCCGCTGTGCCGTGCAGTGTGGCACAGCCAGAAAGACTGACTTCGTGGTGCTTTACCTGTTCACACGAGCTGTCAATAGGGTAAAAGTGGTGTGCCGTGTAGGCATCCACATGCACGTATGTGATGTGCATACGTGTCTTTCTAGACGCTAAGACACTTGAGATCAAGGTCCGGCGAGGGAGCTCCATCTTTGTATCCACTTGGTATCCAGCACATACCTCGCACGCAGTGGGGAGAGGAGGGAATGTTTGCATAAATGAGGCTACGTGTGAGTCTTAGGCTTTGTTTTTCAAACAAGAGTAGTTTCTTATAAAAGTCTGGCTCCCAAGTAATTTACTTATCTGGATGCCAGGAGGGATATATTTCAAATTAATCGACAGCAGTAAGGACATTAGTCCTATGCATGTTGAGGATGGAGTGAATGAACGTAACATCCTCAAGAGCCATGACCTCGGTTAAAATGTATTAGAGACCTCTAAGAGGAACTGGAGACCTGGAGGTTTGAAATGACGGCAGCGCTTTTGGCCACCAAGGAAGGAAACACATTCTAGGCGCTGGGACAGTCTGGCAAAGGGCCTGGCGATGGAAGCAAATGATGAGTTGAAGGGGGATTTGAATGGCTCCCCTCGGCCTGGAAAGAATACAGAGAACTGAGGTCAGGGTAATGACCTCAATGCTACATGGTGAGCCATCAGCAGCTGGAGGCCCTTGGCCAGCTCCCACAGAGTGTCTCAGAGCTGTGCTCCCATCAGCTGCAGAGGCAATCGAAGCTCCTCGGAGGCACCCCAGCTGTGAGAGGCCTAGTGGGTGCCTCACACTCTCCAGAACCAACACCTCGACAGCAGCGAGGTCAGGGCACTGCTGCGGCCGCCCTGCCTGAACCGGCCCCGGCACTGAGGGCTCGCTGGCATGATGTGCACCCCTCAAGGTAGCTCCAGACTAGGGGTGCGGAGCACGCTACACAGGTGCTAACCCAGCACCCGCACCTTCTTCCTTCCAGGCTCTCCTCCACAGCTGGTGGCCGTGGCCAGAGACACTTAGGAAATGCCAATGGCCCTTTTATTTCTGTCTCTGTGTTTATTTTCAATCCCGTGGGCATCCTGGTGTAGTTACCAACAGAGCTGGCGTGAACCAGGCCCAGAACGCCGCCCAGCTCCCGGCAGTATGACACTTGCCGAGGTTCAAGGCACCCAGGCAGCTGGGGAAACATTTTTTTAAATCCTCACCCGAAGATATTTTCCCACTGATTTTTGAAGAGAGTAGACGGGAAAGGGAGAGACAGAGAGAAGCATCGATGTGAGAGAGACACAAAGTACGTGCCTGTGACCGGAATCAAACCCGAGACCCTTCAGTCCAAGGGCCGACGCTCTTTCCACTGAGCCAAACCGGCGAGGGTTCAATGGTGCTTTTAATGTTAAGATGCTGGTGTGTATTCTACCCAGTGGAGCCTTTAACAACAAATACTAATTTAAAAGGTTTATTCCTTCAGGATTCAGTTTAAGAAAGGCAACAACTAAAGCTACTGGACAGAGGAGCCCAAATATGTTCAAGTTCCCTTTCTCATGTTCAAGCACAAACGACCAAGGTCAGCAAGTCCCAGCTTTACATCTAATCTCAGCAATTTTTAACGCAAACTAACACCAGGGCAGCCCCGCTTCTGATCTGGAAGACGAGGCATTAAAAAATGTAAACTAGCTCATCCCTGGGCGGAGAAGCGTGAAAACGAAGTTCGTTCTCCTAAGCACGGCCGAAGGACAAAACTCAAACATTTCCTCCCATTGGACTGCATGCGAAGGGCCCCGTGCGGCCACTGCCCTACAAGGAAATAAAAACAGACGAAGGGAGAAACCTGAGCGGCCTGGTATTTGAAATAACTACAAAGTGGCCCACAGCAGGCTCATAAAATGAAGTGGAAAGGTAGGGGAAGGGACACGGCTACAAGAAGGGGGCGGGGGAGGGAGGGGAATAAGACGAGATTGTTTTAGCTGACGTGCACACACTTTTTTTCTTTAAATGCCTTGGCCAAAAGAAACAGGTCTCACATGTGTAAGAGCAACGGCAGCTTGGTTCAGAGCCAACTTGTCACGAAGCCCAGTTTCCAACACTTACTAAGAGGCGACGTTGCAAGGATTCTTTTCTGTCTGAGCTTCTAGGGGAGGGAATACAGGCAAGACCCCGAGCTACATGCAAACGAGAAAATGGGTACTTGAGGAAAGCCAGATAACTTAAAGCCAACAAAGCTCTCGGCCAGCTCCAAAGACGTTAGTGAGTAAAAACCCAACCCACCCAGCACTGTCAGTATCCTGGGACCTAAAATGAGGCTTCCTTCCTCATCAGCTCTCTGGAAAACGCTGTAATTTGCAAGGAGAGTGAAAGAAAAAAAACCAAAGCGTTCAACTCTCCAACACACACAGTGATCGGTTGGTTCTTCCATTCTTCTCCATTTCTCTCAGCCAGTCGTCCAAATAGCAAGTACACTTGTCTAATGCCACAGCTTCTGGGACAACAGCCATAAATTATCAGCTATTGACGGCCATCTTCAAAAGCACCCACAATATCCTCAAATGAAAATAATACTTAATTGCATTAATTTCCATCTAATTCATGAGTATTTTAAAAAGGCATTAGCCCTCAAAACTCTTTTGGAAGATGTCAAAGTCACAAAAGAGTAGGAAGAAACATTGGTATGACATCAAAGGAAGTCAAGTGTTTGAAGAAAGAGCAGTTGCTTCCAGAACCCTAACATTGTTTTTCCTGTGTAAATCCAAAATTAGCCTTTTGCCGGTCACTCTACGCATGACCCCTCTGCCACCCGGCATTTAAAATCTTTTTAAGCTTCCATTTCTAATAGCTGGCTTCAAAACAATCCATTTGACATTTAGTCTATAAAAGTAGTGATAGAATGATCAGTGACATAAATTTAAATTCTACACTGCCAAGAAAAACTTTCAAAAAGGAACCACTTTTTTTTTTTTAACTCAACAAAAAGGCAAATATGGCCAAAGGATTTGAAAAGATCTCTCTCCAAAGATACACAAATGGCTACTAAGCAAATGAAGTTGCACAATATCATTAGCCATGAGCGATAAGCAAATCAAAAAGTCACTTTTACCCATTAGGATGGCTAAAATAAAATAGACAATAACAAGTGCTAGCAAGGATATGGAAAATTTGGAATTAAGGGTCATAAGAATTAAGGGTCATTTCTGATGGGCAGCTTACCAACCAGGAAGGGACTCAGCTACATTGCTGGTGGAATTGCAAAATAGTGTAGCCATTTTGGAAAACAACTGGGCGGGTCATCAAAAAGCTCAATATGGCCCTGGCCAGTTTAGCTCAGTAGATACACTGCAGACCAACAGGTTCTGGGTTCGATTCCGGTCAAGGGCACGTACCTCGGTTGCAGGCTCCTCCCCAGACAGAGTCTCGGTTAGGGCGCATGCAGGAAGCAACCAATCAATGAGTTTTTCGCACATCGATATTTCTCTCTGTCTTTCCCTCTCTCTAAAAATCAATGGGGCCAAGAACGAGCGATGCGTCAGACCTGGTGGCAGGTTCAAGCCCACCCTCACACTCTTGGAGAAGTGCAAGGTGAAGGGCAGCGTGCATGCGCACCCTCTCTTCGTCTTCCTGCGGGATGCTCTGCCCGCACCCACCACGCTCCTGAAGGACCCCAAGTTCATCACCTGGTCTCAGATTACGCTCGATTTGAGGCCAAAATCCATGACCTACGAGAGCAGATGATGAACCACAGCATGAGCTCCGGGTCCAGGTCCCTGCGAACCAATCAGAAACGCTCCCTCTATGTCAGGTAGGCATAGCAGGGCCAAGGAGGGAGCAGGACTCCGGAAGGCGGCAGGTTCTCGAGGGCCTCGAGTTGCTGGCCACTCTGACAAGCATAGAGTCTCTTCTTACCCAGGCAGTTCCAGTGCCTCAGAAGCCCTGAGATTTTAAATTTTTTAAAGTCAGAATATTAATGTTCTATATTTGTCCAACTGCATTTTGGAAGATTATTTGATATGCCTCTGTGTAATCTGTGGAAGGAACTATTGAGAACCACCCTAGAACGTGTCTTTTAGTGACGTCACAAATACTATGAAAAGTGGCTATCTCTGTTCTCCTCACTTGTGTTTTATTGCTGGTCTTTGTGATACCAAATATTTTTTAAATTTCGAAATGTTTTGGTCTTGGGTAGCAACTTGGAAAAGCCAATTAGGCTAATGGGTTAGAGATAAATCAGTTAATGGAAATGAAACGATTATATAAAATAAATCTGGAAGGAAAAATTACTGTAGTGTGGGTATCTTGTTAAAAAATAGAATGCACAAAATGTGAATGTACTAGAAGAAATTTTCTGAAAATATTGATGATAGTTTAGTCCTTTTAATTAAGTTGTAGATTAGGAAAATTAAATGACGCGCTATGATATTACATAGACTTATTTGAAAGAGCAGTGTTAATCAGAATCAACCCTTTATTCTCTAATGTGGTCATTAAAACTGTGACATACAAAAGATCTGAAGACTTCAGGTAATGTTATCTTGTTAACATTCTAATAGTTGGAGGTTGTAAAAAAAATAAATAAAAATAAATAAATAAATAAATAAATAAAAATCAATGGAAAAATATCCTCAGGTGAGGATTGAAAAAAAAGAAAAAAAGCTCAATATGGCCCTAACCGGTTTGGCTCAGTGGATAGAGAGCGTTGGCCTGCAGACTGAAAGGTCCCAGGTTCGATTCCAGTCAAGGGCATGTACCTTGGTTGCGGGCACATCCCCAGTGGGAGGTGTGCTGGAGGCAGCTGATCGATGTTTCTCTCTCATCGATGTTTCTAACTCTCTATCCCTCTCCCTTCCTCTCTGTAGAAAATCAATAAAATATATTTTTTTAAAAAAAGCTCAATATGGAATTATCACATACCTGAGCAATTCACTCCTAGAGAAATGGAGACATACATCCACATAAGAACTTTTGTACACGAATGTTCAAAGTAGCATTATCCATAACAGCCAAAACATAAAAACTATCTAACTTTTCATCAACTAATGCATGGATGAATAAAATGCAGCATACTCACACAATGGAATATTATTTGGCAAAAAAAAAAAAAAATGAAGTACTGATACTTGTGCTACAATATAGATGAACCTTGAAAACATTATGCTAAGGACAAGAATCCAGTCACAGCCTGGCCTGAATGACAGTTGGTTGAGCGTCATCCTGTGCACCAAAAGGCTGACCCTGGTTGGGCACGTATGGAAGGCAACCAATCAATGTTTCTCTCTCACATCAATGTCTGTCTGTCTGTCTGTCTGTCTCTCTCTCTCTCTCTCCATATCCGCAGGTGAGAATTAAAAAAATAAACAAACAAAAAAAAACAACAACGAATCCGGTCACAAAAGACCATATACTGCATGATTCATTTATGTGAAATGTTCAGAAGAGCCCCTCCATTGAGACAGATCAGTAGTTGCCTGGGGAGACTGGAGGAAATGAGGAGTGAATTCTAATGGGTATGGGATTTCTTTTTTGGGTGATGAAGATGTTCTAAAATTAGACTGTGGTGATGTTTGTACAACTCTGTGGCTATACCATAAACCAAGCATGTCCAACTCACAGCCCACACAAATATTTTTGCAGCCCAGCCAATATAACGGTATGTAAGAAGCGTTTTAATAAAAACTTCGTAACTTAATTTTTACAATAGCCTGTTATACATAATTATTAATAACGGACTACAACATTCGCTAATGATTGATTACTATAATCGTGTTGCATTCATTTCCCTTATGCGCCTTATGCGCAGTGCCATTTGTAGGGAGTAAAACAGAAAAATAGGTTTATTTGCGTTATGCTTATTAATTTGTGCAGTTATTCAGTGTCTGATAAGTTAATGTTCAAGAAAAAATATTAATTTTTATTAAAATGTCCTATTATTTTATGTTAACGATGACTCATTTATTTCAGCCCTTTGTATTCAGCATGTCTCCATCGAAATAAACCTACATTTCTATGAAAATCGAAGCTTTTGTTTTTTGTGTCCCACTTAAACTTAAACCTTATTTGGCCCGTGTTAGCCTTTGAGTTTGACATGCTTGCTATAAACTATTAAACTGTACACTCTAAGTAGATGAATTTTATAATAGGTGAAATATATCTCAAAAAAGCTTACAACCCCACCAGTGTAGCTCAGTGGTTGAACACAGACCTATGAACCAAGAGGTTGTGGTTCGATTCCTGGTCAGGGCGCATGCCCAGTTTGTGGGCTCAATCCCCCTTGCGGGGGATGCAGGTGGCACCCGATCAATGATTCTCATCATTGATGTTTCTGCCCTCTCTCCCTCTCCCTTCCTCTCTGAAATCAATAAAAAACGTATTTTTTAAAAAGCTTATATATCCCCCACACTATCTGACTGGTAGTTATGATCAGATTAAAGACAAAAATAACACACACATCCATTAAGAAATATGAATATGTGTCTATCTTGTCTCTTACATGAGCAAGATGCTAGGAATCAGAAGCTCTGGAGCCAGAAGGGACCTGAGAAAGCATCCAGATCAACTCCCTCATCTTATATAAGAAAAACTACAGTCCAAAGAGGCGCAATGACCGTCTAAGGCAAAGTCAGGGCCAGAACTGAGTCATGGCTGATCCCGTGCTGGATCCTCCAGTCTCTCTTTAAAATCTGTCACAACGACCCCAAGGTCATCCTCAGTGTCTGGCAGTGCACTCACCCCCTCCAGGGGCACCAATTGTTTAAGGCAATTCTCTCTTGTGTCTGCAATACGTTCATTAAAATGAGAATACGGAAAAGGCCGGTCACGCACACTATTCTGTAGTTCTTACTCAACTGTTTTTCTGCCTTTAGCTCTTTGAAGCATCCAGGACAGAAAGGGACACTATTTACTGAGCCAACCCACACCTTGGTGAGCTGGATGCCCCCAAGTCTGCATGTGGACTGCAGGGGATTCCTGGGTGAAGGACAAAGGACTCAGCAAATGGCTTCATCCCGCGCCCAGACTGGTTGGAAGGAAAGGTATAGCAGTCCCCTCCTCTAACCATTGTGAGTCACTCAGGTTTTATAAGATTTAAATACCTTTTAAGATTTGGTGGCTCCAGGAAATAGTGCCATTTGTAGGGAGCGGAAAAAAAAAGGCAGGGGCAGGGCGACCAGACGGGACTTTTCGATAAAGATAAAACTTGCCTCTGAGAATTCTCAAAGCTAAGAAGATGTGAAGGTCTTTATCTGAGATCAGCATTAAATCCATCCCTCGACCCAAATAATAACAAAGAAGGGTCATTTCTGCTGGCCGTGAGGAAGGGGACTTGGCTACATCTGTGACCATGATCACAGGAATGAGGTAAAATGATACATTTTAAATATATACATTTTTACTGATTTCAGAGAGGAAGGAAAAGGGAGAAAGATAGAAACATCATCAATGATGAGAGAGAATCAATGATTGGCTGCCTCCTGCATGCCCCACACTGAGGATCGAGCTCGTAACCCACACCCCAACTGGGAATCGAACCATGACCTCCTGGTTCATAGGTTGATGTTCAACCACTGAGCCACACCATCTGGGCAAAATGATACTTCTTAGGAGACAGAACGTTCCTAAGTTTGCAAAACTGGGTTAACTTCCATGAGGGGAAATGGCCCCACGGCAGAGAAACCGGTTTCATCAGAGACAGCTGAAGAGCAGGGAGGGAAGCAAAGGAAGGGAGAGACAAGTGAAAGCTGGCCACAGGCCACCTTGTCCAACCCTGACCAATTCTGTGTGGTCAACTCAGCATCCCTATTGTACAAGGAATCTGGGACTTAGGAGAAGGAAGCAGCCTGCCCAGGTCACACTGTGAGTGGCCGCCTGGAGTTCGAACCCTGTTCTGCTGGGCCCACGGCTGGGTTAGCAACGCCACGTAGACTGTCCACCCGCTACCGCCACACAGAAGCCTGCTGTCTCCATTCCCTCCTGTGCTTTATCCACTTACGTTATTGACCCTCCAAACAGCCCCGGAGAGTTGCGTTGGTGGTATAGTGGTGAGCATAGCTGCCTTCCAAACAGCCCCGGAGAGATGCATCTACCACCCCCTTGCTGAATCCCTTCCAGGAAGTAATGAGGGAAGTATAAAGATCGATATGAAAAACAAAATCATGACTATGCCAATACACTGGGAGAGTTTAGGATCATTGGGAAATGATCGCATCCAATGTGGAAACTGGCATACTAAGAAGACTGAAACCTTTTATTTAGTTAAAATTAGTCTTTTGAAATCCAAGGTGGGGAGAAAACAGTGCTCAAGAAAAAGAAAAACCTGGCTCATGAATCTCAGAAGTCATACAGCAGGCACATGGAGAGTGAGCCAGAACTAAAGGGAAAATAGGATAAAAATAAGGCCTAATAGACAGGTCTTTCTTAGGGGCTTTGGTTTCATAACTGAAAGTAATGGTTAGCTAGCATGATCTTTACAATAAAGAGAAGGTAAATATTTCAAACGGATAAAGAAACAACATCAAAAAATTTTAAGCAAAGAGGCAGGTGGCTAAATACTCTAACGGCAATGATGGAAAACAAGCCGCCCCACTAGGCTGGCGAGCTGAACGGTAAGACATGCCAAGTCGGTCCCGAGCGCATGTGCAGATCCACTCGGGAACAACGGGAGCTGTTCCAGGCAGAGCTGCTGCACGAGAAAACCAAACAGGTAAGGTACATCTATTCGTCTATCATCTAATCAAGTCCCTGCCATGCACGGTTCACTCATGAGTCAAAAGTACATGAAATTTAAACAAAGAGGCCCAATGCTGTTAGGAGCAAAAACAGAACACTGGAGACCAGCTATGGTTATGGGAAATATTAACCATGCTCCGTTAGCCATGATGGCCTTGTGTTGGCTAAAGAAAGGACATTCTGACCTGGCTGGGAGATGTGCGCCCCAGGAACCGGGAGTCAACCTTGGAAGTTGTCCACTCTCATTCAAGAACTGCCTATTAGCATGGAAAGATTAACAACCTTGTTGTCCAAACAATGGGGCCCACCCCGGCCTGCATTGCCTACTAACCCTGCTCGTAAGCCCTACTTCCCCATGTAATCCTTGTCCTACCCTGTATAAGCAGCTGGTCATTGGGGGCGGGGGGGAGGGGAGGGGAGTGAGCAGATTTTTGTGGATGACCTGCTGCTCTCCCACACTGCAGGCAGGATTAGAATAAATGCTCAGCCCTGGCCGGTTTGGCTCAGTGGATAGAGTGTCAGCCTGCAGACTCAAGGGTCGCAGGTTCGATTCTGGTCAAGGGCATGTACCTTGGTTGTGGGCACATACCCAGTGGGGAGTGTGCAGGAGGCAGCTGATCGATGTTTCTCTCTCATCGATGTTTCTACTTCTCTGTCCCTCTCCATTCCTCTCTGTGAGAAATCAATAAAATATATTTAAAAAAAAAAAAAAGAAAGAATAAACGCTCATATATGATTCAACCCTGTCTCTGCTGAATTGGTTCAAGTAGTGACAGGCAGCCCGGACCCATTGATTGTCCGGTTACACTAACAGTACTGTGTGGTTACTACAGTCCAGATATTATTTTAAGCCCTTTATTGTAAAGCCTTTATGGGGATAAGAATTACCTTCATTTTACAGAGGAGGTTAAATAACTAGAGCAAAACCTCACAGCCACTGAGTTCTAAGCACTTTACAAAAACTCTCACTTCCTCATTACCAGTCTTATCTTCCCTGCGAGGATCCAGAAACAGGCTCAGAGGCTAAGTGACTTGCTCAAGGTCACCCGGCTAACAAGTGGCGCGGCCAGTGTGCAAACCAGGGGGACAGGACTCGAAAAAGCACCTGCTCCTCTTATGTTGCCTGTGACATTCCTAAAACAATTCTTCAGAACTAAAAAGAGGAAACAGAAGATGCCATCCTAACAACGGTGGCTCCAGCTAACTGAAGGGAGACTGTCAAACAAAGGGGTTAAGAGCTGGGGGCCAGCCCTGGCCGGGCAGCTCAGGTGGTGAGAGCATCGTCCTGATATGTCAAGGCTGTGGGTTCAATCCCTGGTCAGGGAACATGCAAGAAGCAACCGATGACTGCATAAATCCGGTGACTGCATAAGTAAGTGGGACAACAAACCGATGTGGTTTTTTTCTCTCTCTCTCACTGAAATCACTTTTAAAAACAGAGAGAGAGAGAGAGAGAGCGCGCGAGAGACCGCGAGAGAGCGCAGGGGCCCCAGAGCCTGCCTGCCAGGACTCAAATCCCAGCCACAACACTAGGTGTGCAACTCTGGGCAACCCCTGACCATGGTGGGCCTCAGCCTCCTCATCTGCTGTGCCCTCCTCATGGGGGTTTGTTGTGAGGATTAAGTGAGACCACACCTGGAAAGGAGTAGAACAGTGTCTGATACAAAGCAGTGAGCACAAGAGGGGAAAATGCAACAAAGCAAACGCGGCCAAGGTCCTGAGCCCACCACCCTGCCCTGATGCTGCTTTCCCTGGGCTGCTGGGCGACAGCCCCGCTGGGGAGCCAGGCTCCCCCTTCACGACCACAGCAGCTTCGCTGTGGCAGTGCTCCCGACAGAGTGATTCCAGCATTAAAATCGAAGACCTTTCAGGTGACCCTGTGCCGCCTGGGGCTCTAAAAGGCTGCTCTCTTGTCCACTGCCTTTCTTCTTCTGCCATCTCAAAAGCAGTCACATCACGGGCAGCGCCAGACCACGGCAGTGGAGGGCCTGACAGAGATTTCAAAGGACAGAAGTACGTGGTCTGTGAACACAGAGGAGAGAAGACAATATCCCCACCTTCCTTCAAGGCGCGGAGGTTCCCTTATGGAAAACAGGGTGGAGGCCCACATACCGCCTGGCACTCCAGGGTCTGAGGGAGACTCACGTCACCTTGCACCTGTTTCCCCTGCGTCTCCATTGGTCATCATATCCTGTTGCTATAGGACTATTTCCAAACACCGCCTACACCTACCCTTCCTCCTTATTCCCACAGCTGGCACTGCGTCCTGGCCCAAAGGAGAACAACTTCCTAGCTGGCCTTCGGACTCCCGTCCCCCTCCTCACCTCACCCCACCCTGAGTCCACAGCTGACTCATCTGCTTTAACGTCCAGTTCTGTGTGCTGTTCAGCTCAGAAACCCCAGTTCATAGCACCCTGGTCCATACCCCCCACGCCCGGGCATCACTCCCCGCCCCTCACAAACACCGGTCTTTGGATTCGTGCTAGAACTTATCAGTCTTCCAGCTCCCAGGTCAGGTCCCCGGTCAGGCTCCCACGGCCCTAAGCCATCTCCTTCCAGCGTCTACAGCACGAGCCCTGCCACTTCCACACCCGCATGCACGTTGCTCCCCAGCAACTGTTCTCTGCCCGACTCAGCATCAGCCAGGTTCAAGCCCCACCAAGCAAGCTCTCCTTCCACATCTCCCTCCACCTCCTCCTCCGTCTCGGAGTTCCTCTAGCACTTGTATCATTTTATGTCGTAACCATATGTGCCAGGCACATTCCACATGCTCTACGCTCATCTGTTCTTTACAACAACCTGACTGAGTTACTCTCATTTAGCAAATGGACAAGCTGAGGCACAGGCAGGCTAAGTCCACAGCAGGAAGCCCTGGAGCCAGGATTTGCCTGGTGCCAGAGCCCACACTCCTAACAGTGCAGAACATCTCTTCATTGATGTTTCTATCAATGTGATCACAGCCCTGGACAGTCGGGCCCATGACCACACCCCCTGGCCCATCCCAGGCTGCACACCAGCGAGCTCTCCACAGCTCAGGACAAGGAAACAAGGCCATGCCCCCGTCAGGAACTGGTTCTGGGCCCAGCAGCAGCTGGAGGCCAGGCTGTGCTCCTCCTGGAAGCTGGGGGCACCAGGGAAACAGGGGGTGAGTGAGCCTCACCGAAACCCCCTTTAAACTGACCCCTCACTCATGGGAGTACTCCCATGTAAGTGCCACCTCAAGTACCAAGACAGACCACCCTTGGCACCACCAAGTCCGCAGCCTTCAGGGCTGGGATTCTACAGTGAGAAACACTTGTCTCAAGGGATTCGAATAAACTGCATGATGCAGATCAGAAGGGGTCACAAAGCCATTCGAAGGCGCCATTTTGGAAACTACGTGAAAAGGGGCGCCGTCTCCCGGGAGAAAGGGTCCTGGCTTCCCCAGCACTCCCACCCGCTCGGGGAGCCCAGGGACAGAGAGCACTTGCCCCGGCATGGCTCTGAGAGGCTGGGACACTGCACTTTCCAAGGACTCTAGAAGCTTCTGAGGGATTTTCTTTCTCCCTTAAACACGTCCAGTCAAAGGCATGGATGGTCAAGGGAGTCCACGGTGGCCCTCACAGAGGTTTCCCAGCGACCACAGTAAGTTTCCCACGCCGCCGCCACCCAGGGGATGGGGTTTGCCCCCAGAAACACACAACTCAACGAACTAGCGCCAAGGAGGGCTCCTCTGGGAAGGGCTAAGGCTGAGGAAACAGCAGGCGGAGACATTCTTTGGAGGAGAAAGTGTGAGCAAGTCTTCACAGTCCTTCTGGGGACTGCGGCGACCCGTGAAGCGTTACGATAGCAGGAAGCCTGGAGAATGCCGAACGGAAGCCGAAGCCGGGAGGGTGTACCTAAACACCCAAACACTGGCCAGCTTCACAGACCTAGCTTCATGGTTCACATAAATGCCTACAAATAAGGGAAAAACAAAAATACACCCACCAAAACCCTCCATTCAATGCCAAGTACAAAAAGATCCAGGAGGCCATCCCCAGTGCATACACTGTCCACAGAGCTGGCTTTTTAAATTTTTATAAACATATTTTTACTTATTTTTATTGTTTAAAAAAAATTTTTAATTGATTTCAGAGAGGAAGGGAGAGGGAGACAGAGATAGAAACATCAATGAAGAGAGAGAATCACTGGCCAGCCGCCTCCTGCATGCCCCTCAACTGGGGATAGAGCCCGCAACCCAGGCATGCGCCCTGACCAGGAATCGGACCTCCTGGATTATAGATTGATGCCAATCACCGAGCCATGCCAGCCGGGCAGAGCTGGCTGTTTTAAACCTCCTCCAGATGTCTGAAGTCCCTACCTCTGGCGAAAGACCAAAAAGAAGAAAGGAAGATATCCTTCACACTGCCTGCGGGCTTTTTGAGGATGGAGCTGTGAGGATCAGGATGGAGCTCGATGCTGAGTACAACACAGGCACTCACATAAGGCTCAGAAAGTCCACCCATCTCCTCTCTCCATCTGAATTCAGGAAGGGTCTCAGAGGAAGAAGGGCACCTCTCTTCTCAGACTGCGTCTCCCCTATAACCTGCTCACTCCATCACATCTATGACGTACTCTGACAGACTTTGGTCTAAATACAACTTAAGATTCTGAGCTTAAGCCCCAAGCCTCTGTCTCCTCATCTGCGAAAGGGGGGGTGTGAATTACATAACATACAACAGGGGGAGACCAAGATGGCGGCGTAGGTAAACACCGGAGACCGCTGCCGCAAACAACCATTTCAAAAATACAACTAAAAGACGGAACGGACATCACCCAGAACCACAGGAAGGCTGGCTGAAGAGAGACTCTACAACTAGAAGGAAAGAGAACAGCAAATCGAGGCTCAGAGGCGGCGCAGTGTGGAAAATACAAAGGTACCGAGGTGCGCGCGCAAAGCGGGCTGGTGGCTGAGGGCGCGGTTGTCGTTTTCTGTCGGGAGTGAGTCTCAGACTCTGGGCTCCAGATCCGGGCGAGTCTCTAGATTATCCGGCATCAGTTGGAACCTGAGGGCAGCTTTCTCTCCGAGGTTTGCAGCGGCTGCCGGGGTTCTGAGAAGCAGAGCCTCTGGGAACGGGACTGAGCGTGGCCATAACTGCTCCCTCCGCCCGCCCTGTTGATCCCGCCCCGCCCAAACCCTGCGCACAGCCATTTGCCGATCGCCTCAGGCAAAGGCTGGATTAGTGCCTCCCCAGAAGGCAGACGTTTTCCATACAGCTGATTCCTATAGCCAGTCGGCCTGGTGATCAAATCCCTCTAGTGTTAACTACAACAATTAAGGCTTGGCTAGAACAAGACTGCGCACAGAGACCACAAGGGGGTGCACCAAGAAAGCATAAAAGATGCGGAGACAAAAAAACATGACAGAAATGGAGGATATGGAGCTAAGAATCGCAATTTTGAGGGCTTGCCATAAATTTGTGCAGAGCCTCACGAAAACTAATGAGACCCTCGATGCTACGATAAAGAAATTAGAAAGTAAGCATACACGGACTGAAATAAAGAATATTATACCCAATAGCAGACCAGAGGAGCACAATAATCAAACCAAAGATTCGACAAAAAACACCCAATTGGAAAAGCAAAATGAAAAAAGAATCCGAAAGTGTGAAGATAGTGTAAGGAGCCTCTGGGACAGCTTTAAGCGGTCTAATATCAGAATTATTGGAGTGCCAGAAGATGAGAGACAGCAAGATATTGAAAACCTATTTCAAGAAATAATGGCAGAAAACTTCCCCCACCTGGAGAAAGAAATGGACTTACAGGTCCAAGAAGCGCAGAGAACCCCAAACAAAAGGAATCCAAAGAGGACCACACCAAGACACATCATCATTAAAATGCCAAGAGCAAAAGACAAAGAGAAAATCTTAAAAGCAGCAAGAGAAAGAGGCTCAATTACCTACAAGGGAATACCCATACGACTGTCAGCTGATTTCTCAACAGAAACCTTGCAGGCCAGAAGGGAATGGCAAGAAATATTCAAAGTGCTGAATACCAAGAACCTACAACCAAGATTACTTTATCCAGCAAAGCTATCATTCAGAATTGAAGGTCAGATAAAGAGCTTCACAGATAAGGAAAAGCTAAAGGAGTTCATCACCGCCAAACCAGTATTATATGAAATGCTGAAAGGTATCCTTTAAGAAGAGGAAGAAGAAGAAAAAGGTAAAGATACAAATTATGAACAACAAACATGCATCTATCAACAAATGAATCTAAGAATCAAGTGAATAAATAACCTGATGTACAGAATGAACTGGTGATTATAATAGAATCAGGGACATAGAAAGGGAATAGACTGACTATTCTTGGGGGGAAAAGGGGTGTGGGAGATGCGGGAAGTGACTGGTCAAAAATCATGCACCTATGGATGAACACAGTGGGTGGGGAGTGAGGGTGGAGGGTGGGGTGGGAGCTGGAAGGAGGGGAGTTATGGGGGGAAAAAAGAGGAACAAATGTAATAATCTGAACAATAAAGATTTAATTAAAAAAAAAAAAAACATACAACAGGAAACGTGCTCCCCCTCGAACACGGCACACATTCAAGATGTGCTCTGGGCATCACCCTAGCACCTTCTATTGCTCCCTTTCTATGAGGTTCTTCCACTGCCTCCAATATGTATCGGTCAGAACAGAGAACCCAACAGAGGAAAGAGGCTTCACCCAGTCTCTTAGGCCCCCAATCCTTCCTACTCCCATTCTTCCTGTCCTGGCCAAACTCTGGGAGCCAGTTTCCCTCCCAACTGCCTCTGCAAATCTGCTGAAACACAAAGCCATGATCAAGGTGGCAAAGCCATGTCTGTGGCCAAAACAATGGGTCAAAACAATAGCTTGGCCCTGGCCGGTTTGGCTCAGTGCTTAGAGTGTTGGCCGCCGCATGGAAGGGTCATGGATTCAATTCCCAGTCAAGGGCACGTACCTGGGTTGCAGGTTTGATCCCTGGCCCTCACAGATATAGAGCAGTGGTTAGGAACGTGGCCTCCGGAGCCATACTAACTTCTAACTCAGTGGTTCTCAACCTTCTGGCCCTTTAAATAGAGTTCCTCATGTTGTGACCCAACCATAAAATTATTTTCGTTGCTACTTCATAACTGTATTGTTGCTACTGTTATGAATCGTAATGTAAATATCTGATATGCAGGATGGTCTTAGTCGACCCCGGTGAAAGGGTCTTTCGACCGCCAAAGGGGTCGCGACCCACAGGTTGAGAACCGCTGTTCTAACTCATCCACTAACCAGCTCTCTGACCTTGGACATACTACTTAGCTCCTCTGTGCCGCATTTTGCTCATCTGTAAAGTGGGGGTGACAGAGCCTATTCATATGGCTTTGTGGTGATTTCATGTAAAGGTTAGCACAGTGCTCAGATATAGTGAGTGCACTAGAAATTTTAGCTGCCTTGCCCTCTACTTACTCTGAAGTTCAGAGCCATAGTCAAATAAGAATGTCAATTACAACATCCCCACGCAGGCAAGGGGGTGACCCACATGGGAAACAGAGCCCAGCACAATGCTCCGAATGGCCTGCCTGTAATAACGTGGAGGAGGGGACGGACCAATTAATTGAGAACATCTATCTGTTCTTCTGAGTCTCCCCACAAATCTCTCAGGCCCTTAACATCTGTTTACCAAACAAGTCCCTGCTTCCTTCACCAGCCAGTAGTTGCTAACAGCACTGAGTCTGCAAGTCTGACTAGATGGACCGCTTCCTAACAGAACCTCGGGATTCCGTGGCTCCGCTTCCGTGAACGCCAGCTGTCAGCTGTTTTGATGAGTGAGGCATTACCGGCCATCTTCTGACCAGTTATACGTGGGCTTTTGAGAATGAAAGTCATCACACGGTACCTGCTTTAGAAGAAATTGTAAATAATAGAGTTTTAAAGAGACGTTAACATTTCTGAAGGACTGAATGTCAGCAGAGGGGCTCCATTTTCCTCCATCTTCAGAATTCTCACAGAACTTCAGACGGGGAGGAGCCTCCAGATGCCCGAAGCCCCGCCTTCAGCGCAGCTGCATCTGGAAGCTGTCGCGTGTCCTCGTGCCCTCGGCCTGGCGAGAGGCTGAGCACCTCTAGAGGGGGGTCCCTCGGTGCCATTCGTGTTGGCCAGGCCTCCTGCACTGGGACAGCTCAGCCAGTGGGCGCTAATGAATCACGCGAGAGCATGCCAGTCCCATGTGTTGTTTTTTAAAATACGCAAACACCAATGAAGGAAAAATACCACATGATCTCACTCATTTATGGATAATAAAGACCATTATAAACTTATGAACAAAAACAGATACAGAGGCAGAGCTGCCTCGAACAAACTGTCCAACTACAGCGGGAAGGCCGGGGAGGGTTGGGGGGCAGGAGGGAGGGGTAAGAGATCAACCGAAGGACTTGTATGCATGCATATAAGCATAACCAATGGACATAAGACACTGGGGGATAGGGGAGGCCAGGGGATTGTCAAGGGCGGGGGAAAAAAAGGAGACATATGTAATACTCTTTGTAATACTTTAAGCAATAAAACAATAAAAAAATAAAATAAAATACGCAAACAGAATATTAAAATGTAACCACGTTACAAAAGGCTGGTACCCTGCTGATCCTTAGAGTAAAAGGAACATATTGTACAATTCTGATTCATCTTACTACTCCAAAGATCAGCTCTAGTCCCAATAAACCTTCGTTTCCAAGCCCATCTATGTTTTGATGTTTAAAAAACTATACTCGGATGAGAGGTGGAACCTATTCTTTGGCAAACAGCATATTTTGATAGAAAGTCTCCAAAGACTCTCCGTGGGACATGCTGTGTGAGTGTTTTGTACCAATCAGAAACCCAGGTGGCCAAGAGGGCAAGCTTAATTCTATTTTTAACTTTTGGACCAACTAAGAAATGAAGCTATATAAATAGATGTTTCTCTGCTCTCTCCTCCCCAACGTTCCCAAGCCTGTTGTTTTTGTCCACAATACTTATCTGCCTGCATGTCAGTCTCAGTGTTCTGTGCTATTAGTACTGCAAGCGCACATTATAAGACCATACTCAACTCTGCATCTTCCCAACAGAAAGAATCAGTCCCTCTAATGATCACTTCTGAAGCTGAATTGTGCTGCTCCTTGGAGAAGAGGCCACACGGCACTGGGATGGTAGCTGTGAGCAGGGAACCAGACAGCTGGCCGGGCCCCAGCAAGGCAGTGGCACAGGACAGAAACAGTATGTGCCACGAAGCCGGAGAGCCCCGGGTTTAGAGCCCAACTCTGACATCTACTGAGGACTCTGAGCACTTCACACAATTCTCAAAGGGGTCTATTAGCACCTCAGTGGAGGAGCTGAGGGTGAATTCAGTAAGAGTGCACCCAAAGAGCCTACTGTGCCCAGCCGCGTGGCTTAGTGGTTGAGCAATAATCTATGAACCAGGAGGTCACGGTTTGATTCCCGGTCAGGGCACATGCCCGGGTTGTGGGCTCCAACCCCAGTGTGGGGCGTGCAGAAAGGCAGCCAATCAATGATTCTCTCTCATCATTGATGTTTCTCTCTTCCTCTCCCTCTCCCTTCCTCTCTGAAATCAATAAAAATATATTAAAACAAAACAAAAACAACAAAGAGCCTGCTGTAATGTCTGGCACAAGTAGGCGCAAATATGTCATTTTCATCCCCAAACCCTGGTGCATCTTAAAAAAACTGCCCTAGTGAGGGCACAGGGAGACACTTGAGCAAGCTTCTTGGCTCATGACAAACAGTCAAGCAGATCCATTCATCACAGACTCAAAAACAATTTAGTTAGGATTTTTTATAAAAACGAAGGAGAGGAAGAAAGAAGGAAGAAAGAAGAAGGAAGGAGGAAGGAGGAGGAAGAGGTGGAGAAGGAGTAAGGAGGGGGGAGGAGGAGGGGGGGAAGAGGAGGGGGAGGGAGAAAGTGGCACCTACACTAACTCACAGAGCAGGCCGAAAAAGGAAACAGTATCTACCAGGCAATGTGGATACAACTGTGGCCAAGAAAGAAACCTTACTTGATACCTTTAAGGGGCTTACAGTCTTATCTAAAAGTGGACAGAAATAAGCAAATGGGAAATTACAATAAACATAATAAATACAACACCAGGAGTTACAGAACAGGCTCTGGGAGCCCACAGGAAAGGCCCTCACAGAAGAATCAGAAGACTTCCTGCAGGAAGTGACATGTCACAATAATAATAGCCAAACTAACACTTACTGAAACTACTATGTGCTGGGAATTTTTCAGTGCACTTGTGGATTACCGCCTGCAGTTCTCAGAACAACACTGTGAGAGAGACTGTTATTACTGCCATTTAAAGATGAAACAAAGAGGTTAGGAACTTCCCCAAGGTCACACATAGCACTAGCAAGTGACAGAGCTGGGATTCAAACCCAGACCCTGACTCCAGAGTCGAAGCACTTAGCCAGCACACCTATTATTGCCTTTCTAAGATGAGGCCAGGAGCTATCAAAGACCAGGGCATGGGAAGTTTTGTAGGCAGAGAGGCATGTGTACAAGTATAGATGCAAGTCAGCGCAGGGCCCAAGTTCAAGGGCATAGCAAATGGGCACTTAGTATTTGTTAAATGAAGTCACGCTGAAGCATGGGTGCAAAGTCACAGTGAGCAACGAGGAAGAGAAATGAGCCTCACACACATTAAGGGCTTTGGGCTCAAGGGAAAGCCGCCAAACTGGAAAGGTGCCCCAAGCCCACGTTTAACTTTCTCAAAAACAACAGGCTCCTGGGGGAACCTTCCCAAGGGACTGACTTCCAATTTTTTGCAAAAAGAACTAGAAACATCAATGGTTTATGGATCATAACTGATACTCATTCAGGATCAAGTAACTTGTCAAGTTCACATTTAATATGCTATAGTGAGTTACATGGTGCTCCATTAAAACAGTCATGCTTGCAGTCAACTTTTTCCCTTCAATAAACCGGAGGGTAACAGAACACAATTTTAATGAGACTATATAATTCACGAAACCGACTTGGTAGCCATCTTTAGGAGACCTTGGACAGCATGCTAATAGATGCGATGGCTTTCTGTGAAGCTGACCCAGAGACCCCTTTCGCTGCCTTCTTTCCTCATAATTTTCTCCACGGGAAGCACAGATGCACATGAAGCGTAAACTCATTGCCAGCCTTTTCTTTTTCTTTCTTTAATCCTCTCCTTATGTTATTCTTTTCCATTGATTTTTAGAGAGAGCAGAAGGGAGGGAGGAAGGGGGGAGGGAGAGAGAAACACTGACATGAGATAGATACATCGATTGGGTTGCCTCCTGCAGACGCCTCAAGCAGGGCCAGGGATAGAACCCACAACTGAGGTACATGCCCTAACGGGGAAGCCAACCCTTTGGTCTGAGGGCTGCTGCTCTAACCACTGAGCACACGGCTGGGCTGCTGCCAGCCTCTCAGCAGGGCCACAGCATCGCCTTGTACAACACCCTGAGGCTCCCATTTCCTAAGCACACACCAAGAGCCAGCACCGTTCAAAACACCTTCCCACGCTGAAGATCCTCACCAGGACCCTAGGAGGTACTAGGGTAGGCAGGTAGGTACCATTTTATTCCCACTTTGGAAGAAACGGAGGCAGAGTTTCAATAACTTACCGCTGAGCAGAGAGCTGGCATTTAAACCCAGGCCTACTGGCTCCAAACCGACACTAAGCACTACCCACAAAATGGGGTCACCAACCCCAACCCACATTCGCACAGACTTCAAGCCCCTTTGATTCCCGACTAGAAGGTGTTCCACGCCCACAGAGGAGCTTTGGTTTCAACGACAGCCAAACTCTCAGTCCAGGAGGAGCATGGTGGGTGGTTCCAGGGACCGGGCAGGAGGGTGGATAAGACACAGGAAAAGCATTTCTGTATGGAGCCCAACGCAGACAAGCAGGAGGGAAGCAGGCTTTTGGAAGAGCCTGGGTAGGAGTCACCAGGCGGGGCAGGGGTTGGTAACCAGAGACAGCCTCCCAGGCAGTTCTGGAAGGTGCTTATCCGCCCCACTCACAGCTCCGCCCTGTACACTGCGGTGACCCTGAGCACAGCAGAAACACCTGGAATTCCCCGAGCAGGACCGCAGCGTGGAGGGGTGGGCCGGCTGGGCCAGCGGCCTCCCGCCTTAGGCCCAGAAGAGAACAGTGACTGGGAGGGGCAGAGAGCAGGCAGGAGTGGATTGCCGGGACGGGACCCCTCCCCTCATGCAGCGGGAGACAGCAGCCTCTATTCCATGCGGCTTTTCCTAAGTCACACCCCCAGACCTTTGTGTTAGTTTAACAGGTGAGCAGAGCAAGACAGGGCAAATACCACGTAGTTTGCACTTTAATGTGAACCCTCTTACAAAAACGGATTCTCTAACATTAATTTCAATCTGGCTACAGTGGCTACGGGAACTCTGACAGGTAATTTGGAACACCTGGGGGCAGGGAAGCTGGCTGGAGGGGGAGAGGTCACAGAAATGAAAAGAGGCCACAATCGCCGACATCTGGATGTACCTCTAGTGGAACCGCTTCTCCACAAATCACAAGGGGGCCCTCTCCACTCAGCCAAGGGCCTGCCCCCATTTTCCCGCGGGACCTGGGTCTCGGTGCCCAGGCAGAGAAGGCTGGGAGCAGGCTGCCCACGGGCCACTAGCTCCTCAGGGCCTCCTCCCGTTGCTCATCCTCTACATACAGAAGGGGACTGGGCGGGGCTGCAGGGCGAGGGTTAGTGGTGAACCAAGTAAAGGAACATGCAGGGAGTGTTTCATGTTGCCCCCAAAAGAGATGTCCCCTTGGGAGCATGTGTCTCTAACTGTAAAAGGCAGCCCCCTAGTTATGAGCCTTTCTACCTATTGCTGTCCCTGGAACACAGGAGGGCGTAGGGCAGCCCTTCCCTGAGGGGCAGGGGCGGAGGAGCTGAGTGACACCCCAATGGAGTGAGCTAAATGACTTAAGAACATTTCCCAGAGCTCTGTAGCCCAATACTGTGGTGTGCTGCCTTTCTTTTTATGCAATTCCCATCTGAACCACCAAGAATTATAAGCCCCACACAGATGGGATGCTGAACATTCTAAAACTTTTTTATTTTTAAGTTACATGGGGACAGAGCATATTTTAGAGGAAGACTTTTACAAGAGACCAAATGAGGAAAAATTTCTTCAAAACAAGACATCTGGCAAACCTGGCAATTCGGTTTTCATTTGCTGATGAAAATTTCTTGGATTCGGGTTCGTCTAGGAATCATTCTTCTTAAAATAGAGGCTGTATAGGAAGCATTTTGTTTCGTTTTTCCTTCCATAGCAGGCTCCACGGAGAACAGAGGAAACAGCAGTCTCAACCCACAGTAATTTCATTTTCTTTTATCATTTCAGTTAACATTTTAACTCAATTCAGTGATGTTGTTGAAAAGTGCACGGTAGCCAAGTCTTTGGTCTCATCCTTTCACAAATCAGCACGTCCAGACTTTCCTCGGTGTGCGACTTAGTCAGATGCCCCTTATCCCTAAATGCTTTTTTAAACAGACTTAATTCACTGTACTTTTCTTGTATAAAATTATGTGGTGACCACAGCTGGAGCCTGGGTCCTCTGCACAGAAAGAAACTCTGGTGTGGGCCTTTACAAATGTCAGTGGTTCCTGATGGGGAGACCTGGTGAACACAGTCTCTTCCCAGAGCTCAGGAGTGAGATAGTTGTAGGTCTTAGAGATGGCATCAGAGGTGGCCTTGGCGAAGTTGCCCAGGGTGCCAGTGCAGCCCCTGGCCGAGGGTAGCTGCTGGTGAGACCAGCCATCAGCAGCAGATTCCTGGACACGGGCTGAGACGATGCCAGTGCCCGGGCGGCAGGGATGAGGCACACCAGCACAGAGCCCAGCAGCCACGGTGTGGGGCCTGCTGGCTTCTTCCCCCAGTACCCTTGCCGCACAGGGGCAGCAGAGAGCTTGACCAGGACGATGGTCCCACAGATGGCAGGGGCTACTTCCTTTGGGCACTTACCATCCAGAACAACAGGTCTGTTGTCGTCCCCAACAGTGACACAGCCTTGAACTGGGTGCTGTGCCAGTGGGTTTGCTTTTGCACTGGCATAACCTTTAAAACCTCGTCCCTGAGGGACGCCCCCAAGAAAATGTCAATGATCTCAGATTCCTTGATGGGCAGGGAGAAGAGATAGATCTCCTCCAAGGACGTGAACTTCCTGTCCTTGACCAGGCAACCCACGCGGCCACATCCTCCCGGCCTCCAGGTCCCCCTCCCGAAGCAGGGGTGTCACCAGCCTTTGGGTGTTTTCCTGGAGAAGAAGCTGGAGGCTTCTGGTTGGCTACAGGGAAAGTAACTCTGGGAAGATGGGAACAGAAGAACCAGCCCTGCCCTAACTAGGGGGGCCCTGAACGGCACGGAGCAGCTCAGAGACCAGCGCTCGAGTAGGTGCCGGCCTTTCCTCTCGCTTCATCATTACCTTCCCATCAGCCAAGCGGGAGTAGAAGGAAGCCCTCTGGGAGGAAATGCTGGGAATATAAAACCCAAACTGCACCTTGTTAACAGAGAAACCTGCCTAGGCTGGGAGCTCCAGAACGGTAACAGTACCGGTCTATGCGGGGCAGTGCCCACTCCCCAGCTGCCTACAGTACTAACTATGGGGACTCCTTCATCGCCAAGCATCTGAGTGTCTACTGAGCTCTAGGCACACGTGAGCGAGACAGAGCCACATGGCCTTGGCCCTCCTGGAGTTTTATTCTGGTGGGACACCCACTTCAAATGATCCCAGAAATAAAAGTACGTAAAGAGATAGCTAATACTTCCCACTATAAACAGAAGGCCCTTCTTTACATGATACCCCAAAAATCCCTTTCAGAGTAACATATCACCCCATTTTACAGCTGAAAATAAAAAAGATACATTAAGCAATTTGCCCAAGGTCACCCTACTGACTGCCTCAGTGCAGCAAGGCCGCGAGCCCACGCTCTAACCACACAGCAGGTCGCCTCTGCGCTGTCACTGCGGCCGCCGGGACCCAGTGAGATCAGCAGGAAGAACAGGCCACAGCCTTCCTGCTCCCACCAGAGCCTTCCGGGCTGTGCCCACCAGCACGGCCCTGGCTCCACGGCCCTGGCTCCACCGAGCAGTGTTATCACGCTCTTCTCACTTGGCTCCTGGGGAAACATTCCTTCTCCAGTCTTTCAGAAACTGAGAGTCAAAAACACAGGGAGCTGAGCTCGCCCTAGCCAGTCTGGCTCAGGGGATGGAGCATCGACCTGCAGACTGAAGGGTCCTGGGTTCAACGCTGGTCAAGGGCATGTACCTCGGCTACAGGCTCCTCCCCAGCCCAGGCCCTGGTCAGGGTGCATGCAGGAAGCCACCAATCAATGTGTGTCTCTCCTACATCGATGTTTCTCTCTCTCTCTGTCTCTCTCTCTCTCTCTTTCTCTCTCTCTCTCTCTGTCTCCGTCCCACTCTCTCTAAAAATCAATGGAAAAATATCCTCAAGTAAAGATTAAACAAACAAACAAAACAAAACAAACAAAAAACACAGGGAGCTCAAAGACCTTTTTGGAAGAATAAGCCTAAAATGGCCACTGGGCCCGGAGGATTCTAGCTGCACGAGAGGACGCGCTGGCAGGCTACCTGAGCTGTTTCCCACACTCAATCCTGGCAAAGGGAACTTCCCAAACCTTTCCCCCCCAACCTTAGAAACACCTCACTGCCTGCCAAGCCAACCAGAACCGCACTGAACGGGGCTCCCTGGCAACACGCCAGGCCAAACGGGAGGAGCAGATCACCTCAGCTTTACTGAGTGATGAATTTCTGTTGAGCACATTGAGTCCTTCATTAACTATTTTTAAATTCTGATGTTTTTAATGATCCTGTTTTCATAAGTAGCACAGTCTAAGAAGCATTTGTATGAATTCTGCAACACTGCTCTGGGAAGATGCCACCCCTGCTGATGGATGAGTTTTAGACTCAAAGACTTTTTTACTTAGTCTTTCCTCACTGGTGAGTAGTGGGGGGTTGAGAGACCGAGGCTTCAGCTCAGCCTCTATTGTCACGGGCGACCTTGAACAAGTCGGCTCGCCTCTCTCTGATTTATTTGTATTGTGAGCACATTTCTCAGGGACGCTGAAGCCAAATGAATTTATAGAGGTAAATGCAAAGGGTTTTATTCAAAGCTGAGATATTTCAATCTGGAAACAGCCCAAGTGCCCATCAGTAGATGAGTGGATAAAAAATCTGTGGTACATTTATACCGTGGAATACTATGTAGCTTTGAAAACAGAAGGGCCTCTTACCCTTTGGGACAGCATGGAGGGACCTGGAGAGTGTCATGCTAAGTGAAATAAGCCAATCAGAGAACATGATCTCACTCATATGTGGAAACTAATAAAAAAAAATAAACTGATGAACAAAACAGATCCAGAGACACAGAAGCATGGGACAGACTGTGGAATCTCAGAGGGAAGGCGGGGAAGGGGATGTGTGGAAACTGATTAACCAAAGAACTTACATGCATATGTGCACAACCTATGGATACAGACAATAGTGTGGTGCAGGCCTGAGGAGGGGAAGGGTGGGAGAGGGGGTCAATGGGAAAAATGGGACATCTGTAATACTTTCACTAATAAAGGTAAATTAAAACAAAGTAAAGCTGAGATATTTAATCATCTTTCTGGACCTGGCTCCTAGCACAGAGCAGAAACTCCGTAAATGTTTGAAGCAAGAACCACGTTCACCTCTGCAGAAGCTGACAGCGTTCATCAAACACAGGAAAGAAACCCAGACCTCTAGGGACACCAAAGGGTGGGTCAGGTTAACCACACAGACACAGACCGTACACACGCAGCCAGCAGGACCACAACACACGGTTCTGCATCCCTCCACCAACCAGTGGCCCACCCACCATCACTGCACGCCACACAGTACAAAGGGCAGGGCACACATGTCACCCAAAACCAACTGTCTCTCAATCCATCCAAAATGTGCTGTTTTCTTTTCAGTGGTTCTCCACCCAAGATATCAAAGTATTCTTACTAGTGCACTGGCCCTCTCTCTAACCTAAAGTCAACTTTGCGGTAGAATAAATAAAAGTCTATTAAACCCTTACTATTTGCTAGTGAGAGATTTTCAGTTATTTCAATCCTACTCTTTAATGGAATATAATCCTACTCTTCAACTCCTCAGAGGTGAAGGGGCCTCTCACCCCAACAGTGTGCTCTTCCCGCCCTGGGTGGGTCACCTAGTCTCAAGGTCTAGAGCCCCACCTCCCTGGAGATCCCGGACTCCCAGAATCCCTGGGGTCAGGGAGAAGACACAGGAGCTGCTCAGGCATTGGCGTGGGGTGGGGAGAAAGAATCGGGCCGACCACCCTCTCCCCAAGGGCTCTACAGAAGCCAGACTTCCGTGTTTTACCACCAGGGGCCAGGCATACCAATGAGGAGGGTCAGGCACTCCAGGTAGCAACCAAATACGCTGACAGTGATGCTAATCACAGATACTGGAGCATCAACAAATGAATAAACATCAAACAGGGAAATCTGATTTGACCATGCAAGAATTAATACTAATTATAGTCACTTATGTGAACTGTTTACCTAATTACCATGCAACACGACGATCATGCCTATCAGGAAAGGTGTCCGATGACAAAAGCATGTTTGATTTCATCACCACGCTGACAGAGGTCACCGTGATCAGCTCTCATGAACTGCGGCTCACCCAGCATGCTTTCTCACTCACAACTTAAACAGAGTGAGCGCCCTGGCTGTGCTGGGACTTGTGTTGTGAGCACGTTAGCCCCCGGGCACAGCCTGAAGCTGGAGCTGCGGACAGTCCTGTGGCTCGGAGCACCACGCAGGTTCCAGGAGCAGATTCCAGGAGCGAGGGACCGTCCTGCAGTTTTACTATTATGACCCTGCAGGCAAACTGCTCGTTCCCTTCTGTTCATCTGAGTGAGGACTCTCTGCCCCACGAACCACCATCTTTCTTTCTAAACTGTTAAGGACGTAGAGCAACAGGAAATTTGGAGCTGGGGTAGGCAGATAACTGACTTCTGGCTGACTGAAGAGAACGGCTTCCTTGCTTCCTCTCTGCGTAAAGGGTGCGGTTTGGGTTTCCTAATGACCATCTAGGGTTAGGACGCCAGGCAATGCCACTCACAAAGCCCAGGAGCTTGTTTTGCCTTTTCCAGAAGTTTCCAGTCCTGTGCAAATGTTTCTTTTTTTTTTTTTAATATATTTTTATTGATTTTTTTTTTTTTACAGAGAGGAATGGAGAGAGATAGAGAGTTAGAAACATCGATGACAGAGAAACATCGATTAGCCCACTCCCCACTGGAGATGTGCCCGAAACCAAGGTACATGCCCTTGACCGGAATCGAACCTGGGACCTTTCAGTCTACAGGCAGATGCTCTATCCAGAGCCAAACCGGTTACGGCTGCAAATGTTTCTTGAGCTTCGTGAGGACACAATCTGAGAGCTGAGGACCAGGCCTGTGAGTGGGAAGTCCTGGGCCCGAGAACAGCCCTGTGGGTTTAAGGCTCCTCGCTGTTCTGTGCACACAGAGCTCATTCCAGCAGCCGACCAGAGGCCAACGCAAAGACCAGGTTAGCTTTAAATTTACAAAACTCTTGGAGTCGAATGCACAGGCCATTCAGCAGCAAGTGCAGGTGCCTCAGGACAGAAGTGCCTAGTCACTGGCTCCCGCAGTCAGGCCCACGCCCTCCACAGGAGTGCCGTCTGCACATTAGTTTGCATCACAATAAGCAAAGGAGGTTAAACAAGCCAAAGACTGATGTCTCTGCCTGATTTTTTTTAAGTTATCATACAACCCGAGGCCTTCATCTACAAACTCCTCCGCACGTCAAAATAAAGAATGAGGCTGTTGGAAAGCAAGCACTGCCCTTCTGCTAAAGAGGAAAAAAGTGTCTCACTCAGTCAAGACTGGCAAAGGCCCTCTCTCTCATTTCACACTGTAAAGCCCTATGCAGATCCTATGAGGTCACAGGAGAGACCGACCTCTGAACTGCCACCAACCACCACCAGTCCTGTTCACCCACCTCCGGAACCCTCCGGAACCCCTGCCTCCACCGCACCCCACTCAACCCAGCCCCCGATCCATCTCCCCAAACCTGAACTGCAAATCCTTCGTGTAAAATCCAACTCCTTAGCCTGGGCACCAGGCCCCGCCTCCACCTGCTACCCCAGCTAGCTCTCCCCAGGGCACAGCACCCCTCCTCCGGCACCTCAGGCGACGAGCTGCAGTTTTCCGAAGGTGCCACC
Organism: Myotis yumanensis; assembly: GCF_028538775.1. Taxonomy (NCBI): domain Eukaryota; kingdom Metazoa; phylum Chordata; class Mammalia; order Chiroptera; family Vespertilionidae; genus Myotis; species Myotis yumanensis. The sequence goes on from NW_027223757.1 coordinate 92,151,931, forward strand.
TCCTCTCCCTCCTCAGAGAGCCTCACTTTCCCTTCCCTGCCGGTGCCCTCCTGCGCTCTCACACTCCACCCGACTTCACTGCTTCCAGGAGGAGCACGTTCCTGGCCCCGGGCTGCCCCAGCGCGCCACCCTCCAGCACCCGTTTCTCAGCCCCTTCACACTCCTATCTTCCCCATGAGAGCAGAGCACGGGTCTGACACTCACTGAATGAAGACACTGCCATTGTTCTTTTCAAATCAGTACCGCCCCCTACTCCCCAAGAGAGTTACGCAAAAAGCAAAGAACCGAGCATCGGGCGTTCACGGCTTCTCCTCAGCCACCAGGTAAACTCCTGGGGAACCGTAGTCAGGTGACTTTTCATTGGTGACGATGATGTCGGTAAGTGTCCGAAGGCACAGAGTATGGCCCAATGGGAAAAACTGACTCGAGTCGGTGAGAAATGGAATTGAATTTAGACAAGTAACATAAGCCTAGGTGTGTGGTTTTATGGGAGAATTTATTTAGGTCTAAGAATGTGTCTACTGTGTTATTTGGCACCTAGAGACCCACCCCTGCACCCACTCCACTGCCCCGCACGGGCCTGGGTGAAGGGTGGTGAGAGGAACATGCCCTCAGACAAAAGCAATGACGACAGAGGTGAGAACAGTGGCTACCACAGGTGGGGCATTGGGGCCGGGAGGTGACACAGAGCCTTCAGAAGTGTTAACAACGCTCTATGTCTTGATGTTGGCGATGACCACACAGAGGTACACTGTTACAAAGAAGCAAGCCCCAGGAGTCACCTTTGTAGCTACCATGTGCACTTCCTACTCCCTGCACCTTTCCCACCCAGTCAGCCCCAACCCTCTCCCCTCTGGAAACCATCAGTCTGTTCTGTGTCTACCAGTGTTTCTATTTTGTTTGGTTGTTTATTTTGTTCTCTAGATTCTACATATAAGTAAAATCATATGATATTAGTCTTTCTCTGTCTGACTAGCATAATACCCTCTAGGTCCATCCAAGTTGCTGCAGATGGTGAGATTTCTTTCTTTTTTATGAAAAGTAATTATTCCCCTGTTTATACAGACCACTGTCTACCGATGGGCACTTGGGCTGCTTCCATTTTTGTTTATTGTAAATAATGCGGCAATGAACACAGAAGTGCATATATTCTTTTAAATCAGTATTTTGGATTTCTTCAAATAAATATCCAAAGTGGAATCTCTGGGCTACGAGGCAGTTCCATTTTTAACGTTTTGAGGAACCTCCATACTGTTCTCCATACAGCAGATCTTTTTCCCAGGAGTGGAATTTGAAATCAGTCTGGAGTAGCCTGGCTTTCCGTAGTGGCTGCAACAAGCTATGTTCCCACCAACTCCACATCCTTGCCAGTACTTGTTGGTTGATTTACTGACGACAGCCATCCTGACAGGGGTGAGGTGCCATGCCACTGTGGTTTTAATTTGCATCTCTCTCATGATCAGCGATGTGGAGCATCTTTCCGTATGTCTGTCGACCATCTGTGTGTCCTCTTTGGAGAAGTGTCTCCGCAGGTCCTCTGCCCGTTTTTTAATTGGACTGGTTGTATTTTGGTGTTAAGTTATATGAGTTTTTCAATAAATTTTAGATATTAACCCGTTACTGGATGAATCATTGGTGGATATGCTCTCCCATTCAGTAGGTTGTCTTTTCACTTTGTTGATGGTTTCCTTTGCTGTGCAAAAACTTTTTAGTTTGATGTAGTCCCACTTATTCTTTCTTTTGTTTCCCTTGCCTGAGGAGATATATTGCCATGAGAAAATATTGCTATGAGAAATGTCCGAGATTTTACTGCCTATGTTTCCTTCTAGGATTTTTATGGTTTCCAATCTAATATTTAAGTCTTTAATCCATTTTGAATTTATTCTGTGTTATGGTGTAAGAAGGTGGTCTAGTTTCATTTTTTTGCATGTATCTGTACAATTTTCCGAACACCATTTATTGACTATACTGTCTTTACCCCACTGTATATTTTTGCCCCCTCTGTTAAGTATTTATTGACCAGAAAGACATTGGTTTATTTCTGGGCTCTCTATTCTGTTCCACTGAACTATATGTCTGTTTTTATGCCAGTACCATGCTGTTTTGATTCCTATAATCTTATAGTATAGTTTAATATTAGGTAGCATGATTCCTCCAACTTTTTTCTTCTTTCTCAAGATTGTTGTGGCTATTTGGGGTCTTTTGTAGCTCCATATACATTCTTGGAATATTTGTTCTAGTCTGTGAAATACATCATTGGCATCTTGATAGGAATTGCGTGAAATCTGTAGATTGCTTTAGGTAGTATGAACGTTTTAATGATGTTAATTATTCCTATCTATAAACATGTTATTTGCTTCCACTAATTTGTATCTTCCTCAATTTCTTTCTTCAGTGTCTTATAATTTTCAGAGTACAGGTCTTGTACCAGGAATGGAATTTGGAACCAATCAGTCTGGAATATCCTGGTCAGCACTAGTGACCAGGAAATTCCAGATAATCTGCCTGATAAGATCCCCTACTTCCCCTAAAGGAAAATGACCTTGCCTGAAATAATCCACTCTTTTCACTTAACTTTCTTTGTCCCACCCTCTGTCTATAAAAACCTTCCAATGCTGTACATCTGAAATTAATATTAAATGTAAAAAAAAAAAAAAAAACTTCCATTTTGTACAACTCCTTGGAGTACCTTCTAGATGAGATACTGCCCAATTCATGAATCACTTAATTAAGACAACTAAATGTCCAGTAGTTCGATTTTCTTCTTTAACAATACTTAGGTAAAAATGTAAGGCTCTGTGCACTCGCCGTATGTAAATTATACTTCAATAATGTAACAGCAGTGACTCTTGGCCCTGGGCCACTGTCATTATAAAGAGTCAGCAAACGCATTCCTACACCAGGCATTGGTAGGAGGCAAAATAAATATCTTGTACATGTATTACAATGTCTCAAAGGTACAGGGAAACTATCATACTTAATAAAACATTAATTTCAGAGTATTATTAACTTCATAGTCACTCTTTCACCACACATTTTCCCATCAACAAAACAAATACTCCAAGAACAACCACAATCCTATTGGGACCGAAACAATTTTTTGAAATGCTACCTCTGTCTGTCGTCTCTCGCCTAGAGATAAAGTCTAAACTCAATCCAGCCAGCATCCAAGCTGGAACCCACCCACCTTACAGCCTCCCCTCCACCGACTCCACAGGTAGCCCCACTGCCCCTGGGTGGCTTTCCTCACGGCTCCACAAACAGGTCTTTGCCGTTCAAGCTCCCCCTTGGTCCAGAGCTGTTCCCTCTCCTCCTCTGCTCCAGTCTGCTATCAGCTACCTGAGTCTTTGGCTTTCTTCAAAGGCAGAACTGAAGGCCCACTTCCTAGAGGTGAATGTGGTTGGGGAAGGGGTCTCCGGCCACCCTGGCGCATTGCCACTTCTCCTAACTCCTTTAGCATATTTACAGCCATGGCTGAATGGCTGGGTATCCAAAAAGGTGCCTGGACTTCCTCTGTACAAATATCAATACAGTATTAGTTGGCATTACTATGTCCCAGCCACTGTTCTAAGTACTTTACTCCTTATACTCATTTAATCTTCACTCTGTCTTATTATAGGGGAGGTACTATTTTTAGAGATTAAGGAACTAAGGCAAAGCAATTAAGGAAGTTGTCTATTATCTCCCGATTGGTAGGTAGGTGGCAAAGGCGAGATCTGAACCCAGACAACCTGACTACCTGAGAAGGTCTTCGTTTACTTTTCTTTGAAGAATTTTAGGCTGACAATAGAATTGCAAAGATGGTACAGGGTTCCTTTTACCCACTCTCCCTTGTTAACATCTTACGTTACCGTGGCACATTGATCAAAACTTAAGAAATTAACACTGGTACAATAATATTAACTAAACTATAGACTGTATTCAGATTTCCCCAATTATTTTATTATTATTATTACTAGAGGCCCGGTGCACAAAAATTTGTGCACTCGGGCGGGTGGGGGGGGAGGGGGGTCCCTCAGCCCGGCCTGTGCCCTCTCGCAGTCTGGGACCCCTCAGGAGATAACGATCTGCTGGCTTAGGCCTGCTCCTGGGTGGCAGAGGGCAGGCCTAATCCCTAGGTGCAGCCCCTGGTCAGGCTCAGAGCAGGGCTGATTGGGGAGTTGGGGCGCCGCCCCCTGTCATGCACAGAGCAGGGCGGATTGAGAGCTTGCGATGCCACCCTCAGTCACACTCAGGGTGGGGCCGATTGGGGGGTTGGGGCACCGCCCCCTGTCACACTCAAGGGAGGGTCGATGGGGAGGTTGCGGCGCCACCCCCTGTCATGCACAGAGCAGGGCCGATCAGGGGGTTGAGGAGCTCCCCCCGTCACGCACAGAGCAGGGCCGATCAGGGGGTTGGGGAGCTCCCCCCTGTCACGCACAGAGTAGGGCTGATAGGGGAGTTAGGGCACCGCCCCCTGTCACACACAGAGCAGGGCGGATCAGGGGGTTGGGGCACCGCCCTCTATCACCCACAGAGCAGGGCCGATCAGGGGGTTGGGGCGCCGCCATTGTCACACTCAGGGCCGATGGGGAGGTTATGGCTCTACCCTGCCACACACAGAGCAGGGCCTGTGGGGGGTGGGTGGGGTTGGGGCGCCGCACTCTGTCACACACAGAGCTGCAGGGCGATCAGGGGGTTTGGGCACTGCCCCCTGTCACGTTGATCTGGTGCCAGGAGGCCTCGCGGCTCCACTGATCCCGGTGCTGGGAGGCATATTACCCTTTTACTATATAGGATAGAGGCCTGGGGGCCGGCTGGTTTGCCCTGAAGGGTGTCCTGGATCAGGGTGGGGGTCCCCACTGGGGTGCCTGGCCAGTCTGGGTGAGGGGCTGAGGGCTGCTTTCAGGCTGGCGGTTGTTGACTGAAGCTCCCAACCGCTCCTTTTTTTCTTTTTTTTTTTTTTTTATTCTGGGCCAGCTTTAGCTCTGGCTCTAGCTCTGAGGCTTCCGCTGCTGACTGCGTTCTATAATCGAAACAATGTATAACTCCAGCTCTGAGATCCCGGCAGGCTGAAAGCTGGTTTCTGGGGTTTTGTTTAGCTTCTTATTTGCAACATAGTACATAGTTGCTTAGAGTTGCAGCTCAGAGGCTGGCAGCGGCAGGTGGGGAACCTTGGAGTCCGCAGTCACTGGAGCAAGCAAGCCTCATGTTCGCTTCCAGCTGCCTGGCTGCCGGCCGCCATCTTGGCTGACAGTTCATTTGCATAAGGATATGCTGATTAGCCAATGGGAAGGGTAGCGGTCGTACGCTAATTACCATGTTTCTCTTTTATTAGTGTAGATTAATGATTTTTTTAGCAAGAGAGGAAGGGAGGGGGGAAAGAAAGAGAAACATCAATGTGAAAGCAAAACATCGATTGGCTGCTTCCTGCACACCCCTTACGAGGAATCAAACTGGCAACCTTTCGGGGCATGGGACGAAGCCCTACCAGCTGAGCCACCCGACCAGGGCTGGATTTCCTTAATATTTTATTCATGTCCTTGTTCTGTTGCAAGACTGCACATTACACTTAGTCATAATTCCTTAGTCTCCCATCAGTGATAGTTTCTCAGTCTGTCCTTGTCCTTCCTGACCCTGTCACTTTTAAAGAATACGAATCAGAGACCTTGCAGAATGGCCTTCACTCTGAGTTTGTGTGTTTTCTCATGATTGCACTGAGGTGATGGACTGTGGGGAAGAACATGATGTTCTTAGAGATTATATCAACATCACCCGTCACTGGTGATGTGAACCGAGACCACTCGGTGAAAGAGGTGTCACCAGGGCCTCCCACCGTACAGTTGCTGCTATTCCCTTTCCATCTCCTAGTATTAGCAAGCCAGCCTCTGAGTCAGCCCACACTCACGGGGAGAAGTGAACTCCATCTCCTGGAGAGAAGAGTTTTGAAGAATATGGAGACGTGAGTTGAAGCCACCATAATAATTAATAAACATTTTAGGGACGATCCTTTCTGGCAACTATTCTGTTTCTCCTGAAACTTTCACCCACTAATTCTGGCCTTCATTGCTAAATCTTGCCTTCGGCTATTATAACTGTGGAGAGCTAATGGCAATTTTCTAGCCCCTCATTCCTTCTACATTTATTAACTGGAATTCTTCTGAAAGGAAGAGCCATCTCTTCTCCCCCACTTATTTATTTATTGAGTCATTTGTCATTAACTCAGGGATATTTATTTTATTCTTTGTTTAATAATCCAATGTTATCTATTTTGCTATTCAAATTGTTTCAGCTTTGGCCACTGAGAGCTCTTTTGGGTTGGTTTCTGTGGGGTTTTTTTTTTGACATTTCCTGTCTTTTTTAAATTTCCCCTGTCCCAGTCCTGGAATCAACCATTTCTCTGAGGAGTTGATAGGCACGTTATCATCGGGGAATTGGCAAATGCTGTATGGAAGCATCGCCTACAGCGGCACGCTCGACATACAGTAATTAGGCACTAACCGTACTTGCTATGAAAGCTGCGAGGGCTGGAAGGCAATGGCCCGCTGACACACACACAGAGGAGGGGACAGACGGTCCCCTCCTGCCCGGCTCTCTGGACAAGGTGTGCCCGGCCTCCAGCAGCTCCTGGTTCAGTGGCTCCTCCCCAGCCTGGCTCGCAGCTGCCTCAGAGGTGCTAATGCCCCCTGCTCAGGACCCGTCAGGAAGCGCTGCAAACACGGCCTTTTTTACGGACGGGCGGGGAAGCAGGTGCCGGAGAAGTAAAAGCATCCCTAAGATCAACACCAGCAGGAGTGGCGCTCGCTCTCCACCCCTTGCCCAGAGGCAGCCTGGACTTCTCCCTAAGATCAACACCAGCAGGAGTGGCGCTCGCTCTCGACCCCTTGCCCAGAGGCAGCCTGCGCTCTGGAGGAGGAAGGTTCCTGGAGACGTTTTCTGCACACATTTCTCGTCTCACCCAGGCCCTCTTCCCTCCGGAGTTCAAGCGTGAGAGGCAAGAGGATAAACTGAGACTCTGTGTTCTTTCCCGACCCCAGACCGTGGCCAAGCTAAAACTCTATGACAAGAAGAACTTAAGGTCTGTTTGTTTTTTAAACTCAGAGATTTCATCCCGGTGTCTACACATCAAATAAAAGGCTAAAACCAAAATCAACGAAGGAGGGAGAAACAATATTCAGATTTTGTTCCACTCAGACCCGATGCCCACAGGAACCCAGGCCTATCCTAAGTTCTCAGTCCAAATACTAAGTGGGCAATGAGAGTAAATGAACGTAAACACAAACAACAATAAAAAGGAGGGGCTTAGGCCTTAGGTGTCAACACTCCACAAGACCCAGCACCCGGTGAGGAGGAAGCCTGCACCTGATCCGTGGCAGGACGACTCCAATGACCTGACATGTCATCACCAAGAGAAAAGCCAGAAAACAGATCAGCAATAGAAAGCGTCTGAGAAAACATGGCACTGATGGTGGTTAATAGGCTGTGACATAATAGTCACATTTTTTTCAAAGACCCAGGCTGTGGTCCGAACTCACAGCTTGAAGCTTGTGGGCAAACTGGTTTATTAGGATGACAACTAAGCCCCACAATTAGCCGACAGTAAAGACCCAATCTTAAGACAAAAAACACAGAACTTATAAGCAGCCAGTTTTATAGACTCCAAAGGGACCTCCCCCGACAAAATAAACTTTGGGTTTAGCTTCTAAAGATCATTTCGTTGGCACTAGCAACATTACACAGAGCTTACGGTTACACGGCTCCTTGCAGCAGACACAGATCTTCTGAAATGCGTGTGAGCACTCACTCAAAAGAATTAATATAAATAAGTATCATAAACATGGGCCAAGTGAATGAGAGGCTAAACCACACCTGGGCTGCCACTGTCCTTATTTCTCCTTGTAAGTGAAAGATGTAATTGACAAAAGTTAAATATTAGAGAGAGAGGTAACAGAGCGATGGTAACTAAAGACAATGAGTCTAACAGGTCATGATGGGTGGGAAAAAAAAGAGACATTAAAAAAGACAATTTTCTTGTTTGGGTCAACAGAACATAATAGGGAAAACTACAGGAATCATTGTTTCTTATACACTCTTTCTTTAAAAAGAAAAACTGTTGAACTTTACAGTAAAGCACTAAGTCTTGGATCGTTTACTTACGAACCTTTTTGAAAGTCTGCCCTGGGTCTGGTAACTACGGCAAAAGGGCTGTTGGGAAGTGGTGATCGAGAAAATTATTCTCCAGCTAGGTCTTCAACATCTAATTATGGAGATAGCAATCGCTTAAAAAGTAACAAATCTGGAATCGTTGCCAATTCCAGCATCTGAGGTATTTTCATTTGCAGGTAAAAGTAATAGAGCTGTTCTATTATTGCTAAGCACACAGGACCCAGAGGTGTTTTCACAGCTCACAGCTAGAAAAACTACTCCCACCCGGGGACGCAGCTCTGGCAACCGGCTCTCCATATGAAATGGCCTCTACAGGCCTTGCAAAGGCAAAACCTCAGTCCTGAGCAAGTCACTTCACCTCTTTTCATCTCGTTGGTAAAATGGCACTAATCCCCACACCACTGGGTTGCGGGGACTAAAGCCCCCAGGGTGAGGGAAAGCGGCATCCCAGTCCCCCAACCCCAGGCTTCAAGCCGCTTTCGATCACCATTTGAAGCAGGCAGGACTCTCTGAAAATCATTTTGTGGACAAACTGCTGTTTAGGAATGTGAAATGTGATCATACACCACTCACTACCGAGGGAGGGAGGAGGGACGAGAGCTGTAAGCAGAGTTGGTAGCAATTGTTAGAAATAACTTCAAATACACACACCTCTGGCCTCCTGCCAACTGCTTAGCTTCACTTCCCTTGCACACATTTTGGCTTGGGTAGTACATCTGGCGGTCATGTGTCCCAAACAAATCTTTATCACTTTGAACTTGACACTTGGGGGAGCGGGGTGGGGGGGGGTGGGGGGGGTGGGGGGGGGGGGAGTGTCCTGAATTTTCTCAGATGAAACTCATGACTATGTTAACCTGCTTGAGAGGAAGGTGAGAATTTTCTAGAAGGAAATTTTGAAAAGACTAAAGGGGTACTTCTCCTCTTCATGAGCTGCATGGCATTGCTCTATATCCTCTAAACTAATATATTATTTGGCATAAGTTTAAAGACATTCCCCTCACCCAACTTTCCTATATTCCAGGGAAATTCCTATGATTCCTTTAAAAATAAGCCTCTCGCCCTAACTGGTTTGGCTCAGTGGATGGAGCGTCGGCCTGCGGACTGAAGAGTCCCGGGTTCGATTCCAGTCAAGGGCATGTACCTTGGTTGCGAGCACATCCCCAGTGGGAGGTGTGCAGGAGGCAGCTGATCGATGTTTCTCTCTCATCGATGTTTCTAACTCTCTATCCCTCTCCCTTCCTCTCTGTGAAAAAAAACCAATAAAATATATTTTTTTTAAAAATAAGCCTCTCACTTTATGTAGTCAAAGTGTTGCTGAAGGGATTTTGTGCTCCATTCTTGGATAAAAGGAAGAATCCCCATTTGCATAAAACTAGGAGCAAGGACTCGGGAGCCGGGCTGCCTGGGTTCAAAACTTTGGGCAAGCTGCCTGACCTCTCTGTGCCTCAGTTTCCTCATCAGTAAAATGGGAGTGATACTAATGCCTTTCCCAAAGCTGCTATGAGGCTAAAAGGAGTTAATATTTGTAAAGTGCTTAGAACAAAAAGCAACTGTTGAATTAAAATAAATAATTCCCTAATCAAACCCTCTGTAAAATATTACCTAAGCATGTAATAAATGCTGGCTTGAATCTCATCCAAAGAGACCGAGCCTTCCAGGTGGCCAGTGGAGTGAGACTCCTCCCTCTGCACCCTCCGTGTGGCCCCGAGCAGGTCACTTTAACCCCTTCGCTCCCCTGGGAAAGGCACTGGTAAAATGGGAATAATAACAATTGTCAGCAGGCACGCCGCAAAGGTAAATGAGGAACTAGAGATGTAAAGTTCTCGCCACAGAGAGAGCAAAGCATTAGGTGCCCAAAAAGTGAAACACCGCCCCCTCCCAAACACACGTGCACACCCACCTAAAGGCAGGCCAGCCTGTAGCACTGAGCGGTTGTGAATTAACCTGTGAAGCAAGCACCTCAAATACTGCAATCTGGGTGGGACTTTGCCTTGAGGTTTTATCAAGGCTGTCGGGCAACCTGAAGCAGCAAGAGTAAGGCAGCTGGATCCAACTAGGACAAGAGTCAATGCGCCCACTTCCTCAGGCCGGGTCGGAGAACGATGGGGAACAGGACACCAAAAGCTACGAACAAGGACTAGGGCTCCCCTCCAGGCCAGCAAAGGAGCGAAAGACCTAAAAGCAAACACCAGAAAGTCTAAGAATCTTCCAGTGGTTCAGGTGAACAGCCCTGAATGACGTTCTGTAATGTTTTCTGGTCACCAGGCTCCTTATAAGTAGGTCTTGATTGTATTTAAAACAAAAAATAACTTGAGAAAAGGACTGTGTTTAAAGGAACGAGAAGGAAAACCGCACTGGATGTGACTCCGGTGAAAGGAGAGCAAGGCGACAGCCGGGTCCCGCACGCAGCAGGGCTGTGTGTGCGCAGGAGCCCCTTAAGGCCCTTCCTGGGGTTAAATCACGCGCCACCTCCCAATAAACTGGCCCGTTTTCTAAATACCCGATGCCTCAGGGAACAGCACCGCTTTCCTACCCTTTCACAGGTAAGAATTGAGAGTTTCCAACTTTTAAAAATAAATATTTTTGTGAGAAATTACAATCCCTCTGAGATTTTAAGCTTTTGCTGCAACTGAAGAGAATTACAATTAGGAAACCTGAGTGTACACATTGAAAGCTGAAAGACACAAAATGCACAAAAGGATGGATGATTATAAACTTCTGACTTTCTTAATACTAGTAAGGATAACACTTACTAATGCCTTGAGATGTAAAAAGGAATGCTACTAACCCACTATCAGGAGTGCTCAATCAATGCTGACTATTCACGCTATTACTAGTGGGATAGTCACTTGGGGCTGCTGTTCCAATCACAGTGAAGACCTGACTGGTCTGCATACCTCATGCTGTTCTAGCACCACTGCCAGGGACGAGTTCCATGTGCAGCCGAGACAGAGAACCGACCCGCACAGGGAGGTACAGCCACAGCCTCCGCCTTGCAAGAATCATGCGCCACCCCCCACCACCCCTCTCCACCCCCGGCTCAACAGTGCTGACTGGCTCCTTGGCACTACGAAGGGGGCGTGTTTAAGATACATCTTCCTTTCTCAATAAATAAAGTTCGATATATGTATTTCTTCTATTACTTTTATTTTCATCTGCACTGATGACAATGCTCTTTGAAGACTCTAAGAGCCCAACATGCAAGGGCTGTGCACTCAGTCAGTGATGGAGCTGGATGCTGGCAAAGCCTCACAGAGGCCGAGGCCTCGCTGCAGGAGAACCCTGACTGTCCCAACAACTGTCAACAAAGGAAACAAATGGATGGGTCCACGCTGCTTTTATCACATTTAAACTGACTCTAGATGTAGCATTTGGAGGGTGAGTCAATGGGGGAATCTGAGCCAAGGCAGAAGGACCCGGACCCAGTCTCCCAAATACAAAACCAATCAATAAAATATAATCCCCCCAAAATGCTTTCATATATGGCTGAGCTCCGAACCAAGTAAAAAAATACATAGGTGTCAAATGCAATAAATCAGAAATCAACAAGGAGGCAGGAAAATGTGCCCAGTAGACTTAATGAAGGACAGTTCAACTGACTCTTCGATGTTACGTAAAAAGTGTGACACCATGATACATATTCAGAGTAACAAATGAGACTGAATAATCTAAGTGGCACTCAGTCAGACATATCCAGATTTTTATATAGAGTCGGCCTATACAGCTGGTGGGAAAACACCATTCCAAGTGGGTCTCCCATAATTACAACCGAAAGAAATTTGTCTACAAGTCCCTAGAGCATCTTTTTAAAGATTTCTCACCTATAGGGTCATCTATGATCAGCAGGAAACTTAGAGAGAGAGAGAGAGAGAGAGAAGCAGCCAGCTGAACTTCTCTCGAAGATTAGAACATTTGATTGTAAATGGCCAGCTGAACAAGCATGAACTGGACCTCTGAGTAAAAGACCACTCAACTGAAATACACAAAAACACACAACATCACTTCGTTACAAACCAATTCAACTGTTTTCATGGGAAGGTAAAATTGGCAAAGTCTAAATGTCTCAGAGCACATTTTTAAAAGGTTATTACAGAACCACAGATATATTTAAATAAATGAGTTCATAATATTTACCAAAAAGAAACAAAAAACTCATTAGACACCTCTGAGGACTACTGAAAAACCAATCTGACCTGAAAACTGGTAAGTAAGGGAAAGAATCAAGCACTGAATTCATGTTTCCTGCACAGACTGTACCTCAGGATAACCAAGTCATTCATAACAGGAGGTTTCTCTACAAAGTTTCTTTCTAAAAAGTATTCCAGTCAACAAGGGAAGAAGGTGAAACAGAAATCAGAATTTCACCATTTTGCAAACTCTTAGCTAAATCATGGATCTAGGCAGTGATGGCCGCCAACATCACAAAAAAGACTATTCTGAAGGAAGAAATCCCGCCAAAAAATCTCAACCTGAGTCCAACCAAGTCTCCAGATCTGATTTCTATCTTACAGGAAACGCTGGGGACAGATGAACCTGCTGAAGGGTACCGCAGAGAGAGTCAGCAAAACCCAGCCTGTGGGAAGTGGGGCAAATGGCCTTTGTTGTCAACAAATAGACTGGAAAGAAAAAATGACCGAGATGAAAGGCACAGATATAAAGAGACTTAAGAGCCACATCGAGTCAATGGAATGTGTGGGCCTTGTCTGGACACAGATTTGAACAAACTAACAGTAAAGTATTTTAGACAATATGGAAAACATCAACCTTGACTGACTAAACGTTGGATAATTTTAAAGAACTGCCATTTTCTAGGTGTGATAATGATGTGGGGAATAACTTTTAAAGTGTCCTTATCTTTCAAAGATATATCCTTAAATAATAAGATATGTAGGATTTTCTTCATAATAATTGAGGTAAGTGGGGGTGCTTTTAAAAAGAAACAGAATTGGTCATAAGCCGTTAATTGTTTTATGGGCACATAAGGTATGCGAGGATTCATTATTTCATTCTCTTGGCTTCTGTATGCTTGAAATTTCCCATAATAAAACTAGGACTATGAAAGAAACTGGGTTTTGTCCCATTCTGCTTGGAGCATATTGCTCCATGCGTTTGTATGACTAATGGCCCTCTTTTCAACATTTTGCCTCTCAAGAGGGACCCAAGAGGCCTCAACTTGACCATTAAAAATCCTGTGTCTGGCCCTGGCTGGTATTGCTCAGTGGTTAGAGTGTTGGCCCACACATGAAAGGGTCTCAGGTTCCATTGCCAGTCAAGGGCACATAACTGGGTTGCAGGTTCAATCCCTGGCCCTGGTTTCTGTCTCACTCCCCCCACCCCCTCCGCCCCCATCTACCTTCTCTCCCTCCCTCCCACTTTCTCTCTGAAAAAAGAGATGGGGAAAAAAAATGTCCTCGGGTGAGGATTAACAACAAAAAATCCTGTGTTTGCACAAAGGTAACTTTCTAAGTATAAGTAGCATTTAACAGCCATAGATTAGTACATTACTTTCCAATCAAAAGGGCCGGGGAGATGGAAGGGGCCTTAGAATTATTACAAGAGTCCTTGAATTCAGCTGCACATGTGTAGAATTGCAATGGCTGAATGCTCAAATTACACCTACTATCCTACTGAGTATATGAAGTGTTACAAGCATGAGTGTGCACAAAAACCACCCACAAGGATGTACATACAGTGCTGTTCCAATAGCAAAAAACTAAACACAAACTGCTGTCTGATGGCCGGGGAGGGGTCCGATGAGTTCCAGTTCACGCACACGGTGGAATATCACTCACCTGTTTCAAATGAGGTTGAGGAGAATAGAAAATGGGAAAGTGTTCACAATATAGGAAGTGAAAATCAGAGACAAAGTATGTACACAACAATGTCATTTGTTTCTCTTTAAAAAAAGAAAAAATGTTCGCATAGAAAAAAGACCAAAGTGTGTACACCCAAATTCCAACAGTTAATTTCTTTAGGTAGTGGAATTATAGATGATTTTATTTTCTTCTTTGTGTTTGTATGAGTCTAGCAATTTTTCTATAATAAAGGCAGAGGTCTGGATTCCTTTATCTACAATTCAGAAATCCAAAAAGCATTTTCAAAAGCTTAGTGGCAAGCTCGTTTAGGTACAGAACATGACCTAAACCAACATGGAGCTGCTTCATACTTACTCCATCTACTGTATTTACAGATCTCACAGCAGAAATATGCTCCAGTGCTGGGCTCAGTATTACCCTCCCAAAACCCAAAGATTCTGGATCCTACAACCCAAGGTTTTGGACAAGAAATTGTGGACCTGTATCAGTTTGTAACTTTGCCACCATTACCAATTTTAGGCTTTTCAAAATGGAACTCGTATCTGAAAAGGCTGGGTGCCCCTGCTATCAATAATAAATTTTAAAATTGCATCATCAATAAAAACAATGTTCTTAACACACAGGATTATCATTCCAGAATCATCACTGGTGGCAAACACTGTCATATACATTTAGCTCATGTGATGCTGCTTCACGAGGTAGACACTGTCCCAGACCCTTATTCAAATGAAGACACAGATGCTCAGAGGGGTTATCTAACTCGCCTAAGTCACAGGCAGAGTTGGGATAGAACCTGGCCCTTAGGGGCTATGCTACTAAGTAAGCTAGCAAGCCAGGGCAGTTCTTTATTTCTTTAAATATTTTTTATTGATTTCAGAGAGGAATGGAGAGGAAGAGAGAGATAGAAACATCAACGATGAGAGAATCATTGATCGGCTGTCTCTGCAGGCCCCAAACTGGGGATCGAGCCCGCAACCTGGGCATGCGCCCTGACCAGGAATCGAACCATCACCTCCTGGTTCACAGATAGATGCTCAACCACTGAGCACCTCTGGCCAGGCAGGGGCAGTTCTTAATGGTGGTAATAACATCACAAGTAAAGCAGAGACAACTGAATTTTGTTTTAAAAACTTTTTGATTTGTAAACTAAACAAACTTGATCTACAAATTACTGAGAAAGGATAAATATGAAGCCTTACCATATAATTTGTAGCATTACTACCATTAACTCTAACCACACCAAAGTTATTTGAAGATGTCCTATGAATGTAACGATATAATTTTCTGTGCCACAGAAAATCTCCCAGTAATCTTTCGGAAGTCAGTGTGGGAACATTTTCTCCAGAAAAACCACGTTCCTGCCCACGGGAGAGCCTGGCGTGTCCAAGAGCAAACGCTCCGCTATCTACTTTTGGGGTTTCCTTGGTGTCTCTGGACTATAAAACCCAGTAATTTACTTTCCCTGCTGAAGACTAAGGCAGAAATAGCCTTGACTTCCTCTTTGCAACCCGAAATTCACAGCTGTTTGGGGTGAACAAGGGGGGTAAGAGGGGAAATCCTCCTGCAGGGATTTTCCTGGCCAAGGACGCAACTTTCACCGGGGCCATAACCTCCAGGACAGTGATCAGGCTGGCGCTGACTGGATACAAATCACATTCTTCAGACCACAAGGCTGCTTCACTGCTTCCTGTCTCTCATTTTTGTAACCAAGACAGTAAAAACTGAACTTCCATAGAACACAGAAAAAGGGAGACCTCAGTTTAGATGAGGCGCTTTCTAGATTTTTAGATGTAAAACAACCACACATCCAGGAAGGTGTGGACGAAAGGGGCCACATGCTGACCTGACAAGCTCAGGAGAGGCCTGCATGGCGGTCTTGCAAACTCAGAGACCTTAAGTAACCACAAAGGATGGTCTGAAATTAAACTTTAAAAGCAGTTATGGTGGGCAGTGACGTCCTAGGCCAGTATCTTCCCTGACAAGGTCAACCTTTACCTTAACTGAGCCTATCTGTCTTTTTTTGCATCTATGATAACATTACCTTGAAATGTCTGGGTAACTTGTGACTTCCCTGTATCTGGAGCCCCTGGGGCACAACCAAATGTGCTGGGTCCCAGGACAGATACCACAAATTCCTTCATCATCATGTTAATTGTTCCTGCACCCACCTAAGTATGTGTCCATCATTTTACTTTTTATCCAATCCCAGGGGTTTCCCTGCTTTGCTTATCCCTCCTCCTTAATCTGTCACCAATGAATTTCATGTAACCCACCTACGTCCCTCCTTTGATTGCAAATGTATAAATACGGATGTAACCCTGCCATTCTCCTGAGCACTATCTCAGTTCGTTAAGGTTCTGCTTCCCAGCATATGTCGATAGTCTGGCTCAAATAAACTCACAAAAATTCTTTACAGGTTTCAATGGTTTTTTTTACGTTAACAAAGGCTATCTCGGTTTGTTTTGTGGTGTGTGTGTTTTTAACAAGGAAACTGCATTCTGCTTTAGAGAAAGCAAAAACGCACAGCAATTCCCAAGTAAAGGACAGGCTGCCGTCCCCATGAAATCATACTTAAGAGAAGTATTTTAAAGAGCTCTCCAAAAGCCACAGCAGAGTGTTAAGGAGGTTTCGTGGGAGATCCTGAAAACTGCTATCCTAACGGGGAGCTGTGCGTGGCTTTGACTTTATTTTTTCGTTCTCTCAGAAGAGCAGGAACTTACATCAGACAAGTCCCTGAGATCCTGCTTCCAGCCCCTCCCTCTCTACAGTCCCCACAGGGTCCCAGCTGCCCTCTTCCCAGGGACATTCAAAGCCTTTTGCCCCAAACAGGCACATTCTCAGGAAAGCTGCCCCATGGGATGGGAGGGCGAGAGGAACGGGCTACAGATGCCTTCTGGGGGTGGATGAGAGGCCCATTCCATAGAATGGTTATGCTAACTGCTCTTTTATCTTCTAAGTCTAAATTCCTTAAATAAATATTAGGGATCTTTCTTTAAAAACAATGAATAATTTGTCATATCTTCTGACATTTGAGAGAACCTGTTATTGTTCCTAAAATGGAGTCCATTTTTTCAAAACTTTTCATTCTTCATTTCTTATTTCAGAACCTTTCCATATCTTTGGGAAACTCTGGCTGTTTTTGGATAGTCTTCCCTGTCCTTCTTCCTACCCCAAATGGTAGAGTAAAAACAAGTTAATAGCCACACTTATCGCTACAATGAATGTAAATGTAAATAAATGTCTATAAGTGTTTATATTTCTTCAGCAGCTTTCCCTGGCTTGTCCCTTTTCTCACTCTTCTCATGCTTGAGAAACCAAGTGTAGGATTTGTCTAAAACCAGCAGTTCTCAACCTGTGGGTCGCGACCCCTTTGACGGTCAAACAACCCTTTCACAGGGGTCGCCTAAGACCATCCTGCATATCAGATATTCACATAACGATTCATAACAGTAGCAACATTACAGTTACGAAGTAGCAACGAAAATAATTTTATGGTTGGGTCACAACATGAGGAACTGTATTTAAAGGGCCAGAAGGTTGAGAACCACTGGACGATGACCAGTCTCCTCGATTGCACCTTTGCCTTCGTTTCTCTGTGCTTCTGAGCCCTCAGGAGTGGTGTTAGTTCACATTATTCACATGCATTCACTTTCACACACGTCAGTATGTAGCTCAACTGATAGTTTTAAGTTAATATGTGGTAGTTTTTCTTAACGTTTCCTTTTCTCAGATCTGTCTGCCCTTTAGTTGACAGAATTCATCTTTAACCCAAATCCTGGTGAATTCTCATACAGAAGCTGCTTTCCTGGAAATCAGTAGCTTCCCTAACTATAAACTCTCGTCATGTGGGAATCTGAGTGTCTGTTATGGCCCAGGGCTAAAAAATACCTGAGTTAAAAGAAGTTTGGCGAGCTGCACTTCCGCCCTTCTGGCTCTGTGAGCAGCACCGAGGCGGACATCAAGATCGAGTGCCCTGCGAAGGGCAGAAAGGGAGCCAGGAGGAGTGTCTGACCCATTCTCTGAGAAAGACTGGCATGACGTGCAAGCTCCCGCTATGCTCAATATACGAAATGGTGGAAAACGTTAGTCAAGAGAATTCGAGGAACCAAAATTGCACCTGATGGTCTCAGGGGTCTCATTTTTTAAATGAGCCTCACTGACCTGCAGAATGAAGTTGCATTTAGAAAATTCAAGCTTATTACTGAGGACATTCAGGGCAAAAACTGCCCAATTTCCATGGCCTGGATCTTACCCATGACAAAATGTGCTCCATGGTCAATACATGGCAGACCATGACTGAGCTCATGTCGGTATCAAGACTAAGGGTGGTTATTTGCTTCATCTGTTCTGTGCTGGTTTTACTAAACATTAAAATTAAAACAATCAGATTCAGAAGACCTCTGGTGCTTATCAACAGGTCTGCCAAACCCGGAAGATGATGGAAATGACAGAAATGACCCGAGAGAGCTGACAAATGACTTGAACGAAGTCAATAAAATGACTCCAGATCGCACTGGGAAAGACATGGAAAAGGCTGGCCAACCTAGTTATCCGCTCCGAGAAGTCTTTGGCAGAAAGTCAAACGCTGAAGAAGCCCAAGTTTGAACTGGGGAAACTCACGGAGCTTCACGGAGAAGGTCGCAGCTCTGGGAAACCTACTGGGGATGAGACAGGTGCTAAAGGTGAACGAGCGGATGGACATGCGCCCCAGTCCAAGAATCTGCTTAACTCAGACTTACGGGTGACAAACAGAAAATCCAATTTGTGAAAAAGGAGTTGAACACAGTGCCTGTCCGAGCCACAGACTGAGGCATGCATCTGTTCAACCATCAGGACATGAGCCATTATGTAAGGAAAAATCCATGCTCTCCAGAACGTCTGTAGCACTAGATACTTTGGATAGCTACGCTTTCTAGGTAATCTACTTCTTGTCCTTTTAAGTCACAAAAATTACATCTGAATCATTTTGGATAGAAAACCAAAATGTTTTTCCTACTTTCATTAGCAAGCTATAGTGAACATAATTTAATCTTTATTTAATGGCTAAGAGTCATAATAAACAGGAATTATAGCACTAAGCTACAGTTTGGTGATACTTGGGGCCTCACCTGGTGTATAGGGCTATATACCTCTATGTTAATAGTCTTAAATTAATTACTGGGGGGCGGGGGACAAGATCCTAGATTTTAATTGCTTTTTCTGTTTCTTATTTTGTCAATCATACAGACATAACATACTACCATAAACACTGTAAGACCATGTATTGGGAGACGGACTAATTTTTTTTTTCAAAGTGTGAGAAAGTTTATTTAGAAAGTTAGGGAGGTAGCGGTGAGCCAGCTGGACTGTGTAGGCTCGGAAACAAGTTACAGAGGCAGCAGAAGGGCCCTTGGAGCTTAGGAGAGAGAAAGGCAAGGCTGCTGGGGGGAAAGGCGTAGGTGGGACTAATTTTGATAGAGTACCTACTACATGCCAGGTCTGAGCTAAAACTTAGCAGAGTGTCTAGCAATCGGCCTGGCACAAAGCAGACGAAGGGTAAACATTTGATAAGTGAGTGGCATTAATGTGCCTGCCTGAGCAGGTCCGTTTCCTTATTTCCTGCTTCTTATCTGCCATAGTTTGGAAAAGACACCCAGGTGAGAAATAACACCATTTAAAATGTCTGGCATGATACTTCACACACAGCAGGTGCAGCATGGCAAGCTTGCATGTGCTGAACTAAACTGAGGATGGCTAGCAGTACTTACAATGTGCCAGAAATTGGGGTTTCTTACACATATTACCTAAGACAGTCCTATAAGGCAGATAATATTATCCCCATTTTATGTGCAGATATTAAGGTTCAAAGTGGCTGAGTAATCTGTATCGTCAGTGGCGGTAGTGACATGAACCCAGGCGGTCTGACTCCAGACAAGTGGCCTCAGCACAGTACTCCGCTGCCCCTGAATGTACGAGGTAAATAAGGGACGGTCGGAAGGACAGGCAGTTAATAACAACTTTTTTTTTTTTTTTTTTTTTTTTTACTCTAGAAGTCTTTTTTGCTGACTTTCTGACTCTCAGGTACGTTCTCAATGGTGAGGGTTACTACATGTAAGCATTATACTGACAGGCCAAACCAATAAACTGTGGAAGCTGGGCAAGCAAAGTATTCGTCGACAACCACTGCTACACTACAGATGATGGGTTCCAAAGTGGAAGCCTGAGAGATCAGTGTGCACTGGGGTCATTAGGGACAGCTTTGCGAAGCTAAGACCTAAGCCCTAGCAGTGGAAGAGAAAAGGGGAGGGGCACTGTGTAGCTTAAGAATAAGCACAAAGCTTTTGTGGAATGAGGGGGAGGGTCACACACAGAGGACTAGAGGGACAGATCGATAAATGAAAAGACAAGCACACGTGTGGTTTGGAACATTTATATGCACTGCAGCTGTAAGCTCCTACTCCTGCCCGCTTTACTTGGTCACTCAAACAGCTGGACAAACGTTGCCTGCAGTTGGCAGTACCGGTGGGGGCAGGGCAGGGAAGCTAATGCAAAGGCCAAGTCTGAAACTACGATTCCACTGCTCTAGTTAAACACCCAGGGTCCCTGAGGTGGGTGGTGGTGGGCAGGGGGACCCACCCTCTCCTATCCCCAAATCTCAAAAGGCAGGACATGCTGACCTAGGGATTATTTAAACACACGGTCTCGTTTGCTTACAAGTCTCTGGCTAGATTGAACCAGTCACCTCTAATTAATGACACACCCAGTGGAACAAGTGCCTGCAGATCCCCTCCTGCCCCCAGGGGTCACAGGGAGGAGACGCTGGCTCCTGGGCTATCTACCATCTCTCCAACAGCCACAGGAGCAAGTCAGGAATCAGCTCTCCTACGCAGGGAATGGAGACACCACCATGCACAGTTTATGACAACCTGGACATATTCTGTTAGCAGGAGGCCCAAAGTAAAAACACTGTGCTCATCAAAGACTTCCCAGTCTTGCTTAACTACATGGCAGCTAACTCCTCAGCAAAATTTCAACAGTCTCTGAGAGCACCAAGAGTGACGTGACCTGTGCTTGAAGGCAGGAGAGACGTGAAAGTCTCTCTCACTTCAGCAGCATATACTGGGGGTTACGGTATCTCTGGCAAACCTCCAAATGCTACATCATTCCACTCATTAGAAACAGGCACCTCAGAACTTGTAGAGTCTTTCTCATCTCTCAGACTTCAAGAAGTGCAGAAATATCAAAGCAATCCAGGGAAGATTCAAAACCTAATCCACTCATTTGAAGTACATTTTTCAACACCTGTGATCGAGGGACTGGGCATATAAACATGAGAAGACGAAATCACTCCGCAAGATGGAAATGTATCCATCCATCCGTTCACCATTACCACTCAAGGCTCCAGCAGGAAGTTCTTCCAGGGTCCCACTCACACCACGTAAGGTTCCTTTCCCACTCCATGCCTCCCCTCCAGGTGTGCCCACCTGGCACACTCTACTTCGCCTACCCAGACCTTCACTTCCTTCAAAGCCCGCTGAAGTCCCCCTCCTCCAGGAAGCCCGGATATCCATCTCATTTCTCTGAACTACTAACAATTACGGTATCACCATCAGTTTATTTAGAAATGTATTGTCCTCTAATACTCTTACTCAACAAACCCTGAGTACCAATTGTGTGGCAGCATTTTTCCAGGGGCTGGAGAAATTGCAGCAAAAGTCCTGGTGTCTTAACCCCCAAAACAACGCCTCAGGAGAGTTCTTCTCTTATATTACTTTTAAAAATCTTTCTATATTAGAGCGGGCTTCCCACTCGGTGAGGTGCTTAATGCATAACATTTTGTTAGAGCTCGGGCTTCCTTGGTCCAAGCTCACCCAAACTGACGTTACATAAACTAAAGGGGAACAAAAGCAAACCACGCCGTTTCTAAATGAACTTCCACTTCTTAAAAACCTCAAAAGAACAAGGAAGGAAAAGAAAACAGGCTATGAAAGTGCTGCTGAGCCAACACATTTTACTCACGCTGACAATCCCTCCCTCCAAGCCATGCAAACTGATCTTTCCTTCTCAATCCTTACAGCTCAGGTTCAAGTGTTTATTTTAACAGACCGTGGAGAAGCTGAGAGCACCCCTCCGTTTCCTAAACAAGTCTTTTCTGAAGTTTTATTTCTTGACGAATAAACTCCCGAATGAATCCTGCATCTGCAACTTAACAGGCTGACTAATCCAATGAGGTCCACTGCAAGGAACTCGAGTCTGAGCTTCAAGCACAAGAAGGGCTCAAAGAACACCCTAAAGGTGTTAAGTCCAGAGACAATTCTAATGTAAACAACAAAAGCCAGGTCCTGCAGAGCCCGGTGGGAGATTCCAAGTTCCCAAAAGAAGGGAAGCAAGAGAATTTCCTCCAGGGGCGCCGCGAGCTCCTGCAAGGATGGGCAGTTTCTTCAGGAGGAGAGGGAGATTTTTAAAATACCAGGTATATATATATATATATATATATATATATATATATATATATATATATATATATATATATATATATATATATTGCTCTAAAGTGGCTTGTTGCATACGACCGCTGGCACCCTAGAGCGGGCGAGGGTGAAGCCGGGCTGTGCCATGCGGCAGAGGCTGCACCTGGGCACTCCCACCATTCTTCGTAGCCAGGTCAGGAGACCAGACCTGGAGAGCCCGGCGCCTCTCGGACTCGCACCAGCGTCCCTGATCCAGATGGCCGTCTGCCCTCGCCTCGGGGCACCCCGAAAACCCACCCGGCCCGGGTCTCAGGAGCTTCGATCTCTCTAGGGACCCAGGAGACTAGTCCCCAGGCGGCTGCGCGGCGCCGGGTACCCACCTGAGCAGGCTGGAGAGAGGATGGCTCGAGGACCCGAGGCCGCCGCCGCCGCCGCCACCGGAGCCGCCGCCGCTGCCGCCGCCGCCGCCCCCGAAGCCGGAGGAGAGCCGCTTCCCGGACAGCAGCTTCTCCACGGCCGGGAGGTGCCCGGTGCGGGCCGCCTCCAGCAGCTCCTGCTCCTTCCCCATCCCCAGGGCCACCGCCCCCTGGACCCCCTCCCGGGGCCGCAGCCGAGCCGGCTCTGGCTCCCAAACTTTCCGTCTCCGGGCAACGCACCCCCCCAAAACCGGCCGGGGACACCACCCCCCTCCCCCCGCCTTCCCCCCCTCCACCAGCGCGTCACTTCCGGGATCCGGCGTCACGCGTCACGGCGCGCCGCGCCCGCCCAGCGCCCACCTAGGGGGGCGGGGCTGCGGGTGGCTCAGGTGGCCGTGTGCGCCACGTGGGCCCGCAGTGGCCGGTGGGGCCTCCGGGGCGAAGAGGAGGGCGCCGTGCGGTCGCCCGCGGTACAGGTGGAGGGGCCGCGGGCCCACCTGTGTCCGCCTCCGAAGCGCGCCCTTCCCGAAGGTTTGGGAGCCCAGGCCGTGAATACGGTCATGCGGGCCGTAGAAACAAAGAGGGAGCTGTGGTAACGCGCACCCGCATTCCCGGTCCACGCGTCCGTGCGCGGACATTAAGCAACGGGGGTGGGCCCAGTGCACAGGGGCGAGCAAAATGCCCCTCAGTACCTCAACGACGGAGGAAAGTTCGAAAATGGAAGTATCCCCACTTCATGCTCCCACTCCCTGGAATGGCGCCTAAAGTGAAATTCAAAATAAAAGAACCTCCCTCCCGCAGGTGTTTTCCTCTTACTCTTGATGGAATTAACCAACCTGCCGGGAAAGTCAGGTGGGGGGAACCGCCCCCGACCGTGGGTGCCCGCGATTGGAAAAGTCATGTACTTGGGCATAAACTATGTTTCTGACACCAGCACTGCTCCCGGCTCGAAGCGGGCGCTCAATGGCGTGGAGTGGACAAATGGGCTGGACAAACCCCGAGGGGGCGTGAGAGGCGGCAGGGAGAGGGAGGCCTCCGGTAAGCCGTGCGGCTCCCCTTTAACCGGCGGCTTTCCCGGGATGGAAAGCCCACCAGCTGAAACCCGTGCTCGCTCCCACCGCCACGCTTAAAGCGGAGCCCGCACGTCGCCGCCGAATGACCGCGGAGGAGCCGGCGGGTGACGTCATCGCGGCGCGACGACCGGAAGTGAGCTGCCAGCCCTGGTGTGTGGCCGTTCCGCGACCCGCAGTCCCGCATTCGGCTGCGATGGATGGCGCCTGCGAGTCGCCCGCGGAAAAAAGCGGGGAGACAGAGGTGTCCGACGAGGCGGCCGCGGCCCCCGCGGGCCCTGGGACCACCGACACGGACGGACACCCGGAGGAAGCGGACGCGGACGGAGACGGGGATTTGAAAGAAGCCGCGGCAGAGGAAGGCGAGGTAGGGAGACGTTGGCGGGGCCGAGAGGACCCCGAGATGGTGCTCTGGCTGCGCCACCGCCCGCCTGTGGCTCCCCACCCCCCGCCCAGGCCGGGACCATTGGGACGCACAGGGTCCCTCCGATCTGCAGTCGCGGAGGCGGGTCGGGGTGGGCGGAGGCCGCATTGTAGGGCTGGTCCGGTCCGGGAGACCCAAGCACGGGGTTCATATTTTTAATCCCGGCCCTTGACTATTAACACTCCTTCTGAGGGGATTTTAATAGCGTCTTTGTTTTCCTGGTGAGGAAGTTGGGATCCGATGTCTCCCTGAGACAGACAAGAGCGAGAACCCAGGACGCCTAGAATCCCTTCCACTGCCCTGTGGTTCTCACAGCTGTTGCTTACGTGTAACGTTGTTATTCTAGGCAGCAGGGCCGTTAAAGGGAGGCTGAGGGCGTGACCGCTTTACTCACCTTATGTCCAGGGTCTCTCTGTCGCATAAACACACCAGACCCATCAGTTGTGCGAGGCCGAAGCGCCGCAGTGCTCGCTATCCGAGCGTCAGCCAGGGGACCAGAAGCTCGGGGTTCTCCGGGTTCCCCTTCTAGAGAGAGAACCGTAGGCTCTTAGAGCTGTAAGTATGGCGTTTAAAGAGATCGTGGAAGGACATTAGATTAGCCAGCGGTTCTCAACCTCTGGGTCGCGACCCCTTTGGGGGTCACCTAAGACCATCGGAAAACACATATGTAATTACATATTGTTTTTGTGATTAATCACTATGCTTTAATTATGTTCAGTTTGTAACAATGAAAGATACATCCTGCATATCAGATATTTACATTACGATTCATAACAGTAGCAAAATTACAGTTATGAAGTAGCAACAAAAATAATTTTATGGTTGGGGGTCATCACAACATGAGGAACTATTAAAGGGTCGCGGCATTAGGAATGTTGAGAACCACTGGATTAGACAGAAACAGCCTTTCAGAGCATCAGGTTTTATTAAAATATAGAAAGTAAGGACTTTTAGAAAAAGAACAATGTTGTGAAACTTTTAAGAAGCAATCTGGCCCAGCTGGCCTGGCTCAGTGGTTGAGCATCGACCTCTGAACGAGGAGGTCACAGGTCACAGTTCGATTCCAGGTCAGGGCACATGCCCAGGTTGCAGGCTAGATCCTCACTGTGGGGCATGCAGGAGGCAGCCAATCAGTGGTTCTCTCTCATCATTGATGTTTCTATCTCTCTCTCTCCCTTCCTCTCTGAAATCTACATAATTTTAAAATCTAGCATAAATAAAACTATGCTAAACGCTTTCGTGGGGTGAGATAAATGAGACAAACCTGTCTTCACAAAGTTTTCAGCCTAGTAAATATTTGCATGATGCTGTAGAATTAAAAGATAGGAAGAAAAGAGTACTACATGTGGGAGAAGCTCATTTAAATGTTCCAAACTCAAAGAAACACTGTTTTGATGAGAAGATGCCTCCTTTTTAATATTCTTTCCACATGGAATCATCACAAGTAGAGATCTATAGGCTTAGAGGCAGAAGAGCTGGCTGGATGGAAAGGACTTTTCTGACATCCCCTCTAAGAATGAGGTTGGGAGAGTGGGCTCAGGGGGAAAGGTTTTCATGATCCTTGGCATTGTATTGCCCTTGTAAACAAATGTGGGAGCCATGAGCATACCTAAACTGGAATACTGGATTTTCGCTCGTGCTCTTTCCACAGCTGGGCTATAAATTTCTTTCGGGAAGATAGTGTATCCTACCATTGAATAAGTGGATTTGTTGTGTTGTAATGAGAATGATGTCTTCTTACCTTACCCGAGTCTGGAAAGTAGGCCAAATATATGAAAGTGTTTCTTTCACCTCCTCAGCTCAAGAGTCAGGACATCTCAGATTTAACAGCACTTGAAAGGGAAGACTCATCATTACTCACTCCTGCAGCCAAAAAACTGAAAATAGACACCAAAGAAAAGAAAGAGAAGAAGCAGAAAGTGGATGAAGATGAGATTCAAAAGATGCAGTAAGTTACTTTCTGATCTTTCCCCATTGCAAGGCTCTAACTTGACCACACAAAATTAAGAAATTTTTCTTGACCTTCAACTTTTTTCTTTTATAAACTCAAAATAAAGTAATTAATACACTTGTATATCATAGGAAATATAAATAAGTAAAACAAAAATACCAATTTACCACCAAAATAAATACTATTAATATTTTGATATATATTCTCCAAGATATTTTCTATACATATATGTATATCTACAACCAATTTTTCAAAGATGTTAAATACCATTTGTAGTCCTAACCGGTTTGACTCAGTGGATAGAGCATCGGCCTGCGGACTCAAGGGTCCCGGGTTCGATTCCGGTCAAGGGCATGTACCTTGGTTGCAGGCACATCCCTAGTGGGGAGTGTGCAGGAGGCAGATGATCGGTGTTTCTCTCTCATCGATGTTTCTAACTCTCTATCCCTCTCTGTAAAAAATCAATAAATACCATTTGTAACCATTTTTTACATCAAGTATGGTAGATGCATTGCATGTCAATAACTATATTATCTAGGTCAGTGATGGCGAACCTATGACACGCGTGTCAGAGGTGATACGCGAACTCATTTTTTTCGTTGATTTTTCTTTGTTAAATGGCATTTAAATATATAAAATAAGTATCAAAAATATAAATCTTTGTTTTACTATGGTTGCCAATATCAAAACATTTCTGTATGTGACATGGCACCAGAGTTAAGTTAGGGTTTTTCAAAATGCTGACATGCCGAGCTCAAAAGGTTCGCCATCACTGATCTAGGTCATAATTTTCTTCAAAATGGAAATAGCTTCATTTGCTTTCTGATTGTAAAAGTAGTATGGTTTCATTGCAAAGAATCCAGAGAATACAGAAAAGTAGGAAAAAAATAGTTACCCATAATCCCACTTAGAGTTTACCCAGGGTATATACCTCTTCATGTTTGTTTTTTAATGTTTGATATGTATTGCTAAATATTTTCATGTCAGTAAAGATGCCTGTAAATCATCATTGTTAATGGCTACATTGTATTCATTGTGTGGATGGACCATAATTTGACCAATCCCTGCAACTGTTCTTGTGTTTTGGATTTTTTTTTTACAACATTATGATGCACATCTTTACATCTCCATTTGATTCCTATAATAAACAGTAAGTGTAGTTGCTAGTTCAAATAGTATGAATATTTTCCAAGGATTTTCATACGTATTTCTAAATTCTTCTCCAAAACAGTTGTTCCATTTCACATTCTATCAGCATGTGTGACTTTCTGTCTTCCCATTCTCCTTAGTACCATTCTTAATACTTGTCAATCTGGTTTATGGAAAATGTTATCTTGTTTATTATTTTAATTTCTTTACTAGTGAAAGTTAATTTTTTTTTTCCTCTATACTTATTGGCCATCGGTGCTTTTGTAAAGTTTCGGTTCATGTCCTTTGCTCATTTTCCAAAATTGGTATGGCTGCTCAGTGGTTGAGCATTAACCTATGAACCACATCAGGGCACATGCCCAGGTTTCGGCTTGGTCCCCAGTAGGGGGCGTACAGGAGGCAGCTGATCAATGATTCTCACTCATCATTGATGTTTCTGTCTCTCTCTCCCTTTCTCTCTGAAATCAATAAAAAATATACATTTAATAAATAAAATTGGTATGGCCATTGTTTTATTTATGTGAAAGAATTCATTCCTATAGAGCAGTGGTTCTCAACCTTCCTAATGCCGTGACCCTTTAATACAGTTCCTCATGTTGTGACCCCCCAACCATAAAATTATTTTCGTTGCTACTTTTTTTTTTAAATATATTTTTATTGGTTTTTACAGAGAGGAAGGGAGAGGGATAGAGAGTTAGAAACATCGATGAGAGAGAAACATCGATTCAGCTGCCTCCTTGCACACTCCCTGCTGGGAATGTGGCCGCAACCAAGGTACATGCCCTTGGCCGGAATCGAACCTGGGACCTTTCAGTCTGCAGGCCGACGCTCTATCCACCGAGCCAAACCGGTCAGGGCTTCGTTGCTACTTTATAACTGTAATTTTGCTACTATTATGAATCGTAATGTAAATATCTGATATGCAGGATGTATTTTCATTGTTCGCGACCCACAGGTTGAGAACCACTGCTATACAGTATTAACCCTTTTCCATATATTTTACAAAATTTTCCTCCTAAATCTGTTAATGTTGAAAACTACTGGTTTGAACATACATTTATATATTAAATTTTTACATTAACGTGAAGTGTAGTAAGGTAGAATTATAGGAGAGAGCCTAAGGCTGAAAACACAATTTATATGGTATGATACAGTGACCTAACATTGTTGTTTAAGTTTTTGTTCTTAATAAAGTAAGAAAAGGAAGTTGTTTCACTTATTCTCAAGTGCCTTAAGAGTAGAAATACTTGCCCTAACCGGTTTGGCTCAGTGGATAGAGCGTCAGCCTGCGGACTGAAGGGTCCCGGGTTCGATTCCGGTCAAGGGCATGTACCTTGGTTGCGGCACATCCTCAGTAGGGGGTGTGCAGGAGGCAGCTGATTGATGTTTCTCTCTCATCGATGTTTCTAACTCTATCTCTCTCCCTTCCTCTCTGTAAAAAATTAATAAAATATATTAAAAAATATTTTTTTAAAAAAAGAGTAGAAATACTTTATCTTCATTCTTTATGAGCATTAACCTAATACTATCAACCCCTTGACAATTCATTTTCTATTTAACACTTGATTTTATTGATGTAATAAATATTTTAAGCATTCTTCTTATAAGTTAACTTAATTACCTGAATCTTTGTCTAGGATCCTGGTTTCTTCTTTTTCTGAGGAGCAGCTGAACCGTTATGAAATGTACCGCCGTTCAGCTTTCCCTAAGGCGGCCATTAAAAGGGTAAGGATGGACTATCACACTTCATTTTCATCAGCTGGAAGAACCAAACTGGACTCCAGAGTTATATCCCTTGGCATTTGGAAGTGACATGTTAGGCAAGTTGGGGGTCATTTAAGCGGGAAAATAAAAATAACATGTCCCTCAATAATTTGACCAGTTTCGGTTTTGTATTCCAAGGGTAGGGTCTTGACAAACAGAATCGTTGCTTTAATAGTCTCAATTTCAGCACCCGGCTTTTAGTAAACACTCAGTGCAGAGCTCTGTGGGCACTTGTTTCTGAAGCCGGGCTGGACTACTTTAACCAGTCTTTGTCCTTCTCTCCAGCTGATCCAGTCCATCACTGGCACCTCCGTGTCTCAGAATGTGGTTATTGCTATGTCGGGTATTTCCAAGGTTTTCGTCGGGGAAGTGGTAGAAGAAGGTGAGTGGTGTTGGTATAAGTAATGGATTGAACCTGTGATGGTCTTATTTTCAAGAACGTCGGGACTGAGGGACTTAATAAGGCCCCTGGAGTAGTTTCCACTTACACTAGAGGGGGGGGGTGGGCAGGGGGGCGCTTTGTATTCGGCAGAACATGACCATTAGTCCTTCAGAGTTTCCCTACTGGGAGTTAGGAAGCATCTAGGAAATGTCCCTTCCTGATTCCTGTCCACAGCCCAGGGTGACAGAAGCAGACCTTGTATTTTTCTCCAATGAACTTTGTTCATTTCTGCTGCCAAAAGATACAAGAAAAGCTGTCACTGGGGCTGACCAGTGTGAGGAGTTATCCCTGATGTTATGACCCCTGGAACTGCTCCCGTACTTATCGAGTAAAGACCTTGGCTGCTGCCCACTGCTAATCTCTAGCAACCCCAGTATGTGCCCTTGACCAGGAATCGAACCCGAGACCCTTCGGTGCCAGGCCCGGTGCCCTAACCACTGAATCACGCTGGCCAGGGCAAACATGGTACATTTTAGAGAAAACGCCTTGGTTTATTTCCTCAGCAAGCTTAGAAGAGTTGATGAGAATTACAGTTCTCAAAAGGATTGTGAATAAGCTCTGGTGTGATCACAAAACTGTCTCCTTACCCCCTCTTTAGCACTGGATGTGTGTGAGAAGTGGGGAGAAATGCCACCACTACAACCCAAACATATGAGGGAGGCTGTTCGGAGGTTAAAGTCGAAGGGACAAATACCCAACTCGAAGCACAAAAAAATCATCTTCTTCTAAGACCGAAGCCGAGAAAGACCTGGCACTGGAGGACGTGCTGGGTCCAGACTTGGGATTGCAGGCTGTGCACTGGTGCTCCGGGATCTGCCCGTGTCTCAATGTCTTTCTCAACACTGTTCATCACACCTGGAAAGCGTGCGGCCTGTGTCATACATGCCTTGACTAAATATTGGGACCTTTGGGCATTTTGCAGCATTTAATTGTCTGGCTAGTTGGAAGCAGAAAGGCACATGGGCATGGCTTCCCTGGACAGGAGCTGCTTTCAGAGAGAAAACCTTTCCAAGAGAACTTTGATGGTTATGCACTGGAGCCTGAAGTTGCTGTCTTAGGTTTTCTTACCTCTGATTTTAAGTAGATGAAACAACCAGGAACTTCTGACTTAGTGCTACTCCAAATGAGTAACGTTGTGATGCAGGAGTAGTGGAATAGTTTCTCCCTGTAAACATTAAAGAATCTCCGATGGATTTTGGTGAGTGATCATTAAACTGTTTTCCAACTTGTTGTATGTGTATTCATTTTCTGTCTAACTGGTTGGAATAGGGGGAATTCATCATTCTTTTTTTTGGTGTCAGTAAAACTGGTCTTGGGTTTTTTTTGTGAAAATTTGAACCCTCACTTTCTACTAGAGCTATTAAAATTTAGTATCAAAAAGAGTACTTAAAGCACTTAAGAACAATGTAAAAGCCTATATATTTCAGATTTCTTATAAATAGATATAACACAACTAGTTCTGTTTAATAAGTTTAATTTGTTTTCAGGTGGTTCACAGAACCAGTACACTCCAAGTTTGATTAGATATTGCAACATTAAAGTTTCCCAATACTGACCACTATTCCAGTTCATCAGATAAATTCTCATTGTTTTCCTCAAATGAAGGGGAATGGTGTGACCTTTCCGTGACAGTGATTAGCAATAATAAGGCTACAGTATTAGTTGGCAGTCCCCAGGAATTCTTTCCTCTCAGTGTCACAGGGAGGAGGGCTTGAAGCTGCTCTGGAGCTTTCCATTCGGTGGAGCACCCTGAGTGGGGAAAGACTCACAAAGTTGGGCAAATCTGACTTAGTATCTTACTAGAATCATGGTGTTCAACTTGTCCTTAGCCAATGGAGAAGACACTTCAGTGGGGCTAAGAAGTGGTGGTAAAAGGCTACCTCTTGACCAAAAACTAAAGAACCAAGAGGGACTAGGGAAACAAACAAACATTCTCAGTTCTAACAGGAATATTTTTAAGTTATAGGAACTATATTTCAATGTAAGATACTGGACAAGGCTGGAACTTAACAAGGGAGAAAGTTCACATGCCAAGTCTGGCCACTTAGCAAAATCTCCCAGTTGAAGACTAAGAGTGCTTCACCTTGTGTCTGTTTAAGAGATGGGGAAAATAATCCCCATCCAACAATAGCTACTACCCACACCTCCCCAGAGGTGACCAGGAATATTCTTATCCTAGCAGAAGGTGGGGGAAGCCATTGGTGAGAGGATAGTACATCCACCAGAATCTCTTGAAACTTAATAATGACCATGGTAAATCACAGCTTTTGCAGTTCTCAATAACAGGATGCTACCTGCTAGCTTATGCAGCAATGTTCAGTTATTTCCATGGTTTTATGGTGTTTTGGCTGATTTTATATGTTTAGTCAAGTATTAAAGGAGGGAAAAAACACAAGCCCTTAGTGTAAAGGTTAAAATGGAAAGTTCCCGTATCACCACAGCAATACCTCAAACAACCTTCCCACCACCCTCCTGAACTAAGGGGAAGCTCATGTAAGTGGGTCAAGTTATGGGATGTGTGAGGGGTGGTGTTTACGCCTTGGATATTCCATACGCAGGAACCATTTCTTTTAGAACCATGAAAAAGTACATAAAGTTGAGGCCCATGGCAAAATCAAGGTCAGATTAAATATACAGCAAAAAGCAGCCAACACAAGAATGGAACCCACACCTTTTGTCTTAAGAAACTAGGTTCATTATTCCAGTAGTTGAAAACAATTTAAGATTGAAAACCATCCCTGCAGCTCAGCTGAGAGATTTACACCAATGCAAGTGCACTAAAGCATATCTCCAGTACATCCATGTAAACAGGAAATGTAGACAGTCACAGATGAGATAGTTGTAAATGTTTACAGCCGAAATGCTGATGTGCAGTGGCTGGCGTCTGGGAAGTGGTGCTGTCATCACTCCAGACGATTTCGTGAGGTATTATTTCTTGTTCAGAGTCTTCGAGCTCCAAGGCAGAAATCGTAAGCAGTCCAAAGGAGCTGGTACTATTTTTTCCTTCCACTTTTTTCCTTCACATTTATCCTGATAACCAGTTCACATTTCTTCATTATGAAAAAAAATCTTCCTTCCACTGAAGAGAAGCAGGAAGTTACACAAGATGTTTACTAAAATTCCATGGGACAATGACCCCGACCGTATTTCCTGAGGGATGATTTCAAGATACAATGGCCAAAGCTGCTGTATAATGGAAGTCAGATATAGGGCTCCATTTGTCACATGGACCAGAGCCCCAGAAAGGCAAGAAACTGACTGAGCTGGCTATTAACGGGGTTAACCTTGGTATTGCCCAGGTTGTTTCTACTGCCTGCCATCAAGCACAAGTTCTTAAGGTAAAGGTATACCAGGCAATGCCGATTAGGCATGTTCTTCGCATGGAGGGATGCCAGAGGGATATGGTGGGCCAGGAAAAGAGAAAGGGAAGAAAATCAGTGTGATTTTAAACGAATTCTGGTGAGCCTACGGTTGAATAATTCCATTTTCCAGGGACTGGATCTCCCTCCTCCCCTTCCAAGACTTTAGAAATGCCGTACTTGAGAGGACTGCTGATCCATTTGTTCTCCATTCTGCCTTTGAAGAAGCATTAAGGGAGTCTGTAGAGTCGTATTTCACCAAATAGCCCCAGTGGCCTGCAATTCCTTTCGGGGGCCTACACCATGCAAGGACTCCCTACCCCTCCTGCGGCCCCGCACAGGTCCTGCCAGCGACCTTGACACCGAGCCCCACAAGTTTCTGATTTGCTATGAGGAGTGCTTCCTTTTGCCTAAGGCTCTGCGGTGCAGCCCGAGAGCTAGTATTTCAGGACCTGGTGAACATGTCCTTCCTCTTGCTGGATGTGTGATCAAACACCACCCTCCGCTATCATCGTCCAAGATGGGTCCTCATCTAAGTGCCTCCACCCCCCATCATTTTCGCTGCTCTCTGCAGCTGTATATTTTAAGTAAGGCCCGAGGTGCACATGTGCATGGCCGTGTGAGGTCCTTTTCTGGGTTGCCTCCATGTGCCCTTGCTGATGATGTAATTGGCCTTTTGGCCTCAGTAGCACATCGACCCTTCCCCTCAGCAATGCCTCCGTTTCCGTCCTGAGTTTTAACAGAGCGCACTGCCTCGTCGGCTGCTGTGCTGTTTTCTGTAAGTGCATTCCTTCACACTCACCTGCACTGAACCTCACCTGGTCACTTTCCTGAGTATTCACAGCCTGGCTTGTGGCCCTTCTGCAGTTTTGGGGTGTGTGTGTGTGTGTGTGTGTGTGTGTGTGTGTGTGTTTAAAGTCTCTTCTGGTTTACCTTTCAATGCCTAGAAATAGTGACATATGATTGCATTGTAATATCCTGCTTTCAGGTTATGAAAATATTAAATAAGGTTCAACCAAGCATCAATCAGTAGGAAACTTCCCCTGTTAACAGTCTTTCCAGAAACATGTTTATTCTTAAGTCTCTAAGTTGTTTCCTAAGCATGACAAAGTATTCCCATAATCTCACAGTAACTGGTGCTTTTAAACTGCCTTAATGAAGAACTTGACAAAAGTTCTTTAAAAGTCTGAACAAATTAGATACTGTTCCTTCTTGAACACATGTTTCTTTTTATCCTAAAAAATCTATAATATATAAGTTGGGCATGATTTCCCACAGGGAAACATTTTACCTTTCCTTCAATAGGTCAATGTGATTAAGACTTTACTGACACTACTAAATCACTAATTTACCATCCTGCAGATTCAAGGTGAGTTAGCTGATGAGTTTCTGTCCAATCAACACAGTCTGAAGTACACAAAACAGTATAGATGAAGGTAGTGTTAGGAAGAATTAGGAAAGAAAGGAGGAAATTGCGCTTTTTGGGGGGTAGGGGTCAAAACCTAGCTAGGATGAAGGGTATTTTTTTTTAAGTCAAAATTACATAATTTTAAAAGCCACAGTGATAGAGGGGAGTGGGGTGCAACAGACTAAGGTGTTTATGTTATAGTTTAAAACACACTTTCAGCTCCCAAACCAAGAGCTAAGGAGAGCGCTGGTAGAAAGTCATAGTGCTGGGGAAACAGCTGTGCCAGGGGCCCTGGGGAGACAGGAAAGCACCTCCGAGGTGCAGCCGCAGAAGAGGCAGCATTCTAGACAGGCACCTGGGGCTCAGAACCAAGCTCCCCGCTCATCCCTACCACCTCATGCCTTCAACCACCTAACCCAGAGTGATTATTATTTTGACTTAAACTTCAAATAAATTGTGTTACAGAAGGGAAAGCTGCTGTTGTTTACTTTCTACCACAGCCTCACAATGACAAAGCCTAACAAAGGAAGCTGAACCCTGAAAAATCTGATTGTAATATCAGCCAAGAAGATATGAGCTTGGTTCCCTTTCCAAAAAAAGCAGGGTCCCGGTCTCCCTTATCTCGTGCCCCTCCTGACTCCCGCCTTGCTGGCTGCTTCCTATTCCACTCTACCCCTGTGGCCAGAGCTCAGGCAGGACTGTTCAGGTCTGCTAGGAAGCTCTAGGAAGAGAATCTTTGGTGGCTCTGTGGGTGACTGAGGAGGTGAGCACTTCCCCTTGTTCACACAGGTTGTGGAGGAAGCAAATGTCTGTCATGAAACCATGCAGTGAAATGGCCCTGCAGTGTGGAGAAGATGCCACCTAGTGTGCAGAGGACCCAACAGCAAGACCTGATGCGTGAGCCACGCACAAAGCTGCTCCCAATTTCCTGGAACATGGTCATGCTTGGCCCTATCTGCTATCCCAGTGACAACCCATAGCAGAAAGGAGTTAAGTACGCCCGGTCCCTCTGGCATCCTTAGCTCAACTTATTCAACACTGGAGGCTGCCGTCTGTCACGGGTGCTGATGTTGCTGGTGACTGCCTCTCCTTGGCACAGATGGCTGAGCCACAGCTGTCAGAGCTCAAAGAAGGGGTTATATTTCCTAAGCTCCTGGAAAAGTTTGTCTTTATCCTGGTTGGCATTGGCCAATGCTTGTTTAGTTTCTATAAGTTCCTTTTGTAGGGTAGACAGTTCTTTCACCTGAGGAACAATAAGTCATTCAGTTAATGAATAAAGTAACAAACTTGAAAAAACAACAACACTCAGTACGGGAACAAGGTGGAAGAAAGATCCACAAGTTTGGCCAATGGTCAAGAGAACCCAACGCGATTTTTTCTAGAAGCCTAATCCTCTCTTCAGAGTTCATCAGTTAGAGGGACAGCAGCTGGAAGATCTGTGATCAGCAACCATCCTTCCACCACCAGCTCCTGATTTACATCCTCTATTCAGCGCATCTAGAGGCTGCTACTAGGTGACAGAGCCCAAACCACCCATCCACGTACAGCACGAGAAACCTTTCCAGCCTTCTGGGTTTTACCAGCTTCTGCGACTACAGTCCCTAGGGGCTTATGGGGAAGGTACTGTTCAGTCAGGTCCTCTCCCTGTTGTCCAAAAGCCTCCCCTGTGAACACCAAAAATACCTGTTCTTTTGGGGGCTGTCTCTTTTCACTGTTAGGTACTTCAGCTGATGGTCTGTCCTGAGCAGCAGCTGGAAAAAAAAGTAAAGGTTCTAAATGACAAGTTGCTGCCCAGATGCAGACAATTCCTAGTTGTCACCTATTCCCTTACAGGAGGAGAAAGACAGGGAAGCCAGGGGGCTGAAAAGCCCAACTCACCGCCTACGTGGAACACACCATCATCACTCCGCTTCAGCACAATATGCTCCATGGCTAGAGTGATGGGCACGGGGCCTGGAGACGTTGGGTAGATGGGGGGGATATCATCCTACAGGAAAGAGGGAATGCATGATGCCCCAACCAACTCAGAGCAATCAGGTAACAACCCAGGCTTCTCCCATTCAGTCTGAAGCACTGCTATATCATCGTTTATCCACACATTCTTGCAAGGGTGTGAGAGGCAGCAATGAGTCTCTCTAGAGATGGTGAAACTGAGGATCAGATAAACTAGGGATTGCACACAATCATGCTGCACGCCAAGGACAAGGTCAGGGCTACAGACAGGTCTTCTGACCTGAACACAGGACTTTTTGACAACACAGATGTATGTAGAGCTATAACACTGACAAAGAATGCGAATATGCTTTTCCTCACTCACTCCTCACTCCTTTTACAGTGACAAGGCAAGAGGCTAAAGCTGTCGCTGCCAGAATTCCTGGCCTGATAAAGTCTAGGGTGAAAACCCAAAGACTCTCTCACCTTCAGGGTGATCCGGGAGTTCAGGAGCTCAATCTGCATGGGAACTACCACCGGAATCTCCTCATCCTCCAAGAAGGGCCCCAGGCCATTGAGCACTGAGGTGAGCAGCTCAAAGTCACAGCCTTGAAGCAATAAATGCAGGAAGCCATTCTTTGTGGCCAGGGGGGAATGAACAGCTGCACCAGGCCCCACCTCAAAGCGAAGGCCCACAGCTGGCCTGATGTGGCAAGTCTTCGAAGTTGAGGATTCTAGAAAGCTCGTACCTTTGAGATGACAGAAGGAAAAAATTAATTAACTAATAGTCAGGGACTGTTCTAAACACTTTACGTATATATAATATTCATAACAACCCTATGCCAAAAGTATTATCATCCTTCCCATCTTAGAGATGAAGGAACTAGGACCCAGAGAATAATTGCCCAAAGTTACACCACTTATAATAGCAGGACAGGATCTGAGCACTAGCAGCCTGACCACGAAGACCATGGGCTCGGCTCCCTTGCTATAACTCCCATGGTGGGTCAGGAGGGAAAGGGCCAAAAAAGCTGGCCTTGCTAGGAATGGCCAAGGAGCTGTAACCGGTTTGGCTGTAATCAGCAATGGAATGGCCAAGGAGCTGTAACCGGCTCAGTGGATAGAGCGTCAGCCTGCGGACTGAAAGGTCCCAGGTTCGATTCCGGTCAAGGGCATGTACCTTGGTTGCGGGCACATCCCCAAAGGGGGTGTGCAGGGGGCAGCTGATCGATGTTTCTCTCTCATCAATGTTTCGAACTCTCTATCCCTCTCCCTTCCTCTCTGTAAAGAATCAATAAAATATATTTAAAAAAAAAAAAAAAAAAAGAATGGCCAAGGAAAGCTCTGAAAACATAAAACCCTCTACTCTGCTAAATTTGAATGTCTCTTCCTTTCTGTCAAGTCTTGGTCTTCCCAGATAAAGGCACGCCTCTCTGATAAAGCCAAGCAGGATCCATGCTAATCTCAAAACCACAAAAAACAATCTCAGCTATAGCCAAGGATATGGAACAACCGTGTACTTACATACTGCTAATGGTACAACCATTTTAGAAAACAAACTGGCATTGTCTAGAACAGTTAGAGCTATACCTTCCCTAGTGACCTAGAAATGATATCCTCAGGAACAGAACTCTGGAGAACTCTCCAACATACATACTAGAGACATGTACAAGGATGTTCAAGGCAACACAAAAATACTGCAAACAATCCAAATGCCTGTTCAGAATAGACTGAAGAAGTACATACAGTGATGGGTACAAGAGGTATTTGAGGGGTGATAGGGATGATTGCACAACTCCGTAAACGTACTAAAAATTATTGAACTGTACATTTACAGTGAGTGAATTTCACAGTATGCTGTTTTATAAAAAGCAAAAATTATACCCCCAATAAAGCTGTTTTTAAAAAGCAAAAAGTAGTATATTTATACATTAGAATATTACATAGTAGAGACAATGAATTATCGCTAACTCAACAGCCTGGAAGAATCTGAAGAATATCATGTTGCTTGAAAGAAGTAAATCACAAAAGAATATAAACTATAATTCCACTTAGAATAACTCAAAACCCCACAAAGCAAAATAATACATTGATACAAACACATGTGAAACTGTAAAGCGAGAGAGTAACAAATACAAAATTCAGGATGCCGTGGCTCCCTCTGACAGAGGAGAGGCAGAGGTTCAGGAGAGGAGTCCAGGGCTTCAAAGTTAATGGCACTATTTTATTAAACTAGGAGGTGGGTACGTGGATTCACTGTATTGTTATTTCTTTTATACCTTACATATACCTTATAAGTATTCCTTAGTATTTACTGAATATTTTAAAAACCAAAATTTTAAATGAAACATGTAACACAAGCCCAGATTTTTCCTGTCATCTTTTAAAGTCTAAATGATAATTCACATCAAAGGATTTAATCTGAGTGACAGAAGCTCCTTGGTCAGATATAATTTGATGTGAGCAGCCACACGAATGAATACATGGATACTGTCCTCATGCATAAGCTTAAGGAGCATGTGGGAAATGAAAATGAAGACTAACCTACTACTGAATGCAAAGCCCCAGAAAGAAGTTCCTGGCAAGAAGGCGGCTTCGTTGGGAGTCCTTCCTCCCCCAAATGGCTACTGGAGAGAAAGGCTAAGGGCTTGGCTAGGGCAGCTGCCACTGGAGCAGTGACAGGAACCAGTTAAGCTCTGGCTGCCCCAGACAAATCCCACCAGCTTGCCTGGAATGGCCGCCCTCCTTACCGGGGCACTGTCCATGCAGGAACGGCCAGAGTCCCACGGTGCCCAGGTGCTGCAGGCTCAGTTCCTCTGCTTGCAGGGCCACAGTCAGGTCCTGACCACGTACCTCAATCCCCAAAGACACCTCATTTACCTTCAGCACCAGAACCGAGACCTGTAAAAGGAGACTATCTTAGCTGATTCCTGAGCTTCCAGCCTAGAGCCTGCCCTCTGCAGAGAAGGAAGGAGAGCAGCTGACCGGGTGAGGATGGAGGTCTTCCCCACTGGGTGGGGCCAAACTATTGGCCTCCGGTGACCCCTGTCCACAACTCTCCACGATGGAGCTCCCTTGAACACCAGCACTGTCCAGGGCACTTGGAAGAGATCCTGGTGGAAGAGATTCTGAACCAGACTCTGCATAAGAAAGACAACAAAAGAATTTGAGAGTCAAAAACTTCTGTTCAAATACAATCTCTAAAAACAATGACAATTGCAAAGACAAAACATGACATTTATGAGATTAGAAATTTGAAGACTAACTACATATTTGATGAATTTAAGAAATTAGTTAATTTTTAAAAGTGCAATAGTATTTTGTCTATAATATTTTAAAAGTCTATAAATGGAAGCAAGTCAAGTGTCCATGGATGGATAAATGGATAAACAAAATACGAAGGAAATTCTGACACATGCTACGACGTGAATGAACCTTGAGGACATTATGTTAGGTTAAACAAGATGGTCACAAAAGAACAAGTACTGTATGCTTCCACTTATATGAGGTACCTAGAATGGTCAAATTCATAGAGAAAGAAAACAGAATGATGGTTAACAGGAGTATAGGCATAGAGTTTCATTTTTTCAGGATGAAGAGTTCTGGAGATGGACAGTAGAGATGGTTGCACAACTATCTGAATGTACTTAATGCCATTGAATTATAGTTAAGAGTTAAGATGGTCAATTTGTGTGTCTTTTACCATAATTAAAAGTTTGTATTTTCTAGAGATGCATAATGAAAATATTTGTGGATCAAATGATATGTTTGGGATTTGCTTCAAAATAATATGGGAAGAAGGGAAGTGGGCAGAAGTATGTATGAAACAAAAATGACCATGTGTTCTTAATATTTGAAGCTAGGTAATGGGTATATGAGGGTTCATGACTTCATTCTGTCTATTTTTATATATATTTGAAATTTCCCATAAGAAATGAATAATAATAATAACAGCCCAGTTGGGGTGGCTCAGTGGTTAAGCATCCTACAAACCAGGAAATCACAGTTTAATTCCCAGTCAGGGCACATGCCTGGGTTGTGGGTTTGATCCCCAGTGTGGGACATGAAGGAGGCAGCCAATCAGTGATTCTCTCTCATCACTGAGTGTTTCTCTCTCTCTCCCTCTCTTTTCCTCTCTAAAATCAATAAAAAATATATTTAAAAATAATAATAACAAAACATGGGCACACACCACTCAGCTTAAGAAACAGTACATTCTCTTTTTTTTTTTTCATTTAGATACTTAAGGAACAATTTTTTTTAAAATATATTTTATTGATTTTTTTTACAGAGAGGAAGGGTGAGGGATAGAGAGCTACAAACATCGATGAGAGAAACATCGATCAGCTGCCTCCTGCACAGCCCCCACTGGGGATGTGCCCGCAACCAAGGTACATGCCCTTGACCGGAATCGAACCTGGGACCCTTCAGTCTGCAGGCCGACGCTCTATCCACTGAGCCAAACCAGCCAGGGCCTTAAGGAACAATTTTTTTTTTTAAATACATTTCTACTGATTTCAGAGAGGGAGAGGGAGAGAGAGAAACATCAGTGATGAGAGAAAACCATTGATCGGCTGCCTCCTGCACGCCCCCTACTGGGGATCGAGCCACAACCAGGCTAGTGCCCTTGACTGGAATCAAACCCAGGACCCTTCAGTCCGCAGGCCAACGCTCTATCCACTGAAGCAAATCAGCTAGGGCAAGGAACAATTTTAAAAGTTTGCTTTCCAGTGTAATTTCCTATGGTAATTGATCTAATTCCTAAAAGTTATTTGTTTTGTCATAGACAAAAAGCTCCTAGTTATTTTTCAATAATAAAATACATAGTTAGGCAAAAACCAGACAGCACACACACACCATAACACCAGTCACAAAACTAATGCTATGCTGCAGCTCGGTGGCTGTCAGACTAGGCTCGTTCTGTGATAAAGGCCAGGCACTAAACAATAACCTAGAAGATGTGGGGATAAAGCTAGCCACAAATCCATTAAAATTTCTCTTTTTTCTGTTTTGGTTAAGAAAATGTCTATTTTATCAAATTTCAGGTCCTTCTGCATCCTACCAGTCTGAATACAAGCAGCAGAAAGAACCCTTTCTGGACTTCTAGAACATTGGCTGGCTCTGCTTCCACTTACCAGACTCCATGAGCATCACGAACCCATCACTACCATCGCTGTCTACTGAAATCCGGTCTTCAGGGCCACTGCTATCCAATGAGACACCATCAAATGACTGCTGAGACACTGTCCTCTTCATGGAAAAAAATCGGAGTCGGGAACCACCTCCACTCACAGGGGCTGCCACCTTCTCCTCTATCTTGGCCATGGTCTCCCTGTTCAAAAACAAAACCCACAGATGTGGCTTCAGAAACACTGTTTCGTTCCCTTGCAATATCCATCCCTTCAGCCCAGACAGTTATTATATACATACACTTTGATGTCAACTATTACCTACTATAGAGGGGAGGAGTGTCACACCATTTTAAGAGGTGACCTTTATGAATCCTCATATTCCAGCATTTCAAGCTGCATAAGCAGCTCTCCCTTATCAACATTCAATGTCAAGGTTATATATATAAGGTCATCCCTTCTAGAGAAGAGAACAACTACCTACCTACCTACAGCCCATGCTAATGAATAGCTACCTAATGAACAGCACTTGAATCCACCCACATTCATTCCACAAGTATTTACTGAATAACTTCCGCATACAAGGACCAATCTAGGCACAGGGCAGCGGTGGAGGGTGAATAAAGTGATGAATAAGACATCCCCTGTCCTCAAGAACTTACTATCTAGAAGGCAGGAGGAGACTCAAACATAAATAACACTCTATGGGAGTAAGTTACACATACCATAAGAGAGGGACAGAGGTACAAGCCAAAGGCCAGGCAATATCAAAGAGGGGGAAAGATGAGGAGAAGGGGATCAAAAATGGCTTTGTGGAAGGAGACGGCATTTGAGTTGGTCTTTGAAGGACTGTGAAAGAGGTGGGGAAAGAGCATTTTATGGTGAAGAAACAGCATAAGCAAAGGCATAGAACCAGAAAACAAAAAGTCCCTTTAGAGACTAGTAAGTAGCTCAGCCCAACTGGAGCATAAATTTTGTTAGGGAAAGAAATGGAAGATAAAGTTAAAAAGGCATAACATCGTGAAAAGAAGCCTTCAAGTACCTTTTTTTAAAAAATAAAATATATTTCTTTATGAATATCAGAGAGGAAGGAAGAGGGAGAGAGAGATAGAAACATCAATGATGAGAGAGAATCACTGATCGGCTGCCTCCTGCACGCCCCCTACTGGGGATCGAGCCCACAACCCAAGCATGTGCCC
The DNA here is from genome assembly GCF_028538775.1 of Myotis yumanensis. NCBI lineage: Eukaryota > Metazoa > Chordata > Mammalia > Chiroptera > Vespertilionidae > Myotis > Myotis yumanensis. Next base: position 92,194,585 of record NW_027223757.1, read on the forward strand.
TTGGCCAGAACTGAACCTGGGACCCTTCAGTCCGCAGGCCAACGCTCTATCCACTGAGCCAAACTGGCTAGGGCTTCAAATACCTTTTAATCCTACTCTCCCATTTTACAGATGAAGAAACTGACTCATGAGTAAAGATGAATTTTTAAAAACCCAAATCTAAAAAAAAAAGAAAAAGAAAAACCCAAGACTATTACCTTCTTGCAAAGCACTTTTTTTTCACTTTACCACATGGTCGCAGCCAAATTACAGAAAACCCTGGGTGAAAGATTATATATATATGAAGGTGCTCCAGCTGATTCTGAAGTAGGCTTACATCTGAGAATCCCTGCTCTAGGAATTGTGGGAAATCTCTGTACCTTCTGCTCAGTACTGATATACTCTAAAGAAATACAGTCGATTATCCTCCTATTTAATAAAAGGCTAATATGCAAATTGACCAAATGGCAGAAAGACCAGTCACTATGATGCACACTGACCACCAGGGGGCAGATGCTCAACACAGGAGCTGCCCCCGGGTGGTCAGTGTACTTCACTGCCCAGCTAGAAGCGGGGCTCACAGCTCGCTAGTGCAGCGGCGGTGGCAGGAGAGGCCACCTCCGCTGCAGGCAGGCGGTAAGAAGCAAGGGGTCCTGAACTGCGAGAGCCCCGGACTGTGAGAGGGATGTCTTACTGCCAGCTTAGGTCCGATCCTGAGGGGTCCCAGACTGTGAGAGGGCACAGGCCGGGCTGAGGGACCCCCCTCCCATCCCCAGTGCACAAATCTTGTGCAGCGGGCCTCTAGTTTAAAATAAATAAATAAAAACTGTAAAGTGCCATGTGATTTATGCCACACGAAATATTTCAATTCAGGAGATATGAGGAAAAAGCCTGAAGGTTTTAGAGTAGGGAAATAACAAGATCATACCTGTGTTTTAGGAAGTTTGACCTGGCTTTTTCTAACAAGTTAGAAAGTAAAGACTTCAATGAGGAATTCAATTAATTGTTTTCTAAAACAGTTGACATTTGGGGACAAACAGGAGCAACTGATGTGAGATTCCCTCAATGAGGAACTGGGGGTAGGGCTCAGCAGTGTTTTCACAAGTTCTCCAGCTGATTCTGAAGCAGGCTTATGTCTGAGAATCCCTGCTCTAGGAATTGTGGCTCGAACTTGACCAACAACTGAATGAGCAGAGTCAAAATGTAGAACTTGAATGAGCAGACTGATGATACCAAAAGGGGAAAGAACTGGTCTGGGGAGAGATAAGGAATTTAGCTATATGTATGTGAGGTTCCAGGCACTCCTGGGACATCCCTTGGAATACATGCAGTATATACTTTTAAATGAGTAGGGGAAGGAAGTCAGGATTGAAAATAGGGAATATAGCAGAAGTGAGGAAATGGATAAAATAACCGAGAGAAAGAGCATTCAAAAGCACAGGCTGATAAAATCTTCAGAAAGTTTGGCAAATGCATCAAGAACTTTAAAAATGTTTGTAGTGTTTGAACCCAATAATTCTATTTCTAGATTTAATTTGCATAAACAGTATTGTTCACAAAAATAAGGACATTTAACACAGCATCGGTTCTAGCTGAGAAAAATGGAAACAGACTAAATGAGTTACCCCTAGATAGTGGAGTGGATGAATAAATCATGATACAACAGTTTGCTAGAACATAATAGAGCAATTAAAAATTATGCACACATAATTTTGAATAGGAAAATGAATGGGAAAGTATTCCCAACAAAACATTAAGTGAATAAAATTGGACATTTTCTATATCCTATAGAAGTATAATCCCATTGTAAAAACCATATTTGTATATATATGTGTGTATACACATATCAGCATTCACATGGATACACAAATATATATATGAACACTGGAAAAAATAGATGCAAATGTAAATAGTGGCTATCTCTGGACAGCATCATTACAAGTGGCTTTCACGTTTTCTTTTATTTCTTACATTGTCAACAAAGTGAGCACAATCATTTTTATAATTAAAAATTATGACCAAGGTGATGAGAATGCACGGTTACATTTACAGGATAAAAGGAAGAAGAGAGCAGCTAAGGAAGAAGAAAAGACTCCTCCCTCTGAAGTCACACACGCTCAGGATGAACTGACTGGCAGGAGTCACTGCCACTGCGGAGTCCAGGATGAGGACTGCGAAAAGCCCGCTGGCCTGCACAGTTAGGACATCACTGCAGGTGTTTAAAAAAAACTTGCATCACACACCTTTCTCTGCTCTTTCCATCTCTCCTCTTTCCCATCTCCCTTACTCTTCTGCATTTAGAAAAGACAGCACATTTGGTGACTTGCAGTCCAGGCTTTTAATCCTCGCCCCACCACTCACAAGTTGTGTGATCCTGAGCAAATTCCTTACCTCTCTGAGCCTGTTTCCTCATTGGTAAAATGGGGAGGGAGTGATACCAGTACCCGCCTTATAGGGTTGTTACAAGAGTTCAATGGACTAATATAAGTATTTAGGACAGTGCCTGACATAAAAAGCACTCATTAAATGTCGGCTGGAATTATTACATCATTCACCCCTCTAAAAGCGTTCCTGTTTCCTTCTTCCTAGACTATGTATGCCTAGCAGGTTCTAGCACAGCCCCCTGCAATATTGAGAGATCCACTTAAGACAATCCATTCAGACAAAAGCTCTTAAGCCACCAGTTTTCATACCAAGGTCCCCAAACCACGAAATGTCCCAGCAAAGATTTCCTGTAGTCTTCATTCTCTTTCCTAAAACCACAAGGCACCTAATGGAAAATCTGTACCTTTCCACTCTTCTGGCTCCATTTCTGTGTTTCTGCTTACTCCCTACTTATCTCCAGTGCCTACCACAGAGAATGGCACACAGTAGGGCTTAAAAATTATTGCTGAACGAGAGGATGAACTTCTTCCTCCTCTATTCCCCTGTCAGACATTGATAAGATGTATCAGGAAGAGCAAATCCAAAGCCCAGCTTTTTATCCACCACACAGGTTTCTTGGGCGCATCCTCCCTGAGGCCTGTTTCCTCAGCCATAAACTAAGGATACAAGTATCTGCAGCTACCTAACCAGGTTGCCAGGGGGATCCAATCAAACCAAATGCTACACTAGCGCTCACTGAAGACTAAAATATCATACAGATGGCAGGCATTATCATTCCAATATAGCATATCTGATATAACAGTGAGTCAGAGAAAGAGGAGATAATTTAATCCTAAGAAGCAATTGACTTGAAAGCTGCCCAAGAATAGTTTATGATATGTGGAGGCATGTGAAATCACATGGGATTTTGTGTTATTTTATTGGGATTTCTGGTTCTTCACCTATCACAGAATTAGATGTAGCCTAAAAATGAGTCTCTCTAATTGGTGTACCTGTTCCCCTCCAAGTAGCCTGAAAATTCCTCCACTGCCCTGCCCTGCAGGCAGCTCTGAAAACCAAGGCTTTGCCACATTAAACAGGCCATTCTACGCATTCTTTGGGACTGCACGGTACATCCCACTCTAAAAACGCTCACAGTAAAAGACTGTAAGTCTAATGACCATAACCAGGAGAAACAGATAGGGTAAGTGAAGGAAGCAGAGAAGCACTCACTTGGCTGGGGGCAGGGACAGCATCTTGTGCATGGTGGAGCTCATTCGGTCTTTGCCTAGACCTAAGACATCCTTGGTCAAAGACACAGCTTCCTTGGTGAGGTCCATGGTGGCATGCAGAGCCTCCTTGGTGGCATCCTTGGTCGTATGCATAGCACTTGACAATTCTCCCTCAATGTTCTTCAGGGGTGCAAGCTCACTCTGTCCATTCACAGCGGTATCCCTAACACCTGGGGGCTTCGGGGCAGCCGGTGAGCTGGATGCTTGGGCTCTGCTTAGTCTCTTGGCCTGTAGCGAATCGAATGCCTCATGCCCCTTCCCTGCCCACTGCTGTGCAAGAGAAGCTGAGTGCTGCAGCTCTCCATCGCTATGGAGAGGCAGTGACCTATCCTGTGCTGCATCCAGATTTCCAATGCCACTGTCCTCCAGAAACGTCTCAGGGCTTGCTGGGCCCTGGTCTGAGGAGGCATCAGACTTCAGCTCCCGATCCTCGGAAGGAGACAGCTCCGAATCTATGAGGCTGGTGGTATCTAAACCCACAGAATCAGCTTCGGCAGCACCAGGCGCAGGATGCATGAGCAGAGCCACCTCAGCGCTGGGGAAGAGGACCCCAATGCAAGCTGTCGGGTCAGGCATGGCAGACCCAGTCATGGCCTCTGTATCCTTCATCAGCTGCTCCTGAAGACCCATCAGCACCTCCTGCAGGCGGAGCAGAGCCAAGTACTGGTAGTGGTCGAGCCTCACTCGGACATGGTCAGGGGAGTGTACAAGCATGTGAACCTCTGCCGTGTCCTGCAGCTCGGTCAGAGGCTCTTTGATATCCACACCACCACCGCCGCCTTCTCTCAGAGTCTCCATGACTTCAGTAAAGCCTGACAGGCTTTTCAAATCATGTTCAGTCTTTGACCTCAGATGGGACACAGTGTCAGGGGCTAGGGCCCCAGACTGAACAGTACTGCCAAAGCTGGCTGATGGTTTCAGCCTCCCTTCTGCGGCCAAAAGGAGCTTCTGTGCCTGGGCCTGCTGCCAGCGCAGGGGTAGGCAGGCCCAAAGGGACAAGGGGAAGGGGGCCACAAAATTCAAGGTACGGCCTTTGAAGTTCTCTGTTCCCTCAAAGTCCAAGGAGATCTGGGGGAAGTGGATGGACCAGAGATCCTGGGAAGCCTTAGGCCTCTGGGGAGGGAGGGTGCTAGCATGAGGGAGGCTGGAATCCATCTGGAAGGCATGATGCACAAAAAGCATATGCAGGAGACTGAAGCCACCTGGAACCTTGGGGAACTGAACATAATTGGAATGAAAGAACTCAGCAGCAGCAAAACCCTGGAAGAGACTGTGGAGGTCTGGACAGTTGTAGTGTGGGGTATGACGCGTATTGGTGGCAGTCATAGACGATGCAGAGAAGACTAGGGCCTGGGGCCGATGCAGCCCAGCCTGCTCTCTCTTCTCCAGCGGGAAGCTTACCTTCAGAGAGAAAAGGAAACCCAATTCAGAATGGCCAGATGAGTATCTGCACACCCCACCATTAACACACAAGGAAAGACCACTGCGGCTGTGACACTGTTTTCCTTATTCTGTCAAGAGGACAGAGCAGCCCTAACCGGTTTGGCTCAGTGGATAGAGCATTGGCCTGCGGACTGAAAGGTCCCAGGTTCAATTCCAGTCAAGGGCATGTACCTTGGTTGCGGGCACATCCCCAGTAGGGGGTGTGCAGGAGGCAGCTGATAGATGTTTCTCTCTCATCGATGTTTCTAACTCTCTATCCCTCTCCCTTCCTCTCTGTAAAAAATCAATAAAATATATTTTAAAAAAAAAAAAAGAAGACAGAGCAGAACCCTGGATCGTAACAGGGAACAAGAATCCCACTCTCTCCCTACCTTCAACCGGAAGGCATCCAGTCGGATGTCCAAGTGCTCATCTTTCTGGCTGGAATCTTCCAGTTTGTAGATAGCTTTGAACTGCTCCAAGCTGCGGTATAAATCCAGGCAGAAGAGGTTTCCCCAGAGCAAGCTGACAGGATCCACAGTAAATGTCAGACCATTTAATTCAATGTAGAGATTGGGACAGGGAACTGGAAAGCAGAGAAGAGAATCGCCATGTACAAAGTAACAGCTCGACTCCTACTTACCAGCTAGTATTCATTTTACTATCAAGAGAGCAAAGGTACATATTTATACAGGGCAGAGACTTTAACAAAGGTGTGCTAAACTAACTCAAATACCCTAAACTCCTAACAACAAGTGACAATATAAGTACAGTCCCAAGTCTGACAAATGGGAAGATCATGCCTGGACGAGAAGAAATGGCCATCTCCGATGCTTACCTGGAAGCTCCTGATTATCTGGGAAATAATACTCTGTGAACTCAATGTGAATGGCGGAGACCTGAGCGGGTAGGTTGTAAAGTTTCCGACTGCAGGAAAGGAGTGTAGATGGCTTCTTACTGGGCTGTTTAGCTGTAGAAACCTGTTATTACAAATTGCTGTTAGCATCTGTGCTGCACCCAGAATACAATTTCCTCCATTTCCTCTACTGTCCTTCTAGCCTGTCCCAGGGAGCATAGTGCTTCTACATGTATCTTCCACGTGTTCCAGGCATTCTCATACCTGCCTAACACTATCCACAAGTTCATGTTTTCAATGGAAGGTTTGTAAGGTTTGTAGTAGAATATTCACCGGAAACTGGTGGAATCCCAAGTACAGATCTCAACAGACATGCTCAGAAGGAAAGACACGAAAGTGTCGACCCACCCAGAAGTTAGGGAAACAGACCCCAAACTCCACAACTTTGTTCACACTGTTGCCTTCCAAGGGAACTGCCCCACCCCTTTCCAATCACGCTTCCCCGTGCCCTGGACTCCTCACCTGGTGGATGTCCAAGTCATCCACCCGTATTACCAGGCAGCTAGAGCGTAAGCGATTCCATGCTGGAGGCCGAAAGGCAGCCTTTCTTCCCTGAGAGGGGTTTCTCTCAAGGGAGTTCTTTCGAGTACTGGAGAGAGAATCTAAATAAAAATTAAAAGGTGGGAAAGACACTCAGACACATTCAACTCTCATTATTAATAGAATCAGGAAGTAAAAATCCTAATTAGGATTATAAAGTGATGACCCTAAGATCATTAATGCCATTTGTAGGAAAGACAGCCTAACACTGTCTAGCTTCTGGATGGAACTCAAAAATTATCTTCTCCCTAAGACCAAGCAACAGCGATTGAATAGAGGTGATGGCACCCTCTTGCAACACTGCAGCCATCCCTGGGGACAAACAGGGCTCGGTAAAGAAAAAAGTCATAATGACTCTCATGGGATAAGGCTGGGATAACTAGCTAGTCCAGTGCTTTGTCTCACTGGATATTCAAAGGGAAATAGCCAGAGGCTAAGCAACAGGAGTCCTCCAGCTCCTTGTAACCCACCTGCTTTCTTCTGGAGGGGAGAGTCTACCCCCAGGTGCCAGGGAGGTTTCAGACCCATCTCCTCATGCCACTTCTCCATTTTACTCTGAAATTCCATCACCAATTTCTGGGCCCACTGGCCTCGGGTCTCCATGGCCTCACAGTGCCGTACCCAGTGTTTGCAGCTGTCGCCTGTGCAACAAAAAAGCAAAAAGATTTTAGAACAAGATCATGATCCAATGTCCAATTTTCCCCTTCCACTGGTATAGTCATAGTTCAGAATCTGATCCCTCAGCCCTAATCTAGAATTTTCTGGGATATGTAAAAATCAACCAGTCAGAGCACTCAAGTTCTGGATTCCACATGTGACCTTCCCCTCAGCTTCCCAAAGGCCAGCTTCTGGATGCCGCCATCTTTGACTACGGACTACTGGAGAGGCTCTAACCAGTGAAGTAAGGGGCAGAGGGTAGAATCAAAAGCAGCACCTCAGGCATTGCCTTCCCTCCCCTCCCTCTCACCCCAATAAAGAATCATCTATAATGGACCCTGAAAGTTTCCAGAAGGTGTCATTTGGAAGAGGGCTATTTCCAGTATCTCAGGGGCTGCAAGCCCTCGCACTGTCCTGCGGGGCAGTCGGGGATAAACCCAGGAATCTGCGCTCAGTACCTGGGCCATGCTGGAATGGCCCCATTCAGAACTTCCATACCTGCCCAGTGGAAGGGGTAGTAGTCAAATGCCATCTTGCGGAAGGTAAGCTGCATGGCACCATCCATGAGTCTGTTTGCAGAGACACCTATAAAACAAAAAGAAAGGTGACTAGCAACAGGAGGAACAAAGACGCCTAAGCACCTCTTGAAGCATTAAAAGTTCTCTTCAGGACCTGATACACAGTGCACCTGAAAGGCCATGGCATCAGCTGATTTTCAAGACTGAGTCCCTTCTTTTTCGAGTTGCAACAGCCAATGGAATGCTCTAAAAGATCCCCCCAAAAGTATATTCCACTGTCTCTATAAATAGCTGCCACATTTCTAAAAAGGCCAAAGAGACGGAAAAACTCAGGATTCAGGAGTTCCAATCCCAGGTCTCCCATAGGCACATGATACCAACCTAGATTGATTGACTCAGCGGTCGCCAACCTTTCGGACCTCACAGACCACCAGTGGTCCTCGGACCACCAGTTGGCGACCACTGGATTGATTGATTGATTCCTCCAAACGTAACAATACTTGTATTACTGTCCCTCAGCACAACACCTGGAGAGGCATAAGGCAGATTCCTCCCCCCAAAAAACAGGACCCATGTTATTTCCTTTCATACCCTGGCCTCAGAGTGAAAGCTATGATATTAGACAATCTTTAGGTATTGCACATACAAAATACCATGGAATATTATAGGTAAATTGGAATTTTTAGCAATAAATCATTTACAGTATCAACTTCTGGTCAAGATGATGGAGTAGAAAATGCAGTACTCGCCTTCTCCCACAACCACATCAAAATTACAACTAAACTACAGAACCACCATCATTCAGAACCGCCTGAAACCTAGCTGAATAGAAGTCCTACAACTAGTGATTTAAAGAAGCTACATTGAGACTGGTAGGAGAAGCAGAGACATGGAAAGGGCTGGTCCCACACCCACTTGTGGTGATTAAAAATCAGGAGGGATATCTTGGCTGTGAAGGTCCTCCCTGCAAACCAAGGGGACCCAGCCCCACACCAGCTCCCTCCCGCTCCAGCCCAGGGTTCCAGTGCCAGGAAGGGAAGTCCTCATAACTTCTGGCTATAAAAACCAGCAGGCATTGTGGCTGAGTGAGACGGAGTCCCAGACAGTTCCTCTTAAAGGACCTGTACATTCACTCGCTCTGAGCTTCAGCACTGGGATAGTAGCTCAAAAGATACCATGGACATATAGGGAGAAACTGAACTGTCTGGCATCAGGGCGAGAGCTGGGGGCAGCTTTCTCCCAGACAGAAGTGCTGTCAGAGGCACTGCTCCTTTGATGAGCCCTCCCCACAGAGCCAGCAGGCCAGCACCATGTCTGAGTCTCCATCAACCTGGCTCACACTGTTAGCCCTGACCTGGTGATTCCCTGAGACCCGGCCCCACCAAACTTGTGGGCCCACCCAAGCTGTTTTCAGTGGCTTTTCCATATGAATGGCTCACGCTTCACTTTCCTAAAACCTCTCAAACAAGCAGCATCTGGCCTCAGCATGCCCCATACCTCTCGCTAAGAGGCTCCAGGCCTGGTACTAGCAGCAGCTGGCCTTGGTTCCAGGCATGGCCTCTCCTGGGCATCTCCATGTCCAGCACAAATAGCAGCCATCTGCAGATAGTTTTGTAACTCAAGCCTCATGGCCCAGGGCAGAACACAGACAGTGACTGATTTTGACCTGCACCTTCTGGGAGACCCCAGAGCCAGCGCACCTGTTTGACAGCTTCAGACCACTTCCAAGCACCACCCAACCACCTCCACAGTAACACACTCAGTGGGCACCAGAGACCCACTGAAGTTTTATAGGTATCTCTGCAAGACCCACTCTGGGATGGGCCCCTACACAGCTGATCCTCCATGGTGGGCAGTGGTTGCAATCAGCCAGGCCTTGCAGCTGATCAGCCTGGGAGTAAATCCCTCCCACTGATATGCCAACAGCAGTCAAGGCTCAACTACCACAGGAGGGTATACACAGCCCATGAAGAGGGGTGGGGGCACACCTGAAGTGCCCAGCTTTGGTGATCAGGGAGGCTGTGCCACTGGACCCTACAGAACACCTGTTGCATTAGGCCACTCTACCAAGCCCAGGAGACATAGTAACTCTACATAATACATAGAAATAAACACAGGGAGGCTGCTGAAATGAGGAGATAAAAAAACATGTCCCAAATGAAAGAACAGAACAAAACTCCAGAAAAAGAACAAAATAAAGACAAGCAATCTACTAGATGCAGAGTTCAAAACACTTATCTCTTCAACTCAACTCTAAGAACTATAAGAGGAGAGATTATTCTACATATATGTACTGTCTGACCTACCGTGGTCTGCACATCCACCCTGTCCCTTACTAGGATGAAGGGAAATACCAGGAGATACTCTAGGTACAAAATGGCAAACCTGCAACAAGGAGGGTCCTTTCCATCCAATATAGATCTCACAAGTTCTGACTAATCAACATCCTACCAAGAGATACACCTATACCAGTGTTTCCATTTCTTAATCTTTTTTTCATAATTACTCTAAAGAGCCTTTACATATTTCTTTTCCAATTGCACCCTCTATGAAATTTTAATACCTCAGCTATTCTGTATATCTGCTAATGATGTCTATCTGTGCTTTATACATAAGAATAAATATAAAGCTTATTTTTATTCAATGCAAGGTTAAGAAAAACTAAATTTTCTTTAACTCAACTTTGTATTTGCTGAGTAATTTTTAATGCGATTTATTAACTTATATAAATTATAATTTATCAAATTACATATGCAAATTTACAATTTCTATAATATGTAACAGCAATATAATCCAATATATAATTATTCAAAATTACTTTAGCAAAAATAAAATAGCTGAAAATTTTTAATTAATTTCATTAAAAATATATTAAGTTTTAACCTTTGCTTGACATGAAAAAATATTTAACTTAATTAGCTGCTAGATATTCATTCAGATATTGTCAATATTTTTTTCAGCACTTCACTAAATGATGGGTTGAAAAGTCCTCTAATCACAGCCATCTATTCACCAGTTTGTAGTACTGATCTTCCATACATTTTGTGTACCTTTCATGAATTCAACATCAATGCTACTCATGTGATAGCTAAGCAAATCCAACAAGAAATTAAATACTAAAGAATAAAATTTTGTCAGACGGTGAATCTTGGAGGACCGCAAACCATTATTATATGTAAGATTTTTCCCCCCTCTCACCCCCCAACAAAGAACCGATTTTCAATGTCCAGAATAGGCAAATATTAAGACAGAAAGTAGATAAATGGTTGCTTAGGGCTGTGAAATGGGGAGTGCCAATTAATTGACACAGGATTTCTTTTAGGGGAGACAAAAATGCTCTACAACTGGATTATAATGATGACTGCACAACCCTATAAATACACTAAAAAACAGTGAGTTGTATATTCTAAATGGGTGAATTATATTGTATGTAAATGATATTTCAATAAAGCTGTTTTTTAAAAAAGAGTCAATTTTCACCTGCTAGGGGGAAATATCCCAATTAAATGCATGAGCTAGGCTACTGAAGGGAGAGGGTTTATAGCCATGCTTTCTCTGTTGGAGTTACTTGGAGTTAAAAGAACAACAAACTATAAAGACTGAGCATATAAAAACAAGGTCTAGAAATGAAATCAAATATAATTACCAATCACCAGCATACTTAATTATAAACACATAATTATATATGAGACATAAATGATAATGTACATAAATAAATTACTAATAATGCCCTAGCCCAAGCATGTCAAGCATGCTTGGCTAGCCGGTTTGCTCAGTGATTAGAGTGTCAGCCTGTGGACTAAAGGGACCCAGGTTCGATTCTGGTCAAGGAACCTGGGTTGCAGGATTGATCCCCAGTAGGGGGCGTGCAACTGAAATTAATATAATGTTATATGTCAATTATATCTCAATAAAAGAAATCAAACTGGAGCATCTCTCACTTCAAAGGCTTCAATGAGGAGGTTGGTGGTTGATAAGGGAAGATATCACCTGACTTCCCTAAGATAAGGCCTGTGAGACCAAAACTTGGTCTCTCTTACAGTTAGGCTATCCTTTCCCACCAGCTCATTGGAGAATCATTATTAGCCATTTATTTTTACTTATTTTTTAAGAAATACAGTGGGGCCTTGACTTACGAGTGTCAATCAATGATTCTCTCTCATCACTGATGTTTCTCTCTCTCTCCCTCTCCCTTCCTCTCTGAAATCAATAAAAATATATACAGTGGGGCCTTGACTTACGAGTTTAATTCGTTCCGAGACCGAGCTCATTAAGGAACTCATTAACTCAAATTACTCTATCAACTCAATGCAAAAAATCAGCCGAGAGACAGCTGGTATCTCAAAAAACTCGTTAGTCGGGACACTCGTAAGTCAAGGCCTTATCAACCACCAACCTCCTCATTGAAGCCTTTGAAGTGAGAGATGCTCCAGTTTGATTTCTTTTATTGAGATATAATTGACATATAACATTATATTAATTTCAGTTGTATAACATAATGATTTAATATGTTTATATATTGTGAAACGATCACCTCAACAGGTCTAGTTAATATCCATCACCACACATAGTTACAAAATGTTTTTCTTATTTTAGGAACTTTTAAGATCTATTCTCTTAGCAACCTTCAAATGAGTAATGCAGTATTATTAACGGTGGTCACCATGCTGTACATTATATCTCCATGACCTATTTACTTTATAACAGGTTTGTACCTTTTGACTCCCTTCATATACTTCATCCCCCTCCTTCTGGAAACCACCAACCTGTGCTCAATTATCTGAGTTTAATTTTTTTGGTTTGATTTTTAGATTCCACATATAAGTGAGGTCATACAGTATTTGTCTTTCTCTGACTTATTTTACTTAGCATAATGCCCTTAAGGTCCATCCATGTGGTCACAAATGGCAGAATTTCCTTTTTTATGGTTGAATAATATTTCATTGTATGTATATATCTCTGTGTGTGTATGTGTGTATATGTGTGTGCATGTGTGTGTGTGTGGTGTGTGTGTTTGTCTTTATCCATTCATTCACCAATGGACATTTAGCTCACTTTATCCATTCATCCATCAATGGACATTTAGACTGCTTCTATATCTTGGCTATTGTAAATAATGCGCAATAAACATGGGGATGCAGATATCTTCTTGAGTTAGTATTTTCATTTCCTTTGGCTAAATACCCAGAAGTAGAATTGCTGGGTTGTACAGTAGTTCTATTTTTAATTTTTTTTTAAATATTTTATTGATTTTTTACAGAGAGGAAGGGGGAGGGGTAGAGAGTTAGAAACAGCAATGAGAGAGAAACATGGATCAGCTGCCTCCTGCACACCTCCCACTGGGGATGTGCCCGCAACCAAGGTACATGCCCTTGACCAGAATCGAACCTGGGACCCTTCAGTCCGCAGGCCAACGCTCTATCCACTGAGCCAAACCAGTTAGGGCTCTATTTTTAATTTTTTAATGAATCTCCATACTGTTTTCCATAATGGTTGCACCAATTTACATCCCACCAACACTGCACAAGGGATTCCTTTTCTCCATATCCTTGCCAATACTTCACTTCTTTATATATATATATATATATATATATATATATATATATATATATATATATGTATGTATATATATATATATATACACACACACACACACACACACACACATATATATACGTATATATATATAAATTTTTTAAATTAATTTCAGAGAGGAAGGGAGAGGGAGAGAGAGATAGAAACATCAATGATTAGAGAGAATCATTGATTGGCTGCCTCCTGCACATCCTCCACTGGGGATCAAGCCTGCACCAGGCATGTGCCCTGACGGGAAATCGAACCGTGACCTCCTGGTTCATAGGTCGACACTCAACTGCTGAGCTATACCAGCTGGGCAGTACTTCTTGTCTTTTTTTATAAGAGCCATTCTAACAGGTGTGATGTGATATCTTATTGTGTGTTTTTGTTGTTGTTTTTTAATCCTCACTCAAGGATATTTTTTCCATTGATCTTTAGAGAAAGAGACAGAAACATCAATGTGAGGGACACATCGACTGGTTGCCTCCCACATACACCATGACCAGGACTGGGGCTCACACCTGCAACCAAGGTATGTGCCCTTGACTGGGAACTGAACCAGCGACCCATTGGTACTTGGGTCAATTCTAACCACTGAGCAAAACCGGTCAGGACTAATTATGGTTTTGATTTGCATTTCTCTGATAAGTAGTAATGTTTTGGGGGTTTTTTTTGGCTTATAAATGACAAACAGTTATGTCTCACAGTTCTGGAGGCTGGTCAGTCCAAGATCAAGGTGCTGGCAGATTCAGTGTGTGGGGAGAGCCTGTTTCCTGTCTCATAGACAGCTGTCTTCTCCCTGTGCCCTCACCTGGCAGAGAGCCTGATAAGTAGTTATGTTGAACACCTTTTTATGTACCTGTTTTCTATCTTTAGGTCTTTTTTGGGAAAATGTCGACTGAAATCCTCTGCCCTTTTTAATTGGATTATTTGTTGTAGTTGCTATTGAACTGTGTTATGTTTTGCATATTACCCCTTATCAGATATATGATTTACAAATATTTCCTCGTTTAGTAGGTTGCCTTTTCATTTTGTTGATGGTTTCCTGTGCTATGCAGAAACCCTTTAGTTTGTAGTCCCACCTGTTTATTTTTGCTTTTGTTGCCTTTGCTTTTGGTGTCAAATAAAAAAAAAAATCAGTGCCAAGACCCATGTCAAAGATCCAGTTTGATTTGACAATGCTGTCCTGCCTGGCCGGGTGGTTCAATGGTTGAAGCGTCATCCTGTGCACCAAAAGGCTGCAGATTCAATTCAGTCAAGGCACATATGTAGGTTGCAGGTTCAATTTCTGGTTGGGCACTTACAGGAGGCAACTGATTGATGTTTCTCTCTGACATCGATGTTTCTTTCTCCCTCTCACTTCCTCTCTCTAAAATCAATAAAAAAATATCCTCGACCCAGCCAGTATGGCTCAGTAGTTGAGCATCAACCTATGACCCAAGAGGTCATGGCTCGATTACCGGTTGGGGCATATGCCTAGGTTGCAGGCTCGATCCCCAGTGTGGGGTGTGCAGGAGCAGCTGATCAATGATTCTCTCTCATCATTGATGTTTTATCTCTCTCTCCCTCTCCCTTCCTCTCTGAAATCAATAAAATATATTTTAAAAAAGAATAAACATATTCTTGGGTGAGGATTAAAAGAAAGAGAGAGAGAGAAAGAGAGAGAGAGAGAGAAATTGAGAGAGAAGAGATGCCCTAACTCAGGCCAAACTGTTCCCAACGACCCACCCAGTTTCCAATAATTTCACCTCTAATACCAAGGGCTACATGAGCATGTTAGTCGGGGAGCTCAACACCCAGGCTATAGTGTCTCTTAAGGAAAGAGAAGGTAAATGGAACCTTCAAGGAGTCTCTACATCAGCACCTTCCAAAAGAACTTTCTGTGATGATGGGCATCTTCTATGGTCTATGGGTTATGTTGAGTACCTGAAATGTGGCTGGTGCAAATGAGGAATTAATTTAATTTTATTTAATTTTAATTTAAATAACCACATATGGCCAGTGGCTACCATACTGGACAGTTATAACGCAATGCTATCCAACAGAAATACAATGTGAGACACAAGTAAGTTTAAATATTCTAGTTACCACATAAAAAAGTTTTTTAAGCCGAAACCGGTTTGGCTCAGTGGATAGAGCGTCGGCCTGCGGACTGAAGGGTCCCGGGTTCGATTCCGGTCAAGGGCATGTACCAGGGTTGCGGGCACATCCCCAGTGGGAGATGTGCAGGAGGCAGCTGATCGATGTTTCTCTCTCATCGATGTTTCTAACTCTCTATCTCTCTCCCTTCCTCTCTGTAAAAAAATCAATAAAATATATTTAAAAAAAAAAAGTTTTTTAAAAAGTGAAATTAATTTTAATACATATTATTTAAATCAATATACCCAAAATATTATCATTTCAACATGTAATCAATATGAAAATAATTATCAAAGTATTCTACACTGTATTTTTGTACTATGCCTTCAAAATCCCATGTGTATATTATACTTTCAACACATCTCAATTTGGGTCAGCCAACATTTCAAGTGTCCAATAGTCATATGGACAGAACAACTCAAGAGAATGTTAAAGCCCTTTCTACACCACTGTTCTCCCTTCCCCTTTCTCCCTAAATCCAAGAGTCAAAGTAACAAGAACTCTTCCTGTCCTTGCTCCTTAGCATTACACTAGCACACCACACTGAGGAAGTTATCCCTCATTTGAAAATATCTCACCCAAAACTTCCATAAATTCCACTAAGTAGATTAATTTAGCTTAATACATACATGGGGGCTGCAGGGAAGGCTACAGTCATTCACGTAATAGTGTGGATTACAGGGCCCTGTCACGTGAGAGAACAGTCCTCATCGAGCAAGAGGATGAAATTCTCACTAATGAACTCATAAAAAGGCTTCTGAAAGGATTAAAAGCAAAACAACAACAACAATTCAAGCCTTTATAGTAACACTTGGAAGAAATAACCAAATCTACAATAATAAAAGCATAATATGCTAATTAGACCGGACGTTCTTCCAGACGAAGCAGGGGCTGCGAGGGTAGCCCGGGTCCCAGACGAAGCAGGGGCTGCGAGGGTAGCCCAGGTCCCAGGTGCCAGAGGGAAGTCGGTGACGGCAGTTGGGGGAAGGAAGGCCTACTTTTGCACAAATTTTTTGCATCAAGCCTCTAGTAAAATAATAATTGTTTTAAAACAGAACTTCCAAAATGAAGGAATGGCAAACCATTGAGCAATAGTTTCTTTTCTGTGGTGGCAAAACCAGTCTTTATGCTGTCACTGTGCCATTCCTCTCAGCTCTCTGAGTGGGAGTAGAGGGGCACTGAAGTCACCTCAAGATCAAGGAATAGTCAAGCAAGAGAGGCAGTGCTGCTTGGTGCCTCGGGAAGAAAAGAATAGGAGAGCCCAGCCAGTGTGGCTCAGTGGTTGAGTGTCAACCTATGAGCCAGGAGGTCATGGTTTTATTCCTGATCAGGGCATATGCTTGGGTTGTGGGCTTGATCCCCAGTGTGGGCATACAGGAGGCAGCTGATCAATGATTTTCATCATTGATGTTTCTTTTTCTCTCTTCCTCTCCCTTCCTCTCTGAAATCAATAAAAATATATTTTAAAAAAAGAAAAAAGGGTAGGTTCCCCAAGGAAAGTTAGTGTAGATTTCATTAAAAGGTAAACATAGCCCTGGCTGGTGTGTCTTGGTTGGATTGTCAACCCATGGGACCAAAGGATCATGGGTTCAATTCCCAGCTAGGGCTTATACCCAGAGGTTGCGGGTTCAATCCCCAGTTGGGGTGCACACAGGAGGGAGGCAGTAGATCAGTGTTTCTCTCTCACATCAATATTTCTCTCTCTTCTCTCCCCATCTCCTTTCCCATCTCTATCTCTAAAAAAAGGGGGGCGGACAGATATAACCTTCAGAGAAGATAAGGCAGCAAGAGACACATCTACCATATGAGAGCATGTAAAACCAAGAACTGGTGATAAAGGGAAATACAGAGGAAAAACACAGAGTATTGAAGAAACGGACATCAAAATAATAATACTTAATATCTGCCTACAACCAAGGTCCTTGAAATTCTACATGTATCTCATTTGAGCATGACAACAACCTGTTAGGTAAAAAAGATGTAATTTAACTCAAGTTCACAAATGAAGATACTCAAAGAAGTTAAGCAAGCAGTTAAAGTGAGTTCCCCAAGGCTCATGAAGGAAAGAAACGAGTCAATTACTTTTTCATTCTGAATAAACATATATGTGTATGTAATATCAATTGCGGTAATGAACATAAAAGCAAGACAAGAACACAGCATAACCTCTCTGCTTGGGAAGAGCACATTTACACATAATAATTATTTAAACTGATTTAAAAATCTGAAAATTCTGAGGTTTCCTACAGTTACATTTTCTTTCCACCGCTTACATCAGTGGTCAGCACTGCCCAAGGAGCTTTTGGAGATGAATAAAGTCCGCACAGCTAGGGCTGTGCCCCTGAAGATTCTGGTTCAAGTGAGGTCTGGAGAGAGCCTGGCGCCTGTGTTGTATCAGGTAGTGCAGGCTGAAGAGCACCGCTTACACAGAAGGAGCTACCACAGCAAAGCTGAGGCTCAAGGAACGCCTGTGGTAGGGAAAGCCAACCAAAGCACTCCACAGAGAGCCTTCCTCCCCAAGCTTGCCCAGGCTCAGGCCACACGGGGTACCTGGCTCTCGGGACTGGCTATCATCACAAATGTGCAGGTCCAGGCGGGAGATGAGCAGGTGGTAGGAGGACTCTTTCACATCAAAGTTCTCAAAGTACTGGCTGAGCCGGCTGCTGCTGTTGCTGCTGCTGCCCTGGCTGCCACCAAATGCCTGGGCCCAGGAATGCTGGGCACTGGGAGCAGGTGGGGTGATCTACATGCGACAGAGAGAAAAACAAGAAGTCCAAACCCTGAGAGACTCCTCTGCAGGCTTTTTTAAGCTTTAGTCCAGCCTGAGGAAAAGCACCATCAGCAAGATGCCCTTCCCTCTCATAACTGTTCACCTGGTAACTCAGGTCTGTCTCACCGAAATTACCCAAATTCCCAAAAGCCTAATTATAATTAGTCTAGTAACCATCAGAGTACTGTTCTGAGGTCTCAATTGCTCTCCAAGCTTTCACTCCCCAGGACTGAGCTGACTGATGCTAAAACACCTCCTCAGAAATCTTCCCTAAACACCCTTTCAGCCCCGATAGATGCCTGTCTTTGTGCTCTCAGCACAGTGTTTCTCTCTGTTACACACTCAGCATGTCACAGTACAATAACTTGCTGGTGTCCATATTTCAAAACAGTGAGAGCTCCAAGGACAGGGACAAGAGGCTTATTCTACTTTTCCTCTCCATTGGTGAGCACTGGGCACCTAACACACCAGAGGTATGGACAGAATAAATTAATAAACCAGAGGCCAAGGCGAAGCCTATGCACACCCAGAAGTGACAAATCTCCCAAATAAGCCCAATGCAGTCTAGACTCCACCTATGTTGGTATGAACAGGTAGGGCCTACCATTTCCCCAGCCCCACCAAGGGTATCTGTTTTGCCTCTAACCTGTACAGGTTCAGGGGCCAGGCTCTTTCTCTGCTGGGCTGACTTCTCCATGGCCTCACTCAGTGACTCTGCATACTTCATCATAGCCTTGAGCTGCGAGTCAGTCAGCACCCAGAGCAGGTCATCCAACAGGAACATCAGCTTGGAGGCTACCACATTGCAATCTTTGGTCTGAAGTGGCCACACAGAACACAGATTCAACATCTTGCATCATTCCAAATCCTACAAGTGACTATCGCCCAATCAATTTCAGAAATGGCTTTTCAATTCCCAAGATTCACGTGAAAGTATCAAGCATTTTGTGGATCAATTTCTTGAAAGTACTAAAGCAGCAACAGACAACTGCAAGGTACCTATGTCAGTGTCCCTATAAATGTGTAAAAATTGTGGTTTTCAAAATTAAGATGACAGGGAGATGGAAATGTTCTCTTATTAGCGGATACTATGGCAACACTGAATTGTAGGCCCTACCCTTTCAACTTTCTTTTCAGAGGCCAATAACATAAAGAAAAGAGGGTAGCCTGGCCGGTGTAGCTCAGTGGTTGAGCTTCGACCTATGAATCAGGAAGTCGCAGTTCAATTCCCAGTCAGGGCACATGCCCAGGTTGCAGGCTCGATCCCCAGTGTGTGACATGCAGAAGGCAGCCGATCAAGGATTCTCTCTCATCATTGATGTTTTTATCTCTCTCTCCCTCTACTTTCCTCTCTGAACTCAATAAAAATATATTTTTTAAAAAGAAGGAAAAAAAGAAAGAAAAGAGGGTGTACCAACTCCCAGGCTGTCTGGGAGAATGGAAGATGGCAGTTTTCGTGAGGACAGAGAACAGACTCACTCTTCTCTTGAGGGCTATTTGGATCCTGCCTTGGTTGGTAATAAGCCTCAGTGGGGTGGTGACCAGGTCCTGATCCCCATTGTCTGTAGCATCTGCCTCAATCCGAAGGGTTTGCCAAGTTATTTCCTTAAATGTTAAAACCTGGAAGGAGAGAGAGAGTAAAATCCCTTAATTCTGTGGATGAAATTAACCAAAAGGCAGGAAGTGCAAGGGAAAAAGACTGGCCGGGCAGAGACTCCCACCATTCTCAGTTGGGGTGCTACCAATAGAAGGCAGTGGGTCAGAGATCCATAACTGAGGAAAGGATATAGCAATAACACTGGACAGAGGGATCCTACGTTCCCAGGAATAGGGGATCATTTGAGGAAATTCCCAAAGCAGGAACACTATCCTTTAAGAATCAGTCCTACTTTAAATCCCCCCATTCTCTCCTCTTGCAATGCTGGGCTGTCACCTCTCCTCGGCGGGGGTCGGTGATGCGGGTGAGACGCAGGTCACTCTGCTGCCAACTGGGGTTCACACTATAGCCCTGGAGCTGCCACAATTCAAAAGAAGCGTGGAAGGCCTTGGCGTGAATCTTGATGGTGATGGAATTGACGACGATGAACATCCCCTCCACCACCTTCTCAGCAAAGCCATACTCACTACAACAGATGAGGCAGACCAACGTTCAGAACCCTGTGAAGCCACACACACTGTATGACGTCAGGCAGGACTGTTAACAATGCCCACCTTTGGGTGATAGAACTATGGATAATTTCTTTTCTCTATTTCTTTCTTCCCGTTTCTACTTTCTTGTATTTTTTAAATTTCTAATAAAATTTATGATGATACAGTATTCTTTTTTATGGGATTTTTAAAAATGAAATAAAAGAAAAAGAGTTTACTTGGAAACAATCTCCTTCCTCTTACAAAGAATACATTGAAAAATCCTTTTACAGTTCAGAAATTACCTGAAATAAGGACTTGAGTATTTTCTGGGAGAGGAGGCACAGCTACATAAAAGTAACACTAGGTTTCTATAAAACCTTCAAAGACATAGCATACTCTACAAAGGTAGTGGAGAGAGGAAAGAAATACAGCTAGGTGAGCGAGAGGTATAATACTTGGGAATCTAATCAAGAACGGTCCCACCTTGTCCTGGTTGGTGTTCTCAGTGGTTAGAGCATTGGCTCGCACACCAAAGGGTTTTGGGTTCAATTCCTGGTCAAGAGCATGTACCTGGGTTGCAGGTTTGCTCCTTGTCCCTTATCGGGGCACATGCAGGACGCAACCAGTCGATGTGGCTCTCTCACCTCTCTCTCTCTCTCTCTCTCTCTCTCTCTCTCTCTCTACCTCTACCTCTCAAAGAAAAAATATCCTCAGGTGATAATTAAAAAAAGAAGAACAGCCCAACCTTCACCCTATCAAATATATCCCAAAGACCATAGCTGTACTTCCACAGTGAGAGGCCAGAAATGGCTAGTAGAGAAATGAAGGTCATCTTAAAGTACTTCTGGATGTAGAAAACAAAGACATTCTGATATGTAGGTGAAATCAATTCTCATTACAAGAGATAAAAAGAAAGTCTGGAAGTTATAAATTAAAACAAACATATGTACTTGACCCTTGAACAATGCTGGGGTTAGAGACACTGACTCTCCAATGCAATCGAAAATCCATGTTTAACTTTCAATTCCCCCCAAAACTTAACTACTAAGAGCCTACTGTTGACTGGAAACCTTACCAGTAACATGAACAGTTGATTAACACATTTTGTATGCTATATGTATTATATACAGTATTCTTGCAATAAAGTAAGTTAAAGAAAAGAAAATATCATTAAGAAAATCATATGAAGAGAAAACACTTTTACAGTACTATACATATTTATTGAAAAAAATCTGGCCCTGGCTGGGTGGCTCAGTTTGTTAGAGTGTTGTCCTGTACACCAAAAAGGGTTGTGGGTTCGATTCCTGGTCAGGGCACATACCTAGGTTGGGTGTTTGATCCTGGTCGGGGCTTATTAAGAGGCCAGATATCTGTCTCTCTCTCTCTCTCTCTCCCTTCTTCTCTCTCTTGAAATTCAATAAATTCAATCCTTGGATGAGGATTTAAAATAATAATAAATAATAAATAATATAGAGAAAACTAACACATGGCGTTAAATATCAAGATAAATGTTATCCTTGGGGGTGGGTATGACTAAAAAGACACAGAAGGCTTCTGAGATACTGCAAGTGGTCTGTTTCTTAATGTGTTAACTTTGTAAAGAATCACTGAGCTATACCAGGTACACTTATGATTTGTTCACTTCGATATGTTACACCCTTCAACACAACTTACCAAAAGAACTATACTGAAATATGTGAAATAACCATGTGTCATCTATTAGTTTAGGCAAAATTCCTACAGTTTTAATGATAATCTCTATTGGCAAGCCTCTGGAAAAAACAAGATGTCTTACACACTGCTGGTGGAAACATAAAATCATAAAATCATTATAAAGGAAAATTTAGCAATGTCTATCAAAAATACATGCATTTTCTCTTTGACCCAACAGTACCGCTTCTAGGACTCTATCCCGAAATACCGGCAAAAAAGTAGAAATAACCCAAATGTCCATCAAATGATGAATACATACATAAAATGTGGTATATCCATACAATAGTATATTACTCAGCCATAAAAGGAATAAAGCACTAATGCATGCTACAGCATAGCTGAACCTCGAAAACATTGTATTAGGTGAAAGAAGCCAATGACAAAAGACCAGATATCTGGTAGTATATGACTTACATGAAATAACCAGAATAGACAGAAAATAGAATAATGGTTGCCTAACGCTAAGTCGGAAGAAAATTAGGAGCTATTGCTAATCGGTATGGGGTTTCTTTTTGGGTGACGAACATGTCCTACAATTGATTGTGGTGATGGTTGCACAACCTTACTAAAAAAACTAAGTTTGGTGTATATACTGAAAGCCATTGAACTGTACACTTTAAATGGATGAATTCTATGATATGTGAATTATATCTCAATAAAGCTGTTTTCAAAAATATGCTGGCAAAATACTAACTGACTTATGAAAAAGATCATTTATTGCTGTACTATTTCTAACAGCAAAAAAATCTGGAAATAATTCAAATATCTATCAATAGAGAACTGGCTATATAACTATGATGCCTCTATAAAATGTTACTAAAATATTGTGTAAAATATTACATAAAAGTAATGTATTCTGCAGGTGCAAAAAGAAACAAGGAATATTTCTCTATAAACGCCTATGGAGTGGTCTACAGGATATACTTTAAAAAGAAAAAAAGCCCTGTGCAGTGTTGATGGTATGCTATATTCTGTATAAGGAGGTGGGGACAACAAAAATATATATACATATAATATACCTTGTTTTATAGTTTTAACTTTGGAACTATGTAATTTGACTTGGTTAAAAATAATTTTAACTTTGGAACTATTTAATTTTATATAGTTAAAAAATAAATTTAGCCCTAACCGGTTTGGCTCAGTGGATAGAGCGTCGGCCTGTTGACTGAAAGGTCCCAGGTTTGATTCCGGTCAAGGGCATGTACCTTGGTTGCAGGCACATCCCCAGTAGAAGGTGTGCAGGAGGCAGCTGATCAATGTTTCTAACTCTCTATCCCTCTCCCTTCCTCCCTGTGAAAAATCAATAAAATATATTTTTAAAAAATAAATGAATAAATTTTAAAACAATTAAAAAAACTAATATAAAACTTCTGGAGGATAACATAGGAGAAAATGTAAATGTGATCTTGGGTATGGTGATCTTGGCCTTTTTAGATACAACACCAAAGATACAATCCATGAAAGAAATAATGAATAAGATGGACTTTATTTAAAAACCTTATGCTCTCCAAAAGACAGTTATCAAGAGAATGAGAAGACAAGTCATAGACTTGCAAAAGACATATCTGATAAAAGACTGTTACCCAAAATATACAAAGAACTCTTAAAACGCAATAATAAGAAAACAACCCAATTAGAAGATAGGCCAAAGGTCTTATTAGATAACTCACCAAAGGTACACCAATGGCAAATGGGCATACGAAAAGATGCTCCACATCTTGTCTTCAGGGAAATATAAATTAAAGCAACAATGAGACTCCACTACACACCTACCAGAATGGCTAAAATCCAGAACACTGATAAGACCAAATGCTAGCAAGGATATGCAGCAGCAGGAACTCTCATTGATTGTTGGTGGGAATGCAAAAATGATACAGCCACTATGGAAGACAGTTTGCCGGTTTATTCCAAAACTAAGCATACTCTTATCAGTACATTCTAGCACAGGAGATGAAAATTTATGTCCACACAAAAAACTTGCACATGGACAATTATAGCACCTTTATTCATAATTTCCAAAATTTTAAAGCTACCAAGGTGTCCTTCAGTAGGTAAACGGATAAACTGTGGTACACCCAGACAATGAAATATACTTCAGCGTTAAAAAGAAATGAGCAAGAGAGAAATAAAAAGACATACAGGAACTGTAAATGCATATAACTAAGTGAAAGAAGCCAATCTAAAAAAATAAAACCATACTATATGATTTCAACTATATGATATTCTGGAAAAGAAAAAACTAGAGCCCAGCCAGTATGGCTCAGTGTTTGAGCATCAACCTATAAACCAGAAGGTCACGGTTCGATTCCTGGTCAGAGCACATGCCCAAGTTGTGGGCTTGATCCCCAGTGTGGGGCGTGCAGAAGGCAGCCAATCAATGATTCTCTCTCATCATTGAGGTTTCTATCTCTCCTTCTCTCTTTCTCTCTGAAATCAATAAAAATAGATTTTAAAAGAGAAAAAGAAAGGAAAAACTAGAGACAGTGAAAAGACCAGTGATTGCCAGGGGTTGAGGTTGAGGTAAAGGATAAATAGGTGGAGTACAGAGGATTTTTAGGGCAGTAAAAATACACTGTATGATACTATAATGATTAATAAAAGTCAATATACATTTGTTCAAAAACATAAATGTACCCACAGAAGTGAACTTTAATGTAAACTGTGGGCTTTGGGTAATTATGATGTGTTAATGTAGGTTCAATACTTGGAACAAATGTATCACTCTGGTGGAGGATGTTGGCATTAGGGGAAGCTATGCACATGGTGGGAGCTGGGGTATGTGGGAAATCTCCTAACCTTCCTCTTAATGTAACTGTGAACCTAAAACTGCTGTTTAAACTGCTTTTTTAAAAAACTGAAACAAGCTGGCTTGGCTCCGTGGATAGAGCGTTGTTGGCCTGTGAACTGAAAGGTCCCAGGTTTGATTCTGGTTAAAGGCATATGCCAGGATTGCAGGCTCAATCTCCAGGAGGGGGCGTGTAGGAGGTAGCTGATCAATGATTCTCATCATTGATGTTTCTATCTCTCTCACTCTCCCTTCCTCTCTAAAATCAATAAAAATGTTTTTCAAAAAAACAACACAAAAAAAAACACCTGAAACAACCCCTCTGTACGTCAAATTAGTACAAATCCATGTGAAGAATAATTTCAAGTGACTTTTAAACACCCTCTTTTGACCATACATCCCTAATGGGACATATCATGAGGTTAAAACACATATATACACATAGAAATCTACTGCAATCAGTAATCTTATTGATAATTATAATATTGGTTTTATTTTTTTTAACTATCAAAAAGTAAATAATTTATTACTATATTGTTGTTAGGAATCAAGATTCAGCATATGAGTAAAAAATATAAATATTAAATCTAAAAAAGTTAACTCAAATATAGTCAATAATATTGAAATAACTATGTATGTTGCCAGATGGGTACTAGACTTATCAGGGAGGGTCACTTTGTAAGTTATATAAATGTCTAACCACTATGCTTTATACCTAAAACTAATATAATATTGAATGTCTACTGTAATTGAAAAATAAACAGCCCTAGCCAATTTGGCTCAGTGGATAGAGCATGTGCCTGTGAACTGAAGGGTCCCAGGTTCAATTCTGGTCAAGGGCACATGCCCGGGTTGTGTGCTCAATCCCCAGTAGGGGCCATGCAGGAGGCCGCCAACCAATGATTCTCTCTTATCATTGATGTTTCTATCTCCTTCTCCTTTCCTTGCTGAAATCAATAAAAATATATTTTTTTAAAAAGAAAAAGAAACAAAATAAAATAAAAATTAACTCAAAATCCTTTTTTATTAGAATTGAGAAATATCAGGATATTGTCATGATTTATTTTTCTTTTTTTTAATTTTTAAAATATTTTATTGATTTTTAGAGAGAGAAGAAAGAAGAGGGACACAGAGAGAGAAACATTGAAGAAGCTGCCCCCTGCACGCCCCCTACCAGAGATCAAGCCTGTAACCCAGGCATGTGCCCTAGACTGAGAATCAAACCCAGCAACCTTTTGGGTTTATTTGTTTGTTTTTTTACATTCTTACTTGTGGTTTCTGTTCATTCGTTTTGTTTTTGCTTTATTTTTTTTCCTAGAAAAAAAGAAAAAACACAACCAGGCGGATTTATATGATAGCGTCAGGACAGCAGGGGGAAGAGAAAGGTCGGAGGCGTGGCACACAGGACGATGCCCAACTAACTGAGCCACATGGGTCAGGGCTATTTTTCTCTCTCTTAAAAATACCTTTTCCCTAGAACTGAACACTAAAAAGGCTTTAAAGCAATGACAACCCTATGAATACCATTTTGCCCAGACTGTAGTCTCTAAATAACATATCTCAGTAAAGAAATCAGGGTTCCTTGGAGAAATGTCTGATTCTAGGTCTGAGGTGAGGATGTATAGAGAAGCCTGAAACATCTTGCTCTGTCTAAAAGCAGGAAGATTATTGGAATCTTATCCCAAAGGACACAGGCAGTACTTTTGAACGGTTTTCACTGGTCAACGATGGTTACATCTGAATACCAAAAAAGAATGATGACTATAAAAGTATGATATACAACAAATATATTTTAAAAAGTAAATGTAAATGTAAGATATAAAAATGTAAAATGTGAAAGCATGTAAAATGTAAAAAGAATGTAAAATAGTAAACCACTCTGGAAAAGTTTGACAATTTCTTTAAAAAATTAAATTCGTACCTATTACGCCACCCAACCATTACAGTCCTAGATTTTTACCCAACAGAAATAAAAGCACACAACCACAGAAAAACTTGTATATGTACATGTACATTCACAGCAGCCTTATTCACAATAGCCAAAAACTGGAAATAAAATGTCCATCAATAAGTGAATAGATAACAAGTCATGGTACAACCACACAATGAAATATTACTCAGCAATAACAGGAATGAAGTATTGATACACTCAACATGTGTGAATCTCAAAATAATTATACTAAAGACATACTATATAATTTCATTTATATACAATTATAGAAAAAGCAAACTAATCTACAGTAACAGAAAGGCAATGTTTGCGGATAGAAGGAGGGCTGGGTAAGAGAAGGGAGGGAGTATAAAGAAGAACAATATGTGTGAGTGTGATGATTCATATAAGTTTTGCATATGCCAAAACTTATCAAATTGTATACTTTATATATGTGCAGTCTATTTTATGTCCATTATAACATAATAAAGCTATAAAAATGATTTAAAATGATAAACCTCTGCCTTCCTCTTCTCATCCTCAAAAAAATCTCTTCAGAGATTATTAGGGTATCAACTCATAATTCTTTTTCCATTGATATATAATTTACATATACCGTTGTGTTAGTTTTAGATATACATAAATTTTTACATTTGATAAAAGCAAAGAATACAGCATTTATCCTGACATTCTTGTACAAACTGTATTTCAGGATAATCAAATAGTTGGCAAAAGAAAATTCTTTATAGAAAATCACAGCTAATAAATGCAATGGAAAGAAAACAATTATAAAGTCCCTACTTTGCATTTCACGATAAAATAAAGGATCTAGACAACTACCATTCTCCTTAAACCAGGAGGTGAAAGGTAGATAAAGAACTTACCATAATGGACAAATTAGGCCAACACCATTTAAATCCACTAATTAATCTTAACCAAAGGAACATGATATTATGCGCCTCCAGATGTGTTACAATAGGAAACACACAATACTATTTCTGAAATATTCTTATCAAAAAAATTGAATCAAAACAAGCCTTTAAATCTAACTACCAGACTAAACGAGAAACATTTTAAATGACACTTTGAGTATACAATCAGACAAAAATATAAAATGTGGAAAATTTCTTATAAAAAATAATCCAGCCTACCCAGTGTGGTTCAGTGGTTGAGCATCCACCTATGAACCAGGAGGACACAGTTCAATTCCTGTTCGGGGCATATATCTGGGTTGCAGGCTCGATCCCCTAAGAATTTAACTTTTTAAAGGGGGGCGTGCTAGAGGCAGCCGATAATAAAAATAATCCAGTTTCTATAAAGAATAATGGTATATTAAAAGTGTGACTCAGTTGGTTGAATGTTATCCCATGCATCAAAAGACTGCCAGTTTAATTCCCGGTCAGGGTACATGCCCAGGTTGCGGGTTCCACCCTCCCACCGCCCCCACCCCCGTGTGGGGGGTGCAGGAGGCAAGCGATCAATGATTCTCTCTTATCATTGATGTTTCTATCTCTCACTCCCTCTCCCTTCCACTCTGAAATCAATAAAAATATAGTATTAAGTAAATTAAATAAAAGTACATTATCCATTAAAAAAAATGTGTGTTGATGGGGGCGGGGGGGGGGGGGGGGGCAGGGTGATGAGAATTAAAAAGTTTTAAAATTCCTATCACCCAAATATAATATACAGAGCTCTTTGTTCAGTGTATTGTAAAAAATATTTTAGAGACAATTCAGGAAAATTAAATATGAAATACATATAAATAATATTAAGGAATTCTTGTTAATTCTATTAACTGTGATAACAGTACTGTGGGTTCTTTTTTGTTTTTTCTCCCCAGTCTTTGTCTGTTAAAGATACATGATACAGAAGTGTTTACGGGTGGAATTAGATGGTGTCTGGGATTTGCTTTCAAGTACTATAGCATAAACACACACACACCACACAAAATGGCAAAAGAAAGGTGAAAAAAATGGCCAAATGTTAATAGTTGTTGTGGTGAGATCTTGGGTACATAGGGTTTCATTACACTATTCTCTCTACTTTAGTGTATGTTTGAATTTTCCATAATTTAAAATTTTTATTCTTTAATTAAAAGGTGAACTGGACCAGTAATATTTCCAACCAACCTCTGTCCTGAAGCAAGGGCAATGGGAGACTGTCCATTGGGAGGCCGCGGCTCCTCACATGTCTTCATCTCCACCTCCACCTTATCCAGACACTGAAATAAAAGCCACAAAGAGCTAAGCATCTGCACAGAAACCCACATACCACAGATTGGTCTTACTCATCCCTGTGCTCCAGTGCCTAGCCGAAAGCTACCTTCACAGTGACAGGCAATATCTGTTGAATGAATGAACAAACAAACTGAAATACAAAGAGAGGTCTCATCTCTTCCCTTTCACTTCCATTAGCAGAAGAACTTCATAACAAGCATGGGATTAGCTCACAGCAGAAAACAAAAACATAAATCCAAGTTCCAGAGATATCACCAGCCCTCAGGATTTGTCTTTGGGATAAAGATAGGTACCACTCAGTTCCTAAAGAGCTGTCATTTGATAATCACCCAATAGTCAGCATTAATTAAACTTCCAATTTTTCCTGTTAGGATTCTAAGGGAAAATAGGGAAATCTATAGGTAGTACCTGCACAGCAAAACCTGTTATGAAAAACTACAAAAACAAAACCAACTCAGGACTCCTGGGTCTTGTGTTTCAGCACTAATTCCTATACTACCCATCAGTCCCAGAATTAGTCCAAACAATAGTAGCTCTGTCTCAGAGAGAAGCTCACAGGCCAGACAAAGCACCCACGGCTCCCAAAGCCTACCAGGACTCCTCCCTATCTTCTCTCAGATCTCTTAAAACTCCACCCCAGCCATCCCCCTGGATTATTTGCAATCAAGACAAACCATTACCAAGCAAATTGGGTGCGTCTTCAACTTTGTCCACTGGATCTGAAAGAGAAAAGCAAAGACTCAGGACTGTGGAAGGCAGGCTTGCTGGCCCAAGAAAGCAACAGCACTCAGACCCCCATTCTCACCCGGATGGAGGCCTTGTTGCAGTAGACCCGAGTGATGGCTAACCAGGTAGGCAGCTCCAGCACATTCTGTAGAACCTCTTCATCCAGCTCCAGATTGGTCAGCTGACCCTCCCCTTTCAGGGTGCTCAAATTGATTTTGTCTGGGGAAAGATTCTTAGTGAACCTGAAAAGAGTAATGATGAGAACCCATTATTTCCACGGGAACATGCTAAACAGCATTGCAGCCAATAACACTTCTGAATTTAGAGAAAAGAGAACGTTAAAGAATAAACATCTAATGACCACACTGTCTCTATGCCGTGGAAGATGTTGGGTGTGGCCTATCATTCTACTCATGATTGTGTCATCTTTCTACTCAAGAGCCTACAATTGCGATTCTGGCAATATGGTTGTAACACTAGCAACATAGGCTTTTCTGTTATTTCTGATATTTCTGAATCCTCACATAAAAAGAGACAGAGCATGGGGGGCAGGGGACAGGAAGAGTAACCAAACATACACACACACACACACACACACACACACACACACACAAACCAGCAACTAGATAGCAACACAAAAAGCCCTTGGACAGCCCAACTGCAGTGGCTCAGTGGTTGAGCATCATCCCATGCACTGAAAAGTTGTGGGTTCAATCCCAGTCAGGGTACTTATGAAGGCAACCAATCAATGTTTCTCTCTCTCTCTCTCTTTCTCTCTCTCCTACCCCGGCCCCCCAAACATGTCTTTGGGTGAGAATTTTAAAAAAATAACACCAGAAGATAAAGCACCCTATAACACCCGCCCCCATACAAGCAAGAGGTCAAAAACATCAACAGCCACAAGACATGAGTGCTATAAGCAGCTGTGCAGATCTACAAAGAGGGAAGCAATAAGACATCTGACAGACCAGAGAACAGAAGAACCCCAAGCCGACCAAGTCTTAAATGTAAGACAATGTGACCAACTTGACAATAGCAATCGAAACTGGAGGGGTTCTGTCCACTGTGTGGCCCAAAGTAGCTGAAGTAGTCCAGTCCTATAAACTCATATAACCAACCAAGGCTTCGTCCCAGGACAGGGGCTCTGCACTGAGAAGAAACTGCTGAGAGAGGAATCCAAATTGAGTAAGATGGGATAACGAATGAAAAAAAAAAAAACAGTCCAAATTAAAGGGTGTGGGCTACGGGGGGAGGATAAGCACATATTTTTTAACACTACTTGAAACAACAGAAGAGGGAGCTCTATGAAGTTAAAATATGAAACTGTAAGAGGCTAATTATTACCTTGTTAATTAGGGTAAAATGAACCCCAGCCTCTTACACATACCTTTGATGTTACAAAATACATGACCTCCACCTATAGTCTTGCCAAAGGGATTGAACCTGAATCTCATCATACTACTCACTGGGTCCAGTTGTTAATTTGCAGAAAATACAGGACAGAGGAAAACTGCTGAACTGCACTCTAAGTGTGCAATCAGTAAGATCCAGACCATGGGAAACTATAGGTCAAGTGGCCTGGATATAAACAATTCACACAGGCCAATCTTCCCACTAGTCTACATTCACTGTCTAGTCTTCGCTCATGTGTTCTCACCCACTCCCTTTCCTGGAGGACCCTCATCAACATCTGCCATTCAAGACCCAACTCAAGACTGCTCACTGAGGCTTTCTTTCCCTAACTGCTGCAACGCACATTAAACAATTAGGGCCGCCCTGGCCGGTGTGGCTCAGTGGATGGAGCGTCGGCCTGCAGACGGAAAGGTCCCAGGTTCCATTCTGCTCAAGGGCACATGCCTGGGTTGCGGGCTCAGTCCAACGTGCAGGAGGCAGCCAATCAATGATTCCCTCTCATCATTGATGTTTCTAACTCTCTCTTCCTTCCTCTCTGAAATCAATAAAAAAATAAAACAATTAGGGTCTTAGGATGTTCTCCAATTCTCCCATGTGTAACCACCCCTGAGCAATTAGATGTTAAGCTCTTTGAAGCCAGGGGCTTAGTCTTAGCCATCCCTCCTAATTTAAATGGTTACCTGGCAGAATTCTGGGCCTATGTTCTGTACCTTTCAGCTAACTCACTGCTGGCTAACTAGTCCCAGCTCCCTTCTCTCACCTCCTTTGGCTGATCAATTTAAGGCCAGTTCCTCATAGCATAACCTTCTCTCCTGTATGGTAAACTATCTAGATGAGTCTCATCCCTGTCATTCTTTCTCACTGTTACTGCCTCTCGTAATTACTATTTTCCACACAATAATTAATTGTATTTGACCCTCCACTATAACTATACTTAGCCCTTACATATATTAGATGCTAATAGTTGACTTTAGATTAATATATATTGTTTACTGCCCAGCTGGCATAGCTCTGGTTGAGCATCGACCTATGAACCAGCAGGTCATGATTGGATTCCTGGGCAGGGCACGTGCCTGGGTTTCGGGCTCAATCACCAGTGTTGGGTGTACAGAAGATAGTCAATCAATGATTCTCTCTCATTACTGATGTTTCTATCTCTCTCTCCCTCTGAAATCAATAAAAATATTATATATATATACACACATATATATATATATAGTTAACCAACTTTTTATTTTTCACACATACCCTTTCCTTTTACTAAGCTGTGTTTCTAGTGTTTTTGGTTTTCCTTAAACCATAAGATCATGACATGTAAGAGTTTTATCTTGAATTTTTTTCTACAATGCCCAAAATGGTATTATGTACAAAGGCTCTTTAACAATATTTCAAATGACAGTAAAAAAATTTTTAGAAATTTATAAACATGCAAAACAATGCTGTATAATAAGGGATACATAGGAATGCACTGGCATGAAAAAAAATTTAGGAAAAGTGTTTATGTGCGACAAGGGAAGGGGTCCACAGGAAGATTCAACTATATGAATAATACTTATTTCTCAATGGAGTTGCGAGGTGACTATATGGCTGTTCATTATATTACTCTTTTTACCTTTTTATATGGTAACTAGCTATAATAATAAAAGCATAATATGCTAATTAACCGGACAGCCGAATGACCTTCTGGACGTCATTCCGGACATCCTTCCGGACGAAGCCATGGCAGTGGGGGCAGAGGCAGAGGCTTTTGGGCCCCATCCCCATCCCTTCCTCTCTAAAAGAATCAATAGCCAAAACCGGTTTGGCTCAGTGGATGGAGCGTCGGCCTGCGGACTGAGGGGTCCCGGGTTCGATTCCGGTCAAGGGCATGTACCTGGGTTGCGGGCACGTCCCCCGTGGGAGATGTGCAGGAGGCAGCTGGTCGATGTTTCTCTCCCATCGATGTTTCTAGCTGTCTATCTCTCTCCCTTCCTCTCTGTAAAAAATCAATAAAATATATTTTTTTAAAAAATAAATAAATAAAAGAATCAATAAAAACATATTTTTAAAAAAAGATATTACAATTATTATTTCTTCCTAGCAGCCATTCCTTTACTGTTAAATATTCAGGAAAGCCACATCCGCTCAGAAATTGGGTCAGGCATCCTTCAGAAGTATTTGTCTTAAAGATAAGAATATTTGAAGACATAAAATTAGTTTGTAAAAACTGTATGTTTCCTAATGTCCTCACCACAGATTCTGATAAGACCCCATCTTCCTACCACAGCTGAGACATGGAAGGAATAGCCACTGTCAAAGATGGAAGGATCCCTTTAATACACAGGAGAGAGGAGAAAAGTCTAAGAATCATTAAACAGGCTGCTTTTCCTGGTGATAAAAAGACATTTTTAAGAAAAGAAAGTGATAGGGACTTTTTCAAGTATATTCCTCTCTGAAAAAAAGAGGAACATACTTCCAATAAAATGAAACATAAACATAGCCAAGAATAAGCTACACTGCTTGCTCCACTGACATTCTCAGAGTGATTATATTCAATAGGTGTCACAGATCTAATTTCTACATTGTATTCTATGCAAAACTTAACTATTTACATCTCCATACAAAATAAATGTCATTTTCAGAAGCCTTGAATTAAAAAGTATGAGATTGTGCTACATTTCATCTTAACCTTGCCAGTATTTAGGGCAATGTGTGACAAACTATGTGCCTCTGATCCTGTAGATGGCATCACTTTGGTATGTTTATTTTAACATGCAGATCATTGGGCCACACCCGGATATGCAGAATCACAATGGGAAGTTGGGTAAGGAATCAGAATTTTTAATAAAACTCAAGGCAATTTCTTCTGTTCTCCAAAGTTTGAGAGTGCCTTAATTTGAGGTTTCAGTTAACCAACTAAAATACTTCAAAGAAGAGAAAGCCAGAGGCTGTAGAGGGAAAAGAGATGAATAAATCCATGCTTCAAGAACAAAGTTTTCAGCTTCTATTCTTATTATGGCTTGGTGGTTAGGAGCACAGGCTTTAGAGTTAGACTTGGGCTCAAAATCTGGCTCTGCCACTTACTAATACTGTGACTTTAGGCTAACTGTTCAACTCACCTCACAGGGCTGCCGGAATTAAAAGAGCTGCATAGGTAACATACATTAAATAACTGGCATTTATTAAGCACTCAATAAATAAATCGTAATCATTGTTATTTCTGGATTTCACTACCTTCTCCCTTTAGAAAAAGTTTAAATTATTATCTTTTAAAAAAGGTTTAGGAGATCATTTCAAAATGTATACAAATATTGAATCATTATGTTATACAACTGAAACTAACATAATTTTTTAAAAGGTTTAGGAGGCTTAGATTATTATCTGAGGACTCAGGTTTTCTTCAAGAGTCAACACACTCAGATCTACCTTCCAATCTCAATGTAGCATCTACTATTCCCAGTATGCTTGTTTCTACCCTTTCAACCTAGGTTTCTAGAAACTGAAATCTGAACAAGATTAATACCGAATTCATGTTCCCCAGAAACCCTACCCATTATATCCCACTCTGACTCCAAGAATAGATCTCCATCTCTTGTCTCTCTAGTACTAATGGGTCACAAGAGAACAGAAGACAGGGAATAAAAGTATAAATGAAGTAGTCAAAATCAATCTTATAAGGGCAGGGCCAACCAATTGAAAACAACAGGCCTAGAGGTGGTAACCAGCCGTTCTATGAACTTTGTAGCCATGTCAATTGGCAAATGACAACACTGACTTCTTCAGGGCAGTTCTGACAGTAACCAGGTGGACTTACATCTCTGATTGTCTTGAAGATGATGGCATGTGTGTGAACACCAGCCAGCCAGGACTGGAGAGTCAGCTCAGGGAGGACTGTTCAGCAGCCGGCTGGCACACTGCCCTCATCAACAGCACTAACACAGAGGAACAGGAAAAGCACAAAACCTGTCTTCCCGCCCCAAAGAGGATTAGGCCCTGGATGAAAAGTGATCATTTGTATTTCCAGGTAGGGCACAGAACAATAGGCAAGTGACAGGATAAACCTCCTTTTCTTATATAATTTTGACTATCAGAGTAGAGAATCTCTACAGAGATTACCTGCTTCAATCTCTATCTATTCACACAATCCCTCTTAACTTTTCCCCCAGACATTTTTACTCTGCCTGGACATACAAGAACGCTGACTTAACATTTTTTTTCTAGGCCACTGCTGAGTATGGAGATGGACACACAGCTTAAAATAATTTTATGTCTTTTTATCCTACAGACTAGGTTAGGTCAATGTCCTTTGGTCAACTAAGAGTCATTTAAAAACAATTTACTTTGTAAAACACAAATGGTTTTGGAAAAGCGTCATCCCCTGACCTGGACTAGCAGAACCAGACTACTGATGATAATGACATTTTACTTTGTACACAGCATTGAACTAAGGAACTAACATACATTATTTCCATTAGCCTTCACTATACTTCATTCTTCCCATTTTATAGAGGAAGAACATGGGGTTCAGATGTGAAGTAATTTGCCCAAGGTGACAGGGCAGGAAGCGGCAGAGGCAGAGTATGAACCCAGGTCTGCTCCCTGGATTCCTTACTTCTACTACCATCTCTTAATACTGTGTTCCTCCAAAACACACCTGGCACAAAACAGATTTACAAGCCGTCTCGGAAATGGGTGGAGGACATCCTTTCCCTTTTTACAACCTACCATGGACTGCTTAACCTGTGTAAGAAGAATAAGTCTAAACGCTGATGGGTAAAGTTATAGTTTAACTCCATCAAAAACCTTTCTAAACTTTTCCAACCCAATCGGGTAATAAAATCTTTCTTAAGTATGCCCAAGGCTAATTCACCACCACTCCAGCAAACTATCCCAGTCTCTTCCAAGAAACTAACAAGAGACCACAGAGTAAAAGTAATCATCAAAAGCTGAACAACCAAGAACTCTTAGTCCACTCTAAGGACTGCTGATGGCACATGCAGGTCTGCTCTATCACCACCAGCTGTTCTCCCATAGCAGCGATAGTGATATAACATATAACTGCTTTTTCATTTAGCAATTTAGTTTCATACTCAGAAAAAAATGAATATTACTCTATTATTTTCTCAAAAAAAAAAAGGCAGTAAGAATTCTTCAACTGAATTTGTCTGCATTTTATAGTAATAACAAAAAATAGGTTAAAAAGGTGATCTATTGAGGGTGAGTTTTGCGGAGATCTGCTCAACCAGGGAAACCATTAATATGAGATCTAATCTGAAACCACCCCAAGGTC
Source organism: Myotis yumanensis (assembly GCF_028538775.1). Taxonomy (NCBI): domain Eukaryota; kingdom Metazoa; phylum Chordata; class Mammalia; order Chiroptera; family Vespertilionidae; genus Myotis; species Myotis yumanensis. The sequence goes on from NW_027223757.1 coordinate 92,230,962, forward strand.
TCTGGCATAAACTTTATTCAGCATTTCTGTTCCTAATTGAGGATTATATCACTGAGTCCAAGGGTGGCTGACAAGGCTAATGGAAACCTGCTATTTATTCCACTTCCAGTATGTGGGAAAACATTTTCTGGCCATCTGTTACTGTTACAGAGCATAGAAGCTAAGATGAAATCGAGTTGGAAAAACAGATTTTGATCAGGTTTCATTTCTGCCAAAGGACTGCAATCTGCCAGAGACAACAGAGAAAGGCTCTCAGACATTGTGAAAATGTACAAAGTTGAGAAGTGAGAATTCTTAGATTTGCAGGTTCACAGAATTTCTAGGAAAGGTCTTTCTCTTTAGTCTACATTTATAATTTGCAGATGGTCGTAAAGTTAAATGACTTGCCCAAGAATCACAGCTAGCCAGTGGTAAAGCTGGGACTAAGTAAATGGCAGAAATGAGACTTAACCCAGCATTCATTCAAATCCTGCCTGGCTGGCATGGCTCAGTGGTTGAGCATAGACTTACGAACCATGAGGTCATGGTTTGATTCTTGGTCAGGGCATATGCCTGGGTTGCAGGCTCGATCCCAAGTGTGGGGCGTGCAGGAGGCAGCCAAATCAATGATTCTCTCTCATCATTGATGTTTCTATCTCTCTCTCCCTCTTCCTTCCTCTCTGAAATCAATAAAAACATATAAAAAATACAAAATTTAAAAAAAACTTCTGCATGGCCCTGGCCAGTGTGGCTCAGTTGGTTGAGCATCATCTTGTGAACCGAAAGGTTGCTGGTTCGATTTCCAGTCAGGGCACATGTCCAGGTTGCGGCTCAATTCCATGCAGAAGGCAGGTGATCTCTCACATTGAGGTCTCTCTCTCTCCTTCTACCTCCCTTTCTCTCTAAAATCAATTTTTTAAAATATTTTTTAAAACTATTGCTTAAAAAAAATAAAAAACTTTTGCATGAACAGACAGATATATGACTTTCTCAGGAGAAAATTCTTTCCTTATGGATTTTTGTTTGTTGCTTAAAATGTTGGGTTTTTTAAGTGGTTTTGTCTTTTTGAGGTGCAATTTATATACAATGACTTATTTCTGAATTTTCCATTTTGTTCTACTAATCTATTTATCCTTATGCCATTACCACACTATATTACTGTAATTTCATTTTAAGTCTTGAAAGTAGTATAAATCCTCTCATTTTTTCAAGATTATTTTGTCCATTCTAGGTCCTTTTCATTTTCATATAAACTTTTAAATCAGGCTGCTAATTTGTCAGAAGAAAAAAAAGGAAGAAGAAGAAGCACCTGCTAAAATTCTGATTGGAACTGCATTGACTCTGTAACTGGATTTGGAGATTCACATAGTAGTAACAAAAATCAGTAAGCCTATCCTTGAACATGGTATACATTTAAGATATGACATTTATTTAAGTCTTCTTTAACTCCTCCCAGAAATGTTTTGTAGTTTTAGCATACATATTTTCTTAAATTTATTTCTATATATTTTATACTTTTGACACTATTTGTAAAGGAAATTTGATTTTTCTAGTGTGTTCTGCTAAAACATAGCTGTAAAAGTGGTATTTCTATATTGACCTTGTATCCTGCAACCTTATTCAATTCAGTTATTTACTCTAGTAGTTGTTTTGTAGAGTCTTCAGGATTTTGAATATAAACAATTATGTTATCTGAGATGTGGTTGGAGGGAAGCATCTGGTGAGTAGAACGAAAAGGTATTCATTTTCTTTATGACAACTGATATTTGTATTTTGATCTCATATTCTGCAACCTTGCTAAACTTATTAATTCTAATAACTTTTTAAAAAATAAGTCATTAGATTTTCAATATAGACATTCATTCATGTTGCCTATAACATCTTTGTCGGGATTTTGTTACCAGAATTATGACAGACTTATTAAAGGAGTTTGGAGCCCTTCCCAATTTGGCTCAGTGGATAGAGCGTCAGCCCATGGACTGAAGGGTCCCGGGTTCAATTCTGGTCAAGGGCACATACCTTGGTTGCAGCCTCCTCCCCGGCCTGGGCCCTGGTCAGGGCTCATGCAGGAGGCAACCAATCGATGTGTTTCTCTCACATCATTGTTCCTCTCTGTCTTTCCCTCTCTCTTCTACTACTCCTAAAAATCAATGGCAAAATATCCTCGGGTGAGGATTAACAAAAAACAAAAAGCCCTAGCTGGTTTGGCTCAGTGGATAGAGCATCGGCCTGTGGACTGAAGGTTGCCAGGTTCAATTCTGGCCAAGGGGCACATGCCCAGGTTGCAGGTTCAATCCTCAGTAGAAGGCATGCAGGAGGCAGCCAATCAATGATTCTCTCTCATCATTGATGTTTCTATCTCTCTCTCCCTCTCCCTTCCTCTCTGAAATCAATAAAAATATTAAAACAAACAAACAACAACAAAAAAAAGCAACACAAGTTTGGAAGTGTTTCCTTTCTTTATTTCCTAAAATAACCTGTGTTAATTAGGTACTATTTCTTGGGTAAGTGTTCTATAGAAATCACCAATAAAACTATCTGGGCCTGTAGGTATCTTTGTGAAAAAGGTTTTGACAACAAATGCAATTTCTTTAATAGATATAGAGCTACTCAGATATTCTATTTCATTTTGTTAGTCTTGTAAGTTATGTTTTTCAAATAACTTTGCACATTTCATCTAGATTGTCAGAAAGGAAGGATATACTAACTGAAACGAAGAATAATTTACAGGGAATCAACAGCACAGTAGACGAAGCCGAGATTCAAATCAGTGATTTGGAATATAATTAAGCAAAAAAAAAAAATACCCAATAAGAAGAGCAAAAAGAAAAAAAGAATCCAAAAATATAAAGATAATGTAAAGAGCCTCTGTGACAAACTTCAAACATACCAACATTTGCATCAGGGAGGTGCTGGGAGAATAAAGAGAGAAAGCAAAATATTGAAAAACTATTTGAAAAAACAATGACAGAAAACTTCCCTAACCTGGAAAAGGAAATAACATACAAGTTCAGGAAGCACAGAGAGTCCCAAAAAAGATGAACCCAAAGAGGCCCACATCAAGACACATCATAATTAAAATGCAAAAGGTTAAAGACAGCCCTAACCGGTTTGGCTCAGTGGGTAAAGCCTGCAGACTCAAGGGTCCCAGGTTCAATTCTGGTCAAGGGCATGTACCTTGGTTTCGGCCACATCCCCAGTAGGGAGTGTGCAGGAGGCAGCTGACTGATGTTTCTCTCTCATTGATGTTTCTGACTCTCTATCCCTCTCCCTTCCTCTCTGTAAAAAAATCAATAAAACATATTTTTTTTAAAAAAGGTTAAAGACAAAGAGAAAACCCTAAAAGCAGCAAGAGAAAAGCAATTAGTTACCCACAAGGGAGCTCCCATAATACTGTCAGTTGATTTCCCAATAGAAACTTTGCAGGCCAGAAAGGAGCGGCAAGAAATAGTCAAAGTGATGAAAAGCA